>NC_140580.1:429188456-430495956 GCF_964204655.1 Triturus cristatus
CTCTTACAACAGTGTCTGGCACCATGGACCAATTCATTACCAGAGCAGTCTCGGTAATAGAGCATGAAATTGCCATCACTGAGAGGCATCTTTCTACTGATCCCATGCACGCAAGACGCTCCTCATTAGGCCTATTGGCCCAGTCTAAATCGCCAACTAAATCAAGGGAGCAGATTTGGGGGGACGCACCCTTGCTGGCTGAGTCTGAAACGCTTTCCAATGTGTCAACATCTCCAGATAGGTTGCCTGTAGCTATCGCTATGACCGATGGTGCATCTGCAGCGTCAGTAACGGCCCCACCTAATGTTAAAGTCACTCCCCCTCAGACAAGGGCTGCGACCAACCTTTCTAGACCGGTTAATTCTAAAAGGAAAAGGGGTGGAACCATGGAACATATCAGGCAGGCGAAAATGCCAAAAACATCTATAAAAATGAATGATTTTTCTACCTAGCCACATTTCCGAGATACAGTGTTAGGATCTGTACTCTAGTTTTCTACATAGGACAGCTAGGTCTGCCACAGAGAAAAATAGTGTTTAGGTGCTCGTCACTCTACATGTCTTACTTTTAAATACTATGCACCCTGCCCTGTAGGCTGCAAGGCTTATATAGGGATGACTTATTAACATTTAAAAGGGAGGTTTGATCTGTCAAACAGGTTCATTTTGATTGGATGAGTAGCAGTTTTTACACTGCTATAGTCAGGCTACACTGGTAGGCCTGAAGATATGTTTCACACTGTCACTGTAGTGGATGGCACAATAAGTGCTGTAGTTCACCACTGACATTTTACTTACAGGCCCTGGGTACATTTTGTACCATATACTAGGGATGTATATGCAAGTTAAATATACCATTTAATAATATGGCAATACAACCATGGTTAAAGGAGAGCACTAACACATTACCACTGATTGGCAGGATTAACGAGCACAGTTCAAGCAACAAAGATAAGGTCCAGAAAAATATGAAAAATAAGGGGGACCAACATAGAAAAAACGTTTTTTCTCACACTTGATAAATATAATACACTCATAATGCAGAAGCAAAGACAGAGCTGACGAATCAGCCGAGTTACCAATTAACACACAGCATATGTATGTTATGTACACTTATTAAATTGCTATGACAAATAGAGCACAGTTTTCCAGTTGATGGAGCACCAATCTTGGCAAGTAGCAGGTTAGAAAACCCAACATATTTACTTATCCATTTTTATGACAACTCTTAACATTCTATGGGGTGAGGAAAAAAGCATTAAAAAGAAGGGTGCTTCAAGAAATCTTTAAGTGATAGGATGTGCTAGACAGAACTTATTTGGCCTTCCTAAGTGGCAAAGTGTTCCAGGGCTTAAAAAATAAAATGTTCCAACTCCTAACAAGAGGAATGTTTTTAGATCTATGTGAAAGGCCACGCAGTCTTCTATTGGTCTCATCTCACGAGGCATACTGTTTCAGAACTTGGAATGATATTAAACGGGCTGCCCTTCGGCATGTTCTCACAGGGACATAAAACCGGTGCAAAATTTCAGAGCACATCAATCGAGTAGGAGTATACAGCTGCAGACAACTGACTAATTCTTATTTTATGCAGCTCAGGATGACAGTGGGCAGTACAGAGGTATTTAAACTGGACACTTTGCTTCACCGCCAACCACTGGGTGATATCTTGGAGCCTCCAATACACAGTCTAACTTAAGGAGGTTTCACAGTTACATAGTAACTGCAAAATTTCGCAGTTACGTCCTAACTGTGAAATTAGGTGCTTGCTGGAGCACTGTTGTCAGGTAAGCAACAACCCCGAATACCGACTACTGTAACAGTCAAATTAACCCAATACACAAAAAACAACTGTGTATGCATGTTTATCTTTGGGAATGAATAGCATAATTTATCTCAACAGACTGAAGGAAGGAAAGCAGCCATGGTTAGCAACATCAACTTGTCAGGGAAAAAGGATGTAAACAGCAGGCAGACACTTGGGGCCTGCAACTTACTGGTCTGCCTTGCCAAGGTGAACGCCACAAAGAATACTGTTTACATGGTCACAATATGTAACTGAACTGTGAAGGGGCTCAAATGGCGACGCCTTCAAAAGATTTAACACAAGGTTAAAATCTCACGCATAACAAAGGGAAAGGGAACCAGAGGGTATAGGATGGTCAACCCCTTAAGAAACTGCATCACAATAAGGGTAAAACAGGGAAGGCTGACCTTGGGAGACAAAGGAACACAGATAACACAGTTAAGTACCCCTTTACAGTGCATACCGCAAGCCCTCTTTGAGGTAAGTAGAGGGCGAACTAAAGAATCTGCAACAACCAGCCTGCAAAGTGTTCACATTGCTGTCTGTCTACCATGATGCAAAACTGGGGCACCTCCCAAAGTAAACACATCTACCAAGGTACCACAAGCAAATAAAATTACATTGACCAACTCCTTGGGCATCTGAAATGAGCTGAAGAATCTCCACTCAGTCTCCAGGCGCTAAGGCAGAGGCCTCATAGATTGGGATGCAGAGTCATTCCTACCAACTGGGAGAAAAGGTCCGGTCTGAATGGCAGGTGGAGCAGAGGACATTGGGAGAAGTGCAAAAGGTCTGCATACCACACCATCCTTGGCCAATGGGAATTACTTGGGCCCGGTCTTGGTGAATCTTCGTCTGAATTAGCGGAATAAAGGGTATGACGAGAAACGCATAGTGTGGCTGAAAGGTCCACTTCAACCAAACAAATCACCCAAGGGTGCAGAATTGCTTGCACAGAGCATTTTCAGAGGAGAACAAGTCCACTTGAGAAGTGCCCCACTCGGGAGAAGATGCCACTCGTGATCAGCAGGGCTGACACTCAGACACCCTGCCAAATGTTTAGCTGTTAATCAGATCCCCCGACGGTGTGCCCAAGACCACAGCCTCAACAGCTCTTAACAGAGAATTTGAGATCCTACGCTGCACTGCTTGTGCATGTACCACACTGCAGTCTGGTTGTCCGTCAATATCTAGACGGACCAACCGTGGATGGAGAGGATGAAGGCTTTGAGCGCCGGTTGAATCTGCTGCACTAACAGCAGGTTTATATGGAACACCTGCCCCTCCAGAAACCAAAAAGGTCTCCAATCTCTAGTTCATCCAGGTGAACACTGCCAATGGAGAATGGAGCATCTGTAACTACCATGGCCACCATTGGAGGGGGTCTGAAGGACATCTCTTGATGAAAGTTCACCTTGTTCCCTCACCACAGCACATCTGCTGCAGCACTCGCAGAGACCACAAAGGCATACAACAGGTCTCCCTGGTGTTGGAACCACTGCCTGCAGAGACACCACTGAGGAGTCCTCATATTCGGCTGCATGACCAGTAGTATGCAGTAAGCCGGCAGACATAAGACCATCAGGACTGAGACTCACACACCTTCCAGAAAAGATGGAAACATCTTATGGATGACGAAAATACTCTCAGGAAGAACAGAGATGGCTCGGAGAAGGGTGGTTTCCAGAACTGACCCTATGAACGGCGTTAAGAGGGCTGCAGGTGAGATTTGGGCCAACTGACTGAAAAGCCCAGGGCAAACAGCACAACAATATCTCCAGCGACCCGGATTTGAGTCGCCAGTAGTTCAAGTAGGGGAAGATGGGTATGCCTGACCACCTGAGATGGGGATCTGCAACCACTGCCAACACCTTGGTAAAGACTCATGGTGCAGATGTCAAACCCAACGTAAGTACTGCAAGTTGGTAATGGGTACAACCTATCACAAAGCATAAATGCTTGCAATAAGACCGTAGGACCGGAATGTCAATAAAATAAAATGTGCTGTTAGTTTCAAAAAGGTCCTAGACATGAACCGCATCATTGGAATATTAAAGTCACATTAGAAAGTATAGTTTCTTAACCTGGAGTAAGAACGGAGATGTGAGAATAAGCACATGCCTATGTAGAGTTTGCAGTGTGCGTGCACGTTTCACAATACATTCATTTCCACAGCTAACAATGTTTCAGTGTCCAGATTCAGCTTAGGAATTAAGCCCATAAGGAAGAAACATTATTGGACATACAGGAGAAATCCTTTAAAAAAACAAAATCCTTAATTTAAGTATGCACGTCAACAGCGGATCACATGATGGAGAAGCAAACAGCAAGGTTTCTTTAATACATTAAAGCTTTCTTTGTGCAGACCTTCTTGTAGAAATCAAGCTCCCGTGGTCCACGAGGGGGTGGCTGCAACTGCTTAAGTACGGTGCCATCAGGATGCTGTAATATGCCTATAAAATCAAAGATACTCTGATAAACTCCATGGGTTTTATACCTGACCTAGTTTAAAATCGTACAAAGACGAAAATACTAAATTGAAAGATCAATAAGCAAACATTAAAAGTACGCTCTTGAATATTACAATTATAACACAGCAACAAGTTCACCAATGAAGTTAACATTGTTTATATGCTTAAAGCGAAGGAATCAGCAACTTACTATGAGCATACATCGGCATCTACAGATGCTGGCTGGGATTCCGAGTTAGTAGAACGTGATGCAAAGCATGGGCTAAGAAAGTGCAAACCTGCCCTCAAAGCAAATATTAAACTAACCACATTCCAAAATGCAACTTTGATCTTTCATATATTCAAGAAAGCGAGTAGTAGTGAGCTGCTTTGCAATTGGTTGCAGTAAACTACAGCCCGTTCAAGAAATATCTAAAACAAAATATTAACCTATCATTAATCTAACAAGACCGAGAAACATATAAACCCCAAATGACTGCATTTTTTACACAGTTTAAAGAAAACATCTTTAATTTGGAGGCAGGCCACAGATACACTCTTGCAAGAGCTCAGTGCAGCAGGGGAGCACTGAACTTGACCAAGTTATAGTTGTAACGATATAGTTTCCATTTCTTTGCTTTCAAACAAACCCTTGACCAAGTTCTGGAGAAGTGAAAACAGAAATGCTCTGGCACTGCTAATGTTAACTTCATCTTTACGTGCACTTAGGGGAACAATTTGTTTAACCAATGCAACGTGACTAAAGGCATGGACGCTCATCCGGGCTGGTTGTTTGCATGTATTGCCCGCATTGCAGGTGACTCTTACTCAGGCCCTGCAGGGGTGGGACTACGTCCCCAAGCACAACCTGTGGCTGTAGTAGTGGCTCTCCACACAGACGCGTTGAAAAGCGCCCGATACGGTTCGCAGGGCGGGACAAGCCATGGGCAAAGACCAGGCCAAGAAGGGTCCACCTTAGGCCGTCATAGACTGACTGAGACTAGGCTGGGTCCATTCTCTTGGCTCTTTGATCTTCCGCCCTTTGATGCCTGGAGGCCTGTCTCGTGCTAAGGTACTGCCAGCTTTCAAACATTCCTTTGACTAACCCACCTTCTGAGGTTTCTTTGTGGCTAATTTGGGCAAGCGGAAGGTTGCCCCCGGGTCCTCTATAGCCCCTCAATTGCAATCAAATACCACAACTGATAGCTTCTTGACTAGGGCGGTGGGTGGACCTCGTCTCTAATGAAAGCAAATTGGCAGAGCATAGTCTTTCGCTTACAACTGAGGACTTCCATTTATTACCACTGCATACAACCACGTGTACCATTCCCACATGCAGCGATGAGTCTTTTGCCTCTATGGTACATCCGGTTACCCTGCCAAATCCATCTGTGAGGAAAACCATCAGTGCAAGTATTTGTGATACTGGCTATGTCTGTGTTGGTTAGGTGGATGGAGAAGAGTCAAACAATGGAAATGTGACCAATGTCTGCTTGCCAGACATAGATTCAGAAGCGGGCCTATGGCTAAATGTAGGAAAAAGGCTCAAAATCTCAGCTGCCGGAGCATAAATGCTAAATCAGCGATACGAAGGCTGGATGAGCAGGCGAAGTGTCTTCATTGTATGCCGACCCTTGGGATAGCATGAG
The DNA here is from genome assembly GCF_964204655.1 of Triturus cristatus. Classification (NCBI taxonomy): domain Eukaryota; kingdom Metazoa; phylum Chordata; class Amphibia; order Caudata; family Salamandridae; genus Triturus; species Triturus cristatus. The sequence goes on from NC_140580.1 coordinate 429,194,362, forward strand.
TGTGTGTCTAAGTGAGCTGCTGGATGCAAAATGATGTCCGGCCTGTGACCGGCTTGCTGTTATCTAGGCCAATATGTACAAGCTGATTAAAACAGGGGAGGGAGGCCTTGTCTGCCCTCAGAAGCCACAGACATCCCCAGCTGTTGGAACTAATCCCTCGCCAAATCTTGCAGCACCAGTCACACATCTGGCTCGTAACACTGGGACGAGAGTTGAAGTCAACACTCAATCTTTAGCTACAGCCACCGAAACTGGCTTGTCTCTACTGCCACAAAGGGATAGTGCCAAGGCTCTCTTAGTCCCTCCCACTAAGCAGATTGAAAGTAAACGCCCTTGCTTGGACTCCTTACCTGTGATTGAACTTCCCTCCAGCTTCAGGCCCCAATGTGATTGTGTTAGCCAATGTACCCAGTTTGCCGACTGATCCATCAGAACCAACATGGGCCCTCATGAAGAAAGTAATTCATTGGCAAACACTAACAAGAGCGGACGATGGAACTTCTATAATGAAATTCTTTTTGCGCAGCGGGTGGGGGGCATTCGACATTTGGGAAAGGAATTTCCTGGAGTCTCTATGATCACCAACATCCGCAACCCGCTGATTGCGGGTGAAGTTCTGGAGTTAGCTAAAGCCAGTATGGTTAAATCAAGTCCAATTAGGGTTTTGCCACTTTTTTTTTTTTAGGTATTTGGCTCCAGACACACCCATGTACGTCGGGATCCAAGCCACCAACCAATTTCCTAGCAGGCCACACCTGTTACTTCCCTCACAAAACATATTTTTGATCCTCACAGCCATGGAAGATAAAGATTGACATCCTGGCAGGGATAGTGTTTGTGTTGCTGATGTAGTGATTCCTGGAGTTTTTGGGTTGAATACTCACATGATCACTCTCCCGATGTCGGTAACACCTGGTTCAATGTAAGCAGATTCTGACTTAGAACCTCATATGCTGACTTGTGAAGGACCAAATGTGGATGTGTCTGGTGCCTCCGTGGTGGAGAGTATTTCCAACATAATCTTCCCCAGCTGAAGCATTGCTGGCTCTGCCTCAAAAAATCAAATTGTGGGTTGGCAATTCATTATCAAAGAATATGATTTAGTATTCATGCAGAAAACCGGAGGTCGTATTTGATGGGTATATGTGTTCTAATCTCCCAGCTCTGCCTTCCTCTGTGGGGCATGCTAAAGGTGGTTTGGGGGCCTGGTTTAAAATCAATAGTGGTTGTACAATCTCACCAATAGCGTCAAAAATGGATGTGGTCCAGGTAATATTCTGTGCTAGGGAAGTAAATGTAGGGTCTTTCTATAAAAAACGATTTTTCAACCAAGCATAATTCCAATTTCCAGGGATTGTTTTCTTTTTTTATTGGTTCCCTAGCTGAGAAAGAGGCAAAGGTTGGTAGACCATTTAATCTACTTTTGGCCAGAGACTTTAATTCTAAGCTGGGCACTTTGCCTTCAATATTACCAGAACTTTTGATCCTCTTACAACAGACGCTGACCTTAATGTTATGGATTCCAGGGGATGCCAAATATTCTTCGCTGGTGGACGCCGATTTAGAAAACGTGGTCCATAATTCCACCTCCTCAGTAGTACCAACGTCTATTGGGAGGGGAAACGGGACTACGATTGACTAGGCTTCACCTCCCGGAGTCTGTCCTTTGGTTGGGGGCGGGGGGGGGAGAAGAGCTCCTTACACTAGTATATAGTGATCACAACCCCATAGCAGTGCAGATTGGAGCCCCTTTGAAGCCTGAGCATGCTATTGTAGGGAGCAGTGAGGTGTTAACCATCAACAGCAGAGTACTAGTGAACTCTTGTACTTTGGATGATCAAGGCCCTAGTGCTGTACTAAGCTGTTTTGCCAAACATCTACAACGTATAAAAAGGCATGTTGACTAGACCAGTGGGTATGCCCCCCCCCCCCTATTAAATCCTGGTTTGACAAAGACAAATGTAAGCCTGCTTAGGGCCCTCAAACAAATTCCTGGAGATCAGAGTGCAATCTTAGCCAGGAGAAAGGAATATGCACTAGCATTGAAAAATAGGAAGTTAGCTATCAAGGACGTGAAATGGGAGGCTATTGTTGCCTGCCAGAATAAAGATCCCCAGGCATTCTGGAAGGATGGTTCGGGCAGATTTATCCTCCGTGCTGTCCCCAGATAAAGTCACTGTGCATATTACTTCTGAGACATGGATAGAACATTTGTCCGCTGTTTACTCCTCTAATGTTGTGACACCAGAAAAAGGACAGATTGACTGCTCATTATGTGTCAGTCTCTCTTTCAGGGAAGAAGACTTCTTAAAGCCATTCACAGTAGTCCTTGCAAGAAGGCTCCAAGCCTAGACAGAGTACCTCTTGACTTATTTAAAGAGGACCCTGGATTTTGGTCTCCTGTGCTTAATAGTGTCTTCAACTCAGTCTGTCGGGTGGGGTCCCGATCTCCTGTTGTATGTCAATAGTTGTTCCTATCTTTAACAAGCATTTACAATGCAATGGTCTCGGCATTGTTAAAGTTAGAGCTATTGGCATTGCTCATGACATTATTTTTGTTTATGTTTTTGTTTTTAAAACATTTAACCCCTTCCCCGCTCATGACGGAACGGTTCCGTCATGAGCCACGGTTGCCGTGTGCTCATGACGGAACGGTTCCGTCATGACAATCCTGTTGGCGGCCGCTCCGCCTGCGCGGCGCTGTTTCCCCGCCTGTGCGGGGCGACAACGCAAATGGGCGGAGTCATGACGGAACCGTTCCGTCATGAGCACAGCTCAACTGTGGCTCATGACGGAGCGGCTCCGTCATGAGCACAGGCCCACCGCGCTGCCCCCCTGCCCCCCCCAGCGTTGCAGCGGAATGTCCGCAGCAGCGAAGGGGTTAAAGAAACAGCATTGTTATTTACAATGTCAATAGCTTAATCTCTCTCAAATGCGAGACCTATTGCATTTGCACCCACACACACACACAGCCACCTACACAGAGCTATTCACATAGAGAAACCCACACACAAATAGAGCCACCCACAGAGAGCCACCTACACACACACACACAGAGAACTGCAGTTACACACAAATAACGTTTTCCTTTTTTTAGCCAGTGGATTAATTCCTGAGAAATTATACTGTGACCAGATATCTGAGATCTGCCGGGGGCGTTCCAGTTTTTAGGTCTCGACTGAGACAGCGCTTTAGCGCTGCTCTGGCGAGACTTATAGTAAGCGAGTTTTGGAAGTGCAAACAGTGGCTTTTCAGGCCTCCAAATACAGTGCATGTGCGCCGGGCGCGCGCACCATTTGGCAGCCTGAAAAGCACTGGCCGCTTTGATGTCCTCAGTGAGCCGCGCGGCCACTGAGGACATCAAAGTGCACACCATTTGCCACCCCCTTCCCACCCCCTTCTTGTTATTGTATGCAAATAGAAGCACTTGCATGTTTCACTGTGAAACTGTAAACGAAAAGGGCTTTTTCCAGCTTTATATTTGGTTAAACGTAGATAGATACCTTCGTACCATTCATAGTTGCAGAAAAGTCTCTTGGTGCTGTATTTTTTTTAAAAATATTTTTATTTCTACTTCATAAAATTTATTTATCGTTTTGTGTCACGCTGCTTTGTGATCTGCAACAACATCATTGTACAAATTCTGTAGAAGCTCTTATGTTTGACATCTACTTGGTACTTTACTCACTGTTGCTTTTTATTTTTGTGAAATCTATCCCTTTAATGCACTGAGAGGCGCTAGAGTGCCTGACGACATTATTGCTGCACATTTTTTTTATGTTCCGTGCTCACCCCTGCCTTTTGTTTTAAATCATTATTATTCTCCCATTACTCCCGAGGACAGACGATCTATAATCAGTTGAATTGCTACAAGGAATCCCGATGTACTTAACGCGGCTGCTTATTCCGTACCTCAAAATCAATATTGTACTGTTGAGCACATGCATGGATCTCTCACTCTGGTTTCATTCTGCTTCCGAACCAATTATTGTTAAAGTCTTCAGGTACAAGTATTGTGATTCTGTCCTACTTGTTGCTGCACATTTTTTTTATGTTCCGTGCTCACCCCTGCCTTTTGTTTTAAATCATTATTATTCTCCCATTACTCCCGAGGACAGACGATCTATAATCAGTTGAATTGCTACAAGGAATCCCGATGTATTTAACGCGGCTGCTTATTCCGTACCTCAAAATCAATATTATACTGTTGAGCACATGCATGGATCTCTCACTCTGGTTTCATTCTGCTTCCGAACCAATTATTGTTAAAGTCTTCAGGTACAAGTATTGTGATTCTGTCCACCTACTCATGCTAGACTGTCAGCAATATAAATGTGTATTTTTCAGACTTCGCACTTTAGTACAACCGGCCCTCTTCTACCGCTCGGAATTGGTTCTTTTGGATGACCATTACACTTAGCATTAAGCCGCCAACCACCCTTGCATCTGTACATAGCACTTTATTTTACCTGTTGTACAGTCATATAAGATTCTTTCCAATTAAACCTGCTCTTGCAGGGTTGTACTTTTGCGGTCCTTGCACACACGAGCTTATGAGGCTAATTGCCTTTAGTTACCCATGTTGGCAATCACATTCTGCACTTTATTTAGCATGCTGCACAGGCATATATACTCCTCTTAGCGAACTCTGCTCTTGCACGGTTGCACTTTCTGTGGTTCCTGTATATATAAGCCTTTAGTGCTTTACCTTTTTAAGCCTTGGCTGGCACTATTATTAATAGTTTTTAGCTTCCTCATCAGCCTGTTGCATAGCCACTGCACCCCCCTTTTTAGACTCACAAAGCATTAGTAGCTCCAGTGTTTTTACTGTAACGGGACATGATCGATCCTTTCCAAACCCTCTTGCACGGGAGTCGTACTTTTGTTTTAACACATTCATGACCTGATCCATTGCCTCCCCCTCCCTTATAAACCTTGGCTATAGTTCGACTATGCTGTAGCGTAAGACGGAGGACTTAGCAATGTTTTTGAGAGAAGCCACGGGGCTTCACTGTTTGTCCTCTAAGGCGTCTTAAGCTAAGCTGGCAGCACTTTGATTGCCTGAAACCATTGCAAGAAGGCATACAAGCAACAAGCATTTGCAATGCAATAGGTCTCGCAGTTATACGAGTTTGAGCTATTGGCATTATAAATGACAGTGCCTTTTATTTATGTTTTAACAAAACCAAACTTAAATAAAAAGCACTGTCATTTACAATGCCAATAGCTCAAACTCCTATAAATGCTAGACCTATTGCATTGCAAATGCTTGTTCAATTTCTAACCGGCAAATTTTAGTAAGAGTGCCTAACGTCCTGGTTTTTAAAGAGAATTTACGAAGCACAACCCGAAACTAGTTTTCATCTACACCTGTGCAGGATTAGCTAGCTGCACTGACCAAGAAGCAATTGAAGTCACGCGAAGACTGACTAAGTTGCATTTCATACTCCATGTTATTACCACAAATGACCAGTCATGGCAACTTAGTACCTTTCAGTCGTGAGTGTTCTGTGCAGAACAAATCTCTTTAGCTCAGGTGGAATCAGTGGCATACATTACTTATACAGTAGTCCTACTTCTATATGAGTGGTGTGTGTTGGTTTTTGGCTTTCAAAATCTGGTAACGCGTACGGGGACAGAAAGCTTACCCATGCAGGTTATAAAATATTTGAGAAGCAGGAGCATCAACCACATAATTTGCGTTACAGGATTGAAATCCGTAGCCCGCAGATATTCACAAATATTTGGAACAAGTGCATTGAGCACAAGAACAACTGAGCTGTTCTACTTTGACTGATACCAGTGACACAGAGATCTCTACAGAAGATGCGAGAAACGCAGACATGCCAACCCTCCCAATTCAGGCAGGAGACTACCAATTTCAAGGCTAGTCTCAAATTGTGTGATCCTAGGCAAATATTTTATTGTATAGAACCACCTTTTTCTTCATTATTGCATATGTAAGCCCCTTCAAATAGACAAGTTCTAATGCTGTCATCATGGTATCATTCCACCTCGACACTTGTAACATGGCTAAAGTAATAGAGGGACCTCGTGACACCAGTTTTCCAGTTCTTTATTTAACGTACAAATCGACAAAAGGAAAGCCCATGACTGGAAAACTGGTGTCCCGTTGCCACGGCGTCATCTCGACACGCAGCGGGGTGACCCAGTCCAGACATTTCAGTTTGTTGCTGTAACTGACGCGTTGGTCCACCTGCCCCTTCAGCATTCCATAGTATAAGCGTTCCTCGCATACCCAGCATGTCCAAGACTTACCTGTTCTGCAGCCCAGAGCGCGCGGGGAGTGAGGGAATGGGCGGGAACTCTGGCTGGTTCGGAACTGCTAATTCCTCGAAAACCTTTTGCCCTGTCTGGATCGAAGACCTTGGAGCCGAGGATTGCACCAAGTGTGTCACATGGGATGTTACAAAACGCAGGCTCAGCAGAGGGGGCAATGACAATTGAAATGGTGATACCAAGACTCAGAACAGGGCCAATGATGACGACATTCACAGGGGGATCTTGCAATGCACAGCAAGCTCAACTACCCTACCTCTCTGCAAGCAGCTGTCTTCAGGCTAGAGCGGCATCACATGCAGTACTCCAGGCATCGACGAGAAGAAAAGCCCAACCGCCATTAGAAAGAGGCCCGAGAGAACCAGAGATTACCAATGAACGTGGATAGAACTCAGAGTGATATTACCCAAGAAATAGGTCCCGCCGGCGTTCGTATGCGCAGGGTAAGTATTGAGAGTGGTACAAAGCGGGGAAAATAATAAACACTGAAAATCCTAAAATGTAAAACACTGGTTACATTTAATACTTATAAAATGCTTATTGTTTAACGTCATCAATGTGAAAATCAAACACATGAATCTGTTCGAGTTAATGTGTGTAGGTTTGCTGCAGAGCAGGAAAGTGTTTTACCACAATTACAAGTGACTTAATTGTATTCATGACTTGCTCGCCAACAAGTTAATGGGTAGTTACTCCATTCAAAGATGGCCCCCGCTTACTGCAGGGGAGTGGCGGCCTCATCCTAATGATTTACAAACGTTCTCTCGCAGAAATGCTAGGCGGTGGTTTTCAGGGAATGATGCAGCCGCCCGTAGGGCTGTGGGTGGTCTAGTAAGACGCAATATAACACCCGAAAATTAGGACTTCAGTGCCTACTTGCTTTTCTGTTGGTCGGCCGGTTTGATGGAATGCTTAAACAAACGTTGGCAAAGGAAACCGGTCTCGCATAGAGTGGGTGACCAGTCTTTCTCCGAGGTCAAGCAAAAATGCCTCGGAGAAACGCAGCGTCATTTTCGGATTCGGGGGCGTGTTTTTCTTTCTCTCCTCTTGCCATTGGCTGGAATGTTTACATTCCAGAGGAGAGAAAAAAAGTAAAAAACACGCCCCCGAATCCGAAAAAGACGGGGCTTAAATGGACAGACGCCCCTCTCCTCCAATGGCTGGCCTCCGTTTAGGAAGCCAGCCAATGGAGAAGAGGGGCGGGTTCAAGCCCCTACTAGAAAACATTAAATCTTGCCAAGCGAGACTGCGCAAGCGCAGCCTTCGCTAGCCGAGACCTAAAAAGGAGAATGCCCATGACCCAAGGTGCTACTGCCCAATATCCCTGCTCGATTCCATGACTAAAATAATAAGCAGAGTTATCCTGGAACGACTCCTCCCATTAAAACGAGAGTACTATTCTCTCTGCGGTACAATATGGATTCAAGAAGGGTAAAGCTTTGGACAATTGAGCAGTGTCTTAATTTACTTCTTATTGTGGCTAAATATACAAAGTGCCCTCCCATTTATCTTGCATTCATGGACTTCGAGTGCCTTTGATTGTGTCAACCTGTCCAAATTATGGGTTACCCTTGGGTCAATGGGCCTTGAGGTGGGTTTGGTTTCCTTTTTAAGACTCTCTCACCAGGACCTCACAGACTCTGCTAGATTTGGGAACGAATGCGGGTGTACTTCACCTTTTAAAGTTAATTGAGGAGTAAGCCAAGGTTGTGTACTTGTCCTCATTCTATTTTTACTTTATATTAATGATCTGGAAAGGACATTGGTGTCCGCCGGGGTGGATGTACTTCGTGTTGGAACAAAGGCTGTGCCCGCTTTTTTATACGCAGGTGACACCGTACTTCTCACCAGGATGGCTAATGGCCTTAAAATCTAAATCTTAAGATTTGTGATATTCATAAAGGTGCTTAATTTGTACTTCAACTTTTCCAAAATATTTATAAGGGTCTGTGGCCCTAGAAATACCAAAACCTGCTCTTAAGGCATAGGAGGAAGAAAACTGGACAGAGTGAGTTCTTTCCAAATCTTGGTTTGGATTCTGAGGACACTTGCACCTAGTCTCCTTGCCTTAGAAGTTGATTGATATGCTTCTCTTGTGCTGTTGGAACCACGTTTTCCCTTGCTGCCTGTATTGGTAGAAGACTGTTGCTCTGATCCTGGAAATCTATAAAAAGAAATGTCTTCCAACTGTGACATATGGTGTGGGGATTTGGGGCTGTAGAGGTGTTGGGGTTATTCAAGTGGAGACGAATAGATTTTGTTGACACCTGCTAGGGGGCACCCCTCAACTCTACATTTATCTCTGCACCAGGAATTAGGTTTGAAATATGTTCAAGATCTTATTAGTGCAGCTCGTCTGGCTCTCTGGTGCTCAATATGGGCAAAGAAGAAAGCGGAGCTCAATTGGGCTGTTATTAGAGACTGCCTCTCTTGCAAACATGGAATTAATATTATATAATTATAGTTAGGCTGTGGGGTTTTAGGTTTAAACCTATAATAACTGATAAACCCCCACTGAAAGAGAAATAGCCCTCACCAGTGAAAACATATAAACACTGAATAAACACCTGCACAACCACAAACTAAATGCCATTCAATGAAAGGAAAAAGAGAGTGAAAGAGTAATTTGTTTTTTCTTCCTGAAGGGGTCAATACAATGTAACTTTGTTATACAAGCTAGCAGTAAGAACGACTGTGGTAACAATATTCTGCTTAAGTTTTGTTGTTTAGGGATGCCACTAAAATATTGTTTCTTTTTCCTTTTGCTTTTTTCAGTTTTGTGGTCTTTGTTCTAAAGAGGCGGGGTTTCGAAGCATGCTTTAGGTCTTGTTTAATTATTTTATAAACTGTAGAGAAAAAGGAAATATCAAAATCATATTTGATATTTTGGCTGCGTTTGATTCTTTCACTGATAGGTAAAATGGCTGGTTTCATAAGAATCTTTCCTAATATTTGTCATCATATTTACCCACAGAGAATGGTTAAAAACCCTTGATACATCAGCCCACAGTTTCTAGTGGGTCAGTATTGATAGTAGGTGAATTGCCAACACCTCAGGCTTTAAACATTCAATGCAAGGTACAGTGACAAGTATATGTATAAAGAGCGCTATCACCAAGCATCTGAGATAGTGGTGAAAACATGGAACACAGTGTCACTTGGAAAGTTCTGCTGAAAAAAGGTTCTTTCCAAGCTCAACAAAGATTAGAGTGATAGTTTTGGGATTTGCAGTGATTTAGCTACGTATATGAAAAAGTTGTGTGATGACCTGTCAAAATTGATACCCGAGCTGAAGTGATTCCCTGTAGGAGATCCTTGCCACTTGTTAGATGGTATGCTGAAAGCATCTTTAAAATCTTCAGAGTTAATGAGGGATGCTATTGACTTTTTAGTCCATTCTGGTGCACTGTTTTCTTATGCACAGGAACTAAAACACAAATATTTATCATTTTGTGCTTTGTGTGAAATCAAAGAAAGAGTCATCCCAACTGTGTCCCTTAGCTGATGGTTCTCAGTCCAAGGGGCTATGAATGCTATATTATCCATGTGGCAACCGTTTACAGAATTTGTGCTGAATGATGATGCCAAAGGCAAGAAATGTGAGGATCTTTGGTCGCATATTGATAGTGATGTGAAAAAGTACACTCTACAGCATTATTAGAGTTTTACAGGAAAACATAACTGCTGTAGTGAACATAATAAAAAAACTAGAGTCTGAAAAAACCCTTGTCTGCCAAGTGTTCAGCATAATTGGATAGATGTGAAACATCTCCTTGAGAGTAGGCAGGGCGACACCTTTAGTGACTTTGGCACTACAACATGTTTCATGTTAGAGTGCTTGCCACTTGGTAAGGTAAGCAATGTTGAAGACCAAATCAGGAACATTTATTTTACAATGTATGAGAAATGGCTTGCAATGATACATAGAAATGTCCCTTCACCACCAATGGCATTTGAAGTCAATAACATCTCACTGTGGTACTCTGTAAGTTCTAGATCACTTCAGTAAAGGGGAATTTCCTCTGTAGTTTCTAAAGTGCTGCTTCATTTTTGACCGCTTCAATTACTCTGAGGGCATAAGCACCCAGCTCAATGCAAATGTTGCAGAACCTGCCCTAAGAATCACAATCTTCAAGTGCACCAGTATTGGCATGGAAAGCTAGGTCAGCGGCCAGAGTTAAGAAATTGTGTACTGGCATTTTGGCGTTGCCCGTCTCAAGTGCCAATGTTGAGAGGGCCTTTTCACAGAAGTTTACATGGGAAGGAAAGAGCGAGCACACATGGACAAAGACTCACTGTAGAAGTATTGTATGGTGTACTACAATAAGTTTAATTGGTAAAAATCTATTTGGACCTCATATACACTATATGTACACTGTCTATATACCATGTTCTATCAGTGCAGAAAGCAACCATTAATAAAAGCAACATGTTCCATAAACACCAGAAAACCCCTTTTTCTGTTGTTTTTAGTGGCGCGAAAATGTGTAACCACTGATAACAACTGTTTTTGAAGGTATTGAAAACACTGAAAAAACCCCACCAGAATTTACCAGAAATAGAAACTGAAAACAGGAAAGCCTAATTATAGTATATTAGAGACACTACTTTGGCCTTGGGTTGTGTACTTCTGTTTGAGAATCCAGGTATCATCTCAAAAAAACAATATCTGGGTCCAGGACTGCTTCACTAAGCAGAGGAAGGCCACTGGGGAGGCTGTGGGCGTGGTGAAACCAGACATGAAGGATTACTGTGTAATCCAGATGGCAGCTGGGATTGCGCCCTATCTACTTTTCATACAGAATGTGTGTGAGCTAACATTATTGTGTCAGTTTAGATTAAGAACGATCCATTAGTTGCTAGGTTTCCCACGTGGGCAATACTATTAGCATATATATATATATTCGCCCATGTGATGAGCAATCAACTCAGTCCTTACTGCACTTTGTTTTCTTCTGTAATTACTGTCTACATTATTTTAGGAGATTTTTATTGCCTTTGTTGCATAGGTACAAGTTTACCAATTGTAATGCTGTTCTGCTCTTTCTCCAGTAGCATAATTACTATGATACTTGCCAAATCAGTGGTTTTTCTCAAATGTATCCTACCCCAAAAGAAGAGAATGTTATTTTAACTGAGGGTTTATTGTTCACTACTGCACTTTATGCCTCGTTTTTTTTTACTGTACCTCACCTTAACTGATTAATACAACATTGCATTTTTATGGTAAAGCACTTTAAGAAGGTACCATATTGTGGTATGTTTTTAAATCATTTTGTACATTTGTTTATCCTTTTTAATATTGCGTAGCTTGTAATGTGCATCTTTGATAATCTACCTGGTAAAATCTAATAAAGATTATTGAATTTAACTACTAATGCAGATTTTGTGCTATAAAGACGAGGAAGGAGAGCTGCTAGCTAAGCAGCTCTACCACGATACACACTCACATTCTAATTGAATCCTGTTGGGTATCACTAATTACTCCTACAAACCATTACTTAAAAGTGCTGAACATATCAACTAGCACCCTGCAAAGCTTATAAAATGGCACTTCTCCAACATGGTTTCGCCCCACTAAGTTTCATGGCTCACTGCTAATAATATCCCAAAGGAACTTGCTAACACTGTGTATATATTCTAATCCCCAAACTATTTATACGTTACTCAAACAGATTGATATATGGCTATGGAACTTGATATCAGCAAAAAGAACTTTTTAGCAACATCAATGCCACTTTGTGCCACTTCCACGTTCTGGGCCCTTAACCTCCTGAGCATCCTACGCTGGAATTCAGCCACCGGATACACGTGACTCATACACTCCAAGAGTTAAAAAAAAAACATTAACAAAAAACTGCCTCACATCTATATCGCTTAGCTAACATGATAAGGCACTGCCCTTTAAATGTGTGTGTTACTGCCTGTAATTTTCATACAAAGGAGCAACTACTCCAAGATAACCTTGGATCAGTAAACTAGGACGTCCACCTTCTGTGCAGGTAACATAAGTTCCAGGATATGTTTTGTGTTCCTTGTTTACTCATATTCCACAAAATAGGCTAGAGGACTGCTGGAACCGGGGGCTGTAATTCCAGTGTAGCTGCAATGGTTGTGTAGAGAGGACAGGCTCTAGGTGATCACTGACTGGTTCCACAGGTTATAGGTGGCAGTAATATTACACATTGAAAATCCAGGAGGGTGCGAGTCAACAAGAGATTCAATCTATTGACCTGACAGTGGAGGAAGGCACATAGGAGGGCAGTGAAGAGACTTGTTTTGCTTTTTGAGGGGATGATGATAAATTCAACCCAGATCTGTGACTGGGGGTGAGTGTCAGCGCTCCGTCCATCATCTCCTTGTGTTTTCTTTGTTCACCATAAGTTGGCAGGGTATGCCCAGGCGCGAGTCCTGTGCTCACTGTGCCACTGGATTTAAGCTAACCTGGGTAATGAGGGTTGATGCCCTCAAACCGGTCCCAGGATGCTCGCTTCTGGTCCAGGGAAGACCTGGCTTGGCAGTTCGGGCTGAACTGTTACCATGAGGCACAGGGTCATGACTGATTTGCATATAGCTGGGTCTGAACTGGGGTGGTGAAGTGAGCTAAAGAACGATGATGGATTCAACCCAGATCTGTCACGGGGGGTGACTGTCTGAAAAGTTTCAGTGCACCGTCCATCATCTCCTTGTGTTTGGCTTTTGAGGGGACCTTCAGACATCTGCAGAGGATGTAGTTTTCTGCCACAGTCCCACTTAGGCAGCTTCTGGATTAATGGAAATTATCTGGTAATAGATATACCTTTATTAGCCAGCTATGAAGCACTGGGCACCCCTTTCAGCTGGCACCAGTCAGCCTCACAATCAACGAGGTTGATATTAACTGCTTCTCAAATAAATTGTAGGCAGAGTTAACTCCTTTAACCAGTTACTGTGGAAGACAATGGGTTTTGAGCTACCGGGGGTCAGTACTTTTTCCCGAGGTGCTGTCAGTCTAAACTTTAGGATTCAGATATGATTTCAGCACCACATTCTTAACTTTGATAAATTTTACTATGAGCTATTTATTGCGTGCCAGGTACCAGCCAAAAGATGCATCATGCTGAGAACTGCGCTGTCTTTTTACTGAAAAAATCCAGAGCGTAGCAGTGAGCCACTCAGTAATAGACCATCAGTAACATCATTTGTTACTCCTTCTGGCTGAGAGTAGGTGTCAATGAGAGTGGTTAAATTAACCCTCATATAACACCCCTGACTTTCTGATAAAGAATCACACCATGGCTTCTTTTACACTTTAGCGAGACCAGGCAGCCCATAATATGTTGGCAAGTAATTTTTTCATTGTATTTTTAAAGAGGGATAGCAGAACAGAACAGGTGAAAGTTGTATTGAATAATTGAGAGAATAGGTTTGTCATTCAAATTAAACAAATATATAATCATCTGGACATTTTCTCACGCTATGAGAATAGGTGGGATTTGCTGAACAGTCCGCATCAAATTTACCCTACAAAACATACCACAGAACAAAAAAAAATCTGCGAGAGGTAACCAGTTTTTTAGGTCTCGCCTGGCGAAAAGCCGCACATGCGCTGCTCTCGTCATACAGACCTTTTGGAACCGATTCTCCCCAATGCTTGCATGCACCTGCATGGACAAAGATGGATGCTCTCGCAATCTGTCCAATGCAGACAGCATGCGCGTGCCCCTACGGACTGTGGACAGTCCGACACCATCTTGTGCTAAGCTTCCATTGTCATGGCAACTCTTCGCATATGATGTCCACACGTGCGCATGGTGGCTTTCACGCGCACGGAGGGACAAAGATGGCGTCGGGCTGTCCACACTCCTTCAGCGAAGCAGCTTCCTTTCCGGCAGCGCTCTGAGTGCCATCAGGCTGGAATCGCAAGTGAAGTACTCCGAATGGTATGACAGCCATCGCCTTCCAAACCCAATTCTGCGGGAATAGGAGCAGAAACCCGCGTTTCTTTTGGCCAGAAGAATGCATCAGACGGAGTGATTCCTAGGCCATCCATTTTGTAAAACTCTTAAAATGCTCTGGAGAAATCCCAGAGGATGTACGTAGAGTTTACAAATCAGACGAGCTAAATACGAACAGGCGGCGGGCCAACATGCACGTAGCCAAGATGGCCAGCACACTATTACGCCACACACTAAAGTCAGCAGCGCTCTTCCCAGCGGTTACTTAATTTCCACACTGAATCACCATGCACTCTTCTCGATTGGCTTTTAAGTGTTTTACTTTTTGAGGCCGTTTCCCTCACTGCAGGTCCATTAAAACCCAGTGTCACCGAAAGGTTTGAGTAAAAAATGATAACATGGTTTCAGTATTGTGTTGCATGTTGCTAATACTCTGTGTATTTTAAGGCTGTAGTTTGTTTTGATTACTTAATAAGGACTGTCATGAAAAATGTATACGTGAAGGTTGTTTCATTAAAAAAATCATTTTAGATCCCCTAGTTTGAATGTGTTTGAAATTCCGGTTGACCAGTTGCCTAGTAGATGGTATCTATCGAATTTAGTTAGAATTTGTAATTAACCAGTAGAGCAACACCCTTGTTACAGTTATATTGCCGGCTTCAAAACCCCTATATTGCAACTGGAATACGATACCTACAGGGATGCTTGTCTTTCAAACAGAGAATTACAAAAAGAACATGGCCCTTGAATTTCAACCCAGCTCCTCCTTTCATCCAACCGCGTGCCCTTTACCAAGGGGAAGAAAGCAAATTTGCTCTTGGAAAGCCGAGAACAGTAGCCTAGGAAATACAGAACTACTGGATCACCAGGGCAAACAAACTAACAGCCTCCTACGGTCATTACAAGTGACCTAATATTCATGCTATTTCTGAAACATAAGTATGCAGCGTATACATTTCGAACAGATGTCACTACCCACTGCTAACTTTCCAGATACACCTAGTAGCCAAACTTGCCAAGCCAAGCATGCTATAGCAGCATGCCGCACACGTGACAGGAGAGTAAATAACACGTGACGTAACAGGAAATGTAAACAGTCAACTGTACAGTGAGCTAATAAAGTTCCTGTTGCATGCTCCCACTTCCATGGCAGCCTGGTGTCAGTAATCCGATCTCTACTAGACCCCATATCATAATGTTAATCGCATGCTACAATAACAAATCTGCTTTGACTTGGGTACAACTGCTGCAAATATATACAAAAATGGCAATGGCACATGCCAGAACACAACAGCAAACAATAGGTGGGTATGGCATTACATGCAGATTGTGAACCCGTGTTGGGGGGAATTCTCACTATGTGAAATTGAGAGTGCACTCACATCATTGTTAAATGATTTAGTCGGAAAATAAAACATCATGCTCCATGGACGTCATTTAGGGATCGCCAGGGCGGCTTATCAATATGGATGTCAGCTGGGGATGCACTCTTTGTATTCTGCCAATTATATAATTACACTAACTACTCTCTACTACTCACTCTCTACTACCCTCTCTCTACTACTCACAATCTACTACTCTCTCTCTACTCACAACTACTCTCTCTCTACTCACTACTCTCTCTCTACTCACAACTACTCACTACTAACTACTACACTCTACTACACTCTACTACCCACCCTCTACTACACTCTACTACCCACCCTCTACAACACTCTACTACTCACCGTCTACTACTCACTGTCTACTACTCACTGTCTACTACTCACTCCTACTACTCACTCTCTACCCGCACACATATGCACATATATGTGTGTGTATATATATATATATATGCATTTATATATGTATGTGTATATATATTTAAATACATAAACTTTTATACATCTGCATATCTATACAAATATAAATGCATGCATACATGTACATATATGCATCCATATGCATGTTATGTACATGAAAGTTTGAAAAACACTAATAAAAGCAAAGCTAAAAAGCCACCTAATTACAAACCGAATTGCTTTAACTTAAGCGAGGGCGAGACCTATTGCATTTTCAATGCTTGTTCTGTTTTTTCTGTTTTTGGCTAGATATGGATTAGCGAGTTTCCCTCATTCTGCTTCTGGAACTCCACAGACCATTCGCTGTTCTGATAGGATTGCATCTGCTTCGCAGAGGTTAATTCTTAAATTAAAACCCCTATCCTTTTTTTTTTTTTTTTTGCTATTTTATTTTCAGTTCAGCAGCGCAATTCATTATTTACAGACCATTATTTATAACAAATAAATAAACAAAACCCATATATAGACACAGAATAAAAAACAGTATAGCCAGACCACAGAAAAGCGTTATTAAATACATCATATCATATCCTATCATTGCTGTATCCATGTTCTGATCGGTTCCCAAATAGCCGCCCCCAGCTTTTTCTTTGTGATCCCTTTCAATTTATATAATGCCCATTCCATGTTATATATAGCAATAAGTTTTGCTCTCCAGCTTATAAAAACTGGTGGCTCAGCATCCAGCCACTGTGATGTTATGCAAGACCGCAAAACAGACATACAGATAAATTTAAATCCTCTATCCGATATCGTCTGCCTCCCCGTATCTGTACTGAATTCTATTCCAAACAGAACCAGAGAGGCTGTAATAGATATTGGAATTCCCAGAGATTGTAACAAGAACCGTTCAATATCCAGCAGGAGTGGCTGTAAGGCAGGGCAAGAGTAAAACATATGTAATGAGTCTGCTGCGTAAAGTCCACACCTTGAACAATTAGTCCCCTTACCAGCCTTCCATTTTGCTATTCTACCTGGTGTATAATATAAATTAAACGTGGCCATATATGATTGACTTCTAAGACTACCAGAAAGCAAGATAGAGCTAGCCGTTCGCATTACTAATTGTAGATCCAGATTAACTATCGACAATTTCTCCTCCCATATTGCCTCCTGTCTTCCTAAGTCGTCAATTTGTATTAACATAAGCTCCGCATATAGTTGCCCTATTTTGCATTTACCTTTTATTAAATCCAAGAAATGGATTTGTAATGGGTAGCATTTTCCCCCCACAATTGCGGCCTGTAAAGCACTTCTTAGTTGCAGATACTTAAAGAAATCCGCCTTTCCGACCCCAAATCTGCTTTGTAGGGTTGAAAACGATACAATCCCGCCCTGCTCTAGCAGATCACCAACTATCATAATACCCAGGTGCGACCACCTACGCATAACAGAATCCTGAAACACCACATAGGATAAGACTGACGAATCTAGCGGTGTATACCATGTAATACAAGGAATAGAGAGCAATTTGCAAAATCTCTTCCAAACTACATAGGCCGCCTGAATGATTTTAAACCTAGTCTTTTTGTAGTAGCTTGGCTCTAATACTTTTAAAAGTAACCCTTGAGCTGACTTTCCCAGACACCACTCATAAATAGATGGGGAGAAAGCAGAGTCCAACACCGTCATCCTACCCCAAATCAAGACACCCATTAATTGAAACAGTGTGACTGAATAATACAAATAAAAATATGGAATAGCCAGACCTCCTCGTTCAAATGGCAAGTAAAGCCATTTAATAGCCCTTCTAGAGCGGTGGTATCCCCAGAGAAATCGTGAACACATCCGTTCTATTCTATCAAACAGTTCTTTTGGAAAGAGGATAGGGATAGCCCTAAACAAATACAGCAATTTAGGAAAGATAGACATTTTCAAAACATTAGCCCTTCCATATAAGGAGAGATGCAGCCGATTGATTCTCTCCAAGATTTTATCTGAGGAAGCAAGTATCAACCCTACATTAATACCCGGAATGTTTTGAATGTGAGATGAAACAATTACACCCAGATACATAGCTTCTGTGGCCACGCCCACCCCTAAGTCCACTGGATACCCTGCTTCTGAATGTAGTACTTGAGTCTTCCCCAAGTTCAGTTTATAGCCGGATACTATTCCAAAATCTCCAGTGATAGTCTCAATCCTAGACATAGCACTACTCATATCTGATGACAATACAGCAAGATCGTCAGCATATGCTAGAACTTTAACTGAGTATAGGCCTGAAATTACTGGTAAAATAACCGGGTCCGACTCTAGCCTTGCAATGAGAGGATCAATATACAGAGCAAACAGGAGCGGTGAACAGGGGCAGCCCTGACGAGTTCCTCTACTAATCGAAAAAGTCTGTGTCTCCTCCCCTCCTAATCGAACCCTTGCTCTCGGAGTTACATACATTGACTGTATTGCTCTTATATATCTGCTAGGAAACGACTTCCATCTCATTACGGCCCATAGAAACTCCCAAGAGACCCTGTCGAATGCTTTTTCAGCATCCAACAGGGCCACCCCCACGGAAGCGTTTGTTGCCTGAGCCCAGTCAAATATCGTAATAAGTCGCCTAACATGATCCGTGGTCCCCCTCCCAGCTATAAACCCATGTTGTTGTAATGAAACAAGGGGGCTAATCACGTCTCCAAGTCTCGTTGCCAAACACTTCGAATAGATCTTATTATCGGCATTAATTAACGAGATCGGTCTATACGAGGAGAGCTCCTGAGAATCCTTTCCCTTTTTTTTAAACACTACTATTATAGTTTCCGACCAGGAGGCCGGAGGAATCCCAACAAATGCTGATTGAAAGACTAGAATCATTATCCTCTCTAGTTCCCTCTTAAATTTTACATAAAACTCCAGAGGGATCGAATCTGATCCCATAGCCTTCCCTACTGCTAATGACCTCATTGCCTTTTCAATCTCTTCTGCAGACAGCTCCTCCGTTAAAGCCCTTTTATCCTGTTCCCTTACCCCCACACAGGCCAGTCCTGCTAAGTACCTTTCGGCACTTGCGACTGATTCGGATGTATATAATTTCTCATAGTATTTTTTAAAAGCGTCCTGGACCAGGGAAGGAGTCTCCGCCATATTCCCCTCAAGATCCTTAATCTTGTCGATCCTAGAGTCCACCTCCCTTTGACGCAATCTATTGGCAAGCACCTTACCCACCTTTTCCCCGTACTCATAAAACTCTCTCCTATGTATTTGATAGCTAGCAGCCGCCACATCTGCATATCCCTGATAGATTTTCGCCCGACAGGCTGCCACCTCTGTTTGAACCTCCTTTACCCCCCCCCCGGTCTTTATCTCTTGCACCAATTTTTGCTCCAGCTGAGAAAGAGTCCCTAAGTCGTCTAAAACCTTTAGGCGCTCTATCTTGCGCTTCCTTGCAGCAAATCTTAAAGTCTCCCCTCTTATCCCTGCCTTCAGTGCATCCCATACAATATCTATCCTTGCCGTCCCTATATTCGTCTGTACAAATTCGGGGATCCATATTGCCATCCAACTACAATAATCCTCACTAAGCAGGAGCTTTCTATCGAATGTCCATTTTTTAGACCCGACCATTAAGCCCGAAAATTCAAACTCCAAGACTACCGGGTTGTGATCTGATATAATTTTGGGGAGGATCCTAATTGAAGCCCTCGATAAAACATCGCCTGAAACCAAAAAGTAATCAAGCCGTGCCATTTTCGCATGTGGGGCAGAAAAATACGTAAAGCCATCCTGCCCAGCATTGAGTTCTGCCCATACATCATATAACCCTTGATCCTGGACCAGCGCCTGCAGACTCCTAAACCCTCGCGGCTTCCTGCCAGTATACACCTTGTCTACCCTTATATTCAGCTGTGAAGGGAGATGAATATTTAAGTCACCACATATAATCATAGGATGTGAAAAAGAAGATAATTCTGTATTTATCAATGAAAAAAAGTCTGGGTCATCCGTGTTTGGAGCATATACAGAACATAGTGTAATGACTTGCTGCGAAACCAACGCCTCTATCATTACCCAACGTCCCAGATTATCAACTTTATACTTCTTTATTTTAATAAATCCTTTTTTAGCAAGAACCGCGACACCCTTAACATTAACCGTCTGCGTAGTACACGCCAGTAGCTCAAGTCCTAAAGAGCTGAGCCATGCCCTATTTACCCATGCAATATGTGTCTCCTGCAGAAAAAAAAGATCCCATGAACTTGAGCATATAATTCTGGACAGAACCCTCCTTTTCCCAGGATCATTCAGCCCACAGATATTAAGTGAGCAGCAGATTAGCTTCCTCATCCCACCTCCTTATCGATCCCATTGCCCAAAATGGCATAACCATTATACAATCTACCCCAACCAAGCAAACTAGCAATAAAAAACTTTTGTCTTACATGGCTTATAATACCTAATACTTCCAGCATGATTAGTACAATTAATACAGCAAACCTCCTTTCAACTAATAATACTGTTTTTGATCTTAACATATGTAAACCTATACATTTTAACTGAAACGGTCTGATAACGACTATACGAAATAATACTTATGCGTACTGCTGAACCTGTTAACACCCCCACCCCCCACCCCCCCCCCTCCCCAACAGCCCATGCCCCCCCTCCATCCCCCTTCCACCCACCACCCCTCAAACCACCCATACGGAGCATTGGGAATTCCTTCCCTTAGTGATGACAAAGCTCAGTGCCCAACCACCACCTCCCAACCGCCACCTTCATCATGAAAAAAAAAACAAAAGAAAAAAAACAGCCCATTTTTCCAACCAGCCAACCAAAGCCTTATAGTCCTAGAATATAGAGGAAGAGCTCTATGTCCCCATCCTTTCCGGCTATCCTACTCTGTTCACTGACCCTCCAAAGTGACTTATAGCCTATAGCCCCTCAATGTTTTACTAGTAGCCCTAGTAGCCCTAAAGATAATACCTCACACAATATCTGGTAGGATACAGCCATAAGAGCCAAAAAAAAACTACCCCCTATCCAATTTCAATTTCTTACATTGACTGAAGATACTCTTTCGCTTTTATCTCTGAAGTAAAAAACTGGCTCTGGCCAGCCTTCACAACCTTTAATTTAGCCGGATTCTGTAGGAACACCTGAGCACCCTTAGCCTGGAACTCTGGAATAAGCTGCCTGAGCCTCCATCGCAACCCCACCGTCTCCTGACAGAAATCCGGGCGAACAAAGAACTCGCACCCCTTAGCGCTTCGCTTTTTGTTTGGCCGGGCTAAATCATAAAGCTCCTCTCTCGCTCTAAAATTACAAAGTGAAATCAAAATAGCCCTAGGGAACTCTGAATTCTGACCCCTTTTTTGCACAAACGGAAATCTATGCGCCCTTTGAACTTCCTTTTGCCAATCCCAGTGTCCCAATTCCGGGAATGCCTCTGAGAACAACCCCACCATAAACCGTAGCGGGTCCGCTCCCTCTTTCCCCTCCGGTACACCCAAAACTCTTAGGTTATTTCGTCTAGACCTATTTTCAAGGTCAGTTATTTTCCAATGGAGCTCATCCCTGTACATCTTAAGTGAACCTGTAGTCTCCTTCTGAGCACATAGTTCATCTTCCAGTGTGGAAATCCTTGTTTCGGCCTCATCCATCCTTGTGACCACCTCAGAACAAGTTGAAAAACACTAATAAAAGCAAAGCTAAAAAGCCACCTAATTACAAACCGAATTGCTTTAACTTAAGCGAGGGCGAGACCTATTGCATTTTCAATGCTTGTTCTGTTTTTTCTGTTTTTGGCTAGATATGGATTAGCGAGTTTCCCTCATTCTGCTTCTGGAACTCCACAGACCATTCGCTGTTCTGATAGGATTGCATCTGCTTCGCAGAGGTTAATTCTTAAATTAAAACCCCTATCCTATAGCTCTATAGCATATGTATATGTTCGCCTAATCATTTCCAAGTTTTCACCCATTGCTGATACGGTTATCATAGTTATCAACTCCAATATATCTATAAATAACACACACACACACACACACACACACACACACACACCCACCCACATATTATCATGAACTTTGCCAAAACAGGCAAGAGGCCAGTGACATTTAGTAGGGATAAATTCTGCTGATCTAAGATATGTATTAGTGAGTAGAGTTAATAAACCACCCAATAGGGAACTTCTTTAAGGGTTTTAGGCAAACTCCTCAAAGACTAAGAAATTATTGTTCTTCACCAACTCCCCAAGCTATGCCTCCCGGATAAAGTTTATTTTAAATTAATAAATAATACATTTAAAATGAATAATTTCCTCTAGTCTCCTCAAGCCATGACCACTCCAAGGGGTGTGGAATTCCTATCGCCCGGCGCCCAGGACACATTGTTTGGGGTCTAGCACAAGGTTTCATATTAACTTTGTCCTCTAGACAAGCAGGAAAACCTACTGCTGCACTAGCCCTTTGGCTTACAGTTTAACAATATCATAGTACGGATCTGTGAAATAGGACAGCCTGCCACTAAAGCAAGACAAGTATCCACACGTCTAAATTGTCCAAAAATGTATATTAATTAATACAAAGGCGTTAGGTAGTGAAGGGAATCGTCTAAGAACATGCAGTGGGCTGTAAACTCATCTTGTACCATTGACAGTTGTTTCAGATTAAAAACGTGCGCAGATGTTCACAAAATACATGCAGAAGCATGAAAGTAAGATTGGCGATTGCTTTCAAATTTAAATATACTCAAAAAATGCAGTTTGATAAAAACGTTTGCAAAACCATTGTGCAACTTTAAATATAGTATTTCTTTGAGGCATCATTTAACAAAATATTTGATGCACGAAATAGTGCAGATAAACGACCTTTAGGGATTCACAAGAGGTTATAGAAATAGAACTGTAAACCGTACTCCTACAAACATTTGATAGTAATTTACTCATGAGCAAGCGTACACATCTGTATTTTCTCATGAACATTCACTTTCTCCACATCCCCTTTTTCCCCCACTGTGAAAAAACTTTGGCAGGAATACATAAAGATTAGAGAAGAGTTGTTGAATACTATTAAATATGTAAGTGAATTTGAGTGTGCACAGACTTACAGGACATTCCAATCCTGTAACTTCCACTCCCTGCCTACTTCCAGGCCCTGGATGACCCAGATTACA
Source organism: Triturus cristatus (assembly GCF_964204655.1). Taxonomy (NCBI): domain Eukaryota; kingdom Metazoa; phylum Chordata; class Amphibia; order Caudata; family Salamandridae; genus Triturus; species Triturus cristatus. The sequence goes on from NC_140580.1 coordinate 429,217,553, forward strand.
CGCTGCATGATACTGGTGAGGTTGTAAATCCCCTCCATAAAAAAACGGTACCATGCAGTAACACTCCATCACTACCAAGCAACTACATGTTTATTCTCATGAAATGTGAAATAACTATGCAAACCTGATTTTACCGGGCGGAACTACGTATGATGTTCCAGTTTCTGTGGATACTGTCACTTTCGTTTAGTTCCTGCCCGTAGCAGGGGCGGTGTTACAGTGAGATTGGGAGGAAGTTGGGGAGGATGGTGGGGATAGCAGGGAAGGGTAGGGAAGACAAGTTTGGCAGGTAGGAGCATTATTTTCTCCCCATGTGAGGGCTGTGCGGGGCTGGAAAATTGTTTCAGGGTGCAACGTGGACCGTTCCTGAAGCACTTTCAATGGCCAGATTTCCAGACGCTAAAATCAGGTCCATTGCACTCGGTTATTTCAGGTGTGGGAACAATGGCCTACTCATGATTGAGAGATACAGAATTCCATATAGAATTCTGCTCAGCTCTAATCGGGGAGTATACAGATTTACATAAAGGCAGCAATTTAAGAACCTTGCTTGGATCCAAACCTGGATATAATATGAGCCGTGACATAATCAGAGAAGCCATTAGTTGTTAGAGCTTTGATATAACAATGCTGCCATCATTTCTCACTTCTATGCATGGCAAAAAGGTACAAGTAAATTAATTCTTTTTTACAGGACAAGTTGGTTTCAGAGGCATCCCATCCCTTGGGCAAGTACATCATTTATAAATTCAACAACCCTGCATTCCATACCAGGAAATTATAGCGTCAATGGGGTCGATTTTTATGACTGGGGTCAGCATTGCCCCTATACCGACCTCCTACCTGGGTTTATCTAGCCTTTAATCATACAGACATTTTTGCAATAGCAGTCACACTAGTATATTTCAGAGAAAACCGATTTGCTTTCCCTTCATTCAGATGTTAGCACACATTTAAATTCAAGAGGACGAAACAAGAGTGGTACTTCTATAGTGCATCTTTTTTCTTCCAATGGGGGCTCGATTTCATCTCCAGTCCAATCTTAGTAAATCTTCCTCGCTTTTCCAGATAGCATTAGTTTTAAAACTACAGTACAATTCCACTTTTGTTAGTTTGGACGCTTCTCATTCTGCAAAGCTGATTAATTTTAAACAGTATGTGTCGACGTTTTCTACAGTGGGAAACGTTTTGACGATTTTTAGGGGTGTGCCTCTATGCAGTGAGGTTAATTTCGCATTAATCCCACGTACATTACACAGCTTCTCGGAGCTTATAACTAAGGAGGAAGGAGTTTTTGCATGATTAGAGCTAATAATTACTGCATAGATATTACACCCACTACCTCTAGCAATCTTGGACAAGTGTAAACAGTTTGAATTGTTAACGGAGGGACTCCACCCAGATGGGATGCACATGGGCATTGAAGTTGCAAAGATAATTAAAAAGTGGACACAAGTCCTGAATAGCTCACAATGTAAAAGAGTATTTGTTAATGAGCAATTAACAGTCTTAACATTTGTAGAACATGAGGCATTTTACATGACCCTAATTTATTTCCACTTTTTCTTAAAACACTTGCACAACTAATTAACCAAAATCTCGGATGAGCAGGCTAATTTTTATAAATAATTTATGAGTAAAACTGTATTGTATGACGACCTCACCTTTTTCACATCAAACTTTGAAATGGAACAACAGTTTCTCTCAAACGGATGGATTAAGACTTTTCAAAGTTCAATTTAGATTATAAAAAATTACTGGTATGACTCGTGAATGTGAAAGAAATTCAAGATAATACAATGGGTTGGACAAACTTGGCAACAAGCATGGGACTGCCAAAATAATGCCTGTATTGTGAGCAGCACAGAGTAAAGACAACCAAACAAGTAAATTGTAAACAACAACTCGGATTCATCTTACATAACAAGAATTTACAGATTACAAAAAAAAAAAAAAAAAAACAGTTTACTTTTAGGAAGCGCTTAAAAGCCTTGCTCTTAGATGCAAAAATCATGGGTGGAGCTTTATTCTTCTCTTTAGGCCTTGACTAGACTTGTCAAAGACCTATTTTCGACAATATAACTATTTACAGAGGGCTCTGGGTAAGTCCACTGCTTAAATTGACTATCTTTCACTTCAATCTCATCTGCTTGCTTCTTATTCAATGTTTGTCTTTCTTCTTGTGGCTGTCCCTTTTCTCTAGCTTATTTTTTTTACCAGCCTTTTGAATGGATGCAGTGTATCTTTCCATCTTTTTACATTTTGGGAACTATTTTTATCTTCTTTCAGCACTCCATGGAAGTGCATATTTTCTTACTCTCTCCCTCATGTGCCGCTTCCCCACCTAAATATTTGGCCCATATGCTCCCCCATGCCACAACTCATCTGTTGTTTTCCCTATTGTTCCTGGTTTTTCTTATTTTTGTTTACACCCCCCCCCCCCCCCCCACCAAACTGGTCCTCTGTTGCTGCACCCACAGTTTGTCCCCAAATTTTACATTACAAAAATCTATTGTGAAGGAGGGGATACAATCTGCCTTGGGTCGCAATGTACCGGTTGATTACTTTTTAACGTAAGAAAATCTTGTAATATGTATCCACTCCACATTACAATACTGGAATTTTTCCTTTTAGATCACGTAAGAAAAGAGATCCTAAAGGGAATGTGTGTCCGGATTGGTTAAAAGACTTGAAAAATCAAAGTATTCCACATTTTGCTTGTAATGATAAGCAGAAGCTGAGACAATGTTTTCGTTCAGCAAAATCTACAGAAACAACATTTTGACACAAAACACACAAATGTAAAACAGGATTTTATGGTGGGCGATTGGGTCTTGGTCAAAACCCCCATCAGGGTCAAGAAGGGGGCGTCAAGGTACTCCTTACCTGTACAGGTGTTGAAAACTGCTAAAGGGTCACTTTTTTGGATTTGAAGGGGTGGTGGAACAGAAGAGCAATTGTTATGCTGACTCCTGAACAGGCAGTGAAGATTCTGTCAGGTGTAAGTTCAACCGCAGATGATACAGATAGCTGTGCTTATTTCATGTCTGAGTTATTGCCTAACAATGGGAGAGGTATTTCTGACTCCAATTTAGGTAATTTGGCTGCTTCTCAATGGCAGATTCAAATTCCCCGTTACAATTTAGGAAAAAGAGAGTTCTCTGCAGCAAGGAGAACTGGATGAATGCACAGGCTGGAGGTTCCAGGTCTTCACAAAATTGTTCTTTGCCTACCAGGTTTAGGGATTTCTATCTGTGTTAAGGTTTCTACTGTCATAGGGAGAAGATGTACTGTTCTTATAAATGCCACTGTTACTATTTCTTTTATGCTTACATATTTTGTGTGTCAAGGTACTTGAAGTTTGTTCTCGTGGAAGGCACCCGCCATTAATAACATATTTATGTTTAAACATGCGCCTCGTGTCACAGTTCCTTCTCAACAAGATCAGAATGCAACTGCAGCCAGGTGCAGCATGATCTTTGTTGAGTGGGGACGCACTCCTGTGCATGCCGCTCATTGACAATAAAGTATTTTCTTTGAAAGGATTTAACAAGTGCTGTCTTTTTGGTGAAGCCACACCTTCTGTACAGTGGACAGAACAACCGGTCAATTGGAGCGCACCCCCACAACATCCCATTAAGTGCAGTCCAACCCCACAGCACTCCATAATGTACAGCACAACCCCCATTCTACTTCGTTAAGTGTGGTGCAACTTCACGGCGCCTGGGAAAGTGCAAACCAGCACCACAGCATCCAGGAAAACAAGGAGCAACCTCAAAACATCCAGGAAAGCGCAGAGCAGCACAGGAGCACCCGGGAAAGTGTGGCCCAACACCACAGCATCCAAGAGAGCAGGGCACAAGATGACAGCATCGAGGAAAGTGGAGCACAACCCCACATCATCCCGTACAGAATGGCGCAACTTCACAGCATCTGGTAAAGTGCAGAGAAATCCCACAGCAACCAAAAACGGGCAGAGCAACCCTACTTCATTCAAGACATCAGAGCAAGCCACAGCGTCCGAGATAGCGCAGAGCAACCCCACAGCATCAGGGAAAGCGCATAGCAACCCCGCAGCGTCCCGGAAAACCCCGCAGCGCTCGGGAAAGCACAGAGCAACCACGCAGCGTCCGGGAAAATCCTGCAGCGCACGGGAAAGCGCAGAGCAACCCCGCGGCGCCCAGGATAATCCCACAGCACCCGGAAAGCGCAGAGCAACCCCGCAGCGTCCCGGAAAACCCCGCAGCGCACGGGAAAGCGCAGAGCAACCCCGCGGCGCCCAGGAAAATCCCACAGCACCCGGAAAGCGCAGAGCAACCCCGCAGGGCCCGGGAAAACCCCAGAGCAAATCCACAGCGCCCGGGAAAACCCAGTAGCGCCTGGGAAAGCGCAGAGCAACCCCCCTGTACCCGGGAAAACCTGGCAGCGCCTGGGAAAGCGCAGAGCAACCCCGCAGTGCCCTGGAAAGCGCAAAGCAACCCCGCAGCGCTGGGGAAAGCGCAGAGCAACCCAGCAGCGCCGGGGAAAGCGCAGAGCAAACCCTGCAGCGTCCAGGAAAGCGCAGAGCAAACCCTGCAGCGTCCAGGAAAGCGCAGAGCAAACCCTGCAGCGTCCAGGAAAGCGCAGAGCAAACCCTGCAGCGTCCAGGAAAGCGCAGAGCAAACCCTGCAGCGTCCGGGAAAAGCGCAGAGCAAACCCTGCAGCGTCCGGGAAAAGCGCAGAGCAAACCCTGCAGCGTCCGGGAAAAGCGCAGAGCAAACCCTGCAGCGTCCGGGAAAAGCGCAGAGCAAACCCTGCAGCGTCCGGGAAAAGCGCAGAGCAAACCCTGCAGCGTCCGGGAAAAGCGCAGAGCAAACCCTGCAGCGTCCGGGAAAAGCGCAGAGCAAACCCTGCAGCGTCCGGGAAAAGCGCAGAGCAAACCCTGCAGCGTCCGGGAAAAGCGCAGAGCAAACCCTGCAGCGTCCGGGAAAACCGCAGAGCAAACCCTGCAGCGTCCGGGAAAACCCCAGAGCAAACCCTGCAGCGTCCGGGAAAACCCCAGAGCAACTCCGCAGCGTCCGGGAAAACCCCAGAGCAACTCCGCAGCGTCCGGGAAAACCCCAGAGCAACTCCGCAGCGCCCGGGAAAACCCCAGAGCAACTCCGCAGCGCCCGGGAAAACCCAGCAGCGCCGGGGAAAGCACAGAGCAACCCCGAAGCGCCGGGGAAAGCGCAGGGCAACCCCGCAGCGCCTGGGAATGCGCAGGGCAACCCCGCAGCACCTGGGAAAGCCCTGCAGCACCTTGGAAAGCGCAGAGCAACCCCGCAGAGCCCAGGAAAGAGCAGAGCAACCCTGCAGCGTCCGGGAAAACCCTGCAGCGTCCAGGAAAGCGCAGAGCAAACCCTGCAGCGTCCAGGAAAGCGCAGAGCAAACCCTGCAGCGTCCAGGAAAGCGCAGAGCAAACCCTGCAGCGTCCAGGAAAGCGCAGAGCAAACCCTGCAGCGTCCGGGTAATCCCCAGAGCAACTCCGCAGCGCCCGGGAAAACCCAGCAGCGCCGGGGAAAGCACAGAGCAACCCCGAAGCGCCGGGGAAAGCGCAGAGCAACCCCGAAGCGCCTGGCAAAACCCTGCAGCACCTTGGAAAGCGCAGAGGAACCCCGCAGAGCCCAGGAAAGAGCAGAGCAACAACGCAGCGCCCGGGAAAGAGCAGAGCAACAACGCAGCGCCCTGGAAAGCGCAGAGCAACCCCGCAGAGCCCAGGAAAGTGCAGCGCAACCCCGCAGCGCTGGGGAAAGCGCAGCGCAACCCAGCAGCGTCCGGGAAAGCGCAGCGCAACCCAGCAGCGCCCGGGAAAGCGCAGCGCAACCCAGCAGCGTCCGGGAAAGCGCAGCGCAACCCAGCAGCGTCCGGGAAAGCGCAGAGCAACTCCACAGCCCCGGAAAGCACCGAGCAACCTCACAGAGCCTGGGAAAGCACAGAGCAACCTCGCAGAGCCTGGGAAAGCGCAGAGCAACCCTGCAGCATCCGAGAAGGCGCAGAGCAACCACGCAGCTTCCAAGGGCCAGAGCAACCACGCACAACCCCGCAGTATCCGAGAAGGCGCAGAACAACCCCGCAGCATCCGAGAACGCACAGAGCAACCCCGCAGCATCCGAGAACGTGCAGAGCAACCCCGCAGCATCCGAGAACGTGCAGAGCAACCCCGCAGCATCCGAGAACGTGCAGAGCAACCCCGCAGCATCCGAGAACGTGTAGAGTAACCCCGCAGCATCCGAGAAAGCGCAACACAAGACCACAGCGTCTGGGAAAGCATGGCACAACCCTACAGTGTCAAGAAAACCCATGCCAAGCCCTACAGCGCACGGTGCGGCCTGGCACTGCCCAAGAATGGTAGGTAAGGCGTGGAGCAACTCAACAGAGATAGTTGAACAGCGTCCGGTGAAGCAGGGCACAATGGCACGGCAACCAGTGAAGTGAGGAACAATCTAACAGTATCCAGTGAAGCAAATTACACAACCCAACAAGCTACGGTGAAGCGACGCACATTCCCACGTCTTCCAGTCAAGTACTGTGCAACCCAACAGCATCTAGTGAGACGAGGCGCAACTCCCCAAAGCTTCCAGTGTGAGACAGCAACCACTGAGATGCAGCTTCACACAGTGCCACATGAGCTGGAGCGTAAGTCTACAGCTTTCAATGATCAGCATCAGCATACTTCCACCCCATTCAGTTGTCAGAAGCGCACCCCGACTGCGTACAATGCGATTCAACAGTCTCCACTCCACCTGTCAAACTAGCGGATGCCACATCAAAGCCCTAACGTTGTCAGGTGTTACACAACACACCTTCTCCAACACTGATGACGATAGCGCAGTCCTAAACTCCTACGTCCTGCGCAGTGGGTACTGTGCTGCTGGTGTCCAAATATAGTGGCATGCAACCGTGCAAGAAAGGTGGACGACCACTTACCCACTCTGTCTTTTCCGTACATGTGCCCGGCCACCTGGTGGGAGAGAGGGACACAACCGTTAATCGCCCTCTGCTTCCTGTTGCCACAGCCAGCATCGCACTCCACCTGTGGCGGAGGGTTCCTGCGTGGCCCCGGTTCCTCGGTATCCATGCTGTCCTGATGTCCCGGACCTGCACGTCTGGCAGGGGAGGCGCCGCCCTCAAGGTATCTCCAGCCAACGCGCTCGTGGCTGCAGGGGTAGTGTAAGGTCCATGTCGTCCCAAACCTCCTCCTACACGGGGAGGTGTCCTGGTTCAGCCCCACCCCGCCTCCCCAAAGGGACAGAGAGGGGGACACGAAGTAGGGCCTGGCGGCGTCAGAGACCAGCGACTCCCTCCCATGCACGCGTCTACCGAGTACAGAGACGTCACGTTGCGCACACACCGTCTATCCCAGCGAAGCCCACGCACGAAGTGGGCTGGAGTTTTCCCCGTTCAACCTCCCCATCTGTCATCTCCTCGTCAGTCTACGGTGCGCCTGCGTCAAAATTTGGCGCGTGCGCAAAGGCATTGCCCGTGTTTTTACGCTTCCCGTTGGTCAGAAGTATGCCAAAGCTCAGAAATAAACATTCTTCCAAATATTCGACCACTGGCGATAAATAGTAAATTATCCACTCTTCAAATATTTTGGGTGGCTTCTAAGGCTCTCTTTCGGGTTAGATGGTAAGCATGTAAATACAGGCACTTCCGGGTGGCATGAAGGGACAGAGACCTTGGACACATTGGACCTGCCTGGTATTGGAGAGGAGGGCGTGTTGTTATTGGAGCTCGGAGGGTGGTGGCATATGGGAAGCGGTCGAAGTGCAAGCTAAAGTAGAGGAATTGTGATTGGATAGCACTGGAGGTGGGTTTAGTGGGGCGGAGACATATGCATGTTTAAAAGAGGAAATATCCTTTAAGTATTTTGTCAGCTTCTCGCCCACATTTGTGGCCTGCGTAACTGTATAACAATACAACCACGAGGTCGCTTCATGTCCTGGGTGGAATTATACCAATACACTTCTTAATTCATCTGAGTTTTATCAGATATTTCTTATCACGACAATTAAAGTCTAGGTTTAGTTTACACATAGCTGCCAAGTTTTCGCTGTGTTTATGAGTGACATTTCTGTGTCTTTGGTGTGATTATGCGTTGCATTTCAATGCCACTTGCGTGACACTTCGAGTGACACTTTATCGTGAGCAGAGCAAAGCAGTTCATCCGTTTAACTTATTACATTTCACAAATGACTCAATATTTTCACTGTAATAATCTATTAGGAATCTCAAGACAGCTGCTACTTCGTAAGTGTTTGTGCTAGATCTGTAGCATGCATCCCTTTTGTAACAGGATCATATTGAACATTTTTGCTGCACCTCAGAGGCAATAAAAAAGTAATTACTTTATGATCCGACAAGTGAGACATAGGGTGACAGATTGTGAAGAAACTGTAAAGTTGTGGGCTCGTGGGGCCGGGGCACAACAATAACTACACGGACACTGTATATCAGTTACGGGGTAGCAGTGGACTAACTCCCGCCCAGAGCCCTGGGCACTTTATTATCTCCATCACGTGGTCTCCTCTCCAGTCGAGACCATTCCTCATTGCTTAGTTTACGGGGGTCTTCTTTGTTCAAACACTCCCCCTCTGGCAGCGATAGGCGTGGGCTGTCCCATTGCCTATCGCAATACTACATTCCTCCCCCACCCAGTAACAACAAACACAACTGATATGAAACATTATCAACATTCACTTCTAGTCCAGATCGTTGGATTACAGTCCCACCATAACATAATGAAACAGTCTTACTTGGGTTGTGGCTTCCACTGCTTGTTCAGGCTGCGACCCGACCTTTGGCCGCCGACTAGCCACTGGTCACATAGTCTTTGTACCTCTGGGACCGCTTGGGGCAGGGGCGGAAATGATACCGGCTCTGGCTGTCTCTCGGCTGCGAGTTCGGCAGCCGGTCTGCTGATTCGATGGCGGTGTCTCTCCTTTGCTCCTCCCACGACTCTTGGGCTGATGGCAGTGGTGGCCGCAGGTGGGGTGACAGGCAGCCGGGGTCCGACGGTTCTTGGTTCGTCGTGCTGATCTCTGGGCCTCCAGGCGGTCTGTCGGGTGTCTTCCTCTGGACCGGCGAGTTGGCTGGAGTCGCCGCTCCCGAGGGGAAGACCTTCTTGAACAAAGACACGTTACGGGTGACGGTTTCAGAGCCTTTCTGGGCGGTGACCATTGTACCTTTGACTGCCGTGACAGTCCACGGGTCTTTCTCGAATGGTGTCCGGAACTTGCTTGCGGGATGTCGGTCTTGCACCAGCACCTGGTCACCAATGGCGATGGCAGACTCTCTGGCGCCTCTCCTCTGGGACGCCGCTTCATTCGTCCGGGCTCGCCTGAGGTCTGACAGGTTCGGAGGGTTTCCCGCCCGTTCCCACATGGAGTGGTGGGGAATGGTGTCCGTCACTGATCGGCCAAAACACAGGCGGCTCGGCGATATCCCCGTGGTGCAGTGCGGGGTGAGCCGGTACTCACGCAGGAACTGATATACCGCCCGCTCGATGCTGAGGGCCTCCGACATTGCAATTTGTATAGTCTTGTTTAATGTCCGCATTATACGTTCTACCTCGCCGTTGGCTTGAGGCCACCGAGGTGTGATCTTGCGGTGTTTTATCCCGTGGGATGCAAGGTATTCTGCCATGTCCGAACTGGTGAATGGTGGCCCATTGTCCGTCCGCAGTTCTCCGAACAGTCCGTGGGTGGCTATCACCTTTTCGAGCTTCTGGATGACTTCAGCTGCTGATGTGGAAGGAACGAACTCTACCTCTGGGTACCTGGAGTAGTCGTCGACTACCACCAGCATATATCGTCCACCTGGGAGACTCCCGAAGTCCGCGCTTACTTTTTCCCACGGTTTACGAGGACCTTCTTCTGTGATCACTGGCGCTGGTCTGCTTGGGATACTTGTGGCGAGGCACGCAGGGCACTGCTGTACGAGTGTTTCAAAAACAACAAGTGTTTCAATCAGGTGGTCGAGGCCTGGGAACCACACCTTGCTTCGAAGTCGATTCTTTGACTTAACTATTCCCTGATGCGCTCCATGGTCTAGGATTGCTGCCCGTTTGGTGAGGCTGGCCGGTAGGACTAGACGCGGGCCCCTTAGGAGACATCCTTCTTCCGACACCGACAGTTCATGCCTGACTTGGTAGAGCGACTTGAGCGCGGATTGGGCGGTAGTCGTCCGCAGGGGTGACGGGTTCTGGAGGGGCTGCCAGTCACCTGACCTAACTGCCTGTATCGCCATCTGGAGGCAGTCGTCGTCCTGTGTGGCCGTCATCACCTCGTGTAGTGACATCGGGAGTGGTCGGGACCGCTCGACTACCATTCGGACATAATCTTCCTTTGCCGCCGCTTCCGCAGCTTCTGGCGGCGTGACCGGTCTGGCATGCCGCGACAGGAAGTCTGCTGGGTTCCTTGAGCCGGGCCGATACTCCACCTTCAGCTGAAATTCCTGCAGTTGCAGTATCCACTTTTCGATGCGTGGAGGGGGGCGGGACGAGGACCCTTGAAAAAGCGGCACCAGTGGCTTGTGGTCCGTTACGACTGTAAATGGGTGGCCATACAAGTAGATGAGAAAATGGCGGCACCCCCACAGAATTGCTCTAGCTTCCCGTTTGATTTGGGAATACCTCTGTTCGGTGGGCGTGAGAGTTCTGCTTGCGTAGGCTACCGGGGCCCAGTCTCCGCAGCTTTGACGTTGAGCTAACACCGCTCCTAGGCCAGTGGGACTGGCGTCCACAACCAACTGGGATTCGTGGCGAGGGTCAAAATACACCAGCGTGGTGTCCGCCGACAGTGCAGCTTTGGTTTGCTGGAATGAGAGTTCCTGCGGTGGGCCCCAGGTCCAATGGGCCATCGTTTTGGTGAGGTCTCTCAGGGGCCCCGTCAGATCAGATAGGTTCTTGATGAATCGGCCGCAATACGTGACCATCCCCAGAAAGCTTCGGACTCCAGTCACGGACGTGGGGGCTGGCGCTTCCTGAATGTCCTTGACTTTGGCGGGGTCCGGTCCGATCCCTTTGTCCGAGAAACGGTACCCAAAGAAGCTTATGTCTCTCCGCAGGAACTCGCACTTGTCTCTGTGGAGCGTAAGTCCACGGTCTTTCAGGCGTGTGAACACAGCGTTGAGGCGGACAATGTGTTCGTCTAGCGAGGGGGCATGGACAAGGATGTCGTCGCTCACATTGAGCACCCCCTCCAGCCCTTGCAGCACCGTCTTGATGATGTTTTGGAACACCTCAGCCGCACTGGAGATTTCGAAATTGAGGCGCTTGTACCGCCATAGGCCGGCATGCGTGGAGAACGTGGTTTTCGGGCGCGAGTCGGGGTGGAGTGGGACTTGATGGTATCCTGAGCAGAGGTCCATTTTGGAGAACCATTTGGAAACGGCCAACTCACCTATGATATCATCCACTGTGGGCGTCAAATGGCGCTCTCGTTTGATCGCTAGGTTCGGGATGCGCATATCGATGCATATGCGGACGGCGTCGGGCTGCTTTGGTTTTTTCGCAACCACGATCGGGGACACCCATGGCGTGGGTCCTGTCACCCTCTCTATGATCCCTGCCGCTTCCAGCATGCGGAGTTCCGCCTCTACTTTCGGCCTGAGGTGGAACGCGATCCTCCTGTGCCTGAGGGCCACCGGGGCTATCGTCTTGTCAATATGCAGTCGGACTGCTGGGCCTTTGAGGCATCCGATGCCTGTGAAGATGGGCGCGAAGTTCGCTACGAGTTGGTCTAGGCCATGTGTCTGTAGTGCACACGCGAACTGTATGAGATGTAGTTCCAGAGCTGTGCGACAGCCAAGTAGGAATCCGGACCCTTCTTTGGACACATATACCTTGGCTGATTGGCAGGATTCATTGTGGGAGAGCTCCGCTTGAAACATTCCGCACATCCGGAGAGGGGTGTGGGTCCCAAACGCATATACCTGGACGTTGGTGTGGTGGAGCGCCGGCGGGTTGGGCAGCTGCTTGTACGCACTGATAGCCATGAGGTTTATCGTGGCACCGGTGTCGATGAGCGTCGTCACTGGCTGTCCTTGCATTTTCACCATGCACATGGGTGCGGCTTGCGGGGATGCCGACAGGGCATGCAGCATGTGCACCACGTGCACCGTCGCGGCTTCGTCATCGTCCATGTCGCTGTCCGACGACTCCTCAGGTGCAGCTTCTAGGGTATGTACTGGTCGAGCTGGGCCATGCGCTCGCCGGGCTGGTTTTGAGCGGCACACTTTAGAGAAGTGGTTGATCTTTCCGCAGGCGCTGCATGTCTTCCCTTGCGCTGGACATGTTCCGTCATTTGGGAGTGGGCCTCCGCACCATCCGCAGGGGCGAGGCTTGGGACTCTGTCCGGACCCTTGAGCTGCCGCCTTTCTGGGTTTCGGCCACTGGCCACGGGCGTTGGGTTGGATAGCGCATACCGGTTCTTCTTTAACGGTCACTGGAGCTTTCAGTTCCATATGAGCTGCTCTCGCTTTGGAAAGTTCTTTAGAACGTCCCAGGGTCAGTATGTCTTTCATCGGCATGTTGTGTTCCTCTAGCACGCGCTCGCGTAATTTGGAGGATGCGCACCCCTGGATGAATTGCGCGCGCACTTCATCATCCTCGTCGGGCAGGGTGCATGCGCTTGCTAGTTCCTTAAGTCTAGCGTAGAACACGTCAACCGATTCTTCCGGGAGCTGCTTTGCTTGTCGGAGAAGGAATCGCTCGTAATCCGGGTTCGCATAAGGTTCAAAATGCGCTGTAATCGCATCCCGCAGCGTAGCATAGGTCTTCGGGGGCCCAGCTTCGTGGACTGTTTTCGCGATCTTGTGGATATCCTTTCCTCCCAAGTGAAGCAGCATGGACCGCTGGCGTCGTTCTTTGATTTCCGCCGCTTCGAAGAAGGTTTCCAGGCGTTCAACCCACTCTTTCCACTGGGCCGCTTGAGACGGCGGCGGGCCCGATACCTCGAGCGGCTCCAGGGGCGGGACAGTGGTCATGGCGGAGCCGGTGGCAGCGACTGCTGTGTCGTGGATAGGTGCTGACACGGGGCCACTGGCGCACAACCGTCGCAACGCAGCAGGTGCGAAGCCACGCAGCAGCTTACTGTCCCTGGGTCCAGAGGCACGTGGTGGCGGCTGGGGCCACAGCCGTGGGGCGCAGCAGGTATGGTGTCCCCACAGGAAGAGGAGAGAGGGCTATACGGTGGAACAGAGCGCAGCAGTTGAGGCAAAGTCACTTACAGGCCTTCCAATTTCCCAAGGCAGACCCCAACTCGTGGGCTGGGCGGGGTCAGGAGTTACACTGTGGCCGGGACACGCGGAGCGCCGATGCAGCGCTGGCATCCGTGGTTGGGCCTATGCGTGGGCGAGGCAGGTTTATAGCCAGTTCAGGCGTGGTACCGACAGCGGCCACACGGGGGCAGCAGGGAGCACGCGCGCACTCACCGCGCCGTCTGTAGAGCGAGGGTTCCAGCCGGTGCAAGACTGATCCAGTCCGGGACGTTCCCTGAGTGACGCGGCCGCTGGGGAGGACACAGCGGAGCCGCTCCGAGGCACCACGGCAGACAGGCGTGCGGTGGGAGGCACCCGGCACCTGGGGGATCCAAAACTGGAGAGGGGACACGAGCGCAGCGGTAGAGGCAGCGCTCGCACCGGGGCTGCACAGCAGGTGAGGTAACTTCCACCTCGTTGCCAATGTAAAGTTGTGGGCACGTGGGGCCGGGGCACAACAATATCTACACGGACACTGTATATCAGTTACGGGGTAGCAGTGGACTAACTCCCGCCCAGAGCCCTGGGCACTTTATTATCTCCATCACGTGGTCTCCTCTCCAGTCGAGACCATTCCTCATTGCTTAGTTTACGGGGGTCTTCTTTGTTCAAACACTCCCCCTCTGGCAGCGATAGGCGTGGGCTGTCCCATTGCCTATCGCGATACTACAGAAACGTACAGTGCTTAAAAAGCAATGTATGCAATTGAAACCACTTTATACAAAATAAGTTATTAGAGTGTAAGGGTCATTTCACACATTGCAAGACAGTCACGTTTATGTGTTGCAGCGTGGAACATCAAATTCCCCTTTGTCACAGACCAAATACCTCAACATCAATTCACTCATATACATTCATTGGTGAGGCCCATAACACCAATACATACACTCCGTTGGTCTGCTTCCCTAGGGAAAATAAGCTTCCAAACGCTGACATGAAAGGAATACCTTTACCTTACCCTAAACACATAGACTTCAAACCTAAGATATCCCTCTCATTAGGAGATGGATCCTTTAATTGTTTGTAGGTTTAGTGTCACAATCATTTATCTAGTCTTTAAATCCTAAACTAAATTCTCTTCTTAAAATAATCAACACAACACATTTGTCAATAAATCAAGTATTTTTTTCTAAGAAATATTGCAAGAAACGTTAGAAATCATCATCAACATTTCAGAGCATCATATTTACCTATTCTGGCTAAAAGTCGTCCTCTAAGTCAGTCAGTCAAGGAAGAATTTTATTCAGCAAAGTTAGGCCGCAATTCAGTTTCTCAAAGATTACAGGATAACAGCTGTCCAGCAGTGTCACCGTCCTCTCCGCCAGCATAACGTCAGGAAATCAAGTTCGTCAAAGAAGAGCAAGTTTTCGTCAGCCTCAGCATAAGCAATTTGTACAATTCCCTACCTACTTTTATAATGAAAATAATGTCAAAAAGTATCCAGATTGGGGCTTAGAAAGTCCTGATTGGCCGACTTGGGGTTAGGAGGTAAAGTTCTCAGGGTGTCCAAACGATAAACTCATCATACTTGCTGGTTCCGTTTTTTAAATCAAGCATTGTCTTTGGTATTGGCTAGGTTCCCGGAGCGTCCTTGAAGGGTACATGTTCTCCCGGGGTTAGGTCCAGGCCACTGCTGCTAGCGGTGACGCATGCGGACTTCACCCAGAACCTCGTGTTGTCAGGGCAGTCACGTTTAACGTCTCGTTCAGCCATCTTGTTTAGGCCAAAATGGTCAACTTAAGCAAAAGAAACACGAAAACGTAATTGAAACATAGAAATGGCTAATAAAATGTTATCCCCTTGCTAATACCCTTATGTGTGTGTATTTATCTAGCAGAAGCAACACTCAGAGCGGTTTATACTCACTGAATAAAACACAAATCACAAATACATCACCAAAGCAACATATAACATGCAATATTCTAATTTCCTACTATTAATATGCGTACTTAAATTAGTTTACAATTAGTATAGCCATGCAAAGTGCATTTCCCACGTGTAATTCTTTTGTTAGTATGATTGGTAAATGTATCACTGCAAACCAATTAATACGATTTCTATTAGTTAATTATTCAAATTAATATAAACATGCAGAATGGGGGGCATACAAAATTTTGTACTACCCGCTCCATCAATCCCCCCTTTGGTGATTATATCACCACACTAACCAACATTTTGTATCCCTTCTATGGAAATTTAAATTGATTTCTTGTTTCGTTCATATTTCAGTTTCCCCAGTTTCTTCTCTTTTTGCTGTTTTATACATGCTATCCTTTAACTCTTCTAGTTATATTTCTTCGAATTCTCTTTCTTGTTTTTTATCCCTTCTCCTTAAGTTTTCTCTTTTTATTCTTTTCTGATGTTTATTCTTTCTACAACAAATACAACCTAGTCTAATTATTAATACTAAAGTAATCACACATGTTAATGGAAATAATATCTTACCTATAAATGTACTACCTAATTTTACTACAAAGTATTTAATAGCTGATATTTTCTTACCAATCTTCTCCCAGACACCTTCAACCTCCAGTGGTACAATTTCGTCATGCAATTCTGTAATATTTTTAATATAAATTTTCAAATCTCTACTTTCGTCAGGAATGTAAGTACAACAATGTTGAACTTTCAGCATTCCACAGACTCCACCCTCTTTTGCCAACAAAATATCAAGGGCAAGTCGATTTTGCATTACCATAGCAAGCATGGCAACCATTTCAGTATTCACCAATAAGAATCCTCCAGCGGTGCCTGTTGACAAGCGATCCACTACTGTTGAAAGTTTTCCAATTTTATTTGCATTCAGAGATATTCCCACTGCGGGTATCAGTGCTCCAAAAATGTCACCCACAATTTCAGTCCAAGATTCTCTCTTACTACGTGCTAAATAACTACCTAAACTATGTACACCATCTACTCCTCTGTCCATATGAAAAATCTTTGGAAAAACCAGGCCAACATAACATGTGCCATACCAATGGTCTGGCAAACGATAATATGCCCTGTTCCCACAAATGAAATACAGTCCTGGAAAGACTGGATCTCTTCCACCTTTAAATCCCCATCCTCCCATGATTCGGTACGTATCATGGCACTCACTATTCCCTAGAAAATAATTTTCATACGCTGTCTGATTCCTTCTTATACACAATTTCCCTTTCTGAGGCCAATCTAAAGCCATAGTTGGACTCGTTTCCCCTCTCAAGTGCTTCTCCGTTTCTACATCCCAAACTGTTTCCTCCACTTTCCCTTCTGAAGCCTTTCTTTGCATTTTCAATCTTGTTTCTTCAACCATATCTAAAAATGTCTTCTTTCTTTAAACTGCAAGTCAAGTTATTTTTAAATATATATTCTAAGGTTAGTTATTTAGTCTCTAGGAAAAATTCACCTAATACCTTTGCAGGCTTTACCTTGCTTAGTTTGTTAATTGCGGGTACTTGTGAAAATATAGTATCTACACCTGAAAAATAATACTCTAATTTACCTGTTTGATAACATAAACTAGCTATTACACTACATGTTATTCCATATGTTACAGGAAGGTGATGATAAGTCACTCCTTCAGATACAGATGCAGGTAATTGCATACAAACGTAGCAATCCCTTACGTCCATTGTTTTTACATATTCATACAACAATTTTGAAAACACATTGTTAGAAAAATCTGTTATTGACCTGTCTTTATGTAAATAGTTTTTATCTATTCTAGTTGGAACTACCTTTTGAACTTTCCCTACATTAGTTATGTTATCACTATGTCCTTCTAATGTATCTACAGTAACTTTAAATGAAATGAATAGAGCAAGAATACTCCAAAGAAGCATTAATAATCCTGTACAACAACAACACATTTTGCACCATCTTCTAAGGAAGATACATCTACTTTTGCTACTTTCTATGTTTGCCAGCTTTTCTAAAATGAGCCGTGTCTTTTGACTTAGCCTCTTCTACTTCACAACTAGTTTCTAACCCAAGGCTTCTTAGCACCTACGTGGTTCTACCAGTTTTTGTCTTTTTCAGTATTTTATTGTCTTTCCATCAGTAACTTCCTTGTCTCATTCAGTTTGGCATCACATCATCTTTCACTTTCCCTTTGTTTTCAGCATACAGGTTGTCCTGAACATCCACTTCTTCTCCAATATCGGACAAGATAACTCTCAGGATTTCCGATTCTTCTTCTTCCTCAACCACTTCCGGTACAACCACCTCTGGATTTCCTTGCTATCCGCCTCTTCCTTCACTTCAGGCAGGGCCACATATGTCCATTCCGGTGATTTATACTTCTGGTTAGGTTTTCTTGTTCTTTTGTTTTCTTTGACTACTGTCTGTTCTTCTTCTTTCGATTTCTCCTGACTCATTACTTCATTCACTTGTTCAGCTCTTGGCGAATTTACACGTGTCAGTCGATATCTCAGTCTCTTTTTTTTGTTTGGCCACACCCCGTCTTTTCAATTTACTCCCTTTATCATTCTTTTCAGTTCTCCAAGCTCTCTTTCTCAGAACTCGGCCTTCTGGTATTTCATCTTCGCTTTCCTCAGACTCTGTTCCAACTTGCTTTTTACCTTCAACGAGTTCTTTTTCCACCTCTTCTTTTGTTTTCCCTACTTCTGTCCCTCCTCGAATCTCCGTCACGCAATCTTCCTGCTGACTACTTGTCCCTGCTTCTAACTGGATGTTGGAGTTCCCTACACCTCCTCGGGGGTCTTCCGCAATAATCTTTCCCTCTCTCTCTGTATCTGGCACCTGTCCATCTAAAGGTGTTATTTCGGGTGGAATTTCTCTTAATCTTTCATCTGGCACTTCCTTTTCATGGATTTCTTTTATTGTCTCTCCACTGTCCTTTTCTTTGTTCTTCCTTTGTTCTTTCTTGGACGAATGTGCTCTTTGTTCTGTCTCTGAGTCTGAACTGGTATCAGAAATCTGTAACCTTTTCCTCAGGGAATTACTTCTGGGGACCAAAGTTAACCTTGGTTCTGTCTCCCCCCTTTCAGGGTTCTCTCTTTCTTTGTCTTTTGGCTCTCCGTCATCCGACTCAGTACTGGATTCTGATTCATCAAAGTACTCCTTTTCTTTACAGTCAACTGGATTTGGAATTCTCAAAGTATGACTTTCATGGATCCAGTTCTTCAATCCAGCGCACTTCACAGCTGTTGATGTGGTCAAGATGACTTGCCTTGGTTTTCCCCACCTGGGAACCAAACAGTTTCTTCTTCTGTCTACTTTTATCCTCACCCAGTCCCCTGGGCTTAGATCATGAGCTGGCTTCTTTTCAAGAGTGGTGGCATCCGCTCCAACCTGATGAAACACAGAATGAACTGCGTCAGCCAGGCTTTTACAGTATTCCAATACCATGTCATCAGTTATTGTCATCAGCTTGTTGACTGGTATAAACACATGGCGCATGGCACGTCCCATGAGGATCTCATGCGGACTTAAACCAGTAGTTCTGTCTGGTATTGATCTAATAGTCATGAGTACCAGAGGCAAGACATCGGGCCATTTCATACCTGTGGCTAAACACATTTTCCCTATTCTGTTTTTGATAGTACCATTCATTTGTTCTACTACACCAGAAGCCTCTGGTCGGTAGGCACAATGCAGTTTTTGTCATACATTCAATGCTTCACAAACCAGTTTTATGATCTCATTATGAAAATGTCCTCCTCTGTCTGATTCAATTGTTACTGGGAACCCAAACCTAGGTATAAATTCCCTCAACAATAATCTTGCCACTGTCATTCCATCATTTCTTCTTGTTGGGAACGCCTCTACCCACCTACAGAATAGGCATACCATCACCAAAACATACCTCAACCTGTTACAAGGAGGCATTTCAATGAAATCTACTTGCATTCTGGTGAAAGGCCCTCCCTCTCGACCTATTGTTCCTAGACTCACCACTGTTTTTCTTCCTGGATTGTATTGCTGGCAAATTAGACATCTTTGACAAATACTTTCTGCTACAAGCCTGAACTTGGCATTATACCAAGTTTGTTTAAAGGACCTAACCATGGCGTCTCTCCCTATTTGTCCCTGCCAATGATACATCCGTGCCATGGCAGACATCATGCTATCAGGCATAACTGGTCTTCCATCTCGATAGACCCACACATGATCTTTCTCTCTTGGTGCACATCCTGCTTTTACCCACTGTTTTATTTCTTCCTCTCCTGCTTCTTCCTGCAATTGTCTTACCTCTTCCCATGTTCCCACAGTGTTAGTAAACATTGGGCAACAAGAAATCAACTCCTTTTCCTTTGCCCGATTGATTGAATTCTGATTTCGTGCACAATATTGCGCCATATCATTGGCAAATTTGTTTCCAGTGGCAATGTAATCACCACTGCGACTATGAGCAGCACATTTTACCACAGCCAATTGCTTAGGCAGCTGTATTGCCTCAAGCAACTTTCCAACCACTTCAGCATTCTTAATGGCAGTTCCACTTGAGGTTAGGAAACCTCTTTGCAGCCAAATTTGGCCAAAATCATGGACCACCCCGTAGCCATACTGGCTATCAGTTATCACAGTCACTCTCACACTTTTCCCAATCTTACATGCTCTGGTCAGGGTGACAAGTTCAGCTACTTGGGCCGACCTTACTCCTTTCAAATAGGATGCTTCCATCACTGCTGCAACTGTACATACCGCATATGCTGCACTCAGCACTCCTTCATCTGTTCAAAAACAAGATCCATCAACAAACATAACATTATCACTTTCTGGCAAGGGTTAATCTTTTATGTCAGGTCTTGGTTTTGTACAGAAATCAAGTACATCCAAACAATCATGATCTGCTTCATCTCTTACCTCCACATGCTCTGCATCTGGCAACAATGTTGAAGGGTTCACATTCACACATCTCACAAGACTCACATTTGTTGCAGCTAAAATGACCTTTTCATACTTAGTCAGTCGGCTGTGCGTCATATACTGAGTACGACTGTTAAAAGAATCGCCACATCATGAGGTACAAACACTTTCACAGGATATCCCATCACAATTCCCTCACTCTGTTCCAAACTTCGACATGTAGCAGCTACTGCTTTCAGACACCCAGGAAGGGCTACAGCTACTGGGTCCAACATGGATGAAAAATACGCAATTGGTTTCCTCAGTTTTCCATGCTTCTGTACTAGAACAGAGAGTGCACATCCATTTCTCTCTCTGTAATACAACTCAAACTCCTTGTCATAATCAGGCATCCCTAATGCAGGTGCTTCACACAATCCTTCTCTCAATTTCTTGAATGCTGCCAACTCCTCTTTGTTCAAATCAATTGGATCTCTCACATCACTTCTTGTTAAACGTTCCCAAGGTTTTGCAATCAATGAAAAAATTCCTATCCACTGACGGCAATATCCAACCATTCCCAGAAACATTCTCACTTCTCTTTGGGTCATTGGTGGACTCATTCTTTTGATAATCCTGTTTCTGTCTATGGTTATTTTCCTGTGTCCTTTCTCAATGCTGTGTCCCAAATATTAGACTTCTTTCTTACAAAATTGTAATTTCGATGGTGACACTTGTAATCCTCCATCTGCCAAATGATTCAGCAAGGCTACCGTGTCTACCTCACAAGCTTCACGAGTTTTCGATGCCACAAGTAGGTCATCAATATACTGGACTAGTACTGAATTTTCAGGCATTTCTAGACTCTCCAAAGACCTTTTCAATAGCTGATTAAATATTGAGGGGCTTTCTGTATACCCCTGTGGAATTCGGCACCACACCAAAATATGCTTGCCGAAACGAAATGCAAAAATTTGCTGACTGTCATGGTGCAATGGGATGGAAAAGAAAGCATGGCACAAATCAATCACTGTGTACCATTCTGCATCATGAGGGATCTGATATAAAATCACAGATGGATTCGGTACAATGGGACAACATGATACAACAATTTTGTTTATCTTTCTCAGATCTTGCACTATCCTGAACTTCCCACTAGGCTTTTTCAGTCCCATTATTGGTGAATTACATGGGCTACTCATTATTTCTCTCAAAATCCCTTGTTTTATCATTTTCTCAATCACAGGAGTAACTCCTTCGATTATTTCAGGTGTCAATTTATGTTGTGGGACATTTGGGTAACATACTCCTTCTTTTACAGTTTGTTTGACTGGATCTACATTCCTCATCAATCCTATGTCTTCTCCTGTAAAGTCCCAAACTTCTGCTTTTACTGATTGTTTTAATTCTTTTGGTAATTCGTCAGGGTTAAATACAGCATAGGTTCCTGTAACCTCTTTCTCTCTTTTTGCCATTGTCATTTTATACAACACATCATCATCTGGTGTTCCAAACGCTATTCCATCTGGAGTACAAAATATGGTGCAATTCATCTTGCACAATAAATCTCTACCTAACAAGTTCACAGGACTGGTGTCGCACACTACGAATCTGTGCATTTCAGAAAATTTCCCTATACTAACTTTCACTGGTTCTGTAAGGTAAGTTTTAATCTGTCTGTTAGACATACCAACTACTTGGATCGTTTCATCCGAGAGAGGAAGATTCTTGACGTCAGCTGATCTAACAGTTGATCGAGTAGCACCAGTATCAAGTAGGAAAGTAATATTTTCATTATTAACTTTTCCATCTACAAATGGGCCTGTCTGGTCTACCTCTAGAGTTGCGCCAAGTACGCACTCTTCTTCCTCCCTTCGGCACCGTCAATAACCCTCTTCTGAATCGCTTTCATCGCGTTGCAGCCAATACTGCGAAGCAGCGCTAGCGCGTTGCGGCTTATTTACCTGTTCTTCGGTGTAGAATCCATTCTCCTTACTATACTTCTGGCAATTTTTGTTCTGTGGAAAAGGTGGTTTTGGCACCTGATTCTGTTGTGTTACACCCTGCTGTTGTTGTTGCTGTTGACCACTCACCTCATTCTGCACCTGTGGATTCAAGGATGAATTTTCATCGTTAGTACTTGGTGGATTCTTACACTCGGACTTCCAATGCCCTATCCTACCGCAATTATAACACGGAAATTTCTTCTTAGCTTCCTCAATATTCCCTTTATTTTTCCCAGGATTAAATCTTTGTTTTGACCCAGCTTGTTCTGCTAATTGTGCTTCCTGTCTCTCTGCTACCTTTACTTGTGCTCACATAGCCTTCTCTTTTAGTTTCGCTGTTTTGCTTCAATTTCATCACTGAAATATTTAGCATGCCTCAATACCTCGTCTATTTTCTTATTTTGCCAATCTACCGAATGCTGTTTTATCATTTCACTAATTTCTGGATGAAGACCATATACAAATCTGTATACGAAATGACTCAAATCCTTGTCACTCAAATTTTCATCTCCACTGAATTGTTTAAAGGCTAAAATTAACCTCTCATAATAGGCATGTACTGATTCTTTGCTTTCCTGATGTGTTCTGTCAATTTTCACCCAATCTGTCTCTTTAGGGGGTACCTTGTTCTTCAAGAATGCCATAACCTGTTCATATTTCTTCATTACCTCGGGGTCTGGAGCTCCTGTCTTTGGATCCCTTGGGTATTCCTGTGTCAGCCAATCTATTACTATTTTGCATTCTGTCCATGGATCTGCTGGTACTATTATGTCAAACAAGCTATTCAGATCAATCCACAATACTTTGGATAGTTTCACAAATCTGTCCACCTGTCTATACCACTCGACGGGTTTTTCACGCAGTCGAGGGAAGACATTCGTAAATGACAAAATATCCTGTCTGGTCCATGGGACATGTACATATCCTCCTCCTGGAATCTCTCTCATAGGGCATTCTGTCACAACCTTCTCTTTCTCTCTCACAGGATAAGCTGAAAACGTTTTGTCTGAAACTTCGTCTCGTTTGTGATACCATCTGCTTTTCCATTTGTCCACATCTCCCCATTTTCTCAGCAAAATAATTATTTCCTTAATCTGACCTATTCGTCCTGTGGTATTCATGTTTTCAATATCTTTTTCAGTGTAATCTACTTGATAGGGTTTCTGTAGGGCTTTTACCTTTTCAATATCAATACCCATTTCATTTGCCACTTCTTCTAATCTTTCATGAAGACTTTTCGCTCTCCATGTTACGCTTTTGCACAGAAATAACAATTCCTCATCTTGGTACGTTTTTAACTTCTCTGTCGGGATAGTTCCTACTATTAATTCTTCCAGTACCATTCGTAATTTTGCCACATCTATTGACTGAGATTCCTTGTCTTTCTTTTGCAAGCTTCTCAACCATTCACTCAACTCCTCTGTAGATGGTCCTACTGGCTTTTCTACATTTCCTTGTCCAAAATCTTTTTGAGTTTCTGACATTGTCTCTATCATTGTCATACGTTTTTCTGCACAGTTTTGACCTACAATGGGTTATTTGAAAAATTCAGTTCAAGCATACTCATAGTCTGTCTCCATGGATTCTCACTCTGACTCATTCACCGGTTTATTACTTTTATAAGGGACTGTCAAACAATGTTCGCTGTCTTTCTGCTTGTCAAAAATAGGCATTACTGGACCTATCGTTACTGGAACATTTACCGCTTCCAAATTCTTAGTCAATTCTCTTATTTTCTCGGTTAATTCTTTTTTTATATTTTTATTTATGCAGCTTGGAAATAAGGGAGAACAGAAAAAGAAATATTTGACAACATTACAGATATTCTTTCACTTCACATACTTAACAATCAAAAAGAAGGTCAGAGCGGCGAGAAAAATAGACATTTTACAATAATTTGTTTTTCTCCCTCTCACGGTCTCGCCGCGATCCAATCAGAGATGGGGGACCAAATAGATTTACCAAAATTCCCGGTTTTCTTCCCCTTCTGAGCATACAGAGATAACTCAATATTATGTATGCTCAATAATCTGGACATCCATATTTGAAAGGAGGGAGCATTTGTATCCTTCCAACCTGAGGAGATTAAAACCCGAAGTACGGCTACAGAAATGAAAACCAGAGCTTCCTCAGCTTTTCCAAGATTTAACCTGTTATCTATTCCCAATACCATCAGGGAAGGAGATAGATCGATCTTCTGACCTAGTAATTCCTCCCAGAATTTGACCATCTCTCCCTGAATAGCTGCTAACGAGCCACAGTTAAAAAACATATGCAATAGGTCTGCATGCCCCATATTACATCTGGGACATCTATCATCTTCCCTAACCCCCCATGCAAAAAGCTTGGCAGGAGTATAATAAAGGTCAAACAAAGTCTTGTAATGCTGAGCCCTCAGATTCGTAGAGCGAAATACTTTTTTATTCATAAAGTGAGCCTTATCCAAATCGGCATCAGGGTTTCCTAATTTTAGTGCGAGAGAATGTTCCGTTTTCTCCATATCATCTTGTATTTCGCCCAATAAGGATATATAGATAGTTTTGATTTTCAGACCCCCTTTTACCAGCATGTCTAACAAGGGGAATTCTACCATGAGTGGCAACCTCGGTATTAAAGCCTTTATTGTGCTTACTAATTGGACATAAGAGAGCCAATGACTTAAAGGGATACCAGCTCTACACTGGAGGACATCGAACCCCCTTATCCCATCTTCCCCCACTATATCCCCTAGCGTCCTAATTCCCAAATCCTTCCAAACCCGGAGATTTCTATCTAAACCCATCCTCCAAAATAGACTAGAGTTGCAGAGATAGAGATACATGTTTATCTTAGGGATTTTGCAGAGTCTAGATGTAGCCCTCCAAACCCCCCATACCCCTTCCAAGATCTTAAAACGGGCCCTTCTGTAATATCTACGATCGATTTCACACAACAGAAGACCTAATGCTTTTCTCCCAACTAGTAGCTCATAAATTGAGGGTGGCGACTGGGTATCCCTATCTCCTGAGCTATAACCTGGCTGTGGCTGAAAAAGGATAGACATTTGAGTTAACAAACAGGCCCAATGATAAAGCCTCAGATTTGGTATGGTCAGCCCACCCCTTTCCCTCGGAAGTGAAAGTAGATTCGTAGAACGCCTAATATTCCCATACTGCCATATAAACCTTATGAAAATCGATTCCAAGTTTTTAATTACTTTCTCCTCGATTAAGAGGGGTATGGCACGAAACATATATAGGATCTTAGGGAACATCGTTATCTTGAGAACATTGACCCTCCCGATCAATGATAGATGTAAAACATCAATTCTCCTCAGATCAGCCTCTATAGATTTGCCTAATGGGACAAAATTCTCCGCTACTATCTTATCAATTGGCGCATTAATTCTGACCCCCAGATAGCTTGCAGAGTCCACAAATCTAGAGTCTGATTTAACAATATTTTGAGTACATATGATTTGCGTTTTGGATTCATTTAACAGATACCCAGATTGACGACCATACATTTTAGCCAATTGGGCGATGACCACAAGTGCCTCTTGAGGGTTAGTAGTAATTACTGCCAAATCGTCTGCATACGCCATGATCTTGCTTTCGTAACCATTACACACTACGGGACTTATCATTGGGCTCTCTAATATCTTCCGAATGAGTGGGTCAATGTAAAGGGCAAAGAGGATTGGGGAGCATGGCCACCCTTGACGCGTACCTCTATTTATATAGATTTTATCCGATCTCTCCCCCATAACCACGATCCGCGCCACTGGATCGACATACATCGCTCTATGCGCTTTAATACATTTCTCACCAAATCCTCTCCCAATTAAAATCCGCCAGAGAAAGTTCCAAGCCACTCGATCGAAAGCTTTCTCCGCGTCGAGCAGGATGATAGCCATCCCACCGCCGCCTGAGCATCGAACAAAGCTATTGCCCTCCTAATATGGTCCGTAGTACCTCGCCCAGGTATAAACCCATGCTGCCATGGGGAGACAAGATCGCCAATGATCCTGCTCAACCTCTTAGCCCAAATTTTAGAATATAGTTTCGTGTCCGCATTAATTAGCGAGATGGGACGATAAGATCCCGGTTTCTCACTAGGCTTCCCTTTTTTATGGAAGACAACTATATTGGTTTCCCTCCATGACTCTGGGACCACTCCTGTACCAATTATACCATTAAAAAGATCAATAAAAAGCGGGGTGATCTCATTTTCCATACATTTATAAACCTCCAAAGGGATCCCATCAGGGCCCGCTGCCTTGCCCATAGCTAACTCATGCAAGGCAGCCGAGATCTCACTCCTATTAATATCCCTCTCCAATTCTTCCATTACTGAGTCTCCTACACAAGGGCCATTATCAACAACCATTTCGCTCTGGGGGTCATCTAATTTCTCCTCGGTATATAGATTTTGATAAAAATTCTTGAAAACCTGTAGGATTTCTTTGGCATCTGAATATTCTATCCCATTTTCTTCTATCTTAGCGATAATATTCTTTGCTTTCCCCTGCTTGATTTGTAAAGCAAGAATTCTACCTGCCTGTTCACTTGTTTCATAGCGTTTAGCCCTAGATGATTGATATTCAGACATCGCCCTCAGCTTTTGTAGTTCCGCCCTAGCTACCAACATTATCCTATAACTCTCGTTACTGTCCCGACCTTGCGCTATATCAAAAGTATGTTGTTCCTCCGCAACTGATAATTCCCTTGTAATTGTTTCGACCTTACTCCTATCTTCCCTTCTAAGTCTTGCTGCGAAGCTTATTGATTCGCCCCTAAAGGCCGCCTTAAATGACTCCCAGACCCCATTTCGTGACGTACTATATCTGTTGGCATCAAAGAATTCCACCACCCATTTCCTTATATGTTCAACAAACGGGTTTTCCGACAATAACCTCCTTTCGAAGGTCCATCTTGTCCGAGGCCTTTCTTGCCCTTCCATTTCATATGATAACACCAGAGGGTTATGATCCGATAGAATTTTCGGAAGTTTGGTGATTTCTACCCTGTTTATTTCCGAGGATGATACAAAGAAATAATCCAGTTTTGAATATTTTTGAGAAGGGTTTGAAAAATATGTAGAGCCTGAGTTTAACGGTTCCTTGACTCCCCACACATCTACCATCCCATGTGAACTTATAAGAGCCTTAATGGCCCTAAAGACTCTCGGCTTCCGTCCCAGATATGTTGACTGACGACACCAGTCGGCCGAAATGTTTAAATCCCCACAGAATATTATGGGAGTTAGCCAGTTCACCAATTCTATTTCGAGGATATCAAAAATCTCAGCATCATCACAGTTTGACCCATAAACAACACACAGCGTAAAACCCTTTCCCATCTCCGCTACAAGCCATCTCCCACCGCTATCTACTTTTATCCGCCTAGCTCCACCCAGGGATGTTCTAGCTAAAACAGCGACCCCTCTAATTGTCGATGATTGCGTTGTACATGCTATCAACTCAAAGCCACTCAAAAACATCAGACTCCTTCTAGCCCCAGGGAGATGGGTTTCTTGTAGACAGAGGATATCAAAGTTATTGTATTTCACATACTGTGCCAATTTATTACGTTTCCTCCAATCATTCATCCCGCCTATATTAACCGAACATACTTTAATGCGCGCCATCCCAGAAATCTACTTGCACAACGAACATCGCCTGAACCTTCAACAAATTATCCATTACTGTAATCATAATCCGACAAAAAAAGAAAAAAGTATACGAGATACTCCGCATACTCCAAGCTGCAATTTTTCCTTTTATTTTCTGATACCACCACCCCACCACCCTTTTGACCCTGAAACCCTAACCCCCCCAACCCCCCACCACACCCCCTTCTGAGAAGCGCTAGGACCTAGTCTGTGCGTATGATGGGATGCAGAGATTACAGTGAGGACAGACTGTTATTACAAAACAAAATAATCCAAATCAATTATCGAGGCTAAAGCCGACATTCTTACCAATGTAGCGTATATGGCCCGATCCCCTTCTAGAGATTCTAATAATCTAATACAGCCTTAGAAACAGAACAAAGTGGATACTGCCCCAAAACTATTTGACAGATAAATCTATTTGCCTAAGGAATCCAAGTACTCCTTTGCCTTAATTTCTGAGGCAAAGAATACAGTTCTGCCTTCATTGATAATTTTTAGCTGGGCAGGATTTATCAAAAATGCTTGAATCTTCTTATCGTGAAATGGTTTGATCATCTCCCTCAGTCGCCACCTACGCTCCACAGTCGCATGGCAAAAGTCCGGGCGCACAAAGAAAGAGACCCCTTCAATGCTTCTCTTAGCATCCGGTCTCGCTTTTTCTGCGATAGTTTGCCTCAGAATAAAGTTGCCAAAAAAGATCAGCACAGCCCTGGGTTTGTCACCCTCCTTGGTATTTCTGCGAAGTTTGAAGGGAGTACGGTGAACCCGTTGTATCTCGGTAGACCAGTTCCAGTTAGAGAGTTCTGGGAATGCTTGCTCAAAAAGTTTTATTATATAGGCTCTGATATCAGAGCCCTCGACTCCCTCTGGGATTCCCAAAACCCTCAAGTTGTTCCGGCGCTGCCTGTTCTCCAGCTCCTCCATTTTCCACTGCATGTCTACCACCTGTGCACAATGAGAGTTCACCTGACTAGTGGCTGCAGCTACCTCAGTCTCCGTTGACACAATTCTCTCCTCCAAATTTGATACTCGATCCCCTATGTTGGTACAAGCTTTTGAGAGTTTCCTGACCACGCCCTGTATCTTCCTCATGGCGGCCTGAGCCTTACGATTGTCCTGGCGGGTTTCCTCTCTATGTGAAATTATCTCCTTATGAATTGTTTCCAAAATTGAGAGGTGGGTAGTATCCATTTTAGGGGATCCCTGCAAAGCCAAAGCAGGAGAGTGATCCCAACTGAGTTCGTGTTGGGGGCTAACCTGGGTCTGTTTCCTCATAGCCGGGCCTGCCGGGGGCCTAGATGTAATAGCCGGTGAGTCTGTTTCTGAGTCACTCTCTGAATCTGAATAAGAGCTATGCTCATCACCCTCGGACCATTCCGACCCTTCAGATACAGAAAAAAAACATTCACTTGAATCCTTTTCCTTATCATTGAAAGGGGCTCCGGATCCCGAACCCATATTCGAGCGATCTGGCTGTACCTGTAAAAGTTCCTGTGGCTGAAGCCGGCCATCAGCCGTATCAGAACCCTGTGCAGGTGCACCTACTTTGGCCATCATTACTTCATCCAAAGGTAGCAAATTCTCAGCCGAAGATATCACCTTAATCGTCTCACCGCCAGCAATAGGACCATCAGAGCTTTTCTCCATAGCCAAGCTTAATGCCGCAGGCGATATCCGCTCCGAAAGTTCCACAAGATTAAGGGGGGACCCACCCATGGTTTTACCGGCCTTAGTCTGATCCTTTTGAGAGCTTTCTGTCACAACCGGGGATATGCTACCCCCCACCTCTTTAACCACCGCCTTCACCTTTGCACCCTCATTCTCATTCTCCTTTTCCTTACCCATTCTGGGGAAGATATCAGCAATTGAGGCGATCGGGCAGGTAGCCTGTCGAGTTCTCCCAGTATTCAGCTGCCGTTTTTTTGAAGAACCAGTAGGGCAAGTCACAGCATGGGAGTCATCATTGTCTGCAGAGGTATCCTCCCGTAGGGTTTTTTTCCTTTGAGTTAAAGCTTTCACCCCAGCTATAGCTTTAGGAGCCATAACCTTCCTCTGCCTCCTGGCAAGCCAATTCAGTGGAGCCTGATCGTCGCGCTGGGCGCTCTCTGCTTGCAGCCCGGAGCGATAGTCTGTTCCGCTCCACCTGGATCCCACAACACTCTGCAACCTTGAGCCTGGACTCCGCCCTCCCAAGCACCCGTGGTGTCTATGGCCAGACGCGTAAGCAACAAACGCCGACACAGCCCGAGCGATTTGCTTCACGGAGCCACGGCAGGTCAGGCAAGTCAATAAAATCACCCTCGGCATTCCAGACAGTGTAGCTGTATTCAGGCTTTTGTTCGTGCGAGGGAAACGAATCGACGCGACCTATTCTCAGCCTCGTACATCCGAGCTCTCCCTGCATCTCTGCAACGGCCGTTTACCTAGCCGCCGTCTTGCTTCTCCAGTGTTGGCTCCTCCTCCTGGAATCTCTCTCATAGGGCATTCTGTCACAACCTTCTCTTTCTCTCTCACAGGATAAGCTGAAAACGTTTTGTCTGAAACTTCGTCTCGTTTGTGATACCATCTGCTTTTCCATTTGTCCACATCTCCCCATTTTCTCAGCAAAATAATTATTTCCTTAATCTGACCTATTCGTCCTGTGGTATTCATGTTTTCAATATCTTTTTCAGTGAAATCTACTTGATAGGGTTTCTGTAGGGCTTTTACATTTTCAATATCAATACCCATTTCCTTTGCCACTTCTTCTAATCTTTCATGAAGACTTTTCGCTCTCCATGTTACGCTTTTGCACAGAAATAACAATTCCTCATCTTGGTACGTTTTTAACTTCTCTGTCGGGATAGTTCCTACTATTAATTCTTTCAGTAGCATTCGTAATTTTGCCACATCTATTGACTGAGATTCCTTGTCTTTCTTTTGCAAGCTTCTCAACCATTCACTCAACTCCTCTGTAGACGGTCCTACTGGCTTTTCTACATATCCTTGTCCAAAATCTTTTTGAGTTTCTGACATTGTCTCTATCATTGTCATACGTTTTTCTGCACAGTTTTGACCTACAAATGTGTTATTTGAAAAATTCGGTTCAAGCATACTCATAGTCTGTCTCCATGGATTCTCACTCTGACTCATTCACCGGTTTATTACTTTTATAAGGGACTGTCAAACAATGTTCGCTGTCTTTCTGCTTGTCAAAAATAGGCATTACTGGACCTATCGTTACTGAAACAGTTACCGCTTCCAAATTCTTAGTCAATTCTCTTATTTTCTCGGTTAATTCTAGGGTCGTTTTTGCTAATTCAGCAGAATTTTCTCCATCCAATTTCCCTCCAGACTTCTTTTCTACCTCTCTAATGGAATTGTTTCTTCCCAAATCTTGGAACTCTGGTTCCGATTTTATGATTCCTACTGTTTCTTTCCTTGGGGCACTTGGAGTTAATATTTCTGGTTCTGGTTGGTATGGTGGTGGATTCTTAGAGAACATATCATCAAGTACATCATCCTCTGATTCATTCATTCCATACCCTCTCGATTCCACATTATGCCTCTTTTCTACACACATTTGTCCTTCATTCTCTCCTATAGGTCTTACGGGAAACAAACCCTCAGTCATACTCGCATTCCGCCACCTTCTCATTCGATCATCATGCGTCTCATGTCCGTATGATCGGCCAAACAGGTACCTATATCCTCTACCATTTCTCTGTCTTTCTCGGTCATGCATCTCGTCTTCCCACTCCGTCAAAGCCTCGAATTGAGTCGGTCTAGGTCTCGGTTCTAAATTCATCATTTTCTCTCTCAAATTTCTCAAAACAGCCAAATTAAATGAACCATGCTCTGGGAAAGCCAACACTCTGTCCTTTTCGGTATATTTTACCCAGTTATCTAACCAAATACAGGTGTGATATCCATATTTCGCAACCATGAAGGATGCAGGGGTTTTCGGTGGAGGAAGTAACTGTCCTTCCCTAGTTATGATCGGTTTGTCCTTCTTAAACCACTTCTCAATTTTAACCAAACCAAGACCTTTTCTCCTTTTCTGGTGGATCGTAATACATTTTCCCTTCTTTCGTATCTCACTAGTCTCCTTTACAACTGTACCGCTTTTCTGTCCAATCGTAGCGCGACTCACACTAACGCACCAATCGGGAGCGTTTACGTCACCCTGTATTTTCTCCACTCCTAGCGCGGCGCACACTAATGCACCAATCCGGAGCGTTTTACGTTTCTGACCGACTGTCCAATCCCAGCGCGGTTGTTCTGACGTCAGCAGCCGCTGCGGCAGCTCCTGCTCCTGTCTACCCCTCTTTTACAAATCTGCTTGGTAAGTTTTTGTTTCAATTTCTACAATTCTGTTAGTAACAACATAAAAATGCCACCATTGTCCGCTTCGCTAACCAAGGAATAGCAATAGACCTTTCTCACAAGAATTCTGTCTTTCCCGAGAGCAGGGCTTAACTCTGCCCTACTACGGAATCGTTACTTCCGTTGATAAAATAGCACATCCCTCTACTTCACCCTTCTAACAAGCATTAGTCAACCGTTTCTCCAGAATTAAGACACATAGTTGGAGACCCAATGCTTCTGAGAAATAAAACTAGAGTTTCACAATTAACCCGAATGCCTTTCATTCACACACTTTCACACAAGAAAAAGTAGTAAATTCACACAGAATCCTGTCTTTTCCGAGAACAGCGAACAGTCTGTTCTACTACAGAATTATGACATACGTTAACAAAGCGGCGCTTACCTCTCCTTTGTCCTTCTAACAAGCTCAGAGAGTACCTATTACCTTTCCAGTGATAAGCGTTATCGGAATGTCCGTTGGATCCCTGGTACCTAAGACCAGAATTTCACAGGTAACCTTCGCTATCATACACATTTCTCTCACACAGAAAATATCTCTAATGGCAACACACGGCGATGTCACCGAATCGAACCCAGACAATGCGTAGTGCAACTCCAATCGTCACACGTTTTTCCTGTGTACCTACAGGATAACAACAATTCTATCTTTCCCGAGAACAGCGCTTACCTCTGTTCTACTACGGAACCGTTACAAACTTCCGACTTCCTACATCCCAGAAGCCGTGCAACAACATAAAACTCAACACGACTCAACATAGAGTGTTAGTACATAAACCAATATCAATAACCAATAATCAATAAGCTATTTACAAGCAATAATCACCAAACCAAAACAATAAAAACCATAACTCTGCTACCAGAAAAACTGTTGCAGCGTGGAACATCAAATTCCCCTTCGTCACAGACCAAATACCTCAACATCAATTCACTCATATACATTCATTGGTGGGGCCCATAACACCAATACATACACTCCGTTGGTCTGCTTCCCTAGGGAAAATAAGCTTCCAAACGCTGACATGAAAGGAATACCTTTACCTTACCCTAAACACATTGACTTCAAATCTAAGATATCCCTCTCATAAGGAGATGGATCATTTAGTTGTTTGTAGGTTTAGTGTCACAATCATTTATCTAGTCTTTAAATCCTAAACTAAATTCTCTTCTTAAAATAATCGACACAACACATCTGTCAATTAATCAAGTATTTTTTATCTAAGAAATATTGCAAGAAACGTTAGAAATCATCATCAACAATTCAGAGCATCATATTTACCAATTCTGGCTAAAAGTCGTCCTCTAAGTCAGTCAGTCAAGGAAGAATTTTATTCAGCAAAGTTAGGCCGCAATTCAGTTTCTCAAAGATTCAGGATAACAGCTGTCCAGTAGAGTCACCGTCCTCTCCGTCAACATAACGTCAGGAAATCGAGTTCGTCAAAGAAGAGCAAGTTTTCGTCAGCATCAGCATAAGCAATTTGTCCAATTCCCTTCCTACTTATAATGAAAATAATGTCAAAAAGTATCCAGATCGGGGTTTAGAAAGTCCTGATTGGTCGATTTGGGGTTAGGAGGTAAAGTTCTCAGGGTGTCCAAACGATGAACTCATCATACTTGCTGGTTCCGTTTGTTAAATCAAGCATTGTCTTTGGTATTGGCTAGGTTCCCGGAGCGTCCTTGAAGGGTACATGTTCTCCCGGGGTTAGGTCCAGGCCACTGCTGCTAGCGGTGACGCATGCGCACTTCACCCAGAACCTCGTGTTGTCAGGGCAGTCACGTTTAACATCTCGTTCAGCCATCTTGTTTAGGCCGAAATGGTCAACTTAAGCAAAAGAAACACAAAAACGTAATTAAAACATAGAAATGGCTAATAAAATGTTATCCCCTTGCTAATACCCATATGTGTGTGTATTTATCAAGCAGAAGCAACACTCAGAGCAGTTTATACTCACTGAATAAAACACAAATCACAAATACATCACCAAAGCAACATATAACATGCAATATTCTAATTTCCTACTATTAATATGCGTACTTAAATTAGTTTACAATTAGTATAGCCATGCAAAGTGCAATTTCCACGTGTAATTCTTTTGTTAGTATGATTGGTAAATGTATCACTGCAAACCAATTAATACGATTTCTAATAGTTAATTATTCAAATTAATATAAACATGCAGAATGGGGGGGTATACAACATTTTGTACTATCCGCTCCATCATATGCACAGCCAAGTATGACTCATCTACTTGCTGGGGCTCTGGGAGAGGGACCTCTGTCACAAATATTCCTAAATCTCAGCGATTTTTATTGGCACAACTACGAGTGAAGTTCCCAGCCTTAATTGTATGCATTTAAAGTTCAGTCATCTGTGATATTGAACTAAATCTAAGCAGCGCGATTGACTAAGTGAAATAACAGAAGGTAAACTTTTCATATTGTGAGAACATCTGAACTGTTTTGGATTTTTAAGCAGAAAATGCTAATTTGGGGTTTTCCAGCCTGCTGAGCATGTTGTTGGGCTCTCAACAGTGGCGGGGGTCACGCAGCAGGACAATAAATGTGATGACACGGACACATAGATAACTGGTATGGACCGGAAGTCCCGTGCGACTCCGGTCCGTTTATTTAAAGCCTTCTGGCCACGCCTGGCCAGAAGGTGATACAATCTCTGCAGTGTGTTCCGGGTCAGGGTCTCTATCCTGTTAAGCGGCCAACAACTAGACCGCTACATCCCATCCCAAATCAGTTCAAACCAAAACAATAAAATCAACACACATAGTCAGTGAGCCTTTGATTAGGCTTCGGATGAGGTCTTAAATTATAATGATGTCGCTGATGGTCCTCTCTCGGGTTCCCTGGCTCTTCTGTCACCGACCGTTCTTCTGTTCTAAGGTCTGTCGGACTTTCCGGAGCCACCCCGCTCATACTCGGACCACCTGTAGTGCTATGGCTTCCGCCTAGCCCCCTATCACTGCCATCGGGGACTTCTTCGACAGTCGACCTCTCCATTTCTGAGTTCGGCACTCTCTTGAACCAAGATATGTTTCGAGTGATGATCTCTCCATCTTTCTCGGCTGTCACAGCAGTACCTTTCACGCCTTTGACTGACCACAGTCCAGGTTCATAGGGTGTGCGGAACTTTCCTCCGCTGCGACGATTTCTCACAAGAACAGCACACCCTGGAGTCAGCGGTCGGACCTGGGCTCTTCTCCGCCTGCTCGCTCATTCATTGTTGGCTGACCTCCTTGCCTGCGTGCCTGCCGGGTCGTAAGGTTCAGGCTCCCAGTTGTCGGCCACGGTAATGTTGTCTCGCCTTTGCCATGACAGCATCAACGACCATGGGGACCTTTGAGTGGTGCAATGTGGCGTGCTCCGATATTCACGCAGGAACCTCTGGAGTGTAACTTCCTGGTCGGACTGCTCCGCCACCAATATTTGTAGCACTTTGTTCAGCATCCGCATGAATCGCTTTGCCTCTCCGTTTGCTTGCGGCCACTGCGGTGTGATGCGATGATGTTTGACACCTAGGCGCGCCAGGAAGTCCTTGAATTTGTGCCCTTGGAATGGGGGTCCAATATCTGTCTTGACGACGTGAGGCAGTCCGAAGAGTGCAAATGTCTTGTGCAGCATTGGTAGTAGGTGTTCGAACGCAGTTCATGGTAATACTTCCACCACGGGGTATTTCGTGTACCCATCTACTAAGACAGCGGTCACCCGCCCGTCTGGAAAACTTCCAAAGTCGAGACTGATCCACGACCAGGGCGACAATGCTGGGTCTTCTGTTATCACCGGAGCTGGAGCCTCCGGGACTCCAGTAAGTTGACACGCCCGACACCGGCGTACAAAGTCTTCTACAGTCTCCTCTAGGTTCGAGAACCATACCTTCTCCCTCAGCCTGGCTTTCATCCGTCTGGTGCCTTGGTGACCCTCATGGGCTAGAGCGTTCACTCGATCTTGGAGGGTCAGAGGTATGACAATGCGTGATTCTCTCAATACCACCCTGTTGGCTGCAGCACTCAGTTCCTCATGAACTCGCCACACCGTCCCAAGGCGAGCTCGGTCTGTTTCGGCCCACCCACTGACATCATGGAGGAATCCGGTCCACAAACCTTTTCGGATCGCTTCCAGCACTTTCTTTAATACCATATCCGACTGGGTGTGAGTCTCAATTTCTGACATTGTTAGGGCCTTTAGGCTCGTCCACTGTGTGATCATGCTGACAAATTCCTCCGTCGATTGTTCTTGGTCGGAGGATTCTTCTGGGGCCAGGGCTGGATGCCTCGATAAGAAATCCGCTGGATTTTTAGCACCGGGCCAGTATACCAGATCAAATTGATAGTGCTGGAGTTGAATCGCCCACCTGTCGATCCGTGGCGGCGGGTGAGGTGCAGTTCCTTTGAAGAGCGGAACCAGTGGCCGGTGATCCGTTACCACCCGAAATGGGTGTCCACTCAGATATAAGTGAAAGTAGTTGCATGCCCACTTGATGGATGGCGCTTCCCGTTCAATTTGTGAGTATCTTGTCTCTGTTGCAGTCAGTGACTTGCTCACGAATGCTAGTGGGACCCATGTTCCTGGGTTTGTTTCTTGGGATAGTAAGGCTCCAAGGCCCACAGGGCTGGCGTCCACTACTAGCTCGGTTGGTCGTTTAGTATCGAAGTGTACCATAGTCGTTTTTTCCAATAATGTGGACTTTACCTTGCAGAAGGCTTCTTGTTCCTCCGGGCCCCACTTCCACACGCTGTCTTTCTTGGTCAGGTTTCGCAACGGCTCTGCAACCGTTGCGAGGTTGGGTATAAATCTCCCGCAGTATGGTGCCATGCCTAGAAAACTCCACACTTCTGATGTCGTGGTGGGTGCTGGGGCTAGTTGGATTGCCTGCGATTTTCGGGGATCTACTTTAACACCTTCCTGGCTGAAGACATATCCAAAGAATTCAATAGTCTTTTTAAAAAACTGACACTTCTCTTTATGGAGAGTTACTCCATGATCTGCAAGACGTTGGAGGTTGGCCCTGAGTCGTCGGTGATGATCTTATAATGTTGCTGAGTGAATTAACATGTCATCGCTGACATTCAGTACTCCATGGAGCCCAGACAGGACTTCCCTTACAGCGTTTTGGAACATCTCGGCGGCCGACGATATTCCAAAATGTAGTCTTTTATATCGTCTGAGCCCTAGATGTGTCGAAAAGGTGGTTATATACCTGCTTTCCTCCACCAACCTCAACTGGTGATATCCTGCGTTGAGGTCTAGCTTAGAAAACCACCTGGACCCGTTTAGATCAGCAAGGATATCATCCACGGTGGGTGTTAATTGTCTTTCCCTTCGTATTGCCTGGTTGGGCATGCGCATATCTATGCAGAGTCTGATTTGCCCAGGCTGTTTCGGCTTCTCGGCGATCACCATGGGTGATACCCAGGGGGTTGGTCCAGTGACTTTCTCTATCACCACTTGTTGTTCAAGTTTGAGTAGCCACTGCTCCACCAACGGCCGTAGATGGAATGGGATGCGTCTGTGTCTTAGGCCCATGGGTTTTACCGATGTGTAATCGCACCTTGGGTCATTTCATGCGTCCGAGCCCTTTGAATAGCTGGGGGAACAGCTCTAGGATATCTTCGGTTTGTAGTACCCTTACCGCATTTGCGAACGTCACTAAGCGTAAATCTTCGGCGGTGTGGCTCCCTACTAGGATGTCCGCTTCTCTATCGACCGCATGGAATGTGGTTGTTACTTCATGATTGTCTGACTTCACCTGCACAGTCATTTTACCTTTTAACGGCAGAGGCGTTTGACTTCCATACGTGAGAATCTTTACTTTGGATGGAATGAGTTGAGGCCTTGGGTTTAGTCTCTTGTAGTGTTGGCTTCCCATCACATTGACCGAGGCTCCGGTGTCAATGAGGGCCGTAACAGGGGACCCAGCGACCTCGATGGCACATGTCGGTTGAGGACGTCGCCTCCGTTTTAGGTCACTTGCGAATGATATGAGGAGGCACTCTTCCTCTTCATCATTGGATGGGTCTTC
This sequence comes from Triturus cristatus, assembly GCF_964204655.1. NCBI lineage: Eukaryota > Metazoa > Chordata > Amphibia > Caudata > Salamandridae > Triturus > Triturus cristatus. The sequence continues at coordinate 429,255,683 of NC_140580.1, forward strand.
GAGGTATGTTCTGTGGTGCGGGGACACCTTCAGCGTTCGCGCCATGTCGGGTTCTTCAAGCGAGAGGTGTCGCACTGCTTTCGTCGGTGGCCGTCGTCCTGCACTCCCTCTGCCTCGCATACTCCCTCGGCATACGCTGGAGAAGTGATTGGGAATCCCTCACTTCGAGCAGGTCTTTCCTCTGGCCGGGCACTCGCTTGGGGTGTGTTCCTCTCTGCCGCAATATCCGCACTGCGACTGACGCGGCCTTCTCGTGGGCCATCGCCCTCTATTGCCACACCCTGGGGTGTAGGTTGCGTCCACTCGTTCTGTTTTGACGGTCACTGCTTGACTCGCTGTGGGCATGAGCGCTGCTTCCATCGCTGTGGACCGGACCTCGGACAGGTCATGTGACCGCGCTAGGGCAAGCATATCTTCCAGGGAGATCCTTGGTTGTCGAAGAATAAGCGTCCTCAACGTTTTGTTGCGGCACCCCTGGATGAGTTGCGCGCGCACTTCTTTGACCGGATCATCTTCAGTGAATGAGCTGGCCAACTCTCTAAGGCGTGCATGTAACACGTCCATCGATTCGCCTTCCCTCTGACATGCCTGTCGCAGCTTGAATGGTTCGTAATCAGGATTTAGTTGAGGGCCCAAATGGGCATTGAGTGCCCTCACTGCTGCGTCGTAATCTGTGGGGGCCCCAGTGTTCGGTAGGTGTGCAAATAATTTGTATATCTCATCCCCTGCGAAGTGTAGCAGCAACGATCTCTTGATGGCACCATCCGTCTCTCTGGTGGCGATGAAATAATTATCCAGTCGGCCGACCCACACGTTTCACCTTGGGAATGCGGTGGCGGGGTCAATTAGTTCGCTGAACGGTGGTAGCGCGCTTACTTGAGAGTGTATGGGCGTTGCTGGAGCTGCTGCCGCTGCTTGCTGTGGACCTGCTGCTGCCCCTGCTTGGTCAGTCATGGTTAGGCGTAGTGACACCGCCTACCTGCTTCCTGGCGGCCTCTGAGGTGCGGGACCTGACACGCTTCCCCCGTTTGTGGCTGCTATCGTTTGTGCTTGCCAGTGCTTGTTTTTTGGCTTTTGATTGAAGAGACCCCCTCTCCTTATGGGCTTGCCAGTGTTCCTTTATTGTTGCTATTGTGTTTTTTTTTTCCTGGTGTGACCCCTGTCAGTTCTTCTACAGCACCCTCTGACAAACACTTGGTGTATTCAGGAGCTGGACTTTGCCAGTGCTTGTTGACTTTATTATGTCTCTCCCATGTGTTCCTTTGCAAACTAGTCCTCTGTATCTTTGCCAGTGCTCAGTGTTCATGAGGCGTGACACTCTTACAGTACTTGAAGCTGTGCTAACTGCATACGATCCCTCACGGTATTGCTCGCAGCTTGCTTGTATTCATAGACCTCTCTGCGCATGCGCGCACCCTCAGAGGCAGCATAGGCCTCAGCGCGTCTCACCGGCTCCTCGCGTGTCTCTGCAACGCGCCGATCGGAGCGACACCACGGTGCCTGCAAAGTGTAGCGGCCCGCTTGCGTTGCACAGCCGGTGGTGGCGGTACCTCTGGATGCCGGCGGGTGATCCTCTACGTGGCAAACCACATCTCTACTTTCTCCACGCCATGATGTGCACTGGAGGGCAGCTGGAGCACTACGTCGGTACACAGGCGGATCAGCTGACACGGTGAGGGGTTCATTGCGCCCACATCCTCGTTGCCAGTGTTGGGTTCTCAACAGTGGGGGGGTCACGCAGCAGGACAATAAATGTGGTGACACAGACACATGGATAACTGGTATGGACCGGAAGTCCCGTGCGACTCCGGTCCGTTTATTTAAAGCCTTCTGGCCATGCCTGGCCAGAAGGTGATACAATGTCTGCAGTGTGTTCCGGGTAGGGGTCTCTATCCTGTTAAGCGGCCAACAACTAGACCGCTACACATGTCACAGTTTCCTGCAGCAGCCCTGAAAACAAATTAGCAACTTTTCTGGGCTGTTTTTAAATATTTGGTAAGCTTTACCTCTTTTACAGTGTCACAGTTCAAGGGATCGTCTGACAGAATTAGTGCTGCCTGTCATTTAAGAGGGCCAACATTCCTAAACCTGGTGGTCTGTGCTCCAGTACATGTCACGTGGGCACTTGACATAACATTCAATTACCGCCCACAGACATAGCTGCCAAGGTTTCAGATTGCTATATGTGACATCTTTGGGAGAGGTGTGGCGCCGCGGCCAGGGCGACTGACTCCGGAATCTGGGGATCACAGTTCGATCCCCAGCACTGGCGGCAGATTAGCCCAGCACCAAATGACTCTGGGCAATAGCTTGTTTAATCTTCCCGACGGCCCTCAGCGCCTAGAGACCCTTACGGGTGATTGTTCGCGCTTTACAAATGTGGATTATTATTATTATAATTTTATTGTAATTATGAGTGACATTTCAACAACTATGTGTGACACTTTCTTGCTAGCTAAATCAACCAATGAAGAAGACAGAAACATAAATAGCAGAAATTACACCCACTTGAGCAACAAGAAATGTAACAACAGGATGTGAGGCCCCAACACAGTTCTCTTCTCAGTCAGGTGGCTCGCTGACTCTGGCCACCGTAGACAGCACAGCATTGGGCAAGCCACAGGAGAGGGAGACAGAGGTGCACACACACAAATGTCACAGCGAGGTAGGCTGAATTATTTCAAAAAGACTTCAGCTCAGAAAAAAATCATTAACTAAGCTAAGCTGAATGGCCGACCGACTGGGCCTGGGGTCCGGCGCGCCACCCGCTACATGCGAGTTCAGTTACACCACAGTGTCTCCAAGTCTCATGAGTCATAGCCCCGACTGAAAACAAGTTAGACAGCAGCTCAGACGATGATAATCTGATCATGACTGTTAGCTAAAAAGCTAATTTTATTAACATAGCAACTTGGAGATTATACTGATCCAGCAGGTTACCAACCTCAGGTACTCAACTAGCATATACTCAGCTGGGCCCATAAACTCACACACTTTCAAATTTTTGTAAATACTCTAGATTAGTTACCAGCTCTTTCACTGAATCAAAAAGTTCTTTCCTCTGGTCATTAGACCTTTTAGTTGGAACTAGTTGATGGTGAAATGACATAGATCTAATTTTCTTTCTGGTTTGAAATAATCACAGACTCGGGAACGTTGTAAATGTTTATCTGGTTAATTTCGTGAGAGCAAATTCATATACAGTAAGAACTCAGTTTCTCCAAGGAAGAAGGACAATTAAATTAATTAGGTCAATCATCTAATTAAACAATATTACCAACAATGACAGTACCTGAAGAAGAGAGAAGAAAGAGAGCAGTACAATGACATACTACACCGAAATATAATTACCTAGAATGGTGTGGAAACCAACCCCTTGGCCAAGGAACTGGAAAGGTCCCCTGGAAGAGATCAGGTGACAAAGCTTCAGGACAGGTTACAGGACAGGATAGGTGACCTCCTCAATATCCGATGTGTGCGTCGTACCCCTTTCTGACACTATCTTCCTCCTCGATTCTTCCGCGATCTTCTTCTATTTCTCTGCCTAGTTTCCCTCCTCGATTCTTCTGCAATCTTCTTCTTTTTCTAATTAAGTTTAGGATCTAAGTTCTGCAATTCGATTCTTCTTCAGCATTTGTTTAGCTCTCGGACAGCATCCCGGTCTCTCAGCATCTCAGCATCACAAGCATAACTAACTAACTAAATTACCTCAATTATACTTTCCTAATGGCCTATACCACCCCTCAATGTTTCGACTATATGAAATTCCTATTTCTGATTGGACAGGCAAGGGGGATGATCATCACACCATGCTAAGTTTTAATAATTCTCTTTAGTCCTTTGTTTAATGGCCCGCCCATTCATTTATTTTCCCAAGCTTTATTTCCCACCCGCATTCACATCTTTATCAACAATTTGTATACATTTAGCTTTATTTTTGTTCAGATTTCAGGATGTCCAACAGGTTCCCAGGACATTTTGCGAATGTGGCCTTGGACGAGATTCAAGTGCACCATCATGGCTTCTGGCTGGTTATTACTGAGCTTGCGCGAAAGTCACATGCAGTATGGACTTCAGTTACAACCGGAGGCCCAAATACGAACTAGTAGAGAGGTCAGAAAGAAACATATTAAATTCAAAATAAAATAATTTCACTGTATACCACCTATCTCTACTCTAATCCCATGTACTTATAATAGCTCTTCCCGCATTAGCATTTAGTAAATAGCATGTTTAAGTTTCAGCTAGGCAGATCCTTAGCATGTGAGCTTCCAAGCGGCCATTTTAGATGCAATTGCGCAGCTGCAGAAAATTCCCTCCAAGTGAAAGACCGTCATACTGAGTAGATGCAGTTTCCCGCGTCAGCAGCCATCTTGAGTTTCACTCGAGTTACTAGTTAGTATAACACATAGGCAAACGTCATTCTGGCTAGAATATGGAATGTGGCGCATATTAGTTTACACAAAACATAATTAATACCGTATTAGAAATTATATGAGAGGATCCCATCAGAGCAAGTCTCCTTTACACGACTCCTTGCTCCATCAATACGCTCTGTCACTCAGGCACTTCTTTGTTGCAAGGCAAGCCGGCCCCGCAACAACAGGCAGGCCCTACAGTTGCTGGCCTGCAACATTGACTGGCGGTCTCCAACTGCAACGCCATGCGGCAGGATTCATGAACACACACTAAGGGCGGCACCTCCGTTAAGGCGGAGGAGCATTGCCACACTAGCCAAATCGCCCCCAAAGGCGGAAAAATAAAATGGTAATAAACTTCATTTATTACCATTTTTATTTCCAAGCCCTGTCCTGAACCAACTGTCAGGAGGAGGGGGCGGTAATTTCTAGTTTCTGCTGCTGCCAGTCAGGCAGCAGCAAAAAGCATTGATAGGCAGGGCACTTAGGTTTAAACTGTGCAGGTCTTTTTGGCCAGCCATCTTGTGATGCCATATATACCTGCGCAGTTTAAACCTCTCTAAGTGACCTGTCTTAGACAGCTGAGTTAGAGTGCCCACGGGAGCGGCAAGAGAGGCCGCTCCCTCCAATCCTGGTGCAGCTTTCATGCTGCTTTAAATCAGCTCTGGGAATGGTGATTGCTGCTTCCTGGTCCCGAGCGAGGAGGACGTTGCGTCAGGATCAAATGTAAGTGCATTTTTTTTAATTAATAACTTTTATTGTTTTCCCTCCCGCTCTACTAACATCCTTACATGTCAGCTGCCACTGACGCACACTGGACTGGTGACAGTGCTCTGGACTTCAGCTGAGGAACCGCTCCGAAGATGTTGCAGTCCGGCTTAGTTCACACTCAGCCCTGCTGTGCCGGTGGGTGGGGTCAGGTCCGGTCACTGAATCAATCCCACTGCAGTGTGAGTGGCGAGCTCTCTCTGCCATATTGCCAGTAACATGTTCATGACGTCTCAGCCACCGGCGCTGGCAGTTATGTCACGGGATCACATTTACCACTGTGTTGTGAGCTACGTTGCCTTTTCTAACTGCAGCAGCCAAAACTTTATTTATGAACTACCACACTCTCACGGCACGGGCGTCTATTACCCTCCTAATAAAGACTCTGGCTTCAGTGAATGTAATGCTGCTCAGTCCTGTTTGTTACATTGTAGCAGTCATAGGTGAGAGCACATGACCCAGCACCCATCCCTGCCGGGAGCAGCGTGCTGTCATTGCAGCTTTCAGTCACAGTATGGTGCATTATAGCAGCTCTCTGGCTTGACAGCCGAGGAAGCGCTATAATGCATGTTTTGCATTTCAATGCGGTGATGCGGACCACTACACTGAAATGCGTCAGTCTAACACCTGATGTGTGGTACTTGGCAGGACTGCACAGAGCTCTGGGGGCTGACCTGCTCAACCTCTAACAAAAGACTTACTACCAATGGGGTATCCCTGTATTACTCAGACCATGGGTACTGTATGGTAAATGTGACAATGGTCAGATTCAAAATGTGTTTAGGTCAAAACATTCATATCGCTGTAGTACAAATGCTTCAGTCAATTATCATAGAATTAAGATGAATTTCAGATAAATATAGGCCTGACGAGAGCAATCAATAAAAAAAATGCTGTATTATCAAAATTGGTTGAAAAATGACAATCATACTTTATATACATAAGGTGAGTGATATGTGCAAGAAGTGCGCATACAGTGCATTACAAAATTGACTACATAGATACATAAAAGTCATAAAGTTAAAAACAAAATATTTTTGGAATGTGCCCGCCCACTGCGTAATAGTCCCTAGTCTCTCTTCTGTGACCGTAATCTTGTAATAGTCGTTATTGCCCAATAGGAGAAACTACAGTGCGGGCAACAATATTGATTGTCAACGTTTCGACCCCCTTCATGCTGCGTGTGATTCCCTTTCATTTATTGGGGTTTACATCAGGACATTGTAAGTAACAACCTCGAGTCAATAACTCAAAACAATCCAGAAGCCACAACTCGTTCCTCTAAGGTACCTGGAACTAAGCTCAATAGGGGGACCACTCAATGACTATCTCTCCCCTGCACAGGGACATCTTAAGGATCTTGGAGGCCCTTGGCCAAACGAATTTTGGGGGCCCCTGCTCAGAACAACTTTTAATTTAAGATCCAATTTCAGATTTTTCATGACCTCTTTAGCCAGGTCACTGACAGCGCAGAAGCACACTCGTCCAAATTTTAAATGTGTTTACATCTAATATTTGGGAATAGTGACTTGTGTTTTCAATCTTTAACACAGCAGCAGCTCACTAATATAACTGCAAATAATCTCTGTGACGCCCTCTCATTTGGAATATGTGAGCTCCTGTTTTCAGCTAAAATAACTTTATTATGGATGTTGCACAAAAGGTAAACACAGCATTTCTCTTCAAAATGTCCCTTATACACTCTCTCACATCACCCACATTAAAAATAAGTTAAAGTAAAACAGTATTTGAAAGAATTTGTTTAAAAATTACCCAGTTCACCAGGGTAATGCTCTCTGCAGAACATAGCTGGCTCCATAAGGGCCCCCCCCTGAAAGGCTGGGGCTCGGGGCCAGAGCCCACTTTGCCCATGCCTTAAAACGTCTCTGCCCCTGCAGGGTTAAATTCCCAGTCAATGCCTCTATTTGTGCGTCAGGATTCCTGGTCACCTCGCAAATACACTCAACTATTAGCAGAATAACAGCTTCCGCTCGGGACAAAGGCATCTGCTGCAGGCTCTGACAGCGTGTGAGAGCTTGTCAGCTCAGCTATGACAATAATTGTTATGCGCTCCGATCCATTATCTATTATCTCGACTCCAGCAACAGTTTTACTGCACAACGGAAACAAGCATCTCTGCAGTAATTTACACTATGTACGCCAATTACATTATATTCCACTTCCTGAGCAACCCTGCCAAATAAGTGTCACATAGCGTGACAATCTCAGGTGCTTGCAGCAATGCGGGAACATTACTAAATTGCATTAGGCTAACCCGAGATGTATGGCACTTGGCAGGGCTGTATCATGCTTTCATGTTTCTACTTTTTATATAGCGTAAATTTGACCCAGGCAGCAGAGCGCTTTCAAATATGTCTCCTTCAAAGCACATCATGTAACACGCAGATGAGAGATTTCTATTTTATGTAGATGGGTAAGTGGGTTACTGCTTTTAACACAAACATCCAGGGGCGACTCCTCCACGTGGCGGAAGAGTGTCGCCCCACTGCTTTCTCGCAGTGCGAGAAGCAGAAACATAAAGTGGTATTATGAATATAATTTCATGTTTCTGTTACTCGCACTGCGAGAAAGCAGAAAGGTTTGGTTGGGGGCAGGCGGGTGGGCGGTCCTGTTGCAGGGCAGAGGTGGAATGGCTTGCCCACTGTTGTGGGCACTGACTGTTTGCATGCAGCCTGCATGGAGAAAACGGCCTCCCCATACAGGCCTGTGTGGTCGGCATCCCAGCCAACCACAATGCTGCCAATGCAGCGTTGTGATTGGCTTAGGGAAGGAGAAAGAGGATGCCTGCTTTCTGGGACTCGGAGCAGAGAGAGAAGGAGAAGCAACGCGGGACCGGAGGCGATGGTAAGTTAAACATTTTTTTTTATTAACCCCCCCTTTCCGCATGACCCCCCGCGAGTCATGCCGGCCGCGACTGCAATCATCGGTTTGTTACTTACAGTTCATACATTGTAATCCTTCTAATATTGCTCAGTGAGCTATTAAGGACGTGACTCCTACACCTTGTAACTCTTACTATCTTACTGTAACACATCCTGTACATTGATTTACACATCTGACGTTCTTACAGAGCATGCACATCTCTCATATGCAGGGACTGAAAAAAATCAAAGGAATGTCTCTTGTAAGTACTTGTGAAGTAATAACAAGCTGTGTGTCTTTGTTTACACTCCATTGCATTTCCATTTAGGTGTGAGGCTCCAGATGGATACCAGCCAGGATACTCCAACAAAAAGAGGTCTCATTGCCCCTTAAATTCAGACTTAATGTTGGGTCCAGCTACAATTTGAAATAACAAATCCCTTACCTGCATGTTGCTGCTCGGAATATAAGTAGACAACGTGCAGGCGCTATATAATGTCTCCCGGTGTCTGAAAATGACACCGGGATGAGTTCAGGATATTTCAGTAGGTCCAAATTTCTTGGAAGGATAGATGGCATCCACCCTCTGAAAAAAGTGTGAAGATGCCATCTACCCATGTGTACCCTCAACCTGTGCCCTGTTACTATACATACATCTCTTTAGTGGGCAATGCTGGACTGGTCTTTCAGGCACTTTGGCCCTGCTATATTGGCCAGCTTGAAAGGGCCGGTGTGTGAGGTTGTTTTTGGGGTTTCTGAGCTGTGACAGGACCAAAATCAGTAATAGCAATTACAGTCAGTCTTTCGTCAGCTGGCAGCCCTTTGGCTTTGTCAATGCTCATTTTCTTTGGCTGTCATTTTTATAGAACATTGTTGAGGAAGCTGTTGGACCCTCACCAATAAAAAAAAAAATTGGTAAACAACAAACAGTTTTTTGGGTCATGAAATGCAAACATTGAAATAGTCGTACTCTGTCACTCCAGGGAACTATTCTCTGTACCAGTGTGTGCCTTGTGAAAGAGCAGAATGCCGTCACCCAGAATTTAGTTGGCCAGTGGTGAAAGAGGGCTGACCCATGACCCACTGCCAGATGCTGTAGTGGGCGAAAGAAAGTTGTGAATAACAGAACAAACCAAAGGATGAAGAGGGCAGAATAAAAGCCTATATATATTTGTATATATCTATATTCACTTAAAAAACCATAGGTTTCACACATGTTATAGTTAGCTGGACATTTCCCTCGTAAAAAACGAATGAAATTCCCCCGTTATAGTTAGTGCAGGCAACTATAACTCACGTGACCGCAATCCTCTGCTGATGACGTCAGATATTACATCACTGTATTTAGACACTTATTTACCCATGTCTTCTTCCAATAATCTTTAGCTATACATATATTACAAATATTTGTTTTTCATAAAGACACATATGTCATCAGTGATGTAATATCTGACGTCATCAGCAGAGGATTGCGGTCGCGTGAGTTATAGTTGCCTGCACTAACTATAACGGGGGAATTTCATTGGTTTTTTACGAGTGAAATGTCCAGCTAACTATAACATGTGTGAAACCCATGGCTTTTTAAGTGAATTTGCAAGGTTTTTTAAATGCTAATTCGTAACTATAACTTGTGTGAAACCTATGGTTTTTTCAGTGAATTTGTACGTTTTTTTAAATGCTAAGTTATGTATTTATGAAATTTTTTTTTTTTCAGGTTTTTCACCGTGCGCGCACCGTGCGCTTCACGCACCGTGAACGCGCTGTGGGCGCTCGGTGCGCTTCACGCTCCGAGCACCCACGGTTCGCAGTGCGTGCCGTGAACGCGCGGTGCGCGCACCTCGCGATTTAAAAAAATAAAAAAAATGTTTTTTCTCTCCCTTGGGGGTCCTTCTGTGACCCCCTGACAAAGGCTAGGGGGTCAGGAACTGTCCACTCTGCCCCCTTTTCACGTTCTCCACCTTTTTTTTTGCCCCTTCAGACTGCGAGAGACAAAATGGCGGCCGACACTTCCTGGTTTCGACCGATTCGAATGTTTACCGACATCTAACAACCAATCAGAATTGCGCTCGCGCACGGCAGGGTGCGCACACCGTGCGCGCACGGTGCGCGCGTATAGATATTGATATGCTTTTAAATGCTATTTTCTCAGGAAATACTGAACAGATTTACACCAGACCTGCAAAAGGCACTTCCTTGACCTTATGGCTACCTCTCTGCCAAATTTCACGTAATTCTGTTCAGCCGTTTGGGCTGTAGCTGCGACTAAAGGTCCTATGGAAAAATGCATGGGGGAAACGTGTTTTGGGACCCCCCCTTTTTCTCGGCCCCCGCTTGACGAATCACCCCGAGACTTTCAGAGTAGGAGCTGAACGGAGCGCCCCATTTGTTTTGAAAATTTCGCGAGGATTCGTCAACCGGCGCTAAAGTTATTCAAAATAGAATTTTGAGATTTCCTATGGAAACTAGGTTGTAACTATAACTATCTACTGGCGACCGCCAGTAGATAATGTATATATATATATATATATATATATATATATATATATATATATATATATATATATATATATATGTATATATATATATATTCACTTAAAAAACCGTAGATTTCACACATGTTATAGTTAGGTGGATATTTCACTCGTAAAAAACCAATGAAATTCCCCCGTTATAGTTACTTCAGATAACTATAACTCGCGCGCCCGCAATCCTGTGCTCATGACGTCACAGATTACATCACTCATGACATGGTCAGTGGCATCACCCTTGACATCACTGATGACATCATCCCTGTGATAGAGTGGCGGCTGCGCGAGTTATAGTTATCTGAAGTAACTATAACGGGGGAATTTTATTGGTTTTTTACGAGTGAAATATCCACCTAACTATAACATGTGTGAAACCTATGGTTTTTTAAGTGAATTTGCAAGGTTTTTTAAATGCTAATTCCTAACTATAACGTTTGTGAAACTTATGGTTTTTTCTGTGAATTTGTACGTTTTTTTAAATGCTAAGTTATGTATGTATTATTATTTTTTATATATATTTTTTTATGGTTTTTCACCGTGCGCGCACCCCCGCGATTTTTTGAAAAAAAATTTACATTTTTTTTCTGCCTTCGGGGTCCTTCAGGGACCCCCTGACAAAGGCTAGGGGGTCAGGAACTCTCTACCCTGCCCCCTTTTCACGTTCGCCACCTTCCTTTTCCACTCCCGCACAGAAAACAAACAAAATAGCGGCCGACACTTCCTGATTCAGACTGATTCGAACGTTGACTGACATGTAACAACCAATCAGAATTACGCCCGCGCACGTTAGGCTGGGCGCACCGTGCGCGCACCGTGCGCGCACGGTACGCGGCTATAAATATGTATGTGCTTTTAAATGCAATTTTCTCAGGAACTACTGAACAGATTGACTCCATATATGCAAAAGGCACTTCCCTGACCTGAGGACTACCTCTCTGCCAAATTTCAAGTAATTCTGTTGAGCCGTTCGGGCTGTACCTTCGACTAAAGGTCCTATGGGAAAATGCATGGGGAAAACGCGTTTTGGGACCCCCCTTTTTTCTCGGCCCCCGCTTGACAAATCACCCCGAGACTTTCAGGGTAGGAGCTGAGCAGAGCGCCCCATTAGTTTTGAAAATTTCGCGAAGATTCGTCAACCGGCGCCAAAGTTATTCAAAATAGAATTTTGAGATTTCCTATGGAAACACGGTCCTAACTATAACTATCTACTGGCGACCGCCAGTAGATAATATATATATATATATATGTTCAACCACAACACCCTCATTTTGAAAACACACTCCACAGCAGATTAGTTACGATCAGCCAGCTTTTTATTTGTGGATGTTTTATCTGGCCTGATGCGCATCGGAGCATGGCTCTTTGTTCACAGGCTGCCACGATGTTCACAGTTTGATGAAAGGCATATTTCCCTGCATAAAGTTCTCCTTAAGTAGGTTCCAGGTGAGTAAACTTGTGTTGCCTGCTGGGAAAAATAGAGCATTTCAGTAAGTAGTTCTATAGTAGAGTCTACGCAACATCGTGCAATAAGCAATAGTACATTACCCTTAGTGGGCCTCCAACTAGTTAAAACCAGTAATTACCCTACTCTGCTGTTCCACAATTACGTTCCGGTTTGTGAGGATCTCATGGCCCCCATTCAGCATCTCGGGTTGATGCAGTTCTCACGGCTGCGATCATCGTGCAAGCCGGTGAACAATATATATATATATATATATAATTAAATGAAAAAACCATAGGTTTCACACATGTTATAGTTAGCTGGAAATTTTACTGATAAAAAACCAATGAAATTCCCCCGTTATAGTTACTGTAGGCAACTATAACTCACGCGACCGCAATCCTCTGCTGATGCTAATACTGTATTTAGACACTTATTTGCCCATGTCTTCTTCCATTAAATTTTAGCTATACATATATTACAAATATTTTTTTTTTATAAAGACACATATGTCATCAGCAGAGGATTGCGGTCGCGTGAGTTATAGTTGCCTACAGTAACTATAACGGGGGAATTTCATTGGTTTTTTATCAGTAAAATTTCCAGCTAACTATAACATGTGTGAAACCTATGGTTTTTTCATTGAATTAGCAAGGTTTTTTAAATGCTAATTCCTAACTATAACGTGTGTGAAACCTATGGTTTTTTCAGTGAATTTGTACGGTTTTTTAAATGCTAAGTTACTTTACGCCATTCGTGGCGTGCACGCCCACTTAACGCAGTTCGTTCCGTGCGCGCACAGTGCGCTTCGCGCACCGCGCGCGCACAGTGAGCCGCTTCCTGGTTTCGACCGATTCGAATGTTTACTTAGCGTAGCGCCCCACCTATTTTGAGAAATTCGCGAGGATTCGTCGACCGGCGCCAAAGTTATTCAAAATAGAATGTTGCGGATTTCCTATGGAAACAGGGTCCTAACTATAACTACCTACTGGCGACCGCCAGTAGGTAATATATATATATTCACTTAAAAAACCATAGGTTTCACACACGTTATAGTTAGGAATTAGCATTTAAAAAACCTTGCAAATTCACTTAAAAAACCATGGGTTTCACACATGTTATAGTTAGCTGGACATTTCCCTCGTAAAAAACCAATGAAATTCCCCCGTTATAGTTAGTGCAGGCAACTATAACTCACGCGACCGCAATCCTCTGCTGATGACGTCAGATATTACATCACTGTATTTAGACACCTATTTACCCATGTCATCTTCCATTAATCTTTAGCTATACATATATTACAAATATTTATTTTTCAGAAAGACACATATGTAATCAGTGATGTAATATCATTATTCAGCATCGGAATGCATTGTATGAGGGCAAAATGTAAATAACATAATACCAAACCAATATAAATTGGTATTGGTTATGTGCACATATTATTCTGTATATCCGAGCAGCCCCTGGTCTGAATTTCTAAAAGAAATTGTGGCACTACACATATGTAACAGTCTATCGTTATACTATCTTGCATTGGATCACCTAGTGAGTGATCACGCTCGCATATTTCCACTGTCCCCAGGGAAACCACATGGAATTACAATGCGTTACTAACATACTGCTTGGGCAAAGATGTCCTAAACAATATATCCTTTAGATATGGGGCAAATATATAGATAGATCCAAAAAGCATTTAACATCTTGCTGTATGTGTGAATGACACATCTCCTTGTGCATACTGCATGCAAATGTTGTGTTCTATTCCATGTGATCTAGTGTGCCTCCATTTAAATGCACCTCACAGTACGTACATAATTTGTGCATATGCAGCACATAAATGCCCAGTTCCTGGTTTCAATAAAGCCCTAGTGGGCTATTACGCTTTTTAGTTACCACATTGAATAGGCTCCTCCTGCAACACCTCAGAAAGGAACAATTCCCATGCCATGTTCAAAGTCATTTGTAGCTGAGCATTGCCACACACAGCGATAGATATATCTGGCCTTTTTGCATTGCATTCCCAGTTCTGCAAGAGTAACAGGAGCTCCGGAAACAGTACAAACAAAAGAAGATGAACAACATTAGTTAAAAAAATAAAAACATTAGCAAAGCTAATTTGCTAGGTGACTAGGGACAGGTAAGCTACAGCACGATATATCACATAATAAAACTCATAGAAGAGCTACTGAGTAGGGTATTGCTGACCTCCGACTAAAATTAGAGGGGAGGGAGAGATTTATAAGAATGATCAACCCAGGTGGACTGCTTGCTCTTCATCCAGGTTCAGCCCCCCCCCCAGTATGGAGGGTACCACACCCAAGGATGAGCCTCAATTCGAGTCTTCTGAGTTCCTGAACTCTATTACCCCTTCTTTCCCGTATTTGTATTCTGTCCAACACAAAAAACTGTAATTGGCAAATGTTCTTACCATATTCTAGTTTTAAGTGACTGGCAATGGGATATTGTTTGTCTTCATTAGAAATAGGCCTTATGTGCTCTAGCGCTCTCTTCTTTGTCTTGTGTATCATGCTCCCAATATAATACTTATTACATGGGCAGCACAGGGTATAAACACAGTAATCAGAATAACAGGTAAGGTGTTTGGTGATCTTGTACAGACGCTGATATACTGAAAACTGAACTTGCTTGCGGTTTCAACCATATTTACATGCTTTCTACAGCATGTAAAGAAGCCTTGTATATTAGTTGTATTTTCTTTGGATTTAACCAGGCTTTGACTCAGAGTATCCTGAAGCAACACATTTCTCTTGAATGTGTCCTCCGGTTTATCACCAATATCTCTGGCCAGATGTTCATCTGTTTTCAGTACCTGTCTGAACTTAATAAGGCTACGTTTAACCTCCCATGCCTGGCTATGTTGGGCTATGTTAGGAGGTAATGATTCTTAGTGGGTGTGAGTCATGTGTGTTCCTGTTATTAACTCTCAACAACTCCTCTCTCCCAACTTGACTGACCTTGACACAGGCCTGCTCTACCCTTTTCTTAGGATAACCTCATTCTAAGAATCTTCTCTTCATGGTGGTCATTTCTTTTTTAAAAGCCTTTTCAGAACTGCAGTTCTATTTGGCTCTCTGCAGTTCTCTGTCAGGCATGCTGTGTATTACATTTCTGCGATGGCAACTTTCTGAATGTAGTAGGCTATTCCCCTCTGTTTCATTCCGGAATGGAATAGGCTACTCTCCAGTTTGGTATTATGTATATCCAATTGTAAATCCAGAAATTCTATTTCAGACTGGTGTAATTGACTAGTGAATTTCAGATTGAGTGAGTTATCATTGAGTATGTTGACAGATTCATAGGTTTCATCTATGCTACCTGTTCAAATGCAAAAGATGTCATCTATGTAGCATGCCCAGAGGACGACATGTCCATCAAACTGATGGATTTTACTGACAACTTGCTCCTCTCATCAGCCCAGGTACAGACCAGCATGGCTGGGGGCAAAGCAGGTTCCCGTTGCTGTTCCCATGTAGAAAAGGTTCAGCAATTACATTTTAACTCCCTTCCAGTTCCCCCATGGTGTGGAGAATTTCCATATCACTTATTTCAAGGTTGGAGGGCCTTTCCCTCCTAGTCACAGTGGTCGTGGAAGGGTTTTGTGGCATACCAACTTCCGAGTGAAATGGAATAAGTCAATGTGGCTCTGTTAGAACTGGGGTCACCAGTTCCGACACGGTAGCTTGGCACAAGGCAGGAAGGCACCCGAAGGCAATGTGTAAAGCAGTGGTGAAGCACACACTCACACTGACTCAAGAATGCACACGCAATAACTTGACACCACACCAGGTTGCAGTGTAATTCAAGACTCTTTATCTAATTTTTTTAGTTCAGTCACTTAACATTGCGCATATAGCAGGCAAATGGGGTTAGCATCTCTCCGACATTAATTCAATGGAAATAACACTCTGTTCAGGGGCAGTCTAGGCAACAACATTTCCTGTGAACATAGACAGCAAAAGGGATTTATCATGAAAAATGCAACACTTCTACTATTCAGGGGTATGGCATCAGCAACATTAACATTCCCTAGGCAGGGGCGCTCTAGAAAGAACAGTCCCCCGGCAAGGGTTAATTCAAGCACAGTACATCACTCCCCAGGGCAGCCTTATGCCCAGTTCAGCAGGCCTCCAAGCAGTTCCAACAGGGCCATTAAAGGGTTAAATAGGGCCTTCAGGACCCAGTTGCAGTCTCCTGAGGGGAGGGGAGGGGTGGTCATGGGGCTGCCACTCCGATGTTGCGAGGGTCCTCGGCAGCCTCGCTATGCCCTGATACCTTCGCCCTCCCCCAGGAGGGGTGTTACCTTTTGTTTGGCCTCGGCGAGGCCCTCACTGCTCGGGCCTGGTCTGGGGCAGGTCAGGGGCTCTCGCTTTCCTGGGAGCCCCCTTGCCGGTGTTCAGAGTCGGTCCCGGGCCTCCCGATGCTTTCTCCGGCCCGGGGACCAATGAGGACGCAGCTTGAGGGGGCGCAGCACCAAGAGCCAATGAGGGCCCGTCTGGCAGGGGGCGCGGCTGATGACGTGGCCGGCGCCCTAGCCACGTGATGACACCCTCTCTGCCCTCACAGGCCTAGCGCGGGCTTTTGCAATACCGTGGCGGCCCTCCCCAGGCTTCGGGGCAGCAGCGGTGAACTCGGGCGACAGGTGGCTTCGTGTCAGCAGGCGCCGGGGCCGCGACGGTGATTCTCGGGCCCAAGGCGCACTCTACAGCAGCACCCAACCAAGCCACACACAAGCTGGAGACACAGGCAGCGCCTCGGATCTCACAGCGCCCGGGCCGCAGCGGTGATCCTTGGCAGATGAGTGCTTTATGGACACAGCGCTAGGACACAGGTACCGGGCTGTAGCGGTGATTGGCAGATAGCGCGCTTCCTGGCACAGTGCTAGAGAGCAGATACTGGGGCCAGTAACAAAGTGCTACCCAAGCGCTTAGCGAATCACAGCAGGCAGGGGCCCAGCAGCAGTGCACCCAAGTCCTGGGCTGCGGCGGTGATCTAGGTGATATAGTGCTTGAATAACACAGCGCTTAATTAGCACAGCGCTGGGGGCACAGTTCTTGCAGCAGTTCAGTTAGCACAGGAGCCAGTCTCTACAATAAAGCGCTTGGCAGGAGAGCAGCAGGTTGTTGCAGTCTAGCGCTAAAGGGGCACAGTTCTATCAGTAGCGTTTTTTACCTCCTGATCCCCATCAGCAGTGCTCACAGCAGGCAGTCCACGTCTTCAGTACAGCCCTTATCTTGGGGGGGGGGGGTGGATGGCAGGTCGTAGTTGCCGGTTTTTGAGGGGAAGAAGGGGGTTGAGTTGGCAGGCATCAGAGGCAGGATGGTTCCCTGCAGCACACTGGAGTTGGTCCCCTGGGTTCCCCCTCACTGGGCAAGATCAGCAGGCTGGCAGAGTCCCGCATCTAACTTGGGTACAGCAGGGCCTAAGCTCAGTCAGTCCCAGTAGTGTAGGTTCCTCCCCTAGGCCCAACCGCCTATACTCCGGCAGAGGTTGCCCCAGGTCCAGTGGTGCCCCAACTGACTAGTTCAGTTTCCCTCCTTTCCTCTTATACCCCTAGGTCAGGTGACCCTCCTGCAAAGGCGGCAAAGCATAACCCCTCCCAGGGCTGGAAGGTTCCAGGAGCTTCCACATGTTGGTCTATGGGACAAAAAGGCGGGACGGCGGAGATGCAGTATCAGGATGTCCCAGCCTGCTCCTAACTACTAGTGCGTGTATTCAATGGCCACTCCGCAGTAGCAGGGGCCTGTGGCAGCCATGGTATTGGGAGAAAGCACCTGCACCTCAGCACTGTTTGGCAGTGGTAAGGCGCCCAGAGACCTAGGTCCAACAAAAGACGGTGGCAAAAATAAGGCGAAAAGGACAAAAAAAATGGGGTAAGACCTCCCTAGGGCTGACAGGTCTAACAGGCTCTCTGTACAATCAAAGTGAGACGTGGGCAAAAATGAAAGGCTAAGAGACAAAACTTTAATTTGGGAGTCAGTGAGAACAATTTTAGAAAGATTTACCACAGTTTTTTAAATCCATTATTTTGCTAAAGTCTGCCCTCTTATTTGGATTCCCATGGAGCCTTCTATAATTCCTTGCTTTGTGTCACTTTTTTTGTTGCCTCCTCTTCCTCTGACCATCGAACTCTGTACCCGTGTGCACCTTTGCCAACTTGTGTTGTTAATCTTCCCTGTGCCATAATGTTGAATTCCTTTAAAAGTTTGGATCTTACTCCTTCTAATTCATACTGGACAGATACATCATTTTCGCTGTTGTCACTTTCCTCCTGTTCCTGATGCCCACATTTCCCCATCATTGATTGTCTGATTGATTCAGCCAGAGGATTCCTAGAGGTAGTAGGCCGTTGAACCTGTGTCATTTCCTGTGTATTTTTCTGTAAGAGACCACATTTTTCTCTCAAATGTGAGGATTCGGCTCATTTCATAGTCCACTTGGTCTTGATGGAATTTACATTTTTTTTAGCCTTAACTTCCATTTCCACTTTCTCCAGTCTGATATTTAATTTGTTCATGTAATTCTCAAATTCATCTTTAGTGCACTTCTCCTTTAAACCATTTGTGATTCGTCAATTTCTGCAGAAATTTTTTCGCAACGTTTCTTTGCATACTTCACCAGGATTTTAATCATAGTTGTAGACCAGTCATGATTGTTTGTTGCCCATTCCTCAATCATCTCTGGGTCTGGGTTGTTTAATGTTGGACTAATGAAAATTCTCAATCCTACTCAAGTCTCTGCCACAATCCATATACTTCTGTATAGTGGTGGCCTCCCACCGCATTATTGCTCCTGTTTGGATGCTGGCCACAAGTTATCCCACAATTGTTTACATGCCTGTGTCTCATCTTGCCTGCTGTGACCCTTATTACCATTCAGGTTGGTTCTATTAATGGGTTGCATGAATTATTTCTCTGCAGCCTCCCGTCTTTTCGAGTCCCTAGCTGCCGCCATAGTGTATACAATCTTTCTAGAGGGTTGCTGACCAGCATGCAGCCTTGCTTTCATGGCTGTCATTGCTTTCGCAAGCCCTCTTCACAAAAGTAAGTATGCAGTCTAGGAAAATGTCCTGTGTATAAAAAGCGGGAAGTACTCTCCACATCCTAGGTTTGTTTCGCGCCTCACGCATCTTCCGGCCCATGCAGTGTGACCTCGCCTTATCTGTGGGGTATCTCGTCCAAGTTCTGTGCTGCCTTTTCCTTCCAAGAACAGCTTTTCAATTCAAATCTGGAGGGAGGGCTGAGAGTATCAAAATAATCCACAACTCAACAGGTCGCTGGTTCCACCATGAATGTACAAAATACAGAAAGCAAAATTGATAAGACAATCAAGTGGGACTACCCCACTCATTTTCAAAGCTCAGTATCATAGCATAAGCAACCCTTTCGTTAGGCAGAAAAATGTATAATTATCAACTGGAAAAGAAGAAGTAAAGAAAAGGAGAGAGAGGGATACTCATGATTTATTCTGTACATTAAATACATGTTTTTTGTGGTACCGTCAGTGATACACAGATGCCTCTGCCATCAGCTAATGTTTTAGGATCGAGATATTGCCCATACCTAATTTTAATTGGGTAGCGTGTTTTGTTTCCCTTCTTCTCTTTTTGTATGTTTCCTTTCACCTTAGTGTGCACTTCTATTGATTTATATCCCTTGTCATTTCCGTCATTTGTTGTTTGGAGATACTTTATGGGGGAAAAATAGTAATTTTTGAAGTGTGACTAACCCATTGGCTGTTGGAAATCCATGTTATACTGCAAGTGTGAAGTGTGCTTCTTATGATGGATCTGCCAGGTGGCACTGGAGCTGACATTGTTTTATTTAATTATATATCTGTTTGCTCTGTTGAAGCTATCAGCCATTTGGCCCGCTAACACATGCTAAAGTAGTAGAATTTTGCCACTTGGCATTATATGTGAGATGCGCAGGTCTGGAAACGTTGTAGCTTTCAGTTTTACTGAGAAGGAGCATTAGTAGATGTAACTTGAAACCTTATTAATTTCAGCTTTAAACTATTATATATTCCTTGCTGAACTTTAAAAATGCACAATTGAATTGTGAGTAGATACCGCTTGAAGCAATACATTTTGCCACTTTACACACAGTACTGTCTGCGTATATACCAATTTATTACACAAGTGACTTTTGTAAAGTCTTTTCATTGTTTCTATTATGTGTCAGCAATGACGTATTGTTTTAATGGTAGAAGGGCACTAAACACTATGGACGGCTTTGACAAAGACCATCCGGTTGAAACGCGTCAGCCAAGCTAAATAAAATTGTCTCGTGAAATTGGCATCCTGCAGTGCTGTCTTTCTTCTTGGGCAAATGAAGCACAAGGAATTTATTGTATATATTTGTGTATATATATATATATATATATATATATATATATATATATATAAGTGGCTTTTCTGTGTAATCTGTGCCGATACAATGCAATGCCTGTGAACAAGGAGTTCATAACTCCGAAACGCGTATGGCAAGAATGTATTTCCGAGGGACGCAATGTTTTGGTTGCCCACATTAATCCGGCCTTGATTGCGCTTCCGAATTGAGGATCTTTGGTGTACTATATATATATATATATATATATATATATATATATATATATATATATATATATATATATTACCTACTGGCGGTCGCCAGTAGGTAGTTATAGTTAGGACCACGTTTCCATAGGACATCCGCAACATTCTATTTTGAATAACTTTGGCGCCGGTCGACGAATCCTCGCGAATTTTTCAAAATAGGTGGGGCGCTACGCTCCGCTCCTACCCTGAAAGTCTCGGGGGGATTCGTCAAGCGGGGGCTGAGATAAAAGTGGGGTCCCAAAACGCGTTTTTCCCATGCATTTTTCCATAGGACCTTTAGACAGGGCTACAGCCCGAACGGCTGAACAGAATTACTAGAAATTTGGCAGAGAGGTAGTCCTCAGGTCAAGGAAGTGCCTTTTGTAGGTTTGGTGTAAATCTGTTCAGTAGATTCTGAGAAAATAGCCTTTAAATCAATATATATATCTGAGCCAGCTTACGGTGCGCTTACGGTACGCTTACCGTACGCGTACGGTGGCGTGCGCGAGCGCGATTCTGATTGGCTCTTAGATCTTAGTAAACATTCGAATCGGCCGAAACCAGGAAGCGGCGGCCACCATTTTCTCTCTCGCACTGAGAGTGATGTTTAAAATATAAAGGACAAAAACATGTAAAGGGGCTGTTTAGACAGCTCCCACACACATAGCCATGTTGAGGGACTCCCCAAAGATCCCTCAAGGGCAAAAACGGAATTTTTATTTTTTCGCTAATTTCGCCGATTACGCTTACCGTACGCGTACGGTAAAAAATTATTAAAAAAAAAAATTATCCACACTCTCCCCACCCCGTGTGCAATTGGTGGCCGAAGGCCACCAAATGTGCATGGTTTATTACAGTAAAGAAAAACTATAATATTTTTTAAAAAAATAATAAAAAAACAAATTATCCACAATCTCTCCACCCCGTGTGCAAATGGTGCCCGAAGGGCACCATTTGTGCATGGCTTATAAAAATTACGAAAAATTAAAATATTACCTTTCAAAACGAAGTGCATCATATGTCCTCCATGTGCGCACGGTGCGCGAAGCGCATCGTGCATACATGGCCCATCTAGCGTAACGTGGGCACGCGGTGCGCGTAGCGCACCGCGTCCCCACCGTGCGTGCACGGCACTAACTACGTAAAGTGGCCGCGCGGTGCGCGAAGCGCACCGCGTGCTTACTGTGCGCGCATGGTGCGCGAAGCGCACCGTGCGCGCACGGAACGAACTGCGTTAAGTGGGCGCGCACGCCACGAATGGTGTAAAGTAACTTAGCATTTAAAAAACCGTACAAATTCACTGAAAAAACCATAGGTTTCACACACGTTATAGTTAGGAATTAGCATTTAAAAAACCTTGCAAATTCACTGAAAAAACCATAGGTTTCACACATGTTATAGTTAGCGGAAATTTTACTGATAAAAAACCAATGAAATTCCCCCGTTATAGTTACTGTAGGCAACTATAACTCACGCGACCGCAATCTTCTGCTGATGACATATGTGTCTTTATGAAAAAAAAATATTTGTAATATATGTATAGCTAAAAATGTATGGAAGAAGACATGGGCAAATAAGTGTCTAAATACAGTATTAGCATCAGCAGAGGATTGCGGTCGCGTGAGTTATAGTTGCCTACAGTAACTATAACGGGGGAATTTCATTGGTTTTTTATCAGTAAAATTTCCGCTAACTATAACATGTGTGAAACCTATGGTTTTTTCAGTGAATATATATATATATATATATATATATACATTAAGCACAATCCTGATACAACAGCGCCCTTTCTCCTCCTCAAAGAAGCACGACTAGGAACGGACCACCACAACAGCAGGTATTTTCAAATTTCTAGTGCTTTATTCCAAGAAATCAGCTGGCGTGACGCGTTTCGACCGGGAAACCCGGTCTTGATCACATGGCATGCTCTGACCACCCAAGTGAATAAATACTGTCATACTAGATGATAGCTCCTCCCAGTGATCATAGACATGAACAACAGACTTTTGATGTTTTATACATATTTTAGACCCTCAACATATCCTCTATTTGAAAATTGTTTTTTTCTTTTTTCACTAAATATTATTAGTTAAATCAAGATAGGTCTAAAATAAAATACATAATAGGATCCATAAATGCAGATTAATGTATACATATACATAAACATGAGCAATACTGGGCAAGTGCCCTAAAATTCATCTCCCAATAATAAATCCTATGTTGTTCAAATCACTGTACCAAAAAGTATGCTAAAAATTCATGACAGTATTTCTATTAGTGATATTCAAAAATATGTATATATATAAAGTGCAATGTTTAAATCAATCAGAAAAGCAGTTCTATCATTAATTTCATGATTAGCTTGCCATATTTTTTAAACATGTTAAAATCAAAAGGCAAGTTGCATAGGTTCGCAATTGTTCATTATTTCATTGTTCATTGTTATAAAGTGCTAAGTGCAAATTTAGTGCAAAAATTAGAGAGCATTACAACTTAAATTTCATAGTGATATTTGAACTCAACTCATCTACTTCATTGAGTACAAGTAAATTGTATTGTTTCGCGAATTTTATGTTATGCAGTTCATCAAAGAATACTTGATATCAATAAAGTGCATGATAATGATTCATAGATACAGGCAAAAAATCATGTGGAAATAGCAATCAGTAAAGCTTCCCACCTCACAAACATCAGATAAAAAACAGTAAAACTAGCTAGCCAGTAAAACCAGTTAAAATCCAACATAAACTGAAGCTAAATCCCACATAAAAACCATCTACACATAATTAAAACATCAGTGCTAAAATCATTATCATAAATAGTTATTAATATTTTTCAATTGATCAATCAAGAGTGTAGCAGCATTTTAGAGGTACAATGTTTATAAGAAATTATGTACGTCTTCCCCTGTGTTTAAACCGTTCAGCATTTTTGTATCGAGTTGTACAATATATTGGCTTTCCAGTTTTCGTAGTTTCTTTTCCCTGTTACCGCCTCTAATGGATTTTGGCACGGCATCAATTACAAAATATTTAAGATCATTTAAACTATTTTGATGTACTAATTTAAAATGCCATGCCACAGGGTAACTGGAATCAGAATTAACAATCGCACTTAAATGTTGAAAAATGCGATTGAATACTTGGAGTTTTGTACTGCCAATATATTTTAACTGACAAGTACATTCTAAAACATAGACTGCATAGTCAGTTTTACATGTGAACGGACCTTTGATTTTACATGGACTTGTGTAGAAAGCATCTAAAAATTCTGTTTTATTAATACCAAATGTACACGCCCTACAGGAGCTGCATTTGTAGAAACCTGCCCTGTTTGATAACCAGTTTCCTTTTTCTTGTACTTCTGGGCTAACTTTTACCAAGGCATCCCTCATAGAGGGGGGCCGTCTGAATGTAATAGATAGTGAATCTTCTATTTCCGTTGATAGAGAGATGTCAGATTTCAAAATAGGCCAGTTCTTAGTAATAATAAGTCTGACCTGTTTGTGATGACAACTATACATGGTTATTAATCTGAGCGATGATTTCTCACTTTGGGATTCACTACATATATTCAGAGGAATAGTATCTTCCCCAATGTGATTTGTTACTACATACGGAGGGCTGTGTATTTTGGTTAAGGCTGTTCTTAAATCGGCCATATTGTAACCTCTTGTTAAGAATCTCTGTACCGATTCATTCAGACAAATAGTTAGATCTTTCTCATTGCTGAAAATCCTTTTAATTCTAAGGAATTCCCAGTAGGGGATACTCTTGATCAGATGCCTGGGGTGGGTGCTGCTAGCGTGGAGGATCGAATTTCCAGCAGTTGCTTTTCTGTGTAACTTAGTGTGTATGGTGTTATTGCTGATATATATTTCAACGTCTAGGAACTCGACCCTCTCTTTGCTGATGTTGGCTGTGAATTCCAGGTTCAAATTGTTAACATTGATAGTATCGACGAATTTCTGTGCGGATTCGACAGTACCATGCCACACTAGACAGACATCGTCGATAAAACGGCACCATCTGACTACATTCGACATATACAATTCTCCTAGGGTGTGGCCCAGAACATGCTCCTCCCACCAACCTACATGAAGACATGCATAGCTGGGGGAGAAGCATGCCCCCATCGCCACACCCCGGAGGGAGTTGTTGGTAGACTTCCTTTTTGAATAGAAAGTAATTGTTGGTCAAACATATGTGTTTCATAGTCAACAACATTTTATTGTGTTCATTAAAACTCACATCCCTACTGCTGAGATATTGTTTTATGGCTTCAAGGCCATCTTCATGTTTGATGCTTGTGTATAGGGAGCATAAATCCATTACAATGAAACCGTATTCACTGTCCCATGTGATCTCCCTAAGTCTGTTTAAAGGTGGCCAGTATCCTTTATGTGTGACGGAAGGTTTTCTACAAAATCCCTGAGAAAAAAGTCCACATATTTGGACATGGATTCCAATAATCCACGTTGTGCAGATATTATAGGACGCCCAGGCATAGGATTCATTTGTTTATGCACTTTAGGTATAAAGTACAAAGTTAGTGTATATGGGTGGTCAGGTTTTAGAAAATTGTATTCTTCTTTGCTAATGAGACCTACCCTCTTCCACTGTGCTAGCTCCTTAAATACCAAGGGCCATATGTAGGAAGCCAAATTGCGATCGCAAATGCTGAAATTCACCGAATTTCAGCGTTTGCGATCGCAATTTGGGCAGTGTGCTATGTAGCACACAAAAACCCACACGCAAAATAAGGAATCGCAAAATTTGCGATTCCTTATTTTTCTAATGCATTTAAGGAATCCCAAATTGCGATTCCTTAAATGCAATGTAGGAAGCACCCAAGTTGTGCAATTTTGGCTTAAGGAATCGCATATTACCACCAACCTGAGGTTGGTGGTAATTTGCGATTTCCTTGAAAAATGCACTTTTTTGCATTTTTCAAAATGCCATGTGGCGCACATACATGCCCTTAGCGCATGTATGTGCGCCACATGTGCACGCATGTTTATTTCAGGGGTGCAAAAGGGTGTCCTATTGACACCCTTGCAACCTTGAAATTACATTCTCAATTTGCGATTCTCTAATTGAGAATCGCAAATTGAGAATGTCTTCCTATTCATTCCTATGGGCCTTCTTCTTCATCAATTTGGAGTACCGTTGTTCACTGTAACTTCTATGCTTGTTTTTACACATTATACTTCTATTCAATGTTTTTAGTTCATCAATAACACAGTCACTAAAAATGTCTATAGCATCTCGTGGCATAACTGGAATGAAGGTAGATGGGGGATGGAAAGGGCTGATGGCAGGACTAGTACTTATAATCCCCATCTCTCGAAGCTCCTCCTGCGTATTTCCCAATATTTCGCCAGTATGTCCTGCTAATGAGTAGACATTTCTCAATGTTGGCACATCTGATACCTGGAATTACCTGGAATTGGACACTGGGTTGATGTTCAGTGCCTATCGCAGTAGCGGTATTACTAGCTTTGTTAGGTTTATGACATTTTATAAATTTAAATTTTTGTATAAACTTAAAAACATCAATCCGCGACTGTACATATTTGAATCCTGATTTTGGACAAAATGAGTGTCCTAAGGCCAAAAGTTGAATTTCTGCAACATCAAGGTTTAAATCTGTCAGGTTAATTACTGTGTTGTTAGTTGTTTGATCACTCATTTCTATTGGTCCTGGAGAGGTTTCCCCCTTCCTCTTTTCCCTCTCCAATTGCCTTTTCCGCCTGCGCCTTTCCTTATGGCGCTTATTTCGTTTGATCCTTTTGGTTTCTGCTGTGTTCTGGGTCTTAGGGTGTGCTTCCGGTCCTCTATAATAAACCCCAATTCCTCTGATGGAGTAAAGCTAGTGGGTTTTATTGTTCCTTCATTGAGTAGACCACCATCGTCTGAGTCAACACTGCTTATTAAAGAACTTACATCTGTATCAGATAAAGTAAAATTGTCTTCGTTTTGCATCTGTCTTGGTGGGGCTTTTGGACCCAGGGCTTGTCTTTTTGCAGATTCAAACTTTTTTGAGAACGTGAAAATTTTACCCATCTCGTAGTCTCTTTTGTCCCTGGCAAATTTGAAACTTTTGCGCTCTTTGATAATGTTTTCATGTTTATCCAAACGCTTTTTGATATCTTCCTTGCCCCTTTTAATTATATCTTGTTGATCCATGGTGTCTAGTTCTTGATTTATTTTGTCTATTTGTTTTACCATTTCTGCCCTGTCAATTTCAGCATATTTTATCAAGATACACACCATGTTCATTGAGGCGTCCAGATTATTGGTGGCCCATTCCTGTAGCATCAGGGGGTTGGGGTTCTCAAATGATGGTGCGATTAGAACCCGCAATCTCCCTGCTTCCTTATATTTCTGTAGGGATTTTCCTTCCCACCATGTTGTAAGTTCTGTGCGCTGTAGTTTTTCCAATTTCTTTAAAAGCGTTTTAACATCGTTTTGTTTATCCCCAATGTTAGTACCACTATCTTTGTCAGTATTAATGCTCTCCGGTAAATTCAAATATAAAGCGTCCGCCGCTGCCTCGCGGTCACGGAGCACGTCTGCCGCTGTCGCCATTACAGCGTATATTCGTAGGAAATGGTTATGCACTGCTTACTACAACGTCGAAAAGTACGTTAACTCTGCTCGTATTGAATATGTTCTGTTGCTGTGAATCTCTTCACCCTACACAAGTCAATAAAATCAAGATGCTATTGCTGCCAAACACGGCTCACCTTGAAACGTCCCGGTATTTCAATTAGTCCTCCGACTTCATGATACTCCTACGTCGCTCTCAAATGGATACGCCGCAGCAGTCAGCTGTCTTCTTCACCACGTGACTTTAGGGGCGCTGGCTCTCAATACTCCTTCTGAGCTTTCCACAGACCGCGAACGCGGTATCAGTTACAATGAGCCAGCCACTTTCGAAGAGGGGTCCGTATGTAAGCGGTTGTAACAGAAACCGTCAAATTGATATATTAAGCACAATCCTGATACAACAGCGCCCTTTCTCCTCCTCAAAGAAGCACGACCAGGAATGGAATACCACAACAGCAGCACATTTCTAGTGCTTTATTCTAAGAAATCAGCTGGCATGACGTGTTTTGACTGGGAAATCCGGTCTTGATCACATGGCATGCTCTGACCAACCAAGTGCATAAATACTGCCATACTAGATGATAGCTCCTCCCAGTGATCATAGACATGAACTACAGACTTTTGATGTTTTATACATATTTTAGACCCTCAACATTTCCTCTATTTGAAAATTATTTTTTTCTTTTTTCACTAAATATTATTAGTTGAATCAAGATAGGTCTAACATAAAATACATTATAGGATCCATAAATGCGGATTAATGTATACATATACATAAACATGAGCAATATATATAATTTTCTGAACTATTCACAAGAGCAGGAAGAGATCTGAGGTAATAGTGAAACCATCGGAAAAGGGGGGAAATGTATTCTGGGGAAGAGATCTTTACATATCTGAGGTATTAAATCAACTCAACAACAGAGAATCCTATAAGAGGATTACAGTGAATGAATATGAATGAGCAAAAGAAAAATTATTTGATAAATTGAACATGTGGCGGAAACAGGAATTATTGAGCTGGGATGAATATTGTTTCTTAAAACAGGAACATCCAGTCCTTTCTGTCTTCTATAAGATCCCCAAAGTTCATAAGGACATAAAAAGTCCACCAGGGAGACCAACATTTTTGCTCAGAACAGCCTCTTTGAAAATGTCACCAAGTACATAGAATTCTTTTTAAATCCGATCGTTAAAACCCTTCCATCATTTCTAAAGGATTCCGCGGACTTTATAAAACATATCTACGATGTCAAATGGGAACAGAATATGGTTCTTGTGACCTTGGATATTTCCACGTTATACACAAGTATAAAACATAGAGATGGTTTAAGAACAACAGAGCATTTTTTAAGGATGAAATCTATGAGATTCGCAGAACACAATCGGATGTTGTTGGACATGATGGAATGGTGTTTGACAAATAATATATTTTTGTTCGAAAATGAGTTCCAACAAGAATAGGGGACAGCCATGGGCACCAGCTTCACCCCCAACTATGCTAATTTACATCTAGGCTGGTGGGAGGAGCAGGGTCTCAGGGGGCCAAGATTGGAACAATGGTCAGAAAAGATTTTAATATGGCTGAGATGTATCAATGACGTCTTCATGCTGCGGCAGAGTACGTAGACCGAAGTGGATCAATTTATCAATGATTTGAATGAGAAGGACACAAATTTGAACTTGGTGGGTCATAGAAGTAGAACAACTATAGCATTTTGGGATAGAAGAGTGAAGGTGAAAGAGGACAAATTAGAAACCACAGTCTTCAGAAAACCAACTGCAGGGAACACAATTTTACATGCCAGTAGCTCACACCCGACACCTCTTATAAGAAGCATCCTTTTTGGAGAATATTTTAGAGCTAAGAGGGCATGCAGCACTTTAGAAGACTACAATAAAGTAGAGAGCGAGATGAAATGTTTTTTTGTCCAAAGGAGGTAACCACCTACAATTTTGGAGACAGTATCCAAAAGAGCGAGAAGTATGAAAAGAGAGAATGTATTGTTTGAACCATCCAAAACCGCTATCAGAAAGAAGAACATGGGGCCACACAACACACACAGGTTTATAACAGCATATAATAATGAACATATGACACATTTTTAAAAAACACTGGCATTTTATTAGAGAGAATCCAGTAATAGCACAGCAGATAATGACACATCCACAGATTACATACAGAAAATTCAAATCACTGAGGGATTATCTAGTGAGAAGCGATTGCTTGTGCGGTACACCACAATAAACTTGGATTCATCAGAAGGAAGGTTTAAAAAAATGCTTGAAATGTAAGGCATGCCAGCATGGGAAAAATATCTAATCTTGTAAAACAGTATTTTACAAAACTGTAAATATAAGGGGATTTTTAACCTGTAAAACAAGATTTGCAGTGTACATCTTGAAGTGTCCGTGCAATAAAGTGTATGTCGGAAGTACCACACTACCAGTGCATACGAGAATATTACAACACAGGAGAGCCATAATTAATAAGGATCGTAGTTACCCCGTAGCCAGACACTTTGAGAAAGAACACCAGAGCAACCCGACACTAATGAGGTAGGGAGTTGAGGAAACTAGAAACATACTTCATCCTAGAACTGGATAGTAATGAACCTAATAGTTTTAATGTGAATGAAGAATTGTTTACCTGCATCTAGTTAAGCACATTCATCACAAGAGCAACAATAGATGTATAGAACAGAAGAGGACAAGAGAAACACAACATTAGTACTTTAATAGTTAGGGATAGCACTTTAGTCACATAGAGTAAAATATTTTAGTTATTTCTTTCTTGTTACTCTGGCAACTAGGAAGCAAACATTAACCAAAATAAAAAAAATTGGAGTGTTGGAGAATTTAATTTACTCCAGTGTGCTACATTAATTGGCTATTAATGCACGTCTCAGTAAACTGGAGAGAGAGATTTGTATCAATAGATGAAATGTAAATAGATTAAATCTGTGTGGAAATGAGTCCTTTTGAAAATCTAGAGCACTTTTTGGGCACAAGCACTTTAGATTGGTTTAACACTTTGCATGTTTTGCACATAAATAAATTGCTGGCAGTTGTTAGAGACGCGCTAGTAGGAGATGGAAGCTATGGACAAATAGGCACTTCCTTACATTAAATCTGAAATTCAACATAGAAGTTGATAAGAGGAACTTTCCATTTGAATGTAAGCAATAAAGTTTTTTAACTTACAAGAACCTCTTATTGAGATTTGGAAGCAATGTAAGGACTATGCCTGCATATGTGCTCCAAGATGGTGCTGATGCGTGCCTAACATTATGAGTACGAAATAATGACAGCAATTGTCCTCTTTCTATGTGTATTTTTACAAAATGTAACTTGTATTTAAGCAAGAAAGCAAATGGTGCTCGTCGTCGTGAACAAGGCTGTGTCTGGCAGCTGAAACGTGTAGTGAAAAACCAACAGAGTGCCGATTCCAATGTCTCTTTTATTTAACGAGGGCTTTGTTCATATATGTAGACATGTATATGTATATATAAATACATATATATATATATATATATATATATATATATATATATATATATATATATATATATATATATATATATATATATATATATCAACAAAACCAGAGATTGCCCTGCATCAAAACTCCAACACACTTTCGAGTTCTCTTCTTTATTTGCGGGCAGCAGGGGAAAAAGTGTACACTCCAGTCAGCCGCTTGCCATACGCGTTTCGGGCTCTTCCGCCCTTGTTCACTGGCTACTGCATCAAAGTCTTGGCAGCAATTGAGGGACATTTAAATAGTGCAAAGACCCGCCTCAGTAGGCTTGAGCGGCCCCATTACCTCATGGTACTTGTAGTCCCTTCTTGCACCTAAATAGGTGCTGTCTTTCGTTTGGTGCAATAAATACTTTCTCCAAGTGGATCCGCTGAGAGGGAGACACCTGTGCCCCCGCTGATAAGGAATCCCCACAAATTCAGGCTCGAAAGTCCTCGCACTGCGCCACTCGTAGGGTGCTGCAGGTCCGCTTCTCGGCGGCGGGGCGTTCTGGCGGCGGGGCACGCCGCAATTCAATCAACAAAACCAGAGATTGCCCTGCATCAAAACTCCAACACACTTTCGAGTTCTCTTCTTTATTTGCGGGCAGCAGGGGAAAAAGTGTACACTCCAGTCAGCCGCTTGCCATACGCGTTTCGGGCTCTTCCGCCCTTGTTCACTGGCTACTGCATCAAAGTCTTGGCAGCAATTGAGGGACATTTAAATAGTGCAAAGACCCGCCTCAGTAGGCTTGAGCGGCCCCATTACCTCATGGTACTTGTAGTCCCTTCTTGCACCTAAATAGGTGCTGTCTTTCGTTTGGTGCAATAAATACTTTCTCCAAGTGGATCCGCTGAGAGGGAGACACCTGTGCCCCCGCTGATAAGGAATCCCCACAAATTCAGGCTCGAAAGTCCTCGCACTGCGCCACTCGTAGGGTGCTGCAGGTCCGCTTCTCGGCGGCGGGGCGTTCTGGCGGCGGGGCACGCCGCAATTCAATCAACAAAACCAGAGATTGCCCTGCATCAAAACTCCAACACACTTTCGAGTTCTCTTCTTTATTTGCGGGCAGCAGGGGAAAAAGTGTACACTCCAGTCAGCCGCTTGCCATACGCGTTTCGGGCTCTTCCGCCCTTGTTCACTGGCTACTGCATCAAAGTCTTGGCAGCAATTGAGGGACATTTAAATAGTGCAAAGACCCGCCTCAGTAGGCTTGAGCGGCCCCATTACCTCATGGTACTTGTAGTCCCTTCTTGCACCTAAATAGGTGCTGTCTTTCGTTTGGTGCAATAAATACTTTCTCCAAGTGGATCCGCTGAGAGGGAGACACCTGTGCCCCCGCTGATAAGGAATCCCCACAAATTCAGGCTCGAAAGTCCTCGCACTGCGCCACTCGTAGGGTGCTGCAGGTCCGCTTCTCGGCGGCGGGGCGTTCTGGCGGCGGGGCACGCCGCAATTCAATCAACAAAACCAGAGATTGCCCTGCATCAAAACTCCAACACACTTTCGAGTTCTCTTCTTTATTTGCGGGCAGCAGGGGAAAAAGTGTACACTCCAGTCAGCCGCTTGCCATACGCGTTTCGGGCTCTTCCGCCCTTGTTCACTGGCTACTGCATCAAAGTCTTGGCAGCAATTGAGGGACATTTAAATAGTGCAAAGACCCGCCTCAGTAGGCTTGAGCGGCCCCATTACCTCATGGTACTTGTAGTCCCTTCTTGCACCTAAATAGGTGCTGTCTTTCGTTTGGTGCAATAAATACTTTCTCCAAGTGGATCCGCTGAGAGGGAGACACCTGTGCCCCCGCTGATAAGGAATCCCCACAAATTCAGGCTCGAAAGTCCTTGCACTAATGGGGCCGCTCAAGCCTACTGAGGCGGGTCTTTGCACTATTTAAATGTCCCTCAATTGCTGCCAAGACTTTGATGCAGTAGCCAGTGAACAAGGGCGGAAGAGCCCGAAACGCGTATGGCAAGCGGCTGACTGGAGTGTACACTTTTTCCCCTGCTGCCCGCAAATAAAGAAGAGAACTCGAAAGTGTGTTGGAGTTTTGATGCAGGGCAATCTCTGGTTTTGTTGATTGAATTGCGGCGTGCCCCGCCGCCAGAACGCCCCGCCGCCGAGAAGCGGACCTGCAGCACCCTACGAGTGGCGCAGTGCGAGGACTTTCGAGCCTGATTTTGTGGGGATTCCTTATCAGCGGGGGCACAGGTGTCTCCCTCTCAGCGGATCCACTTGGAGAAAGTATTTATTGCACCAAACGAAAGACAGCACCTATTTAGGTGCAAGAAGGGACTACAAGTACCATGAGGTAATGGGGCCGCTCAAGCCTACTGAGGCGGGTCTTTGCACTATTTAAATGTCCCTCAATTGCTGCCAAGACTTTGATGCAGTAGCCAGTGAACAAGGGCGGAAGAGCCCGAAACGCGTATGGCAAGCGGCTGACTGGAGTGTACACTTTTTCCCCTGCTGCCCGCAAATAAAGAAGAGAACTCGAAAGTGTGTTGGAGTTTTGATGCAGGGCAATCTCTGGTTTTGTTGATTGAATTGCGGCGTGCCCCGCCGCCAGAACGCCCCGCCGCCGAGAAGCGGACCTGCAGCACCCTACGAGTGGCGCAGTGCGAGGACTTTCGAGCCTGATTTTGTGGGGATTCCTTATCAGCGGGGGCACAGGTGTCTCCCTGTCAGCGGATCCACTTGGAGAAAGTATTTATTGCACCAAACGAAAGACAGCACCTATTTAGGTGCAAGAAGGGACTACAAGTACCATGAGGTAATGGGGCCGCTCAAGCCTACTGAGGCGGGTCTTTGCACTATTTAAATGTCCCTCAATTGCTGCCAAGACTTTGATGCAGTAGCCAGTGAACAAGGGCGGAAGAGCCCGAAACGCGTATGGCAAGCGGCTGACTGGAGTGTACACTTTTTCCCCTGCTGCCCGCAAATAAAGAAGAGAACTCGAAAGTGTGTTGGAGTTTTGATGCAGGGCAATCTCTGGTTTTGTTGATTGAATTGCGGCGTGCCCCGCCGCCAGAACGCCCCGCCGCCGAGAAGCGGACCTGCAGCACCCTACGAGTGGCGCAGTGCGAGGACTTTCGAGCCTGATTTTGTGGGGATTCCTTATCAGCGGGGGCACAGGTGTCTCCCTCTCAGCGGATCCACTTGGAGAAAGTATTTATTGCACCAAACGAAAGACAGCACCTATTTAGGTGCAAGAAGGGACTACAAGTACCATGAGGTAATGGGGCCGCTCAAGCCTACTGAGGCGGGTCTTTGCACTATTTAAATGTCCCTCAATTGCTGCCAAGACTTTGATGCAGTAGCCAGTGAACAAGGGCGGAAGAGCCCGAAACGCGTATGGCAAGCGGCTGACTGGAGTGTACACTTTTTCCCCTGCTGCCCGCAAATAAAGAAGAGAACTCGAAAGTGTGTTGGAGTTTTGATGCAGGGCAATCTCTGGTTTTGTTGATTGAATTGCGGCGTGCCCCGCCGCCAGAACGCCCCGCCGCCGAGAAGCGGACCTGCAGCACCCTACGAGTGGCGCAGTGCGAGGACTTTCGAGCCTGATTTTGTGGGGATTCCTTATCAGCGGGGGCACAGGTGTCTCCCTCTCAGCGGATCCACTTGGAGAAAGTATTTATTGCACCAAACGAAAGACAGCACCTATTTAGGTGCAAGAAGGGACTACAAGTACCATGAGGTAATGGGGCCGCTCAAGCCTACTGAGGCGGGTCTTTGCACTATTTAAATGTCCCTCAATTGCTGCCAAGACTTTGATGCAGTAGCCAGTGAACAAGGGCGGAAGAGCCCGAAAGCGTATGGCAAGCGGCTGACTGGAGTGTACACTTTTTCCCCTGCTGCCCGCAAATAAAGAAGAGAACTCGAAAGTGTGTTGGAGTTTTGATGCAGGGCAATCTCTGGTTTTGTTGATTGAATTGCGGCGTGCCCCGCCGCCAGAACGCCCCGCCGCCGAGAAGCGGACCTGCAGCACCCTACGAGTGGCGCAGTGCGAGGACTTTCGAGCCTGATTTTGTGGGGATTCCTTATCAGCGGGGGCACAGGTGTCTCCCTCTCAGCGGATCCACTTGGAGAAAGTATTTATTGCACCAAACGAAAGACAGCACCTATTTAGGTGCAAGAAGGGACTACAAGTACCATGAGGTAATGGGGCCGCTCAAGCCTACTGAGGCGGGTCTTTGCACTATTTAAATGTCCCTCAATTGCTGCCAAGACTTTGATGCAGTAGCCAGTGAACAAGGGCGGAAGAGCCCGAAACGCGTATGGCAAGCGGCTGACTGGAGTGTACACTTTTTCCCCTGCTGCCCGCAAATAAAGAAGAGAACTCGAAAGTGTGTTGGAGTTTTGATGCAGGGCAATCTCTGGTTTTGTTGATATATATATATATATATATATATATATATATATATATATATATATATATATTATCTACTGGCGGTCGCCAGTAGATAGTTATAGTTAGGACCGAGTTTCCATAGGAAATCTCAAAATTCTATTTTGAATAACTTTGGCGCCGATTGACGAATCCTCGCGAAATTTTCAAAACTAATGGGGCGCTCCGCTCCGCTCCTACCCTGAAAGTCTTGGGGTGATTCGTCAAGCGGGGGCCGAGAAAAAGGGGGGGTACCAAAACGCGTTTTCCCCATGGATTTTTCCATAGGGACTTTAGTCGCAGCTACAGCCCGAACGGCTGGACAGAATTACGTGAAATTTGGCAGAGAGGTAGCCATAAGGTCCATGAAGTGCCTTTTGCAAGTTTGGTGTAAATCTGCTCAGTATTTCCAGAGAAAATAGCATTTAAATCAATATATATATCTGTATGTGCGCAGCGTGCGCACTGGGGGCGCGCACCTTGCCGTGCGCGAGCACAATTCTGATTGGTTGTTAGATCTTAGTAAACATTCGAATCGGTCGAAACCAGGAAGTGTCGGCCGCCATTTTGTCTCTCGCACTCTGAGGGGGTGAAAAACAAATGTGGAGAACGTGAAAAGGGGGCAGGGTGGACAGTTCCTGACCCCCTAGCCGTGGTCAGGGGTCCCAGAAGGACCCCCAAGGGCAAAAAAAAAATTATTTTTTTTTCAAAAAATCGCCGAGTGCGCGAACCCTGCGCGCACCACCCAAACGGAAAAAATTCTGCGAAGTTCGCGCAGCGTGCGCGCACTCCGCGATTTTTTGAAAAAAAAAAATGTATTTGGCCCTTGGGGGCGAAGTGCTACGTGCCCACCGCGCGCGCACGGTACGCACTGCGTAAAGTGTGGGCGAGGTGACCGAAGCGCACCGCGTGACCACTGTGCGCGGACGATGCGCGAAGCGCACCGTGTGCGCACAGCACGAACTGCGTAAAGTGGGCGCGCGGTGCACGAAGCGCACCGCGTGCCCACCGCGCGTGCACGGTGCGCGAAGGGCACCGTGCACGCGCCGTGAAAAAGTTTTGTTTAAAAAAATATATTAATAAATACATAACTTAGCATTTAAAAAAACGTACAGATTCACTGAAAAAACCATAGGTTTCACACACGTTATAGTTAGGAATTAGCATTTAAAAAACCTTGCAAATTCACTTAAAAAACCATAGGTTTCACACATGTTATAGTTAGCTGGGCATTTCCCTCGTAAAAAACCAATGAAATTCCCCCGTTATAGTTAGTGCAGGCAACTATAACTCACGCGACCGCAATCCGCTGCTGATGACGTCAGATATTACATCACTGATGACATATGTGTCTTTCTGAAAAAAAAAAATGAAATATATGTATAGCTAAAGATGAATGGAAGAAGACATAGGTAAATAAGTGTCTAAATACAGTGATGTAATATCTGACGTCATCAGCAGCGGATTGCGGTCGCGTGAGTTATAGTTGCCTGCAACTATAACGGGGGAATTTCATTGTTTTTTTACGAGGGAAATGCCCAGCTAACTATAACATGTGTGAAACTTATGGTTTTTTAAGTGAATATATATATATATATATATATATATATATATATATATAATATATATATATCCTGGTGATTCTGTTTCTCTGAAGTTTCTCCCAAATTCCACTTGAATTCATTCAAAAAACAGTACGGGCACTTCCAACAGTAGGTAATTAAATTTAGAATCTAGTTTCTATAGGAAAATCGGTTTTTGTTTTGCTAAAAACCTTTGCACCATTTGATGTATTTTCATGAAATTATCAAAACTAGTTTGCCACTCACTTCAGCTTCTGTCTTGAAAGTTTCGGGCTGATTCTTCAAGCAGGGGCTGAGAAAAAGAGGGCGATCCAAAAACGCGTTTTCCCTATGTAATTTCCCATAGGGATTTTGAACATGACTAAAGCCCGAACGTTCCCTGAACGGACTTACACCAAATTTGGCAGAAAGCTAGCTTTTGGCGCGTAAAGAGCCCTGTTTATAATGTGGTGTAAATCCGTTCAGTAGTTTTGAAGTTAATAAAGAAAATGTATTTATTGATAGCTAGGGACGCGAATCCTCCTCGGATCCGACACATCTTATGGTGGGATCTGATTGGCTGCTAGCACTTCAACCAGGAAGTGCTGGATGCCATCTTGGAACTCGGACTCAGCCAAGTCTTAAGAAAAAACATTAAAAAAGACAAGGGAGCAGGGTAGAAATACCCTGACCCCATAGGCTTAGTGGTCCCCGCCCTGAGACAATTTTTTATTTTTATTTTTATTTGGAGATCTATGGTAATTTGTTTTTAAACAAGCGTGGGCGCCCGCACTTGTTTTTTATATGGCCCCCTTAGGTGGACCAGGTCCCGGGGAGTGGATTTCTTAATATAATTTGCGGATGGAGCACACATGGCTCCCCTCCCAAGGCTGATTTCCCCCATTCCCCCGGGCCCGGCTGAATACAGGCCAGGGCACGGCCTTAAAGAAATAGGGGGAGAGGGCCGCAACGGCCTGCTCCCATGCCAGTTTTGGCACCAGGGACCGCCACCCCCCCCAAGGCCCAGCCATGAATAAAAGGGCGGGTCATGCTGCTTTTTTCAGCCCCAGGGACCCCAACCCCCGGGGCCGAGTCGTGCCAAGAAATGGAAGGGGACGGCGCGGCCCCACCTCCTTGAGCAACTAATGGCCCTGGTACCCCATTTACCAGGGCCGACTCCAGCTATGTTTCAAAGTTTCCACACCTGGGACATAGTGGTTTTACTGCCTACACTGGTGCGGGCAGGAAATCCTGTGTTTGCTCTTGTTTGGTGGGAGCAATTTCAAAGCGAGAGCAAACAATAAGTCCTCTTCCAGCGGATTGGAGAATGAAAAATGCTTTTGCGCGCACGGAGCGGACTTTTCATCTGTTTTTGGCTGCATTTCGCCCTACCCCCTTCATAGAATGGCTGGGCCCTGGGAAAGTGAGTCCCCAGGGCCAGAATTTGTCCTGGGGATGGGGGCTGTGTGCCCTATCCTCATTTACTATAAGGCCAAGCCCTAGGAGATGGGATCGCCGGGGCTGAAATACAGCCCGAGGTGGGGGGACCCTGTGCCCTCTCTGCCTTCTAAATATGGCCAGGCCCCAGCAGATGGGGTCACTGGGGCCAGAAACTGGGGAGGGGGCTGTGTGCCCCCTAACCATTTACAATAAAGCCGGACACTGGGAAATGGGGTCCTCAGGGCCAAAATATGGCCCGGGGAGGCGGCCCCGTTCCCCTTCTCCTAAAAAAATGTGGTGGGACCCAGGGGACAGTGTCCATGGGGTCAAACTCACTCCTGGGAGGGAGGCTGCATGCCCCCTCCCAGCTGCCTTTGGGTGATTGGCCACAGGGCCTTTGCCACAGGCCAGGCCCTGCAGCCAATCCCCCGCCGCGCACAGTCAAACGCAGAGTGTGGCGTGGGGTTGACTGCATGTGGGAGGGTTGACAGCGGCCAACCCCCGCTGCGCACTGACAAAACCAGAGCACAGCATGTGGTTGACAGCATGCGTCGGGTTGGTTACCTCTAAAGGCCCCTGGGAACCCACTCCCACGGCCAAAATTGTTCACTGAACCTAAAGGCGAAGGAGAGCCCAGCCAAGGGGGCCAGCTCATAAGCTATGTCTCGGGGAGCCCTACCCCAGGACATAGCAACACAACAAGATGATGGACAGAGTGCTGAAACTGTTCAAACACTCATCCCCAGTCACTGATCTGGCTTAGATCCATTGTTCTTTTGCTCACAATGTCACCCCAGTTCGTACCCAGCCATATGCAAATCCGTCTTGACTCTGCTCCCTATGGGAACGGGTTCAGCCCGAACTGCCAGGCCATGTTCTCTCTGGACCAGAAACAAGCATCCCATCCGTCCATTATTTGCTCTTTTTGCTTTTGTCACCCTAAGTGGGAAGGGTATGCCCAGATGTGGGTCCAGTGCTCACTGTGCCACTGGATTCAAGCGAGCCTGTCTGATGAGAGGTGATACCCTGAAACCAGTCCCAGGATGCTTGCCTCCAGTCCAGGAAAGACCTGGCCTGGCAGTTTGGGTTGGACTGTTTCCATGGGGAGCAGGGTCAAGACTTATTTGCACATAGCTGGGTCCACACTGGAGTGGCGTGGTGAGCAAAAAAACAATGGATTACATCCAAATCTGTGACTGGGAGTGAATGTTTGATTTTTTTAGCTTTCTGTCCATCATTTGTTCTTTTTGCTTCCCCAGGACATAGCGGTTTCCTTGCCTGCAGCGGTGTGGGCAGGAAAACCTATGCTTGCTCTCGCTTGGTGGGAGCATATTGAAAACTCCTGCCAAGCGGGAGCAAACACCAAGTCAGCTCCCACCTGTTTCCTTGCCCGCAATGAAGCTGACAGGGAAAAGGATCAAAAGATTGTTCCCACCTCAGGGACCATCATTATTATCTGCTCACTGTGGGCGGGTAAAATGCCAACTCCCGCTGTATGTGGGGAGCTGGCTGGGGCCGCAGGGCATTGAAGCTCCCTCCGTGGCTCTCCCGCGGTTCCCAGCAACACTATTGTGGGTGCCCAGGAATGGTAGAGGGGACCCCACCTTTTATTGAGCTGGCCCCGCTGATGGGGTCCCTGGGGTCTAAGTCAGCCTTGGGAGGGTTCTTTGTGCCCCCTCTCCCCTTGAACATAGCGCTGGGCCCCAGGAGATGGGGTCCTCTGGGCTGAAATTGGCCTAAGTAGGGGGGCCTCCCTTCCCCAAATAAATGATGCTGGGCCCTGGGGAATGGGGGACCTAAGGCAGAAATCGGCCCAAGATTCCTTATCACTTGTCCTTGAGGGGTGCTCTGCCTTGAGTCCTAGACAGAATGGGCAAACCAAAAATGTCAAGCTTCATTGGCAGTAAAGGCACACATAGACTCAAAGTGGTTTCCTATAGTATTAGGATACCCCTCTCCAAACCTAAGCATTCTCTGAAAACCTCTAAAGTAACTCCCAATCTAAAGGATAGACTTGTTTGAAAAAAAAATAAAGATCGTGAGCTCGGTATTACAATGAGTGGGTCTTTGACCCATCAGTGTTAAACTATTATGATATTTACGATTTTGACCATCACTATATGTCTGTAAAACAACCACACGGAGATACGTTTTTGCTGATTTTATTTGCTCAAAGAAGGAAGGATTTCCTTGACTATGGTAGTGCTTTTACTAATTCTGTATATGACACTCAACCTCTTTATAAACCAGCAAATTCCTTGCCACTGACTAGTGTACCTCATATTCCGTTTCAGGGCACAACTATAACAAAAAACCCTTTACACACACACAAATACACTATTCAGGATGGCATAACCGGGTTTCCTTTGTTTTCTGCTGTGTACTCTAGACCAGCTTGGTTAGCTGTTCAGTTCCCTGAGTCTTCTACTGACTCTTCTAAAAACGTACAAGTCACCGAGAGATCTCAAGTCAGCATGACCGACCCTGTGTTTAAGGGATCAGAAAACACTGTGACACTTATTAGCACAATCATAATAGCTGATGGCCTATCAATCTGAAAAGTAGTACTCCAGTGTCAACACCTACTAGCCGTGTTAACCCAGATTCTGACTTGTGTATTTTTATATACAATATGGAAATACACCCACCAAAGGAGCAATTCTGGATGATTAAAGGGCTGGTAGAAGACTTTTATGATGATTATGTTTGGACATATTCAAAGAATCTTGTACGTGGATTCTCTTACCTACCCATGTTTCACTATTGGTAGAACCCTACATTCTATTAATCTCAAGGCCAGGAGCAGTAACAAAGAAGATGATGGAAACTACTGCAGAACAATTGGCAACCTTGAACAGAGAATAGACCCACCAGCTTTGACTCAAAAAAGATCCTGCTGCTACTTGTGCACCACAAATGCCATTCCAACCACTACAATATATCAGCATTTCCCTCCTAGTAACAATGGTGTCAGAACCCTCTTTCAGAAGGCCAAGGGGCACACAGGGGCCCAACTGTGGCAGTTTAGGTATTTTTCTCCTGATGTCCCGGGCCTGACCTACTACAGATCCTGAGCAACTGGGCCAAGTATCCATTCTGCACTTGACTCGCAATGATAGCTATGGACAAACAGTCAAAGGCTCCCTTGGGAGAGGGGAAGTGTAGATACAGGGAAGTGAACACAACTCATAACTCAAAGTGCACACCGTATGAACAATACATTAATGTCCAGTCCAAAACTTACTTTTTTTACTTTTATTAAAAAAGAAGTATTTTATTTCTAACTCTACACATTCGAAGGAATAACGACATTCATAAACAAGAACATAATCCCCTTGAGGTTGGGGCTCGAGTAGTTGTCAGGCAAATCTCTGTCCCACCCTCTTCCTTATAACATGGTCAGGGTTATTCCCCATTCATTGGTGGCCACATCCAGAGAATGCTCACTAATAGGCTGTACTCAGGAGTTCCCCTTTGACTCTTTAGGAATTAGTCAAAAGTGTCTATGGTGCCTCTGTACCTTTGGCAGCGAGTCCCCCAGGGCCCTACAGGCCCAATTCTACTCTTATCCGCAATGGTGGGTAAGACTAGAATTGTAAATATCCAGAGATCCTGAATCTGTGATTCAGTGTCTGCACCATTAAATGCCATTATGTGTGTACTTAGGTTGAAAGTGGGGGAGTTAAAGTTCTGTAGATATGCCCTTACTTTTTTTCATAATGCCTTCTTGACCTCTGATACTCTTAGGCTAAAATGGACAACAGCACTGAGCCAGGAACATCAGAAAACAGTGGACGCAAGTAAAAGCACAATTATTATGGCCTGGGTATGCACCCATGTTAAGGATTAGGCACAAGAAAGGTCTGTCAAGCGCTCTACTACACTGCCTGAGGAAACAGAAGCCACTCCCAGTCGCCACACTGCCACCCCGCCTCAAAGAATTATATATGTGGGAGGAATCAAGTGCCTCTTCTATTGCATCAAATCTTGGAAGAACAAGCCCACAAAGGGAAAAAACCTCTTTTGGCAATCTTAGTTTATCTTGATTTATGGTGAAGATAGTATTGGTGAAAACAGCAATGCACCAAATTCCTCCAGAAGAACAGTAATGAGATGAGAGCCAAAGAGACTATGCAGAGCCTAAGTAAATGATCCAACCTGTTACAACAAAAAATCATGGACATTCTGTACCTCTTTGGAATTTCATGATGTGCGTTCCACCTCGAAGAAGCCCAAGTTTGACATCTAATGTGCCATGGCGTGTTCTTAAGCCAAGCTGCCGCCCCACCCCCGTGCTCCCCACTACCTGCAACCTATGGGAAACCCCTCAAGTTCACCTCAAGTGTGGAAGAAGTGGAGTGGCTACAGCAGTGAGGGGGCTCTGCCTCTAACTAGACATATCATTTAGCAATATCCTGATGTGAAGCTTGTCAACAAATCCTTCTTCCGCATCTACTCGATCTTATGTGAGTTGATGATGTCTTCTTTATGAATGTGGCACCACAATATCACATGACCAGGTGTGCCTTTTTAAGAAATTGAAGGCAGCAATGAAATCTCCAGAAGAGGTACACATGCCTCGTAACAGTGAGGAGTGGGAGGTCCAGGAAATTCAACTTCATACGTACCAGCATCCCCTTTACAGGCTGGTCACAAAATCGCATGCTGACATTTATATATTCACACAGGGGGCACATGGCACATTTCTACCTCAAAAAACAGAAACGAACAACAGGGCATGAGCAAGAGGGCAGGAGATTTCAAAGCAACTATTGGCGTCTTGTCTGTCATTGACTGCGATCCAGCTCCCACTTACCGAGGCACCCAATATTCCAGATGCCACCTCACAGCTGTAAATGCATCTGAACAACTAAAATCCTAAAAGGGTTTCATGTCGTGCCACTTTCTCCTGATCATTATGTCACTGGCTTACCTGCCCAGGTGTGTTTATCTAATACATTATTTTGCATCACCTTGCACATTGTTACTGTAAATATTATATTTCCC
Source organism: Triturus cristatus (assembly GCF_964204655.1). Lineage (NCBI taxonomy): Eukaryota > Metazoa > Chordata > Amphibia > Caudata > Salamandridae > Triturus > Triturus cristatus. The sequence continues at coordinate 429,298,844 of NC_140580.1, forward strand.
ACTATTGTTACTTGATTTACATGCAAACACAAGTTATCCTACACACTTTTGAATTACAGTACAAACAATTGTACAGACACACAGTTAAAAAGGCCGCGTGTAGGATAACACAGGTGTGTACACTTCAACACACATTAGTATCTGCTTGAGCAAGAGGTAGAGTAAGGATTGAATATTATAACACAAATGTGTGGAAAAAGTGATGTGTTCCGTGTTCGCTGTCACAATGCCATATACTCATCCCAGTGTGATATGTAGCACAGTACAGTAATTGAAATGACTGCATTTTCATGCACATCTATATTGTAACACAGTGCAACTAAAGGCGCCCATATTCGCAATAGAAGCGATGATAGTAAGGTTCAGGCACACAATATGCACTGGAATCAAGTTTCCGTAGGAGCAGGCGAAAGAAAAGAAAGCACAGACGCACGCGCCGCTTCAGAATGTCACTAGGCCCCAATTATGAGTTAGGTGTAAACGTGCGGAGATTTCGCGTAGGCGGAATTTGACCAGTCTCTCGGCACGTACTCCTATTAAACATTAAAGTGTATAGGAAATGGGAATTAACTGTGCAGACCCACATTTAACTGGAATAAAACCGCACAAAACTCCCAGTTCCATGCTCCCATTTACCACCTGCTAGGAGCGGCGTAATGAAACTTTAGAGGGCCCCCCTGCAAGGCACGTGGAGGGCCCACTGGAGCTTTGGGGACCCCCGCACCGCGGTGGCTGCGTGGGCCTGTGCTACGCCAGGTGGTAAAGGAGAGCGGGGCTTCTCTGCGGGACAGGGTGGCGGTAGGGGGTTGGGAGAGTATTGGAGGCAGTTCAAAGTTAGTTCTGGCAGAGATCCTGAATATAGGAAAAAAAGTTGAGGCAAAGTAGCGGGCGAGGCTTGGTTACTGTTGTAGCCAAAGCCTCGTGCGATTTTAACAGCCGGAAGTACTGGCCAGTAAAATCGGGTCGGGTGTGCCTGCACCACGGAAAACCGTAGAAGGGCCAGTCGTGATCCGGCCGAGTGGGAGGGTCCAGCTGCATTGCGGTTCGTGTGACATCACGAGCACCGGAGAGGCTGGTCGACACCATCTCGGCCTTCCCTGCCCTCCCTGCAATGCAAATAATTTGAAATGAAACAAAACAACAAACAAAGTCACCCTCGAGCCAAACACCTCGGGAAAACAAAATTAACTATAACAACAGCTTCAAAACACAACAGTTAAGGAGGAAAAAACACTTCTAAAGATTTTTTTAAATTATTATTTCAAACCAGCCCCCTTAATGGTTTGCAGAAGAACCCATTCATGAAATCGCGGCAAATCACAAAATATTCGTCAACCCTGTTACAGCGATTCCAAGCAAATCATTGGAAGACATTCCTATGATTAATTCTGTCCTGGAGTGTTATTGGTGTAACTGAACACTCTGCAGGTCTACAGGTCGTACAGCTGCGCATTAATGATCTCAAACAGAATCAGCTGACTAACAATACACCAAGACACACCTTACAATAGATCTGTCAAGTACAACAATGTTAAAGTTCACGTTTCCCACCAATACATCGCAAACAACTGCGCTGGGTGGCTCCTACGTCTTGCAGCATCCCAGTCTTTTAGTCCAAAGTTCATCAGCAACTATCATTTATTGCTCACCTATAGCAACAGTAACACATACACATAGATAGCTCCCGGCTCAGTGTATCCATGGAAACAAGGTAGGGCTCGTGCTCACTGATATCAGAGCTATTTCAAGATTGAGCCTTATACCCCTGTTGCATAAACACAGGGGAATTGCAAATATTGGCTAGTATTTCCTGCTTGCCCACATTCTGTGCGCTTTTTAACCTTCAATTCACCTTTGCTTATCTGTTAGTGTGGACGATGTCTTGGTCTTTAAGACAGCCTCGAAAGCACTCCTTCTGCCATAGTGGGGCAGGCGGATGTTATTGCGAAAGTCATCATCTCCTAGCACAAAGAGGCCCTTTGGTGATGCAGGCGGCAATTTCGAAATACCTCAAACACAACAACATACACAATCGTTTTTCGAAACGTTTTATCTGTTTAGCTTGACCACGTCGTACATACGTTATCTGTGGGCCCTTAATTACAGTGTAGTCGGCATGCAGTGCAATTTAGCAATCAGCGCGGCACTGAGAAGACACATTTACTTTAAGCAATATTTAACACTGTATTTTCTAGTAAAAACATACTTCTATTGAATGTTTAATATTATTATGTCAGGTGAAAATTAGATATTGAGACTGATTTAGCTTGCAATAATAGTATCAAAATATAGACTGACAAGAAATGCAGTCAAAAATCTGTATAAATTATACTTATTTATTTATAGTATTAGTAGAGCGTAAGATTACCCAAAGGTGACCAGGCGCTTATCACATACACTGAACTGCTCATTTTGATCGCCCCATTAGTACTTGAAAACTCTGGGTTTGAGCGTTTTTCTAAACTTCCTAAATTCAAAAAAGATTCTCATTTCCAAGGGAAGAAAGTTCCTCACCTTTACTGCCTGAAAGATAAAGGATCTCCTTGTAGACTTTCCTTATTTTAGGTCTCGATAAAAGGAAAACTGAAGCGGAGAATAAGGTCCACCCGGGATAGTAGGAGCACTTTTGTGGGAACGCACTCTCGTCAGCATAGGCACTGTGATTGCCAAACGTGAAATTGCTTGTCATTGGAAGTCCTCAACACCGACTACTATCACAGAATGGTGCTCCATGATGGACTTGTGTGCTAAAGTGGAGGAGCCCATCTACAAGGCCCAGGGTTGTTACCCCCCAAATATGAGGAATGCTGGGGAGGTGGTGAATGAACCATAGCCTAGTCGACGAATGACATGATGGCGCTTTTTGCTCCTTCTGCCAGTAGCTACTGCTGTGGTAGTGAAATGCTCTGTAGTGTGTACTATTCATTACCCAGGTTGCAAAAAATCAATACAATTTAGATTTTAAATTTGTTTACTTATGTATAAGGAGCCATTCTGGTAATGTGTAGCTGCAGTATTTAGGCTAAAGCTCAGCTGACACCCAGGGAAATCTAACAAACCCCACATCTCTGAAAACCTCAAACCTAGGTGAGTCCAGGTTATTGTGACTAGTATGGATCCCACTTCGTTTTCTTACCCTAAATGTGCTGCAAACATCAATCATTGGCTAACATCATGCATTGTCCTTATGTTTCTTTGATGAAAGTTTCAGAATATGCAGGAATCCACACGCTACCTCCCAAAAAGTCTTCCCATACTTTTACCAGAAAAATAGGTACCCCTCTTATATGGCTGGGACTATCGCCCTCAACAGGAAATTCCCCTAACTGCAAAATGGGGACATCAAGATATTGCCTTGCAGACGGACCCATTCTGGCCATTTGCATTGCTGCAGTAATTTGGCCAAGGCTCAGCCATCACCTAGAGAAGTCCACCAAACCCAGACATTTCTGAAAATGAGACACCCAGTGGGTTCCAGGGTGGTGTTTGGTGTGAGTATCCCAGCAGGTTTTCTTACCAAGAATGCCATTCAAAGTCAATCTTTGGCCAAAATCAAGCATTTTGTTAACATTTCTGGGAGTAACCATTCTATAATCTGTGGGGATCCAAAAATTCACACACTCCTCAAAATAAAAACAGTACCTGACTTGGCTAGTTGGCACTGTCACCCAAGGCAGGAAAGGTTGCAAAACACAATGTGGCAACATCAAGATTTTGACCTGTACATTGACCAATTCTGGCAATGTGGTATGTGGGCACCGGCTAAGTCGCCACCTGAGACACCATACCAAAGCTGAATATTTCTGAAAAGTAGATACCTAAGTGAGTCTAGGGTAGTGTGATTTCTGCACATCCCACTACTTTTCCTTACACAGAATGCCCTGTAAACCTCAAACTTTGACTAAACTTACACATTTTCCTCATACTTCTATGAGGGAAAGTGAAGCCAATGTGGTTTCAATGAGATCTTTACATTGTTATAGACTTGGTCCATCCAGGGACATTCATTAGGTCCACCCACACATGGAAGTCAGCGTTTGAATTGGGATAAGTGTGAGAAACAAAGTGTTGAAATAATTTGGCCATTGACTGGAAGTACCCAAGTTATCTGTCACATTCGTATAGGAATAATAGCCTTCCTGATTCACACTGACGTTTGCAGGTCCTTCTAGATAAGAAAATGATTGCAGTGGCCTTTAGGGGTGGGTTTACAGCCTGATGCCTGGACTGCCCTATGCCCACCACATTTATTTTTTTATTAAAAAAAATATTCTTTGGTGTCTAGTGGGCTTTATGCCCTCATGCAGGCATAAAGATTATAGGGACCTTTAGGGGTAGAATATACCGGATGCCTAGGTGGGACAACCCCCACCTCATTTCTTTTTGATATATACAAAAAACCTTGGTATTTTCTGGGCATTCTGTCTCCTTGGGAGGAGGGTAGATTGGGGGATAAACCCCCCTACTCCCCTATGGTGATCAGGAAGGCTCTTGAGATCTTTAGGGGTAGGTGTTCGGTCCTATGGCAAAACAGACTGAACCACCCATTTTTTGTATTGAATATATATATTTAATAAATTATTATTATATTGTTAAACATTAAAAATAATCCATGGTGTCTAGGGGGATATCTGCCCCATGGAGAGTGTAGAGTGTGGGAAAAACCTCAATCAACCTGTTCAAGGGAGGCAGAAAGGATGAATTTTATTTTTCTGGAGGGCACTTCCCTGTGCTTGGGACACCCCTAAACCACTCCCTAGTGGGTGGACATGCTGTGGAGATCATCAAGCAAGGATTCTTCTGGGAGAGGCATAGTTTGATTTGCACGTGGGAGGCTGTGGTATGCCCCAAGCACCTATCAAAATTAAAGTAAATGGTGACTAAAGGTGCTGGCTGCTTTCACTTTGCATCAGTGTGGCGTTCATGGAATATGCGTGTTGCTCTTCACATTAATAAAAAAAAGAAAATAATCTTGACATGCAAAGGTGCAAAGGCAGTGCTTCCTTCGCATTCTGAGATTATTTAAAAAAAAAAAAGAAAATCCTTATGATGCAAGCACTAGAGGGGTTGGGAGGGAACATGGCGGCGGGCTAGGTCACGGGCGAATTCTGGTTAATTTGAAAACGTATGCTCTAAAAGAGCGTGTTCTATCGGAAGCCTTAAATACTAATACTAAATACTAATTTCCCCATTATTATAGGTGGAGATTTTAATATTCCTTTGAACCCCTCTCTTGACAGGTCGAAGGGGGGAGAGAATGATACCTACAAAAATGGGCTCCCTGATCAAAGTACTCATGGGTAATCTAAATCTTGTAGATATTTGGAGAGTAAAAAATAAGACTATAAACGGCCCAAGAATTGTACTTTTCATAATAAAAAACATAAATATCATTCCAAAATAGACTACTTCCTGATAGATTCCAGGTTGATAGAACAGGTCAGCGTAGTTTCCCACATCCCAGAACATTTATCAGCTCACTCAGCGATCCAGATAAATCTCAAATTTTCTAGCCAATCAGAAACAAAAAGATGGTCGCTCGATAAAGCTATCCTGAAACCCAATAAAGATTAAAAAAAATGTGAGTCTTACAGACCCATCTCCCTGCGTAGTTGTGAATATAAAATCTTTGCGCAAATTATAGCAGGGAGGTTGAATAATATAATGGGAAAATTAATCCGGATCAAAAGGGGTTTATCAGAGGGTGCCAACTGCATGACTTAACTCATGAGATGAATGGAGCTATCAATATCGCTTCTGCCTATAATTTGCCAGTTACGATTTTTGCATTTGACACGGCCAAAGCTTTTGACTGGGTGAACTGGACCTGCTTACATCATTTAGTTCAAGCGTTTGGCCTAGGAGAACATTTCTCAAGAACTATTAGGAACATTTATAAAACTCCCACAGCTAGGATTATAGTTAATGGAAACCTAACCAATTCAGTTACTTTAGAGCATGGCACTAGGCAGGGTTGTCCTCTCTCCCCTCTCCTTTTTGATTTGAACATAGAACCACTGGCACAAATCATCAGGTCCAGTGAGTTCTTTGCTCCATTTGAATATAGGGGATGGTCAAAAAAGTTATCCCTGTATGCCGACGACCTGATGATTTTTACTAAAGAATCACCAGCGGTTTTGCTAAAATTGGAACAACTCCTGACAGATTTCGGGAAGATATTGGGTTATCAAATTACCTCACAAAAAAACGAGATTGTGTCATGGAATTGGCAAACTAGTTCGCCTTTAGTACACCATCAAATAAGATACTTAGGTATTCAAATCCCTCAGGACATCAACGAATTGGCCTAGGTTAATCTAGAGGTTAAAAAGAAGGAGATCAGAGCCTTATTGAAATCCTGGTGCAATCTCCCATTTTCAATTTTTGGTCGTTCCAATCTTGTCAAAATGTCTGTTTTGCTCAAAATGACTTTCATCTTTGATGCAATCCCTCTACTATTTAGTTCAGCCGCTTAAAAAAACTTGCAGTCGGACATAAATAGTTTTCTCTGGTCTGACAAAGGGGTTAGGATTGCATGGAAGAAATTGAGATGTGAGAAAGCAGCCGGGGGAATAGCTAGTCCTGATTTTGGGATTTTCTTTTTAAGAACATGAGCTCCCTTCTTCTTGAGTCCACCTTTTTCATGCCTTGCCTCTTATCTATGTCTAACAGTATACCGCAGGAGGGTGATCGGTTTCTTTTTAAATTCGGACACCCTAAATACTTTAAAAAAATTAACTTGAAGGTGATACGGTCGGCCTGCGAATTATGGTTCCAGATGAGGAAGCTGCCTTAAATTCCATATTACTGTGCTGGTGCTCCCATATGGAACTCTCCAGGCACACCGGAATGCCTAAATGACAGATTAATAGCCCCTTTATGGGAAAATGGATATCAGAAATGGGGCCATGGGATGAGCTTAAATCTCAAACAAATCAAAGGTTATCCAGATTCAAATTTTATCAACTCTCCTGCTGGGCTACAAATCAGGGCAAAAATTGAGTTATAAATGAGGAACTGGAGAGCAGGTTTTTAGTCCCGTGCCACCAAAGCAAAGAAGGGGCAAAATGGTACTGGATTTTGATTAAAGGAGATCTGCCACTGATGCCTATGGAGGAGCCCTGGAGAAGAGAACTGCCTTCCAGCGACATTTCATCTTTCTGGAAAGTATCTATATGATTTTGTGGAAGGTTGTTAAGGCTGCATCATTGAAGAGAAATCATCTGTTCACACTCCACAGAGCTTATTTGACTCCGAAAAGGCTTTCCAAGCTGGGAGGCGGAGAAAAGTTCTGTGTGAAATGCAATCTGAGAAGCGCAGATGATGTGCATATGTTCATGCAGTGTCCTCAGATCCAGGGCTTCTGGAGGAAAGTTGGTAAGACTATATAAGATGTGATGGGCCAAGGAATCCAGGTAAGTTTGGTATTAATTATTTTTGGAATTTTACCTGAAGACAGGACTAATACTAAACTGTCAAATCTCCAAGTTTCACTATTGTTTGTTTTAATTCTTCTGGCAAGAAGAGCAATCTGTCGAAATTGGATTTCATCTAATTCTCCAAAATATTTAGATTGGGTGTCCTCTGTTAAAAGAATCCACAAGTTAGATATGGGGTGTAAGGCAAAGAAAATAACTAGATTTTGGGGGCTTTGGGACAGTTGGGCTAACAATTTGGGTCCTGCAACTTCCTAGTATGCACACATGTCCAATGATTATGAAACAAGTGAGTTTCTGGGAAAAGGGTTATTTATAAACTATGGGCTCGATACTGTCCTCGGTAATTTCCCAAGTGTCATGTGGTTGGTGTCCCTAAAAACCCTTGAGGTGGAAAGAGATATATAGGGTTACGTATCCCCTCTGTCGGGCTCAGGAGGGTGCCATGGTACTGCTTTATGACCACTCACTTTATTACTTTAATGAGGACAAAAACATTTTTTTTTTTAAAAGCACTAGAAGGGTTTTCAGTGCATATTCCGAGAAAAAGATAGTCACCATCTCTGGATTCTAGAGGGAAACAGAGCCATTCCAAAGGTTGGACAAAACCTCAAAAATGTTTGCAGGATCACCCCCTCAGGTCCTGCTCAAAAATATACAAAGGAGACAAAAAATGTTTTGAGGGTATAGGTTAATGAAAAATCAGTTGCTGAGTTGTGAAGAAGATTAAAATATTTTTAAATTTTCCTTAAAAAATGAAATCCAAGCAAAAAGGGCCTACACCTGTTTCACAATGCACAGGTCACTTTATCAGGGCAAATCCTTTATTTCAGGTGCTAACATTGTTAGTAATTTATGAGGTTATTCACATGTCACAAACGAAGTGAACAAAATAAGAAAAGAAAAACATTTTAGAAACAGAGACATAAGAGTAGAAAGAAAAAAGATGAGAAAAGGGAAAAATCAAACCAACAGCATGATAAAATTAATATTCATTTGAAAATACAATTTTTTTTCATTATTACCAGCACATAAAACAGAAACAAGGGAAAAGAAAGGATCCTATTACTCCTAAAATAAATTATTAGTAAGTGAAGAATTCAATAAGTAAGAAAAATTATAAAAAAGCACATTTTGTGAAGCAAAAAAAGAACACAAGAGATCTCAAACAGAATGATAAATTGTAAAAAAAAAAAACACACAATACTACGTATAAAGAAACGTTATGAGAAGCAGACAAGAAAAAAATCTAATTTTTTACGGGAAGCAGATAGGAAAAAGTACATGTTTTAAAGATCATGCTAGCACTTCCCAGGGTGAGATAAAAAAAAGTGAAAAAGAGGAGAAATACATTGTGTCCAGTGTTAAAGACAAAAAGTAAATATAGTGGGATTTAAAAAGTTATTCATACCCTCAAGTCAATATAGCACGGATAATACTGATGCATCACTTAATGTGACCATTTCCAATTTGTCATCCATAGAACATCTGCACGTGTAATTCTAAATATATTTTAAAACATCAGCTCATGAATCAAACCCTGCAGTGATGGTTGTACTGAATATTGAACTACTTCATTATAATACTCACCTAATTCAAAAGACTTATTACAGCACATTAGCCTCCCATAATTTGTACAAGTGTTCAATACAACAAAGTTGCCTCCAATAATTCATACATGTGTTCAGTACCAGCAGCGGCTCCTCCACAATGGCGGAGGAGTGTCGCCCCACTGGCTCAGAGCCAGCAGCTGAAAAATAAAACAATATTTTTCTATTGTTTGAAGTGCAGAGGAAAATGGGTAGATGTGCACTTTTAACCCCTTGCGTGCGCACGACGTCTCCCGGCCGTCGTGCATTACGGTGGGCGTGTGCGCACGACGGCCGGGAGACGTCGTGTTCCCGAACGCCGTTTATTTCTCCCGCACAGCCGGAGAAATAAACCCGCACGCAAGGGGTTAAGTGTTCATGTCAGTGTGCCTGTGTATAAACAATAAACAATGTCTCAACCGGTGATCATTTAGAAGACAAATGCATTGGAAAGAAACAAATCAATAAGAGAGAAACGGTAAAAAGGGAGACCACAAGGAATTGTAAAGAAATGGTAATTTCTTATTGTAAGTTGTTATATCAGCACTACATCACAGTGTATGCAAAGTTAACCCAATGGTGGGCGTGCACATATGTGCTCGTGAAGGTGAACAGCGCAGTGACACAACGTGGAAAAAACATCGTGGATGGCGCAAAAAATTACAGAGAATTGGAGGTCAATAACACAATGTAAAGTATTAACAAAGCAGTTGGCAACTGCTTGGAAAGAGATTACGCTGAAGGGTCGACGGCGTTTCGACCTGTACAGTTTCAGGTCATCATCAGGACTGGGTTACATGAATTAGATGAGTGCTGTATTGTGGTAGAAAAAAAGGGGGGAAAATAATAAGGCCCAAGAAATTGCCTGAGAGGTAAGTATAGATAAGCAGTGAAGACGGGAAAAATGGGTCTACCTGGAACGGTAGTGGAGGGTCCAGCAGGAAGGGAAGAGAATTCCAGAGGATCCAAGCTGGCTCTGTTTGGAAGGAAGAGGAGAAAAATGTGAGGAATGGCTCAGGCCATAGTAGAGAAGAGGAGGGCGGTAGGGGGTGAGGTTACCTGCAAAGGATTATTTCTGTCATGGGAGACTGAAAATACAGGAAGAGGCACACGTGTGCCACTACTTTCCCAGAAGGATGTATCACATGGGCGGTCTGTTATTCAGAAGGAGTCGGGCGTCATCAGACCTGGATTGCAAAGTGAGGGATAAGAATGAGAAATGGGGCAGCCAGGAAGCCAGACATGGCTACATAAGAGTAGTAAGAAGAAAAGTTAAATATACCTGAGGGCGTGTGAAAATAGCTGTGTACAGGAGGCTGCTTCGATTGGGGCAGTCCTCTGGTGTATGTGTAATCCAAGATCCCAGCAGGGGCCTGGGAGGCGCAGGCGAATTAAGCGCCCCCTGTCAGATCCCACCATCGTAGTGCATCCGAAGGAACTGGTGTGTAGAGGACTTCTCAACTAGGGATATGGGCGGGGTCTGTGGTGCGGAGGGATGGGCCAGGAAAGTAGATGGATTGGTCAGCACCCCGGGGGGGGAGAACGGGAGAGAGAAGGGAGCCAGGAAAAACTCACTCAAGATGGAGGATAGCGTCAAAAGTATGAGATGAGAGTAGGGGTGAGTGTTAAAGGAGAAATACCCCGAAATAGCAAGTGACAACTAATACATATTACTACATATTAAACAGAAAAAATGCCTGACCTCAGAAGGAGATGAGTAGTCGTACATTGAAATTAAACCAACGCAGTATAGTATATGTCTGCACATAAATGAGAATAAACATAGGCATTTGACTAGGGGTGGCAGAACAGTTGATATCAATTGAACAAGTCCGTTGTTGCTGACAATTAAAGAATGCAATAAAAGTTACATGGGCTCTAGATTAGATGGTGTTGGGAGCTGAATGACAAACTCATTAAGGATATGAATTAAAACATGTAGATTGGTATTGATTGAATTACAGCAGCATAAATTGGAACAAGAGTAGATGAATCATCTTGTAGGTGAGTTTCACCTGGAACAAAGAAAAGACAGGTACACATATACATATATTTACAAATATTTACATTAGCAACAATCATGTCAGAGAGGTAACAAAATTGATACCCAGATGGGTGGTGCTAGAACAGTAGAGGATCAGGGCCTAAGGGTCTGTCAATGTGTGTCAATGGTCGTGTTCAATTCGTCTAGGGTGTTAAGCGTGCGATCCATCAGCATTCACACTTGTACAAAAGCAATTGTAGGTTGCTGCCGTGGAGGGGCAGTACCGGTTTGTCAATTACTTGCCAGACCATGTCGGTTTCTGAGTGGTTTTTTTCCCTGTATTGTGAGACTAAGGGGGCTGGCTCAATTTTCCAATTGATGCAATTCTAGTGTTGTGTGATCCGTTGTTTGGCCATTTCGGTTGTTTGACCAATGTACAGCAGATTGCACGGGCACCGGATGGTGTAGATAACATTAGAGGTGTGGCAATTGGAAAATTGTTTGAGTTGGTAGGTCCGGTCTGTCGTAACAAATTCTTTTGTGTTAGTGGTGAGGGCACAGAAAGAGCAGGTTTGGCATTTGTAGTGGCCCAAAATGGGTTGTAAGCTCCATAGGGACGTGATGGATGTGGTGTGTCTATTGTTGTCAGGCCAGGTGATGGCATGTACTAGTTGGTCTGATAAATTGCTGCCCCTTTTGTACGAGAAGAGAGGGGGTTCCTACCTGGAAAGTAGTCTGCGTGCGGAGTATGTTCCAATTCTTTTTGGTTATCCTACTGACTTGGTTATTGGAGGGCTATTGGTGGAGACAAAGGGGATGCATGAATTGAAATGTTTAGGAGTAGGTGAGAGGAGGAATTCCCTGTGGCAATACCATGCACGTTTTCAGGCACGGGACTGGGTAACGGGTTTTTGCCTGTTTCTTGATTCCATGTCAGTTTGGCTGGTCATCTTAGGCCAACCAAACTGACATGCACACTTAAGTTTCTCCAACCCAGCTGTTTTGCACAGCCAGGTTGGAGAAACAGCACAGACTCCCTGTGTCCGAGCGAGCATTGATTCAGCTCGCTCAGGCCAATCCACAAGCTGCTCTCATGCTTGAGTCCATGTTGTTGTCCCAGGTACTGCTGGGACCAGGAACTGGCAGCAGAGGAGCGTGAGACGGCCAGCAGCACCAGGTAAGTGTTATTTTTTAAACTTTATTGTTAAACCCCCATGCACACTCCCCCATGCCCCCTCCACACACGCACCCTCCACTGCCCGCCGGTATCTATCTGTGTCAACCGCCACTGTTCAGTACACCTCACAAAATCTTATTTACCCAACCCGTAGAAGAAGTAATAGAACAAACTAGTAACCACACTCCAGCAATTATGCACACTTATCTGAATGCTTAATGAGGTTAAAACGAAAATTAATTACAGACTCTAAATCAATATATATCATCAACAGGGGAGAGAAACTTCAAACTCATTGCTCATGATCAAATAAAACCTTCTATATACAATGAGTAACATGTGAAGCAAAACAATAATTTTTGCTATGATGATAGTAAACACGCCGTTAATGCGCACAAATCCAGCAGAGTACATGCGGCAGCTTACGCCATGAAAACAGCTCATAAAAGTATGCCGAATCCATGTTATGAGTAATAAACATCGATGGCTCATCGTCTTGCTCCCACCAATAAAAGCAGTGCAAACACTACCCATGTTCAAGGGCTCCCACATTTACTTACAACTCATGTCATTGACTATCTATATGCTGTTTAAGCATGAAAGTCAAAACCAGATCCTGCCGGTAATCGAAACCTCTCTGAGTTTAAAACGCTGTATCGTATCATTATATGGACTCGTAATAAACATTCACAACACGTACCCGCATGGTGACCTCAAGAACAAGCATTTGCAATGCAATAGGTCTCGCATTTGCAAGTGTTTGAGCTATTGGCATTGTAAATGAGTGGGTTATGTGTTGGTTTTTAAAACAGATAAATAAAAGGCATTGTCATTTTCAATGCAAATAGCTTAAACTCTCGCACATGCAAGACCTATTGCATTGGAAATGCTGATTTGTAAAAGTGTTCCATGCTGCGCTTTCATTTTAATGGTGACTGCGCCCCTTTCTTTAGACCTGCAATTTGGAACCAACCTGCTTCCTCATGAATAGATATGAACAAAAATAGTTAGTAAATCAATAGGCACTGGGTTTATGTACCCATTATCTAAATAGCATGGGTTCTGTCCTTTGGCTCCAGTGGAGTTAGGCCAGAATACTAATGAGCAACTGGAAATACGGCGATACTTTGAAGATGCAATCCGCATTAGCCCTCGCGTCAATCTGAAGTAACTGTCACCAAGGCCTTGTGCAGGTGGTAAATCAGACCCTGAAAGCATATTTATAGGGCCCTCTTTCAAATGGAAAAATACACATTTCGGCTCGTAATCATGTTACCCAATGCATGGTGTTTTAGCAAAAAGCCAAAATAAGAAAATTAATAAAGAAAAAACCTCAACTAAAAATTAAAAAAGCAAGGTAAACAAGTTGTAATAGGAAAGTTCAGGTGGGGGTTTCTCGTAATTCACAAAAGCCTTGCACCTGAACAGACGTGGCACGTGTCTCAGTAAAGACACTAGTTTTCACTCGCTTGGTTGCTGTGCCACACACAGCCTTTAAAAATAACCAACAGAAAACGGAGATGGGGGTGGAAGGGCAGCAACGTTGAGAAGTTTTGGGAAGTGAATGAAGGTAAAAACTGCCAAACATCTATACTGGCATTTTTACACACTAATGGAGTGACCATGGGTGCAGTTTTTATCCCCCTGCTAAGGTTACGCAATTGAGAAAATGCTGGAGATTTAATAGAACACTGGTCTTACCCAGGAACATAACTCTGGGGTGCGTTTCAGCTATGAGGGGCTTGTTCTACTGCAAACGTAGTTGCAAATGCACACGTGGCACGTTTTGGGATACTGGGTTCCCTGTTTGAAGTACAGATGCACCCCAGTTACTAGCTTCAAATGGAGGGTAATTGAGCAGGTTAGTGAAAAAGATTCGCTTCTAAACAATTATTTAAGAGCACAATGAAATGTCTCCCATTTCAAATTATTTTTCTTCACAGGACTCAGCTTTAAAAAAAACAAAAAAAAAAACACTTGCACTCTCTACTGCAGGCCGCTTCCAGGATGCTGCGTACTCACTAACAGGCAATACTGGGGTAATATCAGGTTGAAAGCCAACAACATTTTAGATTCATTCGGGAGTAAATCAATAGGTGAGACCCGTGCCACATCACAGCAAAAAATGAGAGCTGCATCCAAAGGCTGTCGCAGCCTATTATTATGAAAAGGGGCCGGAATATTTGCGAGACCTTCAACAAGCTGCAAATATCTACAGTAGGCACCAGAAAGCAATTTTGCCGACTTTAATAACGCTGTGTGCAACAGACGATGAAAATGAAGAGCTGAACTTTCCAATGGATTGCACTAAACCCAAACTAACATTTGGTTTTAGGCTTGCAAAGGTCAGGCTGTGAGCAAAAAAAAACAAGCATCGCGGCACCGACGCTTTACTTTTAATGTTAAAAGTAAAGCACGGGTGCCGCGATGATATCAAAAGTAAAGAAATAGATGTTTTTTTCTATTCCTTTACTTTTGGTATAATCGCAGCACCCGTGCTTTACTTATAACATTAAAAGTAAAGCGCGGGTGCCGCGATTATACCAATAGTAAGGAAATAGAAAAAAACATCTATTTCTTTACTTTTGCTATAATCGCGGCACCCGCGCTTTACTTTTAATGTTAAATGTAAAGCGCGGATGCCGTGATTATAGCAAAAGTAAAGAAGGGGGGACCCAGGGGGTGCGTGGCGTGAGCCGGTCGCCCCCTGGGTTGTTGGTACAGTGGTAGCGGCCACACAGGTGGGGCTGAAGAGGGATCAGGGTGGCGGGAGGCGTGTGAGGGGAGGTTTCAAATAGGGGGTAGGCGGAGCGGGAAAATCACTGTGCCCTAGGGAGTGGGGAGGAGGGGTTTTGGCCCTGAGTATTTTGTCCTTGGGTGAGAGCCGTAGCGGTGGAGATGACGTCACAGGCAGAGGTCCGGAATGCCGTCCGAGTCCTTTGTGCTGCCGGTAGAAGCGACTTGCTTCAGCCGGGTGTCCCGGGTCAGGCGTGGGTTGGTCTGGCCCAAGCGCCGAGGAAGGCAGTGGAGGCGTGCCTGTCGCCGCAGCAAGTCGTTAGTGTCGAAGACACGGAAGAGGCGGCGGTGGCGGCAGGTCGGGGGTGCTGGCGCTGCTGAGCAGACGGGCTCTAGCGCAACGGCCCCTGGAGGGGAACAGGTACGTGCGCCCACCCATTTTGCAGTGGGCAGGCGACGCGCTAAGGTGGGAGGGAGGAGGGGGCGCTCTCTAGTTTCTGCTGGAAGGCGGGGGGGTGTTACAGGCAGCTGTCTGGGTTTATCGAGGGCTGGTTGCAGAGGAGGGAGGAGGGCAAGGAGTGTGGGGGCCCAGGCTGCTGCTATCAGGAGCGTGAGCATTCACCAGCAAGTGCCCCAGCTGTGTTTGTGTTCACAGAATGTGGACAAGTGGTGCAGGTCAATGGGCAGAATTATGTACTGAGCCCAGCACCGTCTTTCCCTGGAGTTGTCACACCTGTTTTTCCTGGAGAGGCACAGTTGGGCACAGTTGGGGGGGCAGGCAGAGCGGATGCCGCATGACAGAGGCAGTTCTGGCCACGGTGTTAGTAGGAAAGGCACAGCCCCCTTAGCGCACAATATGTTGGTTCCTGGTCAGGTGCAGGCTGGGGTGGGGGCAGTTCGGCAGCCTTCCGGGTCTCAACAAGGAGGCGCTGCGGGCCCCATTGTAGCACATGCCCTGGGCAGTGGTTCAGTAGTTCAGCATGGCGCCGTTCCCTCTGTAGGACTGAGGTCACTGGGACAGGGCACGGGGGGGTTTCCATCGGATTTGGTACAGGAGCATAGGGCGGGTCATTGGATATGGGTAGGAGCTGATAATGCAGCTTTCAGGGCGCAACGTGGAAGCTTTTGGGGTCCAGGAGGCATGCTGGGCAAAAGGGACAGGGCGGTTTGAGCGACTGGCAGGACACCCCTCCGGTTTTATCCGCACGGAAGGTGGCCGGCAAGCGCAAACTGCGGATGGAGCTTTCTGCGGCTCTGTCTGGGGGACCTATTGAGGACGGGAGATCTGGAGCGGATTTCCTTTCCCCTACGGGCCACCATTCCATTAGGACACGGGCTAAAGGGGCATTGCTTTCTGGGGGACGGGGTCCTTTGGCCATGTTTGGGGGCAGTGGGGCACCTTCGGGTGAAGATTTGTTTTTGGACCTTGAAAGTGATGATTTGGAGGAAGGGGAATTGAGGGATGGGGATGGAGTTGATGGGGAACATTTCATACAACCTGTGAAGGGGATGAGGGGTTTGTCGGGGCAACACAGTGTGCTTAGTTTTTTGCAGACGTCTAGTGCGGACCATGCAAGGAGATCGGTCAAGTCGCCCATTCCAGCGAAGCTCCGTTGCCTACAGGTACGGCGGGTTGGTGGTCAGTTTGGCAACAAGGGGGTCACACTCAGAAGTTATCCAGGTCCATTGGTGTTGGGGGTGAGCCATGGGGGAGAATGGGCCTGTGGGGGCGGTACAACAGGGTTCTTTGCTGGGGACGGTTCGGGGAGGGGGTGACTCAGGGATGGATGTTCCAACACCAGCTGTCCCAGGTCAGGAGGTCTCGGTGGCCACGGAAGAAGATAAGAATATTCACAAAAAATTGCCATATATGGGGAGTGCTATGCCAATGGGCTCCCATTTATCTGATAGGACTAAAAGCAGAATTTGGCGGCATGAGTTTGTTGACGTTTTTAAATTATTGCATCGTGACATCCAGGCCAAAGAAGGGTCTAAGGAGGAGGAGTGGGAGTTGGCCAGGAGTCCTAGGGTCCCCAAAAGTATTGAGAATTGGACTTCTGCCTTTCTTATTTATGCTTCCATATACTGTGAGAAATATCCGGATAGGGCGGTTGCTTTGTTTAAGTATATGGACATTATTAGGAAGGCTCAGAGTTATTTTGGGGGTTATGCCTGGTTGTCCTATGATGAGGAATTCAGAGCGAGGTTGAGTGTGGCCCCTCACAGACCTTGGGGTGATGTGGATTCCGAGCTGTGGTTGCAATGGATGGCGTCCTCGCAGCCCCCTGCTACTACTCATACGGCTAGTGGTTTACCGGTTGCTTATCGCCCCTTTCAATCTCGTCCCGCCCAATTTGGGGCAGGGTTTGGAGGCAGGGGTCAGCCGACAAATTTTGGGGCGTGTTGGAATTTCAACAGGGGTTTCTGCAGTAGGCAGTTTTGCTGCTACAAGCATGAGTGTTCTCAATGTGGAGGCAAACATCCCCTCACACAATGTTTTTCAGGTCAGAGGTTCGGTGAGCAGGGAAGAGGGCAGCGGGGAAGAGGACAGATCTTGCAATTTGCAGCAAAGGGCTCCTACCCCAATTAGGCTAGAGGTTTTGGGGCTCTGGCTGGAGGCCTATCCGGATGTTGAAGCCAACAGGCTTTTTTGGGGTTTCAAGGATGGGTTTAAGATTGGATACCAGGGTCCTCGGCAAAGTAGATGGGCTGATAATTTGAAGTCAGCAGAGGAGTTCCCTCAGGTGGTTCAGCGGAAGTTACAGTCTGAGGTGGGGGCGGGTAGAGTTGCTGGTCCCTTTGTGCAATGTCCACTGCCCAATTTGATTGTCTCCCCTCTGGGGGTTGTTCCTAAAAAGAAAGAGGGGGAGTTCCGTTTGATACACCATTTGTCATGGCCTGAGGGCTCCTCCATTAACGATTTTATATCGCCGGTTGACTCCTGCGTTTCATACGCTTCTGTGGATGATGCTCTGCGTTTGGTTAGATCAGCAGGGCACGCTGCGCAATTGGCTAAGAGCGATATCCAATCGGCTTTTTGCTTGCTCCCCATTCATCCATCTGATTTTGAGCTTTTGGGAATGCAAGTTCAAGGGGCTTTTTATGTGGATAAAGTGCTGCCCATGGGGTGTGCTATATCGTGTGCCCTTTTTGAAACTTTCAGCACATTTTTGCAAAGGCGCTTTACTTATGTTACGGGTCATGCCCTAATTTGTCACTATTTAGATGATTTTTTGTTTATTGGTGAACAGAACACAGGTCAGTGTCAATGGGCTTTGCATTCTTTCCAGCAAATGGCTCAGGAATTGGGGGTGCCATTGGCGATGGATAAAACAGAGGGGCCTAGTACTACGTTAGTGTTTCTGGGCATTGAAATTGACACGGTGGCTATGGTCGCTAGATTGCCGTCTGAGAAAGTGCAGGAGATTTCGGCATTCTTGTCCTCTGTGAAGGGGGAGCGCAAATTGGAGCTTCGGAAGGTGCAAAAACTGCTGGGTTACCTCAACTTTGCGTGTAGGGTTGTCCGGGCTGGGAGAACTTTCTGTAGGAGACTTGGTTTGGCTATGTCTCTCCCACATCATAGAGTGCGTATTTCAGCGGCACTTAGGGCGGATTTGTCCATTTGGTTAACTTTTCTGGCAGATTTCAATGGAGTGTCTTTGTTTTTTGGGGACGAAGACATGATTTGGGAAGTTCAGATTTACTCGGATGCGTCTGGAGCAAAAGGCTTTGGCATATTCTGGGAAGGGCGTTGGTGCGCTGAGTGTTGGCCAAGTCAGTGGCTGTTGCAGGGTCGCAGTATTGCCTTTTTTGAGTTCTTTCCTCTCTTGGTTGCTTTGTACGTTTGGGGTGAGGAGTTTAAAAATCGCTCAGTGCTGTTTAATGTTGACAACTTAGCTGTAGTCGCCTTGATCAATAATCAGAAGGCTAGAGATTTGAGAGTCCTACGTTTATTGTGTGCCTTTATGCTCAAATGTTTACAGTTTAACATTGTTTTTAAGGCAAGACACATTCCAGGAGTGCATAACGGTATAGCAGATTCTCTGTCTCGTTTGCAGTGGGACAAATTTCAAAGGTTGGCACCTGGGGCAGCTCCCAACAAGACTCAAATCCCACAGTGTGTTTGGGAGTGGGGGGACTGAGAATTGTCGCCTTGGTAGAAAACTCTGTAGCGGCATCTACGAGACGGAGCTATCAGCAAGCCTGGAGCGAGTTCTTATGCTATGGTAAACTGTGTGCTGAGCATAGGTGGAGATTGAATGATGAACAACTGCTACTGGGTTTTGTTTTGCACATGATAGACAAAGGTCTTTCCCACACTACCATTTCTGGTAAATTGGCAGGAATTTCTTTTTACGGGCAGTTGAGGTGGGGAAGGGATCCGGTGAGGGGGGTCCTGGTCAAAAGGGTCCTTAAAGGTTTAAGTAGGGTGCAGGTAGGGGCTAAGCCGTTGAGGCGGGTGGTGACGTTTGAGTTGTTGCAGAAAATGCTTTTGGAGCTTCCCCTCTGCTGTTACAATGAGTCCGAATGCGGACTATTTAGGTTATGTTTTCTTTGGTTGTTCTTTGGGGATTTCAGGGCATCCGAGCTCTTGGGTTCGGTTCATAGGGCAGGTATTCAGAGTGCAGAGGTTTTTCTGGAAGAGCAAAGGTTGCGCATTTGGTTGCGTGTTTCAAAAACGGATCAATTGGGGAGGGGAAAATGGATTTTCTTAAACAGGAGTGGGGTGGGCCAATGTTGCCCTGTCAAAGAATGGGAGGTTTTCAAAGCTTCTAGTTTCTTTTCGCAAGGGACAATTTTTTGCCATGCCCAGGGGCGTCCGGTCTCAGTTGCCCAGTTGTTGGCTGTAATGAGACAAGTGCTTTTTCGGGTAGGTGAGAATCCGTTGTGTTTTGGCACGCACTCTTTCCGCATTGGGACAGCCACAGAAGCGGCTCGCTTGGGATGGTCCTGGGCAGACATACGGCGTATTGGGAGGTGGAAGTCCAAATGTTGCGAAAAATATGTTCGGAAATAATCTTCAAAGTTTTTTCCTTTGTTCCTCTGGTTAATTTTTGTTTCTCTACCTAGGTAAGCTTCCGGGGCGTGTAAATTGGAAAAAAACAACATGGATAATAGGACATTCCTTCGTAAAATGGGCCGCGGTGTATGCCGAGCAACAGATTTGTGGGAGATCGCTTGGACTTCACAGTGCTAGCCATGAGGTGGTATGGCATGGAAAAGGGGGTTTGCGCTGGGGGGGTTTGTTCCCGCTTTTGGCCAGGATGTGTTCATGGGGAGGTCCACCGAATCTGCTCATTATCCATTTGGGTGAAAACGATCTAGTCAGCTTATCTGGGTTTACTCTAATAAAATTGATGCAACGGGATCTGGGGGTCCTCACAGCTTCTTGGGAGGGCACTCAGGTAGTATGGACGGAATTCATCACGAGGTTGCATTGGAGAGGAGCACGTAACCATGCGGCGATGGAGAAAGCGAGACGGAAGGTTAATCGAGCTATGAGACTGTACTGTGAGGGCAAAGGGGTGAAGGTTCTGGCTCATTCTCACATTCGGGGCTCGGAAGGCTATCTTTTCAGGGACGATGGGGTTCATTTGTCCAAAATGGGGCAAGCTTATTATTTGCTGGAGTTAAGGGACTTGATTGCGCAAATTTGGAAAGAAAGTATTTGGTGTGCCTGAGAAGTTTTTGTTGCACACATGGTTCCGGGGTGGGGCAGGAAAACTCTTTTGGTTTTCCTGGTTGGCGGATATTTTTCTGGGGGGGTGGGCAGCCTTGAGCGGGATTGTCCATCCTCCAACGGGGGAGGTGGGGGGGGACTAAGTCAAGGGGACAGGAAATGAGAATGAGGGGATGCTATCTACAGGGGTCAGTCATTCAGGCTCTGATTGGGCTTTACAATGGGGGTTTCTGTTTTTGTACATAGTTTGAAATAAAAGTGAAGAATTTATTAATGATATATTGAAAATGTTGGAAAAGAAATTGATTGGCACCTGTCTTAATAAAGTGGCCTTTTTTGCTATGTAAAGAATTGTGGGGCGTGAGTTATTGTGCGAATAGATGTTTTTTTCTATTTCTTTACTTTTGGTATAATCGCGGCACCCGCGCTTTACTTATAACATTAAAAGTAAAGTGCGGGTGCCGCGATTATACCAAAAGTAAAGAAAACACGCTACAATCGCAGCACTGGCGCTTTACTATTAATGTTAAAAGTAAAGGTGCTTTACTTTTAATGTTAAAAGTAAAGCACCGGTGCTGCGACTAGCAAGCTAAAAATGCTACCGCCGGCCACAGCTTGCAGTGTTGTGCGTGAGTGGTGCACGCGCAGCAGTAATCACGCCATATGGCGCCTCTGCTGAAGCGCGCGCACATGCACTGCAAGCTGTAGCCGGCGGTAGCATTTTTTAAAGACCTTACTAAAGTCTCTCCGAGCAGCGCATGCGCTCTGACTCAGCGAGACCTAAAAAGTGTCAGCTTTTTGGGACACTCAAACCCTGCTTACTGGTTCTGCTGTCCTTTTACAGGCTACCACATTGATCACATTAGCAGTCATGCAGTGCCCGCGACCCCGTTAACTGAAACACCAACCACCCACAAGTAATAAAGTATTATAGTGGCCATAAAGCTGCCTTTCAAAATGAGTGAGATAAGTATTGTCACTATGCGAAAAACGAACACTGACATAACAGAGAGGATATTTAAGGGATAGCCACTCATATGTGGAGTTTAAACACCTGAGATGAATAAAGCCCATACATTTACCAAAAAAAGTGCAATCCACCTGAAAAGTTTTAATGGCTATACTCTAATATTTATACAGCTGATATACAATAGAGTAGCTACTATCCAGACCCGATAATAATACTGAATCACCACAAACCCATTTACAATGGGGGAGATATTTAAAATGTAAACAATAATGTACTGCACTAGAAGAGTAAGGTACGTTGCAGTATATTCAGATTATAGAACTCATTCCATAGCCAAGGATGCTCCTCTAAACTGCTAAATTGTGCTCAAACAGAGGTAGTACTACCAGGAGTTTCTATAGGTCATTTGCAAGATATGAACACTAAGCCTCAGGCATGCAATTAAAATCACAACTCTATGTCTGCCTGTTCAGAGCCACAGGGATATAACAGAATCCCACCATCTTGAACATTCACATGGACCCATCCAGAGTGAGCCATAACCCCCCCCCCCCCCCCAAGTGGTGCCCCTCTAACACTGGACCCTTGGCGGTTGTGCTATAGGTGCCCAGATAGCCAAAAGCCAAAACTTGGGATTTGGAGGTCTTAAAGCTCAAAACTGATCTAAGAACCGAGGGATGACCGGGACCAACCTCCTCATCTATACGCCCAAGGTGCATTACCAGTTGCCCTGACTTGGCGTTAGCTAGTGCTACGTTCTTATCCGCAGCAGCAAATCCTGTTCATTGGTCCTAAGGCAAAGGGGCATCTGGCCTCCTGGAACTCTCATTGGCTAAAGTCTCCGGCCTCTTCCCGCTGGAGATTTGTGACTTCCAAAAAAGAGACCAAGTCTGAATGTAGAAATCTTCACCATGACTTCGTCCAGCTGCCCCCTGACAATGGCGATCCCTCCTTAGACACCGCCTGCAGCCTAGCCCTGCTGAACTTTACCTCCTCCAAAAATTTTCTTCCCAATGTCTTCTAAGCCCGAAGGTAAGCTCTGACAGGGCCCAATCCACTTTTGTATCCGACCCAGTCTTAGGTGTCCATGTTGGCGTTTTGATCATTTAGACGCTAGTTTTTACAAAGAAAATTTAAAATTCATAACTCTGGTTCTACTGATTAAGTTTAGTGATTTGGGTATCAAATAATTTATTAAAATAGACTCTATTTTTCTAAATTGATGTGGGATTTTTCTTGTGTTGTGTCTTCATCTTACTACTGCTTGTGTGCGGCATAAATAGTTTACACATTGCCTCTAAGTTAAGCCTGACTACTTTTATGCCGAACTACCAGAGGGTTAAGCACCGGTTAATTAAGTGAGTTTTGTAGTTCACCCTGGCTGTTGCTTGAACAGGGGTCACCCTCCATTCAACCAACAACCCAATTTCTCACAATTATGTTGTGATTGACTCAACACCCATCAGAGGGAAACAGGCATTACAACGCGCCCATTATCACGCATTGCTGTTACAACACTACTGTTACAATGTGAGTGTCATTACCATGCATAACCTTTACCCCCCTCCAATAAGGCCCAGAGGAACGCCACCCCCCAGGGCCGGCTCCTGCTATGTTCCGGGGTGCCCACCCCCGGGACATAGCTGTTTGCTATGGTTTGGTGGGAGCTTTACCACTCCTGCCAAGTCATAGCAAAGGCTTGGCGAAGGCTTGTAGCAAGCTAGAGCACAAATAATGCTCTCGCTTGCTAAGAAGCGGAGCACAATTGCTTTGACAGAGAGTGAGCTACATGTTCAGTAGCTCCCTCTCTGTCAAAGCATTGGTGGCACAATTGAGGCCTAACCCAGGGGATGGGGTCCCCAGGGCCAAAATCGGCCTGGGAGCCGGGCCACATGCCCCCCTCCCATTAATGTTATTATTCTTTTTTTTAAATAAAAAAGAGGCCAGGCCCCCGGGGATGGGGACTCTGGGGTCGAAATTGGCCAGGAGGAGGGCACGCGCCCTCCCTCCGCAAATAAATAAGAATTACATTTGTTTAAAAGACCGGCAAGTCACCATATGCCCACCCCCTTTCACCACCACTCTGCAAACGCACTGCCTGGTGCATGCTTGGCGGTGGGATGAAGTCCCCTAAGCGGCAGAAAGTCCTTAGGGGCCAACAAGCCCTTCTGTTCCCTCCAGTAAGCCATTGCCCGTGGCTCTCCACTGTTACTTTTTTGGGAGGGTTGGGTGGATGTAACCCCGGCCTCAGAAGTACTTGCATTTTTCTCCCTGAAAATAATTGGGATGAAGCAGTTTAAGGTATTGTATTCATATACGCAGGGTGTTTCATATTACTCCTCTAAGAAAATATTCATAGTTACACTTCTTTGCCCATGCATTTTTTAGAGTACTCTCTCAAACTTTATTATCCCACTTACAGTGCGAGATAACCCCGTATGCATGTAGGCACAATTGCCAAAGTATTTCTGTGCTTGACGAATATATGCATGCACTCCCATATCTACCCATGTCATATGTGCCAACACATACATCTACTGGGTGACTCGTGATTTATTAAACCACATACAGCTTTATTTTTGCTGTCTCCTCCCTAAAATTGCCTCCAAATCAATGCAAGTAAATTAAGTTCCTCTATTTTGGTTTTTTTTCAACGTTCCTCTTTCATGCTTCCAAATGTTGGCATTATGCCGTATATGGTGTTTTACTTCCCTGTGCTCAAGGAGAGAGCAGGCCTGTCTAGAAATGTGTGTGTACTGAAAGAAATGTCTACTGGAAGTACCAGGTACAAATGTCAATACTTAATAATACTTGACAGACAGGACAACTGTACTTTCCTGATAACTTGCATTGTTGTAAAATGCATTTGGAAAAAAATATAACTATTAACAAGTCTAACACAATAAATCGGGCTTCTCCCGCTTACTTTGGGAGTGTTGGAACGTGGGGATCCAGTGAAATATGGAGGTCATCTCCCTCGACATGCCACTAACTAACACCATGTTTACAGCTTTTGGCATGTCACTTACAAATCATCGACATTCTGCGTTTAAGTCTAATTAGTTTAACTGAAACCAACATTAAATGCATTAAAGTACTTGCTGCGTGACTCCCCTGGCTAGGTTTGATGGCTCCCCGGGGAGCCACGGCATACAGTTTGGGAACCACCGACTTATGCCCCTGCAATGCACTGCTTATGACTGATGTTACTGACCATGTAATGGGTGATGTAATATGTTAGGTCAATGGTTCCCAAACGTATTTGACCCACCGCTCCCTTGACCCATTGGCCATTGCCCGTGGCTCCCCACTGTTACTTTTTTGGGAGGGTTGGGAAGATGTAATCCCGGCCTCGGAAGTACTTGCATTTTTCTCCCTGAAAATAATTGGGATGAAGCAGATTAAGGTATTATATTCATATACGTAGGGTGTTTCATATTAGTCCTCTAATAAAATAGTCATAGTTACACTTCTTTGCCCATGCCTTTTTTAGAGTACACTCTCAAACCTTTTTATCCCACTTACCGTGCTGGATAACCCCCCTATGCATATAGGCCCAATTGCCAAAGTGTTTCTGCGCTTGAAGAATATTTGCATGCAGTCCCATATCTACCCATGTCATATGTACCAACACACACATCTACAGGGTGACTCATGATTTATTAAACCACATACAGCTTTATTTTTGCTGTCTCCTCCCTAAAATTGCCTCCAAATCAATGCAAGTAAAATAAATTCCTCTGATTTGGTTTTTTTTCAACGTACCTCTTTCTTGCTTCCAAATGTTGGCATTATGCCGTATATGGTGTTTTACTTCCCTGTGCTCAAGGAGAGAACAGGCCGGTCTAGAAATGTGTGTGTACTGAAAGAAATGTCTACTGGAAGTACCAGGTACAAATGTCAATACTTAATAATACTTGTCAGACAGGACAACTGTACTTTCCTGATAACTTGCATTGTTGTAAAATGCATTTGGAAAAAATCAAAACTATTAACGAATCTAACAAAATAAATCAGGCTTCTTCTGCTTACTTTGGGAGTGTTGGAATGTGGAGATCCAGTGAAATATGTAGGTCATCTCCCTCGACATGCCACTAACTAATTCTACGTTTACAGCTTTTGGCATGTCACTTACAAATCATCGACATCATGCGTTTAAGTCTAATTAGTTTAACTGAAACCAACATTAACTGCATTAAAGTACTTACTGCGCGGCTCTCCTGGCTAGGTTTGATGGCTCCCCAGGGAGCCATGGCACACAGTTTGGGAACCACTGTGTTAGGTCATAAGCAGTGCATTGCGGAGACGTAAGTTATAGATAGCTCAGGTAACTGTAACTGCTGAATGTCACTGGTTTTGTATGAGTGACATCTGAGCCTTGCTCTAACATCCCTGTAACCTTTGTGTTTTTTTCAGAACATTTCTATGGTTTTTTTATGATTCTATTTCCCATCTACAATGGCCTTGTAACCTTTGCTTTTTTTAAGTGGACGTCTTTATTCCTGTAGATATAAAAAGTTAACAGACAGACAAAATCTCAACAGTACTCCAATTGTCTAAAAAGCCCAATCCTTTTCTCAATAGCAGATATTGCCAGCAGATGTTAGAATTTAACCCCATAGGTCCCCTTCCATGTTTTTCATAAGTATGTGTACAATTCCGCATATGTGTTGAGAACACATAGGGTTTCAGTTCCTACCATCACAATCCATCTTGATTCTGCATTTCTTCGAGTGACTTCACAATCTCGTCCTCTGATTTTAGCTGTAATATGTTCGATATCTGAAATTGTTCAAATCCCCATCATGTTCTTTCTAGATGTGTTTTTTTTAAATCGCTCTCATGTGTTGCAGTATATGTGACTTGAACTTCTTATCTGTGCTTCCAATATATTGCTTTCGACAGCTACATTCTAAAAGATATATACATGTGTTGTTTCACATGGTATCTTTTCCTTGATCTTCATTATTTTGCCATTAAGAATTCTGATATCTGTCCGATTTTAACCAAAACGAAAAGCTTTGCATTTCTGGCATTCCATAAATCCATTCTTCTTTGAGACCCAATTTCCTTTTGTGATCCCCTTCGTTTTGTAAAGTGACTCTGGGTTAAAAGATCTCCTAATGATGGTACCTTTCTGTATGTGATGTTCAGATCTCACAATGTTAAACCCTTGAGTTTCTAATCTTTTCTCAGCATTTTCCAATGATTACCTAATGGTTTTATGATGGATTTGTTAGACCCATTAAAATCCACGATAAATCTTGTCACCTCACTCATCTCCGAATCCTTCTTTGATGTTTTGGGTACAAGCAGATTAGCTTGTTGAAATATAAAAATCTGATTCTCTCATTTATTTTGATTGAGCTATGCATCATCCATTTTTACCCCTGCCCTACTTCCAGCCTCTATCCTTGACACCACACCTGCATAGACATTGGTAAAGAATCTAGATTGGGGTATTGTAGGCTGTGTATACATGCAGAGTCAGCGCAAAAGAACAGCTGGTGTCTGCTCGGGGTTTCTAGACAATGGTAAAGCCTTAAATAAAGTTTACCTAGATAGCATATCTTGTTCTGCAGCCTCAGGAGGCGAGGATTGCGCAAGATACTAAGGCTGTCGATTCTTACCATTACTTCATTTGTGTGTTCTTCCCAAAGCTCTATTTACCCCGGCTGTTCCTTGTTTGTGATCTTTTGCTGTAAAAACCCATGTAACCATCATTCGGTGTGCTTCCTCCTTGAGTATCTCTGTGGTGCTTTTCGGACGAGGCCCCATTCATGAATGCTAATAAATGATCTTTAGTTTGTACTTCACTTCAGTGTCGATTCCTCCTTACTTGTTTAGAACCCGTGAACGAAGGGTGACCCTGCACCAGTGGTTTTATGATAAATCCGCTTCCACAAGCTCTCTTTTGTTTTACCGCTCTTTCTTTAGCATTATCTAGTACAGACACCGGATGGCCACAGTTCCTAAATATGTTATACATCTCAGTCATTTGTTCCTCAAATTCATGATCTTCAGAGCAATTTCTTCAAGTCCTCAGGAACTCTCTATATGGCACACTCCACTTAAGAGATTTAGGATGGGCACTGTTAGCAGATAAAATACTATGTCAGGCGGTGGATTTACGAAATGGAGTTGTGCATATTTTGTCATCTTTGATATACACTCAAATATCCAAATAATTAATTGTGTACTAACTGACTGTATGGGTAAATTTCAATTTTAAAGAATTCATGTTCAAAGACTGTAAAAAACATTCCAACTTCTCTACTTCACCTTCCCTTATTAGAAATAGGTAGTCGATATAACGTACCCATAAAACAACTTTTTCCATTTTTACCCTCGTATTTTCTTCCGACCATATACATTCTGCTTCCCAGTATCCCATGGTGAGATTGGTGTACGTTGGTGCGAATTAGGTACCCATGGCCGTACCTTTATTTTGTTTATAGAATTTACCATAAAAATGAACACATTAATAGCCAAACAAAAGGACATCATGTCTAGCAACATCTGTGTATGTTCAAGCAAACTCAAAGAACGCATCCTCAAAAAATATTCACATGCTCTCAGGCCATCTTCATGAGCAATCGATGTATACAAAGAGACCACATAAATTGTGACCATTGCATATTCGAATTTCCAGGGTATTTCATTAATTCGATTCAGATAATTCATCGAGTCACGAATGTATGATGGTAGGTTGGCCACATATGGAAGCCAGAAAATATCCACAAACCTAGATGTATTTTATAGAAGGGCACTACACAAACTGACAATCAGGCATCCCGAAGGATTTTCTGGACTCTCCTGTACTTTAGGGAGCACATAGATAGTTGAAACAACTGGATAAATGTATTGGATTTCCTCTTCTCTAGAAGATTTAACTCATACCATTTGTGTAACTAAGTGTGAAATGCCAGCTTGATCTTATCGGTGGGATTCTCTTTCAACTTCTCATAATTCATAGAGTCATTTAAGTTGTCTCATGACCTCTCAATAGTATTTATGGCGATCCCTTGCAACTATATTTCCAACATTATCCAAAGGTTTTATGATAATATCCTCATCCTGTCGTAAATCTTTTAAGGAGCACCACTCATCCACCCTCATGTTTTGTTGTAGCTGATCATTCAGTTGCTGTTCCTTAATCAAGATGTCTCTCAATTCTTCTGCCATGATCTCATGGAACATGTTTGCCGGTGGAAGTTGGGGGCAGAATCTAGATTTCTTTTTACTTTTGCTGGTCACTGTTTTATTTGTTTCAATGCCCATGAGACCACAACATTCTATATTCATCATCCTTTCCATTTCCTGTTCCATTTGTTGGCCACCATCCTCTGATTACAAACTGAGAAGATTTCTCAAGGGAGTTATATCTTCTGATTTTCTTTTTTTTGATAACCAATTTTGATTGATTTTTGGTTGCAACGAAGAAAATAGCACCGTTCAGGAATATATCGTAAACGGCAAGACCAAGGCACAAACAAATCACATTGGCATAAAAGGTTGGACGCACATGGGGCTGATATCGGCATACCCTCTCTCAATCTAGATAGCGTATCAGTCCAAATTAGTGTTCTATCACTCTGACCCACTTGCCCCACATTCAACGAAATTTCTTAGGACAACCCCATGCCACATAAAGAGGCCGTTCCTGCGCGGCACACAAGTCCACCCCTCTGCACCAGCGCGCCAATGTAGGTGTGGTAGTGTTCAGCCAGTGAGCTGCAATGTCCCTCTTGGCTACTGCTAGTGCTGTATTAAGAAAGAGCCTCTCAGCCCTGTTGCTTTCTAGCTCCTCGGTGATGCCCAGGAGAACATGTGTAGAGTCAAGAGGAACCTCCCATCCCAAGACCTCCGTGAGTTCCCCCGTTACGGACTCCCAATAGTATCACAGGGCAAAGCCATACCATATGATCAAAGTCTGCCCAGGAGTGAGTACAGCGGGTCAAAGCCCCGCGCGGTGAAGACGCAGCGGTGTAAGATAGGCAGCATGTAGGAAGTATATTTGGACAAGTCAAAGCCTTTCCGAGACCGCAATTATTTTAGGAGCCATCAGGGCGTCTCTCCAGTCGGCGTCTTCCAGGGTCCTGAGCCAACCCTCCCACTTGTCCCGGAGTTAAGAAAGGGAGTTGGGAGTGTTGTTTGTGAGGGAACGGTAAATACGGGAGATCCCTCTCCTTCCCAGATCACCAGTCATGACCTGAGCTTTGGGTGGACTATACTCGGGCAAAGAAGTGCCTTCCGATATATAGGAGCGGAGGGTATGGCGTAACTGCAAATAACTGAAAAACTGAGAGGAGTGGAGGGAGTGTCGGGCCTGCAAATCCTGAAAGGAGCGTAGATGGGTACCGCTCCAGACATCGCCCAGCAGGGACATCGCCCAGCAGGGAAATCCCAATGAGGTCCCAGGGCCGGAATCCCGGAAGAGAAACAACCTCCCAGAACCTGGTGCCACACCACAAGGGGGTATACTGGGTCAGCTTGGCCGACCAGCGGGTATGATGCAGGGAGGCCCGCCAGGCAAGGAGCACTCCGCGTGTGACCTCAGGGAGAGCTTGGGGAACAACATACCCTACAGCATCCCCTGGATAGTGGAAAAGCCTAGGGTGTGCAGTTCCTGACGGTACCCCGGGTCAGACCAGCCGCCGTTAAACCAATCATGCACCGTAAGGAGCCGGGTCGCTAAGTAATAAAGATATAGGCTCGTCATCCCAAGACCACCATCAAAGGGTGGGATTCGGCATTGGGCCAGGGCCAGCCTGGGCCTCCGCCCCCCCATAAAAACTTAGTGGCCAAGCCGTCCATCTCTCGGAACCAGGACCTGGCGAAAGAAAGATGTGTATTTTGTAGCATGTACAGAAAGCGTGGTAAAATCATCATTTTAAAAAGGGCTATCCTGCCTAGAGGGTTTAGGGGTAGCATACACCATTTAAGGTGGTCAGCGCAGACCCGTTTAACCAGTGGGGTGACGTTAAGTGACCAGGCAAGGTCGGGGAGAAGGGCCACCCAGATCCCCAAGTACTTGACGGACTGCCGCCGAAGGGGGATCGTCGACTGCCAGCATTCATGTGACAAGTGAAGGGGGACCAAAACGAACTTGGCCGAGTTTAACCGGAGGACGGAGGTGTGCTCAAAGAGGTCCAGGGCCCGAAGACATCGAGGCCCCGATTGGGCCGGTTCCACCAGAAACAGAAGCACATCGTCTGCATAGAGCGCGATCTTATCCTCTTCAAAACCTGGCCACCTCCATCCAGTGAGAGAGTGGTCAAATCGAATAAGGCAAGCAAGGGGCTCCATTGCCAAAGCAAACAGGATCAGCGAGAGGGGCACCCCTGCCTCGTACCTCTTCTAATAGGGAAGGGACGAGAAAGAGCCCCATTGATGAGGACCTGTGCCCGGGGCCGACAATACAATGTTCTACACCAGGTTGAGGAAAGGGATTCCGTAGCCCATCTGCTCCAACACAGCCTCTAAATAACCCCAGTCAACCGAGTCGAAAGCTTTCTCAAAATCTACAAGAAGGAGAGAAAAATAGGGAGACAGCAAGTGCCGGTTCGCGAGAGCAAGATGAAGGCGTCTAAGACAGTGCCTTGTCCCTCGGAGAGGCATAAAGCTGCATTGATCTGGATGAATCAGACTAGCCAGGTGCGTTCTTATGCGGTTGGCCAGGACAGAGGCGAAAATCTTAAGCTCAGCTTTAATAAGAGAGATGGGACAGTAGTCCGAACAGCAGCTCGAGGGGGGTTGAGACTTAGGGATCACTACAATGGTAGCTAGGTCTGTCTCTGGGCGGAAAGAGCCGCAATCCACTGTTTCACGGTACATTGTCACTAGAGGTGAGACCAGGGTGTCTCGGTAAGACGCATAAAATTCTTGGGGGAGCCCATCCGGTACCTGGCGTCTTATCGGCTGCCATGCGTGATATGGCATCCAACACATCCTCGGGGGTGATGGGGAGGTCCAGTGCCTCTGCCTCAGATTCACTAAGGTGCGGAAGGGGGAACCGCTCCCGCCGGAGGAGCTCAGGGAGCGAAAGACTTGACGCCTGCACCGAATAGAGGGTGGTATAGTAAGAGGCAAAGCATTGGGCCACCGCTGTCAGGGCGCGATGGATCTCGCTGCTCGTGTCAGCCACCTCCGGTATTATATGGTTGGCCATAGGGTAAGTGGCGAGGCGATGGAGGAGCTTCCCATTTTTATCTCCCCAACCATACACTCGGGCCATGGAAGATCGCCAAAGTAATTTGGCAGCCTCCAGGGAGATCTGTCTGATTTCATTTCTCAGGAACGCAAGGCTCCTGTCTTGGGCATCGGTTCTGTCTTCAGGGGGCAGTGTCTCGAGCTGGGCGGCCTGTGCCTCCAAAAGTGTGAGCTGGGAGTCACGCGCCGTACGGGCAAGTTTGAGTTGGCCTTTGGC
Source organism: Triturus cristatus (assembly GCF_964204655.1). Taxonomy (NCBI): domain Eukaryota; kingdom Metazoa; phylum Chordata; class Amphibia; order Caudata; family Salamandridae; genus Triturus; species Triturus cristatus. Next base: position 429,330,845 of record NC_140580.1, read on the forward strand.
AAAGCCCCGAATGGTGGCCTTCTCGGCCTCCCAAAGGGTACGAGAGGAGGACACTGAACCTTGGTTAGTGGTGAAGTAGAGGCGAAGCTCGGCACCTACTTGGTCTTTGAACTCCTCGTCCTGGAAAACACAGGCGTTGAGTCGCCAGATTGGGCGCGAAGACGGAGGGAGGGAGCCTATGTACAGCATCATTGGGGAATGGTCCGACAAGCCCCTGGGGAGGATAGAAATTGTTTGAATCGCTCGGCAATCCTGTACCGGCAGGAAAATGTAATCTATGCACGCACATGTGTGGTGAGAGGCTGAGGTATGGGTATATTGTCACGCTGTCGGGTACCAAAGTCTCCAGGCATCCCCGAGACCCAGACTGGCAGCCCAAGTCGAGAGGAGGCCGGATTGGGCAGTCCTGGAGGCGGAGGGGGCGAGGCGGTGTCAAAGCTGGGATCCATAACCGCGTTAAAGTCACCCCCAATAACCATCATTCCTAGGGGCAAGGCAGCGACCTCTGAAGTGAGTCTCTGGAGTGTGGAGGCCAACAGGGTGGGAGGGGAATAGACAGCCAATAGGTTAAGGGGTTGATCTCCGAGGGTCCCTTCCAGGAGAATAAAGCATCCCTGAGGGTCGTGGGTCACTTTACATGTCATCAGAGGAAGAGTGCGACGCACCAGAATAGCTACTCCCCTTGACCCTCTACTAAATCCAGAGTGCCAGACTCCGCCGTAGCCATGCCGCATAAGGAAGGGGCAATGATTGCCCATTAAGTGGGTCTCTTGAAGCAGGATTAGGTCTGCGGCTTGATGCTAGGCATATCACAGGACGGCTGCGAGCTTGACCTTGTCTAGCAGGCCATTAACATTCCAGGACATTATATGGAGCGACGACGTCCCAGGTCGCCGGGCAGGGGAAAGTCATATAAGGGGCCAGGCAGCCGGCGAGTATAGCAGAGGCCGTGGAAGTGGGACTGCACCTAAAGCTAGTGAATATGTTGCCATAGTGTTGGGTGGTACGTGTTTACCTAGATGTAGAGGTGTGAAACCGGTGCAAAAAACAAAAGAAACAAAAAACAGAACAAACAGGGGCCACAACCCCAATCCCCCCCAAGCCCCCCACCCCCCACCCTATACTTCAGGAACGGAAGCATCTGTCACCAACAATAAACAGTGAAGCGAAGGAACCAAACTAAAACGCTTGGAAACAGGAAATCGTGAAGGGCCCCTCCTCGTAATAGGATGTTCACATCTGTAGCCATCGGTGACAAGTTAGTCATTAGGCACTGGACAAAACTGGCCAACATCTGAAGAGACAAAATAAAGGTTCAGCTTAAATTCAAGCAGGCCCTGGAAGGAGCGTCGGGCTGCGGGAGAGATCAGTGTCCGGTAGGTCCAGCAAAGATGGACGAGGTGAAGCAATTCCGGGGTCGGAACGGCCTGAGGAACCGGAGCGCCGCCTGGCAGGGAAGGTCTCACTAGGTGGTTTGGGCATAAGCCGTTGTGAAGGGCCCATCGGAGAGTCCAAGCTTGTGCGCCTCAGGCCCCTGATTCTAACAGAGCGCCTGCGTCTCGGTCAGAGGAGCGACATGTCCCGCCGGGCACCTCCATTGCCGCTGGATGGGGCTGGATTTGGGGCATTTAGTCTCATCGGACGGTCCTCTGTTGCCCATGTCCATGCCTCCTCAGGAGTATCAAAGACAAGAGATTTGTCTTGAAAAACCACTTGCAAACGGGCCGGGAAGAGGAGGCTATACTGAATGTTAAGCAAGCGTAGTTTTTGCTTGACTTCTCCAAAGGAACGGCGCTGGGTTTGGACCTCTCGGGTGTAGTCAGGAAAGACCATAATCGTCAGGTTTTCTTATTTAAGAGGTTGCTTTTTGCGGGATGCGGTCAAGATAGCATCCCGATCATTGAAGTTGAGGATCCGCAGGATTATCAGTCTAGGAGGGGCTCCCGGCTGCGGGCGGAGAGCAAGCGACTGATGTGCCCTCTCGACCGTGAACCAGGGGGAGAGAGAGCCCTCGGGCATCCAGGAGCACAGACAGCGCTCCACGAAGTCCGCCGCCTGACCCTGCTCCACACCCTTTAAAAATCCAATCAGGCGAAGGTTGTTGCGACGGGATCGGTTTTCAGCATCTTCGGCCCACCAATGCAGCTCTTGCGTGTGGGACTGGAGTTGAGTAACCTGGATCTTGAGCTGATGGACGTCGTCCTCCACGGTAGATGTGCGGGACTCTGTTTCTTTAATCTGTGCAGTAGCATTGCGGAGGTCCTGCCGGATCAGGGTCATGTCCACTCGGACTTCCGATATTTTACTCTCGACCGAGGATTGCGATGTGTGGCTGGCCTGGGGAATGGTAGAGAGGTCTGCCACGGCAGGAGCTTCAGTTGCCCCGGAGTCCGTGGTGGTGAACCGATCCATCTTTGTTTGGGTGGCGGGAGTCATGGGAACCCTGTCTCTGCCCATGGCTACTGTTGAGTAGTGAGAGAATGCAGCCCGGGACACGGGCGGCCAGGCAGGCCAGGGAAGGGATGGCGGCCAAGGAGGAGGGAAGAGAGCAAGGCCCGTCCAGGCCACACCGCTCCACGACCACCGTCGATGCCTTCAGCAGGGGACCCACGCAGGTCAGCGGGAAGAGCTCCAGGCGCACAGATCCACAGGGGGGCAAGGTTGGTGTCAGACCAGGACTCCCGGGCCCGCTGGAGTGGAGGGACCAAAGTCAGCCACCTGCCGGCGGGGTGAGAGATGAGGTCAGAGTCTTGGGAGGGACTAGGGTGAAGCCGGGACCAAGAAGACACCACCACCTGATGTAGTGCCAGAGACCCACTGGCTGAGGCTGCAGCCTACCGCCTCCACCAAACACAAGGCCATCCAGGAGGGACACCCCCACAGGTAGGGCCACCACAGCCCGAACCGGCAGCGAAAACACCCCTCACACCCCACCAGAACACCACGGGATGGAGGAGGGGTGCCCGACCGTAGTAGGCTGGCCACCGCACTCAGGCACCGCAGCTTACGGTCAGGCAGGGTGCGGGGGACCGTCTCGAGCCAGGGTCCCAGTACCACCTTGCAGAAGGAGACAGGGGGGGAAGGCCACACCAGTGAAGAAGCCGCCCACAACCACCCAATCAGCGGCCGATTCTCAGCTCCTCAGGCCAGCACACCAACGAGCCGGATAATGATTGCAAGCACTGCCGCTCTGTAGCCCCACAACAGTCACCTCAGGCCCCAAGATTCAGTCCTCGTGCGGAGCCCCAGACCAGGCTAGGGATCATGGTGGGGAGTCAGCAAGTGCGGAACACAGATCCACCCAAGAGGGGGGCGGCACCACATCGGAAGCCCCACTGCCCCAGATGGCAGTCGAGTTGCCCCGTACCACTGCAGCACTGGGGGGTTCACAGCCCCGGCCGGACCACGTTACTGTGCCCCCACAGTCCAGGGGCAGATAGAGCGCAGGATACCCCCAGGAGAGGGTCACAGATTCACTCAATGGGGGCAACCCCCACCGCCAGATCGACAGCCGACTCACACCCCTACAGGCAGGCAACCCCGTGGGCAGTCATGACAGGCAGGCACCCCCTCACCTCACAGTAGATATCACAGGGCCCCAGGCCTTCAGGCCTTCATGGTCGATTTTTGGGGGTGACGCCTCACGTGGGTCTCGGCGCCTGTCCAGGGGGTCGGAGAGGCCAAGAGGCACCGAGAACTCACAGTCACCACACCACGGCGGAGCAAGGCCTCCATAGAATCCCCGTGATGGAGCCAGCAGGTGGAGTCAGTCTCGCGGCAGGGCAGCAGCAGTCTCCAAGGAAGCAGCGCCGCAGGGCACTCGGCAGGAGATGCGGACAACAGCTCCCCCCGCCCGATCGGCGGTCGGACAGGCCCAGGGATGCTCAGATCGCAGGAGGACCACACTGGAGCAGGGCAGGCGGCTCCCCCAGGCCACCGGAGCACCGGAGTCGAGCGGGCAGCCAGCAGCAAGAAGGTTGGCTCGCAGGGTCCGCTGGGCAGCACCGGAAGATCGCCAGCATCAACACTCCTCAGGCAGAGCGCTCAGGGCCTGAGGTCAGGCGGGGATCCGGCGAGTTCAGCGTCGGCCATTGTCTTGAAAAGGGCACGCGGCAAGCCCAGAAGTTCAAGGCCGCCCGTCTCGCTCAGAATCACTAGGCAGCACTTTAGAGGAACCCCTCGAGCTCCCAGGTGAGCAGGTAGACGATTAAAAGGTCACCGGGTTCCCGATGGCAAGCGATTGCAGAGCGGATGACGGAGGGGTCCGGATCACTCCTAAGGTGCGACCGCCATCTTGACGCTCTTGGCCACGCCCCCATCTTCTGATGTTAAGATTGATAATTCCTGTGATGTTACAAATTTCTCAGTGGGTGTTTTGGTGGCAAAGATTTTTTTTTATGTTTTGCTTCCTGCAAAATTTGTAGAGATCCACTCTAGTTGTAGCTAAGACCATCCCACTCTTTGGGCAGAAAGGCAGACCCTTATTCAGTAGTTTTAGATGTTTTTCATTGAGGACTTTACCAGAAAGATTTATAGCCAGGTCATCCGCAGGGGGGCGGTAAGAAGTGTTATTTCTTTCTTTTTCTATTATCTCTTACCCACTTTGGCACCTCTTCCTTTGTTTTTTATGACTTCGCCTAGTTCTTTTTGTCCTTCTCCCGATGGTGGTGCTCCCCTGCCTTTCCCTCAAGTCGTCACCCGGAGGAGACGCATTTACTCCAAAAAGTGCATTCTTTGTTGGCCATTTGTCATTTCTTCATCCCCCGGGCTGATACTGAACTCTCTGAGTTTGAGAATCTGCTTTCCTTACGTTCTTCAACTTGATCCATGGCCTGTTTGTTATAATTTGCATCACAACTTCGTGCAAAGGTATATACCCTGCCAGTGGCATAGTCCATCTTATCTCTATTGAACTTTTTCATTTTCTTCCATTGTATTTCTGTCTCATGTTTTTCTAGTCTTTTTTCCAATTCCTTAAACTGCTTTTTCCCTTCTGCAGTTACTTGAAATTTCTCAAAGGATTTTTCCAATGTACTGATTTTTGCCCTTGCTGTATGTAAGGTTACTGGAACATTATAGTGGGTGTATGAGAGGTTCTATGGGGGTGTGTGTCCATGAGTGGATCTATGGATCATCATTGATGTAATTTGAGATGTCATTAGTGATGCCATCAGTGATGTCACTGACCATGTCATGAGGGATGTAATAAAGGTGACTATAACTGCTGAATTTGACTGGTTTTTTACAAGTGAAATCGGAGTCTAACTATAACGTCTCTGTAATCTTTGTTTTTTTCAGTGATTTTCTAAGGTTTTTTTAAAACTATATTTCCTTACGATAACGTCCCTGTAACCTTTAGTCACCAGTAGGTAGTTATAGTTAGGACCATGTTTGCATAGGAAAAGCTTTTTTTTTAACTTGTCTATATCTTTGGCACTGTTTGACGAAACTTCATGACATTTCCCCCCAAAAAGTATGCTGGTGATTCGGGGGCCTAGAAAAAGGGGGTCTCAAAAAGTGTTTTTCCATGTTTACATCCATACAGATTTTAGACATGACTACAGCCCGAACAGTTGGAGAGAATTACACCACATTTGGCAGAAAGGTAGCTCTTGGTCCAGAAAGAATCCTTTTTTTTATTTGGTGTAAATCTATTCAGTAGTTTTTGACTTATAAAAGAAATCTGAATTTGTATATATAGGCTCCAACAGTCCCCGTGCTCAAATATGTTTGGCTGCCAACACTTCAACTAGGAAGTGTCGGCAGCCATCGTGGGACTCAAAAGACCCCCAAAAATTGTTTAAAAAAAGAAAAGGGGGCAGGGTAGGAATACTCTGACCTCTTAGCTCTGAACCCCGCCAGGGCAACATTGCATTTTTAATTTTGTTTTGCTGTGGTAATGCAACAGAGCTGCGAATCCACGAAAAAAAAGCGCAGGCACCCATACTTGTTTTGAATAGGTGTCCCAGAAGAATTTTATAAAAAAGGAAGGGGGTGCATGGGACCACCTCCTAAGGCTCTTTGAGCCCCGGCAACCACCACCTCCCTGGGGCATTTTTGGCCCACCCCCAGGACACAGCTGTTTGCTTTTTGCTTGGCGGGAGCTGACAGCTCCCGCCAAACAAAAACAAACACCCCAGTTCCAGTGGGTGGGAGCTGTCAAAGTGCTCCCGCCTGCTTGAAGTGGAGGTTTCATCCCTTTCCTTGACTACAGACATTCGGGCAGGGAAAGAGATGAAGCAATTGCTCCTTCAAAGAAGGAACTGCCTTTACAGCAGCTCCCCCTGTGCAGCAGCAATGCCAGCTCCGCCAGGACGTGGGGAGATGGCTGGTACTGTGGGGTCTTGAGGATGAAATTCAGTAGTTATAGTTAGATGAGCTAACTATAACATACGCCCCTGCAATGCACTGCTTATAACCTCACATATTACACATCACTCATGACATAGTCAGTGACATCACTCATGACATCTCGAATGGCATCACTGATTATATCATCCAGTGAGTGTAATTGTTTTCTCAGAGTTTATGAGTGTTAAACATATGTGCTAACCTACTTCAAAAGTTAGATTAGTATACTAGGTATACTACTAATGAGTGATACTATTTCTAACATATGTGATGTGAGTGTCTGTGTGACTGTCTGTATCAGTGTGTTAGTGGGTGTCTGAGTGACTGTATGAGTGTGTGAGTGGGTTTATAGGTGTCTGTCTGCCTGAGTGAGTGGGTTTCTAACTAGCTCTGTGGGTGTGTGAGTGGTTGTGTGGGTAATGTAAGGGTATATGTGTGGGTGTCTGAGTGGTTGTATTGTTGTGTGAGTGGTTTTGTGGGTATGTGAGTGGCTGTATGGGTGTGTGAGTGGCTTTATGTTTGTGTGTATGTGTGTGTGAGTGGCTGTATGTGTTGCATTTAGGGTGGGTAAGGGTTTTGGGGTGGCAAGGGAATTCTTAGGGTTTAGGATGAGTATGGAGTTTTGGGTGGCATGTGACATTTTAAGGGTTTAGGGTAGGTATGGGGTTTTGGGCGGCAAGGGCAATTTTAGGCTTTGGGCGGGTATGGAATTTTGGGTGGCAAGGGTAATTTTAGCGTTGAGGATGGGTATGAGTTTTGGGATGCAAGGGTAATTTTAGGTTTTAGGGTGGGTATGGGTTTTTGGGTGGCAAGAGTATTTTTAAGGTTTAGGGTGGGTATAAGATTTTAGGGGGCAAGGGTAATTTTAGTGTTTAGGGTGGATATGGAATTTTGGATGGCATTGTTAATTTTAGGTTTGAGGATGGGTATGAGTTTTTGGGTGGCAAGTGAAAATCAAGGGTTTATGTTGGGAATGAGTTGAGGGGTTGTGGGGTTATAAAGAGATTTTTATATGAGTGTATTTACTATTTACATAAAGATATACATATATCAAGTTTCACATCTCCGCCACAGAGAAATGGAGGCGCACTCTATTTTAAGTGACTTTAATCTGGTAGCAAGCAAGAATCCAATCCAATCAGTCTTTTACATCCCGTTCTAAGTGAACGTGACATGATAACCCCAATGCATTCTGTGATCAGTAGTCTGCACAGCATTTCATAGTTCCTGAAATAGGTAAATAGACATCCAGCACAGTTATATCCATATTATTTCTTGCTTAAAATGCTTTGCCATGCTAAAAAGTTCCATATTTAGATCCGATATCACAGTTCTCTTGGCCCCACATATCGCGATAGTGCAGTCTCCTGGTAGGCTACCGTAATGTCCAGTTTCACATCTCCGCCACAGAGAAATGAAGACGCACTCTCTTTTAAGCGACTTTAATCTGGCAGCAAGCAAGAATCCAATCACGGCCCAGCGCGTTTCGGACTTCTCCAGTCCTGGTTCACCGGCAGCTGGCAAAACAAACAATTCATATTGCAGTTACTGATTAAATAGTCACATGATCTTTTACATCTCATTCTATGTGAACTTGGCATGATAACCCCAATGCATTCTGTTTTCAGTAGTCTGCACAACATTTCATTGTTCCTGAAATAGGTAAATAGACATCCAACACAGTTATATCCATATTCTTGTTTTCTTAAAATGCTTTGCCACGCTAAAAAGTTCCATATTGAGATCTGATATCACAGTTCTCTTGGCCTCGCATATCGTGGTGGTGCAGTCTCCCGGTAGACTACCGTAATGTCCAGTTTCACATCTCCGCCACAGAGAAATGGAGACACACTCTCTTTAAAGCAATTTTAATATGGCAGCAAGCAAGAATCTAATCACGGCCCAACGCGTTTCGGACTTCTCCAGTCCTTGTTCATGGGCAGCTGGCAAAACAAACAATTCATATTGCAGTTGCTTATTAAATAGTCACATGATCTTTTACATCTCATTCTATGTGAACTTAGGCATGATAACCCCAATGCATTCTGTGATCAGTAGTCTGCAGAACATTTCATTGTTCCTGAAATAGGTAAATAGACATCCAGCACAGTTATATCCACATTCTTGTTTGCTTACAATGCTTTGACATGCTAAAAAGTTACATATTGAGATCCAATATCACAGTTCCCTTGGCCCCGCATATCGCGGTGGTGCAGTCTCACGGTAGGCTACCGTAATGTCCAGTTTCACATCTCCGCCACAGAGAAATGGAGTTGTACTCTCTTTTAAGTGACTTTAATCTGGCAGCAAGCAAGAATCCACCACGGGCAGCTGGCAAAACAAACAATTCATATTGCAGTTGCTTATTAAATAGTCACATGATCTTTTACATCTCGTTCTACATGAACTTGGCATGATAACCCCAATGCATTCTGTGATCAGTAGTCTGCACATCATTTCATTGTTCCTGAAATAGATAAATAGACATCCAGCACAGTTGTATCCATATATGGTTCATGGGACATTGAGACCTGGGAGAAAAAGTACAAGTGATGGGAGTGCCGACGCAGTGAGTTTCAGTCTGGGTAATTAGACATCCTTGTCTATTTGCTGCAGCTCCACCAATAGTGGCAGCAACTGGACAGTTAAAATGAACTGCCCACTGTGTTTTAAATGAAATTATTTTACTGCACTGAAGAAGCTATTACGCCGAGACGCGTTTGCATTATTATATCATTTTGAAAGCATCCTGTGAGGGCTCCAACTGGTGCGTGAGTTGTTGTGAAACATAAATCGGTCCCACCCCCAGTTACGGAAGCACCCGTTGTTGTGTTCGGCATTCAGGTTGGAATCGTGTGAATGGATATATATATATATATATATATATATATATGCAAAAATACCATCAGCTTATGAAAAAATTACAGGATAACAATTCCATTGTTATACGCAACTCTGACAAAGGAGGAAATGTGGTCATATGGCCACAAAGTCAATATCTGGAAGAAGCCCTTCAACAACTGGGGGATAGAGACTGTTACAAAATAAGCTCCAGAGGTATAATCAAATCGATACAGGAAGAACTTTGTAACAAACTTGTGGCAAGGAAAAGTTTGGGATTGATAAATCAAGATGAATTTAGGTTTATGAAAAATGACTATCCCATAATGCCAGTCATCTACTTTATCCCAAAAATTCACAAGGATAGACTTCGACCTCCCGGAAGACTGATAATCTCAGCCAACCAGAGTCTAGTGGAAAATATGACAATCTACATAGACTCATTCCTTCAACAACACGTAAGGATGCTTCCATCATATATACATGATACTACGGATTTCTTGAGAAAAATACAGGAAATCGAATGGCGAGAGGATTATCTACTAATCTCTATGGATGTCTCAAATCTATACACATCAATCCATCACAGAGACGAGATGTGAGCTCTAGAATATTATCTAAACACAAAACCTATCAAATTCCACCTACATAATAAGATGCTTTTGGACCTTACTAAGTTCTGTTTAAGCAACAATTATTTCATGTTTCAACATCAAGTGTACCACCAGGAGAGTGGCAAAGCTATGGGCGCACGTTTTTTGCCCAGCTACACCTGTCTCCATATGGGTTGGTGGGAGAAGATGATTGTCAGAACACAGCACAAAAATGAATGGTCTAATAATATCGTGAAATGGATTCGATATGTAGATGATTTGTTTATTGTATGGAGGGGGGGACAAACAAAGTGCGGAGAATCTCATATGTAGATTAAATTTGAATGATTTTAATTTGCACTTTACTCATGAAATCAGTGCCAACAGTATTTACTTTTTAGATGTAGAGACTTATATTCAAGACAACACCACACAAACACGTCTCCACCGCAAACCTACAGCTGGCAAAACGCTATTACATTCTAGTAATTTCCACCCCAAACATACCATCAACAGTATTCCTTTTGGAGAACTCTTAAGACTACGTAGGCTCTGTAGTACCGATGGTGATCTATTCCTAGCACAACAAGGCTATAAACAACGCTTTTGTGCTAGAGGCTACTCAGACCGCAGCATAGACCAAGCCATACAACGTACTAAGGCCAAATCATGTGAAGACCTACTGTTTAAACCAAGTAAGAGCAAACTGAAACAAGCCACAAGGTCTGATGAGACAAAAAGTACCCCAAGGTTAATTTTAACCTACAGTAAACCAAGGGACAATATTAGACAGATCATCAAAAAGAACTGGCACATGATCTTCCGTGACCCCATAATAGGGGATAAAATGCCTTTATCACCTATAGTCACTTTTAGAAAAGCGCCTAGCACTAGTTACTATTTAGTAAGTAGTAGCCCTGAGCTGGCTAAAAATACCAGTTGGCTTAGCAAACGTAATGGTTTTGTCAGATGTACAATCTGCAAGGCCTGCAAATATGGGGATAATAAAACATCCTACAATACAGGTTTTAAAGACAAACCTATTATCATTAATAAGTTTCTAACATGCAAATCTGAGTTTTCAGTATACGTATAAGAGTGCACCTGTGGATTAAAATATGTGGGAAAAACCTGCCTCCCAGTGCACAAGAGAATTTTACAGCATCTAAGAGCCATTTCGAATAATGTTAGATCATATCCGGTGGCTCGTCACTTCAACGAGATCCACAATAAAAATCTGACAGAGTTGAAGTACTACGTAATTGACAATGTTCCCCCTCTTCGAAGAGGTGGGAACAGAGATGCAATACTCAGACGATTAGTAACAAAACTGATATTATGGATTGAATACTACGGAAGATCTATATACATGGCTGTAATCAAAGTAGTGACCATAAGATATGAAAACAGTATATCAATTGATTTTAGTATAACAATGTTTACATATTTAAACAGCTTTTAAAATACTTCTCCTCCCTCTTACAAAGGTTTCCTTGTCATTTGTGTTCATGGGCTCATGGCACATTGACACTATTCATATGCATGGTGACATTTTATATATTTTTTAATCATTATGCGGATCAGCATAAAACATTTTGGCACTTTATTGCACTATTTGCACTTTATCATTGTAATGTATAGAAGGTTGCGATAATGTTACAATTTCAATTAGAGCATAGGGTTGAGGCTTAAATACAGTGCTCGCAGAGATAAACACAACACAACTTTTAACTCATGGACCATATTGTGGATAAGGAATCATTTTTACAAACATATATAAACAATGATTTTATTATGTGGGCAATTAGGTGGTATTTTTAATTGGTATTTGTACAGTTATTTATTCACGTATTTGCACAACATATGATTCCCTCAACATGAGTTTTGAACAAATGAGGTACAACAATATTGGACCGTTTAAAAGCAAAACGCTATCAACATGGATGACAATTATGTCTGTGGAAAGTGTTGCTGTTGTTTTATTGTGTTATATTGCAATTGCAACGTATTTTATGGATATGTAGCCATGCTCATCATTTTATTACAAACATTCAATTGTCTTTTAAAAAAAATGTAAAATTTTTTTTAAAGAATTCTTTGAGAATTTTTTTTAATTTATGGAAGTATCACCTGATGTAATAATATAAAATGAGAGAAAAATATCTAAACATTAGCAACTGTGTACTAAGGTATGATACAGCATTTATGTTGGAAGTATCTTGTCCATGTTCATTGCACTAATTGAGCACAATGTCACTTTAAAAATGGGAGAAACCACAAGGCACATCATGTTATCAAGGGCTCGGTGAAGCCCGAAACGTGTCCTGGCGGCCAAAGCACAAATAAAATAATGAAGCACAAAAGAAGTGGCGTCCGTTCCGTTTTTCTTTGGTGAAGCGACAAAGAAAAGGAGTATTCAGTATATCTATCTATCTATCTATATATATATCACTTGTGAACAAGGAAAAGTGTGTTTCCGAAACGCGTAGAGTTGTGTGCTGAATAAACTCTGCCTTGAAGTTATTGGGAGCCGTGAAGCGTTGTTGTTTTTCATTACACTGCAACGAAGTGTTTGGATTATGGGGTTTCGCTAACCCGTCACGGCCCGCCGTCGTAAAGTGGCTCGAGCTGAAGCGATTCTGTGGCTTGTGGATATATATTTATATATATTCACTTAAAAAACCATAGGTTTCACACATGTTATAGTTAGCTGTACATTTCACTCGTAAAAAACCAATGAAATTCCACGTTATAGTTAGATCAGGTAACTATAACTTGCGCGCCCACAATAAACTGCTGATGACGTCACATATTACATCACTCATGACATGGTCAGTGACATCACTCATGACATCAATGATGACATCTGAAATTACACATTGTGGATTGCGGTCGCGCAAGTTATAGTTACCTGATCTAACTATAACGTGGAATTTCATTGGTTTTTTACGAGTGAAATGTACAGCTAACTGTAACATGTGTGAAACCTATGGTTTTTTAAGTGAATTTGCAAGGTTTTGTAAATGATAATTCCTAACTATAACGTGTGTGAAACCTATGGTTTTTTCAGTGAATTTGTACGGTTTTTTAAATGCTAAGTCATGTATTTATTTTTTATTTATTTTTCTGTTTTTTCACTGTGCGCACACCCTGCACGGAGCGCGCTTACAGATATATATATTGATTTAAATGCTATTTTCTCAGGACCTACTGAACAGATTTACACCAGACCTACAAAAGGCACATCCTTGACCTGAGGACTACCTCTCTGCCAAATTTCAAGTAATTCTGTTCAGCCGTTCGGGCTGTAGCTCGGACTAAAGGTCCTATGGGAAAATGCATGGGGAAAACGCGTTTTGGGACCCCCCTTTTTTCTCAGCCCCCGCTTGACGAATCCCCCCAAGACTTTCAGGGTAGGAGCGGAGCATAGCTCCCCATTAGTTTTGAAACTTTCGCGAGGATTCGTCGACCGGCGCCAAAGTTATTCCAAATAGAATGTTGCGGATTTCCTATGGAAACACGGTCCTAACTATAACTATCTACTGGCGACCGCCAGTAGATAATATATATATATATATATATATGAACACCAAACGCGTTCTCCCACTTCCTGACGGCGAGGAAGAAAGCACACGGACGCCAAGTCGTGCTTCGAAGGATTTTAATTAAAGTCAGCACCCACACAGCACGCCATTACGCGTTTCGGCCACAAGGTGGCCTTGATCACATAAAGTAACTGCCATTATTATTTCCCTTATATACTAAGCACTCTATGACCTTGTGATGCTTGTGATAATAGACATAGAAAAAATGTATACATGGTAAGTGAAATCGATACAAAGTATACAAATATACTTGCAATCATTACACCATAGATTTTAAAACAAGAATCCATAATATTGGCTTTGAATTGTATCTTTCTCTTGCCATCTTGAATTTTAGGAGATGTACAAAAAATGACATAAACGAACTAGTTCTAAAGTGCAAATGCTAGTTGTGCAAATACGCAGGTTCTAGTGCAATTTGTAGTAGCATTGAAGTGCAAGATATACATTCATAGTGCAAAAATTTAATAGTGCAAAATACGCATAATGTATGCACATAGCAACTATGGGGTAAAACTGATACAAAATGTTCATAAGTACATAAAAAGGACATCTCTCTAAAAGATGGCAGGGAAGCCGAAAAGAAGAACTGATCGGCAAACCCAGGATTCTGTAAAAATCAATTACCAATATATCAATCATAAAAACATTGTCAAGAGGTGAAAAGAGTGCAGATAATAGCAGGGTAGAGAGAGGAGGAAAAAGGGAGATGTAAAAATACTAAAGTACAAAAAACCAATACATATGTACATAATTTTGAATTTGAATTCAAAAATTAATTTAAACATTTGTGTGACGAAACAAAGATTATGCAGATCCGGTTAGGATGATCTCACATAAAATATGGCTGGCAAAGATCAGAAAAGCCAAGCTGAGTGGGTCATCAACTTTGGAAACCAGAAACCGCCGGCATCAGAAAAAGAAGTTTTTTTCTTTATGTAGAGGAACAAACGAGAAGAAAATGGCACATTTCAACAAACAATAAACCAAAATTTCAATTATCAAATACTCATCAACTAATAACAAAATACTGTACAAATTCCCTTATAATTAATGAGGATAAAAAATAGAAAATGAACAGAGCGATAAAAAGACTGCAGACAAAGAACAGAAGATCTCAGCATGAATTGTCAGTGGATAATCTGCAGTTATCTATTGAAACACTCAGGAATATTGTATGATGTAAACTGTAAGGTCTCAAATAAAATTATGCAAGTCTTCAGTGTTATTCAACCCTGTAGGTGCTTTGCTGTCAAACTCAAGTATATATTTTGTTTCGAGCTGTCTAAGCAGCTTTTCTCTGTTGCGTCCTCTCCGTTGTACGGGAATACTGTCAATAACAAAATATTTGAGGCAACTGAGATCATTGTTGTGATGTATTTTTTAAATGTCGTGCCACCGGGTAGCTGGGATCGTTATTCACGATTGCCCTTAAATGCTGTAGAATTCTAAAGTGAGCTTGCAGTTTGGTACTCCCTATATAATTCAATCCGCACATACAGTTGAGAACGTACACCACAAATTCAGATCTGCAGGAGAAATGGCCCTTAATTTGTCTGGTGTTTGAACTGAAAGGAACAGAATATTGAGTGGTGTTTTGGCCAAATTTACAAGCCCTGCAGCTGGTACATTTAAAAAATCCACTTTTGGGTTTGAGCCATGAGCTGCTGACAGAGCTTTGAGTATTGGACCTCATAAGTTCTCCTTTCATAGTTTTGGCCCTTCTAAACGTGAGCACCGGTTTAGAGGGTAGTGTAGGAGCCAGAACACCATCAGTAAGCAAAATGGGCCAATTTTTATAAACAATGGCCCTGATTTTATGATGCTGCTTATTGAAAGTTGTAATAAAACGTGGTGCATTGGTGATTACGTTATCTGGCCCAATAGCGGAATCATTGACACTCATATTGATAGATTTGTCATTTAACAATGTGTCTCTAGAAATAGATTACACTTTCTTATAGGCCTCCCTTAAGAGTCCTCTCGGTGTAACCTCTTTGCGTCATCCTGATTATTGCCTCCTCTGAACATTTGGCCCTCTCCTCCGTCGTGCTGCAGATACGTTTAATGTGGAGGAGTTCCCCATAGGGGATACTTTTTATGAGGTGTGGTGGATGAGCACTGCTGGCGTGTAGAATTGAGTTGCCAGTAGTGGGTTTTCTGTGAAGGGTTGTCTCAATCTTATTATCGACAATCATGATCTTCGTGTCTAAAAACTCAACAGAGGTTTTGTCAATGTAGGAAGTAAACTTGAGATTAAAAGCGTTGTTATTTAAAATCTCAATAAAACTCATCACGCTAGTAAAATCACCGTTCCAAACCATAAAAACATCATCAATATATCTGAGCCACTCAACAATGTTAGAATTGAATACATCAGCCTGGGTCCTCATGAGAACCTGCTCCTCCCACCAGCCTACATGCAAACATGCATAGCTGGGGGAGAAGCAAGCTCCCATGGCGACTCCCCTCTTTTGGGAATAAAGATCATTTTCAAACATAAAATGGTTGTTATTCAATGCGCACTTGATAAGTTCTAAAAGCATGATATTATGGCTGTGAAATTTAATGGGTCTGCGGTCCAAGTAATGTTTTGTTGCAGCAATCCCGGTACCATGTTCTATGCTGGTGTACAGGGACTCTATGTCTAAGGTCACCAGAAGGAAACCCTCTTGCCATTGAATGTTACTTAGTTTCCTAATAAAATCGCCAGTGTCTTTTATGTAGGTAGACAAATCTTGGACTAATGGTTGTAAAAAATAATCCACATACCTACTAGCATTCTCACTGATGCTCCCAATGGCCGAGATGATGGGTCTGCCCGGTACCGGCTTCACTCTTTTATGAATCTTTGGTATAAGGCGAAGCGTGGGGATGATAGGAAACTCGTTGAATAAAAAATGTAATTCATGGCTCGAAATCAGTCCCTGTCTTTTGTAGGAATGCAACATTTTCTTCAAGGACTCCTTGGAGGTGTTATAAATTTTCATGTTGATTTTTTCATAGCAGTCTTCATCAGAAAGCTGCCTTTTAGCTTCAGTCCTGTACTCATCCTTGGGCCATATGACCACATTGCCCCCCTTGTCAGACATACAAATCATCAGACCAGGATTGTTATTCAATTTACGAATAAGATTCTTATATTGTAAATCCTGTTGGTTTATCTTCCCGTTTTTGGAGCTTGTGGCCCGGTAAAGGTTTTTTAAATCATTGGTAACCATCTCCTGATAGATATCGATGGCGTCCTTGGGCATCATGGGAATAAAACTTGATTTGCCTCTAAACGGGCTAAGGCCAGCACATGAATCTGTGTTGATGATTGATGCAAGCCTGTCCTGCGTGGACCGTATGTCATCCGACTGGCTGGAAAAATCAGCCTCCATGTTATTAAGTTCAGCCAGGGTAAGGAGCAAGTGTGCATCTGCTGCTGCCAGATTGTATTCACTGGTGGTGGCCGTATTTGTAGAAGAAGCAGCATTTGGTTTATTGCCAGCTTTAATAGTAAAAAATTTCTTGAGTTTTAATTTTCTTGTGAAGCTGAACATGTCCACTCTGGTCTTACAGTAATTGAAGTTGTTGCCTGCGCAATATGAAAGACCCAAAGATAAAATGTTCTCTTCTGCAGCAGTGAGAGCAAATTTGGAAAGGTTAACTATAGTGTTGTTGTTATTACCTTTGTTTAGCGTCGTCGCCATTGTGTTTTTCTGCCTCTTTGTGCCACGGGCCTTTCTTCTGGCATTCCGTTTTTTGTTTTGCTTAACCCTGCGATTGCTTGCGGATTCCGCGGCCGCAGGGTTTGGCGGCGATCCTCGGCTAAAAAATTCAGCTCTTCTCCTGGTTGCAGAATGCTGGACTTCATATTCGATCCTCCACGGACCATTTCTTCCCCCTCGCTGCCACTGGTCAAGGAGACAGAATCACCTGTATCAGATTCTACTGGCGTACACTGTCCACTTGCAGTTGGTGCATCTCGTGTAGTGGTAGCCAATTTGTCAGAGCGTCTTTTCCTAGCACTATCATAGCGGCGGGCGAAAGTGAAGATCTGTCCAAGCTCATAATCCTCTCTGTCCCTTGTAAATTTACGTATTTTTCTCTGTTTAATTTTGTCTTGTTGTTTATTGATCCTATCCTCGATCTCTTTTCTCTGTTTGAGAATTTCTTCTGTTTCAGGCCGTTTGTTGAGTTGCTCATTAATCTCCTCAATTTTCTTTACAAGCGAGTCACGGTCGATGCGGGCATATTTAATCAAAATTTTAACTGCATTCATAGAAGCACTGAGATTATTGTCCGCCCATTCGACAAGCATTTCTGGGTGAATATTGTCGAAATTGGGCGCCAGCATGATCTTCAAGCCTCGTGGGACCCAACCTGCTTCCACATATTTGGTCAGCGAAATCTCCTCCCACCATTTCGTCATCTCGCTTCGTTGACATTTTTCGAGTGCTTTCAGTAGAGTTTTTAAATCAGGGTTGGGATCAATAGCTGAATTCATGCCCTCATCGGTCCGTCTCGTGGATGCTGTCATCAAGTTTCTGAATAATTCATCAGCCTCCGCCTCGCGATCCCGCTGGGCGTTACTGGACATGTCTATGTGGTGCTGACAATATCTTCCTAAGCAGTCTGGATCTTACTTGGATCGCAAAGATGCAGAAACACTGCCTCGACACCCGTGTTCGTCCGGAATTACACTCGCCCATGCAGAGAGGAATCACCGGAAAATACATCGGGAAACAACATCCGGCAATAGACCTCAAGGGCAATCTGGGATATGTAGTCCACACGGGGGGCCGCTACGCTATTTCCATACAAGAAAAAGAAGTACATGAAGTGGCTGAAAGCGGCGGCCAACAAACGTCGAGGGGATCCGTGAACGGTAGCAGGCCCACTAATCATTTAATATGAACCCCAAACGCGTTCTCCCACTTCCTGACGGCGACGAAGAAAGCACACGGATGCCAAGTCATGCTTCGAAGGATTTTAATGAACGTCAGCACCCACACAGCACGCCATTACGCGTTTCGGCCACAAGGTGGCCTTGATCACATAAAGTAACTGCCATTATTATTTCCCTTATATACTAAGCACTCTATGACCTTGTGATGCTTGTGATAATAGACTTAGAAAAAATGTATACATGGTAAGTGAAATCGATACAAAGTATACAAATATACTTGCAATAATTACACCATAGATTTTAAAACAAGAATCCATAATATTGGCTTTGAATTGTATCTTTCTCTTGCCATCTTGAATTTTAGGAGATGTACAAAAAATGACATAAACAAACTAGTTCTAAAGTGCAAATGCTAGTTGTGCAAATACGCAGGTTCTAGTGCAATTTGTAGTAGCATTGAAGTGCAAGATATACATTTATAGTGCAAAAATGTATATATATTACCTACTGACGGTCGCCCGTAGGTAGTTATAGTTAGGACCTATTTTTCATAGGAAATCCGCAACATTCTATTCCCAATAACTTTGGCGCCGGTTGACGAATCTTCGCGAAATTTTCAAAACTTTTGGCCAGCTCTGGTCCGCTCCTATCCTGAATGTCTCGGGGTGATTCGTCAAGCGGGGGCCGAGAAAAAAGGGGGGTCCCAAAACGTGTTTTCCCCATGCAATTTTCCATAGGAACCTTTAGTCGCAACTACAGCCCGAACTGCTCAAAGGAATTACACCAAATTTGGCAAAAAGGTAGCCCTTGGTTCAGAGTCATGCCATTTGGTTAAATAGTGTAAATCCGTTCAGTAGTTCTTCAAAAATTATAAAAATAGGCCATAGTTTCTTGTTGGATGTGTTAAATTTTAGCAGACATATGTACCTGTCAATGTCCGAAGGTTTTGGCCTATGGAAAGAAGCTGAAGTTTTCTGATTATACTTGACTACGCAAGGTGTAGTAAAATCAAAAGTAAAATCACATATCTATCTGGGCGGAGCCTTACCACACATCTCATCGTGAGATCTGATTGGCTGTCAGCACTTCATCCAAGAAGTGTTGGCAGCCATCTTGGGACCAATATACATGATAGCACCTCATTAAAAAGCATTGCAGTTAATAGAAGGTTTTAAGACTTTAGTTACATTATAAATCATTTGTGGATGGTACCATACTCATTTTAGGAATTGTGGTGTGTTCTAAGGTGATTTTACCATGTGAAAAAGCCTTCTGCTGTGATATCATGAATCATGTTTGAGAGAAAAATATTTTCTCATGCTTTTCCCACAGAGGTTTGGAAAGTGATCTATAAGCTAAACTGAGAGCATCTTTTCTGTAAATTCACATTATCTTTCTCAGTCATGTGAGAATGAAGTCTGACATTCTCAGTAAAACATGTACATCCAACAAGGGCAGAGACTGTCCCTTGATTCCTTTGTGAACAACTAGAGCGCTAACAGTCGTACTTATGACAAACGTATGGAACACCTGAAGCCATCTTGATTGGAATAAAGTGGTAACTCTTAAAACATTTAGTTTAAAAAGGAACACAATTCATTCCTTTTTTCATTCCATTTTTCCATAGAAAGTATGATTAGTGCTGCAGAAAGAAAAAATAGGGCACATTTTGAGTGACTTCTCAAATCTTCTTCTATTTCATTAAAATATTCTGACTGAAACATGCACTTTCAATACCAGCAGCAGACTTCCCTGGTGAGCAGTAGCTTTACTACAGTGATCTAATGAGCAACTAGAGTGCTAACATTCTGAATTTATGGCAAATGTGTGACACATCTGAATGCCTTCTTGATGGAACCAAAGTAAAAAACTGAAAGTATTTCCTACTGAGGACACTGCAGCAAATGAGGAAATTAGAAAACTTCATAACAAATAAGTCTCCCAAGATGGCCACCAGAGACAAAAGAGCCCAAATGCAGCACCAATATCACCCAGATGTAGCTCACATGTAGCCCAATGACAGTCGTGTGCAAAACACTTTTTATTTTTTGTGTTTTTGCAGTTTTATATAGTGCAGACTTGTCAGGTATTGGAATACTTTACATGAGCATTGGTTACATCACACAAGAACAAATTCATTTTGGTTGTAGACATGGGGAGATTAAGTGATTTGACCAGAATCACAGAATGTCGAGCTGAAGCAGAAACTCCAACCTGGTTCCCCAGTTGCATTGTCTGCAGCTCTGGAAGTAACACCACATCCTCTCCCCTAAGTGCAACATTTAATCAAGTGGTCAACTGGATAACAAATAATTTAAAAGTGCTTTGTCGCTATTTGAAAACTCCGAAAATATGTCCTCATTTTAGTTTTTTAGAGCACTAACCATAATTTTGATGCAAATAAGACCCTCTCATATATGTAATTTCTAAAGAAAATGCTCTAGGTATTACAGTTTTGATTACATCAAGATGACGTCAGGCGTTCCACACTTTTGTAATAAATATAGAATGTTAGCAATCTAGTTGTTCATTAGGATACTGTTGAGAGGCAGAGGCCAGGGGCACGGACTCTGAAAATTGAAGGCAGGTAGGAGGGTGCAGAGGCAACAATTTGACCACATTGGGCAGTGGCAGCACAACAGACTATGGAGGGCAGTGGAAAGGGGGGCAGGGGCTTCAAACCAAAAATACAGGACTGGCAAGAGAGTCTGTGGCAATATAATAGACCATTGAGGGCAGAAGGAAGAGGCAGTGGTAGTGCTCCAGCGGGAAAGGGCACATTTAAATATCCTCCTTGCGTCACAGACCCGTCATCACGCTAACTCATTCACACACGCATTCATTGGTGGGGCCCGTAACACCAACACTCATACGTCACACTTCGAGTCTGCATACAGGAGGAATGAAGCGCTGGACAGGTGGGGTACCTTATTACCTAGAGGAAGAAAATTCTTTTCATTAAATATATTATGTACATCTGCTTCTGTAGAATCCTAACTTTAACATCAAGACACTCCACCACTTGGTCAATGGACCAATTAGTTGGACTGGTTGATGGTGATTTAGAACCAGCTAAAACACATTAAAGACTCGGACCTTTCAATTTATCAATACCTTATTAAATAATCACGGACTCATAATTTGTTAATTAATGCTTATTTTATCTAATTAATTCACTTTCATTGGCATAATCAGCTTTTAATCAAATCAGAATTTCAATGAATATTTTGTCACGAATTTGAATAACCATTATATTCACCTAAATTCTGATACAGGTGACCATTTCCCGAAGCCCGTCAGTCCTGCATAAATCAAATCCCCTCTGGTAAAATCGTCCAAGCAATTGCAGGATAAGACCCAAATAAGGCCGGGAAAAGTTATTTCACTCAGCACGACACAGTCCCAAAGATATCAAAAGGACCAAGCAATCGTGCAAGCAAATCGACTCTCCTCACCAGTAATCACTAACCAAAATTCGGAACGCACTTCTACACTTCACTCTCTCGAACGCGCCCGCCCTCTTCTAAAGTTCCCCTTATATAGGAAATTCTAAGATAATCCGCAACATCTCTAGGAATAGAAGACTCCTGATTGGCTAAACTCTTAAATTTTTCTTGGTTCTCAGGGAATTGAATATGTCATCCTTTAGCTTGTACAGTTCTCATGCGAAAAGTTCCGAAGTATCAACATGTAGACCTCTGGATACAGGTCACTTATTGGCTTTTCTGTCATTCACACTAGCCGAATTCTGGCAATCTTCCACGTTCCTATCCTTGACAAGGAACACAGTGCCTTCTTCGGAGGTCTCCTGGAGATCTTCAGAGCCATCTGAGTCTGCGCAGTACACATCGCGCTCAAATGATGGTGGCCACTTCTGAACTCCATTTTGAATACTGCGGCCTAGTAGGCCCGAATGCCAACTTAAGCAAAGATAAACATAAAATAATTTATATATGGAAATGAAGCTTCTAATGTTTAAACCCACACTAATCTCATTATTATTAGTATTTTCCTAGCCCATAGCAACATTTAAAGCAATAATACTCACCTTTCGGCCCTACCAGGAGGACAAACCATCACAAAAGCAACATAAATCATACGATTTCTATACAAACACATTCTATGGTTAATTTGCGTACCACAGTTATTCATTAAAATTATTAGCCATGCAATTTGCAACTTAGTTCCGCGTGTAATTCGTGTTTAATAAGGTGTAAGGTTGATTAGTGATAACACTGCAAACAATTAGTACAGGTCAATAATTAAAATGATTACGTATTAGTGTTTCCATGCAAAATAGGGAAGATATACACATTTTTGCTTTACCTGCTCCACCAGTAGTACAACCATACATGCCAACAGACCCGATTCAGCCAGGAAACGTCCAATGTTTTTAAGCTCAAACGGGCTTTATTTGATCTGTCTCGTATCTACAATCTCCTCTTTTTCAATGTAACTCAAAGGGGAAAATCAATACCCCAGTTTTTTTTCAAAGGTGGGAGGGGCCGTGGCAGCACAGAAGACCATGCAGCGGGAGGGTTAGTGGCAGCACAATGGCTATGATGGGCAAGAAGGAGGGTGCAGGGGCATGCACAAAGGACCATGGAGGAGAGAAGGGAGGGTCAGGACCTGGGCACAGACAAGAGAGTTAAGGGGAAGGTGCCTCACAACTGACCACACTGGGCAGGCAGGAGGAGCAGTTGCAGCACAACAGACCAGGGAGGGCAGAAGGGTGTGGCAGTAAAATGGACCATGGAGGACAGGAGGAAGGGAATAGGGGCATGGAATGTGGACAGGCAGGGTGGAGGTGGCAGGGACAGGTTACAGTCATCTGACAATGCTAGGCAGGTGGGAGGGGAGTGGCAGCTCAACAGAACACTCAGAGTAGATAGGAGTGGCAGGTCCATGGAACATGGTGGGCAAAAAGGATGGAGCAGGGGCATGCACAAAGACATCGAAGGGCAGGGGGAAGGAGAATAGGGGCAGCAAGCTAAGCACAGAGGCTAAGCAGGAGGTCAATGATGGGGCATAGAATTGGGCAATGGAGGGCAGGAGGAGTGGACTGGTACATCATGCTAAATGGAGGGCAGTGGTAGCACATCAGACCATGCATGGCAGGAGGGAGGAGGCTAGTCCATGGATTCAGACAACAGAGGATAGGGAGGAGGTGGTTGGGGCAGCAAGCTGACTGTTCAGAGAAGGCGGGAAGGCCAGTGGCAGAACAACGGCCACACAGGGCTGTAATAAGGGAGCAGGGACATGGACTTGGACAGTGGATGGCTAGGAGGAGGGAAGGCAGGAGCAGCAAGCTTGGGTGGGGGCAGCACAATGCCAGGCCCTGCTTCCAATCCCCCACCATCCATTGTGATATGCATCTTACTTAATGTTGAAACAAAACTAGAAATTTGCTGAAACAAACAATGATTACAGGGACGGTATAGTTAGACTCAGATTTCACTCATACACATCTAGTGAAATTCAGCAGTTATAGTTACCTGAGCTAACTATTACTTACGCCCCCACAATGTTCTGCTAATGACCTCAGACATTACATCATTCATGACATGGTCAGTTACATCACTCATGACATCACTCATGACATCTCTAATGAGCTGTGAATGGAATGGAACTATAATCGCGAGAACTTTATTTAGGGATAGTGTGTGTATATTAACACCCCTTTTTTTCCTTTTCTTTTGTGTAAGAACCATTATAATACGCAACGTGCCCAGATGAATATGGCCGATAGCCTTTCACTTTAAAGTAATGTGTAGTCCATTGTTTATGTTGATGTTTGCAATTCTAAGTACGTTTATTATGAATAAGTCACGTTGACGAACATACAGGTATGGCGGTCAAGGGGCAAGATATGCTGAAATGACATTGTGTGCATATTAACACTTGTTTTCTTTATTGTATCAATTTCTGAATTTTCACATCGTGACCAGGCCAATATGGCCGCCAGCTTTTTGGATTAAAGTAATGCACTGCTGATGACGTCACATATTACACCACTCGTGACATGGTCAGTGACATCACTGATGACATCTCAAATGACATCACTAATGACATCATCTACGTGATCATCTGATGCACCTCCTCACACCCTAAAATACAGACTACCATTCTCGAAACCATAGACACACCAATACTAGTACAGCTACAATATTCTATGCACTATGCATGCAGACCTCTAATCAGCTACATAGCTTTGATACAGTCTTTTAAATACTCAGTTAGTACCTATGCAGTCTATGAACCCTTCTGTCTGTCCCATGCACTTCTCCATTCAACCATCCAGCACTATCTACGTATCCTATCACTCCACCAATACCTAAGCACTTATAAATTCAGCACGCACTTTCTTGCAGCACTGAAATTACTCCAGTTATTAGTCATATACTTAAGGAATGGCCTAGCCACTAACACAAGTGTAGGTACAATATTTTGTACACTATGCATGCACACCTCTAACCAGCTACAAACTATTGATACGCTCTTCTAAATACCCAGTTAGCACCTATGCAGTCTAGGAATCCATCTGTCTGTCCAATGCATTTCTCCAATCACCCATCCAGCACTATCTACTTATCCTATTACTCCACCAATACCTAAGCACTTATAAATTCACTATACACTCTGTTTGTAATACTGTAATTATTCTAGTTACTAGTCATTAACTTATGGAATGGCCTAGCTACTAACACAAGTACATCTATAATATTTTGTGCACTATCCAAGCAGACCTCTAACTAGCTACATACTATTGATACACTCTTCTAAATACCCAGTTAGTACTCATGCAGTGTAGGGATCATCCAGTCTGTCCCATGCACTTCTTCAATCACTTTTCTACCACTATCTACTTATCCTATCACTCCACCAATACGTAAGCACTTATAAATTAAGTGTTCACTCTGTTTGCAGCACTGTCATCCTTCCAGTTACTAGTGGTATTCTTATAAAATGACCTAGGCACCAACACAAGTACACATAAAATATTCTGTGTATAATCCCTACAAATCTCTAAGGAGATACATACTATTGGTCCACTCCATTAAATACTGAAGTAGTACCCATGCAGCGTAGGATACCTCCTGTCAGTCTCATGCAATTCTTCAATCACCCATCCAGCACTATGTTCTTATTGTATCAGTCTGCCAATACCTAAGCACTTATGGGGCAGATTTACAAGCACCCTGTGCCACCAATATGTCACTTTTTGTAACGTAGTGATGACGCCAGGCATTCCTTCATATTTACAAGGAGAGGAAAAGCCACCCTGCGTGGTTTTTCCTCTCCTTGTAAAGACGACCCCTTCATACACAGAACTTTGCGTTGAAGGGGCGTCCCATAGGTGTTGTCCCACGCAACACCCATAGAACAAGACACATCTCCAGATTTATGAGAAATCGTAAATCTGGAGATGTGTGTGAATGCTGCGCCATCCTAGAGTTGGTGTAGCAAGGCGCAATGAGGAGAATTGTTTTCATTTCTCCTCATTTTTTCCTCTTTCAATGCATGCTGCATTTCACAGCATACATTGAAAGAGGAAAATGCCTTTAATTATTGTTTTTGTGCAGGAAGGGACACCTTCCTTTTTTTGTGTTTTTAAAAAAAAAATCTTTTTATTGAGAACAGGACAAGAGGTCAAATCAACAAAACATATGAAGATACATGACAAATTGTACATTAGCATATCCGGTAAATCTTAACAGAGTAGGGGTATATAAATCCAAGTTAGGAATCAGAAATATAGTATTTGTTCAGAAGCAGGTAAATGGTAAAAAAAAAAAAAAAATACAAGTTAATGAGTTACTCGAAACACAGAATGAAAGATAAATGATCTTTCTTCGGCTACATTCCTTAACACCACTACCACCTTTCCCAGCAGTCCCTTCCTCATTATTCGCCCCCAATCCTTCTTCCAACTACCTTCAAATAAATGAGAACCCCCAGATTCTATCAATCTTTTGTGAGGATTTAACACCTCTAATCTTAGCAAGAGAAGATTCCATAGTGTAAATTTCCTTAACAAGGATCCACCATTCCATCACGTGTGGTGGGTTTTTAGAAATCCAAGTTCGAGCTATAGTCAATCTGGCACATCCTATTAAAATATTAATAAGGTCTGCTTGTAAGCCTGCTTGTGAGTTATTTGAGGTCTGAATACCAAGCAATACATTAGTTACACCAAGTGTGTTATTGGTCGGAGCAGAATCTGAGCCATTCCCTGCCTTATATTAAGCCAGAATTCCGTAAGTCCAGGGCACGTGTACAACATATGTTCCTAAACTTGCAGCTATAAGATCACATTTAGGGCAACTTGTCCGCTCATTACTAAGACTATTACTAGACCATTTTGAGATTCTTTCTGGAGTATAATATAGTTGGCAAATAGTTTTATATTGCTGTAATCTCAAACTAGAAGAGTGAATAGAACGATTTAAACTACAGAGGGCAAAAGAAATCTGATTAGCAGTAATGTTTAAGCCTAATCGAGAACTCCATTTCTCCGCAATTTTCCCACAGTCGTCTAATTTGAAAGAAATTAAAACACTGTATCCAAAACTGATAAGTGATCTAACTTTGCTGGTATAGAAACATTTCCAAATATCAGAATCCAAGATATTTAAGAGCTTCATTTTGCGAATAAAATAATCATGAATTTGAATATATTTGAAACGTGTAGTTTCAGGTAGTTTATAGAGTATTTTAAGTGTCTCAAAAGCCAAAAAGCCGTCATTACCATACAAGTCACCTAGTGTTTCTAATCCAGCAGTTTTCCACACTTTAAATGACCCATCATGAAATATTCCTGGCAGACCAGGATTCGCCCATAAATACAGTTGAGGATGAAAAAACGTCGCATTACACTTAGTCAAAATAAGTTGCCAGATTTTAACACTGTCTCTAATGGTCTTACATTTTACTCGCTTGAAGTCGTTTGGATCGTTCGCTTTTGCTAAAAACATGTTAGAATCCTCACCCAGCGAGAATTGATAGCAATAGTACGAATGCTTGTTCCGAATGAACAAGCTACGAAGACGATTTAGAAAAGGTGAAAAAAAATATAATCTGAAATCGGGGAAGTAAGACCACCTTGATTAAACGGTAATTTAAGCAGAGTAATTGATCTACGGGCCTTCTTGTAGCCCCATATATAACTGCTAAAAATCCGGTCTAGTCGCTTAAAGTACGTATTGTTAACAAAAAGTGGTATAGACCTACATAGATATAAGAATTTAGGTAATATACTCATTTTGATTAAGTTAATCCGACCAGTAATACTGAGAGGGACCTTATGCCACTTTTTTTTAAAGTTGTAGCAGTTTCTTTAAGAAGAGCCTCGTAGTTAAGAGTAATTATTTCATTAATATTAGAAGAGATTTTAATGCCAAGATAAGTAGCTGTCCGACACATACCTGTGACCGGAACCGGCAACTTATAATTCATAATAACTTGTGTCTTATGTGAGTTAAGTTTATAACCAGAAACAGACCCAAATTTGTTAGCCTCTTCGGTAATACCCAGTATAGCTTCCGGTACATTTGTAGAATAAATCGCTATATCATCGGCGTAAGCCGTAATTATTAGCGAATTCTGACCATGTTCAAAAAGAATAATATTGGGATGAGCCTATAAAGCAACAAGAAAAGGTTCCAAAGATAACGCAAATAGCAAGGGCGATAATGGACACCCTTGCCGTGTTCCTCGATGGATTGAGAAGCTGGTCGAAGTTATCCCAGCATAGCTAAGCTTAGCCGTTGGGTGATCATACAAAGCCTGTAGCCATTTAAGATATTGACCATTGAAACTCATAGTAATCAATGTTGACCAAACTAACTAGCTACATACTATTGATACACTCTTCTAAATACCCAGTTAATACTCATGCAGTGTAGGGATCGTCCAGTCTGTCCCATGCACTTCTTCAATCACTTATCTACCACTATCTACTTATCCTATCACTCCACAAATACGTAAGCACTTATAAATTAAGTGTTCACTCTGTTTGCAGCACTGTCATCATTCCAGTTACTAGTGGTATTCTTATAAAATGACCTAGGCACCAACACAGGTACACATAAAATATTCTGTGTATAATCCCTACAAATCTCTAAGGAGATACATACTATTGGTCCACTCCATTAAATACTGAAGTAGTACCCATGCAGCGTAGGTTACCTCCTGTCAGTCTCATGCAATTCTTCAATCACCCATCCAGCACTATGTTCTTATTGTATCAGTCTGCCAATACCTAAGCACTTATGGGGCAGATTTACAAGCACCCTGCGCCACCAATATGTCACTTTTTGTAACGTAGTGATGACGCCAGGCATTCCTTCATATTTACAAGGAGAGGAAAAGCCACCCTGCGTGGTTTTTCCTCTCCTTGTAAAGACGACCCCTTCATACACAGAACTTTGCGTTGAAGGGGCGTCCCATAGGTGTTGTCCCATGCAACACCCATAGAACAAGACACATCTCCAGATTTATGAGAAATCGTAAATCTGGAGATGTGTGTGAATGCTGCGCCATCCTAGAGTTGGTGTAGCAAGGCGCAACGAGGAGAATTGTTTTCATTTCTCCTCATTTTTTCCTCTTTCAATGCATGCTGCATTCCACAGCATACATTGAAAGAGGAAAATGCCTTTAATGATTGTTTTTGTGCAGGAAGGGACACCTTCCTGCACAAAAACAATCTCCACACGACACAGACATCCTTGCACCATGGTGCAAGGGTGCCTGTGTCACCGTATGGCTGCAGTTTGAGCAGCAGTGCAGAGGGAAGCACAGAGTTGAAACATATTCATGTACATATGTCACATCCCTGTGCTTCGGAAGTGCCACAGTGCAGTGCAGCTAAAGAGCTTGCAGTGTCACGCTGCAGTACTTCCTCATAAATCTTCACCTATAAATTCACCACACACTACTAATGCATTCTTTCAGCCAATCATGCTGTATACATATATTCAACCAAACTTTCACACATTACCTTGCAATTATAGTTCTTTCTTTAACCAGATAAGGTAGTTCTGATAAGAACTTGATTTTTTCTTCTTTTTTCTTTTGTATTTTTTTAACAATTTTGTATTTTTTTGGTGTTTTCAAAAAATGAACAAAAAAAAAGAACGAATAAAACAGGAAACATTTGGAATTACTTACCATTCCACCGACTGCTCACCGAAGCATATAAGTTTCTTACACTTCACGCAGTGTTGCTCGAGAAAGGCGCATTCTGGCCTAATGTCCATTGCAGGTGTTCCTGAGGACGCTCCAGATGTACTTGCCACAGCAGGTGAGGGGTTCAAAGCAGCTCACCTCATTTCCTCCCAAGCAAGATTGAGAGGATGTGTGGTCCGGAGATGCTTGTACATTGAAGCAGTGCCACAAGAGTATTTTTTTTCACTGCCTCTTGACAGGACTCGGTCACAAATTTTGCACGTCCCCTTTCTCGCATTTACTTTCTTCTCTCCAGGTGGAAAAGTGAAGAATTTCCACACAACAGATTCCGGCCTCTGTGGACGTGGTGCCTCCTACAAGAATTCTTCTTCAGAAAATACTTCCCCCTGCTGCTGCTGCTGTGCAAATGCCATTTTGTTTCATATTTTTTGAAAAACACCAAAATAACAAGCAAAAAGGGTTCTAGTAGGAAAAGAGATGTCTTTCTAAAGATGCTCCAACAACAATGATTAAAATGGGGTCCTTCAATAGTTACAGTGGGAAATGTTATGAACCAATGAAATCTTTTGTTTTGAGGTCACATGGGATCCGCGCACTCTGCGCTCACGAAGCACGCACCCGACGCAACTTCGCGAAAATATATTTAAAAATAATATAAGTTTATTATAAGTAAATTTAATGAATAAAATATTTATAAATAAACAGTTAAAAAACTGGGGAAAATCAGTACAAAAAATAGGTATAACTACTATTACACTTAAAAATTAGCATTTAAAAAACCTTTGAAGTTCACTGAAAAAACCATAGGTTTCAGAGACGTTATAGTTATAAATTAGCATTTAAAAAAGCTTTGAAATTCACTGAAAAAACCATAGGTTTCAGAGACATTATAGTTAGAAATTACCATTTAAAAAACCTTAGAAATTCACAGAAAACCCGGTGGCCCGCTACGAGCGAAACTTGCTTCCCCCCCTCCAGCGCTTGAAGGAGGACGTCGCGCGCTGGCGGCGCTTGCCGCTTTCGCCGCTCGGCCGGGCGGCATTGTTCAAGATGATGTCATTGCCGCGCTTTTTGTACGCTCTCCAGAACACTATGGACTTGGTCCCGGCGCGCTACTTCCGTGAGGTGGAAAGCTTACAGCGCCGTCTGTTTTGGGACGGGAGGCCGCGTATAGCCCTGGCAAAATTGACGCTTCCGTGGTACGACGGAGGGATTGCCCTCCCGGATATTAAGCGGTATTACTGGGCCTCCCAGTTAGCTGCAATTAATCACGGCCTCTATGGGCCCGCCCTAAACCCGGCATTTGAAATGGACAAAATGCTCCTGCCCGGTGGCGACTACAATCGAGCGCTCTACACTAGCGTGCCCGATTCCCGCTTGACGGGACCCACGCGTGTCATGGTGCGAGTATGGCACGCGGCTAATGCAGCTATGGGATGGAAGGACCGTTTGACCCGGGCGTCACCGTTGTATGCGTCGGAGAGGCTTGGCTCTTTGTGGACCTCGAAGGGCTTCGAGAGGTGGGACATGATAGGCATAAGTACAGTGGGAGATCTCTGGACGAGGGGAGGATTCAAGACATTCGAGACGCTGCAGGCGGAGTTTCAGCTGCAGGGCAGTGAATACTTTCGTTACCTGCAGGTCCGTCACGCACTGGGTTCCGTCTTCCCAGACGTGGCCTCCATCCCGGAGTCCTCCCCCCTGGAGGATAGAGTGCTAGATGGCCACGTTCCGGATAGCACGATCTCCCTCATTTATAAGAAATTGATAAATGACCGCTCGGGCTTACTGACTGGCCTCCGCGAGGCTTGGGTTGCCGATGGGCTGGAGTTGGACGGCGAGGACTGGATTTCCGCGGTGGCCTCTCCGAAGGAGGTGGCCATCCCGGCTCGCCTTCGCTTCGTCCAGCTTAAGATACTCCACCGGGTGTATATGACGGGGCCAAGGCTTCAGCGTATGGGCTATGCTGAGGATGGATTGTGTAAGCGTGGGTGTGGAGCTTTGGCGACTTTTTTACACATTCTGTGGGAATGTCCGAGGGTGGAGCGATTCTGGCGTGGTGTGCATGAGGTCCTGCGAGCGGTTACACATGTCGCGCTGTTGCCTGAAGCGAGGAGATGCCTGCTGAATGTGTGGGAACCGACTGATTACTCGGTTCCGCAGACGCGATGGGTGACTCTGGGATATATGATAGCTAAACGTGACATTGCTCAGCTGTGGGGATCTCAGAGACCCCCGGCGGTGTCGGCTTGGAAAGAACATATGGATTGGTGCATGTTCCGAGAAAAGGTGGTATACGTGGCGCGGGGTAAGCCTGGGGCACGGGTGAAGATATGGGGCCCCTGGAACGCTTACCGCGGGGGTATTTGCGAGCCACCGTTGTTGCCTCCCGCTTCACCAGCTCCATCCCCATAGTTGACCCCCCTCCCTCAGCCCTGGGCACATTGTTCTCCCAGTCCTGGATCAGTTTCCCTCCCCCCCTCTGGATTTCTTTAGATGGTTGGGGTTCCCCACTTGAGGGGCACATGTCGTCATTTTTGATCGTGGGTTGCCTTGCGGGTGTGGTTTTATGTTGTTGTGTTGTAGAAAACGAAACCGTATTGTGGGTTCAGAGTTATGTGGCCCACGCTGTTGATACCTCCTGCTTTATCGTCTATGCAAAGCCAAGTGCCTTATCGTATGTATGTCATGTGCTTTTGTCATTTTAGCGGCCGGCCGGAAGGTTGTAGGCCCATACTTGTATATATTTGAGATTGCAATAAACGGTTTCAAAAAAAAAAAAAAAAAAAAAGAAATTCACAGAAAAAACCATGGGTTTCAGAGGTGTTATAGTTAGCTGGACATTTCACTCGTACAAAACCATAGAAATTCCTCTGTTATAGTTAGTTCTGCTAACTATGACTCGCGCGTCTGCAATGCACTGCTGATGATGTCACATATTACATCACTCATGACATGGTCAGTGACATCACTGATGACATCACTGATGACATCTCAAATGACATCACTGATGACATCACTGATGACATCATCCACGTGACAATCTTATACACCTCATCACTCACTGTAAAATACAGAGTACCATATTTGAAACCATTGACACACCAATACCAGTTACTATGTACCCACTCACTGATTCCTAAGTCTACACACACAACTACCCATTCAACAACAGAATCACTTATACATGCAGTCACTAATTAATAGAACACTATCAAATGCACTTATGCACATATAGACATTGACACATCAGCAGTCATCTTAGTCAGCTATGCAGTCATCCTACTCACTCATGAAAAAAATTCATCACACTTACATTTACTCACTTACACAATTAAACACACAACACCTCATTTATTCAAACACATTGTAACTCATAGTTAATATGTTAAAAAATCACCATTACAATTATACACTCATTCATATAGTTACTCTCACAATCACTGACTCTTATATATACTTATTTATATACTCCAACTCTTACATACAATGCCTTTTATTTTTTTACTTTGTTGAAGATGTACAATTAAAACATATATTCACTCCCCAACACACTAATAAATACACTCAGTCACCCAAAGAACTGTTTCCCCATGCGCTCTTAAACCTATACATCTAGTCAATCAACCATTCACACATCTATGCATAGAGTTACAAATACCCCATCCAACCAAGCACAAACTCAGTGTCCCATACAAATACTCACCCAAATAATCAATAACTAATATACACACTCATGTAGTTAGTGACCAATTGATGCAGCATGTTATACATTCATATAGTTTAGTTACTAATCCAACGCAACGTTCCCCCGCTTCGCTGAGGCAACAGAGCACACACGGGACACCAGGTGAGCTGCAATAATTTCGCATACAGAATAACGCATTTCGTTTTATTTAAAAACTCCTTCAGATGCCACCAGGGATTGACAAATGCTTCTCCCACACTGCTTTTCAAGCACTGTGCCCCGCTGTGATAGGTTGGAGCACCGCTGGCATATTGGCGCTGAGTAAGCACAAACACCAGGAATCTGGATTTGCATGGAGCGGGCACCCAAACGTAAGTACTTGCCCCAGTGGGTGGTGTCCGCTCCCTTCACCCCAACGCTAGCCATAGATCTTCAATGCGGGCGGTGTTGCTGCTTACTGTGTCCCTCACCCCGCCGCTGTGATCCCGGTACAGGCTCGTGCATGCTCTTTAAGTAAACAGCATGTCTACACAAAGTTGTAGTCCATAAGTATATGACCAGGCAAATCTCGGGTCTGCGATGTGTCCTGGCATTACCACACAGTTTGTAGTTTGTCCATTGTGCCACCACAAGCCGCCGGACTCTGATGGGGTGGGTACTCAAAAGGGTGTTCGTGGCCGCAGCCCAAAACATCAACTCCACGTTCCCCCACTTTGCTGAGGCAACAGAGCGCACACGGGACACCAGGTGAGCTGCAATAATACCTTTATTTGGCGTACAGCATGATGCGTTTCGTTTTATTTAAAAACTTAGTCAGATGCCTTCAGGGATTGACAAATACTTCTCCCGCCCTGCTTTTGAAGCACTGTGCCCCGCTGTGATAGGTTGGAGTACCACTGGCATATTGGCGCTGAGTAAGCACAAACACCAGGAATCTGGATTTGCGCGGAGCAGAAACCCAAACGTAAGTACTTGCCCCAGTGCGCAGTGTCCGCTCCCATCACCCCAACGCTAGCCATAGATCTTCAATGTGGGCGGTGTTGCTGCTTACTGTGTCCCTCACCCGCCGCTTTGATCCTGGTACAGGCTCATGCATGCTCTTTAAGTAAACAGCATGTCCACACAAAGTTGTAGGCCATAAGTATATGGCCAGACAAATCTCGGGTCTGCGGCGTGTCCTGGCGTTACCACACAATTTGTAGTTGGTCCATTGTGCCACCACATGCCGCCGGACTCTGAAGGGGTGGGTACTCAAAAGGGTGTTTGTGGCTGCACCCCAAACCATCAACTCCACGTTCCCCTGCTTCACTGGGGCAACAGAGCACACACGGGACCCCGGGTGAGCTGCAATAATTCCTTTATTTGGCGTACAGCATGACGCATTTCGTTTTATTTAAAAACTTCTTCAGATGCTGCCAGGGATTGACAAATGCTTCTCCCGCCCTGCTTTTCAATCACAGTGCCCCGCTGTGATAGGTTGGAGCACCGCTGGCATATTGGCGCTGAGTAAGCACATACACCAGGAATCTGGATTTGCATGCAGCGGGCACCCAAACGTAAGTACTTGCCCCAGTGGCCGGTGTCTGCTCCCTTCACCCCAACGCCAGCCATAGATCTTCAATACGGGCGGTGTTGGTGCTTACTGTGTCCCTCACACCGCCGCTGTGATCCCGGTACAGGCTCGTGCATGCTCTTTAAGTAAACAGCATGTCCACACAAAGTTGTAGTCCATAAGTATATGGCCAGACAAATCTCGGGTCTGCGGCCTGTCCTGGCGTTACCACACAATTTGTAGTTTGTCCATTGTGCCACCACATTCCGCCGGACTCTGAAGGGGTGGGTACTCAAAAGGGTGTTCGTGGCCGCACCCCAAAACATCAACTCCACGTTCCCCCGCTTCGCTGACGCAACAGAGCGCACACGGGACAACAGGTGAGCTGCAATAATTCCTTTATTTGGCGTACAGCATGATGCATTTCATTTTATTTAAAAACTTCTTCAGATGCTGCCAGGGATTGACAAATGCTTCTCCCGCCCTGCTTTTCAAGCACTGTGCCCCGCTGTGATAGGTTGGAGCACCGCTGGCATATTGGCGCTGAGTAAGCACAAACACCAGAAATCTGGATTTGCGCTGAGAGGACTCCCAAACGTAAGTACTTGCCCCAGTGGGCGGTGTCCGCTCCCTTCACCCCAACGTTAGCCATAGATCTTCAATGCGGGCGGTGTTGCTGCTTACTGTGTCCCTCACCCCGCCGCTGTGGTCCCGGTACAAGCTCGTGCATGCTCTTTAAGTAAACAGCATGTCCACACCAAGTTGTAGTCCATAAGTATATGGCCAGGCGAATCTCGGGTCTGCGGCGTGTCCTGGCGTTACCACAGTTTGTAGTTTGTCCATTGTGCCACCACATGCCGCCGGACTCTGAAAGGTGGGTACTCAAAAGGGTGTTCGTGGCTGCACCCCAATACATCAACTCCACGTTCCCCCGCTTCACTGAGGCAACAGAGCACACACGGGACCCCAGGTAAGCTTCAATAATTCCTTTATTTGGCGTACAGCATGACGCTCTTCGTTTTATTGAAAAACTTCTTCAGATGCCACCAGGGATTGACAAGGGCTTCTCCCGCCCTGCTTTTCAAGCACTGTGCCCCGCTGTGATAGGTTGGAGCACTGCTGGCATATTGGCACTGAGTAAGCACAAACACCAGGAATCTGGATTTGCGCGGAGAGGACACCCAAACCTAAGTACTTGCCCCAGTGTGCGGCGGCCGCTCCCTTCACCCCAACGCTAGCCATAGATCTTCAATGTGGGCGGTGTTGCTGCTTACTGTGTCCCTCACCCTGCTGCTGTGATCCCGGTACAGGCTTGTGCATGCTCTTTAAGTAAACAGCATGTCCACACAAGGTTGAATATATATATATCATGTGATCAAGTCCCCCAGGAGGGATGAAACGCGTAATGGCCGTCTTGTCTGTCTGAAATTGGTGAATAAAGTAGATATTCGACAAGAATCCCGTGGTCCGTGCTCCCTTTACTCGGCTGGTGTGGTACTATTCGAATGAGGAGAGTGTTTGCTGATATATATATATATAGTCACTGAAAAAAACATAGGTTTCAGACATGTTATAGTTAGGAATTAGCATTTAAAAAACCTTAGAAATTCACTGAAAAAAACCATAGGTTTCAGGGCTGCTATAGTTAGCTGGACATTTCACTCGTACAAAACCATTGAAATTCCTCAGTTATAGTCAGTTCTACTAACTATAACTCGCGCGCCCGCAATCCACGGCTGATGATGCCACATATTACATCATTCATGACATGGTCAGTGACATCACTGATGACATCTCAAATGACATCACTGATGACATCATCCAGTGAATGTGGTTTGGTTCGTTATTTAAATATGTATTATATATATAGCAATCTGCATTGAAGAATGAGTGGACATATAAATATCTGGATGGAGGATTTAGTAGCAGTGTGATTGACTGTTTACTTGACTAATTTATAGTGTCTCACTAAATATATTGGATGGTGACTAAACTGTGTGAATATCTGTATCACTTTGTCAGTTGTTGAGTAAATTGCTGCACCAGTTGGTTACTAGCTACGTGAAAGTCTATATTAGTTATTGATTAGTTAACTGAGTATTTGTATGGAAGAGGGAATGTGTGTGTGGTTTGGTGGGGGGTGTGACTCCCCAAAGATGTGTGAATAGTTGATTCAGTAGGCATATGAGGTTAAGACTACATGTTATAACAGTTGTTTGGGCGAGTGAATATCTTTATGGGTGTGTTGATGAGCAAATATATCTCTCAATGGTACATGTCCAACAAACTAGAAAAATAAAAGGCAGTGTATGTGACAGTTGTTGTATATAAATAAGTATACATAAGACTCAGTGATTGTATGAGTGACTGTATGGATAACTGTATACTTGTAATAGTGATTTTATAACACACTAAGTATGAGTTACTATCTATATGAATAAATGAAGTGGTGTTTGTATAAGTATGTAGCTGACTAAATGTAAGTATGATCCATTGTTTGCATAAGTAGGTAGGATAACTGCATAAGTGAATAGGATGTGTGCTGGTGTGTAATGTCGATATAGGTGTATAAGTATATTTGATAGTGTTCTATTGATCATTGACAGCATGTATGAGTGAATCTATAGGTAAGTGATTAGATGTGTGTGTAGATCTAGGAATCACTGAGTGGGTTTTTAGAAACGTATTGCTGTGTCAATGGATTCAAATATGGTACTCTGTATTTTACAGTGAGTGATGAAAGGTTATACTATGATGAGGTGTATCTGATTGTCATGTGGATGATGTCATCAGTGATGTCATTTGAGATGTCATCAGTGATCTCATCAGTGATGTCACTGACCATGTCATGAATGATGTAATATGTGACATCATCAGCAGTGGATTGCGGGTGCGCGAGTTATAATTAGCAGAACTGACTATGACGGAGGAATATCAATGGTTTTGTACGAGTTAAATGTCCAGGTAACTATAACAGCCCTGAAACCTTTGGTTATTTCAGTGAATTTCTAAGGTTTTTTAAATGCTAATTCCTAACCATAACATGTCTGAAACT
Source organism: Triturus cristatus (assembly GCF_964204655.1). NCBI lineage: Eukaryota > Metazoa > Chordata > Amphibia > Caudata > Salamandridae > Triturus > Triturus cristatus. Next base: position 429,368,611 of record NC_140580.1, read on the forward strand.
TATGGTTTTTTCAGTGAATTTCGAAGGTTTTTTAAATGATAATTTTTAAATGTAATAATAGTTATATGTATTTTTTATACTGATTTTCTACAGTTTTTTAACTGTTTATTTTTACATATTTTATTTTTTTAATATAAATGGAAATAAAAATGTTTTTAAAATATTGAAACTGAAATATTGTTTTTTTTTGTTGAATTTATAAGTGCAGAACTATAAGTGTGTTGGTTAGTTAGGGGGCTGCATGCATAGTGGATAGGCGTTTGAAGCAGTCCATGTGCTAAGGCCTGCCTCACTGCATGAGTACTTGGGCACTTACTGAATGATTAGAGTTCTGCAAGGAGAGTGCCTGGGTGAATTTATAAGTGTTTGGGTTTTGGCGCAGTGAATGGATTAGTAGATGGTGCTAAATGGGTCACTAGAGGAGTGCAAGGGGAGTGACAGGATGTTTGCTGGAAGTGTATGGATACTGACTGGGGAATTGAAGGTGTGAAAGAAAAGTGTGTAGGTGGTTAGAGGACTACATGCATAGTGGATAGGGGTTTGAAGCAGTCCATGTGCTAAGGCCTGGCTCACTGCATGAGTACTTGGGTACTGACTGAATGATTAGAGTACTGCAAGGAGAGTGCCTGGGTGAATTTATAAGTGTTTGGCTTTTGGCGCAGTGAATGGATTAGTACATGGTGCTGAATTGATCACTGGAGGACTGCAAGGGGAGTGACAGGGTGTTTGCTGGAGTGTATAGATACCGACTGGGGAATTGAAGGGGTGATAGACAAGTGTGTAGGTGGTTAGAGGACTGCATGCATAGTGGATAGGGGTTTGAAGCAGTCCATGTGCTAAGGCCTGGGTCACTGGATGAGTACTTGGGTACTGACTGAATGATTAGAGTATTACAAGGAGAGTGCCTGGGTGAATTTATATGTGTTTGGGTTTTCGCGCAGTGAATGGATTAGTACATGGTGCTGAATGAGTCAATAGAGGAGTGCAAGGTGAGTGACAGGGTGTTTGCTGGAAGTGTATGGATACTGACTGGAGAATTGAAGGTGTGAAAGACAAGTGTGTAGGTGGTTAGAGGACTACATGCATAGTGGATAGGGGTTTGAAGCAGTCCATGTGCTAAGGCCTGGCTCACTGCATGAGTACTTGGGTACTGACTGAATGATTAGAGTACTGCAAGGAGAGTGCCTGGGTGAATTTATAAGTGTTTGGGTTTTGGCGCAGTGAATGGATTAGTACATGGTGCTGAATGAATCACTCGAGGAGTGCAAGGGGAGCGACAGGGTGTTTGCTGGAGTGTATAGATACCGACTGGGGAATTGAAGGGGTGAAAGACAAGTGTGTCGGTGGTTAGAGGACTGCATGCATAGTGTATAGGTGTTTAAAGCAGTACATGTGCTAAGGCCTGGCTCAATGCATGAGAACTTGGGTACTGACTGAATGATTAAAATACTGCAAGGAGAGTGCCTGGGTGAATCTATAAGTGTTTGGGTTTTGGCGCAGTGAATGGATTAGTACATGGTGCTGAATGGGTCACTAGAGGAGTGCAAGGGAGTGACTGGGTGTTTGCAGGAAGTGTATGGATACTGACTGGGGAATTGAAGGTGTGAAAGACAAGTGTGTAGGTGGTTACAGGACTGCATGCATAGTGGATAGGCGTTTGAAACAGTCCATGTACAAAGGCCTGGCTCAGTGCATGAGTACTTGGGTACTGACTGAATAATTAGAGTACTGCAAGGAGAGTGCCTGAGTGAATTTATAAGTGTTTGGGTTTTGGCACAGTGAATGGATTAGTACATGGTGCTGAATGGGTCACCAGAGGAGTGCAAGGGGAGTGACAGGGTGTTTGATGGAAGTGTATGAATACTGACTGGGGAATTGAAGGTGTGAAAGACAAGTGTGTAGGTGGTTAGAGGACTGCATGCATAGTGTATAGGCGTTTGAAGCAGTCCATGTGCTAAGGCCTGGCTCAGTGCATGAGTACTTGAGTAGTGACTGAATGATTAGAGTACTGCAAGGAGAGTACCTGGATGAATTTATAAGTGTTTGGATTTTGGTGCAGTTTTAAAAAAAAATTCAGATGGGTACTGGTGGTAACTGACTCTGACCAACCAGTCCTAGAGCCAATGCTATGCTAAAAGACACTTAGAATACAGTTAAAACACCTACATACACTAGGGAACACTATGCGTTGGGATACCCCTGTGATTAGAATGACCTCCTCTGTAAGCCCCTAGTACATAATAGTGCAGGGGATTAAAACTACCTCTTAAAATGCGCCACTGGGCGCGTTTGCACACTGGTGAAGGGAAGGGGGGGGCTGAGCTGACGTGTGCAAACATGCCCTGTGGCTGTTTTAATTTGGGGGATAAAGTCCCCTTGAATCCTGAGTGTCACTTGGGTCCAACTAGCTCTCCAGGTATCTCCAGTTAGCGCCACAGAGCTGCGTTGCAGAGAGGTGTAAAAAATGGCATGGCCTGGACCACCTCTCTGTAACGCAGCACAATGGTGCTTACTGGAAGCACCTGGTGGAATAGTTGGCCCCCAGGGGCCCTCTGGATTGAAGGCAAATTATTTCCCCATCTTAAAACGCGACACAGGGCGTGTTTTAACATGTCACCTCGGGCCCCATCCCCTCCCTTCACCACTGTGTAAACGCGCCATGTGTCCGTTTTAATTTGGGAGATTAAATCCCTTTGAATCCTGAGTGTCCCTAGGGTCCAATTAGCAAACTAGCCCACTAGGTACCTCCAGTAAGCGCCACAGAGCTGCGTTGCAGAGAGGTGTAAAAAGGGGCACGGCCTGGGCCACCTCTCTGAAACACAGCGCAGTGGCGCTTACTGGAAGCACCTGGTGGGCTAGTTGGCCCCCTGGGGCTCTCAGGATTGAAGGGGAATTATTTCCCCAACTTAAAATGCGCCACAGGGAGTTTTTTCACACGTCACCTCAGGCCCCGTCCCCTCCCTTCACCACTGTGTAAACACGCCCTATCGCCGTTTTAATTTGGGAGAGTAAGTCCCCTTGAATCCTGAGTGTCCCTAGGGTCCAAGTAGCCCACTAGGTACCTCCAGTAAGCGCCACAGAGCTGCGTTGCAGAGAGGTGTAAAAAGGGGCCAGCCTGGGCCACCTCTCTGAAACAAAGCACAGTGGTGCTTACTGGAAGCACCTGGTGGGCTAGTTATCCCCCAGGGGCCCTCAGGATTGAAGGAGAATTACTTCCCCAACTTAAAACACGCCACAGGGCGTGTTTTCACACGTCACCTCGGGCCCCATCCCCTCCCTTCACCACTGTGTAAACACATCCTGTGTCCGTTTTAAGTTGGGAGATAAAGTCCCCTTGAACCCTGAGTGTCCCTTGGGTCCAACTAGCAAAGTAGCCCACTAGGTACCTCCAGTAAGTGCCACAGAGCTGCGTTGCAGAGAGGTGTAAAAAGGGGCACGGCCTGGGCCTCCTCTCTGAAACTCAGCGCAGTGGCGCTTACTGGAAGCACCTGGTGGACTTGTTGGCCCCCAGGGTCCCTCAGGATTGAAGGGGAATTATTTCCCCATCTTAAAACCCGCCACAGGGCGTGTTTGCACAAGTCACCTCAGGCCCCATCCCCTCCCTTCATCACTGTGTAAACGCGCCCTGTGTCCATTTTAATTTGGGAGATTAAGTCCCCTTGAATCCTGAGTGCCCCTAGGGTCCAAGTAGCCCACTAGGTACCTCCAGTAAGCGCCACAGAGCTGCGTTGCAGAGAGGTGTAAAAAGGGGCACGGCTTGGGCCACCTCTCTGAAACACAGCGCAGTGGTGCTTACTGGAAGCACCTGGTGGGCTAGTTAGCCCCCAGGGGCCCTGAGGATTGAAGGGGAATTACTTCCCCAACTTAAAACGCGCCACAGGGCGTGTTTTAACACATCACCTCGGGCCCCATCCCCTCCCTTCACCACTGTGTAAACGCGCCCTGTGGACGTTTTAAGTTGGGAGATAAAGTCCCCTTGAATCCTGAGTGTCCCTTGGGTCCAACTAGCAAACTAGCCCACTAGGTACCTCCAGTAAGCGCCACAGAGCTGCGTTGCAGAGAGGTGTAAAAAGGGGCACGGCCTGGGCCACCTCTCTGAAACACAGCGCAGTGGCGCTTACTGGAAGCACCTGGCGGACTAGTTGGCCTCCTGGGGCTCTCAGGATTGAAGGGGAATTATTTTCCGAACTTAAAACGCACCACAGGACGTGTTTTCACACGTCACCTCAGGCCCCATCCCCTCCCTTCACCACTGTGTAAACGCTCCCTGTGTCCGTTTTAATTTGGGAGATTAAGTCCCCTTGAATCCTGAGTGTCTCTAGGGTCCAAGTAGCCCACTAGGTACCTCCAGTAAGCACCACAGAGCTGCGTTGCAGAGAGGTGTAAAAAGGTGTGTGGTCTCTGAACACCTGTCTGCAGCGCAGCTCCGTGGCGCATACTGGAGGTACCTGGTGGGCTAGTTGGTCCTCAGGGACCCTCAGTATTGAAAGAGAATTAATTCCCCAACTTACAACTCCCCACGGGGCGTGTTCTTGCACAATGGTGAAGGAAGAGGGCGTGGCCTGAGGTGACATGTCTGCAAACATGCCCTGTGGCACGTTTTAAGTTGGGGGATTAATTCCTCCTCAATCCTGAGGGTCCCTGGGGGTCATCTAGCCCACCAGGTACCTCCAGTATGCGCCAGAAAGCTGCGTTGCAGAGAGGTGTTCAGAGGCCACGCCCCTTTTTACAATACTCTGTAACGCAGCTCCGTGGCGCTTACTGAAGGTACCTGGTGGGCTAGTTGGCCCCCAGGGACCCTCAGGATTGAAGAGGTAATAATTCATTAATTCCTCAACTTAAAACGCGCCACAGGGCGTGTTTGCACACATGTCACCTCAGGCCCCGCCCTCTCCCTTCACCTCTGTACAAACGCGCCCCGTGGTGCTTTTTAAGTTGGAGGTTTAACTCCCCTTGAATCCTGAGGGTCCCTGGGGCGCAATTAGCCCACCAGCTACTTCCATTAAGCGCCACAGAGCTGCGTTGAAGAGAGGTGTAAAAAGGGGCATGGCCTCAGAACACCTCTCTGCAATGCAGCCCCCTGGCGCATACTGGAGGCTCCTGGTGGGCTAGTTGGCCCCCAGGGACCCCCAGTATTCAAGAGGAATTAGTTCCCCATCTGCAAACGCGGCAGGGGGCGCATTTGCAGAGTGGTGCATGGAGGGGGCGTGGCCTCCGGCGCGATGCCGGTCTTTTTGTATTTTTTATTATTTTTAAGAAGGGGGGCTGTGTGGCCCCCCTTCCTTTCCTTTTTTACCAGCCCTGGGGACCCCATCCCCCAGGGCCTGACCCCTATTTTTTTGTTACTATAAAATTTGGGAAGGGGGACGCATGGCCCCCCTCCCTAGGCCATAAATGCCCCGGGGACTCCTATCCCCCGGGACATGGCCTCTTTTCAAAAAAAATTTGGAGGGGGGCTGCGCAGCCCCCCTCCTCTAGCCACTTCTGCCCCGGGGACCCCATCCCCCGGGGCCTGGCCACCTTGTTGGGGACCGTGGGGGGGTCCCCAATCCCCCCACAGTCCCGCCGACTCCCTGCCTCCTCCGGCATTGCTTTTCCACATGGGGAGCAGCTAACAGGCTGTTCCCCATGTGGAAAAGCAATCTGCTTTGCTTCATTGAAGCGAGAGCAGGTTCCCCTGCTCCCGCTTCAATGAAGCAAAGCAGTTTGCAATGACAGGGTGGGACCCGCGAGGCTCCCGCCCTGTCATTGCAAACTACAGTGTCCCGGGGGTGGGCACCCCGGGACACAGCAGGAGCCAGCCCTGGGGGGTGGCTGTCCCCAGGGCCATCATTGGCTCCAGGGGGGCGCGTGGCCCCCCTCCCACTCAGGGACATCTTAAGGGTTTTGGGGGCCCTGGGCCAAACATATTTTGGGGGCCCCTGTTCGGAACAGCTTTGAATTTATGATCCAATTTCAACTCTTTCAAGCCCCCAGTGGCCAGGTCACTGAGAGTGCACAGGAACCCTCCTCCAAATTGTAAAGGTGTTTACATCAAATATTCGGGGATAGTGTGTTTTCAATATTGTAACACAGTAGCAGCTCACTAAGGTTCCTACAAATAATCTCTGTGACCCCCTCCCATTTCTTATATATGAGATACCGTTTTGATCTAAAAGAAACTTTTTTTTATAGTTATTGCATCAAACATAAACACAACATTTCTCTGTAAAATGTCTATAATAGACTTTCAGACATCACCAACATTAAAAATAAATGTATTTAAAATAATCTGTTTAAGAATTATCAAGGTCATCATGGAAATATTCTCTGCATAACAGAGCTGGCTCTGTCAGGGGGCCCCAGGAAAGTTTGGGGCCCTGGGCCACAGCCCACTTTGCCCATGCCTTAAAACGTCTCTGCTCCCACTTAATTTAAAGCCCCGGGGGAGGTGGTCCCCGGGGCATAGGGGTCCATAGCAGTCCTCCTATGTTAAATATTTAGTGCCCCGGGGAGGTGGCGGTTCCCGGGGCATGTGGGGGGGGCTCAAGCCCCCCACAGGTTTATTTTTTGTAAAAAAGGTCCCGGGGTGGCGGACCCCGGGGCTACGGGGGGGCAGTGAGCCGCCCACATATATTGACATAAAGCCCCGGGGGTGGTGGTCCCCGGTGCTTGGGGGGGCCTTTGAGCCCCCCACCCACGTATATTAAAGCCCCGGGGGTGGCAGTCCCCGGGGCTGGAGGGCCCCTCTGGGCCCCCCATTACAATATACATTTTGCCCCAGGGACTTGGCCCACCCGGGGGCTAATTAAAAATGAAGCGCGGGAGACCGCGCTTCGTTTTTTTTTTCTGCAGCGGGATGCGCGGATCCTAAGCGCATCCCGTGATTTAAAAAAAATAAATACTTTTTTTGGCCCTCGGGGGTCCTTGTGGGACCTCCTGAGCAGGCTTAGGGGGTCAGGGTGTTTTTACCCTGCCCCCTTTTTGCGTTTTTTGCGGGGGGGTTTCTGCTTTCTTGTGCCTCTGTTCTACTGAGGCACAAGATGGCTGCCAACACTTCTTGGTTTGAAGTGCGGACAGCCAATTAGCATAAAGCTCGTGCTCAAGAGGATCCGCGGCCCTAGATATATCTATGTTTTTACTTTTGAATTTCTCAGGAACTACTGAACGGATTTACACCATTTAAAACACGTTTTGGGATCCCCCATTTTTCTCGGCCCCCCCTTGACGAATCACCCCGAGACTTTCAGTATAGGAGCGGACCGGAGCGGGCCACGAGTTATGAAAATTTCACGAAGATTCGTCAACCGGCTCAAAGTTATTTCAAATAGAATGTTGCGGATTTCCTATGGATAATAGGTCCTAACTATAACTACCTACTGGCGACCACCAGTAGGTAATATATATACACATTCCACAGTGACTCCCATACCAAAGAGTGACAAAGAAGGTGGATGCCCAAGCCCCATGTTACACATGAATCAAACAGGAAACCATTCATCCATTCATTTTAGGGCCAAGATCTTCTGCCCATGGGAATAGCTAAGTGGATATTAAAACAAAGTGGACAGAGAAGGACACCAAGAGCATATGTACTGACTCAGTGGAGATGTATGACATACTGTTGTCACATGTTCATCAAATAAGACCCAAAGTTCAGAGGTCACAGTTACTCGTGATCAATTGTTGCAGTCTCTCCTTTCCACTAACAAGCCGCTCCTCCAGGTGTGCCAGCGCCCCTGTATAATGAGTCGAACTCATGTCACTAGTGGGCTCTCCACCTGCTCCTCCACATGTGCCAGTGCCCCTGTACAATGAGTCGAACTCATGTCACTAGTGGGCTCGCCACCCGCTCCTCCACGTGTGCCAGTGCCCCTGTACAATGAGTCGAAACTCAGGGCACTTGTAAACACACACACAAAAATAATGTGTCCTTGTGTAATGAAATTGGTGCTAGCGTAAAGCGCACCAATTTCTTCGGGTCGAGTTTGCGCTACATAATACCGGAAAAGAATCCTACATTTTATAAGTCAGCCACCGTTCTGACGTCTTTCTGGATAGGATCAGGCGGCACATTGAGATATATTCACGGCTGCTTCTGGTACGCACTGTGTGAGCTTCACTTTTCTCTAATGTCGGGGAGGCATGCATGGTAGGGTGACCAGACATCCCGGATTTACCCCAGACAGTCACGGTTTTCCGAGTAGTGTCCTGGTGTCCCGGCTTCTTAATTTGGAACCCATGTCCTGGTTTTTGGAACAAGGACAAGTCAACCTGTGCAGTAGAAGTTAAAGGTGTAATTTGTCTGATTCAGGCAGCACAGGAGGATATGAGCTGAATGCATGCTGCAGGAGGTGGGAGACAGAGTGGGGATGAGGGCAGAGGGCAGGAGGGCAGGGGGGGCTGGCAAAGGTGAAGCCATAGCTAATGTTCTGTAAGCATAGCTTGTACATGTGTGGCTATATTATATACGACGATGCCCCCCCAAGCAAAATATCGGGACAGGCCAGTCATAATTCAGGATAAAGACTTTAGTCCTACTTTTAGGTCTGATCTGTCCTGTTTTTTTGTTCTCAAACCTGGTCACCCTAATGCACGGTACTTGACGGACACATATACAGCTTATACCAGAGGCCCTTGTATCCGATCCCAAAGAAAATAATTACATCGATAAAGCAGTATCTGTGTTTGGGAGATTTTTCATTCTTTTCTTCCTTGAAGGGATACTGACAATGATATTGAACACCAGTACAGTTCTCTTGTCTACATACTTTCTCGTGATTCTGATATGTGTGCTTGTTTCTTGCTGGCGGGCTAAAGATGTTTGAATTTGGCCTCTTGAGATTACTTCCGAGATATATGTAAATGCAAACCCTTCGCTCTTCTATAACTTCACTATCCTTTTTCAATACAAATAACAAACATATTCACTTATACTCGTTTCCCTACTAATCCTGTTTGGGTTCTGGCGTAGCGTGCTACCTGCTGAAAAGCTCTTCAACACCTCATCAGGCATAGCAAGCACTATATAAATGAAAACGCTTCCCTCTTCAATTCCCACACTATACTTTTTTAATCCAAAGAACAGACTAGCATGTCCACCACTCCAAATAATTTCATATTTCCCTATACTAATTCACCACTAATCTTTTTGGGTTCCAGAGTAGCGTGCTAGTTGTGGAAATAGCGCTTTGAGGCCTCGTCAGGGGTAGTAAGAGCAATTCCAATATGATGTGTAGGTGCAGCAGGATGGGCACAATGTTGACATTCTTTTGGTTGCTCATGCTCGTTCCCTTGCACTCTGAGCTACGTTCGGGGTGGGGGGTCTTCCGCCTGATACTCGCGTAACGTTTTCTAGATCCTCTGCCCGTTCTCCGGCTCACTCTCTCTGGTTTGTTTCTCCGCTCTCAAGCCGCCCCCTTTTCTCTGTTGACTCTCCCAGCTAGTCCTCCACTCCTTGTCCAGCTCTCCGTGTCTCATCTCTGTGCCACCTCTCTCTTCCATCTCTGCTCTACCTTCCTCCTCTCTACATTTCTCCTAGTTTGCTCTCATTCTTCTCACTCTTTCCCTATTTCCCGTTATTCTCCCTTCAATGCTTTCTCGCATCTGCTCGCTCTCAAAAACCACCTCTCTCTAGTGTGGTTTCTCCCTGGTGCTTCCTCCTCCCTCCCCCACGCGCTTCCCCTCTCCCCGATTCCGTGGCACCTATCTTGCTCACCCCTCCTAAGTTCCCTCTGCTTCTCTGCTGTCTCTTCCCGCCCCTTACTTCTCTCTCTCTCTCTCTCTCAGCCTCTGTCCTCCCCCTCCCTCCCCAAAGGAATCCCTCTACACTTTCAGAATTAATGGTATTAGGTTAACCCTTACTTCCATGCCATCAATCATCCGTTCAAACGAATGTTCACCCCGCTCCTCACAGAAACCACATACCCCCGCTCCTCACAGACACCACATACCCCCGCTCTTCACAGGAACCACATAACCCGCTCCTCACAGGAACCACATACTCCCGCTCCTCGCAGGAGCTACATACCCCCACTCCTCACAGGAACCACATACCCCGCTCCTCACAGAAACCACAAACCCCCACTCATCACAGGAACCACATGCCCCCGCTCCTCACAGGAACCACATACCCTGCTCCTCACAGAAACCACATACCCCCACTCCTCCTGCAGAAAACACATACCCCGCTCCTCACAGAAACCGCATACCTGCTCCTCACAGGAACCACATACTCCCACTCCTCACAGAAACCACATACCCACACTCCTCACAGGAACCACATTCTCTGCTCCTCACAGAAACCACATACCCTGCACCTCACAGGAACCACATACCCCGCTCCTCACAGGAACCACTTATTCCTGCTCCTCGTAGGAACCACATACCCCCGCTCCTCACAGAGACTACATATGACCACTCCTCACAGGAACCAGATACCCCCTCCTCACAGAAGCCACATACTCCCGCTCTTCACAGGAACAACATACCCCCAGGAACCACATACCTCCGCTCCTCAAAGGAACCACATACCCCCACTTCTCACAGAAACCAAATATCCCGCTTCTCTCAGGAACCACACACCCCACTCCTCACAAAAACTACATCCCACCGTACCTTATTCAAGCCACACACTCAATCCTTACTCAACCCACACAACTCAGTCCTACATGAGACTACAATTCCCACTCCCAAATTAAACCTCAGGCCCACTCCCTATGCAAACCACAGTTTAGCCTTACTAAATGAACAGCCTCGTCCAGTACTGAAACCTAGGCCCCCCATACTTATTCAAGCTACAGTCCTGTGTCTTAGATCACACCACAGTCTGCCCATCCACCACAGTTATCACAAATTGTTAAAATCCCCAACCCCACTCGTCCCGGATCCCCCGGCATTGTGACTCATTAAGCATACTCCAGACCCACTCCATACTCCTATCACAGCCCGCGCCCCAGACAACCCACAATCTGCACTCATTCATTCACAAACACCAGAGCCCCTCATTACTCAAGCCAATGCTGTCCCTCAACTCTCAAACCAAAGCCGCACACCACACTCGAACCACAGCGCCCACTCATCACTGGAACTGCCCCCACTCATTTATCAAAATGTAGTCCCTGACCGTCACTCACACCACAGCCCTCTCTTCACTCAAACTACATCCCCCACCCTCACTCTTCACTCAAAGCCCGCTCATGGCCGGCTTTCGGCAACGGCAAGCTGGGTCCAGGCCCAGGGTGCCTATATTAGAGGGGCGCACACATAGCTGATCTCCCGAGCAACCTTGTTAATCATTACTCAAACCTCAGCACCTCTCATTACTCAGACTTCAGCCCCTCTCACTATTTACACCTCAAACCCATGCATTACTCACACCACATACCACTCTTCACTCAGAGCAGTGCACACACTTCCATCACAGCCGCCCCCCCACAGAAACAGCGTCAACCCCAGTCCTCTCCCCTGTTGCCAGCTATGTTCCTCACTGATGCCCCACACAGGCGTTCCCGCTCAAACGGCAGCACATCTCTAAACGGAACCCGCAGCCCTGTGCCCCATGCCCTGTCTTCTCAGACCCGCATCCAGAATTACGCACCCGCCACAGTAATCCCGTCACAACGTTGTGCATCACACTCCTGAAGATCACCCCCAAACTCATTTTGTGTTCCTATAAAAATGTATTTATTGTGAAGACTGTAGTACTTCCCCTTCTTAATAGACACACAATGACGTGTATACCTCCCTCAACCCCTAACTTTAAACACATAACAATGCTGCTACTTAGTACTCGATGCATCTGATATTTAACATGTATCCCGTTGTTGACCCCTCGTGACATTTATCCCACTGTCTTTACCACACAAGCAGGAACACTTTATTATGCGCCCTTTAACGTGCTGTACTTTACTCCGCATGTATTTTTTTAAACATTATTTTAAATATATGTCAAGGAAAAAAGGGGTAAAAGTGCGGGTAGAGGTAAAGGGGTGGTGAGGGTGGTTTCAGGGTTACGATGTGTTTAGGAGTACAGGTGGGTAAGGGTATTTTTAGGGTTGCGGGTGGGCAGAGGTAATGGTGTTTGGGAGATTTAATCTGTAGGGGTGGGTAGAAGTAGATGAGACGAGAGTGATTTTCGAGTTAAGAGGAGGGCAGAGGTAAATGTAGGTAATGGTAATTTTATGAATAAGTGTGGGAAGAGTTAAAGGGTGGCAATGGCGATTTTAGGGTTTTAGGCATGGGTAGAGGCAAAGGGAGATAAAGATGATTTTAGGGTTAAGGGCTGGGAAGAGGTAAAGGGGCATAAGGATGATTTTAGGGTAAAGAGGTGGGTAGAGGTAAATGGAGGTAAGGGTGAATTTAGGGTTAACGTATGGGTTGAAGCAAATGGTGAAAGGTTTTGTTAGGGTTCACTGGTGTGTACATGTACAGCGAGGTGAGGTTTTTTAATAAAAAGGGAATGGTTTGGGGGTACCCCCAAAAAAGATGCATAAAAAGAAGGGGGTGACTCAAGAAGTCCCCCAAAACAGACTTAAAAAGAGGAGAGTTGGTGTAACCCCCCAAAATAAAAACATATATATATATGAGCAAAGCCACTCAGCTGGCCGAAACGTTTCATGTTCGAGTTTTGCACTAGATTGATGGATCAATAAACTACTACTGCGGCTGGCATTATCAGCGCAAGAACAGTTGCCCGTCTCTCCTTTCGGTGCCGTAATGCACCTCTGAGTGGTAATTGGATATATATATACATATAGATATATATATATATAAAACCTACTGGCAGTCGCCAGTAGGTAGATATAGTTAGGACCTATTTTCCATAGGAAATCCGCAACATTCTATTTGGAATAACTTTGGCGCCGATTGACGAAACTTCGCGAAATTTTCAAAACTTTTGGCCAGCTCCAGTCCACTCCTATTTTGAAAGTTTCACGGTGATTCATCAAGCGGGGGACGAGAAAAAAAGGGAGTACCAAAACACGTTTTCCCCATGCATTTTCCCACAGGACCTTTAGCCGCAGCTACAGCCCGAACTGCTGAACGGAATTACACCAAATTTGGCATAGAGGTAGCCCTCAGTTCAGACTCGTGCCTTTTGCTTAAATGGTGTAAATCCGTTCAGTAGTTCCTGAGAAAATTACAGTTAAAAGTACATATATACAATCAATTTTTCTAAAAAAAATCATCCATTTAGACACTTATATACCCAATTATTCTTCCATCGATCTTGAGATATACATATATAAAACATATGTAATTTTCAGAAAAACACTCATTCACTGGATGATGTCATGAGTGATGTCATTTGAGATGTCATCAGTGATGTCATCAGTGATGTCACTGACCATGTCATGAGTGATGTAATATGTGACGTCATCAGCAGTGCATTGCGGGCGCGCGAGTTATAGTTAGCTGAACTAACTATAACGGGGGAATTTCAATGGTTTTGTACCAGTGAAAAGTCCAGCTAACTATAACGCCCCTGAAACCTAGGGTTTCTTCAGTGAATTTCTAAGGTTTTTTAAATGCTAATTCCTAACTATAACGTGCCTGAAACCTATAGTTTTTTCAGTGAATTTCAAAGGTTTTTTAAATGCTAATTTCTAACTATGCCTACAGAGATAGAACATGTGAAGAAAGAAGAACAGACGCACAGAAAGAAAAAAAAGAAATGCAGAAAGAAGCAACAGAAGTCCTCAAAGATGAAGAAAAGTGCAGGAAGAAGGATAACGTGCAGAAAGAACAAACAGAAGAGCAGAAAGAACCCTTGTTGCAAAATCATCCTGTACCCTCAACTTTTCTCAGACGGATACTGGTGGTAACTGAGTCTGACTAATCAGTCCTAGAGCCAGTGCTATGTTAAAAGACACTCAGAATATAGTGAAAACACCTAAATACACTAGGGAACACTATGCGTTGGGGTCCCACTGTGATTAGCATGCCCTCCTCTTTAAGCCCCTAGTATATAATAGGGCAGGGGATTAAAACTACCTCTTAAAACGCACCACAGGGCGTGTTTGCACCCGTCACCTCAGGCCCCGTCCCCTCCCTTCCCCACTGTGTAAACACGCCCTGTGGCCGTTTTAAGTTGGGAGATTAAGTCCCCTTGAATCCTGAGGGTCCCTCGGGTCCAACTAGACCACTAGGTACCTCTAGTAAGCGCCACAAAGCTGCATTGCAGAGAGATGTAAAAAGGGGCACGGCCTAGACCACCTCTCTGCAACGCAGCACAGTGGCGCGTACTGGAAGCACCTGGTGGGCTAGTTGGCCCCCAGGGTCCCTCAGGATTGAAGGGGAATTATTTCCCCAACTTAAATCGCGCCACAGGGCATGTTTGCACATGTTAACTCAGGCCCCGTCCCCTCCCTTCACCACTGTGTAAACACGCCCTGTGGCCATTTTTAGTTGGGAGATTAAGTTCATTTGAATCCTGAGGGTCCCTAGGGTCCAACTAGCCCACTAGGTACCTCCAGTAAGCGCCACAGAGCTGCGTTTCAGAGAGGTGTAAAAAGTGGCACGGCCTGGACCACCTCTCTGCAACGCAGCTCAGTGGCGCTTACCGGAAGCACCTGGTAGGCTAGTTAGCTCCCAGGGGCCCTCAGGATTGAAGGGGAATTATTTCCCCTACTTAAAACGCGCCATAGGGTGTGTTTGCACACATCACCTCAGGCCCCGTCCCCTCCCTTCCCCACTGTGTAAACACGCCCTGTGGCCGTTTTAAGTTGGGAGATTAAGTCCCCTTGAATCCTGAGGGTCCCTAGGGGCAAAATAGCCCACTAGGTACGTCCAGTAAGCGTCATTGCAGAGAGGTCTAAAAAGGGGCACGGCCTGCACCACCTCTCTGCAACGCAGAGCAGTGGTGCTTACTGGAAGCACCTGGTGGGCTAGTTGGCCCCCAGGGTCCCTCAGAATTGAAAGGGAATTATTTACCCAACTTAAAACGCACCACAGGGCGTGTTTGCACACGTCACCTCAGGCCCCGTCCCCTTCCTTCACCACTGTGTAAATGCGCCCTGTGGCCGTTCTAAGTTGAGAGATTAAGTCCCCTTGGATCCTAAGGGTCCCTAGGGTCGAACTAGCCCACTAGGTACCTCCAGTAAGCGCCACAGAGCTGCGTTGCATAGAGGTGTAAAAAGGGGCGTGGCCTCAGAACACCTGTCTGCAACGCAGCTCCCTGGCGCATACTGGAGATACCTGTTGGGCTAGTTGGCCCTCAGGGACCCTCAGTATTGAGGGGGAATTAATTCCTCAACTTACAACTGGCCAGGGGGCACGTTTGCAGAGTGCTGCAAGGAGGGGGCGTGGCCTCCGGCGCGATGCCGGTCTTTTATTTATTTTATTTTTTTAAGACGGAGGGCTGTGTGGCCACCCTTCTTTTTCTAATTTATTGGCCCTGGGGACCCCATCCCCCAGGGCCTGCACCCTCATTTTTTTTGTTGAAAAAAATAAATTTGGAAGGGGGCCGTGTGGCCCCCCTCCCAAGGCCTTAATCGGCCCCGGGGACCCCAACCTCCGGGTCATGGCCTTTGTTTTTTATTATTTTTAAAAATATATATATTTATAGAAACACCTAGGACATGCTGGACAAACCGTATGTGCCTATCACCATGACGATTTGCGTGATATTCATTAAAAGGCGACTATGCATACAATGAATCCACATGGAATGTATTTACACCACTAGTGAAGCTCTGATGTGTCTGACGCCCTACCGTGCCTAATCCCGGCGCCCCCGCCGGTGGGTACTCTCCGAGTAGACACCCTTGTCATTTATTTATACAAACATGGGTAGCTATTGACGGGCACATTTAATACACACGCACACCAAGCCATTCAAAGGGGATTCGACAAAAATTCGACCAAACTATGCAAGAAACCCCCCTCATGGTTAATAAAACACACATCCAACGCCGGATGTGTAATACTTTTTATTTTACTCTCTGGAAAGGAGACGAACCTCACTTGAGAGTCACAGCGTGCTCCTGGCTGAGCCCAATGCTGTGTTACACCCACCAGTGCCCGCCGAGTGCCACACAGCTCTGTGTTGTGTTCCACCAGCTAGTGCGTATGCTATGACACTCTCTAGCCCATGTGCACTGTAACACCACCCCGTGAATATGTCATGCCACACTTGCCTTCGCACGGGTTATATTGCCCCATCTAACGTGCCTTCCTCGATGCCTATGTTATAACGCACAGCGCTATGCCATACATATTACAATCTGGGATCCATATCTTTGTCACAGTGCATATGCAACGTTACACTCCCCAGCACATGTTTTATATTACATCTTTAGAGACTAGTTAGGTTACACAACACTGCCCTGTGCATATTACACTCCAAGGCGCATATCGCATAGCACACGCTAGTTCCTGTGCTATCTCGCGCTCTCCAATGAATCTGTCATTGCGCACAATGTATTGCATATTATATTTCACTCCCCGGTTCATCTTATATCACACTTTTTGGTGCATAGTTTATACCATATACTATATCTAGTTTTCATTTTCAATCGTGCTCTCAGGACTATGTTCTATATAACACTGCGTCCACCTACCCTTTTCACGAGCATTACATTTTGCGATGGGGGGTGGAGGGTCAGGGGGTGTTTCTGCCAAGTGAGCCCGGAGTCACAGTCACAAACGTCCTCTTCTTCCTGAATAAAAGTGAGATTATGCTGCATACTTGTTCATATTTTAAGTAGTTCGCACAGACACACATTTTAAAAACAATAAAGTTCCTAATACCCACCTTCTCTGAACAGTTAGCTTGCTGCCCCATCCACCTCCTCCCTATCGTCTGTTGTCTGAATCCATGGACTAGCCTCCTCCCTCCTGCCATGCATGGTCTGATGGGCTGCCACTGCCCTCCATTTAGCATGATGTACCAGTCCACTCCTCCTGCCCTCCATTGCCCAATTCTATGGCCCATCATTGACCTCCTGCTTAGCCTCTGTGCTTGCTGCCCCTATTCTCCTTCCCCCTGCCCTCCGATGTCTTTGTGCATGCCCCTGCTCCATCCTTTTTGCCCACCATGTTCCATGGACCTGCCACTCCTATTTCCTCTGAGTGTTCTGTTGAGCTGCCACTCCCCTCCCACCTGCCTAGCATTGTCAGATGACTGTAACCTGTCCCTGCCACCTCCACCCTGCCTGTCCACATGCCATGCCCCTATCCCCTTCCTCCTGTCTTCCATAGTCCCTTTTACTGCCACACCCGTCTGCCCTCCCTGGTCTGTTGTGCTGCAACTGCTCCTCCTGCCTGCCCCACGCGGTCTGTTGTGAGGCCCCTTCCCCTGAACTCTCTTGTTTGTGCCGAGGTCCTGACCCTCCCTTCTATCCTCCATGGTCCTTTGTGCATGCCCCTGCACCCTCCTTCGTGCCCATCATAGCCATTGTGCTGCCACTAACCCTCCCGCTTGCCATGCATGGTCTTCTGTGCTGTCATGGCCCCTCCCACCTTCCCTGTGTGGTCAGCTAGCTGCCCCTGACCCCTTCCCACCTTCCCTCCATGGTCTGTGTGTATGCCATCATAGTCTCGCTGTTGCTCTCCATGGTGTGTCTTGTTTCTAGTGCCCATCCTGCCTGACCTCCATGGTCATCTTGCTGCTCCTGCCCTGCACCCTTGCCCCCAGCCCTCTGTTTCCATGTGCAGACCCCTATTCCCTCCCTCCTGGCTTGTCTGTTCCATTGTAATGCCCCTGATCCGTCCCTCCTGCCCTTTATGGTCTGTTATGCTGCAGCTTTCTTTCCTGTCTGTCCATTATGGTCAGCAAGCTACCATTGGCTCTTCCCCCTCTGTTCTCTGTTGTCCATGTGCATGGTCCTGTCCCCTCCCTATTGCTTTCTATGGATTGTTGTGCTGCACTCCTGTTCCGCATGCCCTGTGAGGTGCATTGTGCTGCTGCAAATCCTGATGCCTGCCCTGTAGGGTCAGTTTGGTGCACCTCTCCATATCCCTCCTGTCCTCTGTTACCCGAGTCCATGACCCTACCCCAATTCCTCCTGCCTACCATGATCCAATGTACCATACTTGCGAACATTTTGAACTTGGTAAGAGGGAGATTTTGAAAAAAAACGGGGTATTGATTTTCCCCTTTGAGTTACATTGAAAAAGAGGAGATTTTAGACAGGAGGCCGATCAAATAAAGCCCATTTGAGCTTAAAAACATTGGACGTTTCCTGGCTGAAACGGGTCTGTTGGCATGTATGGTTGCACTACCACTGCCTCTTCCTTCTGCCCACAATGGTCTATTATATTGCCACAGCCTCTCTTGCCAGTCCTGTATTGTTGGTTTGTTGCCCCTGCCTCTTTCCACTGCCCTCCATAGTCCGTTGTGCTGCCACTGCCCTTCCTGCCTACCCAGTGTGGTCAAATTGGTGCCTCTGCACTCTCCTATTTTCAGAGTCCGTGCCCCTGGCCTCTGCCTCTCAACAGTATCCCAATGAACAACTAGATTGCTAACATTCTATATTTATTACAAAAGTGTGGAACGCCTGACGTCATCTTGATGTAATCAAAACTGTAATACCTAGAGCATTTCCTTTAGAAATTACATATATGAGACGGTCTTATTTGCATCAAAATTATGGTTAGTGCTCTAAAAAACTAAAATGAGGACATCTTTTCTGAGTTTTCAAATAGCGACAAAGAACTTTTAAATTATTTGTAATCTTTATGTTTTTTTATCCAGTTGACCACTTGATTAAATGTTGCACTTAGGGGAGAGGATGTGGTGTTACTTCCAGAGCTGCAGACTTTGCAACTGGGGAACCAGGTTGGAGTTTCTGCTTCAGCTCAACATTCTGTGATTCTGGTCAAATCACTTAATCTCCCCATGTCTCCAACCAAAATGAATTTGATCTTGTGTGATGTAACCAATGCTCATTTAAAGCATTCCAATACCTGACAAGTCTGCACTATATAAAACTGCAAATATACAACAAATAAGTGTTTTGCACACTTCTGTCATTGGGCTACATGTGGGCTACATCTGGGTGATATTTGTGCGGCATTTGGGCTCTTTTGTCTCTGGTGGCCATCTTGGGAGATTTATTTGTTATGAAGTTTCCTAATTTCCTCATTTACTGCAGTCTCCTCAGTAGGAAATGCTTTAAGTTTTTTACTTTGATTCCATGAAGAAGGTATTCAGATATGTCACACATTTGCCATAAATTCTGAATGTTAGCACTCTAGTTGCTCATCAGATCACTGTTGTAAAGCTACTGCTCACCACGGAAGTCAGCTGCTGGTATTAAAAGTGCATGTTTCAGTCTGCATATCAGAATTTTTTAATGAAATAGAAGAGGATTTTAGAAGTCACTCAAAATGTGCCCTAATTTTTCTTTCTTCGGCACTAATCATAATTTCTATGGCAAAATGAACACCCTCATTGTGTTCCTTTTTAAATTAAATGTTTTAAGTGTTAACAGTTTATTCCAATCAAGATGGCTTCAGGTGTGCCATACTTTTGTCATAAGTAAGACTGTTAGCGCTCTAGTTGTTCTTTAGAACACTCTAGGACATTCTGTCATTGGGCTATACTTGGGCTACATCTGGGTGATATTTGTGCTACATTTGGGCTCTTTTGTCTCTGGTGGCCATCTTGGGAGATTTATTTGTGATGAAGTTTCCTAATTTCCTCATTTACTGCAGTCTCCTCAGTAGGAAATACTTTCAGTGTTTTACTTTGGTTCCATCAAGAAGGCATTCAGATGTGTCACACATTTGCCATAAATTCTGAATGTTAGCACTCTAGTTGCTCATTAGATCACTGTAGTAAAGCTACTGCTCACCAGGGAAGTCTGCTGCCGGTATTCAAAGTGCATGTTTCAATCTGCATGTCAGAATTTTTTAATGAAATAGAAGAGGATTTGAGAAGTCAAAATGTGCCCTAATTTTTCTTTCTGCAGCACTAATCATAATTTCTATGGCAAAATGAACCCCCTCATTGTGTTCCTTTGCAAATTAAATGTTTTAAGTGTTACCACTTTATTCCAATCAAGATGTTTTCAGGTGTGCAATACGTTTGTCATAATTAGGACTGTTAGCGCTCTAGTTGTTCTTTAGAACACTCTGGGAAGCTGCAGTAGAACACAAAGGAATCAACTGACAGCCTCTGCCCTTGTTGGACGTACATGTTTTACTGAGAATGTCAGACTTCATTCTCAAATGACTGAGAAAGATAATGTGAATTTACAGAAAATATGCTCTCAGTTTAGCTTATAGATCACCTTCCAAACCTCTGTGGAAAAAGCATGAGAAAATAGTTTTCTCTCAAACATGATTCATGATATCACAGCAGAAGGCTTTTTCACATGGTAAAATCACCTTAGAACACACCACAATTCCTAAAATGAGTATGGTACCTTCAACAAATGATTTATAATGTAACTAAAGTCTTAAAACCTTCTATTAACTGCAATGCTTTTTAATGAGGTGCTATCATGTATATTGGTCCCAAGATGGCTGCCAACACTTCTTGGATGAAGTACTGACAGCCAATCAGATCTCACAATGAGATGTGTGGTTAGGCTCCGCCCAGATATATCTATCTTTTTAACTCTAATTTTCTCAGGAACTACTGAACGGATTTACACCATTTAAGCAAAAGGCACGAGTCTGAACTGAGGACTACCTCTTTGCCATATTTGGTGTAATTCCGTTCAACAGTTCGGGCTGTAGCTGGTCAACAGGTTCTATAGGAAAATGCATGGGGAAAACGTGTTTTGGGACATCCCCCCTTTTTTCTCGGCCCCCGCTTGAATCACCGTGAAATTTTCAGGACCGGAGCTGGCCAAAAGTTTGGAAAATTTTGCGAAGATTCGTCAATCGGCGCCAACGTTATTCCAAATAGAATGTTGCAGGTTTCCTATGGAAAATAGGTCCTAACTATAACTACCTACTGGCGACTGCCAGTAGGTAATATACACATACATATATATAAATGCATATGCATATATATATGCATATATATATGTGCTTTGTGTACGTGTAGAGAGAGGTAGAGGTGTAGAGGTAGAAAGGAAGAGGTAGACAGGTAGAGGTAGAGAGGTAGAGAGTAGTAGAGAGAGAGGTAGAGAGGTAGAGAGCAGAGGACGAGTAATAGAGAGTAGAGAGTGAGTAGTAGAGAGTAGTAGAGAGTAGTAGAGAGAGTAGCAGAGAGTGAGTAGTAGAGTGAGCAGTAGAGAGTAGTAGAGAGTAGTAGAGAGAGTAGCAGAGAGTGAGTAGTAGAGTGAGCAGTAGAGAGTGAGTAGTAGAGAGTGAGTAGTAGAGAGTAGTAGAGAGTGGGTAGTAGAGAGTGAGTAGTAGAGAGTAGTAGAGAGTGAGTAGTAGAGATTAGTAGAGAGTGAGCAGTAAAGAGTAGTAGAGAGTGAGTAGTAGAGAGTGAGTAGTAGAGAGAGAGTAGTAGAGAGTGAGTAGTAGAGAGCAGTAGAGAGTGAGTAGTAGAGAGTGAGTAGTAGAGAGTAGTAGAGAGTGAGTAGTAGAGAGTGAGTAGTAGAGAGAGAGTAGTAGGGAGTAGTAGAGAGTGAGTAGTAGAGAGTGAGTAGTAGAGTGAGTAGTAGGGAGTAGTAGAGAGGGAGTAGTAGAGAGGGAGTAGTAGAGAGCAAGTAGTAGACAGTGTGTAGTAGAGAGTGAGTAGTAGAGAGTATTAGAGAGTGAGTAGTAGAGAGAGTAGTAGAGAGTGAGTAGTAGAGTGAGTAGTAGAGAGTAGTAGAGAGCGAGTAGTAAATTGTGAGTAGTAGAGAGTAGTAGAGAGTGAGTAGTAGAAAGTGAGTAGTAGTGTCAGTAGTAGAGAGTAGTAGAGAGTAGTAGAGAGAGAGTAGTAGAGAGTGAGTAGTAGAGAGTGAGTAGTAGAGAGAGAATAATACAGTGAGTAGTAGAGAGTAGTAGAGAGTGAGTAGTAGAGAGTGAGTAGTAGAGTGAGTAGTAGAGAGAAGTAGAGAGTAGTAGAGAGAGAGTAGTAAAGAGTGAGTAGTAGAGAGTAGTAGAGAGTGAGTAGTAGAGAGTAGTAGAGAGTGAGTAGTAGAGAGTGAGTAGTAGAGAGTGAGTAGTAGGGAGTAGTAGAGAGTGAGTAGTAGAGAGTGAGTAGTAGAGTGAGTAGTAGGGAGTAGTAGAGAGTGAGTAGTAGAGAGTAGTAGGGAGTGAGTAGTAGAGAGTAAGTAGTAGAGAGTGTGTAGTAGAGGTTGAGTAGTAGAGAGTAGTAGAGAGTGAGTAGTAGAGAGAGTAGTAGAGAGAGTAGTACAGAGTAGTAGAGTAGTAGAGAGTGAGTAGTAGAGTGAGTAGTAGAGAGTAGTAGAGACCGAGTAGTAGAGAGTGAGTAGTAGAGTGAGTATTAGAGAGAAGTAGAGAGTAGTAGAGAGAGAGTAGTAAAGAGTGAGTAGTAGAGAGAGTAGTAGAGAGTGAGTAGTAGAGAGCAGTAGAGTGAGTAGTAGAGATTCAATAGTAGAGAGAGAGTAGTAGAGAGTAGTAGTGAGTGAGTAGTAGAGTAGTAGAGAGTGAGTGGTAGAGAGTAGTAGAGTGAGTAGTAGAGAGTAGTAGAGAGTGAGTAGTAGAACGAGTAGTAGAGAATAGTAGAGTAGTAGAGAGTGAGTAGTAGAGAGGGAGTAGTAGAGAGTGAGTAGTAGAGAGAGTAGTAGAGAGTAGTAGAATAGTAGAGAGTGAGTAGTAGAGAGCGAGTAGTAGAGAGTAAGTAGGGTAGAGGTGTAGAGGTAGAGAGGTAAAGAGTAGTAGAGAGAGAGGTAGAAAGAGGTAGAGAGGTAGAGAGTAGAGAGTGAGTAATAGAGTAGCAGAGAGTGAGTAGTAGAGAGTAGTAGAGTGAGTAGTAGAGAGTGAGTAGCAGAGAGTGAGTAGTAGAGAGTAGTAGAGAGTAGTAGAGAGTAGTAGAGTGAGTAGTAGAGAGTAGTAGAGAGTGAGTAGTAGAGAGTAGTAGAGAGTGAGTAGTAGAGAGTGGGTAGTAGAGAGTAGTAGAGAGTGAGTAGCAGAGAGACAGTATTAGAGAGTAGTAGAGAGTGAGTAGTAGAGAGTGGGGAGTAGAGAGTAGTAGAGAGTGATTAGTGGAGAGTAGTAGAGAGTGAGTAGTAGAGAGTGAGTAGTAGAGTGAGTAGTAGAGTGATTAGTAGAGAGTGGGTAGTAGAGAGTAGTAGAGAGAGAGTAGTAGAGAGTGAGTAGTAGAGAGTAGTAGAGAGTAATTAGTAGAGAGTAGTAGAGAGAGTAGTAGAGAGTGAGTAGTAGAGAGCAGTAGAGAGTGAGTAGTAGAGAGTGAGTAGTAGAGAGAATAGTAGAGAGTGAGTAGTAGAGAGTGAGTAGTAGTGAGTAGTAGAGTAGTGGAGTACTAGAGAGTGAGCAGTAGAGAGTAGTAGAGAGTGAGTAGTAGAGTGAGTAGTAGAGAGTAGTAGAGAGTAGTAGAGAGTGAGTAGTAGAGTGATTACTAGAGAGTAGTAGAGAGTAGTAGAGAGTGAGTAGCAGAGAGACAGTATTAGAGAGTAGTAGAGAGTGAGTAGTAGAGTGAGTAGTAGAGAGTAGTAGAGAGTGAGTAGTAGAGAGTGAGTAGTAGAGTGAGTATTAGAGTGAGTAGCAGAGAGTGAGTAGTAGAGAGTAGTAGAGAGAGAGTAGTAGAGAGTGAGTAGTAGAGAGTATTAGAGAGTGATTAGTAGAGAGAGAGAGAGTAGTAGAGAGTGAGTAGTAGAGAGTGAGTAGTAGAGAGTGAGTAGTAGAGAGTAGAAGAGAGTGAGTAGTAGAGAGTGAGTAGTAGGAAGAGAGTAGTAGAGTAGTAGAGAGTGAGTAGTAGAGTAGTAGAGAGTAGTAGAGTGAGTAGTAGAGAGTGAGTAGCAGAGAGTGAGTAGTAGAGAGTGAGTAGCAGAGAGTAGTAGAGAGTAGCAGAGAGTAGTAGAGTGAGTAGTAGTGAGTAGTAGAAAGTGTGTAGTAGAGAGTAGTAGAGAGTGAGTAGTAGAGAGTGGGTAGTAGAGAGTAGTAGAGAGTGAGTAGCAGAGAGACAGTTTTAGAGAGTAACAGAGAGTGAGTAGTAGAGTGAGCAGTAGAGAGTAGTAGAGAGAGAGTAGTAGAGAGTGAGTAGTAGAGAGTAGTAGAGAGTGAGTAGTAGAGAGTGAGTAGTAGAGTGAGTAGTAGAGAGTGGGTAGTAGAGAGTAGTAGAGAGTAATTAGTAGAAGGTAGTAGAGAGAGTAGTAGAGAGTGAGTAGTAGAGAGTGAGTAGTAGAGAGAGTAGTAGAGAGTGAGTAGTAGAGAGTGAGTAGTAGTGAGTAGTAGAGTAGTGGAGTACTAGAGAGAGCAGCAGAGAGTAGTAGAGAGTGAGTAGTAGAGTGAGTAGTAGAGAGTAGTAGAGAGTAGTAGAGAGTGAGTAGTAGAGAGTGAGTAGTAGAGAGTGAGTAGCATAGAGACAGTATTATAGAGTAGTAGAGAGTGAGTAGTAGAGAGTGAGTAGTAGAGCGTAGTAGAGAGTGAGTAGTAGAGAGTGAGTAGTAGAGTGAGTATTAGAGTGAGTAGTAGAGAGTAGTAGAGAGAGAGTAGTAGAGAGTGAGTAGTAGAGAGTATTAGAGAGTGATTAGTAGAGTGAGAGTAGTAGAGAGTGAGTAGAAGAGAGTGAGTAGTACAGAGTGAGTAGTAGAGAGAGAGTAGTAGAGAGTTGTTGAGAGTGAGTAGTAGAGTAGTGGAGTAGTAGAGAGTGAGTAATAGAGAGTAGTAGAGAGTGAGTAGTAGAGTGAGCAGTAGAGAGTAGTAGAGTGAGTAGTAGAGTGAGTACAAGAGAGTAGTAGAGAGCAAGTAGTAGAGAGCAAGTAGTAGAGATTGTGTAGTAGAGAGTGAGTAGTAGAGAGTAGTAGAAAGTGAGTAGTAGAGAGAGTAGTAGAGAGTGAGAAGTAGAGAGAGTGAGAGTAGTAGAGTAGTAGAGAGTGAGTAGTAGAGTGAGTAGTAGAGAGCCGTTGAGAGCGAGTAGTAGAGAGTGAGTAGTAGAGAGCGAGCAGTAGAGAGTAGTAGAGAGTGAGTAGTAGAGAGTGAGTAGTAGAGAGTAGTATAGAGTGAGTAGTAGAGAGAGAGTAGTAGAAAGAGAGTAGTAGAGAGTGAGTAGTACAGAGTAGTAGAGTGAGTAGTAGAGAGTGAGTAGTAGAGAGAGAGTAGTAGAGAGTTGTGGGAGCCGGCCTTGTGGCGTGGTCCTGTTTCCCCGCGCTAAGCCGCACGAGGTCCCATGCACATCGGGGCTCCTCCATCTTGGATTGCACGTCACTCCACGTGACCACCTGTATGACCCTGCTCTACCCGGCCTCGGTCCCAGCGAGGCCCGACATCTAGACGCCAACCCCTGGCTCGGGGGATACCACGTGAGCCTTCCCACTCTCGGCGGAGGGCAGTATCGATGGGACCCCCTACCGTCTCTCCACACCTGGGTGTGATCACCCCACAGCTCTCTGGGGCCTGGCGCCTCTCCTGCTGGGCGTCTGGCCGCCCCCTACCCGGCCTCTCCGCCCCCTCCGGGCGCACGGGTCCGGACATCAAAGGGCTCTCGTCCTATATCTGGGGCGACCCGACAACAGGGTAGTAGTTGTATCCTGGAGTCAAGAGCCCTGCTGATCGGATCGCGGCTGACCCTACGGAAGAAGACTCACCCTGAACCACCCCTTGAGCCCTGCTGACGACATCGCGGCTCCACCGTGCTTAAAGACGTTCACGAACCTTTGGGGCCCTGCTGACGTTGTCGCGGCCCGACCTTGTTGAACCTTACCACCAGAGCCCAGCTGACCTCGTCGCGGCTCGACCTAAGCGGAACTACCATCCGAGCCCTGCAGACGACGTCGCGGCTCTCCACGTCCGAGCCGCTCTGAGACCAGCATCCAAGGTCTGGCGCAGAGCCCTCCCGTGCCTGGCTGGCACCAAGACTGTCCCGCTACCCTATCCTCTTGAACGAACTCTGAGACTCTGACAGGATCCCTCGATCCCTCTGTAAATATTGCACGTATTACGGCCGATAAAGAATCTAATCTCGCAACTGCTATTGAGTCCTGTGTGGTGGTGTTACTGGGCCTAGTACGATCATAGGAGAAAGACCTCCCCAAGGAGGCTTCTCAGCGGCGCTCGGCTATAACTTTGCGGTAGGAAGGTGCCGGAATAGTCTCCCCGACTACCCGGTGGGCCTCCCTCCAACAAGAGTGAGTAGTAGAGAGTGAGTGGTAGAGAGTAGTAGAGTGAGTAGTAGAGAATAGTAGAGAGTGAGTAGTAGCGAGTAGTAGAGAGTAGTAGAGTAGTAGAGTGAATAGTAAAGAGTGAGTAGTAGAGAGAGTAGTAGAGAGTAGTAGAGTAGTAGAGAGTAAGTAGTAGAGAGTGAGTAGTAGAGAGTAGTAGAGAGCGAGTAGTAGAGAGTGAGTAGTGGAGAGTGAGTAGTGGAGAGTAGTAGAGAGCGAGTACTAGAGAGTGAGTAGTAGAGAGTGAGTAGTAGAGTGAGCAGTAGAGAGTAGTAGAGAGAGAGTAGTAGAGAGTGAGTAGTAGAGAGTAGTAGAGAGTGAGTAGTAGAGAGTGAGTAGTAGAGTGAGTAGTAGAGTGAGTAGTAGAGAGTGGGTAGTAGAGAGTAGTAGAGAGTAATTAGTAGAGAGTAGTAGAGAGAGTAGTAGAGAGTGAGTAGTAGAGAGCAGTAGAGAGCGAGTAGTAGAGAGTGAGTAGTAGAGAAAGTAGTAGAGAGTGAGTTGTAGAGAGTGAGTAGTAGTGAGTAGTAGAGTAGTGGAGTACTAGAGAGAGCAATAGAGAGTAGTAGAGAGTGAGTAGTAGAGTGAGTAGTAGAGAGTAGTAGAGAGTAGTAGAGAGTGAGTAGTAGAGTGATTACTAGAGAGTAGTAGAGAGTGAGTAGTAGAGAGGGAGTAGTAGAGAGTAGTAGAGAGTGAGTAGCAGAGAGACAGTATTAGAGAGTAGTAGAGAGTGAGTAGTAGAGAGTGAGTAGTAGAGCGTAGTAGAGAGTGAGTAGTAGAGAGTGAGTAGTAGAGTGAGTATTAGAGTGAGTAGTAGAGAGTAGTAGAGAGAGAGTAGTAGAGAGTGAGTAGTAGAGAGTATTAGAGAGTGATTAGTAGAGCGAGAGTAGTAGAGAGTGAGTAGTAGAGAGTAGAAGAGAGTGAGTAGTAGAGAGTGAGTAGTAGAGAGAGTAGTAGAGAGTAGTAGAGAGTGAGTAGTAGAGTAGTGGAGTAGTAGAGAGTGAGTAATAGAGAGTAGTAGAGAGTGAGTAGTAGAGTGAGCAGTAGAGAGTAGTAGAGTGAGTAGTAGAGTGAGTACAAGAGAGTAGTAGAGAGCGAGTAGTAGAGAGCAAGTAGTAGAGAGTGTGTAGTAGAGAGTGAGTAGTAGAGAGTAGTAGAAAGTGAGTAGTAGAGAGAGTAGTAGAGAGTGAGAAGTAGAGAGAGTGAGAGTAGTAGAGTAGTAGAGAGTGAGTAGTAGAGTGAGTAGTAGAGAGCCGTTGAGAGCGAGTAGTAGAGAGTAGTGGAGAGCGAGCAGTAGAGAGTAGTAGAGAGTGAGTAGTAGAGAGTGAGTAGTAGAGAGTGAGTAGTAGAGAGTAGTACAGAGTGAGTAGTAGAGAGAGAGTAGTAGAAAGAGAGTAGTAGAGAGTGAGTAGTAGAGAATAGTAGAGAGTGAGTAGTAGAGAGTAGTAGAGAGTAGTAGAGTAG
Source organism: Triturus cristatus (assembly GCF_964204655.1). Lineage (NCBI taxonomy): Eukaryota > Metazoa > Chordata > Amphibia > Caudata > Salamandridae > Triturus > Triturus cristatus. The sequence goes on from NC_140580.1 coordinate 429,396,246, forward strand.
TAGAGTGAGTAGTAAATAGTGAGTAGTAGAGAGAGTAGTAGAGAGTAGTAGAGTAGTAGAGAGTAAGTAGTAGAGAGTAGTAGAGAGCGAGTAGTAGAGAGTGAGTAGTGGAGAGTGAGTAGTAGAGAGTAGTAGAGAGCGAGTACTAGAGAGTGAGTAGTAGAGAGTGAGTAGTAGAGTGAATAGTAGAGAGTGAGTAGTAGAGCGAGAGTAGTAGAGAGTGAGTAGTAGAATAGTAGAGTGAGTAGTAGAGAGAGAGTAGTAGAGAGTAGTAGAGAGTGAGTAGTAGAGAGTGAGTAGTAGAGAGTAGTAGAGTAGTAGAGAGTGAGTAGTTGAATGTGAGTAGTAGAGAGTAGTAGAGAGTGAGTAGTAGAGAGAGAGTAGTAGAGAGTAGTAGAGAAAGAGTAGTAGAGTAGTAGAGAGTGAGTTATAGAAAGTAGTAGAGAGTAGTAGAGTGAGTAGTAGAGAATAGTAGAGCGTGAATAGTAGAGTGAATAGTAAAAAGTAGTAGAGAGTGAGTAGTAGAGAGTGAGAAGTAGAGAGTGAGTAGTAGAGAGTAGTAGAGAGTGAGTAGTAGAGAGTGAGTAGTAGAGAGTGAGTAGTAGAGAGTAGTAGAGTAGTAGAGAGTGAATAGTAGAGAGAGAGTAGTAGAGAGTAGTAGAGAGCGAGTAGTTGAATGTGAGTAGTAGAGAGTAGTAGAGAGAGAGTAGTAGAGAGAGTAGTAGAGAGTGAGTAGTAGAGTAGTAGAGAGTGAGTAGTAGAGAGTAGTAGAGAGTGAATAGTAGAGTGAATAGTAGAGAGTAGTAGAGAGTGAGTAGTAGAGAGTAAGAAGTAGAGAGTGAGTAGTAGAGAGTAGTAGAGAGTGAGTAGTAGAGAGTGAGTAGTAGAGAGTGAGTAGTAGAGAGAGAGTAGTAGAGAGTAGTAGAGAGTGAGTAGTAGAGTAGTAGAGAGTAGTCAGTCAGTGTCAGTCAATCAGTGTCAGTCAGTCAGTGTCAGTGTCAGTCAGTCAGTGTCAGTCAGTCAGTCAGTGTAAGTCAATCAGTGTCAGTCAGTGTCAGTCAATCAGAGTCCGTCAGTCAGTCAGTGTCAGTCAATCAGTGTCAGTCAGTGTCAGTCAGTCAGTCAGTCAGTGTCAGTCAATCAGTGTCAGTTATTGTCAGTCAGTCCGTTTCAGTCAATCAGTGTCAGTGTCAGTCAGTTAGTGTCAGTGTCAGTCAATCAGTGTCAGTCAGTGTCAATCTGTCAGTGTCAGTTAGTCATTGTCAGTCAGTCAGTGTCAGCTAGAGCAGCTCTGCTGACCTGGTTCTCTTGCTCTAAAGCAGCTCTGCTGACCTGGTTCTCTCCCTTTAAAGCAGCTCTCCTGCCCCGGTTTCTCTGGCTCTACAGCAGGTCTGCTGACCTGGTTCTCTGGCTCTAGAGCAGCTCTGCTGACCTAGTTCTTAGGCTACAGAGCAGCACTGTTGATCTGGTTCACTGGCTCTACAACAGCTCTCCTGACCTGGGTCTCTGGCTCTAAAGCACCTCTGCTGACCCGGTTCTATGACTCTAAAGCAGTTCTGCTGACATGGTTCGCTGGCTCTAGAGCAGCTCTGCTGACCTGGTTCTCTCCCTCTAGAGCAGCTCTGCTGACCTGGTTCTCTCCCTCTAAAGCAGCTCTACTGACCTGGTTTCTCTGGCTCTACAGCAGCTCTGCTGACCTGGTTCTCCGGCTCTAGAGCAGCTCTGCTGACCTGGTTCTTAGGCTCTAGAGCAGCTCTGCTGACCTGGTTCTCTGACTCTAAAGCAGCTCTGCTGACCTGGTTCTATGGCTCTAAAGCAGCTCTGCTGACTTGGTTCTCTGGCTCTAGAGCAGTTCTGCTGACCTGGTTCTCTCCCTCTAAAGCACCTCTGCTGACCTGGTTCTCTCCCTCTAAAGCAGCTCTGCTGACCTGGTTTCTCTGGTTCTACAGCAGCTCTGCTGACCTGGTTCTCTGGCTCTAGAGCAGCACTGCTGACCTAGTTCTTAGGCTCTAGAGAGTGAGTAGTAGAGCGAGAGTAGTAGAGAGTGAGTAGTAGTGTGAGCAGTAGAGAGTAGTAGAGAGAGAGTAGTAGAGAGTGAGTAGCAGAGAGTAGTAGAGAGTGAGTAGTAGAGTGAGTAGTAGAGAGTGGGTAGTAGAGAGTAGTAGAGAGTAATTAGTAGAGAGTAGTAGAAAGAGTAGTAGAGAGTGAGTAGTAGAGAGCAGTAGAGAGTGAGTAGTAGAGAGTGAGTAGTAGAGAGAGTAGTAGAGAGTGAGTAGTAGAGAGTGAGTAGTAGTGAGTAGTAGAGTAGTGGAGTACTAGAGAGAGCAATAGAGAGTAGTAGAGAGTGAGTAGTAGAGTGAGTAGTAGAGAGTAGTAGAGAGTGAGTAGTAGAGTGATTACTAGAGAGTAGTAGAGAGTGAGTAGTAGAGAGTGAGTAGTAGAGAGTAGTAGAGAGTGAGTAGCAGAGAGACAGTATTAGAGAGTAGTAGAGAGTGAGTAGTAGAGAGTGAGTAGTAGAGCGTAGTAGAGAGTGAGTAGTAGAGAGTGAGTAGTAGAGTGAGTATTAGAGTGAGTACTAGAGAGTAGTAGAGAGAGAGTAGTAGAGAGTGAGTAGTAGAGAGTATTAGAGAGTGATTAGTAGAGCGAGAGTAGTAGAGAGTGAGTAGTAGAGAGTAGAAGAGAGTGGGTAGTAGAGACTGAGTAGTAGAGAGAGAGTAGTAGAGAGTAGTAGAGAGTGAGTAGTAGAGTAGTGGAGTAGTAGAGAGTGAGTAATAGAGAGTAGTAGAGAGTGAGTAGTAGAGTGAGCAGTAGAGAGTAGTAGAGTGAGTAGTAGAGTGAGTACAAGAGAGTAGTAGAGAGCGAGTAGTAGAGAGCAAGTAGTAGAGAGTGTGTAGTAGAGAGTGAGTAGTAGAGAGTAGTAGAAAGTGAGTAGTAGAGAGAGTAGTAGAGAGTGAGAAGTAGAGAGAGTGAGAGTAGTAGAGTAGTAGAGAGTGAGTAGTAGAGTGAGTAGTAGAGAGCCGTTGAGAGCGAGTAGTAGAGAGTAGTGGAGAGCGAGCAGTAGAGAGTAGTAGAGAGTGAGTAGTAGAGAGTGAGTAGTAGAGAGTGAGTAGTACAGAGTAGTACAGAGTGAGTAGTAGAGAGAGAGTAATAGAAAGAGAGTAGTAGAGAGTGAGTAGTACAGAGTAGTAGAGTGAGTAGTAGTGAGTAGTAGAGAGATAGTAGTAGAGAGTGAGGAGTAGAGTAGTAGAGAGTGAGTGGTAGAGAGTAGTAGAGAGTAGTAGAGTGAGTAGTAGAGAATAGTAGAGAGTGAGTAGTAGAGAGTAGTAGAGAGTAGTAGAGTAGTAGAGTGAGTAGTAAAGAGTGAGTAGTAGAGAGAGTAGTAGAGAGTAGTAGAGTAGTAGAGAGTAAGAAGTAGAGAGTGAGTAGTAGAGAGTAGTAGAGAGCGAGTAGTAGAGAGTGAGTAGTGGAGAGTGAGTAGTAGAGAGTAGTAGAGAGCGAGTACTAGAGAGTGAGTAGTAGAGAGTGAGTAGTAGAGTGAATAGTAGAGAGTGAGTAGTAGAGCGAGAGTAGTAGAGAGTGAGTAGTAGAATAGTAGAGTGAGTAGTAGAGAGAGAGTAGTAGAGAGTGAGTAGTAGAGAGTGAGTAGTAGAGAGTAGTAGAGTAGTAGAGAGTGAGTAGTTGAATGTGAGTAGTAGAGAGTAGTAGAGAGTGAGCAGTAGAGAGAGAGTAGTAGAGAGTAGTAGAGAAAGAGTAGTAGAGTAGTAGAGAGTGAGTGGTAGAAAGTAGTAGAGAGTAGTAGAGTGAGTAGTAGAGAGTAGTAGAGCGTGAATAGTAGAGTGAATAGTAGAGAGTAGTAGAGAGTGAGTAGTAGAGAGTGAGAAGTAGAGAGTGAGTAGTAGAGAGTAGTAGAGAGTGAGTAGTAGAGAGTGAGTAGTAGAGAGTGAGTAGTAGAGAGAGAGTAGTAGAGAGTAGTAGAGAGCTAGTAGTTGAATGTGAGTAGTAGAGAGTAGTAGAGAGAGAGTAGTAGAGAGAGTAGTAGAGAGTGAGTAGTAGAGTAGTAGAGAGTAGTAGAGAGTGAATAGTAGAGTGAATAGTAGAGAGTAGTAGAGAGTGAGTAGTAGAGAGTGAGTAGTAGAGAGTGAGTAGTAGAGAGTAGTAGAGAGTGAGTAGTAGAGAGTGAGTAGTAGAGAGTGAGTAGTAGAGAGAGAGTAGTAGAGAGTAGTAGAGAGTGAGTAGTAGAGTAGTAGAGAGTAGTCAGTCAGTGTCAGTCAATCAGTGTCAGTCAGTGTCAGTGTCAGGCAGTCAGTGTCAGTCAGTCAGTCAGTGTAAGTCAATCAGTGTCAGTCAGTGTCAGTCAATCAGTGTCCGTCAGTCAGTCAGTGTCAGTCAATCAGTGTCAGTCAGTGTCAGTCAGTCAGTCAGTCAGTCAGTCAGTGTCAGTCAATCAGTGTCAGTTATTGTCAGTCAGTCCGTTTCAGTCAATCAGTGTCAGTGTCAGTCAGTTAGTGTCAGTGTCAGTCAATCAGTGTCAGTCAGTGTCAATCTGTCAGTGTCAGTTAGTCATTGTCAGTCAGTCAGTGTCAGCTAGAGCAGCTCTGCTGACCTGGTTCTCTTGCTCTAAAGCAGCTCTGCTGACCTGGTTCTCTCCCTTTAAAGCAGCTCTCCTGCCCCGGTTTCTCTGGCTCTACAGCAGGTCTGCTGACCTGTTCTCTGGCTCTAGAGCAGCTCTGCTGACCTAGTTCTTAGGCTACAGAGCAGCACTGTTGATCTGGTTCACTGGCTCTACAACAGCTCTCCTGACCTGGGTCTCTGGCTCTAAAGCACCTCTGCTGACCCGGTTCTATGACTCTAAAGCAGTTCTGCTGACATGGTTCGCTGGCTCTAGAGCAGCTCTGCTGACCTGGTTCTCTCCCTCTAGAGCAGCTCTGCTGACCTGGTTCTCTCCCTCTAAAGCAGCTCTACTGACCTGGTTTCTCTGGCTCTACAGCAGCTCTGCTGACCTGGTTCTCCGGCTCTAGAGCAGCTCTGCTGACCTGGTTCTTAGGCTCTAGAGCAGCTCTGCTGACCTGGTTCTCTGACTCTAAAGCAGCTCTGCTGACCTGGTTCTATGGCTCTAAAGCAGCTCTGCTGACTTGGTTCTCTGGCTCTAGAGCAGTTCTGCTGACCTGGTTCTCTCCCTCTAAAGCACCTCTGCTGACCTGGTTCTCTCCCTCTAAAGCAGCTCTGCTGACCTGGTTTCTCTGGCTCTACAGCAGCTCTGCTGACCTGGTTCTCTGGCTCTAGAGCAGCACTGCTGACCTAGTTCTTAGGCTCTAGAGCAGCTCTGCTGACCTGGTTCTCTGGCTCTACAACAGCTCTGCTGACCTGGTTCTCTACACTCACGATGCATGCACCCGACTTTGCGAAAATATATTTAAAAATAATATAAGTTTATTATAAGTACAAATATATTATTTTTATGAATATCTTAGATAATCTCTTACCAGGTCAGAGCTGCTCTAGAGCCAGAGAACCAGGTCAGCAGAGCTGCTTTAGAGCCATAGAACCAGGTCAGCAGAGCTGCTCTAGAGGCAGAGAACCAGGTCAGCAGAACTGCTTTAGAGCCAGAGAACCAGGTCAAAAGAGCTCTTTAAAGGGAGAGAACTAGGTCAGCAGAGCTGCTTTAGAGCCAGACAACCAGGTCAGCAGAGCTGCTCTAGAGCCAGAGAAACCTGGTCAGCAGAGCTGCTTTAGAGGAAGAGAACCAGGTCAGCAAAGCTGCTTTAGAGCCAGAGAACCAGGTTAGCAAAGCTGCTCTAGAGGCAGAGAACCAGGTCAGTAGAGCTGATTTAGAGGGAGAGAACCAGGTCAACAGAGCTGCTTTAGAGCCAGAGAACCAAGTCAGCATAGCTGCTCTAGAGGCTAAGAACCGGGTCAGCAGAGCTGCTCTAGAGCCAGAGAACCAGGTCAGCAGAGCTGCTGTAGAGCCAGAGAAACCAGGTCAGTAGAGCTGCTTTAGAGTCAGAGAACCAGGTCAGCAGAGCTGCTCTAGAGCCAGAGAAACCTGGTCAGCAGAGCTGCTTTAGAGCCAGAGAACTAGAGCAGCAGAGCTGCTCTAGAGCCTAAGAAGCAGGTCAGCAGAGCTGCTCTAGAACCAGAGACCCAGGTCAGCAGAGCTGCTCTAAAGCCAGAGACCCAGGTCAGCAGAGCTGCTCTAGAGGCTGAGAACCAGGTCAGCAGAGCTGCTGTAGAGCCAGAGAAACCAGGTCAGCAGAGCTGCTCTAGAGCCAGAGAACCAGGTCAGCAAAGCTGCTCTAGAGGCAAAGAACCAGGTCAGCAGAACTGCTTTAGAGCCAGAGAACCAGGTCAGCAGAGCTCTTTAAAGGGAGAGAACTAGGTCAGCAGAGCTGCTTTAGAGCCAGACAACCAGGTCAGCAGAGCTGCTTTAGAGGGAGAGAACTAGGTCAGAAGAGCTGCTTTAGAGTCAGAGAACCAGGTCAGCAGAGCTGCTCTAGAGCCAGAGAAACCTGGTCAGCAGAGCTGCTTTAGAAGAAGAGAACCAGGTCAGCAAAGCTGCTATAGAGCCAGAGAACCAGGTTAGCAGAGCTGCTCTAGAGGCAGAGAACCAGGTCAGTAGAGCTGATTTAGAGGGAGAGAACCAGGTCAACAGAGCTGCTTTACAGCCAGAGAACCAAGTCAGCATAGCTGCACTAGAGGCTAAGAACCGGGTCAGCAGAGCTGCTCTAGAGCCAGAGAACCAGGTCAGCAGAGCTGCTGTAGAGCCAGAGAAACCAGGTCAGTAGAGCTGCTTTAGAGCCAGAGAACCAGGTCAGCAGAGCTGCTTTAGAGGGAGAGAACTAGGTCAGCAGAGCTGCTTTAGAGCCAAGGGACCAGGTCAGCAGAGCTGCTCTAGAGCCAGAGAACCGGGTCAGCAGAGCTGTTGTAGAGCCAGAGAACCAGGTCAGCAGAGCTGCTCTAGAGCCTAAGAACTAGGTCAGCAGAGCTGCTCTAGAGCCAGAGAACCAGGTCAACAGAGCTGCTGTAGAGCCATAGAAACCAGGTCAGCAGAGCTGCTTTAGAAGGAGAGAACCAGGTCAGCAGAGATGCTTTAGAGCCAGAGAACCAGGCCAGCAGAGCTGCTTTAAAGCCAGTGAACCAGGTCAGCAGAGCTGCTTTAGAGCCAGAGAATCAGGTCAGCAGAGCTGCTCTAAAGCCAGAGAACTAAGTCAGCAGAGCTGCTTTAGAGCCATAGAACCAGGTCAGCAGAGCTGCTTTAGAGCCAGAGAACCAGGTCAGAAGAGCTGCTCTAGAGCCTAAGAACCAGGTGTTCTGCTCGATTTTCCCGGTCTTCTTGTATTAACAGGTGATTGAATGTGACTTCAGTCTCTTACCATTCAAGCCTAAGGGTTAGAGTAGTGGACGGAGCCTATTTACTAGGCACTTCGACATGATTCTGTGCTCTTCCCCATAGATCAGGGCTTGCACATATAGCCTAGGGGATAGATTCGTTAGTATTAGGGATAACCTGTCCTGTAGTGAGGGTATTTCATGGAGCCGTGCTGAATGCAGGCCTGGTAGGCCTCAAACGGGAGAGACTCCATCTTTCTTTCTGCTCCGGCAGCTTGGGATTCTTCTAGGTCAAGAGTTATGTTTTAGTTATGAGGTGTTATTCGCTTGGAGAGAACCGGTTCAGGCCGGCCCTTATCGAAGGATTGTATTTTTCTTCATGCCGAAGACACTACATCAGGCCGGCCGGCTGGGAACGTGTCCTTGGTACGGGGAGGTACAAGAATTTGGTGGGCGGCAGGTTACGGGCCGGATTTTCCATGAGGAAATGCACCTCTATATTAGTGAAAGTCTGAGGCAGTTACATGTTCAGTCCGTAGGCGGCATCTAGCCGTTAGCAGTAGAGCTACTACTTATTCCAGGGAAGACAGACGCCATCTTGAAGGCGGAGAAGAACCGAGAGACAGATGCTTTCCTAACAGAATAGCCAGAGAGGAGAGAGTAGCCGATAAGGAAGAGGTCCCAGTGACTCGGAGAAGGGTGATTCCAGGCGAGCCGAGGCACAGACGAGAAGGGAGCCTAGATGACCACTGAGTGCAGGCTACATACTACTAAGGTGATGTCGACCCTTTCTTATTAGAGTGTACAACTTAATCTTTCACTTTTCTTTGCAGGTTATGTGTTATATCGTAATGTTATGTGATTGTATGTGTAATGAGTAATAAAGTATCCAGTTTGTAGTGAACCAACATATGCTGTGTGTTCTTGTATAAGAGGGTAGCCTATTCTTCTAGTCAGCTGCGGCTACATGAACAGATGTTAACCCTGATCAGGTAAGTGGCAACTGAATAAGGGAAAGAGGAGCCCCTCAAACCTGAGAACAGGCTATGCCCGAACTGGCAATCCTTGTGTGAAGTGATGAATAGTGAGACTGATTCCCTCTTTTTGTATGTTATGGTGATCATAGGATGAAATGAGACTGCCGTCTGGGTAGAGAGGTCTGGGTTCGTATGGGACCGCGAGGCCGCCACTTGTGATACTGTCGTATGGGCAGAGAGGTCTGGGTTCGTATGGGACCGCGAGGCCGCCACTTGTGATACTGTCGTATGGGCAGAGAGGTCTGGATCCGTATGGGATCGCGAGGCCGCCGATTGTGCTGAGACTGCCGTCTGGGTAGAGAGGTCTGGGTTCGTATGGGACCGCGAGGCCGCCACTTGTGATACTGTCGTATGGGCAGAGAGGTCTGGGTTCGTATGGGACCGCGAGGCCGCCACTTGTGATACTGTCGTATGGGCAGAGAGGTCTGGATCCGTATGGGATCGCGAGGCCGCCGATTGTGCTGAGACTGCCGTCTGGGTAGAGAGGTCTGGGTTCGTATGGGACCGCGAGGCCGCCACTTGTGATACTGTCGTATGGGTAGAGAGGTCTGGGTTCGTATGGGACCGCGAGGCCGCCGATTGTGCTGAGACTGCCGTCTGGGTAGAGAGGTCTGGGTTCGTATGGGACTGCGAGGCCGCCACTTGTGATACTGTCGTATGGGCAGAGAGGTCTGGGTTCGTATGGGACCGCGAGGCCGCCACTTGTGATACTGTCGTATGGGCAGAGAGGTCTGGGTTCGTATGGGACCGCGAGGCCGCCACTTATGAGATCTTGGTATGCATAGTAGGAATCCCCTGTCCTTAGGTGATAGATATATGTGGTTGTAGGATTGTAAATAGGTTCTAGGGAGGGGGTAACGTTCTGGCTGGGTTAGCGAGGCTCTGATGAGCGAGTTCTATCTGATCCGAAAACCCAAGCAGAACATTTGGCGTCACGAACCGTTTACGAAACTTGTGTGCGTTGTGGTTGTATTGTGTTTGCCTGTGGCGCGTGCGTGGTTTTGTTTGTATATTATTTGTATCTACCTGCGTATAATTTTCTTTTCTCTTTCTTCTTTTTCTTTTTCTCTTTTTCTTTCTTTTCAAAAATGTTTTCTAGAAAGTCGAAATATACTTTTAAGTTGCCCGTTGATATTCCCGGCTGGGATTCAACGCCTTATGAAGATTTAGCCCGTGAGTGGGCTGATTCTACTGGTTTGAGTGAGAATTGGAATTTTTTTTTGGAGCTGGCGGAGCCGGCTAATGTGATTACTTGCTTACAGAAGGCGCCGGTATCTAAGGGTGATGAGCTTCCCGTTTTAGGGCGCAGAGGTTGGATTGTTCTGTCTGCGTACAGGATTCTCCATGAGAGGTTGTTGAAGTTGCAAAACTTGCATAAGGATTTGGAAGCGAACTTTGTTGAGATTCAGAATGCTCATACTTTGTTGCGGTGTCAAAATAAGTTGCTTGCTGATAAACTTGAGACGTACCAAACTATTGCCGAGAGGGCGGCTGTGCGAATTGCTCGTTATAAATACAAAAATCGGCGTGGTCGGGTTTCGACGCGGAAGGTGCGTCTGGTCGTGGCGAAAGCCGGACTGGATTGGAATCCTGATGAATGGGATGGTAATATCTGGAACTCGAGTGATTCTCCTTCCTCGGGTGAGGAGTCTGCCAAGCGCGAGTCCTCTCGCTCCGGCCGTGCTTGTAAATCTGCTTCTTGCGCCTCTGATGGTGCACCCCGTGATTGCGCTCGTCCTTCGAGCGGGGTCAATGCTTCTTCCACTGATTGTTCCTCTACGTGTACTGGTCGAGCTCCTTGTGATGCTCATCCCGCGGTCTCGGCGCATCCAGTTTTTCGACGGAAGGTGCAGCAGGCTCCCGGTGCTCCGAATGGTATTGCTTTAGACTCTTTGGAGGATTTTACTCAACAAGAAATTAGTGATATTTTGCAGCGATTTCGGCAGCGAGTTGGTGAGCCCTTGCTCACATGGATGGTGCGCCTTTATGAACTGGGCGCTGCTGGCATTATGTTGGATGCTGGCGATTGTTTGAAGTTTTGTTCCTTGAGTTCGGATTCTACTGTACAGGATCATTTTCGTAACTTTAATGGTGGTGGTCAAATTTCTTTGCTTCAATTGGCGACTGAGGGTTGTAATCAAAAATATCCTACTGAGTCTGACTGGCCTGTGAATGACAAACCGTGGTATACTTTGCGCGATGCTGCGCAACGTCTCAAAGAGGAGGTGATGAAAACGGCAATTTTTCTGAATACTGCTGACCGGTTTCTTGATGCTTTCTTGACATCTTCTGTGCGGAATCGTATTATTCGTTCTTCCCCTGTTGCTTATAAGCAGGTCATGATGACTTTATTGATTAATCAGACTGGTAACATGTTATCTGTGGTGCTGGAATCGGTACGCCAACTCGGTGAGTTGGGTGAGTGGTTTAAACCTGAACGGCAGTCCCGGCCTGACACTCGTACTCCTGGTGAAAATAAATTTACTAGACGTGATATGTTTCTTGCTCTTCTGGCTGATGGTGTGCGTAAGGAGGACATTGATGGTGAGACTACTTCTCGTTTGTGGGAAATGTTTCGCAAACGTGGCTTGGATCGAAAGGAGGGTGCCCGGCGTGTTCGGACAACTGAGTGTGATCGTGGTTTTTCTGACTGTAGCGGTGATGACGACCGCCGTGGGCGCTCTGATCGTCGTGATGATCGACGTTATGTGCGTGATTTGTCCCCCCGTCGTGAGAGAGACAGGGAGAGAGAGGGGGAAAGAGAGAGGGGGAGAGATGATTATGTTAACAGCAGACGTAGAGATGATAGGGATCAATCCCCTGAGTTGAAAAGGAGAGAGGATCGACACATATTGGCCGATCGAAACTCGCAGTACAATGCAGGGAACAGTAATCCATTTCGTAATGGAGATGGATATGAACAGGAGGTATCGATACCTAGGAACCGTGAGTGTCTTTATCCTGATTTATCCTGGTACACAGAACACAATAAAAAGGACTAGGAAATAGGTCAAGCTCCAGTACACAGATGGGCTCACAGAGATAATAGACCCTATGTAGATATTGATATTTATTGGAGACATCGTAATTTCCAAAGGGCCCGAGCATTGGTAGATACAGGAGCGGAGGCCACTCTTATTCATGGAAAATCAAAGAAGTTTAAAGGTCAGCCTTTTACAATTACCGGATTAGGTGGAAAGGAAACTCCCGCAGTTCAAACCTTACTTGAAATGAGAATAGGTAGAATTCCTAGAAAAGAATACTCTGTATTAGTGGTGCCACTCTTAGAATTCATAATTGGAATTGATATTTTGAAAGGAATGACTTTGCACTTAGATGATGGATGTTACCAATTTGGAACTAAACATTATATATCGTCCAGGCCTGTACGGGTTGGTCGTTTAAGAATGCCCCCCATAAAAGTTCCCCAGGCGACAAAAGTGGTTAGTCAGAAGCAGTATCGTATTCCGGGTGGTCATGAAGAGATTAGTACCACTATTCAGGAGTTGGTGGATGCAGGAGTTATAACCCCAGTTACTTCTGCTTGGAATAATCCTGTTTGGCCTGTACGTAAGAGTGATAATTCTTGGCGCATGACTGTTGATTATCGAGAATTGAATAGACACACACCCCCTTTGACTGTTGCAGTACCGGATGTTATTACCCTAATTGAGAGAATCCAAAAACATCCAGGTACATGGTATGCGTCCATTGATATTGCTAATGCTTTCTTTTCGATTCCGATTGCCCCTGAGTGTCAGGAACAATTCAGTTTTACGTGGAACGGGCGTCAAATGACGTTTAGAAGTCTTCCTCAGGGCTATGTGCATAGTCCTACGATATGTCACCGGCTGGTGGCAGAGCATCTGGCTGAGGTACCAGTTCATCCACAAATTCAGATATGTCACTATATTGATGATATTTTGATCCAAGGTGAATCACAAGAGGATGTTCAGACCCAATTGGATAGAGTCATTGAGTGCTTGCGTGAGAAAGGTTGGGAAATCGACCCGGATAAATTACAAGGTCCGTCCCAGGCTGTAAAATTTTTGGGTATTAATTGGCATGAAGGGCACCGAGAAGTGATCCCTCAGGTTAAACAGAAAATTCTTGATTTTGCAGTTCCGAGAAATAGGAAAGAAGCCCAAAGCTTCATTGGTTTGTTTGGATTTTGGCGCCAGCATATTCCTCATTTGAGTCAAATATTGGCCCCTTTGTACCAGGTCACTCGTAAAAAGAATGCATTTGAATGGGGTAAACCACAGCAAGATGCGTTCAGTCTGACAAAAGAAGCAATTCAGCATGCTCTGGATTTGTGGCCTGTATGTGATGGTGATGTGGATTTGAATGTGTCTGTACAAGGCCTTTATGCGAATTGGAGTTTGTGGCAGAAACAAGGTAAGAGTAGAGTACCGTTAGGTTTCTGGACCAAAAAGTTACCTGATGCTGGTGAGCGTTATACACCTTTTGAGAAACAGCTACTTGCATGTTATTGGGCTCTGGTGGATACCGAGCAATTGACTTTGGGACATGATATAGTTTTGCGACCTGAAATTCCTATCATGCAGTGGGTTATGAGTTCGCCGAAAACTCACCGAATTGGACACGCTCAAGAGGCGAGTGTGATTAAATGGAAATGGTATATACAAGACAGGGCACGTGTGGGACAAAAAGGAGTTGCATCTTTGCATGAGCAGGTGGCACGGGCGCCATCAACTGAAACTGAGAATGAATGTTCCGTACCCCTAGTACAGGAGTCTCCTGTTAAGTGGGGTAAACCTTTTGATGATTTGTCTGCAGAGGATAGAAACCATGTCTGGTTTACGGATGGTTCAGCAAGGTTCATAGGGACGAAACGGCATTGGAAATCAGTGTCCTATAATCCGATCACACAAAAATTGCTGAGTACAACTGGTGAGGGTAAGAGCAGTCAATTTGCTGAACTCTATGCTGTTTATCAAGTTTTGAAACAAGAGTTACCTGGCACATGTCATATTTTTACCGATTCTTGGTCTACTGCCAATGGACTGGCAGTTTGGTTACCGACTTGGCATTCCCATAGTTGGAAAATCCATTCTAAGGAATTGTGGGGAAAAGAATTATGGCAGGAGATTTGGGAAATGCTCCCACAGAGTACTGTTACAATCTTCCATGTGGATGCTCATACCCCGATAGACTCTCTTGACAAATTCTTTCATAATATTGCAGATGAGAAATCTAAAATTGCTGAGGCAGTGGTGGACACGCAAGATTCTGATATTGCGGGATTGGCGAAATGGGCCCACCAGAAAGCAGGACACTTTGGAGAGAAAGCCACTAGCAGGTGGGCTGCTGATCGAGGAATTTATATTCCCCTAGATTTAATTAAAAATGTTATTCTACATTGTCCCATTTGTCAGCATATCAGGCAGCGCAAAGTGCCCCAAATTGTTAAAGGTCATTTACATCGCGGGAAATTGCCCGCTCAAATTTGGCAGATTGATTACATTGGTCCACTTCCTATGAGTAGGAATTGTCAATATGTTTGCACCATTGTTGATACATACAGTGGCCTGTTGGTGGCCCTTCCCTGTAAGCAAGCTACCCAATTGAATACTATTAAAACATTGGAATTGATTATGATGTATTATGGTGTGCCATTCCAAATTCAATCTGATAATGCATCCCATTTTCGTGGAAGATTGGTACAGGAATTCTGTGTGGAAAACAATATTGAATGGATATTTCATATTCCATATTATCCACAGGCCTCGGGTCTTGTGGAGAGGTTGAATGGCCTGCTAAAAGACCAACTTCGCAAATTAACAGATGACAAGTATAAGAATTGGCGAGATTTTTTGCCTCAAGCGCTATTGATTTTGAATAATCGTCCTTTTCTAAATGCTGAATCCCCACTTATGCGTTTGTTTCCTCCGAATGTTGATGCTCATCCTAACGAGATCAGAGAGACTGTGATGTACTGGGAGATTACTCCCGGAGCTTTGGCTCCATGCAGAGCGACCCCAGGGTCGGCAGGTTTAGACTTGCATGCCATGGATGACATCATTATAAAAAGTAAAGATCGAGTCATCATTGAGACAGGTGTTGGTGTTCAGATACCACCTGGAAATTTCGGATTAATTGCCCCTAGATCGGGGCTGGCTGTAAAAGGCGTTCAGGTGCTTGGAGGAATCATTGATAGTGATTATCAGGGAGAGATTAAGGTGCTCCTGCTGAATAGCAGGGAAGTTGACCTACTGATACATAAAACTGACCGAGTGGCTCAATTGCTAATAATGCCTGTCTTCAGTGGTGAGATGGTAAAAGGCACTGCCCCAACGTTGCTAACTGTACGAGGCCAGAAGGGTTTTGGCTCCACCGACAATCCTGGGGCCAGAGTTTGGGTGCAGTCGCCTAAGAATCCCCCTGAACAAGCAGAGGTCATTGCAACCGGTCAAGATAATACTATTTTAGTTATGAGACCAGGGAAAGATAGCTGGGAAGCAGTCCCGGCTGACAAATGTTACTTACGAGAATGAATAATGCTTGTATTTGATTCTCTTTCAGATCATTCTTTGGACTGTTGCTGCAGGATGTGTCGGCGTCGGACTGTTTTCGGGCTGGTGCGACGAGAGAGGAGGGATCCCATCAACCCGGGATGAGTTGAAAACCCGAGTGTCGCGTTCCTTTGCTGCGTGGGATTCGTCATCGAACTTTTGGACTTCACTAGCGAAACGGGTGACTAGCACCCCTCATTTCTGCTTGACACCGATGAGATCAGTAAACGACATTTTGGCAACTTGTTTGGTTGCTGTCCCTGCATCGTTGGAGACTTTGAGTCATATTTTCAATATATCAACCGCTCGCCCCAATGTTCATCTGGGCGATTTCGCTACCCATCAATATTGCCCCTTGTGTACTGAACTGTCAGATCCGCTACCCCCCATCCAGTCCCAAATAGTTACTTATAATATCACACAAGGTGATTTGTGTTTCTTCCTTACGTGTAATCCAAGTGCGATTTCGGAATGTATGCGTTTAAAATTGAAAGGTGCCACCTCATTCACCACTCATGAACGGACTTTGTGCTTTCAAAGGACACCGAAAACATGTACTTCTGTTCAGAACAACATGACTTGTAAGAGTATGGTAGTTACCCCCAGTCACTATCGCACGATGTTACTACCTGCTGGATGGCTTTTCTCATGTGGTAATACTTCCTGGCCATATGTCCCCGCAAATATTTCTGGAGGCCCTTGTGCTATTACTAGACTAAGCTTGCTCATGTTTTCGTCTCATCCGAATGCCAACTCTCGTGTGATTCGAGATACAGTGAGGTTACAGGAGGATTGTGACTCATCTTTGCATTTATATTCTAAGTCCGAATACCTTAGCCTGGCTATTTCAATTATTGGTGTTCCTGCTTTGGCAGTTTATAATGCAAAATCTATTGAGAAAATGGCCTGCTGGATGGTGAAATCCATTAATAATACTTCTACAGTCCTGTCGGACATGCTATTAGACGCCCAGGGTGAACGAAGGGCTATCTTGCAAAATCGAGCGGCCATTGATTATCTTTTGCTTAAACATGGACACGATTGTTCTGATTTTGAGGGTCTTTGTTGTTTTAACTTGTCTGATCATACACAATCCATTCGAACTCACATTAATAAGCTACATGACTTAACAGAAGAAGTTAGAAAACACATTGACCAGGGCTGGTTTGACTGGCTCTTTAATTGGTTACCTGATTTACATATGTTACGTCAAATATTAGGATGTATTCTAATTACTATCGCCATTTTGATTTCCATCTGTTGCTTTATTCAGTGTATTCCTTCACTACTTCAATTCTGCACACTTGGTAATAGACATAGATCAGTTAGTTTTGTTTCATATTATTCTTCCACAGATGTTAGTTCTGTTTAACGAATGTATAATAGACTGAAGTCAAGGGTGAAATGTTCTGCTCGATTTTCCCGGTCTTCCTGTATTAACAGGTGATTGAATGTGACTTCAGTCTCTTACCATTCAAGCCTAAGGGTTAGAGTAGTGGACGGAGCCTATTTACTAGGCACTTCGACATGATTCTGTGCTCTTCCCCATAGATCAGGGCTTGCACATATAGCCTAGGGGATAGATTCGTTAGTATTAGGGATAACCTGTCCTGTAGTGAGGGTATTTCATGGAGCCGTGCTGAATGCAGGCCTGGTAGGCCTCAAACGGGAGAGACTCCATCTTTCTTTCTGCTCCGGCAGCTTGGGATTCTTCTAGGTCAAGAGTTATGTTTTAGTTATGAGGTGTTATTCGCTTGGAGAGAACCGGTTCAGGCCGGCCCTTATCGAAGGATTGTATTTTTCTTCATGCCGAAGACACTACATCAGGCCGGCCGGCTGGGAACGTGTCCTTGGTACGGGGAGGTACAAGAATTTGGTGGGCGGCAGGTTACGGACCGGAATTTTCCATGAGGAAATGCACCTCTATATTAGTGAAAGTCTGAGGCAGTTACATGTTCAGTCCGTAGGCGGCATCTAGCCGTTAGCAGTAGAGCTACTACTTATTCCAGGGAAGACAGACGCCATCTTGAAGGCGGAGAAGAACCGAGAGACAGATGCTTTCCTAACAGAATAGCCAGAGAGGAGAGAGTAGCCGATAAGGAAGAGGTCCCAGTGACTCGGAGAAGGGTGATTCCAGGCGAGCCGAGGCACAGACGAGAAGGGAGCCTAGATGACCACTGAGTGCAGGCTACATACTACTAAGGTGATGTCGACCCTTTCTTATTAGAGTGTACAACTTAATCTTTCACTTTTCTTTGCAGGTTATGTGTTATATCGTAATGTTATGTGATTGTATGTGTAATGAGTAATAAAGTATCCAGTTTGTAGTGAACCAACATATGCTGTGTGTTCTTGTATAAGAGGGTAGCCTATTCTTCTAGTCAGCTGCGGCTACATGAACAGATGTTAACCCTGATCAGGTAAGTGGTAACTGAATAAGGGAAAGAGGAGCCCCTCAAACCTGAGAACAGGCTATGCCCGAACTGGCAATCCTTGTGTGATCTGATGAATAGTGAGACTGATTCCCTCTTTTTGTATGTTATGGTGATCATAGGATGAAATGAGACTGCCGTCTGGGTAGAGAGGTCTGGGTTCGTATGGGACCGCGAGGCCGCCACTTGTGATACTGTCGTATGGGCAGAGAGGTCTGGGTTCGTATGGGACCGCGAGGCCGCCACTTGTGATACTGTCGTATGGGCAGAGAGGTCTGGATCCGTATGGGATCGCGAGGCCGCCGATTGTGCTGAGACTGCCGTCTGGGTAGAGAGGTCTGGGTTCGTATGGGACCGCGAGGCCGCCACTTGTGATACTGTCGTATGGGCAGAGAGGTCTGGGTTCGTATGGGACCGCGAGGCCGCCACTTGTGATACTGTCGTATGGGCAGAGAGGTCTGGATTCGTATGGGATCGCAAGGCCGCCGATTGTGCTGAGACTGCCGTCTGGGTAGAGAGGTCTGGGTTCGTATGGGACCGCGAGGCCGCCACTTGTGATACTGTCGTATGGGCAGAGAGGTCTGGGTTCGTATGGGACCGCGAGGCCGCCGATTGTGCTGAGACTGCCGTCTGGGTAGAGAGGTCTGGGTTCGTATGGGACCGCGAGGCCGCCACTTGTGATACTGTCGTATGGGCAGAGAGGTCTGGGTTCGAATGGGACCGCGAGGCCGCCACTTGTGATACTGTCGTATGGGCAGAGAGGTCTGGGTTCGTATGGGACCGCGAGGCCGCCACTTATGAGATCTTGGTATGCATAGTAGGAATCCCCTGTCCTTAGGTGATAGATATATGTGGTTGTAGGATTGTAAATAGGTTCTAGGGAGGGGGTAACGTTCTGGCTGGGTTAGCGAGGCTCTGATGAGTGAGTTCTATCTGATCCGAAAACCCAAGCAGAACACCAGGTCAGCAGAGTTGCTCTAGAGCCGGAGAACCAGGTCAGCAGAGCTGCTGTAGAGCCAGAGAAACCAGGTCAGTAGAGCTGCTTTAGAAGGAGAACGACAGGTCAGCAGAGCTGCTCTAGAGCCAGAGAACCATGTCAGCAGAACTGCGTTAGAGTCATAGACCCGGGTCAGCAGAGCTGCTCTAGAGCCAGAGAACCAGGTCAGCAGACCTGCTGTAGAGCCAGAGAACCAGGTCAGCAGAGCTGCTCTAGCTGACACTGACTGACTGACACTGACTGACTGACACTGACTGATTGACACTGACTGAGACTGATTGACTGACACTGACACTGACACTGACTGACACTAACTGACACTGACACTGATTGACTGAAACTGACTGACTGACAATAACTGACACTGATTGACTGACACTAACTGACTGACACTGACTGACTGACTGACTGACTGACACTGACTGACACTGATTGACTGACACTGACTGACTGACGGACACTGATTGACTGACACTGACTGACACTGATTGACTTACAATGACTGACTGACACTGATTGACTGACACAGACACTGATTGACACTCTCTCTCTACTACTCACTCTCTACTACTCACTCTCTACTACTCTCTACTACTCACTCTCCACTACTCTCTACTACTCACTCTCTACTACTCACTCTCTACTACTCACTCTCTACTACTCACTCTCTACTACTCTCTACTATTCACTCTCTACTATTCACTCTCTACTACTCTCTACTACTCACTCTACTACTCTCTACTACTCTCTACCACTCACTCTCTACTACTCCACTACTCACTCTCTACTACTTACTCGCTACTACTCTCTCTCTACTACTCTCTACTATTCACTCTCCACTACTCACTCATTACTACTCTCTACTACTCACTCTACTACTCTCTACCACTCACTCTCTACTACTCTACTACTCACTCTCTACTACTCTCTCTACTACTCACTCTCTACTACTCACTCTACTACTCTCTACTACTCACTCTCTACTACTCACTCTCCACTACTCACTCTCTACTACTCGCTCTCTACTACTCACTCTCTACTACTCACTCTCCACTACTCACTCTCTACTACTCGCTCTCTACTACTCTCTACTACTCACTCTCTACTACTTACTATCTACTACTCTACTACTCTCTACTACTCTCTCTACTACTCACTCTCTACTACTCACTCCCTACTATTCTCTACTACTCACTCTACTACTCTCTACTACTCTCTACTACTCACTCTCTACTACTCACTCTCTACTACTCTCTACTGCACACTCTCCACTACTCACTCTCTACTACTCGCTCTCAACTACTCTCTACTACTCGCTCTACTACTCACTCTCTACTACTCTACTACTCTCTCTTACTCTCTCTACTTCTCACTCTCTACTACTCTCTCTACTATTCACTCTCTACTACTCTCTACTACCGACTCTCTACTACACACTCTCTACTACTTGCTCACTACCACTCGCTCTCTACTACTCTCCAGTACTCACTCAACTACTCACTCTCTACTACTCTCTACTACTCACTCTACTACTCACTCTCTACTACTCGCTCTCTACTACTCCACTACTCTACTACTCACTCTCTACTACTCACTCTCTACTATTCTACTACTCTCTACTACTCTCTCTCTACCACTCACTCTCTACTACTCTACTACTCACTCTATACTACTCTCTCTCTACTACTCACTCTCTACTACTCACTCTACTACTCTGTACTACTCACTCTCTACTCCTCTCTTTCTACTACTCTCTCTCTACTACTCACTCTATACTACTTTCTACTACTCACTCTCTACTACTCACTCTCTACTACTCGCTCTCAACTACTCAGTACTACTCACTCTACTACTCACTCTCTACTACTCTACTATTCTCTCTTACTCTCTCTCCTTCTCACTCTCTACTACTCTCTCTACTACTCACTCTCTACTTCTCTCTACTACTCACTCTCTACTACACACTCTCTACTACTTGCTCTCTACTACTCGCTCTCTACTACTCTCTAGTACTCACTCAACTACTCACTCTCTACTACTCTCTACTACTCACTCTCTACTACTCTCTACTACTCACTCTCTACTACTCCACTACTCTACTACTCACTCTCTACTACTCACTCTCTACTATTCTACTACTCTCTACTACTCTCTCTCTGCTACTCACTCTCTCCTACTCTCTACTACTCACTGTCTACTACTCTCTACTACTCACTTTTTACTACTCTCTCTACTACTCTCTACTAATCACTCTCTACTACTCTCTGCTACCCTCTACTACTCACTCTCTACTTCTCACTCTACTACTCACTCTCTACTACTCACTCTCTACTACTCTCTACTACTCACTTTCTACTACTCTCTCTTTACTACTCTCTACTACTCACTCTACTACTCACTCTCTACTACCCTCTACTACTCACTCTCTACTACTCACTCTCTATTACTCTCTACTACTCACTCTCTACTACTCTCTACTACTCACTCTACTACTCTCTACTACTCTCTACTACTCACTCTACTACTCTCTACTACTCACTCTCTACTACTCACTCTCTACTACTCACTCTACTACTCTGTACTACTCACTCTCTGCTACTCTCTCTATTACTCTCTACTACTCACTCTCTACTACTCACTCTCTACTACTCTCTACTACTCACTCTCTACTACTCCCTACTATTCACTCTCTACTATTCACTCTCTACTACTCTCTACTACTCACTCTACTACTCTCTACTACTCTCTACCACTCACTCTCTACTACTCCACTACTCACTCTCTACTACTTTCTCTCTACTACTCACTCTCTACTACTCTCTACTACTCACTCTCTACTATTCACTCACTACTACTCTCTACTACTCACTCTCTACTACTCACTCGCTACTACTCTCTCTCTACTACTCTCTACTATTCACTCTCTACTACTCACTCTTTACTACTCTCTACTGCTCACTCTACTACTCTCTACCACTCACTCTCTACTACTCTACTACTCACTCTCTACTACTCTCTCTACTACTCACTCTCTACTACTCACTCTACTACTCTCTACTACTCACTCTCTACTACTCTCTCTCCACTACTCACTCTCTACTACTCACTCTCTACTACTCGCTCTCTAACCACTCTCTACTACTCACTCTCCACTACTCACTCTCTACTACTCGCTCTCTACTACTCTCTGCTATTCACTCTCTACTACTTACTATCTACTACTCTACTACTCTCTACTACTCTCTCTACTACTCACTCTCTACTACTCACTCTCTACTACTCTACTACTCTCTACTACTAACTCTCTACTATTCTCTACTACTCACTCTACTACTCTCTACTACTCTCTGCTACTCACTCTCTACTACTCTCTCTCTACTACTCACTCTCTACTACTCACTCTACTACTCTGTACTACTCACTCTCTACTACTCTCTTTCTACTACTCTCTCTCTACTACTCACTCTATACTACTCTCTACTACTCACTCTCTACTACTCACTCTCTACTAGTCTCTACTGCACACTCTCCACTACTCACTCTCAACTACTCTCTACTACTCGCTCTACTACTCACTCTCTACTACTCTACTACTCTCGGTTACTCTCTCTACTTCTCACTCTCTACTACACTCTCTACTACTCACTCTCTACTACTCTCTACTACTGACTCTCTACTACACACTCCCTACTACTTGCTCTCTACTACTCGCTCTCTACTATTCTCTAGTACTCACTCAACTACTCACTCTCTACTACGCTCTACTACTCACTCTGCTACTCACTCTCTACTACTCGCTCTCTACTACTCCACTACTCTACTACTCACTCTCTACTACTCACTCTCTACTATTCTACTACTCTCTACTACTCTCTCTCTACCACTCACTCTCTACTACTCTACTACTCACTCTCTACTACTCTCTCTACTACTCACTCTCTACTACTCAATCTACTACTCTGTACTACTCACTCTCTACTACTCTCTTTCTACTACTCTCTCTCTACTACTCACTCTATACTACTCTCTATGTCAGGAACCCATGTACCTCAAGATCTGTTCGCCATAAAAAACCCACCCCTATCCCGTGCATCCTGCACTCCATAATGTATATGTGCTGTTAGGTGATAACTGTTATGGATTTAGTTGAGAGGATGTGATGTTTTTGCCACAGTAGGAATATTATGCCATGCGGTGAAATTGCCAATGTTTGTTTATTTGTGGGATACTGTTCATCGCTTGGGACGCTTTTTAAGAACTTCAAGAGCTTTGGTACGTGTTGTACTTTGAGCTCAGAACGCTCGTGATACGGATGTTTCAGTCAACCGGGTAAGAGCGCATCGCTCGTCTTGTTGCTCGTCTTTGTTTACCTCGCGCTCGCGTCCAAGCAGAAATGGGACGCGATGCGAGGTCACGTAGTCACGCTTCTGTTTCAAACGTCTCTGGGTGTGGCTGGAGTATTTAAGCCACACCCAGACTCTAGAAGACGCTTAGCCTTCCAGCCTTTCTACGGGAAACATCGCGCTGACCTCGCTCCTCCAAAGATCTACGTTTACCTTCCTTCAGCGCTCCAGCTCCTTGAACTCTTCATGTCTACGCTCCAGCTACTGGGATCTTTATTCTCCACGTAATCAGAGCGAATAGTGACCTGAAAGCAAGGAATGAAAGCTAAGTGACATTTCTTACATTTCTTTGGCGCCCATCGCAAGAAAGAAGGACAGTTAAAGAAATACTAATTTTTGGACTCACCTTTGTGATTCAGGAACAAAGGGATTAGAACTTTGTTAGTAAAGCAGAGAAACGCTAACTTTAGGAAGGGTGCAATGTGTATATGTTATGTTGTGTTTTATCCTATCTCATTATAGAAGCAAGCTTATTAAGAAAACGGAACAGGAAGGTTGCGCAGTAAGTGTATAAGCTTTAGGGAAAACGGAAAAGAAGTGAAAAGTAGACACTGTGTTTTCTAATGTGCTAAATAACTAATAGTGATGTATTGTTTGCTCATAGATTTCACATCATAAAACTACTTAACAAGACGCATCTAGTAGAACAGGGAAAGAACATCGGAACCCTTCATCTCGCAACAACTTCCTGGACGCGAAGCCCACTTCTGTAGCATCGCAGGTAGGACCTTTGTAGTACTAAATGTTCTAACAAAAGTTGAACACCAAAACACTAGGATTAGTTAGCTAATAAAAGAAGAATAAGAGCGTTAAGGACTTTTTCTTGTTGCCTCGCAGGTCGACTACAGGAACGTCATTAGCGTCGAATCCGGCCCTTCTCCCTCAATCCTATAATCAACCTGAAGAGTGCATTAGAATCTCGGGTTGCTTAGTAGAGTTAAGGGGAGTTTGGCCCATAGCGTCTCTGCGAAACATCACCAAGCACCTTACAGGTAAGAGTTGGAGAGCTCAGGTAAGAGTGCTTGGCATACCTGACAGAAGGCTAAGCCCACGTGACCAGTTTCGCCCAGACGCTATGGATCAAGCTCCTCAGGTGTCCTTACAGGACATAGCGACTATGTTAGTGGATATAAAATCTGAAAACGCAGCATTACGTAGGGATATTTCGGCGTTACAATCTCAGGTACAAGCAACTTCAACTCAATGGTCTTTTCCTTCAATTAAAAAACCAGTGTTAAAACCTCCAACTTTCCAACCTAATGTGCAAGACAGTTTTAGTGGAGCATCTACTTCAACTTCTGCACTTCCTACTCAAATTCAAGTAGTAACACCCGTTTCAGTACCTTTGGCGCCGCCAGAAAGGTTTCATGGAGATTGTAATAAATTTACTGTATTTTTAAATCAGTGTCATTTACATTTCGTAGCAAAACCCACAGCTTTCCCTGATGACTCATCTAAAGTTGCGTTCATTTTATCTTATCTAGGAGGAGATGCAGCTTTATGGTCGGTACCTTACGTAGAAAGAAATGACCCAATTTTGTATGATCTGCGTTTGTTTAAGAATACTATGAAAAAATTATTTGCAAAACATGTGTTTGTGCAATCGGCAGATCATGAATTACTGAATTTGAAACAAGGAACTTCCGATCTTCTACACTATATATCAACGTTTAATAGGTTGGTAATTGAAGCAGAGTGGCCAGAGGAAAAGAGAGTATTATTGTTTTATCGTGGGTTGAGAGACGATCTCAAAGATATGGTTACACAAATCCTGGATCCTCCCACTGACTGTGAAGACTTTATAGATTTAGTGGTAAAACTAAATCATCGCATTTCTGAGAGAAAAGGTGAGAAAGGGAAAACCGAACATAAGATGTTTTCATTTAAAGAGAAACCTATCATTAGAAATGAATCAGTGTCCAAATTAGACTTGGTTGAGCCTATGCAAATAGGAACCATTAGAGGGCCCTTAACCGTTGAGGAGAAAGAAAAACGCCGCAAATTAAATCAATGCCTTTACTGTGGAAAAAAAGGTCATTTTGTAAAAGAATGTCCAACTCGACCAAATAGACCTAAAACAAAATCTACAGAGGTTGTTGCTACGCAACAGTCGGAAAACTAAAAAACTCGATAGATAGAGAGGTCACTTTATCGAGTGTTCAAACCAGTTTGGCCTCCACTAACCCTGCTATGTCACACTGTCATCTTAGTATCAGAGTTTTTCTGCAGTCTAAAGTTGACAAAACTAAAACTTGGTCCATTGACGCACTGATAGATTCAGGGGCTACAGGTAATTTTGTGGACACTCAATTATTCTGCGAGTTAGGCTTACAGAAAATCATAAAGGAAACACCTGAGATAGTACGAGCGGTTGATGGAAAAGAATTAACTTCTGGTCCTATACAATACCATACAGAAATGTTGACCATGACTTGTGCTTCTAAGCATGTTGAGGATATAAGCTTTGATATAATCGACGCTCCTCAGTTTCGCTTAATTTTAGGTATACCATGGTTGGTGCTCCATAATCCTTATATAGATTGGATTCAGAGAACGATATTGTTTAAATCTGACTTTTGTCATTCTACTTGTTTACAACATCATCCAGGCACTGAGCTTCTCATACAGGGTTACGATTTCCCGAAGGAATCAAAAAGTGTTCTAATCATCGAAGGTGTTCCAGAAGTATACAGCGATCTGATTGATGTGTTTGACAAAAAAAAGGCCAATACCTTGCCACCTCATAGGGATTATGATTGCCAAATAGACCTAGTCCCTGGAGCAACCTTACCGTGTAGTCGCATTTATGCGTTAACAGAAAAAGAGAACGAGCATCTATGTGAATACCTAGATGAATATCTGAAAAATGGCTTTATAAGACACTCAAAGTCTCCAGTCTCATCTCCTCTCTTTTTTATCCCTAAGAAAGGGGGGGAGTTACGCACGTGCATTGACTACCGCGCCATCAACAATGTAACTGTGAAAAATAGGTATCCATTACCTTTAATACCAACATTACTAGACCAAATCAAAGACGCTACCATTTATACGAAACTGGACTTGCGGGGGGCTTATCACCTAGTAAGAGTTCGAGAGGGCGATGAATGGAAGACGGCCTTCCGGACCAAATTTGGTTTATATGAATATCAGGTCATGCCCTTCGGACTCTGTAACGCCCCTGCAGCGTTTCAGTTTTTTATAAATGAGGTCTTACGTGATTTTCTGGACATCTGTTGTGTTGTGTATATAGACGACATACTCATTTATTCAAAGAACAAGTCTGAGCATGTAAAACAGGTAAGAGCCATTCTTCAACAGCTTTTACAGAATTCCCTTTTTGTAAAATTGGAAAAAAGCATGTTTCATGTAACAACCGTGGACTTTTTAGGCTATATTCTCAGTCCTTCAGGAATAGAGATGGATCCAAAAAAGGTCCAGGCTATCACGGAATGGCCGAGTCCCTCTACCGTTAAACAGGTACAAAGTTTCTTGGGATTCGCTAATTTTTACAGGCGTTTTATTGACAATTTTTCTAAAATAATTACTCCTATCACAAGGTTGTTAAGAAAACATGTGCAGTTTGAGTGGACAAAAGAGGCTGAAACAGCTTTTCAAGCTTTAAAGGATCAATTTACAACAGCTCCTGTTTTAAAACATCCAGATCCAGCACAACCTTTCATAGTTGAAGCGGATGCCTCACAATACGCTATAGGAGGTATTTTATCTCAGAGAGACAAAAGCACAGGTCAAATGCATCCGATTGCATATTATTCTAGGAAACTGTCTCCCACAGAACAAAACTATGCCATAGCTGACAGGGAATTACTAGCTATAAAAGCTGTGTTTGAAGAATGGCGTCATTACCTGTTAGGGGCTAGACATCCTGTAACTATATACACAGATCATCGAAATTTACAGTCTTTAAAATCTGTCAAAGCTTTGTCTGCTCGTCAGTTGCGCTGGACACAGTTTTTTAATGATTATGACTTTATCATCACTTACCGCCCAGGAAAAGAGAATAACAAGGCGGATGCTCTATCTCGCATTGGTGTAAGTGATGATTTGAATATACAAAAAGACAAAATACAACCAATTCTGCCGATGGAACGTTTTCAAATAGGAGTAATAAACACTGAGGTGTTATCAGAGGTTTCAGCGGCTCTGAAGACACACTCTAAAGAAGAGTGGAGTTCTAAATATCCCTTGTTGCAATGGAAAAATGACCTATTGTACATGAACAATCAAGTGTATGTGCCTACTGCATCTCTTCAAAGACGTATTCTTGAAATATATCATGATTCTATGTTGTCTGTTCACCCAGGAATCACTAAGATGTATTTGTTACTTAAGAGACATTTTTGGTGGCCTACCATGTTCAAAGATATTCAAGAGTATGTTAATACATGCTCTGTTTGCATTCAAAATAAGACAACTCATCAGGCCCCTAGTGGTTTGTTGTTACCTTTACCAATACCACCTCAACCTTGGCACACTGTTTCTTTAGATTTTATTGTAGAGTTACCTCGTACGAAAGCTGGCTTCACTACTATTTTAACTGTTGTGGATCAGTTTTCACGGGAAGCTCATTTTATTCCACTAAAGAAACTCCCTTCTGCACTAGAGCTAGCTCATATCTTTGTCAGAGAAATAGTGAAATTACATGGAATACCATCTGTCGTACTTTCGGACAGAGGCCCTCAATTCATTTCTCATTTTTGGCAGCAAGTAGGAAAATCTTTGAACATGGAAGTGCGTACTTCGTCCAGTTACCACCCTCAGACTGATGGGTTAACTGAGCGCACGAACCAAACCATAGAACAATTTCTAAGATGTATGTTAAGTACCTGTGAGCAAGAATGGTCTGATATTTTGTGGGCTATGGAATTTGCTTACAACAATTCAGAGCATTCAGCTATTGGAATGTCTCCTTTTTTTTGTAATCATGGCTTTCATCCCAAAGATACTATAGAGTTGCAGAAAATAACAGGGAATATCCCATCAGTCACAGAGTTTGTCACTAGGTTGGTAACGCTTCAGCAACAAGCACAAGAATCCTTAGCACAAGCCAAAGAAAGTCAAAAAAGGTTTGCTGATAAACATAGGTCGATAACTCCGTCTTATGTAGTAGGTGACAAGGTTTGGTTATCTACAAAAAATCTACGGATTAAAAGTCACAAGGCGTTTCGTCCCCGATTTATTGGTCCTTTTGTCATAGAAAGAATTGTTAATCCAGTTAGTGTGAAATTGTCACTTCCATCCAACTTCCACTTCCATCCGGTCTTTCATGTTTCTTTAGTGAAACCATTTAATTCCAAGACTAGACTCACAGCTGGTCCATCGGCTATTGAGGTAGATGGAGTTCCAGAGTTTGAAGTAAAAGCAGTCCTGGACTCTAAACGCATCAAAAAGAAATTGTTTTATCTTGTAGATTGGAAAGGTTATGGCCCAGAGGAACGTTCTTGGGAACCTTTGGCCAATTTACAAAATGCTCCTAAGGCATTGAGAACGTTTCATGCGCGTTATCCTGAGAAACCAAAACCAGTTCCTAGAGTTTTAGGGGGGATTCTACGAGGGGGGTACTGTCAGGAACCCATGTACCTCAAGATCTGTTCGCCATAAAAAACCCACCCCTATCCCGTGCATCCTGCACTCCATAATGTATATGTGCTGTTAGGTGATAACTGTTATGGATTTAGTTGAGAGGATGTGATGTTTTTGCCACAGTAGGAATATTATGCCATGCGGTGAAATTGCCAATGTTTGTTTATTTGTGGGATACTGTTCATCGCTTGGGACGCTTTTTAAGAACTTCAAGAGCTTTGGTACGTGTTGTACTTTGAGCTCAGAACGCTCGTGATACGGATGTTTCAGTCAACCGGGTAAGAGCGCATCGCTCGTCTTGTTGCTCGTCTTTGTTTACCTCGCGCTCGCGTCCAAGCAGAAATGGGACGCGATGCGAGGTCACGTAGTCACGCTTCTGTTTCGAACGTCTCTGGGTGTGGCTGGAGTATTTAAGCCACACCCAGACTCTAGAAGACGCTTAGCCTTCCAGCCTTTCTACGGGAAACATCGCGCTGACCTCGCTCCTCCAAAGATCTACGTTTACCTTCCTTCAGCGCTCCAGCTCCTTGAACTCTTCATGTCTACGCTCCAGCTACTGGGATCTTTATTCTCCACGTTATCAGAGCGAATAGTGACCTGAAAGCAAGGAATGAAAGCTAAGTGACATTTCTTACATTTCTTTGGCGCCCATCGCAAGAAAGAAGGACAGTTAAAGAAATACTAATTTTTGGACTCACCTTTGTGATTCAGGAACAAAGGGATTAGAACTTTGTTAGTAAAGCAGAGAAACGCTAACTTTAGGAAGGGTGCAATGTGTATATGTTATGTTGTGTTTTATCCTATCTCATTATAGAAGCAAGCTTATTAAGAAAACGGAACAGGAAGGTTGCGCAGTAAGTGTATAAGCTTTAGGGAAAACGGAAAAGAAGTGAAAAGTAGACACTGTGTTTTCTAATGTGCTAAATAACTAATAGTGATGTATTGTTTGCTCATAGATTTCACATCATAAAACTACTTAACAAGACGCATCTAGTAGAACAGGGAAAGAACATCGGAACCCTTCATCTCGCAACAACTTCCTGGACGCGAAGCCCACTTCTGTAGCATCGCAGGTAGGACCTTTGTAGTACTAAATGTTCTAACAAAAGTTGAACACCAAAACACTAGGATTAGTTAGCTAATAAAAGAAGAATAAGAGCGTTAAGGACTTTTTCTTGTTGCCTCGCAGGTCGACTACAGGAACGTCATTAGCGTCGAATCCGGCCCTTCTCCCTCAATCCTATAATCAACCTGAAGAGTGCATTAGAATCTCGGGTTGCTTAGTAGAGTTAAGGGGAGTTTGGCCCATAGCGTCTCTGCGAAACATCACCAAGCACCTTACAGGTAAGAGTTGGAGAGCTCAGGTAAGAGTGCTTGGCATACCTGACACTCTACTACTCACTCTCTACTACTCACTCTCTACTACTCTCTACTACACACTCTCCACTACTCACTCTCTACTACTCGCTCTCAACTACTCTCTACTACTCACTCTACTACTCACTCTCTACTACTCTACTACTCTCTCTTACTCTCTCTACTTCTCACTCTCTACTACTCTCTCTACTACTCACTCTCTACTTCTCTCTACTACTCACTCTACTACTCACTCTCCACTACTCTCTACTACTCCCTCTCTACTACTCCACTACTCTACTACTCACTCTCTACTATTCTACTACTTTCTACTACTCTCTCTCTACTACTCACTCTCTACTACTCTCTACTACTCACTCTCTACTACTCTCTACTACTCACTCTTTACTACTCTCTCTCTACTACTCTCTACTAATCACTCTCTACTACTCTCTACTACCCACTCCCTACTACTCTCTCTCTACTACTCTCTGCTACCCTCTACTACTCACTCTCTACTACTCACTCTACTACTCACTCTCTACTACTCTCTACTACTCACTCTCTACTACTCTCTCTTTACTACTCTCTACTACCCACTCTACTACTCACTCTCTACTACCCTCTACTACTCACTCTCTACTACTCACTCTCTATTACTCTCTACTACTCACTCTCTACTACTCACTCTACTACTCTCTACTACTCTCTACTACTCACTCTCTACTACTCACTCTCTACTACTCACTCTACTACTCTGTACTACTCACTCTCTGCTACTCTCTCTACTACTCTCTACTACTTTCTATTACTCACTCTATACTCTCTATTACTCACTCTCTACTCTCTACCTCTCTACCTCTCTCTCTACTACTCTTTACCTCTCTACCTCTACCTCTCTCCCTCTACCTCTACACCTACACCTCTACCTCTCTATCTCTCTCTACACGCACACATATACACATATAAATGCATATATATGCATATGCATATATAAATGTATGTGTATATATTTACATACATATATAAACATATATATAATCTGCATATCAATATAAATACAAATATAAATGCATGCATACATATACATATACATATATACATGCATATGCATGTTATTTACATGAAAGTTTGAAAAACACTAATAAAAGCAAAGCTAAAAAGCCACCTAATTACAAACAGAATTGCTTTAACTTAAACGAGGGCGCGACCTATTGCATTTTCACTGCTTGTTTACTTTGGTTCCATCAAGAAGGCATTCAGATGTGTCACACATTTGCCATAAATTCTGAATGGTAGCACTCTAGCTGCTCATTAGATCACTGTAGTAAAGCTACTGCTCACCAGGGAAGTCTGCTGCTGGTATTCAAAGTGCATGTTTCAGTCTGCATGTCAGAATTTTTTAATGAAATAGAAGAGGATTTGAGAAGTTATAATGTGCCTTAATTTTTCTTTCTGCAGCACTAATCATAATTTCTATGGCAAAATGAACTCCCTCGTTTTGTTCCTTTGCAAATTAAATGTTTTAAGTGTTACCACTTTATTCCAATCAAGATGGCTTCAGGTGTGCCATACATTTGTTAGAAATAAGACTGTTAGCGCTCTAGTTGTTCTTTAGAACACTCTAGGACATTCTGTCATTGGGCTATACTTGGGCAACATCTGGGTGATATGTGTACTACATTTGGGCTCTTTTGTCTCTGGTGGCCATCTTGGGAGACTTATTTGTTATGAAGTTTCCTAATTTCCTCATTTACTACAGTCTCCTCAGTAGGAAATACTTTCAGTTTTTTTACTTTGATTCCATCAAGAAGGCATTCAGATGTGTCACACAGTTGCCATAAATTCGGAATATTAGCACTCTAGTTGCTTATTAGATCACTGTAGTAAATGTACTGCTCACCAGGGAAGTCTGCTGCTGGTATTGAAAGTGCATGTTTCAGACTGCATGTCAAAATTTTTTAATGAAATAGAAGAGAATTTGAGAAGTCACTCAAAATGTGCCCGAATATTTCTTTCTGCAGTACTAATCATTTCTATGGCAAAATGAACCCCCTAATTTTGTTCCTTTTTAAATTAAATTAAATGTTTTAAGAGATACCACTTTATTCCAATCAAGATGGCTTCAGGTGTGCCATACATGTATCATAAGTAGGACTGTTAGCGCTCTAGTTGTTCTTTGGAACACTCTGGGAAGCTGCAGTAGAACACAAAGGAATCAACTGACAGTCTCTGCCCTTGTTGGATTTACATGTTTTACCGAGAATGTCAGACTTCATTCTCACATGACTGAGAAAGATAATGTGAATTTACAGAAAATATGCTTTCAGTTCAGCTTATAGATCACCTTCCAAATCTCTGTGGGAAAAGCATGGGAAAATAGTTTTCTCTCAAACGTGATTCATGATATCCCAGCAGAAGGCTTTTTCACATGGTAAAATCACCTTAGAACATACCACAATTCCTAAAATGAGTGTGGTACCATCAACAAATGATTTATATTGTAACTAAAGTCTTAAAACCTTTTATTAACTGCAATGCTTTTTAACGAGGTGCTATCATGTATATTGGTCCCAAGATGGCTGCCAACACTTCTTGGCTGAAGTGCTGACAGCCAATCAGATCTCACGATGAGATGTGTGGTTAGGCTCTGCCCAGATATATATGTGATTTTACTTTTGATTTTCTCAGGAACTACTGAACAAATGTACACCATTTAAGCAAAAGGCACGAGTCTGAACTGAGGACTACCTTTCTGCCAAATTTGGTGTGATTCCGTTCAGCAGTTCGGGCTGTAGCTGCGGCTAAAGGTCCTATGGGAAATTGCATGGGGAAAACACGTTTTGGGACCCAAATTTTTTCTTGGCCCCCGCTACACGAATCATCCCGAGAATTTAAGGATAGGAGCGGACCGGAGCTGAACAAAAGTTTTGAAAATTTCTCGAAGATTCGTCAATCGGCGCCAAAGTTATTGGGAACAGAATGTTTCGGATTTCCTATGGAAAATAGGTCCTAACTATAACTACCTACTGGCGACTGCCAGTAGGTAATATATATGCATGTATATGTATATATGTGTATATATATATATATCATACCACACCTCCTCACAAGATAGAAAGAAGGCACGGCACACTCCGGAATCTTAGAAGGTTTCTATAATAATGACAATATGCGCGCCGTTGGCAGTCCATGAAACGCTGTGGCATACGCGTTTCAGCCTTCATTGGCCTTCGTCAGTGCTGGTTCCATGGGCTCCACGCTGTTGCAAGGGGTCAGGCAGGGTACAGCAGATGATAGTTCCGTCCCTGGTCAAATGTTTGTTATGCCCCTCCTCCTAATAAAGGTGCACCAACCTCACGCTCTCTCTCCCACAAGCAGGTGCATGCTGGTAGTTGCAGTCCGGGTGGGCGACTGTACAGTGACAGAACCGCTCCAAACATCAAAATATGCCCCCAATTGACGGACACGGGCCATACTCCAGCTCTAGTGCCCGGGGGAATGAATTAAAAAGAGTCCTTCATTGATTACCTTACTCAGGCAAGCAATGTTGCCTCCTCTCTCCCCAGTGCCGCAAATGCACCCGGAATGGCGAAATAACTGCTGGGGGGGCTCTGTGTTTTGCAAAACAATGCAAATCCCCACACTGTTAGTTTGCCACGGTGCTCCTGACCGAGAGGGTGTGCCGTGAGTCAGCAACCAACCTTGCTGACAATACACCATACCACGCCCGCTCCCAAGATAGAAAGAAGGCACGTCACACTTCGGAATCTTAGAAGGTTTCTTTAATGATGACAATATGCGCGGTGCTGGCAGTCCATGAAACGCTGTGGCATACACGTTTCAGTCTTCATTGGCCTTCGTCAGTGCCGTTTCCACGGGCTCCACGCTGTTGCAAGGGGTCAGGCAGGGTACAGCAGATTATTGTTCCGTCCCTGGCCAAATGTTTGTTATGCCCCTCCTCCTAATAAAAGTGCACCAACCTCACGCTCTCACTCCCACGAGAAGGTGCATGCTGGTAGTTGCAGTCCGGGTGGGCGACTGTACAGTGACAGAACCGCTCCAAACATCAAAAGATGCCCCCTAAGTTCCTGCTTACCTGTAAAATAATTTTAACATTCATTCTTTTTTCACAACAAAGTTTGTTGTAAAGGCATGCGTCGTAAAGGCATAATTGTAGTAAAAACATGTGTGGTAAAGGTTATGCATGTTATTGCCATTCACAATGTTACGACCACATTGTAATGACATGCGTTACAGCTGAATGCATTGTTCCGTCATACATCCCTCATTGGACATTAAAAGGAATATTGATGCTTTATATTAATATTGTACTGGAATTAAATTGGAAATTACAATAGGGAATACCAAAGTATGATATATGTATAACAAATGAAGATTTCATGGTGGTTAAATAAAGAACACTAGAAGTGGTTGATAGTTACCAAAAATGTAAACATGACATTTACAAGTAATATTTGTGGAATAATGTACAGGCATAAGTTGCAAACAAACACATTATTTTTGGGTTCTTGTTTTTGAATGATTTAACAAATTTCTCCTTAAACTCCTCTGTTTTTTACAGCTTGGACAGGGATTCCAACCCTTCTATATGGTATTGACATATTGTTTATAAATGGAAAATGCAACTGCTCAGCAATAAAGAATTCGATATTTAAAAATGTGTAGTTGCTTTCAATATCAAGCATTATCAGGTGATTAAGAAAGAGGTTTGTTTCTTGTCTTTCCCATTATTAGTAAGACATCGATTGATTACGTTTTTATCGAATATTTATGAAGGTTTGGAGGATAAGCTATCATTGATTTGTTTGAGAAAATTGGGAACTTATCAATAGTAATTCTATAGAATTATTTATAACTCAATTAATAGCTCAATGGAGTGGGTTTCTATTCTACAAGTTGTCTCTGCGATCATGAAAAAACTCTTTTATGAATGATAATCTTACTAGAAAGTTAAATTCCGATTCTGGGAATATGTTGAGGAACCTTTCAATTTAAATATTGGATTTTCTCTACTTTTAGTATCTGAAGCAAAAGGCTAATTTCTCTGTATTTTGCTCAGACAGGAGGTTTGTTCAGACTGTAAGCTCTTGACTGTTTCAGTTCTCCCAGTTGTTTGATTTGATCAGAGAGCAAGTGATTTGGGGTAGTCAGACCAAATTTCACTGTTTTATGAAAAAATTGTTATCAAAATTGTAGCGTAAAAAAATTCAAGAATAATCATAATAGAAGATATTCTCAAACCTGTAATCAGATTGCTATAATTAATTTGGATAATATATGCTGATTTTTTATTTTCATGAGGAAAGGCCAAAAAGAAGTGATGTTGATTGATGAGTACTTGCAATTCATGTGCTTGGAACTTTTCAGGAAGCCCTTGTTTCAATTTTGTTTACTGCTCTGGCAGAGGTATAGAAATGGTCTTCGGCCTCCATTAGGATGGCGGGCGGATCACCACCCATGGGCCGGCGGTGGCGCTCCGCCCGCCAGATGGCCCCGTATCACCCCCCCCACGCGTATTAGTATGGCGAGGAGCTCCGTGGCAGACAGAAAGACCGTCTGCCGCTTTTCCACTGGTCGGATTCCCGACCGGGCGGAAAAGGCCCTTAATATGGTGGCGGTGCCTTGCAGGCACCGCCATCCATATTAGTATGTGGCATTTACAATGCCTTTTCATGGCGGAGACTCCGCCATGGAAAGGCATGCAGATTTCGCTTCGGGGGCCCGTTGCGGGCCCCAAGGAGGGTGGGGGGCTGCACTTGGGGGATACCTATGGTACCCCCCAACATTGGCATGGACAAGGTGGCAGGCACCGCGCGGTGCCTGTCACGTTGTGGATGCCAATGCACACCATGCATTATTGACATTGCGGCGGGTGCTGCTTACAGCACCGCCCGTCGCAATGTTAATAATGCGGGCTGCGACCGCCAGGGTGGGGATCGCATCTTGATTGCCATGGCGGGATCGCCACATCTCTTGCGGGCGGTCCCGTTTGCCATTGCAGTGCATCGTAATGGACCTCTAAGTTCCTTAAAGAATAATGTATGATGAAATATTTTTGTGCATAATAATGAAACTAAAAGAAAAAAATACTTTGGAATGCTACAAGTTGGTAGCAGCTGTGTACTTAACAATAGACATGATAGGAATTTTTGGCAAAATATGATCTGCTTTTGCATGACTCAAATGAGAATGAATGAATAAACTATTCTGTATTTTATGAATTATTACACCAGACGAATGTTCAGTCATATTCAGCCCCAGTATCTTTGTACATATCCTAAAGCAATTGTAGAACATTGTGTTCTTTAATTGGAGACAGTTTTGGATAAAGTTTAAATCTTTCATGAAACTTTAAAACTGGTGGGAGAGTGCTGTCTTTTCATGTGGCCAACCACACTCTGGAAGGTGTTGGTCACATAGTAAATTTCAAGGGAAGTCAAAACAGAAGGGTGATTACAAAGAGGGGGATAAAGGTTATAATACTTGGTAAATTTGCTGATCCCCAGACTTTGGGCCTGATTAGATCTCAGCAGGGAGGTCACAACGGTGACGGATATCCCGTCCGCCAAAATATAAATCCCATAAGATATAATCGGATTTATATTTTGGCAGGTGGGATATCCATCACTGTTGAGATGGAGTAATCCATCCACCGAGTTCTAAATCAGGCCCTATGTCAAAGAAAAGAGCAGTGATTTAATCTTCTCTTCTGCTGTAGAAGAAGCCACATCCCTTCACATCTCTGCAGCGGAACAATAGGTTTTGCCCTCCAATACCCATTCCTGCCTATATGGGATAGTTCAGGTTTCTTTCCATATTAAAGATAGGTGAGGACCGAGTAGGTTTGGAAAGAGAAGAGGTGAAAAAACTGCAGACGCTCCAAGCTCTTTTAGACAAAAGTGGCACTTTGGCATGTGGAGTGATGGTTGGAAAGTGTTGGTTTGCACCATCGACAGAGGGCAGTATGGGGCTGATTTAATAACTTTTCACACAATGCAATTCAGCTACCTAAAGCTGCTATGTTGTGTGAAAGGGAGAGAGCAGAACAGCATGCTATCTACTAAGATATGCCACTGTTTTGCTCTCTCCCTGCGCTAGTGTGCTTTAGGTTGTTATGTGTCGGCGCACACACCCTTCCATCATACCATGATGTCAAGCAAAGGATTTGTACCGAAAGGGACCCCAATCGGTACAAGATATTGTGCTTATACTCAGTTCCACACTGCTCTAACATTGTATGTGTGCTGTAGATTGCAGAATACTTGCAAAGTTGGAAATGTTTTGAAAAAAGCAAACGATTCTGAAACCTCACGCCTGCCCCAAGGAGGTGTTAATATTTGGCACAAAGTCATGTCTACCTTTTTTTAGTAGTTAGGGCCTTCAGTCATTTTCCATGGGTGGTGGTTGCATGGGAATCATCCTGTACCTCCCATGGAGCGCCCCATAAATGCAAAGCAGTGAAAAGGAACACAAAGCACTACCTTGACTTATTTTTTGGCTACTTTGCGATGCAAATCATGATTTGTGCTGGAAAGTAAATCACAAAACAACACTTTGTGCCAGTGTGCATAACTTTTGTCACGCAAACGCCATATAAAGTATTAATAAATCTGCCACTTTGTTTGTTGAGAAGCTCAACTTGCCATGTGAGACCACTGTAACTCCTTAATGTCTGTCTCCGGGCCACTCGCGATCGCTTGTTGAGATATTGTTTCTTGTCTATGCCTATGTTTTTCACTTTGTATTCTGTTGTAATAAACTTTTACTTAATCTGTTATTCCCAAGAAAATTTATTGTGCAGGAATAGCAGCAGTGTGGTCTTAGGGTTAGGGCCTAAGGACTGTAGGCCACTTGTAGCACTTGTGACAGAAAATGGAGCATGATATACATGGTCAGACCACTGTGAGGTGTACGTAGAGTCCTAAAATAATTTTGGCTGTTAGAGACAGTTGCTGCTGCTCCCGCAAAGCAGTAGGTATCCGAAGAGCGGGGGAAGAGGAAAGAAAAAAATTATTTAAAAAGAACAGCCCCCTTTCTTCCGTCCTCTCTGTCCTCTTCCTGGCTTCTGTTCGAACAGGAAGCAGGATAGGCTCCCCTAAGCCAATCCCAACAATGCAATGCAGCGTTGTGATTGGTCTGAGCGTCATGGTTCGGTGCTCAGATTTGGAATGGGAGCCTGGGTATGTTTCCCACCCAGGCTGTAATGCGGCCTGGGATGAGAGCATGCAAAGTGTGCATGAATGCAAACATTCATGCACACTTTGGAGGGTGTCACCACTCCTCCCCCCTGCGCAGCCTAGTCCCACCCCACAAAAATTCCACAGCACAGAAAAGTAAAATGATAATTACATTGCGTTGTTATCATTTTCTTTTTTTGCCGTGCTGAAAGGCAGTGGGGCGACGCTCCTTTGTCTTAGCCGAAGAGGTGCCCCTGGTTGGAGAGCCATATTTCTATTATGCAAATGTATTTCTTATATTTATTTCTTTCCTGAAAAGACAAAAATACCTTGGCTTGCACTTGATCTTTTAGCAGTGAAGAATCTAAGCTGCCTTACACCAGTTATTCATTTATTTGTTCTCGGCTTTAACAATACATACAAAAAATTAAAGGTATCTACTAGAATCATTACATAAAATAAGCCATTAAAGTAGACGTTTGAAAAAAGAAAGAGTTCCTATGTTGAAAAAAAATTGCAAACAGCAAGATTCCAAAAATTATACTATAAAATAAAATTCAAATTAAATACAAAGTATATCCAGTCTCTTTTGTAATACATATAGATCACATTTACTATATGCTATTTGCTATAAAGCTTATTGATCGCAAAGTTATCAATAAAACCATAGTTTTAAAGTGCCTCTGAGCATAGATTTTCACTCCTTTTATTTAAAATAATGTATGCAATATCACCACTTGAGTCTAACAGTTTTTATCTGTGTGCTAAGGTATAAGTATAGGGTGTCTTCCTAGTTAGTGAGAGTATATGTATTAATTCCAGGACAAACATTTCCGTTGTGGAGCGGTAGTTTTAGAGGGCAGTAAAATATGTCATGTATAATAGACTCAATATCCCTAGTGTTGCGGTCCCAGTGCTTGTTACTGGCTTCCTTTTTACCCCATTTCCCAGTATAGGATTTAATGGGCAGAATAGCGCGCCTGAAACTGATATACAGCCCACAACACAGTGTAGCTATATCTTGTCGAGGTAGGGCGCGAAAACAACTTGCGTTTTACAGAAAAAACGAAGTTATGTACCAAAGAGCCTATCGTTACATTATTATACATTTATCTTATTCTGTACTGCCCATATGCGTCTTTGAATTCTCTTGAATATCTGAACTGATAATGAAGGGATTCTACCGGAGCTTCATTGCCCTCGCTATATGCTTAAGACACTACAATGTAGTTCTTCTAGCAGAGCACGTTCTCTCCACCATTATTATTATATATATATATATATATATATATATATATATATATATATATATATATATATATATATATATATATATATATATATGTATATATATATATATATATATATATATATATATATATATATATATATATATATATATATATGGCATTTCAGACACACCTTCCTGATCGTTCCTTTGCAGCAGACCCCTGTGTAACATGAGGATTAGGGAAATTATATATATATATATATATATATATATATATATATATATATATATATATATATATATATATATATATATATATATATATATATATATATATATATAAAATAATCCCTAGTTCCAGGCATACAATTTCCAGGGGGGGGCCTGGACGTCAAGAGAGATCACAAAAAGGGATTCTTAGCTTTTTGCAAGGTATCCATAAGGCCCCATAATTCAGACCTGTGGGAGGCTGCTCATATGGCTATGAGACAATAAAGCAGGGTGGATGAGGATTGACCCCAATCTTCTGCTTGCATCTCAGAGTAGCAGCATTGGTTTGCCTCAATATTAACACTGCCTTCTCCTTGGGACTTTTTTAGTTTGCTATCAAAATGGATACCTAGATAGTCAAACATGGCCATCCGTTGTAGGGGTTGATTATTGACAGCAAAGAAACATTTAACTTGGCAGTAGCCTTACACCAATGGGTTTACATTTCACCTATGAAAATATGGGTAACAGGTGCACATAACCACAGTTCCTGCAGCACTTACACTAGGGCCTTTCAGATGTAAATTGAGGCTGCACATAACTATGGGAAATGCAATGACAATTGTTTTTGTGAATACCTGACCACTCTTCTGATACATCCTTGGGAATACCTACATGTATACTGTAAAACTAATCTCAGGGTGTGTAAATTACACAGACGACAACAAAGTAAGCTGTTGTGTCTCACTGACTTACCCCACTTCTAGAACTTTCATAAACGCAGTGTAACTCGTGCACGTTTACATCATGACAGCCACTAATTATGACTCTGTTTCTTTCACGGCACTTGTGCAAGCTTATGTTCCTTAATTATATTTATAATGGCGGAGGAGCGTCGCCCCACTGCTTTCAAGCAGTGCGAGAAGTGGAAACATAACATGATAATAACTTTCAGTTATAATCATGTTATGTTCCTTTGCAGGTGGAAGGGTGGATGGGGCTGCTCTGCTCACAGAGCAGGGCAGGGGCGGAGTGATTTGCTCACTCAAGTGCGCAATGACTGTTTGGTCGGACCTCTCGGGCCACCCAAAGCAGTTATGCGCACTTCCCTGTTCTCCATGCAGGCTGCATTACAGCCTGCATGGAGAACATGCCCGCCCCAAACAGCCCCTGGCTGAGCGCCGTGTCACGGCACTCAGACCAATCACAACACTGCACTGCAGCGTTGTGATTGGCTTAGGGTAGGGAACCTGGCTGCCTGCTTCCTGTTGCTGGAAGCGGACTCAGGAGAGCAGGAGCACAGAAGACGCAGCACCAGGCCTCGATGTAAGCTTTTTTTGTTGTTGTAAATTTCTAAACCTTGCTCCCCCCACACGACACTCCCGCAACACCCCCCCCACGACACTCCCCGTGACACCCGCTGCCCCCACGGCCCCTGCACCCGTCCCTCCACCCGCGAGCCATGTCGGCCGACCCTGTATTATGATGGAGCTCTTACGACTAAGTGCTTTGCTAATATGTAAAGTTAGCACATAACTGAATAATATGTTGACAATATAAAGCAACAATGTCTGCACGTAAATGAGAAGAATATGAAAAGATGCCAATAAAATAAATATGTAAAACATACCACACTGGCCTCTTCCATAGACCTAAAGCATGCAAGAATGGCACCTGATTCATAGACCTAGCACTGATATTAGCGAGAAGAAGCATAGCCCT
This sequence comes from Triturus cristatus, assembly GCF_964204655.1. NCBI lineage: Eukaryota > Metazoa > Chordata > Amphibia > Caudata > Salamandridae > Triturus > Triturus cristatus. The sequence goes on from NC_140580.1 coordinate 429,437,298, forward strand.
CAGGTGAATATCGAGGGTGAATCTCACAGCTGTAGCTTGGGGAAAGATGTAGAGACATGGGTCAGGGCAGAGGAGAGGGCCTTCAAGAGGGAAGACGCCTGAGGACTTAGACGCCGCCCAGTGGCGGAGCTGTGGACATAGGTGCTCCGGGCATGGGATACATACCTTACTGACTGGACAAATGGAGGATGGACGACTGCACTATTGGAAGGGACCCCAGTGGAATCCACCCCTTGAATCACTAATGGTAAGACAGAAGGGGAATAGCCCGAATTGACATGCTAAAATAAAGCCCCCCAGCTTGACGCCCATATCTCTTTGGTCGGCTACCCTCTTCGGTATTCTCCAAAAGGCCAACCTTCGTGTACCCATCAGGTGACTTGGTGGTCTCTTTAATGCTTTTTTTGTAATTTTGCCATATGGAAATATAATTTAATCCTTGGGATTTGTTTTATTGTTCATACTGTTGGCACTATAAATGTGACCTTGGCTCTCAGAGTACCGATATATACTGATTGGTCCAATAAACAGACACAAGAGATTGTATGGATACGAGATAAGTTGGGCAATGGCGTGATATCTCTCATACAGTACACACCAACACAGAGAATAATGTTGTAAATGATGATGGACACATAGAGGATGGTATCTATCCATGTCTACCACTGATTAGATACCTGTTTAACACGATAATTTATACTATTATTGTCCCAATGTATATTGGACAGCTAATCTCTGGTGGAATACATGTAAACGAGCTTCTATAGTAAATTGTATACCTACAATGTTTATTTTAAATGCCAATAAAAATATTTTGAAGGAAAAAAAGTAAAACAAACCACATAAATAATTTCGAGAAGAAACACTGAAATGGTCCAACCATTGTTGGTCTGAAAATATTCACCATTTCGAAAGCTGCACCCTGTTCGCTCATGAAATGACAGGTGAAGAATGCGCATCCTCATAGATCGAAAAGCAAGAAAGCTGCAAGAGCGATGTTCAAGATGATCAGGGCAACTAGGTCGCAATGGACAAGTACCCCTAACTCTGCTCTGTGTGTAGGAAAAGGAAGTGTTGCAATCAATCGGGGACGAGAACAAGCATTGAATCCAGCATATGCTGTGCAGGTCATACCATAGATGGAAGTGGCTGAGGGCCCTACATTGCCATAGACTGACTGTAGTGGATGGTGACAGCTCCATTTCACAACAGAAGACCACAAACCATGCACAATAATTATTGACCTTTTCCAGCAGTGTGACCCGGAAGCACAGAACAGTACTCTGGCCTGAGATGCAGAAAAGAATACAATCAACAAAGTCCCATAGCGAAAATAACGTGTCAAGTTAAGGTGAATGAATAACTGATTCTTTTTACATTAGTGGCAGTAAATGTCCAACTCGACAGAGTCACAGAAACAAGAGTGTCAAATGTTTCACTTCAGGAAGTGGAACTCCAGAAAGATGGGGTTTCACATATGTTTCAGTTAACAACACAGGCTTCTATTCATTGGGGTCCTTTTACTGTGTACATAACACAAGCAGGGCCGGACTGGCCCTAGCGGCACCGGGCAATCCCCCGGTGGGCCGCATGGGTGGGGGCCGGTTTTGGGCCCCTGGGGGCCGTTTTTGATACAGGGCCGATTTTGCAGCATAGCTGCAAAATCGACCCTGTAATAAAATCGGCTGAAAACCGGTCCTGGCAAAGAGCTCCGCAGCCCCCCAACCCCCTCCCCATCCCCCCGGGGTGGGGTGGGCACGGTTCGGCCGAGCACTTTGCCAGGGATGGTTTTGGTTCCCAGTCCGGCCCAGGAGTAACTGCCCCTGAACCTGGCTCTCCACAGCTCCTCCCCGCCTACCCAGTGGTGGCACTAGAATGCTGGACTCAATCCTGAGCCTGTTATGAGAAAGAAGGACGGGTGCTAGAATGCACAAAGTTCACATGGAGGGAGTCTTATGTTAGGCAATACAAATTGGGAAATAATTGGTCTTTCCGCTACTTGTTTAACATAGTCCTTATGATGATGGCCTTAAAGAAAATACAAATGTATGCCCTACTTGTCAAGGGAGGGGGTCCCTTTGACCGTAGGTAAAAGTGTAGGATGTTTGATCAGGAGAAAATCATTGTTATGACTCACAAATCCCCTTATGCCAGGTGAATGGTGTCCATATACTGGCTGAAAACTCTCAGTAAATGCAATCTCCACACACTAGAGTGAAACCATAAACAACATTGGAGGCATTGCAGTCACACTGGGTAGATTCCCTAAGCCTAAAGTAGTAAATGTTTCTTTTTCAGAGAAAAAGAGAACTGGCAGGAGTCTCTCACTCCCAGTGGCGGCTCATCCGCTATGACCGAGGAGCATCGCCCCACTGCTCTCAAGCAGCGCTAGAAGTAAAAACATAAAATGATAATAACATTCAGTTATTATCATTTCATCTTTGTGCTGCTTTTCGGGCTTGTGGGGCCGCTCTGCTCTTGGAGCAGGGCAGTGGAGGAGTGGTTTTCCCACTCCTAAGTGTGCAATGACTGTTTGGTCGGCCCTGCTGAGCCATCCAAACCAGTCATGAGCACTTTCCCGGTTCTCCATGCAGCCTGCATTACAGCCAGCATGGAGAACATGTACCCCCTCCAGCCCCTGGCTGAGCGCTGTGTCACAGTGCTCAGACCAATCACAATGCTATTGGCTTAGGGGAGGGAGCCTGGCTTCCTGCTTCCTGTTCCTGAAGCCGGAGGCAGGAGAGCAGGAGCAGAGATGCAGGATCCGGCGGCGACAAGATGAGTGGTTTTTTAATATTTTTTATTTTATTTTGCTCACACCAGCAATCACAACCCCCCCCCCCCCCCCACGTGACCATCTGTGCCCGCCCCCCACCCGCAAGTCATGCCGCCCGCCACTGCTCACTTCTCTCTTACAGCGTTGCTGTGTGAAGCTGGAGCGTTAGCAGTCAGACACACCTCTCATAGAATCTCTCTTCTACAGATGGTATACACAGAGACACACCATGTACCTCGAGATCAATATTCAAGTACAATAGTTAGTATTTAACACTGTATGATAACTTATTGTACGCTATTCGTCTACAAGCCAAGTGTATTCTAATACTTGTAAGTATTATAAACAGCTCAACAATAACTTTACATATTAGGGTAAAGGTTAAATATGCCCCAACCATATTTCATCACACATTCCTCTCATATTTAGCGTTAATCTGCTGCCTAATAGCATGCTTGGCCTAGTTCTTCACAACACGCCAAGTAATACAATCTCTCTGGCATTCCTTATTGTGCCATCAGGCATGAAATAAGAGCTCTGTGTTTCAGCATCCCCTCCAACAATAGGTCCATGTATCTTTTCCCACCAGTTTCAATGGAAGTTTATAGATACCTTAGGAGGGGTCGGCTCATGCTTGTCTCCTCTAACATTCACAGAATATTTGAACAATTGTACCATTACAAAAAAAACATGGAAACTCATTTCTATTTTACTTCCATCTTCCTACAAGATGGAGCACAGAAGGTCATTCTATTTGTAGCCATATCTCAGTTGGCACATTTATATACAGACTGTGCGCCATAGAATGGAAATCTCTCCTCTATATTTTGTTACTGTGAATCAAGAAAAACATGGCTATTGAGGCACACATGTATTAAGTTTCACAAACAACATGTTAGCCCGCTTTCTTTGCCCTGTACTTGCACCACGTGCTGCATCTATTTTAAAGGCACAAAAACCAATCATGTTCGCATACAGTCTGGCTTATATTGTACATAACTTGAAAAATACATATGAAAGCCGTGCCACACAGGTCAACATGTTTGAGCATTTCACAATGTTTCTAGCTAGTGATGTGGTCTAACTGTGGACCTAGAGCTACACATGTATTTTATTTTAGCTAAAAATCTTAGGGGCCTTACATGTGATTCCCACCATGTGACACGTGCCTTTTTCCTCCACTTCTTTCTCCATCTAACAGGATCAGGAATGAGTAAGGGATTCTAGCGACAGGCGGCACACTACTGCGACTTTGTGGTCGGACGCGACAGCTTTGAGAAGCTAGATTCACGAACAGCAAAGCAAGTACTACTAAGAGCAAAGCTAGCCCAAATGTGGGAAAAACTTGATGTGAAGGGGCACTAAAGATGAAAAGCCTAAGGTGGTATCTGCTACACCTGTGGAAAAAACACCCCATTCTGCTGTTCCCTTGAGGTGTCAAATCCCTTATAGTTTGATTTTCACAAATGTAAACTTTGAACCAGAATATGTGATATTCAAAGGTGAGTAGGTCTTAGAAAAATTTATTTTTTTAATGTCCCACCTCCTCACACAAAGAAAAATTTATTTTTTTGATGTCCCACCTCCTCACCACCCTTGGTACATGCCAGCCGCCACTGGCTGGCACCAGCAAAAATATTACTAGAAACTGCAGTTAGATGTTGTGTCCCCCCACCTCGCATGTCAATAAGGAGCAGCACCAAATTCAACACATGCGCTTGAGGATTTCACTCAGACAGGCTGCAGGACTACAGCCATGCACTGGCTAATAGACCTAGTTAGAGAAAAGTAAATCCAAATGTAGGAAAAAGCTGTGGGGGCTATACTGCAATGAAGCGGTACGCAGCACTGCTTTGACTAACCCCACACCAGCCTCCTCCCTGCAGGAATACTGTGCTGCATCCAATGTAGTTGTTGTGATGCCAGCACCAATGTGAGAAGGCAAACTGACATCTGTGCAATTCTAGTGCTGGCATCTACGTCCAGCCTTCGCTGCTTACCAGCCAATGATAACCATCTTTCCACTGCTGTCATGCAGGCAGTTTCATGGGCAGCTATTGTTATGAAGCCATAGCTCACTGTAAATGCAGGCTAGCAACTTTCAATTAAAGTTGTGTGGTGGCAGTACATCTACCAAAAAACACAGTTGTTTAGGTTGCCAATCTCACCCTTCCCCTGACTCATCTAGAGTGTGGAGGAAGATGGTGTACCCAGTGGCCTTGGAGGTAATTTAGGGGTTTCTCCTTTCTACCCCTGACACTGCTTTTGAGACCCCTGGCCACAAAGGTGGAAAAATCAGTGCTAGGAACACAGTAGCAGCTCATCCTTATGGACGTCAGTTGGGGTTGCACTCTCTTTGTATTCTGTCATTTATATTATTACACTAATAAGCTGTAGGTAACGGCTGAAACGCGTTGATTTTTTACTTGGAGGAATAAAGTCAGATTTCAAACCTACGGAGTGCCCATTTTGCTTTTATTTTTGAAAAAGGAGGCGTTTTTCTGATTATATATATATCTATATATATATATATATATATATATATACACATGTGTAAAATACTTTCACTCTCAGTGCTGTAAAAATGGGGTTCAATTACCTGAAATATGACCCTCACTGGCAGCTGAGGTATGTAAAAAATGCTTGAAAATGTATGTTGTGTGTGTGCTTGCAGGTGCCCGTGTGTTTATGTGAGAGTGTGTGTGTATAATGTAAACATGTGTGTGAGTGAAAATGGAGGTGAAAGGGCGTGTGATGTCGCTTCCGCTACCCATGGCATTTTGGTGAATTGACGTGCAAGCCAGTGGCCGAGACACTATTGGTTCTAACAACATATATTATTATTATTATCTTCTTTATCATTATTAGTAGTAGTGTTATTGCTGTTATTGTCAGCAGGAGTACTATTACTGGTAGAATTGTGGTTGTTACTATTGTTATCATTGTGTAGCAGGACATGCAACACTGTTTCCAACCAGATGGACCAGTACAGGAGACTGCTCTTACACCGAATTACCCAACTTCAAGTTGTATTTTGAGACTGACAAATACGATTTCCTTTGACTGTAAACTTCGTTGCAGGATTGTTTCTCTGCAGGCCTCTTCCACTAAAAACAACTTTCGGACTCCTTCCTTTGAATAAGAGTAGTTTGGGTGAGGCGTTTGATTTCACAAGAAGCCACCGAGGAGCAGTAAAGGCAGGAGTAAAACAATATTGTGTTAGTTTTGTGTTTCCAGGAACCTGCGACATCAAAGCAGCAATGAAGCAGGGTGCCTTAGCACTTGCCTTAAACGATTCGAGCAGCAGCCATATTCATGCCCTAAACTGGTGAAATCCGATGTATAAATGATATAATGACAAATGTGCTTCACTAGCGCATTTCCACCATTTCTCTGACAGGCTCTGCAAATTGTGCTTTTGTATGTGTGTAGCTAATCCCCTTGTTTGCTCAGGGCAGTCCGTAGTAAACCTTACAGGCTGGAAGTTTCACGGCCGGGTGCCCGTGTCCATACTTGGAAGCGGTGAGGAGGCCGCAAATGTATATGTCCTATGGTGATTTATGTAGGATTTTTCCACTTCGCCTTTCACTACATGCCTACATTTCACAAGCTCAATCTTGGGCACTTACTTCTGAACAGCTGCTTTTTTCTAAAACAGAAAATGAAAACAACGCTTTGACTAGGGAAAGGGTGCATCTTCCGTTCACCACAGCTCGCTTTAAAAAATAATCAGTATTTCAGAGAAGAAACACAAAGAGAACCTGCCTAAAGATGAAAAATGCTCGGATAAGGTTTCACAAGAACTACTAATGCCCCTCACAGATAGCAGTGACAGAAAGAAACTGAGAACTGCAGGCACCAGGTCAGAGACACAATTCATTTCAGAAAAAGGCTTTTAGTGGTGAGGCGTTGATATAAACATCACTTTCCACGTTTATTGTAGAACGTAACAAGAAATGACAAAATATGTTTATCAATAGAAAATGACACCAAGCCACATAATCATAGTGTTCACCAATAAACGTTGGAGAATGTAGTTTATGTATGATCCTGAACGCATACACAAGGTATGCAGAATTGGAAGGGGGTGTTCCATGTTCATGAAAAACTAAAAAGGCGAAAGAAAATGATTGTTTTCAGTTGAAAATCCAATCTGCATTCAGAACAAAAAATGAGCTGACATGAAATATGAAAAGCAGACCGACCAGATGGAACAAATATGGAACAAATATACATTAAAATAAATGTACCTTACATAAAACTTAACTATGAAAAAAAAGTTAGAAAATATGGTCCATCATTCTTAATATGTACAATTACTTTAAAGGATACACATGAAAGGTTTATAAACATGGGAGAACATGCACAATATTTCTAGCATTTGCAAAATATTATGTATTAGTAGCCAACACTGAACAGTCAACACAAGATGATGTCACATGGCAGTAAGGCACATATGGGCTCATTTTGAGCCCTGCAAGGAAGTTGGAGTTGGGTGCGAATCAGTGCTTAATTCGAGCCGGTGGTTTCCGGTGCTCAGCAAAACACTCAATTATCAACACCAGGGCTCTACCAGCCTGCCACGTGGTGGCACTGTTAACAATGACTATTGACTAGATCAGGCTGAATTGTCACACTTTTAAGATTGCGATGATTAGTAATTGTGTTGGTAATGCGATTGGCAGTGCTAGCAGGTGCAATTTATGGTGCAAGCTGTAGGGGCCTCCTAACGAGGGTCCTGGTTCTTTCTTTCGACAAATTAAGCACTGGTGCAAATAGTATTGGTAGATACAAATGTATCTACATCAGATTTCAGATTTAACTCGGGTGTACATTGCTCTTGGACCTGTGATTTCCCGATGCGGAAATTCTTACAGGTATTACCAGTTTGATTATGCAAGGCAAAAATAGATCGGAGAGAGGAATAACAGGCAACAGTTTTACTGTACTGAAAAAACCTGTGAGGTGTTTCCCATTGTGACCTGAGAAACTTGGAATTCTATAATAAAACCAGTCTAGGGTAAACGTTGACCTTGCAGTAACAGCATTTCCCCTAATCAGCAGTCTTGTCAAATAATTCTAACCACATTAAGATGAGGCTGATAGTGTTAGCAAGCACAAGGAATTCAAATCAATGTCCATCACTAGTCCACAATATTTCCTGAACAAACTTAAGTTCACACTTTGCTCACAGCTCAGCCTCTAACCAAGGCTCACCAAAACCCTATCTACTCTCTTGAATTCCAGATACAGTCAACATAACCCATTCAATCGGCATTTGCTACCTTATATTCACTTCACACCTTTACTTTAATCCATTATTCAAACATTCCAATAGTGCCAAAAATCTTACCATTACCGACTAGGCATTGACTCTAGTAGGATGATAGCTAATGAAGTGAGTTTTTAGTGCCTTCCAAATCTCTCTCTGACCTCATCCCCAAACTCAGCAATAACCACCCAAAAATCACAATACAAACCTTTCCTCTGTAAATGGCTAGACGCGCAAAGCTGTTCTTTTCTCTGCGGGAGTCAGCCTTTGGCTACAGCAAATACCCTGGTGGGAACTCTGTTCCAGGGTGTGTCATCTCGATCCTCATCCAGCGCCGTAATCTCCACCATTGCAGAGCCTCGTCAGACCCTGGTGGGACTCCAAGTACCAGGGTGAATTGCAATCCAGTCTGACGGCCTCAGGTGTGGGGGAGGAGCCTAACTAGCACTTAAAAGCTGCTGCCTTCTCCGCAGTGCGGGACGCGCAAAGCTGTTCTTTTCTCTGCAGGAGTCAGCCTGTGGCTACAGCAAATACCCTGGTGGGAACTCTGTTCCAGGGTGTGTCATCTCGATCCTCATCCAGCGCCGTAATCTCCACCATTGCAGAGCCTCGTCAGACCCTGGTGGGACTCCAAGTCCCAGGGTGACTTGCAATCCAGTCCGACGGCCTCAGGTGTGGGGGAGGAGCCTAACTAGCGCTTAAAAGCGCTGCTGCCTGCTCCGCAGTGCGGGACGCGCGAAGCTGTTCTTTTCTCTGCGGGAGTCAGCCTGTGGCTACAGCAAATACCCTGGTGGGAACTCTGTTCCAGGGTGTGTCATCTCGATCCTCATCCAGCGCCGTAATCTCCACCATTGCAGAGCCTCGTCAGACCCTGGTGGGACTCCAAGTCCCAGGGTGACTTGCAATCCAGTCCGACGGCCTCAGGTGTGGGGGAGGAGCCTAACTAGCGCTAAAAGCGCTGCTGCCTTCTCCGCAGCACGGGACGCACGCGGGCCGCGCCCAGGCAAAGCCCGGGCCAAGGGCGGGCCCATCCTTGCCCGTCACAGGCCGGAGGAGGCTGGGCTGGGCCTATCTTCTAACTTCCCACTCTTGGACTTCACAAGTAAGGCATTGCGGTGAGCGCCCTGGATCGACACGTCCCTGGAACTGCGAACGATTGACTACTACTTCCCAGGGGGTCCCCACTTTCGAGGTTGTTCAGTATCCCCATTGGTTTTACATTGATAGAGCTCTAAGTTGTGCCAAGCTAGTACATCAGTTCCCGTGCCAGTGGGAGTAAGCAGGTGCTCCCCTTGCAAACTAGGATATGGTAAAACATACTCCTCCACCCCATAGAATTAGTACTAGACAGAAAACGCAACCTCGCACCCCAATGGAAAAACACACTGCCATAGATAAAATGCTGCAGCAGGCCATTGGTGCAGTAACTAACGAAATCTCACGAACAGAGAGACGCCTATCGATAACTCCAACATTACCCTCTCTTTCGGCCCAGGAAACAGGTACATCTAGGGAAATCCAACAACTAGATGACATATACAATTCCCATGTAACAGCAACTCGGGGCAAAGTAGTGATATCATCAAAGCAAGGGGGAGATCAGGGGGGAGATAGCGAAAATAATATACCTAAGATCAAAAAGAGTCAAAAGAAAGTAAAACTGACACAGGCAAAAAATGTTCATGCAGAATCCCGGTCGTATCATCTGGGAGCTCCACCAATGATTGCACATCTGACTTAAGCAATAAGGATGGAAGGAATTCCCCTGATTGGGCAATAGAGATGGTAAACGATCTCTAAGCTTATATAGACCTAGCAATTTCAAATAGCTTAGACAAAGTGATGAGTAAAATTAATTCACTATCATCACTAGTAGATTCCTGGGGCACTAAACTTCCATCCAGTCTCCAAGGGGTCCAGTGTGCTAAAGATATGGCCCCAAGGGTAGTACCTGAGCAGCCTACTAAAGCAATGACTGTTTCGGCTAATCCATCTATCATGCCCCACCCTCTTTCCGATAGGTCTGGACCATCTACTCCTCTAATGGGAGCCAGGGACTCCCCAAATGGTGAAGATGCGAATAAAGAAAAGGGCCCTCCTAAATGTTCTGCGGGTATACCCAATTGGGAGAAGGATTATAGGCTCCCAAATGAGGGTGGCAAAAAAAGACGTGGAGATTTGCTCAATTTAACTGAATCCTGTCTCCCATGCATAGAGCTACCACCAGCCTCCTCTTCATATGTGGTGGTATTAGCTGGAGTACCTAGTCTACAGACTAGTCGGGTGGAGACATACATAGAACTAAGAAATAAAGTATCACATTGGTTAAACAACAACAGACCCCTTCCACCCTGGGTGCACAGTGAAATTATCCACGTGCTTAGGGTTAGCTGGGTAGGTCAGCAGCAGAAAGATATACAGGGGGGTTGTATTCCGATTAACTTTAGGGACAGACAAACGGTCCAGCATATCCTAGGATGGTCTACTCTGTCGACATGTAAAAAAATCCTGGCATTACCACTTAGCTATTTCTACCCACAGGGCACCTTTGAAGAGAGAATGAGTTTGATACATAAGAAATTGGAACCAAGGGTCCATCCAGGGGAATCACAGCAAGGTGGCTGGGATAGTGATACTACTACATCATGCTTCAATATCCCTGTAAGTAATAGATACAGCCCCCTTGATCTGGTAGATTGACAAACTCCCACAAACGGTAATGGGGATTGTGCGGGTGATCTACATGCAATAGTCTATGGGGGTGGTGGCTGTAGGTTTAGAAACCCCTACTCATCCACAGATAATAACGTAATCACCGCAAAATCTAATATAGGTTCTGTCATGGGGAAAAAGGAGACTGCCTATACCATCTTACCATTAAGGCAGGGGGGCCTGTCTAAAGATAATCCAGCCAAGATTTTAGTGGAAGATTGTAGGGGCCGGACTCAAAATACAACTAGGAACATCGGAGCATATGGTTTGGGGAAGGAGGGACTATCAAAGGCCAACCCCTTGTGCTTGGGGACACAGGAAGCAATTGATCTGATAGCTCCATCTTCAGATCTCCTGATAAAGACCCAGGATGTTAGCCAGACGGGTAATAATCCTTTTGGAGCTTTATGCTCCCCCATAATTACAGTGCAGGAACTGTCCAGTAAAGTAGGGGGTTGTCTGAAGATTTTATCTTGGAATCTAGCAGGTGTTAAAAACAAATTATCCTGCTCAGACTGGGGAGATTTAATAGATAATCACGACATCTGCTTCTTTCAGGAGACTTGGGCCAAGGAGGAATATCATAGGATGGGATTTGCATCGTTTAACATTCTGGCCACCTCCAGTGGAAGGGGTAGACCGTCGGGCGGCCTAATTATATGGTTGGGCACACATATTGGGGCGCAAGCTGAGTTAATAACTTTGTCAACTAATGATATTTTATGTGTTTTGTTGACATTTCCCACTAAGCTCAAACTAGCTCTCATTAACATATATTCCAGACCTGTAAGTTATAGACAGGAATCTGTGGTTTTAGACAATCTGGGATGTTTTCTACCAACTCTAGACCCAGATACGATGTTGATTGTAGGGGCGACTTCAACTGCCAGTTTGAGCCACTCACTGATTTGAATTTAGGTGAGCCCTCAGAAGAAGACCGTTACTGGTCTATACCCGAACCTCAAATTACCCCTATAAAAATCTGGACACCACTGGCCATCCAACTCCACTCATTGACTCTGGCACACTCCCTCAGGGCCTGCAATGGGAGAACAAAATCTGACCAACCGGCCCAGCATACATTCAATAGGGAAGGCCAATCATCCTTGATTGATTATATCTTAGTGGAAACTAAATCCTGGGACAAGGTTCTTGACTTTCAGGTACTTGAGAGACAGGACAGTGATCACAATGCTCTGGTACTGTCCTTGAACCCAGAGAGCATGGGCATTTCTATCCCTCTATCTCTGCCTAGCATGAGGGATAACCAACTGTTGCTCTTAAACAACAGACGAAGGGTCAGGCGGTGCCACATACAACAATCGCCAACAAAGTTGGCTAAAGTATATGAGTTGGCGATACCTTTGATAGAGGAAATGGGGAAATTAGGTCAGATGGAGGTCTGGTATGGGACTCAGAAGAGGGCAGCTGAGACCCACGAGCAGTTAGCTGCTAGGCTGATCGAGATAGTCTACCCAACTGCAACACGCACAGGAGCTAAATATGACACCAACTCATGGTTTAATGCCACCTGCCGTAAAGCAAAGAAGGACCTAATAGGTGCAGTCAAGGCTAAGGATAAAATCCGAATTAAATGTCCCCGGGCAATATACAAAGGGACCCTGAAAAGGGAAAAGAAAAATTGGGAAACTGAGAAGTGGGAGGCACTTAGGATTGCCCTGAAGGACAGAGACTTGAAATTATTTTGGGCTCTAGTAAGTGTGGGAAACAAGGAAGGACAATCGGCCCGGGAACCCAATATACCGCCAGAAGCCTGGGAGAGGCATTTTGAGGCCCTCTATGCCGGGGAGGAACTGGTGGGCGTCAATATAGCCTTTTTGGACTCTTTGCATGACCCTCACTCAGAAGGATTGTGCGATATTACTCTGACTGAAGTTTGGAATGCTATAAGCAGATTACCCCTTAATAAAGCCCCCGGCTTAGATAAACTTCCAGGGGAGATTTATCATATGGAACCAAAAATTTGGACTCCTGGTGTGGGGCCGAGATTGTTCCCATTCACAAAAAAGGCTGCCCACTCTTACCGTCAAACTATAGGCCCATCAGTCTTATTGATATTTCACAAAAACTGATGGGCAGGGTCCTTCTCGATCGTATCCAAAGCTGGATAGAGGAGGAAGGAATCCTGAGCCCCTACCAAGCCAGCTTCAGATCAAGTACCTCAACTGTGGACCAGATATTCAGGCTACAGTTGTCGGCTTTTTACTTTGTTCCCAGGGGGAAACTCTGGGAAGTTTTAAACGACCTAGGGATTCCGCCCTATCTCCTTAAAGTCCTGGTGAGGTTACACACAGGGACCTACGCGCAAGTAAGAAGTGGGAAACATGGGAAATTATCTGCGCGCTTCCCTGTTAAAAAGGGGGTACGTCAGGGATGTGTTCTTGCCCCAACCCTAGTTTGTCTTTATATCAATGGGCTCATCGACCATCTTAACAACACCAAGGATAATGACGCCCTGAAATTGGGCTTGGGGAAGATTCCCGCGCTGATGTTTGCGGATGACACCCTGCTGCTGTCTAAAACTCCATCCGGCAGCCAACGTATTTTGGATGGTTTCGCCGAGTTTTGTATTAAGCGGGGTTTGGAGATCAATTTAACCAAGACAAAATATATGATCTTCAACCCACCAAAAATTACTCGTCCAAGTCCCTCTCTTGATGGTATACCCCTGGAAAGGGTGTGGACATTTGACTACTTGGGTATTACCTTATCAGAAGATTTTACATGGGAACCCCAAATGGTCAAGGCCAGACTCAAATTAACACAGACGGTAGGTGGGATAATGAAATTCCATAGGTCAACCACATATAGGTCAGTGGCACCTGCACTAGAAATATACAAAGCCCAGGCAAGAGGAGCCGCTTTATATGGGGCTGAAATGTGGGGACATATGTTAGCTGCAAAAATAGAGAACAACTTTATGAGACATATTGTAGAGCTCCCACCCAGTACCCCCTTAGTTCCCCTTCGTATGGACCTGGGCTTGCTGCCTATAATTGAAGAAATTGCCCTGAGGCCCATTACATTTTGGCGCAGGGTGTGGGTGACCCCAGAACTTTCTGCCTACAGAGACGAACTGAAGGAGATCCTTATTACTATTAAAACATCAAAAAAGATCCTGTGGTTGTTGTATATTAAGGATCTCTTGGCCAGGCTAGGTAGGCTGGATCTCTGGCTAACCCCAGAGATATCATGCAGATCAATATCTAGACAAGACCTAGTGCTCCTCTATAGACAGGTTAACTTGCTGGCTATCCAGGGAAGTGCCATCGGGGGCTCGATGACTGCCGAGTTTTTGCTAGTTAAGGCCGAATATAGGAAAGAAGAGTTCCTGGACTTGATTTGAGAAGTGTGGCTCACTGGTTAGAGGAGGCAGACCTGGAAGCAGAGGTCAGCCCAGGACCAGGGTTCAATTCCTGGCTCGGCTGGGTCTTGAGTCCATAAAATGTCCATGGACTCGATAATTCTCGCTCCAGTGCCTACTCGACTCATGGGTTCACACTCTGCGACTCTGGGCAATAGCTTGCTTAATCTCCACATGGGCCCCTCGCGGCGGGATGCCTGGCTTTCACCTTGCGGATGCCCTGCCAGGTTATCTCACAGGGGAATACCAGGATGAGTTCCCTAAGCAAGCGCTTAGAGACCGCTTGGTGATTTGCGCTATATAAAATTCCTGCACATTTACATTGATTTATCCTTTGCAGGCCAGGAAACTCTACATGCAATTTAGAGTGGGGAAACTCCCTCTAAATGCCCTTACTAGCAAATGGGCACTAGGGAATAAGAGGACCTGTCCTGCATGCACCCATAGGGAAGAGTCGGAAACACATGTATTATTCTTTTGCTTGGCATACACCCTCCCACGCAAACGCTGGATAATATCAATATGTCGTAATCTTGGGTTTAAGCTACATTGAGAGGCCTTTAGGATTCTAAAATATGATACCCATCCCCCAATAGTTTTTGCTGTTTCCCGATTTTTAAATTCGATGTGGTATCTACGCAGGGGCCTCGTAAAGTGACATGTGAATTTCTGTGTATACTGTGTAAATTTCTAATTTTGATTTAGGTTTTGACTCTTTGAGTGTTTTTATCCAATTTTATGACATTTTTTAATTTCGAAACATTTTTTGTTCTTAAGATTTACGCGTTGAATATAATGTCTTTTTGACATGAGATGAATTAGCTAAATGAGGCTCCTTTTACATTGTAGATATAGCAAGGGCATGTGCTATAAATGATGGACTCTCTGCATAGTCCATCTTGCAGTATCCTTAGACTTATGTGGTCCTTGGCGTCCTATCATCTATGTACATTACAAAGAAATTCTGATAGCATTCATATCTGTGTAACTCTTTCGTAATTAATTTTTACAATTAATTAATGATTACATTTCTGGTCAACCAAAATTGGCACTATTTTTTTTATGTAACTGGCGGTAGTCTTTGCTTGTTTGCACTGAAATTGTATATTGTAGTATTTGTATTCTGTGCTTTTATGGTCTTTAACCGAAATAAAGTTATTTAAGTAAGTAAATGGCTGATCATTCAAAAGAAATAACATCTAAAAGATATCAGGATCTGTTTTACAGTTCTCATCATGGCATTCGACCACATATAATCCCAATCATTGCAAAGCCACACAACATCCCACTCCATGCATCCTCAGAAATCATTCAGAGCACCTTCTCCTTGCAAATGTCTAATGACTGCTTCTTACGTCATCTTCAACGTCCCTCACTTACTTTCTATTCAACCCCATATGTGCCTTGTCAGAAACTATTGCAGGATAGATCATTCACCTCTTGGCACATGGCAATAGTATATTTTCTTAGTATGGTCTTGCATTCTCCATATTTTCCAACCCCCTGTTAGAAATAGGGTTTCTGGTTGTCAGAGTATGCACCCTGTAGAAGCAGAAACCCCTTCTCTAGTCAGTGTAAGCTAGATACACACCAAAAGATATCCTGGTAGCTTAGCACAGAGCAGTCAGTAGCGGCAATATGTAAAGTATTTGTGAAACACACACAGAGAGTAGATTAACACAATGAAACCACTACAAAAGTATTCCACAAAGGGTTAGAAAAATAGATTATGTTTTTATGAGTAAAACAAGACCAAAACGACAAAAAATCCAATAAGTAGAACCGAGTTAGGATATAGCGAATATAGCAAATAGCGTGTAGGGGTCGCACTGGACCAGACGGAATCCAAAGTTCAGTCCGACAGTGATGGGGGGCAGACCGGCTACAGGACTAACACAGGCCTGCCGAAGAAGTCCTTTGGATTGAGGAAGATTAGACACTGAAGACTCGATGCGTTGGTTCCAAACCACGCAGGCAATGAAGGCTTCATCGATGAACCCCTTTACGATGCAGGTGATGCATCATCGAGCTGCTCTGTCCATCGTCGTCAAGCCATGCAGTCCATCAAAGTGAAATCGTTGATCAGCTCCTGCATTGGTGTTGAAGGGCAATGTGTCATTTACGATTGGCTCAAAGTCGTCACTGCATCGATTTTGATGCTTTTACCCAACAGAAGTTCACTTTCAAGGGCCCAGGACTGGATTGGCACCACTTGGCAGGGCAGGACTCACTCACAGATGGCAGAGTCCAGGTGCTGCAGCAGGGTTGTAGAATGTCTTTGATTGTCTGGAGACTTCAGAACAAGCGGCAAGCCAGCAAGCCCTTGGAGTCACTCTGGGTTCAATTGATAAGGGTCCAGTCCTTGTCCTCATCAGGGCAGAGATCAGCAGGGAGCATGGTAGCACAGCTTAGAAAAAAAGCAGTTCTTACAGGGAAACAGTCAAGCAGAGTGGCAATTCTTGTACCACAGCAGTATTTACTCCTGGCAGAGTTCTTCACAGGTCCAGTAGTGTACTGTCTTGGACAGGTCAGAGGCCCAGTACTTATACTCAGTTGTGACTTTGAAGTGGGGGTGACCTCAAAGAAGGGTCTTTGAAGTGTGCACAGGTCCTTTTTTCCACAGCCCTGTCTACAGACTATCAGTAGGGGGTAATCATCCCTTTGTGTTGAAAACAGGACACTGCCTGTTCAGGTGTAAGTATTAGCTCCCCCGCTCTTCCTGCCCAGGAAGAGCTAACAGAATGCAGATGAGTTCTGTGTCACACCCATCCTTCCTGTGTTTATGGCATTCTAGAGGGAATGCACAAAGTATAGCTGTCACCCACCCCAGACGTGTATTGGGGACAGGTTGTAGGCACACAGAACAGTAACAGCAGAGAAAGTCCCACTTTCTAAAAGTGGCATTTCTAAAATAGTATTGTTGACTCCAACTTTACCATCAAAGAGGATTTATCATTAGCATTCCAAAGATATAAGACATGATACAGCTACTCCTTTCTGATCAGGAATTACAGCTTAAAAGTGATTTAAGGTATTCTCAATGCTAACCTATGAGAGGAGTAGGCCTCACCGCAGTGAAAAAGAAATGTGGGTGTTTGCCACTACTAGGACATGCAAAACGTAACAGTACATGTCCTCCCTTTTACTTACAGAGCAACCTGCCCTATGGGCTACCTAAGGCCTACCATAGGGGTGACTTGTGTGTAATAAAAGGAGAGTATAAGGCTTGGCAAATAGTTTTAACTGCCACATCGAAGTGGCACTCAACTGCACACACATGCCCGGCAAAGGCAAGCCTGAGACAGGTTTCAAGGGCTATTTGTGTGTGTGGCAAAATCAATGCTGCAAGCCCACTAGTAGCATTTAGGTTACAGGCCCTATGTAAATGGTATACCACTTTACAAGGGACTTACAAGTAAACTAAATATGCCAATTGTGTATACACCAATGTTACCATGTTTAGGGGAGAAGCACATGTACCTTAGCACTGGTCAGTAGTGGTAAAGTGCTCAGAGCACTAAGGCCAGCAAAACGAAACAGCGAGGTGAAGAGGTAAGCAGGCAAAACTTGGGGGAAGACCAGCCTAAGAATGACAGGTCTAACACCCCCATTGCTTCAGCTTTTGTAGTAGAGACCCACCAGCTCAGAAATTCTTTTTCAGATCCTGCCACTTTCTCCAAAATATGCCCTCTCTTCTGCATACACATCTCCAAAACCCAAAGCAGCTAGTATTTATCTCCCTAATACACTATCTTTCCACTCCAAAGCTTTCTAGCCCCCTCTGATCAGGATCATGCCTCAGCAAGTCTCCAATTTCATTACCACTCATCATAACAGCCTGTTCTCTATTTTCATACTTCTAGAGATATCTGTGGATGTATGGTACACCCTACCATTCTTTTTACTCTGCATTCCCTTCTCATCTCAGGCATATCAATATCCTGGTACCTCTCAGACTGCTTCTTCTCCATCTTTTAGTGCTTCCTCCTCGGTCATTTGGTTGCAACTTCTCAACAATCACAAGATCGATCCATGCCTCTTGTTCCACTCACCGGAGATCCTTATTAATTCCCTTGGCATTAACAAACTGGATCTATGAAACAGTCTCTCACACCTGCTTCTTCCAGTATTCCGCTATCTTCACAGATCTGGTTATCAACGTCTCTACCTGCATAATGTTCAACCTGTCTTGGCCCACACTGACCTCACCTACTTTCACAAAGATAAGTGACTGTCAGCTCAGAACAGAGCACTATTAATGTTCCTCACTCTGGTTACAAGTCGACACACAAAATCTCACCTACCTACATGTAAACAAAAGCACCCAATACACATCAAATCACTTACTATGAGTAGCAAGGATGCCCAGTTTTTACCACCCATCTTGACACATACACATGTTTGCATTCTTCCACCTACTTACTCTACCTGCATCTCTGTCATTAGAGCAAAGAAAGGATGAGTTTCCCTCCATTCACTAAGATGGTTCTGAACAAGGCAGGAGTCTCACAAATGTTCTGCTGCCAGCATTGAGGCGCTCACATCACACAATGCAAGAAGTGATCAAGCCAGGTGTTCAGGCAACTACTGCTGCTACTCGGTGTGCACCTTAGTTCATAAGTAGCTGCCTAGATGTTTCAGCTCCCATTTTGCTAACAAATGAGCAATACTTTATTCACCTACATGTGAGCTCCAAGTTTGTTATCTTAGGCAATGATGTTTCATAAAAATCGGGTGGTTTACAGCACAAACAATTTAACACTTTATAGGGAGTATGTGTGTTTGCAATGGTATGTCAAATGGTTGACAAAGACTACCTTTCCTTTGTTGGCTTTTCATAGTTGTTGCTGTCATGTTTGGAGTCTTTCTTATCGGTCTTAAGATGGTGGAACGGTTCTCAACTTCAGCTCTTGTAGGTCGTGGTTTGTCCACGATATGGGCGACCCCTCCCGGTAACCATGGTGCCACCAGTCGTGAAATGCCTAAGTAGCCAGTGCCCTCCTTAAGGAGTCCCAAGAGGAAAAAGTCCCTGTAGGGAAAAACCTCTGATGATGAGGAGACTCCAGAAATGACAGACAAGATATGAGCCAGGAAACACAGAGAAACCAGAAGCCCAAGATGGAGCAGGAGATAAACAGGAACTCAAACTGCAGCAGGAGGTGCCAAGGGAAAGAGAGCATCAAAGGAAGGAAAGGACCACCAAAAAACTGGAGCTGGGACCAACAGGAGCGAGGACACACAAACAGGAACAAGGAGTGTTGCAACGCAAGAAAGGAAAAGATTCTTCCCCTTTTATACCCAAGAACAGGAAGTAAAAAACAGGACCAGCAAGTGACAAGACAAGAACAGGAAGTGACAAGACAGGAACAGGAAGTAACAAGACATGAACAGGAAGTGACAAAACAGGAAAAAGAAAATTGCCATCTTGGATAGGGAAAGGAGTGAAGAGCAGAATAGGAAGGCCGCCATGTTAGGAAGGTAGAACAACCTATCCCCAAGGCACTCTGGGAGCACGACGGTGAAGGAGAGAAGGAGAACAGGCAACAAGATGGCCCCAAAGGAGATGACCTACAGGATAATACCATGCAAAAGGTAAGTGCAAGTGTCCCCCAAAAGGCACAGGAAGCCGCAGTCTCCACCTGGGAACTGCGGTATTCCTAAGATGTTATGTGAAACATCTAATGGGCCGCCGCGCAAGTCAGCTGCCTGCCCAATGCAAAGAGCCAGCAGGTGTTGCGGGGTGAACCCACAATACCAAAATGACACTAGCGGGCTGCCGTGTTGCTCCGCGTCATGCTCGAGGAGGAGAGAGAGGCGTCGTGAGCTGCACTGCAGCCTGTGAAGAGGAAATGGGCAGCGTCACGGGCCGCGGTTCGGCCCGTGGCACAACAGTTGCAGCCTTCATCTTACTCACAATTGCATGTAGGACTAAGACAAGTTATAGCAATATAAAGAAGTATAAACAACAGGAATCAGGGGGGTCAAAGGGAAAAAGTGTATAGACCAGCAAGATGAAGTTTCCCCATATACTAAGTAAACACAGAGGTCATCTCGGGTCTAAGAAGGTAGTGAACACAAAAAGGACCAAGGCAGGTGAATTGAATCCCCACAGGGATAATCCCGAAAGAGGACTGGAGCCCTCACTCACCAAGAGGTGACATGCTTCATCATCGGGTTCGTTCCTCCAGTGGAAAAACCTAGTTCCAAAGGGGGCTACAACCCCCTCACTAAGAGGGAGGAGTCCAGGGATTGTGTTCAGCGAGGATGAGGCTGTATGTACAAGGAGTAGAGTTCCTTATACTGTAAGTGAGGTAAAATAGAGCAGTGCTAGAGATTCAGTGGTGAGAAAACTAGTGGTAAGAAAACTAGTGTTGTATCCAGGTTGAGGTGAGGGTGTCATCCAAACTATTTGGGTAAGTGCAGGACCCATACTTTTGGGGTTAGGATTTTTCATGTTTTATAAATATATTCCCTGCATTACTAGAACTGTATATACGTAGTGACCCTTTCTGACCAGGGGAGTTGTTGTTTTTTTTAATCTCCCTCAGATGGACCCAATAAATACTGAACACCAGGATCATTGGTGTAGTATTATTACTATTATTTTGTTCAATTTGAGCACACCACAGCAGTAGCTTTATCTTTCACCCGGTCCTGAAGAAAGCCCAGATCCTTGTATAGATCCCATAGGCTGAAACATGTCGACCTATTGTGAAGAGTAGTGTCGAATCTCCACTACTCTACCTTATGAACTTTTTTAATCCTGACAGTGAAACCTACACAGTAAAGCCTTTTTTGGTATTCACTAGCCAGTTTTAACATCACCACTAGTTTTCTTACCACTAGTTTTCTCACCACTGATTCTCTAGCACTGCTCTCTTTTACTTCACTCACAGTATAAGGAACACTACTCCTTGTACATACAGCCTCATCCTCGCTGAACAAAATCCCTGGACTCCTCCCTCTTAGTGAGGGGGTTGTAGCCCCCTTTAGAACTAGGTTTTTCCACTGGAGGAACGAACCCGATGATGAAGCATGTCACCTCTTGGTGAGTGAGGGCTCCAGTCTTCTTTCGGGATTATCCCTGTGGGGATTCAATTCACCTGCCTTGGTCCTTTTTGTGTTCACTACCTTCTTAGACCCGAGATGACCTCTGTGTTTACTTAATATAAAGAAGTAGCCTGTTCAGCTGGATCATCTTCCTTAAGTGCTTGCCCAAAATAAGCAAAGTAACAAAACTAGCGGAACAACCCTAATACGTGCGAAATTAATGATGGTTGAGATGGAAATAACAAGTACGCTAAATTGTTGGTTGGCATTCTACCAATACAAGTCTGTTAAGCCTAATTTATTTCTGTTTTGAAACCTAGTCTGTCAGAATTCTGTCAATCACTACTACAAGAGCAAGGATCACTTAATTATAGAACTGTTTCCAAAAAATAGCAGTCATGATATAGGACAGCAATTCTTTCATTTGGGTGCTAAAACTGCCAATCGTTGAGGGTCAATCTCAAGGTTTATGGGACGCAGAGAACACTAAATTATCATGCCTTTCCCACAAATATTCAGTCTTCTGCAATTGACCCAAATAATTTTAAACTTGTAACTTTCCTTATGAAATTGAGAGAGCTCATTGTTTTGTTGTTTGGATCAAAGCCAAAAGCTAGAAGCCCCGACTCTTTTTGGCAACTTCATATTAAAAGAAAAGGTCACCACCCTTTTACAAGGATGCCTTTATGTCTGGTATTAGCTGATATATTTTGCTTTTACTAAAATTATTTGCATAAGTTACTTACTTTTAGGGGTTTTCAGCCAGCTCTTCACATCCATTGATCTGTTAAGGTGTTATTCAAAATTTTCAGTCGCCCATTACAGCATACAGCAGGGGCAGTGGATCAGCCTACTTCAGCCGCTGGCCAACTTCCCAGGGAGTGATGGCATTCTGCCCTTTCACAAGGACCAATCCACACACATAAGATTCCCTTCAGAGCCAGGTACTGCTATGGCAATGTATGTTTTTGAGACCAAAAAAAGTTTTTTTGCTTTGAATGCCATATTTTCCTTTGATTGATGCGGTCCCTGCAGCCTCCCCAACTATAAAGATTTGTAAAATCTATGACAAAACAAAAATAGCACTGATAAAATCAACAACAGACATATCAGCTTTGCCAATGCTTTTTCTTATTTCTGAACCTTGAAGTTGTTAAGGAACTGACTCTTCATCCTAATGAAATTGAAAATGGTGTACATACATAGTAGACCTCTTTGTTTATCACTGCCAAGACCGCCACACTGGGAAAACTACTTTGAATGTCCAAAAGTACCTCTCTACCATCACTCTTTATTTAATCAACCATGTTTTCTATTCTGCTCCCTGTATTATTTATAGATATAGTGGGATGAAGGGCTAAAGAGTAGTAGAGTAGCCAAGTGCAATTTGAAGTTTAGGTAAGTTAGGACTAAAGTCACTTTGAAGGCAGGAACTCAATGAAATCCTGAGGCCGGAGGGCCGGCTATTATCTTTGTGGGACGAGGGGAGGTAGGAACATATAAACAAAAAATATGATTGTAAAAGGATAAAGGGCAGAGTTATGATTTCATTTGTCACAAATAGACTGTTAAATTACAGTGTCACATTATTTGGTTATTCAGTGTCTCTATATTAACAAACCTGCGATGCTAAAATTATGTTTACACACCATTATTTTTGCACTATAAAAAGTATCTATAGCATTACTGTCGGGCCTGGCCCTTTTGCAGAATCTCCCCCAGATTTTTGGCTTTTTTTATTGTTGGCATAAGGACTCTATGCACTTATTCTCTGCTTACCTCTGGTAAAATGCTTGTGCTTTACGGTACATGGTACAGTTACCATCTACCTGACTGGTACATTTAATTTATTCGTAAGTCCCTAGTAAATGGTACTACTTGTACCCAGGGCCTGTAAATTAAATGCTACAAATGGCCCCACAGCACTCAATGTGCCACCCACCAAAGTAGCACTTTAAAAAATGTCTCTGGCCTACCATTTCAGCCTGCAGTGCAGTTTTAAAATTGCCATTTCAACCTGCCATAATAAGGATTCTGCCAGGCCTAAACCTTCCTTTTAATACTTATAAGTCACTCCTAAGGTACACCCTGACTGCTGGGTGCATGATATTTAAAAAGCAGAACACGTGTATTTAAGGTTTATATGTCCTGACAGTGAACAATACGTAAAGGTATTTTTTACGGTGGTAAGGCTAAACTTTGCCGCTGACTATTGCTGGGTTACATTTAATAAGTGCTAACTTTGGGTTGGGAGCAGATAGAGATATGCTGTTTAGACTCAAATGAATTGGCAAAGTTAGATTTGCCATAATTCTAAAAATGCTACTTTTAGAAAGTTGCCATTTTTGTGTCCCAACCATATGTGCCTTCTGCTACTATACCGGTTAATATTACTGTGAATGTCCCTGCTGTTGGAATTGTGTATTTCTCCCAGACAGTGACACAAAAGGGACTAGGTGGGGCAGGATGGGCCATCCTCCCAGAATGGTTGGGGGCAGAGCTGTACCCTGCCCCAATCACATTTCAAAGGGCTTGCCTCAAGCACACACAAAGGACCCTGCCACCAGTCTTTTATCATCCCAGACAGTTTGGAGCCTTGACATGGGAAGGGAAGAACTTTCCAGTTACATGCAGCAGCCAATATGTATCAGTTCTGCTTGGCTTTGCACCATGCAGCAGAGGCAAAGCATCTGTTGTGCTGGATCCACAAAGGCTGGCAGAGCACCTTAAGCCCAATTCCAAGGGTCCAGGACTTGGGTGGCATCAGTTGGAAGGGTAGAATCACAGGTGCAGGTGGAAGGCTGTTGGAAGCCTATTGAGTCCCTGAGGCTTCAGAGCAGGCGCCCAGCCAACAAGCCCTTGGAGTCACTCTGTATTCTGGGATCAAAAGATGCAGGTCTAGTCATCAAGAGATGCATGTACAGTCGTTTCTCACTGATGCTAGTGAGCAGCAGGCAGCAGGGCAGCACAGCAAGGCAGCATCCCAGCAAGGCAATAGTCCATCAGGCAGCAGTCCAGCAGATTGGCAGTCCTTTAGCAGCATAGCAGTCCTTCTTCCTCGCAGGTCCAGAGTGTACCTACGAGTTTGTGTCTGAGGTCCAGTATTTCTACCTAGTTGTGCCTATGAAGTGGGAAGAAGCTTCTATAGGCAGGCCTTTGAAGTGCACAGGTGCCCCGTATTCCTAGGCCAGAATCCAGCCTAACTAGAGGAATTATGCAGCCCTTTGTGCGGAGGCAGGACACAGGCTATTCAAGCTGTGTCCAGCTCCTCCCTCCCATCCTGCCAGTAGTGGCCCATCCAGGCACACATAAGCTGACTATTGTGTGTGGCTGTCTAGGAGGAATACACAAAGCTCAACTATCAGCTACATCCAATCATGTAACCCAAAGACAGGCTGCAGTAACCAAATGACTAAGACAGGGAAATGACAACTTTCTAAAAGTGGCATTTTCATAATTGTAAATTAAAATCCGATTTCACCATAAGTTAGTATTTTCAATTAAAATTCCAAAGACACCAAACATGAACTGCTTGCCTGCTCCAATTTGGAAAGAGCGGCTTATTAAATGTAATTAGGTAACTCCAATATTATCCTATGTGAGAGGTAGGCCTTGCAGCAGTGAAAAAGAAATGTAAGAGTTTTTCATTACCAGGACATGTAAAACTCAAAAGTAAATTTCCTCTCTTTTAAATATAGTGCATCCTGCCGTCTGGGCTTCCAAGGTCTACCCTTGGGATGATGTATATGTATTAAAAAGGAAGATTTAAGCCTGGCAGGCCCTCTACTAGCATTTAATTTTCAGGCCCAGGGCACAGGTAGACCCACCTTACCAGCTACTTGTGAGAAAATTAAATATGCCATTTGGGTATAAGTCAATCTTACCATGTTCTAAGGAGCGAGCAGAAGCACTTTAGCACTGCTTAGCAGCGGTAAAGTGCACAGAATCCTGAAGCCAGCAAAAACAAAGTCAGCAAAACAGGAGGTCTTAAGGCAAAAAGTTAGGGGGGAAACCACGCCAGGGACGCCAGGTGTAACACTTCTCCTACCAGAGTCCAAAACCTGGCACTTATAAAATGTTCCACAAACAATTGCCTGGAGTACCGACAGAAAACCAGGACCTACTCTGCCAGCCGATCCTCCCAAGGTACATCCCCAGTCAGCCTGACTTTGCACTCGATACGTTCTTCTCTGCAGCGGCAAATCCTCTTCAGCTGGACCTCCCAGCACCAGTACAACCTAGTGAAGCCCTCTTTGGCTATAGCCTGCAGCCTCGTCCATCTGGGTGAATCTGAGCTCCAAAAACACGTTTAAGTCTGAATGTAGAAATCTTCACCGGACTGGACGACGACCAGCACCCCATCAACGAAGATGACCTCCTCGGCCCGCAAATCCAGCTTCTCACAGTCCAAGCTTTTTCCTGCTCCCCATCATCGACAACGCGTTCTTGAATACTGCCTGCTGCCTGGCCATGCTGATACTCTACCTTCTCTGGGACTTTTCTCAAGAACTTTTCTTAGTCCAATCGTGCCAACTACACCTCTTGTATCTGACCCACTCTCCATCACAGTCGGCCTTTACTTTTAACTTTGCTCCAGTCTCGGGTGACCACATACCTGAAGTTGGTGCTTTGATCTTGTAGGAGCTATTTGTCACTAAAAACTTTACAAATTCATAACTCCGATTCTACTGAATACATTTTTTTTGGTGTAATTTTATTTATTCAATTTATTCTTTTTTACTAAATTGGTGTGGGAGTTTTCTTGTGCTGTGTTTTCACTTTATTATTGATTGTGTGCTGCATATATACTTTACATATTGTCTCTAAGTTAAGCTTGACTGCCTTTGTGCCAACCTACCAAAGTGTTAAGCACGGGTTAAGTTAGAGAATTTTTGCATTTCACACTGACAAGGATTGTGTTTATTATTTGAGTGGCACTTCCACTCCTCTCAACTGATAACCCAACCAGTTTCCTCAGAGCACAAGACTAACCCAATAATCAACCAATTATTATTAACCACTGAGTTAACTACTAACTTAGGGTTAAGGACTACTGTGATTACCGCCATAAAGTAGTTCAATGCCTTATTTGGGGTATTATGTGCTATATAAATGCAATTACAATAGGATACATTAGACAAACGCATAGTGAATAAGAGCAGCTTCTAACAAAATAAAACAAATTGAAATGTATTAAGCACAAGAACCGACGTTCCTGGTATATCATGCACTCCCTACTTGCTTTGTGGTGAGACAATAAGACTAGCATGTGCTGTCGCTTAAAACAGGGACTGTGCCTCAGTATTCCCAATGGCAGCAATGGCGGCATCAAAATGTGTAGGACCCAAATCTCTGCTGTGGCGATTCACCTCTCTGGCTATCACTGTACCCCTCAGCACGCCACCAGCTGCTATTGAATTCTAGGAAATCAGTAGGGAATTTTATTCCTATTTAGTGCTGATATTTATAGTTATTTGCTAGGTTCAGGCGAGCAATAATCTAATTTAGAAGTCAACATTTGAGGCATACTCTAAAGCACTATGATTTAAATGTTGAGCCAATCAGTTCAATTTGGACTGCTCAAACAGACTGGCAAAATACTCTGAATGCCACGTCAGAAGCCACGGGTTCTGATTCTGAGTTGGAAGGTGCTATTTATTGCACCTTAAACATTTTGATGCCCCATGGTTTGGATTTTATCAGGAGCCATAAATAACATATATTCTGAGTTTTTGGGGAATAACATGCTGATTTTGGAGCTTATCACAGAAATCCGCATGCCTCAGCACATACCATATTGTTTTTCCCTCTTACATTTTAGCTGGTTCGACCTGTCGAAATTTAACAAAGGTGAGGTATCAAAAGCTCCTGGTAATTGCTGGGTGAAGCAAAAACACCCAAAACAGAATTCCGATCCCTGCACAAACATTGTGGGACGTCCTCGTCCGAAACCTTCTGAACGGCGAAGCCACTCTTCCCATTATAAGGGTATGTTGTGGTGCTTGCCATAGCGTGCTACAATGCCAAATTGCAAAAAGACTGTCATTTTTGACAACGTTCTAAAAAACGTCAACCAAATGATTTTACATAGAATTTTCCATACAGTTATTCGATGACGACTAGACGAAGTTAAACATTATGCACACATCTCATGAAATGTTTTCTCTTCTAGATAATATCGGCATAGTAACGGACAATAAATATACTGCATGGGACGGGTTAGTATGCACAGTTTGTATGATGCCACTGACAGCACTGATGCACTGTGAAGGCAGCCATTAAGTTGCTTCTCCTGGAGACGAGACTCAGGCTGGAACATTTCTGCAAACTGATGGGCACTCGAGCTGTTCAAGCAGCGGTACATCACGTTTGTTAAGTGAGGCAGGCCTCTTTCTTGTTATTTATTAAACAGTCCTGTTCATCTTCCCTTTCATGGCCATCTCGGTTTCCTCTGGGCTTCCTCTGCGAGACGTCATATGCAGCTCTTGCTTTTTTTCACCCTCGCCTTTCAAGTGCAGCCCACTTACTGCACGCCATTTGTGAAGGGCTGTCTCATTCTGTGCTTGTCAACTGTTTTCTATATGAGCTTTTGATACTGTGGGACAACTGCTGAAGTACCTTAGAATTTGCAAAAAAAAATTAGGCATCGCGTTTCAGGTCGACAGTCATGCTATTGACAATATATTGTAGTGTACTGGAAATGTAGTAGCTCAAAACTGCATACCTAATCTTGCTAAGTTATTTTACAACAAATAAATTATTACTTTAATGTAACGTAGCCAATATGACATGGACTCTAGTGTACAAAGGTTGGCATGAAGCCCACTGGGGTTGGCTTTGTGCAAAGGGGCTGCCCTTGGCCCTGTAATGGATGAGCTCCTTAAATGTTACAAACAGATTGTGTTCTTCATGCCAACATTTGACAAGTATGCACAGTTCAATACCGAAATACTGATGTTAGAGGAAGAGGATATTTTTAACATTCTATGTAAAGACAAGCTGGAGCATCAAGGCTTAAATTTACAGCTATGTTAATCAGTGGTGAAAAAAATCTAATCCTCTGTAAGAATTGGAGAATCATTCTGCGTTAGAATTTGAATGTTAAGGAGGGCATAGTGAATGGTGCTTTGGGAAATGTGATGAATGCAAAAACAACAGTTGATGGACAGAATGCAGAACAATGTCATGCATTCACCCCAGTACAGAGGTCTGGGCCTAAATCCATCGTTTTTTTGCTCACCAGGCCGTTCCAGTTTGAGCCCAGACATTTGCAAATCAGTCTTGACCCGGTGACTCATGGGAACAGTCCAGCCCGAACTGCCAAGCTTGATTCCAGTGGCATGGAGAGCACGTCCATCAAATGTGTCTTTTGCTTTCTCGCCCTAAGTGCACCGGGTATGCCTAGACGTAGGTCCCATGCTCACTGTGCCACTGGATTCAAGCTATCCTAGCTGAAGAGGGGTGAAACCCCAAAACCGGTCCTAGGATGCTTGTTTCTGGTCCAGGGAGGACCTGGCTTGGCAGTTCGGGCTGGACTGTTCCAATGAGGCACAGGGTCAAGACTGATTTGCATATGGCCAGGTCTAAACTGGGGTGGCATGGTGAGCAAAAGAATGATGGATTTAACCCAGATCTCTTGTCTGGGGGAGAATGTTTTGATTTGTCCTGCATTCCGTCCATCAAATGTGTGTCTTTTGCTTTCTCGCCCTAAGTGCGCCGACATAGGTCCCAGGCTCACTGTGCCACTGGATTCAAGCTATCCTGGCTGAAGAGGGGTGAAACCCCGAAACCGGTCCTAGGATGCTTGTTTCCGGTCAAGGGAGGACCTGGCTTGGCAGTTCGGGCTGGACTGTTCCCATGAGGAACAGGGTCAAGACTGATTTGCATATGGCCAGGTCTAAACTGGGGTGGCATGGTGAGCAAAAGAATGATGGATTTAACCCAGATCTCTTGACTGGGGGAGAATGTTTTGATTTGTTCTGCATTCCGTCCATCAAATGTGTGTCTTTTGCTTTCTCGCCCTAAGTGCGCCGGGTATGCCTAGACGTAGGTCCCAGGCTCACTGTGCCAATGTATTCAAGCTATCCTGGTTGAAGAGGGGTGAAACCCCGAAACCGGTCCTAGGATGCTTGTTTTCGGTCCAGGGAGGACCTGGCTTGGCAGTTCGGGCTGGACTGTTCCCATGAGGCACAGGGTCAAGACTGATTTGCATATGGCCAGGTCTACACTGGGGTGGCATGGTGAGCAAAAGAATAATGGATTTAACCCAGATCTCTTGACTGGGGTAGAATGTTTTGATTTGTTCGGCATTCTGTCCATCAAATGTGTGTCTTTTGCTTTCTCGCCCTAAGTGTGCCGGGTATGCCTAGACGTAGGTCCCAGGCTCACTGTGCCACTGGATTCAAGCTATCCTGGCTGAAGAGGGGTGAAACCCAGTAACTGGTCCTAAGATGCTTGTTTCCGGTCCAGGGAGGACCTGGCTTTGCAGTTCGGGCTGGACTGTTCCCATGAGGCACAGGGTCAAGACTGATTTGCATATGGCCAGGTCTAAACTGGGGTGGCATGGTGAGCAAAAGAATGATAGATTTAACCCAGATCTCTTGACTGGGGGAGAATGTTTTGATTTGATCTGCCTTCCATCCATCAAATGTGTGTCTTTTGCTTGGGAAATGTGATAGACATCATCACATACCCCAATAAAAGTGAATTTGAGTAAATTATGATAAGATTTGAATACACAGAGGAGCCAAAACAAATAGGTAGGTGTAGTGCTACTCATCAGGCCGGTCATATTCTTGATGGAGTATTTACCAGTGATCTGAGACTGTCGGTCGATCTACCTATTCGCCTGGCCTGGTCTGATCATCTGGCAGTACCCCTGGAGTTGAAAGCCCCTCTAGCATGTGTAGCTTTACGGAATACCTGTAACAAACAACTTAAAAGGAATTTCAAGAATATTACTAATGAATCCTTATCCCCTTTTATAAGGGCTGGGCCGTCTTCCTCTTGTGGGGAAGCTGAGGAAGCTGCACAAGTACTTGCTAACTCTATTTCTAGAGCAGTAGAAGCATTGGCACCTGCTTCTTTCCGGTACATAGCAAGGCGCAGCCCCTCGGCCCCCTGGTACACTGACACACTAAGACTCCTGAGGCAGTCCTGTAGGAGGCAGGAGAGAAGATGGCGAAAGACATGGGATCCTTCTGAAGGCGAGGCTCATAAGCGTTTGCTACGAGATTATAAGGCTAGGCTAATAAGTGAAAAGCAGGAGTTTTTCACCAACCTCACTGCCTCCCTTACTTCATCTAGGGAGCTTTTTAAAATTGTGGACTCCCTTTGTTCTCTACAAATGCCTGATCCGGTGGTTGGATCTCAGGAGCTCTGTAATAACATCTCAGACTTCTTTCATAATAAAATTGAGGACATATTCACTGCCCTGGAAGTTCAGAGGAGCACTTTGGGTCTCCAACCTCCTTCGGCCCATTTAAGCTCTGAAGCCTGGACGAGAGATCCTTCTAAGACTCTCTCCTGTTTTCCGCTACTATCCTCTGAGGAGATGGATCTTCTCTTAAATAGAATAAAATCGGCCTCTCCTTTGGATCCCTGTCCTTTGAAAGTGCTGAAAGCATGTAAGGATACCTTAGCACCCCCTTTGATGGAGGTGATGAATAGTGCGTTAACACAGGGAGTCTTTCCGGCGGTCTGGAAAAAGGCAATTGTGAAGCCCTTGCTTAAAAAGCCCACCCTGGATCCGGAAACGCTTAAGAACTTTCGTCCGATATCTTTGCTTCCAGCACCGGCGAAAATGCTAGAACTCCATCTTAATGTGCATTTGTCGGCCTTTCTAGATCTTTCTGTATATCTGGATGACTCCCAGCATGGTTTTAGGAAGTGTCACAGCACTGAGTCAGCACTCACTATGGTGACGGACTATATTCGAGGAAAGGTGGATCAGGGTCAGACCACTCTTTTGGTCCTCTTAGACCTCACTGCAGCATTTGATACTCTTTCTCCCTCGACGTTAACATCTCGTCTGAGGGAGTTAGGAGTGACGGGTACTGCCTTGAGTCTTTTGTCCTCCTTCTTAGAGCAAAGAGAACAAAGGGTTAAGCTCGGCGAGTTTCTCTCCCCTGCTAAAGCCTTGCAATGCGGGGTCCCACAGGGTTCGGCTCTTAGCCCGACCCTGTTTAATATCTATATAGCCCCTCTGGCAAGGCTTGTGAAATCGCAGGGGATGGAGGTTGTGTCATACGCCGATGACACCCAAATTATGGTGTCCCTGACCGACTCGAAGAATATCTCAGCGTTCAACTTTAGGAGCTGCATGCAGGCAGTCTCCGAATGGATGATTTTAAACTCTCTGAAGTTGAACGGTGATAAGACCGAAGTCCTGATTTTTGGGAACAATCAGGATTGTTGGTCTGATGAGTGGTGGCCCCCTTCTCTGGGTTCTTGTCCTATTCCATCTCAGTCCGCCAGGAACCTGGGCGTCATATTTGACACTTCACTGTCAATGACCCTCCAGGTTAACAGAACGGTTTCTACTTGCTGGGGGATCATTAAGATTCTGAGGAGAATTGTTCACTATCTCTCTCCTCAATCACGTATGCAGATTGTGGTGGCATTGGTTGGATCAAGACTAGATTACTGCAACTCCTTATATGCTGAAATTAATAGGGGCTTGATCCATCGCCTTCAGGTGATACAAAATGCGGCAGCGCGATTTGTTCTATCTGCTCCTGCTGCATCTTCGGCCACCTTAGCCAGGAAAAGCCTCCACTGGCTCCCCATCCAATACAGGATTTCTTTTAAACTTCTGACTCTGGTTTTTGGAGCCTTAAGGGCAAATCCTCCTAATGCTCTGGGCTCTCTCTTGACTTGCTACGCTCCTAGCAGGGCTCTTCGTTCTGCAAATATGCACTTGTTAGTAATTCCTCGTTTTAAGAAAGTCAGATGGGGAAGTAGGGCTTTTTCTGTTTTGGCCCCACGGCTGTGGAATGCTCTCCCCTTTGATATCAAGGTTCAACCCTCTATGACCATG
The DNA here is from genome assembly GCF_964204655.1 of Triturus cristatus. Classification (NCBI taxonomy): domain Eukaryota; kingdom Metazoa; phylum Chordata; class Amphibia; order Caudata; family Salamandridae; genus Triturus; species Triturus cristatus. The sequence continues at coordinate 429,469,531 of NC_140580.1, forward strand.
TTCAAAAAAGCACTCAAAACCTGGTATTTCTCTAAGGCCTACCAGTAAGCAACTGTGACTGAAGATCCTATATTTGGTTAGGCGCCTTGACGCCCATTGGGCTAAGTTGCGCGTTATAAATTAATTTTCATTTCATTTCATTTCATTAGTGCTAGGTTCCTGTTAGTCAAAGATTTGTATGTGCATACAGAATAGTTTCCCTTATGTGTGGTCTATGCTGTCACCATCCATAAATCTCAAGGTTTAAGTGTGGATATAGCACTTATAAATTGAAAAGTGGAGCAAGTAGCAGAAATGGTTGGGTGTCAATTCTCCAATGTATCTGGAGTTAACTGTTATTGCATTGTAGGTCTCAATGTCCTCTTTGTGTTACCTCCGGTGATGCAGGGAATTGAAGAAAACCAAAACAAACCATTAGGTAGAGCACTGTCAAATCTGGGCGAGTCCAGCAAGATGCATGTCACTCTGAGACAGGGGTACAGGAGTATGCTGACACATGTGCTGTTGTCACACAATTTACTTTAAATTCTCAAGAAGATGGTCAAGAATTTCTAATGGTGATTTTGGCAGGTAACAGCAGTGGGGCAGAGCAGTGGGGAGAGGCAGGGGAGGGAAGTGGACAGATGACGGCAAATGCAAGGTAAGTGTTTGTATCTATTTTTTTATTTTATTTTCCCTATTGCATCATCTGTCCACTCTCCTCCCCACCCACCACCTCCCCCCCCTACCACTGTTACCCGTGCTTGCCGCGCCTTGATGTAAGGCATTCTAGAAAATGAGCAAATACCAATAAATAATTAATTGGGTATAAGCTATTCATGGCAATATGAAAGTGAGGATTGTCAATACACCACAACAACTCACATTCGATTTGTATAAGTAACCATACCAGATTGTGCATTTGTGCCTTCTGACCAATTAAAGAAAGTTGTGCAAAATAATGTATGTTCATACAGTAAAGCATAAGTTCTATCACCTTTATTTGTTGAGCTCACTAATACATGTCATCTTAATGTGAAAAGTTGAAGAGCAGATGGCACTAAAAGCAACACTGAAATATCCAACTTTAAAGCTGCACAGATTTAACTTTCAGGAAAAATATACACTACAGTCGCCATCATTTTTCATTTCCATGTCCATATAAAAACACATATACATCCAGACACACTGTCACACACACATCCAGACAAGCATGTACTCACACATCCACGAAGGTGCCGGGAACCAGAGGTTCAATTGCATAGGGACCACATGGCCAGGCATTTGGCCGGTTGGTGGATCCATGGATCCTAAACAGAGCTAAAAAACATATTTTTACCCTTCTTCATGATATAGTTGCGATTATTATTTTGTTCCTAGAAATGTTATTTTAAGAAAAATTAGAAGCATTGCTAATGAAATTTAAAAATAAAATCTTGGATTTTTTTTTTAAAAGAAGCAAACCAAATAAAATTGCAAAAACTACTTACATGCTTAATAAAACATTTTAATCATATTAATTAAAAAAATACTTGAAATACACAGAAAAAAAGGTTAAAGTGACATTATAGATAGGTGCACATTAAATATTTGGTTGTATTTTGTAAGGACAAAAATAAAGACATTCACAGAAAAAACCTAAAGGTTATAGTTAGGTGACATATTTGAGTGAATTCCTTAAGTTTTAAACATTAAAAAATGCTGAAATTCACCAGTTATAGCTCACTGTGCTAACTATAACTTGCAACCCCACCATGCACTGCTTATGAACTCATATATTACATTACTGAAGGCATGTTTAATGACATCGTTGATGACATCAATGATGACATCTCAAATGACAGAATTGATGACATCATTCATCGTCTTGCACTGCTAATTACCACACATGTTACATCATTGTTGACATATTCTATGATATGTTTGATAAAATCACTGCAACATTTGCAATTAAATTATTGATGAGAAAACTGTGAATTGAGGGGGCGCGAGTTATAATTACCTTATGGCACGAGTTAGTTACTTAAGATAACTAAAACTATAACTGGTGAATTTCTGTGGTGTTTTGAATTTAAAATGTTACGTTGCTCCTGAACATTTCACCTAACTATAACGTGACTTTAACCTTAGTTTTTTCTAGTGAATATCTAGTTTTTTAACATAAAGTAATATTTTGTTTCCATATGTAAAGTGAACCCCCCACTGTGCATGGCCTTCGGCCACAGGCAGCAAACCCTATGCTGATCACACGTTGGATATTTGGGCTTAAAACGTTATGTTGTTACTGAAAATTTCACCTAACAGTAACATTACTTTAATCTTTGTTATTTTCAGTGAATATACATATTGTTATAAAAAAATTATATAGATAGATAGATAGATAGATAGATAGATAGATAGATAGATAGATAGATAGATAGATAGATAGATAGATAGATAGATAGATAGATAGATAGATAGATAGATAGATAGATAGATAGATTTGCTCACCTCAAATGTCTGCTTTTCTATAACAAAATTTAAGCATAGGGTTAGCACAGTGCCATCCACGCAGAACTAGAAAGGGACAGAGTTTTTTCCCATGTCTACAGCAAAGTCTTTAAGCATAGGATAAGCATAGTGCCATCCATGCCGAGCTGTAAATTGACAAAAGCCTTTTATTACTCCAGGCACAGTATTACAGCTTCGGATTGTTAAAATACCATCCAAGCCAACTTCAAATGAATAAAAGCAAACCCCTAATACTGTGCCTGGAGTGAGAAACAGCTTAGTAATTTTTCTATCTTGGTGTGGATGGCACTGAGATGTCATTAGTGATGTCACTGACCATATCATGAGTAATATAATATGTGAGGTTATGGGCGTGACTTATTGTTAGCTGATGCATTTCACTAGTTTTGTACGAGTGAAATCTGAGCCTCATTATAACGTCCATGTAACCTTTGTTTTTTTCTGTGAATTTCAATGTTTTTTAAACTCTATTTCCTAACTATAACATCTCTGCAACCTTTGCTTTTTAGGTAAATTTCTAAGGTTTTTTCATTTTAGTCCTAACTTTAACCTATAACCTTTGAGAGTGTGTGTCTGGGTGAGTGCATGAGTGTCTCAGTGGGTGTGTAAGTGAATGCATGATTGTCTCAATGGGTGTGTGAGTGTCTCAGTGGGCCCGGGAGTGTGAATATGTCTAGGTGGGTCTGTGAGTGGGTGGGTGTCTCTGAGTGGATGCATGAGTGTCTGAGTGAGTCTCAGTGGGTTTGTTAGTAGGTTTGAGAGTGTCTGAGTGGTTAGCGAGTGTCTCCATGATTGTGTGAGTCAGTCTGTGAGTGAGTGGGTCTGTGAGTGGGTGTGTGAGTCTCTGAGTGGGTCTGTGAGTGGGTGCATGAGTATCTGAGTGTCTGTCTGATTGGGTGTGTGAGTGTTTGAGTGGGTGTTTGAGTGGTTGTGAGGGTACATGAGTCTCTGATTGGGTCTGGGGTGAGTGCACGAGTCTCTGAGTGGGTCTGTTATTGACTGCATGAGTCTGAGTGGATGTGTGAGTGTCTAAGTGGGTCTGTGAGTGGTTGTGTGAGTGTCTCATGGGGTCTGTGAATAGGTGCATGAGTCTCTGAGTAGGCCTATGAGTGTGTGTTTGAGTTTCTCAGTGGGTCTGTGAGCGAGTGCATGCATCTCTGAGTGGGTCTGTGAGTCTGAGTGGGTCTGTGACTCTCTGAGTGGGTCTGTAAGTGGGTGCATGAGTGTCTAAGTGGGTCTGTGATTGGGTGCATCTGTGTCTGAGTGGGTCTGTGAGTGGGCACATAAGTCTCTTAGCGGGTTAGTGAGCAAATGTACGTGTGTCTCATTGGGTCCGTGAGTGGGTGCCTGAGTCTCTGAGTGGGTCTGTGATTGACCGCATGAGTCTCTGAGTGGATCTGTGAGTGGGTATGTGAGTGTCTAAGTGGGCCTGTGAGTGGGTGGGTGAGTATCTCAGTGGGTCTGCGAGTAGGTGCATGAGTCTCTGAGTAGGCCTATGAGTGAGTGCATGAGTTTCTCAGTAGGTCTCTGAGTGAAGCAATGCATCTCTGAGTGAGTCTGTGAGTGGGTGTGTGAGTCTGAGTGAGTCTGAGTGGGTCTGTGAGTGGGTGCGTGAGTCTCTGAGTGGGTCAGTGAGTAGTTGTGTGAGTGTCCGAGTGCTCTCTGTTTTGCCCTCTTCTGCTCTATTTGACCCTTTCTGCTTGTTTTTCTACCCTCTGTTTTGCATTTCTGCTCCATATCTGCTCTCGGCTCATTTTTCTGTCCTTTGTTTTTCTTTTTCTCCCTCTAAAATGGGGGGAAGGGGGCCACCGTAATTTCAATGGGAGAGGGGGCCCACACACCCCTTCTCCCCCTGGCCGATTTTGGCCCTGGGACCCAATCTCCAGGGCCTACCATAATTAAATGGGGGAGGTGCCCAATTTTGGCCGGTGACCCCATCCACCGGAGCCCAGCCGCAAACAAATGGGGAAGGGGGTTGCACAGCCACCTCCCCGGGCCGATTGTTTTTCTGAGGACACATCTGCCTGGGCCTGGACATTATTCAATGGGAGAGGGGGCTGTTCAGCTCCCCTCCTCTGGTAATTTCAGCCCCGGGGACGCTCCCCCGGGGCCTGGCCTTAATGCAATGGGGAGGGGGCCGCATAGGCAAGAGGGTTATATTGCCAAGTCAAATTGGCAGTTTAAAACTGCATTCAGGCTGCAATGGCAGGCCTGGGACATGTTTTAAAGTGCTAAGTAAGTGGGCGGCAAATAAGCGATCCATGCCTACTAGTAGCATTTCAATTACAGGCAGTGGATATATGGTATACCACTCCACAAGGGATTTATAAGTTAATTAAATATCCCAATCAGGTGTAAGCAAATTAAATCATGTTTATGGGAGTGAACACAAGCACTTTAGCAGTGGTTAGCAGTCCTAAGGCCAACAAAAATTAATTCAGAAAAAAAGTGGAGGGTAAAAGGCAAAAGGTTTGGGGTGACCCTGCAGTGAGGGCCAGGTTCAACACTCTTTTACCTCCATGTTCCTACAGGTGCGAGGGAATTATCCATTTCTTTCTGATATAATAGTAAGCTGGACAGAAGAACAGAAAAAGGGCTATAAATTCTGCATGCGCCTTGCAAGAAGGAAAAGGTTTTGGGAAACCCATGTTTGCTCACCACGTGCTGCGGAAACAGTTAACAGATAATATTCCTATGCAAAATTTCATAAATAGTGATCCTGCCTCAGCTGCTTCAATCTGATCTAAAGACTGTTCAAATTCCAGTATATTTTTCACAATCTAAAATCCTCTCAGTCAAGTAGCCCAATTTCAAGTTTGACTAACATCTTACCTGGACATACAGCCAATATCTACCTTTAACTGTGGCAGTTAATTCTTTGGCAACGGACTCAGGATTATCCCAGTCCTCATGGAGGTTGAATTTATAAAACCAACACTTGATGTTACCAAATAAAACTACTTTACATCCCTTATCAATTTTTCTCAGTTCTGCAAATGCTTCTTTATAGAGTCCCAATGATTTGTTAGAACATAATCCCACCAAAAACAACAGTGGTTTACCAATGATTGGCTAATTCTACTACACTCTTTAGCCCCAAATCCATCTGTATTGGAACTGATGGTGCACTTTGTGGTATATTAAAAAGTGCTTGCATTAATTTATTTTCCACGTGGACAAGATTATTTAAATTACAATTACCCCAAAGCTCTGCCATATACAAAGATGCACACAGCCCTTTAGCACAATATATTACTAAAACTGGAGATATCAGGCAATACATGGAGGATTTGTGTGATTTTAAAACTGAAAAAGTTCTGTATTGAAGAGTAGAGTTGACTTTTTGTGATCTCCAATGTCCAAGACAACAAATCTGCCAGCCGCACCCCCAAATAACCAATTCCTTTACCCTTCCTGAAAGGTTTCGCCCATTTGTCTATTTCCCCTAAAGTTCCTATGTGGATGAAATGTCATAAACTTTGTTTTTCCAGGAATCATTTCCAATCCATGCTACTTGCAGTACCCAATAGGTAGTAATAGTTAGGACCATGTTTCCACAGAAAAAGCGTTTTAATACTTTTAAATTTTCTATAGCAAGTGCGCTGTTAATTCTTGTTGCGCATGGAATGTTTCATGGTGATCTGTTAAGCATGGGCCAAGAAAAAGGGGGGGGGGGGGCGTGGTAAAAAAAAGTGTTTCCTAGGCTAATTCCCATAGGAGCTTTGGACACGACTACAGCCCGAACCACTGGATGGAATTACACCAAATTTGACAGAAAGGTAGATTTGGTTATGCAGATCACGCTTTCAGTTATATGGTGTAAATCCATTTAGTAGTTGTTGAGAAATTTAAGAGCAAAAAAGAAGGATATCTGGGATTGCGACAACTTTGCAAATAATAACAAGCTTGTGCAGGGAAATGCAGAGCTCTGATTGGCTGCCAACTCTTTAACCAGGAAGATTTGGCAGCCTTTAAACATAAAAAAGGGGGCAGGGTATGGATACCCTGACCCCCAAGACTTCGTCTTGGGGTTCCCCTGGAACCCCACTATGGCATAAAGCCATTTAAAAAAAATAATTGCAACAAATTTGTGAAATTCAGGGCTATTTAATTTTTTACAAATAAGAACAGGCTCCGAAACTTGTTTAGATTATAGCCTCCTGGTGGGCCAGGTCCCTGGGACATGTGGGCAGTAAAAAGAAAATGTTTTAAAAAGAAGGGGGCACACAGGCTCCCCTCATCAGTCTTTATTATGTCATAAGGCAACCACCTCCTTGAGACATACCTTTTTATTTTATAACAGGGGTTCATTTGGACCCCCCGGACCCCGGAGACCACCACCTCCCTGGGTCACAAACAAAAAAATTATTTGGGGGCTTTGCAGACCCTCCCGCCCCGGGGACCACCACCTCTCTGGGGCAAAAATACACATTCAATAGGGGGTCCACGTGAACCTACGGCCCCGGGGACCCTCACCTCCCCAAAGCTTTTTATTGATTAAAATAAAAGTCAGAAATGTGCAGAAAAAGGCAGAATAAAGGTGAGAAACGAGCAGAAACAGAATAAAGGTCAGAAATGAGCAGAGAGAGGTGTGGTATCTAGTGTAACAGCTGCCATTGATAGGTGTTGTCAGGGGTGGATTCTGACAGTGGATCCTAGCGAGGTTGTGCTTCAGATGCTGGAATTTATTTCATCCATCTTAAATAAACCAGAACCATTTCATCCGGAGACTTGCCTACATCTTTATTTCAAGAGGCAGTAGACAGATCAGCAATAAGCAGTAAGAGGCAAAATAAAGGTCCACAACAAGCACAAAAAGGTCAGATTAAGGTGAGAAACAAGCAAAATGAGACAAAATAAAGGTCAGCAATGAGCAGAAAGTGGCAAAATAAAGGTGAGAAACAAGCAGAAAGAGCCAAAGTAAAGGTCAGCAATGAGCAGAAAGAGGCAATATAAAGGTTGGCAACAAGCAGAAAGAGGAATGATAAAGGTGAGAAATGAGCAGAAAGAGGCATAATAGAGGTCAGAAACTAGGAGAAAGAGGCAAAATAGAGATCAGAAACGAGCAGAAAGAGGCAGAATAAAGGTCAGAAACAAGTGGAAAGAGGCAAAATAAAGGACAGAAACTTGCAGCAAGAGGCAAAATAAAGGTCAGAAATGAGCAGAGAGTGGCAAATTAGAGGTAAAAAACAAGCAGAAAGAGGAAAGAATAAAGGGCAGCAGCGAGCAGAAAGGGGAGAAGTGAGCAGAAAAGACAGAAGACGAGCAGGACCCACTCATGCACTAATGTACCTGCTCACAGAACAACTCAGACACTCTCAGAGCCACTCACACACCCACTGAGACATTCATGCACCCACTCACAGACCTACTTAGATACTCACTCAGACACTCATGCACCCACTCACAGACCCACTTAGACACTCACATACCCACTCAGACACTCATGCACCCACTCGCACACCCAGTGAGTCACTCACTCACACACCCACTCAAACAATCATGCACTCACTCACACACTCACTCTCACAGGTTACAGTTAGGAAATGACATTAAAAAACATAGAAATTCATTGAAACAACCAAAGGTTACAGGGACATAATACTTAGGAAATATAATTTAAAAATCTTGGAAATTCACCGAAAAAAACAAAGATTACAGCGATATTATAGTTAGGCTTAGATTATACTCATACAACACCATAGAAATTCAGCAGTTATAGTTACCTAGGCTAACTATAACTTACACCCCCACAATGACCTCACAAATTACATCACTCATGACATGGTCAGTGACATAACTGATGACATCTCAAATGACATCACTGATGACATCATCCATCAGAACCACTCATACGCCCACTCACACACCAATGCAACATCTCATACACCCATACAACCACTCACATACCCATTCACAAACCCATACAAATACTCATTCACCCACTCACTCATGCATAGAGCCACTCACACACCCACTCACTCACTCGAACAGGTACTCACACAGTCACTCAACCATACAGATACTCACACATCCACTCACTTACTCATAAAGATACTGACACATGTACTCAGGCACCTAAACAGTCACTGAGACAATCACATGGTCTCCTGTAGAGCCTCTCTCACACCCACTCACTCACCCATACAGGAACTCACACACTCCCTCACTCACCCATACAGCCACTCACACACCCACTCACTCACCCTTATACCCACTTACACACCCATTAATTCACCCATACAACCACTCATGTACCCTAACACTCACTCATACAGACACTCATGCACCTGCTCACTCACCCATACAGTGACTCATGCACTCTCTCATGCTTCATTTACAGCCACTCACACACCCACTCACTCACCCATACAGCCACTAATACACCCTCATTCACCATTTACAGGCACTTACACACCCCCTTACTCAACCATAATGCCTCTCATACAGCCACTTACTTCCTCAAACAGCCACTGACACAGCCACTTGCTCACCCATACAAAACACAACCACTCACTCATCTATACAGTCTCTCACATACCTACTCACCCATCCATACACCACTTCCACACCCACTCACTCACTCATACAGACACTCACACAGCCACTTACTCAACCATACAGCCACTCACAAACCCACTTATTCACGCATAAAGTCACACACACACCCACTCACACACAGAGATACACAGTTACACAGATACTCACATAATCTATGTTTAAAAATAGAATCCCTTATTAGTAATACACAAAGTAAATTAGTTTTACCTGTGATACCTTAGTTTATATATTTAACACTCAGCAACCTTTAGACAACACTCACAATCACTGTATGATGTCATCAGTGATGTCATTTGACATGTCGTCAGTGATGTCATGGACCATGTCATGAGTTATGTAATATGTGAGGTCATAAGCACTGCAGGGAGGTAACTTATAGTTAGCCCAGGTAATTGTAACTGCTGAATTTCTATGGTTTTGTACAAGTGAAATCTGGGTCTAACCATAAAGTCCTTGAAACCTTTGTTTTTTTTCCCGTGAATTTCCAAGGTTTTTAAAATTATATTGCCTAACTATAACGTCCTAGTAACCTTTGAGTTTTTTAAATATATATATATATATTTTCCAAAACAACTTTCTCCGAAACAGAGGGCCCCCAATCCTGGCAGGGCAGCCTTGGAAATGCAGGGACGGAGCACCCTGCTACTTGCAACCAGCAACATAAGAAATTAGCCGAGACTCGACTTTGGAGAAAAAAGTGCTTTAATACTGCAGGGCAGCAGTTGTAAATTAATTCCAGACGTGTTTCGGCTGTTTAATCATTGGAGAGCAGTCCCTGGTAACAATTATATCTCTGCATCGCAGTCTGTTTTTGAAATTCCCGCACTTCCATGCCATCTTACGCTCATTTTACCGCCGCAGATGAAACATGTCCTTAAAAGCACCAGTCTCCAAAGTCTGCCTGAGGAAGTGAAATACTCCTCCAGCATCCCTTGCTCACCTCTGTGCGGTCCTTGTATCAAGTAAAAAATCCTTTTGTTTCCGCACTCGAAGCGGGCGGGTCATGCCCCCTAAAATAATCTCCAAAACAACTGTCTCTGAAACAGGGGGCCCCCAACCCTGGCAGGGCGGACTCAGAACTGCAGGAACAGAGCATCCTGTTACTTGCAACCAGCAACATAAGAAATTAGTCGAGACTTGACTTTGGAAAAAAAGTGCTTTAATAGTGCAGGGTGGCAGTTATAAATTAATCCCAGGCGCGTTTCGGCTGTTCAATCAGCCTTAATCTTTGAAGAGCAGTCCCTGATAACCAATGAGGATACACAACTTGGTGGCATTGCAGTCTTTGAATCCTACATCTCCTAGAATGCACTATGGAAGTAAAATGCAGGTATGTATATATATATATATATATGTATATATTCGCATGTTATTATTTCCCCTAAATTTAGCATTGATTAAGAGTTTGTATGGACAGTTGTCTTCAAATTGCAACATTTGAGGCTCGGTTTCTTCCGGTTTTACACTCCATTGACTCTAGTTCTCTGCTATGCTTCTTGTAGTTGAAATTCCTGCGATTAGCCTTCATGCTTCTTAATGAAATTTGCCTTCTTTTTGTGTGAGCCTTATTGCATTTTCTATATTATTTCTATATTTTTATTGTGAGAGGTTGTTATGAATTAGTCTTTCTTTTGGATACTAGTGTGATTTGACCTTTCCTCCTGCTGTACTGCAAGGCTTCATACTTTATTGGTGGCAAAGATAGTGTTTCCCTGTTATCTGCAAACATGTTTTGAAAGACAGTAGAGTAGAATGTAGGGAGTGTCGTCATATCTTTTTTGGCTGGAAAGGAGTCAAAGGCAAGAGAGGTTCGACTCGTTACTGAGAACCTCAGTCTGTGTATGTATATGCGGGTGGTCTGTGTTATCAATGTCTGCATCCAAACTAATGGCTGCTTAGATTTTTGTAAATATTTTCTACGTTCACACTCATCTAATGAATAATGTCACAGTATTCCCACAGAAATCATACAAACATCATGAAATTATGGAATATGCTGGAATCCTGCTTGCTGGTGATTGCTACTGAAGCAGAATTGGTATAAAAATAATTTAATTATTTTAGTAGGCAGAGCAAATTGTTTATCCACTAATAATAAAAGGGTTGGTAGTAATGCTAAATGTAGTTGCAAACACGTTTATAGGTCTCACCTATAGACAGCTTTAGTTGTCTGCTTTCAAAAGAGTTATTGTGTTAAAAAATAAATCTTTGGAGTGGGCTTTAGGTTAGCCTGTTGCTTATCATTTGTTGGTTTGTTTTTTCAAACCTATTTGCTTACTTCCTATTCAAAGGCCTTCCTTTGTCGTCTTAAATATGTCCATCATTGGACTGTAGATTCATTACCATGCTTTTGATTGAATGACTTCCACCCTTCCACAGCTTGCATTTAGTGTATTACTTATTTCTATTGTTTTCACCACTCAATAGGGCAGCATATGTTTTCTTGCTTTCTCCCCCTCACCTCTGTGTGGTGCTTCTCCCTTCACATACCTGTGCTTTCCATGTTGTTCTCCTCCCAGTTTGTTTTTTCTTCTCTATTTCCATCCCCGCCTCTTTTGTTCCCCCGCCCATCACTATTGACCAACCCTTATTGGCAGCATTAACTTTTATTCCTCCACATTTCCCCAGTCCTCTGTGGCTCACTAGCCTTTTCTTTTCTTGTTTTGTTTTCTTTTGCTTAACCTTTTAGGAGGATTGGGAGCTGCCATTTGCCACAGTTCTGCACCTTTCTATAAATGCACTTTCACAAACCTTTTATTTCACCATCTTGTAACAGTACATTTTTTAAAAAGCCAAAATGGCCACAGCGTAATGATGTATATGTGCGCATATGTCATCACGCTAGGGCCAAAAGTAACCATTCCTGCCCCATCATAATGTATGCGCACATCATCACATTGGGGCCAGAGTATGGGTTATTTTCTTTTTGGCCGACGTTGTTCAGAGTTGCCAACAAACATTGAAAAGCAAAAACGTTGGCTAATGACTTTCAAAGCGAAAGCTATTGGCTTTAGAAATGCTTGTTCACTCAATTGCTCAGGGGTTCATATCTGTACTACTTTTTATTTTGCCAATACATTTGTTTCTCATATTAGACAAAGATTTGTTGTCTCCTTATTAATTGGAGACTGAAGTTCGCCAATTGTTTGTGCAAAAGGAAGATTTTGTTTAAGTACTCTTTTAGAAAATGAATAAATGTGCATATTTGTTTAAAGAGCACAGTTCGAACTCGTGATACTTTCAATTCCCTGCAACAACAGCAAGTAAAACAGCTGGCAGTGCTTCTTGGTCGAATGAAGAAAATTACCTGTTTTGTAGAGAATTACAGTAGTAAACACTTAACGAATTTAAACAAAACCGAGCAAGATTAACCAAATGTTTGCTTCTTTGGGGTGGTCGCTGAACATAGACAAACACAGCACAGAAATAATGGCTTGTTTCCATTGCAGCCTTGGCGTACACACAAGGAAAATGCTAAGAAAGTTTGCACAGTAAACCAATGAGTACATAAACAGTGTACATTATAGAGGGGCAGGTATTATTTAATGCCTAACCAGGCAGAAGGATGTTTGTACAAGATTATCATAATATGCAAAACCTGGTGAAGTACTCAGAGGCTTTGCACTTATGAACTGAAAGTGGTGTCCTGGCAGAGCACTAAAATGTATGCTGAGTGCAGCGTACACTTCTCAGGCCAAGGAAAGTGTCCTTGAGCAGAGAAGCTCCTGCATGAATACTTTATATATGTAAAATATATTCTACCGTTGTCCTTCAATTTCTTCAAGTTTTATTATGAGTGGCATTGCAAGGTGTCAAATTACAGCTATTCTGAAAACATCTGGCGCCTACAAGGGACACATCTATGCTGCTGATACCTTACTCTATGATATGCTATAAATGAGCCCTATAAAGCATACTGTTTGAAACAGATGTACTAATAAATGCATTTGCACACATTTATTAGTACAGTGGAAAGGTCGGATTCTATTGAGATGTCATCAGTGATGTCATCAGTGATGTCACTGACCATGTCATGAGTGATGTAATATGTGACGTCATCAGCAGTGCATTGCGGGCGCGCGAGTTATAGTTAGCTGAACTAACTATAACGGGGGAATTTCAATGGTTTTGTACGAGTAAAAAGTCCAGCTAACTAAAAAAACAAAAATTAGGAAGGGGCGCGTGGCCCCCCTCCCGAGGCCTTAATCGGCCCCGGGGACCCCAGCCCCCGGGGCATGGCCTTTTTTTATTTTTTTATTCTTTAGGCGGGGGGCTGTGTTGCCGCCCTCCTCAGGTCACTTATGGCCCCGGGGACCCCATCCCCCGGGGTCGACCTTTGTTTTTTATTTTTCATTTTTTTATACATTTATAGAAACACCTAGGACATGCTGGACAAACTGTACATACCTATCACCATGACGATTTGCGTGATATTCATTAAAAGGCGACTATGCATACAATGAATCCACGTGGAATGTATTTACACCGCTAGTGAAGCTCTGACGTGTCTGACGCCCTACCGAGCCTAATTCTGGCGCCCCCGCCGGTGGGTACTCTCCAAGTGGACACCCTTGTCGTTTTTTTATACAAACATGGGTAGCTATTGACAGGCACATTTAATACACGCACACCAAGCCATTCAAAGGGGATTCAGCAAAACTATGCAGGAAACCCCCCTCACGGTTAATAAAACACACATCCACCGCCGGATGTGTAATACTTTTTATTTTACTCTCTGGAAAGGAGACTAACCTCACTTGAGAGTCACAGCACGCTCCTGGCTGAGCCCAATGCTGTGTTACACCCACCAGTGCCCGCCGAGTGCCACACACCTCTGTGTTATATCCCACCAGCTAGTGCGTATGCTATGACACTCTCTAGCCCATGTGCACTGTAACACCATCCCGTGAATATGTCATGCCACACTTGACTTCGCACGGATTTTATTGCCCCATCTAACATGCCTTCCTCGATGCCTATGTTATAACGCACATCACTATGCCATACATATTACCATCTGGGATCCATATCTTTGTCACAGTGCATATGCAACATTACACTCCCCAGCACATATTTTATATTACAACTTTAGAGACTAGTTAGGTTGCACAACACTGCCCTGTGCATATTACACTCCAAGGTGCATATCGCATAGCACACGCTAGTGCCTGTGCTATCTCGCGCTCTCCAATGAATCTGTCATTGTGCACAATGTATTGCATATTATATTTCATGCCCCGGTTCATCTTATATCACACTTTTTGGTGCATAGTTTATACCATACACTATATCTAGTTTTCATTTCCAGTCGTGCTCTCAGGACTATATTCTATATAACACTGCGTTCACCTACCCTTTTCACGGGCATTACATTTTGCGATGGGGGGTGGAGGGTCAGGGGGTGTTTCTGCCATGTGAGCCCGGAGTCACAGTCACAAACGTCCTCTTCTTCCTGAATAAAAGTGAGATTATGCTGCATACTTGTTCATATTTTAAGTAGTTCGCACAGACACACATTTTAAAAACAATAAAGTTCCTAATACCCACCTTCTCTGAACAATTAGCTTGCTGCCCCATCCACCTCCTCCCTATCCTCTATTGTCTGAATCCATGGACTAGCCTCCTCCCTCCTGCCATGCATGGTCTGGTGTGCTGCCACTGCCCTCCATTTAGCATGATGTATCAGTCCACACCTCCTGCCCTCCATTGCCCAATTCTATGCCTCATCATTGACCTCCTGTTTAGCCTCTGTGCTTTGCTTGCTGTCCCTATTCTCCTTCCCCCTGCCCTCCGATGTCTTTGTGCATGCCCCTGCTCCATCCTTTTTGCCCACCATGTTCCATGGACCTGCCACTCCTATCTACTCTGAGTGTTCTGTTGAGCTGCCACTCCCCTCCCACCTGCCTAGCATTGTCAGATGACTGTAACCTGTCCCTGCCACCTCCACCCTGCCTGTCCACATTCCATGCCCCATCCCCTTCCTCCTGTCCTCCATGGTCCATTTTACAGCCACACCCTTCTGCCCTCCCTGGTCTGTTGTGCTGCAACTGCTCCTCCTGCCTGCCCCGCGTGATCTGTTGTGAGGCCCCTTCCTCTGAACTCTCTTGTCTGTGCCCAGGTCCTGACCCTCCCTTCTATCCTCCATGGTTCTTTGTGCATGCCCCTGCACCCTCCTTCTTGCCCATCATAGCCATTGTGCTGCCACTAACACTCCCGCTTGCCTTGCATGGTCTTCTGTGCTGCCACGGCCCCTCCCACCTTCTCTGTGTGGTCAGCTAGCTGCCCCTGACCCCCTCCCACCTTCCCTCCATGGTCTGTGTGTATGCCATCATAGTCTCACTGTTGCTCTCCGTGGTGTGTCTTGCTTCTAGTGCCCATCCTGCCTGACCTCCATGGTCATCTTGCTGCTCCTGCCCTGTCCCCTTGCCCCCAGCTCTCTGTTTCCATGTGCAGACCCCTATTCCCTCCCTCCTGGCTTGTCTGCTCCATTGTAATGCCCCTGATCCGTCCCTCCAGCCCTTTATGATCTGTTATGCTGCAGCTTTCTCTCCTGTCTGTCCATTATGGTCAGCTAGCTACCATTGCCTCTTTCCCCTCTGTTCTCTGTTGTCCATGTGCATGGTCCTGACCCCTCCCTATTGCTTTCTATGGATTGTTGTGCTACACTCCCGTCCCGCATGCCCTGTGTGGTATATTGTGCTACTGCAAACCCTGATGCCTGCCCTGTAGGATCAGTTTGGTGCACCTCTCTATGTCCCTCCTGTCCTCTGTTATCCGAGTACATGTCCCTACCCCAATTCCTCCTGCCTTCCATGATTCAATGTACCATACTTGCTAACATGTTGAACTTGGTAAGAGGGAGATTTTGAAAAAAAACTAGGGTATTGATTGTCCCCATTGACTTTTAATGAAAAATAGGAGATTGCAGAAAGGAGACAGGTCAAATAAAGCCCATTTGAGCTTAAAAACATTGGACGTTTCCTGGCTGAATCGGGTCTGTTGGCATGTATGGTTGTACTACTACTGCCTCTTCCTTCTGCCCACAATGGTCTATTATATTCACACAGCCTCTCTTGCCAGTCCTGTATTGTTGGTTTGTTGCCCCTGCCCCCCTTTTCACTGCCCTCCAGAGTCTGTTGTGCTGCCACTGCCCTTCTTGCCTGACCAGTGTGGTCAAATTGTTGCCTCTGCACCCTCCTACCTGCCTTCAATTTTTAGAGTCCGTGCCCCTGGCCTCTGCCTCTCAACAGTATCCTAATGAACAACTAGATTGCTAAAACTCTATATTTATTACAAAAGTTTGGAACACCTGACATCATCTTGATGTAATCAAAACTGTAATACCTAGAGCATTTCCTTTAGAAATTACATATATAAGAGGGTCTTATTTGCATAAAAATTATGATTAGTGCTCTAAAAAACTAAAATGAGGACATATTTTCTGAGTTTTCAAATAGCGACAAAGCACTTTTAAATTATTTGTTATCTTTATGTTTTTTTATCCAGTTGACCACTTGATTAAATGTTGCACATAGGGGAGAGGATGTGGTGTTACTTCCAGAGGTGCAGACTTTGCAACTGGGGAACCAGGTTGGAGTTTCTGCTTCAGCTCGACATTCTGTGATTCTGGTCAAATCACGTTAATCTCCCCATGTCTACAACCAAAATTAATTTGTTCTTGTGTGATGTAAAAAATGCTCATGTAAAGCACTCCAATACCTGACAAGTCTGCACTATATAAAACTGCAAAAACACAAAAAATAAAAAGTGTTTTGCACACTTCTGTCATTGGGCTACTTGTGGGCTACATATGGGTGATATTTGTGCTGCATTTGGGCTCTTTTGTCTCTGGTGGCCATCTTGGGAGATTTATTTGTTATGAAGTTTCCTAATTTCCTCATTTACTGCAGTCTCCTCAGTAGGAAATGCTTTCAGTTTTGTCATTTGATTCCATCAAGAAGGTATTCAGATATGTCACACATTTGCAATAAATTCTGAATGTTAGCACTCTAGTTGCTCATTAGATCACTGTAGTAAAGCTACTGTCCACCACAGAAGTCTGCTGCTGGTATTAAAAGTGCATGTTTCAGTCTGCATGTCAGAATTTTTTAATGAAATAGAAGAGGATTTGAGAAGTCACTCAAAACGTGCCCTATTTTTTTCTTTCTTCAGCACTAATCATTGTGTTCCTTTTTAAATTAAATGTTTTAAGTGTTACCAGTTTATTCCAATCAAGATGGCTTCAGATGTGCCATACTTTTGTCATAAGTAAGACAGTAAGCACTCTAGTTGTTCGTAAGAACACTCTGGGACATTCTGTCATTGGGCTATACTTGGGCTACATCTGGGTGATATTTGTGCTACATTTAGGCTCTTTTGTCTCTGGTGGCCATCTTGGGAGACTTATTTGTTATAAAGTTTCCTAATTTCCTCATTTACTGCAGTCTCCTCAGTAGGAAATACTTTCAGTTTTTTACTTTGGTTCCATCAAGAAGGCATTCAGATGTGTCACACATTTGCCATAGATTCTGAATGTTAGCACTCTAGTTGCTCATTAGATCACTGTAGTAAAGCTACTGCTCACCAGGGAAGTCTGCTGCTGGTATTCAAAGTGCATGTTTCAGTCTGCATGTCAGAATTTTTTAATGAAATAGAAGAGGATTTGAGAAGTCAAAATGTGCCCTAATTTTTCTTTCTGCAGCACTAATCATAATTTCTATGGCAAAATGAACCCCCTCATTGTGTTCCTTTGCAAATTAAATGTTTTAAGTGTTACCACTTTATTCCAATCAAGATGTTTTCAGGTGTGCTATACTTTTGTCATAAGTAAGACTGTTAGCGCTCTAGTTGTTCTTTAGAACACTCTGGGAAGCTGCAGTAGAACACAAAGGAATCAACTGACAGTCTGTGCCCTTTATGGATGTACATGTTTTACTGAGAATGGCAGACTTCATTCTCACATGACTGCCAAAGATAACGTGAATTTACAGAAAATATTCTCTCAATTTAGCTTATAGATCACCTTTCAAACCTCTGTGGGAAAAGCATGAGAAAATAGTTTTCTCTCAAACATGATTCATGATATCCCAGCAGAAGGCTCTTTCACATGGTAAAATCACCTTAGAACATACCACAATTCCTAAAATGAGTATGGTACCATCAACAAATGATTTATAATGTAACTAAAGTATTAAAACCTTCTATTAACTGCAATGCTTTTTAATGAGGTGCTATCATGTATATTGGTCCCAAGATGGCTGCCAACACTTCTTGGATGAAGTGCTGACAGCCAATCAGATCTCACGATGAGATGTGTGGTTAGGCTCTGCCCAAATATGTATGTGATTTTACTTTTTATTTTCTCAGGAACTACTGAACGGATTTACACCATTTAACCAAAAGGCACGACTCTGAACCAAGGGCTACCTTTTTGACAAATTTGGTGTAATTCCGTTCAGCAGTTCGGGCTGTAGCTGCGATTAAAGGTTCCTATGGAAAACTGCATGGGGAAAAAATGTTTTGGGACCCCCCTTTTTCTCAGCTCCCGCTTGACGAATCACCCCGAGACTTTCAGGATAGGAGCGGACCGGAGCTCCCCACCAGTTTTGAAAAGGTCGCGAAGATTCATCAACCGGCGCCAAAGTTATTCCAAATAGAATGTTGCGGATTTCCTATGGATAATAGGTCCTAACTATAACTACCTACTGGCGACCGCCAGTAGGATATATATATATATATATATATATATATATATATATATATATATATATATATATATATATATATATTCAATGAAAAAACCAAAGGTTTCACACATGTTATAGTTAGCTGGACATTTCACTCGTAAAAAACCAATGAAATTCCCCCGTTATAGTTAGTTCAGCTAACTATAACTCGCGCGCCCGCAATGCACTACTGATGACGTCACATATTACATCACTCATGACATGGTCAGTGACATCACTCATGACATCACTGATGACATCTCAAATGACATCACTGATGACATCATCCAGTGAATGTGTGTTTTTCTGAAAATTAAATATGTTTTATATATGTATATCTCAAGGTCGATGGAAGAATAAATGAGTATATAAGTGTCTAAATTGATGATTTGTTTCTGAAAAATTGATTGTATAACTGACTGATTAAGTGTATCTTTTTGAATACATGGCTTAGTGAGTAATGTTTAAATGTGTAAATACCTGTATCAGTCTCTCACTTTGTATATAAGTGGCTGCATGGGTTGGTGAGTAGCTACATGAGTGTCTATATAGGTTAATAGTTGGTTTTTTGAGTATCAGTATGAGTGTCTGAGTGTCTTCATGGTGCGGTGGGGGGTATTACGTAGGGCATAGATGCATGAATGAGTGACTCACTGTTTGTATGTGTTGAAGACAGCATGTGTGCAGGACTGTATGGGTGGATGAGTGTGTGCATGGGTGTGTTAGTGAGTGAATGACTGTCTCAATAGTGTCTTCATAAGTAACTACATATGTTTTAAACTACTATATGTGACTATTGGTGTTTATAAGTGAGTATATGTGAGAGTGAGAGATTGGAAGAGTTCCTGTATGAATAAGTATGTGTTTCTATAAGTGATTGTTAAAAAGACTAAGTATGTGTAAGTTTCTGTAAAAGTAAGTATGCTGGTGTGTGTATAACTGTATATGCAAGTAAATGGATGTTTGATTCTTTATTAGCATGAGTGACTATGTGTGAGTAACTCTATGGATGAGTGGGATTGTGTTACAGGATGTTTAGGTGTATATATGATGTGTGAGTACATGTATGAGTGACTGTATAGGATTGTTGGTGGATGAGTGGATGTGTATGTGGATCTTAGAATTACTGAATAGGTTGTTGTAACTGTTATTGGTATGTCCATTTTTTTGAAAATTTTAGTCTCTATTTTTGAATGTTTGTATCAAAGGTTATATTAGGGTGAGAGGAGGTCTACCACTCTGTCACAAGGATAATGTCATCAGTGATGTCATTTGAGATGTCATCAGTGATGTCATGAGTGATGTCACTGACCATGTCATGAGTGATGTAATATGTGACGTCATCAGTAGTGCATTGCGGGCGCGCGAGTTATAGTTAGCTGAACTAACTATAACGGGGGAATTTCATTGGTTTTTTACGAGTGAAATGTCCAGCTAACTATAACATGTGTGAAACCTTTGGTTTTTTCATTGAATTTCTAAGGTTTTTTAAATGCTAATTCCTAACTATAACGTGTGTGAAACCCATGGTTTTTTCAGTGAATTTCAAAGGTTTTTTAAATGCTAATTCCTAACTATAACGTGTGTGAAACCCATGGTTTTTTCAGTGAATTTGCAAGGTTTTTTAAATGCTATTTTTTTTTTTCTTCTTTTTTTTTTTTACATATTTTTATTTTAATTTTCTATCCTTTTTTAAAGACTATGGTTAAATTTTTAAAATTCTACAATATGTTTTTTTAAACATTTTTTATAAAATAAACAGGTAAAATTTATTAGCAATACATTTTTTCCTTTTTTTTTTTCTTTTTTTTTAGTACGCGTACCGTAAGCTTACGGTAAGCGTACGGTTTACGCAATGTCCGTAATTTATCTACGCTGTTTGCGTATAGTTAGGCAATTTGCGTAGCCGCGCGTACTCCGCGTGGGGCGCGTACGCGTGTACGCTACACGCGCACGTTACGCGGAAGTGTCGGGGAGTGACTGTTATGCGCATGCGCGCGAGCGTGTGTCTTTTTTACGCGCATGCGTACTTTTGCCGTAAGCGTACCGTAAGCGTACGGTAGGTCATGTGATCATGAAACATAACTTTTGATTGGTTGAAACTACTTTCAGTTCTAGAACTCTCCTACACCACACCCATTCCCCTCATTTCTGCTTGTGATCCCTTAGGAGAAGGAGCTGGGTTGTCTTTGTGATACGATGGCAGAACAGCAGAGCTCTTCTGAGAGTGAGGCTAGCAGCACTACCTTGAGGCAGAGAGCGAGGAAACAAAAGACCTCTTACGTATGGGAGTATTTTACTTTTCCAGAAGGCCAGCAAAAGGTAAATGCACCCTTAGTGACTTGCAAGCTGTGTAAGCGTGTACTTTCAAGAGGTAATACTGACAGGAAGTATTCCTTTGGGAATCACACCATGATGAGACACCTTAAGGATGTACACAGAAGGACACATGCTCGACTTACTGAAGGTAACCCTTCAGTAAATCAACCAAGCACATCCACAGCAGCTCAGCCTGGACCATCATCTGCAGAGCCGAGTCCTTCTTCTGCAGGTCAGGTGAGCCCTTCATCTGTGGGGGGAGCATCTCCTTTTTCTGGTCCTCTGGAAATTAACCCTCGGTTTGCGAGGGTTGAAGTACGGTGCGCCAATTGTCACGATCTAATTACTTATAGGGAGACCAGTATTTCCCTAGTGAACATTAAAATAGATCAGCACACTTGTCGTACCGTCTAATATTCCCAATCTTTCTTTCCTCTGTCCCTGCATGAACACAACGGCTCTTTTAAGAGCCAACCTTACCTTTCATCTATCTTTTATATATTTTTTTTAAAACTTTTTTTTTTTTTTTTACACTAAAAATCAATTATCACATTACAAGGTCCTTGAGAGACTACAATTAAAAACTGCAAATGTGATTGTAGAAAAGTGGAAAAAAGGGACCATGACATTATTGACTTACCATACCCACTCAAAAAAAGATTTATTCATTTAATTTTTTTTTAATTGCTTTAAAAATGGTTCTAGTTTTCGAAAATTTTCTATCTCAATCTGAAAAAAAAGAAAAAAGTATTAATATTTAATAAAACATTTAATAATACAGTACACATATTTACATATTTTTCAAAAAATATTTTTGCCTTTTTTTTGCTGTTTTCAGAAAATATTGCATTTCACTATAAATTGTGAAAGCAATTGCATTCATCATTTAACAGCAGGCAAAAAAAAAATTAACAATCTCAAAGATTGTTTTTAAAAAAGCCCACAATCTCTTTTTGCATAAACATAACTTTATAGAAATGCATAATATTCTTAAAAAATATCATCTAATATCAATACTTATTTCTTTAAAATACCGTCTGATATTTTTGTTTCAGAAGTATAATCACAATAATATATGTCAAATAACTCCACAATACATCTGGTTCCATTTCCTTTAGGCCAAATAGTAATTTTAAAATTCTTTTTTTGTTTAATTTCCAATGGTAATCCAATAAAAAACAAAAGTTTAAATTGTACAGATGTCACCGATTCTCTGTAACATTTTGGTTTCCGAAAGATTAATTAATAATTAAATAAGTCCACAATAGAATTGTTTACTTTTCCGCATGGCCAAATAGTAATTTTAAAAATCTTTTTTGAAAAAATTTCCAATGGCAATCCAATAACATTCCAAAATTTAAATTGTGCAGATGTTACCGATTTTTTCTAAATTTTTGGTTTTCCAAAGTTTCCTTAAAAAATGGAAAAATTCCACATTACAATTGGTTACCTTTCCATTAGGCCAAATGATAATTTGTTAAATCTTTTTATTTGTAAATTCCAAATGGTAATCCAATAAAATGGTAAAATTGTTTTGTCCAGATGTTGTCAAATCTCTCTAAAATTTAGGTTTCAGGAAGATTAGATAGGAATTTGCTAAATCAAAAGGCAAACGTTGCTTAAAAATCAATTGGGAATCATTACACAGTGTCCAGCCTTTTTCACATTTAAGATAAACTGTGTAATGACCAGAAGTTACAGTAGGTCCATCATGGAAAATTATTGCAACTGTTACAAAAGTTTTTCCTGAAATTGATAATTGCTGTCCTGTAAACTTCTTTATTAAAGTATCCAATTTTGAACCATCAGCTCTACATCGTTGCATCATTAAAATTACATACTGTCTGTATTCCTTTAAAATTAATGTTGAAAACATGTCAGATTTACACTCACCGCATTGCATGCTATGATTAGCATCTTTAACTAATTTAGCAAAAGTGACTGTTTTACTCTCTGGCAAGGTTAAATAAATAAACCTTTCAGAATCAACATTAGAGCCACATATATTATAACAGTTTTCACAACTATGTTCCCATTTATAAGAGAGACCAAATACATTTTCAATGTTAACCCCTTCTTCCAGTACCTGAAGAAAATAAATCAAGAATTCCTGTGCGTCTTGCTGTACATTTTGAGAAAACTGTGTTCGTCCTGAACATACATCTAAAACTTTTCTAATTTCAGTAGCACCATCTATTTGAGTTTTATCATTACTCAGCTTTTCAAAAAGGAGACTCAGCACAGAACAGAATCTTTTTCCCTGATTTACTATTATCTGCTCTTGCAAACTTTCCAGATAAAATGCAACATTCAGCACTACATTAGCGTAGCAGTTGACACCAGAGCTATTTTCAAAATAACATCCTACAACCTGTTCTTCATTTTCCTTATTCTTTTTGCTTGCAATTACATCACTCCTCTTTTTTTTCCTCCTCTCTACATCTTCATTACAGATATTCTCATTTCTCCTTTTACGAGAAACTACACGTTTCTCCAACACAGGATACTGACCTAAATGAGGAGCATAGCTTCTTCTTAATCTATTATACTCCTTTACACAATTTGTATCAGCACTAACTTTTGAATCATCAAAGTCTATCATGAATAAACCTGATAATGTTTTCACTCGTGACAAAGCAACATATGCCATACCTTCTTTGAACACAGTTGAACCAATGTTCACAAATGCACAATCTACAGTCAATCCTTGAGACTTGTGAATAGTTACAGCATATGCTAGCGAAAACAGAAACTGCTTCCTACGTACATATAAGTCTTTCACAAGCATGAAACGAACTGTACAACGACAAATGTCTTTAACTTCTTCTATCTGATCAAATTTTATTTTTAAACATTCAATTCCATCTTTTTTCTGATAATTAATAAAACCCACAACTCTTCCCATAGCTCCATTAACTAAACCTTTTTCAACATCCAAATTTCTCCTTAAAAATACTCTACAGTTCATGCAAACATATAGATTTTTTTCTAATCCAGCTGTTTTGGAAATCTTCTTCTCTAGTGAATCCAATTTATTTTTCAGTGTGCCTGTTAATGTGACAGTAATTCTTCCATCCTCAATTTTGTCCACTGCTTCCAATTTCCTGATATCTTCCTTTTCCAATTTCAAAAGCTCCTCATTGAATATTGAGCATTCACGTAGAGTTGGCATTAAGCAGATGACACTTTTGTTTTCTGCAATGTTCTTGTATATCTTCTCTGCAACTATTTCTTCCTTTGGAAATAAATTATGTAGCAGCCGAGTCTGTAATGCTTTTTTGCCAGCTTCTGTGAGTAGTCCAATCCTGATATCTTTCAGAATACTTCCATATTCTTCATCGTTTGCTTGCCTCATATTAGTTGTAAGTTCCTTGTACTCAAAGAAGGACCAAATATTTGTATTACCGATGCTTCCCAATGACTTCTTCGTGTCTTCATGTGTCACAGTATTAAACACTGGTTGTCCTTTAACTGGAGTAAGTTGCAAAAGATCTCCAAAAACTATGACGTGTTTTCCTCCAAATAACACGTCATAGTCTGACTTCAGAATTTGCTGCATTCTTAAATGCACAAAGGCAAGCATTAAGTTCGATACCATGCTCACCTCATCAATAATGAGAACTGGCATCTTCTTCAATACTCTTGAAACTTCCAAGCATGCTTCTCCAGTTAGCTTGTTGTATTGTATTTTGTTCTCATGCTCCACTGGTAACATTAGCAAACGATGTAAAGTGATTCCTTTTATGTTATATGCTGCTAACCCAGTTGGAGCAGTAACCACACAAGACAAAGTAGAATCCGTTTTTTGCTGTAGGTAGCTTCTGATGACTTTTATTAGGAAACTTTTTCCAGTTCCAGCTTGTCCGCTTACATACATCCTGATTGGATGAAATGATGTGCATGAGCACTCTTTTTTTTCATGTAGAAATCCGTGATCAATTTTGTTTCTGATCTCTTCATAAATTTGTTGCTGCTCTTCGTTCAGTTGTCTTTCCAAATTTTGTAAGTCTATAAATTCTCCTTGAGCTTGATTCATAGCCGTTTCCACTTCATTCATGGCTATTGATGCTTCATTTTCAACGATTGGTTGTCCTAGGGGATCTTGACTGAGTGTTCCTGAACTTTGGCTGTCCTGAGAACTCTCTCTAGCTATTTCTGCTGCAATTGTAGTTTCCTGTTCAATTTCTTCATTTAACATTTGCAGATAAGTTGTGAATGTATTGCATTGTATGCTGTCTTTGCAAGCATTAAAAGAATCTTCATAGCTTTGAAATTCTCCCAGTAGTTCATCCTCTGTACGCCATGGTTTAAACAGCTGTAAAAGAGCCAAGTAGTAAAATTCCTTTTTGTCAGTAGTGTCGCAACTCAGCTTCCGGTGATTTATCAAACTTCCTTTTGTTTGCTTCACCAAACATCCTTCCTCACCAATGACTTTATATTTTCCATTGTTGATGTCTTCTGCGGCTTTCCGTGAATAAATGTAGTTCTGCAGCACTTCATAGAGACACATGTTCTCCAGATGATGACTTCTCTTTGGGTAATATGTGTCCAACATGTTTGATTTCAAAATATCTGTACTTTCTGGGTCATTCTCGGCCAAATATTCAATTTCTCCAACAGATTTCAGTACCCGATTTCTCATTGCTGCAAGGCCTAAACTTGCCCAAATTATTCTTCTTGATTTCGAGTAGAGACTTGCAGAAGATAACCTATCTGAACATTCGTAGGATCCAATTTCTCGATGCGATAACATCTTCAAACTGAAACTGTACAGCTTCTTACTGACAGTTTTCTCGTGAGAAATCTCTTCCCACATTTCCTTCAATTCTGTTTTTTCTGATTTCGTAATGTAAGACGTTACATATCGAGCAACAGCAATGGAATTGTCAGCTACATACTGTATATCCATGTTAGCGTTCCACATGGATAAAATCACTGGGTTGTAGTCATTTATATTTTTTGATTCTTCTTTTCTTTTAAGGTTGTAGGTATTCTTAGGTGATTTTCTTGTGATAGTATGTCTCACAGATGACATAAAACTGTTAACTCTTCCATTTGAAAGAACAGGTCTAGGAAATCCAAATCGACATTTAGTGTAGTATTTATCTTTGCTCTTGTATTTCCGTCGACAGTATTTTCCACTCCGATGACTTTGGAAACGTAAAACTTGCTCCTTTAACTTTTTCTCTTCTGTGCTTTTTGGTATAGCACATGTTGCATATTCTTCAATGTAAGATAACACTGCTTCATCAGTATCTGTTCCAAACTTTGGGGCATCCTTGATCCACAACAGCATATGAATATGAGGAGCACCTCTTGCCTGGTACTCTTTTCTCCAAAAGAAATCCACTACTTCTCCTAGAGGTGGATTTTTATTATTGCAGATGAAGGACATCATAGCCTCAAATCTATGATTGAAATATCTGCAAACATTAACTGGATCCAATGAACACAGTTATCCTGCTGTCTTGTATTCGATGTTTTTAATGTTTGAATTTGCCTCTCGTAGAAAATCCAGTAAATCATCCCAAGCGTACTCGGCACAACTTAGGGTAAGGAACCATGTTGGAGTTCCTAAATTCCGTAACATGCATTTTAATTCACCATGGCGTCGGTACCAATATTCATTTGTCCCACGCTGACAAGCCATCAGATTGATCAGTTGTGTTTCCAAATGATCATCTCGGTGCTGCACTTTCTCCATAAAATCCTTAGCAGACACATTTTGTAAATGTACTCCACTTTTTAAAATGTGATTTACTGCATAAGACAGTGCAGACAAGTCGCTTTCAAATAAAAGATGGAACAAATAAGGAATACTTTGTCGAAATCTGGGATCTTCAGCATATAGTCTTGTAGTCCGATACTCAGAAGCTGGAATCTGTTCCGGACGTTCATCGTATCGTCCTCCTTTTCCTTTAGGAAACAGCTGGGGAAAACATCGAGCTTCCAAGCTCTCCTCCCATACACTCACGGGAGTTCCTTTTGCTTTCTTCATCTGAAATAGATCAATATTGTCTCCCATAACTTCTTTTGAATGAAGAGGATGTATGCTAAAATGTTCATAAATTTCTTCTTCCTTTGACTTGTCCACTTTTTCAATTTGTCCAGTTGGTGTTTCTGTGTCTTCTTGTAAATCTTCTTCTTCTTCTTCTTCTATATAAATTGATTCATACCATTTGTTATTCCTTTTCAAATACAAATTTGCTCTTTGTACTTTCCGTACATCTACCAGCTCCTGCCAAATCTTCTTATTCTTTGTAGGTACACCATTAACCAGAATAATTAATGGTTCAGTTTCCAAAGTATCCGCATCAATAGTTTCCATATTTTTTTTCAAATCCAAGGGCAAATACACCACTCTACCTTTTAAACCTCTCAGTAAATCTGAAGGAGGTAATTTACCAGTTTTGGGCTCCATACGTACTATGGTCTGGAACGGATGAACACATTGAATGAGTATAGACTCATATGTATTTAATTCAGAAAGTTCAGCAGGAATAGCATCCAATTCTAAATTATTATGTACAGCTCTGGTCGGCATTCTATTTTCCTCTAACTTGTTGTAACAGTATTTACAAATACGCTGAACTTCACCCAATTCAAAACAATTTTCAAGAAATATATATGTGGCAAAATCCTTCCACTTATAATTATCTTCATTTTCACTCTTTCTGTAGAGATCAACATACCTGGTTTGTTTTCTATAATGAGTTCTGCGGCAACAAATACAAGTAATATTTGGTCTTTCATTAGAGATTATTGCAAATTTTGTTATGTGATCATTAAATGTCTTACTTACAGAGGGTTCTACATTTTCTTCCACTTCTTCCTCATTTACTGTGTCCTTCTCTGCACTGTTTTGTTCAGGACCAAAGTAACAAAACTGAATTTCATCAACAACCTTCTCTACATCTGATACCGTTCCACGGAACAGAGCCCTATTCAATTCATCTAACTTTATTGCTGGACTTTTAGCAAAATACAACCGTCTCACAAACTTTCTCATTTCAGTATGATGAACAGCCAGCATCCTAAAATGATGGAAAACACTATTACACACTTTTCTAGATAGACAAGCCAGAGAATGACCCTGCAAACCAGTATTCTCTCTCACTCTGCATGGATCTAGACTTTGAAGCACCTTAATCTTCTGTTTCACACTTTTTTTGCTATATTCTCTTAGAAACTCACGAAATTTATCAATAGATTCCTGACGCACAGTGCAAATACTACTACAATTCCAAGTGTACACTGGGGCTTTAGGACGTCTCCCCATAGCCTCATCCGCCATCACTTGTACCTCATCTCTTGGAACCATTATCTCCTTCTCCATTATGCAACCATTTTTCACTTCATAAGCACGACCTCTGGTGTCAACTGCATGCAGCAAACTATTACTTTGAAAATAACTCTCTTCATTAAAAAAAGGTTCACTACTTGAACTATGCATCCATTTTCCTAAAAACACTTTACAAAAGTTTGTTCTGTTCACTACTCTTTTCCTTTTGCTATGTGATTTCAGTACATTAACCATTTTGTCTAATGTACGCATCCTATTCAAAATTAAAATGAATAGTTTCCTTTTTAATTCTAATGCCTTTGCTGCAATGGCTTCAATTTCTTTTTTTCTCTTATAAAACTTTGCCTTTTGCTTATATTTCTTCACATCCTTTATCAAATTGGACATAACTCTTCTCTGAAACATTTTTCTACGTATCTCTTTAAACGCCGTTTTTCTGTTTAAGTTTATCTTTTTAGTTGCAGAAGGTATATTTGCATTAACTAAATTCTCAATTTTTTCCTGTCCTTTTCGATTGAAATCATTCTTTCCAGTACAGACATTTTGTACATTTTTCCTTTTTTTGAATATGTTCCTTAGAAAATCTTTTGTTTGCTTACCAGAAGATTTTTTCTTCTTCCCAACATGAGCATCTTCAACTAACTTAGGTCCTCCAGTTGTCTTCAAATATAGGTTTTTTTGTGGTCTTTTTTTACTCTGGATTTTGTAGGCATCTTAAATTTTGTTCACTGCTCTTCAGCAATACCTGAAAAAAACTACAAAAAAATTCCTTTATTTTATTTAAATATACTACTACATTTGTTTTCACATTAGTCACAAAACGAAATTTCTTTGCCAATTTGAAAGCACACTTACTGCTCTTTTTTTTGGCAAGTGATAAACACTTTTACAGACTGACACATTATGAATCCACTTTTCAGATTTTTTAAAAAGCACATGTCCAAACTGCTTTTTCAGACCATCACCATTTGTAACCTGGGTGACTGCCTACACTCCAGCAAGGGCAACCAGCCTTAGTGCTGCTGAATGTATTTGCATTACTGACTGAAACCTCAAACCCCACTCGCTTGTGAATACTGTGCATGATTCCACATGGTAAGCAGCTGGGTGTGTGCTAAGAGTCTGCTTCTGCACCAAAAAATGGCTCCCCCTTTCCTTCTAATGCAACTGTGAAATCACCAGAGCAATACGCAATAAATCTCTGCCTGTAATTCCTATTTGCACACAGAGTCATGTTTTCACATTAGTCACAAAACGAAATTTCTTTGCCAATTTGAAAGCACACTTACTGCTCTTTTTTTTGGCAAGTGATAATCACTTTTACAGACTGACACATTATGACTCCACTTTTCAGATTTTTTAAAAAGCACATGTCCAAACTGCTTTTTCAGACCAGCACCATTTGTAACCTGGGTGTCTGCCTACACTCCAGCAAGGGCAACCAGCCTTAGTGATGCTGAATGTATTTGCATTACTGACTGAAACCTCAAACCCCACTCGCTTGTGAATACTGTGCATGATTCCACATGGTAAGTAGCTGGCTGTGTGCTAAGAGTCAGCTTCTGCACCAAAAAAAGGCTCCCCCTTTCCTTCTAATGCAACTGTGAAATCACCAGAGCAATACGCAATAAATCTCTGCCTGTAATTCCTATTTGCACACAGAGTCATGTTTTCACATTAGTCACAAAACGAAATTTCTTTGCCAATTTGAAAGCACACTTACTGCTCTTTTTTTTGGCAAGTGATAAACACTTTTACAGACTGACACATTATGAATCCACTTTTCAGATTTTTTAAAAAGCACATGTCCAAACTGCTTTTTCAGACCAGCACCATTTGTAACCTGGGTGTCTGCCTACACTCCAGCAAGGGCAACCAGCCTTAGTGATGCTGAATGTGTTTGCATTACTGACTGAAACCTCAAACCCCACTCGCTTGTGAATACTGTGCATGATTCCACATGGTAAGTAGCTGGCTGTGTGCTAAGAGTCTGCTTCTGCACCAAAAAATGGATCCCCCTTTCCATCTAATGCAACTGTGAAATCACCAGAGCAATACGCAATAAATCTCTGCCTGTAATTCCTATTTGCACACAGAGTCATGTTTTCACATTAGTCACAAAACGACATTTCTTTGCCAATTTGAAAGCACACTTACTGCTCTTTTTTTTGGCAAGTGATAAACACTTTTACAGACTGACACATTATGAATCCACTTTTCAGATTTTTTAAAAAGCACATGTCCAAACTGCTTTTTCAGACCATCACCATTTGTAACCTGGGTGACTGCCTACACTCCAGCAAGGGCAACCAGCCTTAGTGATGCTGAATGTATTTGCATTACTGACTGAAACCTCAAACCCCACTCGCTTGTGAATACTGTGCATGATTCCACATAGTAAGCAGCTGGGTGTGTGCTAAGAGTCTGCTTCTGCACCAAAAAATGGCTCCCCCTTTCCATCTAATGCAACTGTGAAATCACCAGAGCAATACGCAATAAATCTCTGCCTATAATTCCTCTTTGCACACAGAGTCATGTTTTCACATTAGTCACAAAACGAAATTTCTTTGCCAATTTGAAAGCACACTTACTGCTCTTTTTTTTGGCAAGTGATAAACACTTTTACAGACTGACACATTATGAATCCACTTTTCAGATTTTTTAAAAAGCACATGTCCAAACTGCTTTTTCAGACCAGCACCATTTGTAACCTGGGTGACTGCCTACACTCCAGCAAGGGCAACCAGCCTTAGTGATGCTGAATGTATTTGCATTACTGACTGAAACCTCAAACCCCACTCGCTTGTGAATACTGTGCATGATTCCACATAGTAAGTAGCTGGCTGTGTGCTAAGAGTCAGCTTCTGCACCAAAAAATGGCTCCCCCTTTCCATCTAATGCAACTGTGAAATCACCAGAGCAATACGCAATAAATCTCTGCCTGTAATTCCTATTTGCACACAGAGTCATGTTTTCACATTAGTCACAAAACGAAATTTCTTTGCCAATTTGAAAGCACACTTACTGCTCTTTTTTTTGGCAAGTGATAAACACTTTTACAGACTGACACATTATGAATCCACTTTTCAGATTTTTTAAAAAGCACATGTCCGAACTGCTTTTTCAGACCAGCACCATTTGTAACCTGGGTGTCTGCCTACACTCCAGCAAGGGCAACCAGCCTTAGTGATGCTGAATGTATTTGCATTACTGACTGAAACCTCAAACCCCACTCGCTTGTGAATACT
Organism: Triturus cristatus; assembly: GCF_964204655.1. Lineage (NCBI taxonomy): Eukaryota > Metazoa > Chordata > Amphibia > Caudata > Salamandridae > Triturus > Triturus cristatus. The sequence goes on from NC_140580.1 coordinate 429,501,177, forward strand.
GTGCATGATTCCACATGGTAAGCAGCTACCTGTGTGCTAAGAGTCAGCTTCTGCACCAAAAAATGGCTCCCCCTTTCCATCTAATGCAACTGTGAAATCACCAGAGCAATACGCAATAAATCTCTGCCTGTAATTCCTATTTGCACACAGAGTCATGTTTTCACATTAGTCACAAAACGAAATTTCTTTGCCAATTTGAAAGCACACTTACTGCTCTTTTTTTTGGCAAGTGATAAACACTTTTACAGACTGACACATTATGAATCCACTTTTCAGATTTTTTAAAAAGCACATGTCCAAACTGCTTTTTCAGACCAGCACCATTTGTAACCTGGGTGTCTGCCTAAACTCCAGCAAGGGCAACCAGCCTTAGTGATGCTGAATGTATTTGCATTACTGACTGAAACCTCAAACCCCACTCGCTTGTGAATACTGTGCATGATTCCACATGGTAAGTAGCTGGCTGTGTGCTAAGAGTCAGCTTCTGCACCAAAAAATGGCTCCCCCTTTCCATCTAATGCAACTGTGAAATCACCAGAGCAATACGCATTAAATCTCTGCCTGTAATTCCTATTTGCACACAGAGTCATGTTTTCACATTAGTCACAAAACGAAATTTCTTTGCCAATTTGAAAGCACACTTACTGCTCTTTTTTTTGGCAAGTGATAAACACTTTTACAGACTGACACATTATGAATCCACTTTTCAGATTTTTTAAAAAGCACATGTCCAAACTGCTTTTTCAGACCAGCACCATTTGTAACCTGGGTGTCTGCCTACACTCCAGCAAGGGCAACCAGCCTTAGTGATGCTGAATGTATTTGCATTACTGACTGAAACCTCAAACCCCACTCGCTTGTGAATACTGTGGTAAATATTTCGTTACCGGTACTATTTTTATGCGGTAAAGTCTATTAAGAACAACTCAGTAAAATGAGAGGCAGAATCCGTGGTATTAGAGGTTTTAAAAAGGCTTTATTCCTATACAAAGGAATACAATTCGAATTGTAGGCATTCTATTCCATCACCACGAAAGTTCAGGAAGGAAGGACATATATTATTGACAGGTAATCATTTTTATAGAAAAGGCATTACAGTGAAACAGATGCAGTAGGCGTAACAACTGATAAGACAAAATAAAATATGCATGCGTAACTAGAATAGGCGTAACTAGAAAACGTCATTATACATGATGTCACAAGTGGGTGGATCCATAAGAGAATCCTGCAATGTCAGCAGAAATATTTGGCAGAGATGCGTGCGCAGCCGCATGACGTGTGATTGACGTACAACTAGAGGGAGAAGGGGACTTGACATTTAGCTCTACATGTGGAGACAGAAGTCTGGGGTTATGTCAACCTAATCCCAAATCATATCTAATATCCTATGTTTAAAGAACTGTGTTATCACAAAAGAGAGGTCTCTTTAGGATAGAATCTTATTCTATACTGACTATACTGACTGTTAGTGCGTGTACAAGCGTCTGAGTGTCTACACTAGATGCGAGGGGGTAGGAATATTCCATGGTAACAGGACTATGAATTACTTGCATGAGGACAGCAAGGCCGGGCCCTTTGCTCGGTAGCTGGAAGGATGTTTACCTAAACTGCTAGACAGGAATGCATCGGATGAGGGGCGGAGGAGATAATCTTGAAGGTGAAATACAGTTTTTGGCAGGCGACGGGCTGGATCAGGCACCGTTAGCCGCGCAGGGAGTAAGACAAAGTTCATGGTCACAGATGCAGGCTCAGACTGGAGCTTTCAGAGTCAGAAGGCAGGAAAAGGCTTGATGACAGAATTCGGGCCTACTCGCCTGAATCTGTAAAAATGTGGAAAGTGAACCACATAAAGTCGGTGGCCTTTCATACTTAGGAAAGGAATATCTGACCCATTCATGGTGGATCTGAAAGAGGACATGTTGACGGTGGACGCACATATATTTGCGTCTTCAAAACTGGAGCAGGAGGGAACATACATGTACGTATAGCATGTACATGGAGCCGTTGGGGTCTACGATAGGGGACATAACTGATCACAAAATTCATATTTCCTCATTCCCTCCTTGTCCCCTTCGGACCCTTAGGAGATATCGATCTTCATCAATCCATCGATCTGTTCATATAGCATCATTTGTTCTTCTTTCTTCTTCCGGGATCTCGAACGAAAACTTGGATGTGGGATACACGAGGTGGCACACAGACCACAAATCGCTGGCCCACATTGTAGACATAAGCAGCAACTGAATAGTATGAGAAAGCCAATACCTAGGAAGGAGAGCATTCTCCATCCCCAGGCTGACAACACGCCCCAGAACCAACCGGACCAAGTCCAGGTGCCTGGACTCTGGTGTATCTGGCTTACAATCTTATGAAGGCGAGTTATGGCTTTATATACTGACGGCGAATTTTCTGGTATGAAAATGCAGCAACTTGATCCGATGACCCTACAAGCTCCGCCCCTATCAGCCAGGATGACGTCAAGGACAAGACGATTTTGAAGCACAACAATCCGCATAGCAGACTGCTCTTCTGTTAAATTGCCTAAGGCGGAAATAGTTTCGTTCACTACTGCTTCAAGGGTTCTGGTTAATCTATGTATCAGCTTACTATTAGTGACTGTACCTATATAGGGAAAGAAACCTTTATTGAAATCTGTGTATTTTTCCCATGCTGTTTCAGTGTAATCGACAATTGGGAGATCTCTCTGCTGTCTATTGTGTACTAAATGGGTATTTCTATGATAATCAGGAGGAGCTAGAAAAACAGGTGGTAGAAGGAATGCTATGTAACAGGTACCATCCCAATCTAAAGGTAGGCGTATATATGCGGTCTGGCCACATATAAAGTAGGAATGACGGGAAGCTCTAAATGTAGACTTGCCTTGATCACTGAATTTTATTACAGTGGTGCATTTACTATGGCCCATGTGTATGGAGCCATTCTTTCTTATACATAGTTCCCCTTTTACTGGGAATACGGACATGGCGGGCAAGATTGGTGTAGCCTCTGATTCAACATTCAGGATCATAAGGTTAAGTGTAAAATTACCTAATCCATATACTTCATTTTCTAGATCAGTTCCTGTTCTTTTGGGAAGTCCCTCCTTGTTAGGGTAACAGACTTTAAGCAAAACTAAGTTCAGGTTTCCCCATACCCAGTTGTCTTGATAAACTGCGGAATTCGAATCTAGGGAATTAATCAAACTAAACCATGCTCCACAGGAGCCATTGTGTGTGAACGGATAGGGAAAGAGGGGCAAAACTCCCTTATAATTCTGATAGGGAGGGAGTCGGCCACATATCCAACAATTTGTGGCATTGCTGGTTTGATGGGAATGATGTAGCATACTAATGAATGTGTTGTTGCGCAGCGCAAATCTATAGGACAATTCATGCGGAGGTAATTCGCTAAAAGAATGTTCTGCAGTTATATTATAAGCACGCTTAGGAATAGGATAATACATGTGCAATAGGATGCTGACAATGATGATCAGAAGACTTAGAAAAAACAAAATTAATAATGTTACTGTGCAGTGACTACGAAATGATTTACAATACGCATGCTTCTTGAGCTGTATTTGATGATTTCTTTCTCTATTCCGGTCTAGAGGATACATGTCAGAGACAAATTCAACCGATTCACCTTGGAGAGGACTTAAACAATCAAATTGTCTGACTTACTAGACCTCAATTTTAGTTTATACAGTTCTGGTTTTGTTAATTCAGCCAAGGGGAGCTTTGAGTCTGTCTGTGAGGGAATACAGGGTTGAGTATCTACGCTGGATGGTAGTCCATAAAATTTCTTGATATGACTCGAGTGCAACCACCCTTTCCTTCCCTCGATCTTCACAGCTGTCCTTGTGGTGAGTAGAACCAACTTCGGTGACTTCCACCTAGGATCCAGTTGGGTCTTCCGGTCAAAATTCCTGACCAACACCAAGTCCCCAGGAACCACGTCATGGGGTTTTACCTCAGTATTGTCGGGAAAAGCTGCGGATACCTGTGAACGACAAGATTGTAGTGCAGACATCAAGGAAGCCAGGTAGTCTGTCAGCATATTACAGTCAACATCAGTGATTTTACGAGGCATAGGCGTCCCCCACATATTTGGTGGTCTACCGAAGATCACCTCATACGGGGATAGCCCTGTTCGAGAATGTGCTACCATTCTCATGTAAAAGAGCGCAACTGGTAAGGCTACTATCCAATCGACTCCTTTTTCTCTACATATTTTGGACAATCTAATTTTCAGAGTTTGATTATGACGTTCCACGAGACCTGCCGCCTCAGGATGTCGGACACAATGGAATTTCCATTGGTAGCCTAATAGAAGGGAAACGTGTTTCATTAGTTCGGACGAGAACGGCTGGCCGTTATCTGAGTAGACAACACGTGGTAAACCGTACCGTGGGAAGAATTCTCGAACTAACTGTTTGGCAGTAGTCGGGGCAGTGTAATCTGAAACCGGGTAGGCTTCTGTCCAACGGGAAAGAGCACAGACAACTACGAGAACATATTTGAATCCTCGACATCGTTCCATCTGGATATAATCCATCTGGAGGACTTCAAAAGCATGATCGGGAGTTTGGAATCCACCCTGCTCTACGGGGATGCTTTTACCTGGATTAAACTGACAACATATCATACAGGTACGAACTTTTTGTTTAGCTGCGGCTCGCAAGTGTTTGTTGAACCAAATGTGTTGAATGCTGTCTAGCATAGCTTTTTCTCCTAGGTGCGCTGGACTATGTATTGTGTTAATGATGACTTGGACCATTGAGTCGGGAAGAAACCATATAGATTTTTCCTTCGTCATCCATCCTTGATCTGTTTGGATCCCTCCTAATTCAGTCCATTTCTTTATTTCGTCTGGTGTAGCATGTGTCTGTATGTCAATTACATCAAGGGCGGGATCCTTAACTGTCATGCAATGTGTTGGTGTCGGGACTATTGTCTTTGTCATGTCAGTTGTGTGAGTCTGATTCTGAGCAGTCTGTTTAGCTGTCCTGTCAGCTAGGTCATTACCCTGAGAAATGATATCGGTAACTTTTGTGTGGGCTTTGCATTTCATAATCGATATTGCAGTAGGTAGATGAATCGCGTCTAATAAGGCTTGAATGAGAGGTCCGTGTTGGATGTGGGCACCGTGAGAAGTTAAATAACCTCTCTCTCGCCACAGTACGCCGAAGTCATGGACGACTCCGAATGCATAACGTGAATCTGTGTATATGTTGACTTTTTTATTTGTGGCTTGAATACAGGCTTGTGTCAGAGCGGTGAGCTCTGCTGCTTGAGCTGACAAAGTGTTAATACAATTTGTTTCAATGACTTCAGTGTCTGTTGTGACTGCGTAAGCGGCCACTAACTCTCCTGTACTTGTTCTCATACATGACCCATCTACATATAATGTCAAGTCTGGATCTGACAAAGGGATGTCTGTCAAGTCTTGTCTGGGTTTCGTCGTGATAGTAATGACTTCGACACAATCATGTGCCAATGGATCTGTTCCGCCTACTGGTAACAGTGTGGCAGGATTTAACGTATTACAACGTCTGATTTCTATGTGTGGCTGAAACAATGTCAATTCGTAACCGGTGAGTCTCGCTATAGTCAAGTGTTGTGTTTGTGTGCGGTTCAAGAGAACCTCTACTGCGTGTGGTACTTGTACTGTCAATTGATGTCCTAACACTATGGCATCGCTTTGTCTGATTGCTAAAGCTGTTGCTGCCACTGATTTCAGGCACGCTGGAAGTGCCTGAGCTACTGGGTCTAAGGTAGTAGAGAAATAAGCACACGGTTTGTGTGATCCTGCTTGTTCCTGAGTGAGTACTGACAAAGCAGTACCTTCGCGTTCTGTAACAAAGAGTGTAAACTGTTTACTGTAACATGGTGTTGCTAGGACAGGTGCTTGGCATAAAGCTTTCTTTAAGCTTTCAAAGGCATGTGTATGTTCTGGAGTCCAAGGGAGGACAGTCGATGTGGCTGCCTCCTGTGTTGTCAACTGGATGAGTGGTTTTGCTAGAAATGCATATTGAGGGATCCACTGCCTACAGTATGAAGTGAGGCCTATAAAAGCCCGCACCTCCTTTTGTGTCTTGGGTGGTGGCATGTTAGCAATTAACTGGATGCGATCGGGTGTAAGCTGCCTTCCCTCCTTGGACAGCGAGTGCCCAAGGTAAACAACTCGCGGGACACAAAACTGCAGCTTAGAAGGGGACACCTTGTGCCCCTTGTCGGCCAGAAATTTTAAAACCGTCAGTGACGCTTTTTCACATTCAGGTTCGCTTCGGGCGGTGATCAGCAGATCATCGACATATTGAAGCAAGGCAGTGTTAACTGGCATGTGGATACTGTCAAGTTCTCGTTTCAGTGCTTGGCTATAGATGCTGGGGCTTTCTGTAAATCCTTGAGGTGCGCGTGTGAATTTAAAACTTCGTCCATTTAAACTAAAACCGAAAAGATATTGACTTTCCAGATCGATTGGGACACTAAAGAAAGCATTCTTGAGATCAATTACAGTGAAAAACGTTGCTTCTGAGTCAATGGCTGTCAATAATGAAGAGATGTCTGGGACCACGGGGTATTGTGGTACAATGCATTTATTTAATTCGCGCAGATCAATAACTAATCGGTATACTGGCGGAGCTTTTGGATCCGTTCTTTTAAGAATCGGAATTATCGGGGAATTACATACATTGGAGTCTGTTTCGACAACCACTCCTTGGGCAATAAGCTCGTCAATGATTTGCAGTAAAGCCACTACAGCATCTGGAGGTAACTTGTATTGTCGCATTCGTGGTAGTACCACTCCTGTCTTTAGTGTGACTCGATATGGTGTAATGTTCATGCAACCAACATCAGTGGGGCCTTGTGCCCATAAATGTGTAGGTAAATTCTGCAGCCGGTAATCTATGTCTCTGGATACGTAGTGACCTTTAAAGTCACGTAAAAATAGTCGTACTCCTTCCGGAGAGCAACATATTATAGCTCCTAGAGCTTTCAATGTTTTTATACCTAACAAGTTTTCTGGACATGATTTAGTAAGCAATAAATCTGTAGTACGTGTTAATGGACCGACTGTAAGTGGAAGAGGTTGTGTTACGTCATTTATTATCGGTTTTCCTGAGAATCCAAGGGAAATATTTTGTGAGCCTGAGAGGGGTGCCCCTGGAACTTCACTGCGTCTTATAGTTGTTCTGCTTGCCCCTGTATCAAGTAAAAACTTTCTGTCTTCCCCTAATAGTTCACTATATACATAAGGTCCCTCTTGGTCTACAGGAACCTCTATAAGGGGTAAGCCAACTTCCCTCTCTAGGCTATCTCATGAGTATCGCTGATAATCGGGATAATTTGTTTGTGCATACTGATACATTTGTTGTGTTGTTGCTTGAGTTGCAGCAATAGGCTGCGCTTGTGGTGGTGCAACGATCTGTTGTGGAGCTGCCTGTTGCGGAGCTAATTGTGGCGGAGCTAACCTAGGTTGTGCCTGCTGAGGCATTAGTTGTTGATTCTGATCCTGTCTAGGTGGACGTGGTCTCTCATGCGTTCTACCTGTGGCAATATTATGTTTCAGGACTGGACAATCGTGTATATAATGACCTGGTTGTTTACAATAGTTGCATGTCCCTTTCGCAGGACTTGCGGAATCACCCTTTTGATGACTATCGGCTGGAACTGACTGGGCAACAAGCATTTTCATTTTCGTATCTTTCATACGTCTTTGTTCGTGTTCTTGTTCTTCTCTAATTCTATTGTGGTGATATTGTAACATCTGTAGCATCTGTGATGGGGTATTACCTTGCCAGGTACTTTCGAATTTCAATACTCTATTCTTGACTTGTAGCAGAGAATTTTCAACTAATTTTGTCACAAACAGATGTGGATAAGACTCACTACTGGCTTTTATGCCACTATTTATACTAAAACATTTTTCAAATCGAGATAGGAAATCACTAGTGTCTTCATCTGGCTTTTGTTTACAGGCTGAGATTGCACCCCAGTCTTCCTTTTTCGTAGTTAATAAACGTGGCAGTACCTGTATTAGTAATCCTGCTAGTGCTGTAGTCTTTTCCCCAAGCCCTGCTCCTGCAGCTCGGGCTTTTTCTTCGTTTTCTAATGCTGTCCAATCTATCTTTCGGTCTCCCACCTCCCATTCTTTTTCTTTGAGTTTCTCATAAACACCGGCGGGTAATAGGACCTTTAATATTTTCATAATATCGGGGTAGGTATACTCTCCCATGAGTAACATGTCTTTTATCTCACGGTGGAAACCTGCTGGGTCCTTGTCATGGCTGGGTACTACTTTCTTCATTTCTAATAATTCCAGTTTAGTTATAGGCGTGTACACAAACACGCGTGTAAAATTATCACCGGCACCTCTGATTGGGTGCACTTCGCGTAACGGATTCTGTCTATCTATGTGATACATTTTTCTTCCCATAATGGGAACTGGAACGTGTTCTGGGCATACGAAATTTAAATATTGGTTTCGGAATTCTAGAATTTCCTTAATCAAATCAGTACCTGACCCTCTCCATATATTCGTGAGTAGTTCTGTCAATATGTCAGGTAAGGGTCCTGGATCGGAGTGTTGGCTTTTATATAATATAAGGAGGTGTTGAATCATGTATATACTAGCTAAACGCTGTTCATATGGGTCTAGATTCAGAAACGTGTGTGCAAGTACATCGTCATTGTATTCGCCGGGACTGTCAGCCCATTGTACTGCTGACCTGGCTAATTCTTGTTCGTCCATGGAATCAAGCACGTGGTATCCCCTTCGATCTCGGAGTAATTTATCAGCGGCTTGGAATAAGTGTTCAGGGGATTTTGTATTTAGCATAGGGTTTGGAAGATGTCTATTACATTCTGGACGTATTGGACGTATTGGGTCGTTAAAACCTCTGGTATTATTATGGGATCTTCCTCTACCTACATAAGCTATTGTATCTACTTGGTCTGATTCTTGCTCCCCCTCCTCTCTGTTTAGGTCAGTGGCGTCTACCTCTAATCTTTCTTCGTGCATTCGTTCTACTTCTTTGCGGATCTTTCGGTACATAGCTACTATACATAACTGTTTATCATGTCTCCCTTCTGATATATTCTGGCCCCAAGTGACAAGTTTTTGCATTTCTTCCGGATTTACCCCAGGCCGGTCTTGATTTCTGATTACACAGTTTATGAGGAAACGTAACAGTTGTCCCTGTACCTCCGCTTTCTGGTACTCCATGGCTCTGCTAATACTTTCAGGACCTCGTCCTGACTGGACAAAGTGATATATATTTTCTAAATGTGTAGCCATTCCTGGTAGCTTCATTAAATATATTGCAGCTCGTCGAATACGTAATGATGACAGCAGCATTTCGTCCCGTTTACCGGGTACAGGATCATATCTACAATCTACTAGAAGTTCCTTAAGCATGTCGGGAGTTGCTAGTTTGGGCGTACGTTGGTGTGCTAATTCTCTAAGGGAAAATTTATTTCCTCTGGGTGGCGTAGAAAAAATGTCTGTCGTACCTCCTGTAGCACCGTCTGGGGTGCTGGACGTGAAAGGATTTGTTGAAGGTGAGACAGCAACCGTCGTTGCGGGAAAAGCTGTAGAAACAGATGTGCTTGTCGGAATGTGTGTCGGAGCTTGTTGTTGTGGAGGTACAGACGGAGAATCTTGGCGATGAGCATCATCGGTAAGCGGTCTATGTGGTGCGGTATTTGCATACTCGGGAGCTGCGTCATCTAAATAAGAGGAAAGGAAAACATCTTCTGCGGTTCTGGGATGCCCCTTGGGATGTGCTTTTATCGGAAACAATGGAGGTGGCAAGTCTTTTGGTATTTCCGGAGTAGCCTTAGGTAACCCTTCGGCCAGAAGTGGATACATACCATTCATAAGGGCGTTTCTTTGTCTGTCTACTTGTTCTGATTTTACTCGGGTACCTTCCTCAAGTAATAGATTTTCTCGGGTTTTATTTGAATTCTCTCTACCTTTCTCTTCCTGTCTGAGTGCTTTTTCTGTACGTCTATATGATTCTTTACGCCATAATTCAATGGCATCCTTCTGTGACTGTCTGGCTTTCTTTTTCCATAATTCTTCTTCTACTCTCATGATGCAATCTGCATCCCAGGTCCCCGCTGCGGGCCATCTCTGACTCTCTGGTAATTCTTTGGTGTAGTCCACCCATAAATCAAGAAATAATACGGCATCTAGGCCATGCTTATGATACATAAAGTACCCTGGAGTGTCCCTAGGTGGGATGGGAACAGCTTCTTCGAGTACACCTTTTCTAGTTTTGATCTGTCTTAGTTTCGAAAAGAGCGGCATTTTTTGGCCTTATTACTAGAACACACTTTATAAAAACACAATAATGAACAGTCATTCACACCACAGTATATAGAACGTATTTAAAACATTTAACACTTAACAGTTTTACGAACAATGATAACTAATAGAAAACTAGTTACTGACATAATACTGACACTAGATAATACTTATTTATATTTATTTATATGCAAAACATACTATATATACTGCTGAACAGTACAGATACACTGCTAAAACAGTGCAGACCGGATTTGTGTACCCAAACCCGTCTTGACCGGCACAGACTATGTGCACGTTAAATGCCTCCCCGGTAATGGTACTCACCGGGTAGCTCGGAACGGAAGGCCTCGGATCGGAACTGAAACTGGACCGGACTCGACTCGACTCGACTGGACTCGGAACTTCGGAACCTGGCGGGTCTCTGTATACCTCGGATCTTGCTCTCTCAGCTAGGCTCTGGTCGGGATACTTCGCACTTCTCACCGCCTCGTCTGGGTGTTGATCGCAGCCTCAGTCGTCCCCGCTTGGCCGGAGGGAGATACAGGAAATCCTGCAGGTACGCGTTTTTGTCCGTTCAGCTGTGGCAGGAGACCGGGCCTGCAACGCACCGCCGGCGCGTGAGATGAGAAAGTGTCCCTATTCGGGCGCCAATTTATGTGGTAAATATTTCGTTACCGGTACTATTTTTATGAGGTAAAGTCTATTAAGAACAACTCAGTAAAATGAGAGGCAGAATCCGTGGTATTAGAGGTTTTAAAAAGGCTTTATCCCTATACAAAGGAATACAATTCGAATTGTAGGCATTCTATTCCATCACCACGAAAGTTCAGGAAGGAAGGACATATATTATTGACAGGTAATCATTTTTATAGAAAAGGCATTACAGTGAAACAGATGCAGTAGGCGTAACAACTGATAAGACAAAATAAAATATGCATGCGTAACTAGAATAGGCGTAACTAGAAAACGTCATTATACATGATGTCACAAGTGGGTGGATCCATAAGAGAATCCTGCAATGTCAGCAGAAATATTTGGCAGAGATGCGTGCGCAGCCGCATGACGTGTGATTGACGTACAACTAGAGGGAGAAGGGGACTTGACATTTAGCTCTACATGTGGAGACAGAAGTCTGGGGTTATGTCAACCTAATCCCAAATCATATCTAATATCCTATGTTTAAAGAACTGTGTTATCACAAAAGAGAGGTCTCTTTAGGATAGAATCTTATTCTATACTGACTATACTGACTGTTAGTGCGTGTACAAGCGTCTGAGTGTCTACACTAGATGCGAGGGGGTAGGAATATTCCATGGTAACAGGACTATGAATTACTTGCATGAGGACAGCAAGGCCGGGCCCTTTGCTCGGTAGCTGGAAGGATGTTTACCTAAACTGCTAGACAGGAATGCATCGGATGAGGGGCGGAGGAGATAATCTTGAAGGTGAAATACAGTTTTTGGCAGGCGACGGGCTGGATCAGGCACCGTTAGCCGCGCAGGGAGTAAGACAAAGTTCATGGTCACAGATGCAGGCTCAGACTGGAGCTTTCAGAGTCAGAAGGCAGGAAAAGGCTTGATGACAGAATTCGGGCCTACTCGCCTGAATCTGTAAAAATGTGGAAAGTGAACCACATAAAGTCGGTGGCCTTTCATACTTAGGAAAGGAATATCTGACCCATTCATGGTGGATCTGAAAGAGGACATGTTGACGGTGGACGCACATATATTTGCGTCTTCAAAACTGGAGCAGGAGGGAACATACATGTACGTATAGCATGTACATGGAGCCGTTGGGGTCTACGATAGGGGACATAACTGATCACAAAATTCATATTTCCTCAATACTGTGCATGATTCCACATGGTAAGCAGCTACCTGTGTGCTAAGAGTCAGCTTCTGCACCAAAAAATGGCTCCCCCTTTCCATCTAATGCAACTGTGAAATCACCAGAGCAATACGCAATAAATCTCTGCCTGTAATTCCTATTTGCACACAGAGTCATGTTTTCACATTAGTCACAAAACGAAATTTCTTTGCCAATTTGAAAGCACACTTACTGCTCTTTTTTTTGGCAAGTGATAAACACTTTTACAGACTGACACATTATGAATCCACTTTTCAGATTTTTTAAAAAGCACATGTCCAAACTGCTTTTTCAGACCAGCACCATTTGTAACCTGGGTGTCTGCCTACACTCCAGCAAGGGCAACCAGCCTTAGTGATGCTGAATGTATTTGCATTACTGACTGAAACCTCAAACCCCACTCGCTTGTGAATACTGTGCATGATTCCACATGGTAAGCAGCTACCTGTGTGCTAAGAGTCAGCTTCTGCACCAAAAAATGGCTCCCCCTTTCCATCTAATGCAACTGTGAAATCACCAGAGCAATACGCAATAAATCTCTGCCTGTAATTCCTATTTGCACACAGAGTCATGTTTTCACATTAGTCACAAAACGAAATTTCTTTGCCAATTTGAAAGCACACTTACTGCTCTTTTTTTTGGCAAGTGATAAACACTTTTACAGACTGACACATTATGAATCCACTTTTCAGATTTTTTAAAAAGCACATGTCCAAACTGCTTTTTCAGACCAGCACCATTTGTAACCTGGGTGTCTGCCTACACTCCAGCAAGGGCAACCAGCCTTAGTGATGCTGAATGTATTTGCATTACTGACTGAAACCTCAAACCCCACTCGCTTGTGAATACTGTGCATGATTCCACATGGTAAGTAGCTGGCTGTGTGCTAAGAGTCAGCTTCTGCACCAAAAAATGGCTCCCCCTTTCCATCTAATGCAACTGTGAAATCACCAGAGCAATACGCAATAAATCTCTGCCTGTAATTCCTATTTGCACACAGAGTCATGTTTTCACATTAGTCACAAAACGAAATTTCTTTGCCAATTTGAAAGCACACTTACTGCTCTTTTTTTTGGCAAGTGATAAACACTTTTACAGACTGACACATTATGAATCCACTTTTCAGATTCTTAAAAAAGCACATGTCCAAACTGCTTTTTCAGACCAGCACCATGTGTAACCTGGGTGACTGACTACACTCCAGCAAGGGCACCAGCCTTAGTGATGCTGAATGTATTTGCATTACTGACTGAAACCTCAAACCCCACTCGCTTGTGAATACTGTGCATGATTCCACATGGTAAGTAGCTGGCTGTGTGCTAAGAGTCAGCTTCTGCACCAAAAAATGGCTCCCCCTTTCCATCTAATGCAACTGTGAAATCACCAGAGCAATACGCAATAAATCTCTGCCTGTAATTCCTATTTGCACACAGAGTCATGTTTTCACATTAGTCACAAAACGAAATTTCTTTGCCAATTTGAAAGCACACTTACTGCTCTTTTTTTTGGCAAGTGATAAACACTTTTACAGACTGACACATTATGAATCCACTTTTCAGATTTTTTAAAAAGCACATGTCCAAACTGCTTTTTCAGACCAGCACCATTTGTAACCTGGGTGTCTGCCTACACTCCAGCAAGGGCAACCAGCCTTAGTGATGCTGAATGTATTTGCATTACTGACTGAAACCTCAAACCCCACTCGCTTGTGAATACTGTGCATGATTCCACATGGTAAGCAGCTACCTGTGTGCTAAGAGTCAGCTGCTGCACCAAAAAATGGCTCCCCCTTTCCATCTAATGCAACTGTGAAATCACCAGAGCAATACACAATAAATCTCTGCCTGTAATTCCTATTTGCACACAGAGTCATGTTTTCACATTAGTCACAAAACGAAATTTCTTTGCCAATTTGAAAGCACACTTACTGCTCTTTTTTTTGGCAAGTGATAAACACTTTTACAGACTGACACATTATGAATCCACTTTTCAGATTTTTTAAAAAGCACATGTCCAAACTGCTTTTTCAGACCAGCACCATTTGTAACCTGGGTGTCTGCCTACACTCCAGCAAGGGCAACCAGCCTTATTGATGCTGAATGTATTTGCATTACTGAGTCCAACCTCAAACCCTTAAACTATTCTTTTATTATACCAGTACACCTTAATTTAATGTGAAAACATAGTCCATATTATTTTACTTGTTCCTCACATTTAAATTTCTCCCAAAACAGAAAATAATAAACACAACTTCAACAAAAAGAATTGCATTTCTATTATTCATTTCTTAATTTACCATATACATCCCCTCTCAAACTCTAAACTCACCTTTAAAATTAGTTAGTTGTGAAAGAAATGTGGCACTCAAACAGCAGATTATCAGAGCCAGGATCTCTGTTCTTTACACCTCTCTCCTCTCAGCAGAACCAGATAATGGCAAACTTTCCCTCTCTTTTTCCACACATATACATGTTAGTTTCAAATCTCAGTGCTTGCCCCTTTTTTTCAAATGTAATCACACATTTCTATTGGTTGAAAACCAACCCTTTTTCCAAAAGTACCCTTCCCCCAACTTGACTTCTGCCTAGTACCCTTCCCCCAACTTGACTTCTGCCTGCTACCATAGCAACAGCTCATGGAACACTGCTGTGTGGAGTCAGGTCAGAAGTTCGCCAAACAATTTTTCAATTCCACAGAGCAAGAGTGCTTGACTTTTCAAACCTAACAGCAAATCCATAGTACTGTTCTTTGGTAACACATTTTTCTGTACCAATACAAAACATGCTTCTATTAATTTACACATACAGCCTAGTTTTTATTCTAGAATGGTATGAAACAGCCAATCAGTTCTTTTTTTTATGAAAAAAATATGTATGCCTCCATTTCCAAACTGTCTTTCTTTTCATATTGCCATTCTACTGAATTACACCTCCTGAGTGCATCCAGTTCTCCTTTGAAGATGTTCACAGTGTGGATTGTAGGGCACAGCTATGTCTTCTGGAGTGAAACGTTTGCAGAGAAAACAGGTATGGTGAGAGACCTTGCTTTGCCAAATGTAGACATTAAATGGATTGGTCAGAGAGGGTTAAAGTGGCACCAATTGATGCCATTGGTGAAATCCTTCATGCACATCCAACACCCTGACCTCATAATAGTGCACTGTGGTGGCAATGACCTAGGCACTTTGACTGGGGTAGGTCTGGAAATGCTTATGAAGGACACCTTTGCACAACTGTTTTCACTTTTCCCTAAAACTGCCTTTGTGTTTTCTAACATATGCCAAAGGCAAAAATGGAACTGGTCCAATCATTTCTGTCCGCAGATTGACAAAGCAAGAAAGCACGTCAACAAATCTGTTTCTGCTTTCCTCCGTGACTATGGTATGGGTTCCATTTACCACAACAACTTGCGTTATGACATGCAAGACATTTATAGAGGAGATGGTGTGCACTTCAATGATGAAGGGAACAGAGTCTTCCTCTTGAACCTTAGACTCTGCATCGGTACTTACTTGTAGGTACCACTAAAAAATCACTTCATAAACACAACGGCTCTTTTTAGAGCCCCCTAATATCTAAACACTTAAATCTGATTTTCATTTCTTTTTTTATTTTTTATTTTTACCGTACGCTTACCGTACGCGTACCCCGCGATTTTTTTTTAAATCAATAAATGTTTTCTTTGTACTTTTCTGTCCTTCTTTCACCCCCTTACAAATGTTAGGGGGTCTGTAACTCTCCTCCTTGCCCCCTTTTCTTGTTATCACTCTTTTTTTTCTGAGTGAAACACACGAAATGGCGGCCGCCGCTTCCTGGTTTCGACCGATTCAAATGTTTACTAAGATCTAAGAGCCAATCAGAATCGCGCTCGCGCACGCCACCGTACGCGTACGGTAAGCGTACCGTAAGCGCACCGTAAGCTGGCTCAGATATATATATTGATTTAAAGGCTATTTTCTCAGAATCTACTGAACAGATTTACACCAAACCTACAAAAGGCACTTCCTTGACCTGAGGACTTCCTCTCTGCCAAATTTCTAGTAATTCTGTTCAGCCGTTCGGGCTGTAGCCCTGTCTAAAGGTCCTATGGAAAAATGCATGGGAAAAACGCGTTTTGGGACCCCCCTTTTATCTCAGCCCCCGCTTGACGAATCCCCCCGAGACTTTCAGGGAAGGAGCGGAGCGTAGCGCCCCACCTATTTTGAAAAATTCGCGAGGATTCGTCGACCGGCGCCAAAGTTATTCAAAATAGAATGTTGCGGATTTCCTATGGAAACGTGGTCCTAACTATAACTACCTACTGGCGACCGCCAGTAGGTAATATATATATATAACTTCTTCACAAGTTGCCCTGAGGCGAGGACGCACTCGGCTGCAAATTGGTTTCTTCAACCTTTTATTAAAACAAAAACCAGCATTTTCAAACCGAGTCTTCTTACTCATAGGCTGACGCTGGTTAAACGGACATGCTTGCTGGCACCATTACCGCATGCACTACAATGGCCCCTCGTGGGCCTCTCAGGTGAGTTCATTTTCTTTGCATGCTGGGACCTGTAGTTTTTCACTCGAGCCAATAATTACCACAGTGGGTTCCATATGTACCAGTGTCCTCTTTATGGAAAGTTAACCCCAGTGGGCCAAGGGGGTAAGAATCCCTGGTTATTCATACCACATAATATTTGCAGCGCCTGGGGCTAGCAGAGTTCAAAGCCCCTTTTTTTTCAATGCATGGTGATGCTGTCTTCCGCGGCCGGTCTGCAATATATATATATATATATATATATATATATATATATATATATATATATATATTCACTGAAAAAACCATGGGTTTCAGGGGTGTTATAGTTAGCTGGACTTTTCACTTGTACAAAACCATTGAAATTCCCCCGTTATAGTTAGTTCAGCTAACTATAACTCGCGCGCCCGCAATGCACTGCTGATGACGTCACATATTACATCACTCATGACATGGTCAGTGACATCACTCATGACATCACTGATGACATCTCAAATGACATCACTGATGACATCACTGATGACATCATCCAGTGAATGTGTGTTATTCTGAAAATTAAATATGTTTTATATATGTATATCTCAAGGTCGATGGAAGAATAAATGGGTATATAAGTGTCTAAATGGATGGTTTGTTTTTGAAAAATTGATTGTGTAACTGACTGATTAAGTGTATCATAGTGAATACATGGCTTAGTGAGTAATGTTTAAATATGTAAATATCTGTATCAGTCTCTCACTTTGTGTATAAGTGGCTGCATGGGTTGGTGAGTAGCTACATGGGTGTCTATATAGGTTATTAGTTGGTTTTTTGAGTATCAATCTGAGTGTCTGCATGGTTCGGTGGGGGTATTACGTAGTGCATAGGTGCATGAATGAGTGACTCACTGTTTGTATGTGTTGAACACAGTATGTGTGCAGGACTGTATGGGTGGATGAGTGTGTGTATGGGTGTGTTAGTGAGTGAATGACTGTCTCAATAGTGTCTTTATGAGTAACTACATATGTTTTAATCTAGTATATGTGACTATTGGTGTATATATGTGAGTATATGTGAGAGTGAGAGATTGAAAGAGTTCCTGTATGAATAAGTATGTGTTTCTATAAGTGATTGTTTAAAAGACTAAGTATGTGTAAGTTTCCGTAGATGTAAGTGTGGTGGTGTGTGTATAACTGTATATGCAAGTAAATGTATGTTTGATTCTTTATTAGCATGAGTGACTATGTGTGTGAGTAACTATGGATGAGTGGCATTGTGTAACAGGATGTATAGGTGTATGAGTACATATGATGAGTGAGTACATGTATGAGTGACTGTATTGGACTGTTGGTGAATGAGTGGATGTGTATGTGGATCTTAGAATTACTGAAGAGGTTGTTGTAACTGGTATTGGTATGTCCATTGTTTTGAAAATTTTAGTCTCTATTTTTGAATGTTTGTATCAAAGGTTATATTAGGGTGAGAGGAGGTCTGCCACTCTATCACAAGGATGATGTCATCAGTGATGTCATCAGTGATGTCATTTGAGATGTCATCAGTGATGTCATGAGTGATGTCACTGACCATGTCATGAGTGATGTAATATGTGACGTCATCAGCAGTGCATTGCGGGCGCGCGAGTTATAGTTAGCTGAACTAACTATAACGGGGGAATTTCAATGGTTTTGTACAAGTGAAAAGTCCAGCTAACTATAACACCCCTGAAACCCATGGTTTTTTCAGTGAATTTCTGAGGTTTTTTAAATGCTAATTCCTAACTATAACGTGCCTGAAACCTATGGTTTTTTCTGTTAATTTCAAAGGTTTTTTAAATGCTAATTTCTAACTATGCCTACAGAGATAGGACATGTGAAGAAAGAAGAAAAAATGCACAGAAAGAAACAAAAGAAGTGCAGAAAGAAGCAACAGAAGTCCTCAAATACGAAGATAAGTGCAGGAAGAAGGATAACGTGCAGAAAGAACAAAAAGAAGAGCAGAAAGAAGCCTTGTTGCAAAATCATCCTGTACCCTCAACTTTTTCAGACGGATACTGGTGGTAACTGAGTCTGACTAACCAGTCCTAGAGCCAGTGCTATGTTAAAAGACACTTAGAATACAGTGAAAACACCTACATACACTAGGGAACATTATGCGTTGGGGTCCCCCTGTGATTAGCCTTACCTCCTCTATAAGCCCCTAGTATATAATAGGGCATGGGGATTAAAACTACCTCTTAAAACAGGCCACAGGGCGTTTTTGCACACGTTAACTCAGGCCCCGTCCCCTCCTTTCACCATTGTGTAAACACGCCCTGTGTCCGTTTTTAGTTGGGAGATTAAGTTCATTTGAGTTCTGAGGGTCCCTAGGGTCCAACTAGCCCACTAGGTACCTCCAGTAAGTGCCACAGAGCTGCGTTGCAGAGAGGTGTAAAAAGTGGCACGGCCTGGACCACCTCTCTGCAATGCAGCTCAGTGGCGCTTACTGGAAGCACTTGGTGGGCTAGTTAGCCCCCAGGGGCCCTCAGTATTGAAGGGAAATTATATCCCCAATTTAAAACGTGCCATGGTGCGTGTTTGCACACGTCACCTCAGGCCCCGTCCCCTCCCTTCACCACTGTGTAAACGCGCCCTGTGGCTGTTCTAAGTTGAGAGATTAAGTCCCCTTGAATCCTAAGGGTCCCTAGGGTCACACTAGACCACTAGGTACCTCCAGTAAGCGCCACAGAGCTGCGTTGCAGAGAGGTGTAAAAAGGGGCTTGGCCTCAGAACACCTGTCTGCAGCGCAGCTCCCTGGCGCATACTGGAGATGCCTGTTGGGGGCGCGTTTGCAGAGTGCTGCATGGAGGGGGCATGGCCTCCGGCACGATGCCAGTCTTTTATTTATTTTATTTTTTTAAGAAGGGGGGCTGTGTGGTTCCCCTTCTTATTCTAATTTATTGGCCCTGATGACCCCATCCCCCAGGGCCTGTCTCCTAATTATATTTTTTTGACCCCAATCCCCAGGGCCGGCCACTGTTTTTTATTATTTTTAAAAGATATATATTTATAGACACACCTAGGACATGCTGGACAAACCGTACGTACCTATCACCATGACGATTTGCGTGATATTCATTAAAAGGCGACTATGCATGCAATTAATCCACGTGGAATGTATTTACACCACTAGTGAAGCTCTGACATGTCTGATGCTCTACCGTGCCTAATCCCGGTAGACACCCTTGTCGTTTATTTATACAAACATGGGTAGCTATTGACGGGCACATTTAATACACATGCACACCAAGCCATTCAAAGGGGATTCGACAAAAATTCGACCAAAACTATGCAAGAAACCCCCCTCACAGTTAATAAAACACACATCCACTGCCGGATGTGTAATACTTTTTATTTTACTCTCTGGAAAGGGGACGAACATCACTTGCGAGTCCCAGCGCGCTCCTGACAGAGCCCAATGCTGTGTTACACCCACCATTGCCTGCCGAGTGCCACACACCTCTGTATTGTATTCCACTAGCTAGTGCATATGCTATGACACTCTCTAGCCCATGTGCACTGTAACACCACCCCGTGAAAATGTCATGCCACACTTGTCTTCGCACGGGTTATATTGCCCCATCTAACGTGCCTTCCTCGATGCCTATGTTATAACGCACAGTGCTATGCCATACATATTACAATTTGGGATCCATATCTTTGTCACAGTGCATATGCAACGTTACACTCCCCAGCACATATTTTATATTACAACTTTAGAGACTAGTTAGGTTACACAACACTGTCCTGTGCATATTACACTCCAAGGCGCATATCGCATAGCACACGCTAGTGCCTGTGCTATCTCGCGCTCTCCAATGAATCTGTCATTGCGCACAATGTATTGCATATTATATTTCACGCCCGGTTCATCTTATATCACACTTTTTGGTGCATAGTTTATACCATACACTATATCTAGTTTTCATTTTCAATCGTGCTCTCAGGACTATGTTCTATATAACACTGTGTTCACCTACCCTTTTCACGGGCATTACATTTTGCGATAGGGGGTGGAGGGTCAGGGGGTGTTTTTGCCAAGTGAGCCCGGAGTCACAGTCACTAACGTCTTCTTCTTCCTGAATAAAAGTGAGATTATGCTGCATACTTGTTCATATTTTAAGTAGTTTGCACAGACAAAATGTTTTAAAAACAATAACGTTTCTAATACCCGCCTTCTCTGAACAGTTAGCTTGCTGCCCCATCCCCCTCCTCCCTATCCTCTGTTGTGTGAATCCATGGACTAGCCTCCTCCCTCCTGCCATGCATGGTCTGATGTGCTGCCACTGCCCTCAATTTAGTATGATGTACCAGTCCACTCCTCCTGCCCTCCATTGCCCAATTCTATGCCCTATCATTGACCTCCTGCTTAAACTCTGTGCTTAGCTTGCTGGCCCTATTCTCCTTCCCCCTGCCCTCCAATGTCTTTGTGCATGCCCCTGCTCCATCCTTTTTGCCCACCATGTCCCATGGACCTGCCACTCCTATCTACTCTGAGTGTTCTGTTGAGCTGCCACTCCCCTCCCACCAGCCTAGCATTGTCAGATGACTGTAACCTGTCCCTGCCACCTCCACCCTGCCTGTCCACATGCCATGCCTCTATCCTCTTCCTCCTGTCCTACATGGTCCATTGTACTGCCACACCCTTCTGCCCTCCCTGGTCTGTTGTGCTGCAACTGCTCCTCCTGCCTGCCCCGTGTGGTCTGTTGTGAGGCCCCTTCCCCTGAACTTTCTTGTCTGTGCACAGGTCCTGACCCTCCCTTCTATCCTCCATCGTCCTTTGTGCATGCCCCTGCACCCTCCTTCTTGCCCATCATAGCCATTGTGCTGCCACTAACCCTCCCACTTGCCATGCATGGTCTTCTGTGCTGCAATGGCCCCTCCCACCTTCCCTGTGTGGTCAGTTAGCTGCCCCTGACCCCCTCCCACCTTCCCTCCATGGTCTGTGTGTATGCCATCACAGTCTCACTGTTGCTCTTCATGTTGTGTCTTGCTTCTAGTGCCCATCCTGCCTGACCTCCATGGCCATCTTGCTGCTCCTGCCCTGCCCCCTTGCCCCCAGCCCTCTGTTTACATGTGCAGACCCCTACTCCCTCCCTCCTGGCTTGTCTGTTCCATTGTAATGCCCCTGATCCGTCCCTCCTGCCCTTTATGGTCTGTTATGCTGCAGCCTTCTCTCCTGTCTGTCCATTATGGTCAGCTAGCTACCATTGCCTCTTGCCCCTCTGTTCTCTGTTGTCCATGTGCATGGTCCTGTCCCCTCCCTCTTGCTTTCTATGGATTGTTGTGCTGCACTTCCGTCCTGCATGCCCTGTGTGGTGTATTGTGCTGCTGCAAACCCTGATGCCTGCCCTGCAGGGTCAATTTGTTGCACCTCTCCATGTCTCTCCTGTCCTCTGTTATCCAAGTCCATGTCCCTATCCCATTTCCTTCCATGATCCAATGTACCATACTTGCGAACATTTTGAACTTGGTAAGAGGGAGATTTTGAAAAAAAACTGGGGTATTGATTTTCCCCTTTGAGTTACATTGAAAAAGAGGATATTGTAGACAGGAGACAGATCAAATAAAGCCCATTTGAGCTTAAAACATTGGACGTTTCCTGGCTGAATCGGGTCTGTTGGCATGTATGGTTGTACTACCATTGCCTCTTCCTTCTGCCCACAATGGTCTATTACATTGCCACAGCCTTGAAGGAGGGTAGATTTTGTATCACAGGGGGCCCCTGGCCCGTTCTGTCCACACCTGAAGTATGAGACCCTTGTCCTTGCCCTGCCAGCCGCATTTGTAGGCCGTATTAAATTGACCAGCGGGTCCTGTGTTGCTATATAATTATCCTGAGACATCCTTACCACTCAGCCAGCATAAAACCCCTGTGTAGGCCCTTCTGTTCAATATGTAGGCCTCTTTGTTAAATTGACCATAGCTCTGCAATTTTAGTGTATAGCAGTCTGAAGGCAGGTCTGCGAGGCCTTCTGCTCCAAACTAGTAGCCCCCACCCTACCCGAGTGCTCCGTGCTCGGTATCAAAGTTCAACATCCCCCTGAAGCTGTCGACATACAGTAGGCTGCATCCTGGACTGGTACTTGCTTCCTGGGCAGGTTTCCCGCTTTTAAGGAAGTGGCAACCGCAGAGCGTCAAGTTAGGAGAACTGAGGAGATTTTATACATGAATATATTGAATTCCTGTACAATACCCATTATTTTCTGCTTGCTCTATGGAACTTACGATAAGCGATTGGCCTGAGAGACTGACCTTTTCACCCAGTCCATTGTCAGCATTAAGTGGGTAAATGACGAAATGTCTGGTAAAATCTGCAGACGAAGCTTTTGGGTAGCATACGTAGGTAGATGTAGCGTGCAAAGGAGCCCACAAAATGATATAAAAAGGGAGCACCCACAGATATCGATGGACAACCTCGCCGTCTGTATGTAGGTTAACAGGCTGTGCAGGTTTTCCCCAAGAACTGGGAGCTCTTGTCTTCCTTTGCTTAAAATGTCTTGCTCGGCTTTGCTTGAAGTATCTTATTCTATTTTACCTATATGAAATGTCATGTTATGTTTAACCATTGTTCTCTTTACTTTTGCATTTAAAAGATGTTGTATTGTAATTGCAGGAATGCTTGCTCTAAGAGTAAATGTGAGTGTCCCTAGGTAACATTTTCCTTGGTGTAACTTGTTTCTCATGATGCATTTATAGATGTGTTTTCTCTCTCTCTCTGTCAGTCCATTAATTGAGATACAGAGAATATCATGACAGCTGTATGATTATCTGGATTCTGTATTTTGTACTTTAGGTCTCTATTCTGCGGTTTCTTTGAAGTTGCATCTTCTCATTAAACTGCCATTGTATTCTGCCTCCAATTCCATGTCTCATATGTCTGTTTTCTTCATTTTTGGAGCAAGCGTTCCTAGGCACCCTGGCTCAAATTAAGGTGCCCCTTTTGTCCCTGACTCACTCTCATGCTCAGTTCTGTGGTGGCTCCCGGGGCTCTGGGGACCGCCCCTAGCTTCCTTGACCCGTAATAGATCTTCCCTCCAACAGCCTCTCTTGCACGTCCTGTATTGTTGGTTTGTTGCCCCTGCCCCCCTTTCCACTGCCCTCCATAGTCTGTTGTGCTTCCACGGACCTTCCTGCCTGCTCAGTGTGGTTAAATTGTTGCCTTTGCACCCTCCTACCTGCCTTCAATTTTCAGAGTCCGTGCCCCTGGCCTCTGCCTCTCAACAGTATCCTAATGAACAACTAGATTGCTAACATTCTATATTTATTACAAAAGTGTGGAGCGCCTGACATCATCTTGATGTAATCAAAACTGTAATACCTAGAGCATTCCTTTAGAAATTACATATATGAGAGGGTCTTATTGGCATCAAAATTATGGTTAGTGCTCTAAAAGACTAAAATAAGGACATATTTTCTGAGTTTTCAAATAGCGACAAAGCACTTTTAAATTATTTGTTATCTTTATGTTTTTTTATCTAGTTGACAACTTGATTAAATGTTGCACTTAGGGGAGAGGATGTGGTGTTACTTCCAGAACTGCAGACTTTGCAACTGGGGAACCAGGTTGAAGTTTCTGCTTCAGCTCGACATTCTGTGATTCTGGTCAAATCACTTAGTCTCCCCATGTCTACAACCAAAATTAATTTGTTCTTGTGTGATGTAACCAATGCTCATGTAAAGCACTCCAATACCTGACAAGTCTGCACTATATAACACTGCAAAAACACAAAATAATAAGTGTTTTGCACACTTCTGTCATTGGGCTATATTTGGGCTATATCTGGGTGATTTTGGGCTACATTTGGGCTCTTTTGTCTCCGGTGGCCATCTTGGGAGATTTATTTGTTATGAAGTTTCCTAATTTCCTCATGTACTGCAGTCTCCTCAGTCGGAAATGCTTTCAGTTTTTTACTTTGATTCCATCATGAAGGTATTCAGATATGTCACACATTTGCCATGAATTCTGAATGTTAGCACTCTAGTTGCTCATTAGATCACTGTAGTAAAACTACTGCTCACCATGGAAGTCTGCTCCTGGTATTAAAAGTGCATGTTTCAGTCTGCATGTCAGAATTTTTTAATGAAATAGAAGAGGATTTGAGAAGTCACTCAAAATGTGCCCTCATTTTCTTTCTTCAGCATTAATCATAATTTCTATGGCAAAATGAACCCCCTTATTGTGTTCCTTTTTAAATTAAATGTTTTAAGTGTTACCAGTTTATTCCAATCAAGATGGCTTCAGGTGTGCCATACTTTTGTCATAATGAAGACAGTAAGTGCTCTAGTTGTTTTTAAGAACATTCTTGGACATTCTGTCATTGGGCTATACTTGGGCTACATCTGGGTGATATTTGGGCTACATTTGGGCTCTTTTGTCTCTGGTGGCCATCTTGGGAGACTTATTTGTTATGAAGTTTCCTAATTTCCTCATTTACTGCAGTCTCCTCAGTAGGAAATACTTTCAGTTTTTTACTTTGATTCCATCAAGAAGGCATTCAAATGTGTCACACATTTGCCATAAAATCAGAATGTTAGCACTCTTTTTGCTCATTAGATCACTGTAGTAAAGCTACTGCTCACCAGGGAAAACTGCTGCTGGTATTGAAAGTGCATGTTTCAGTCTGCATGCCAGGATTTGAGAAGTCACTCAAAATGTGCCCTAATTTTTCTTTATGCAGCACTAATCATACTTTTTATGGAAAAATGAACCACCTCATTTTGTTCCTTTTTAAATTAAATGTTTTAAGAGTTACCACTTTAATCCAAGCAAGATGGCTTCAGGTGTGCCATACATTTATCATAAGTAGGACGGTTAGCGCTCTAGTAGTTCTTTGGAACACTCTGGAAAGCTGCAGTAGAACACAAAGGAATCAACTGACAGTCTCTGCCCTTGTTGGATGTACATGTTTTACTGAGAATGTCAGACTTCATTCTCACATGACTGAGAAAGATAATGTGAATTTACAGAAAATAAGCTCTCAGTTTAGCTTATAGATCACCTTCCAAACCTCTGTGGTAAAAGCATGAGAAAATATTTTTCTCTCAATCATGATATCCCAGCAGAAGGCTTTTTCACATGGTGAAATCACCTTAGAACATACCACAATTCCTAAAATGAGTATGGTACCATCAACAAATGATTTATAATGTAACTAAAGTCTTAAAATCTTCTATTAACTGCAATGCTTTTTAATGAGGTGCTATCATGTATATTGGTCCCAAGATGGCTGCCAACACTTCTTGGATGAAGTGCTGACAGCCAATCAGATCTCAGGATGAGATGTGTGGTTAGGCTCCGCCCACATATATATATTGATTTAAATGCTATTTTCTCAGGAACTACTGAACAGATTTACACCAGACCTACAAAAGGCACTTCCTTGACCTGAGGACTACCTCTCTGCCAAATTTCAAGTAACTCTGTTCAGCCGTTCGGGCTGTAGCTGTGTCTAAAGGTCCTATGGAAAAATGCATGGGAAAAACGCGTTTTGGGACCCCCCTTTTTTCTCAGCCCCCGCTTGACGAATCCCCCCGAGACTTTCAGGGTAGGAGCGGAGCGTAGCGCCCCACCTATTTTGAAAATTTCGCGAGGATTCATCGACCGGCGCCAAAGTTATTCCAAATAGAATGTTGCGGATTTCCTATGGAAACAGGGTCCTAACTATAACTATCTACTGGCGACCGCCAGTAGATAATATATATATATATATATATATATATATATATATATATATATATATATATATATATATATATATATATATATATATATATATATATATATATATATATATATATATTCCAACAATGGCCCGGAAGCTTCGACGTCGCACTCCCAGCAAAAGTAACCTTTCGGCAATTTCATATGGAAAACCAGCCTTTGCATGTTAGGGAAAAACTTCTTTATTGCCAACGCGTTTCGAGGCAGGCAGCCTCTTCTTCTTAGGCAGCTGTAAAAATGTGGTACAGAGTTCCTCATTGCATGCATCTCATTTATACTGCCCCCAGTGGGCCGCACTGAATTGTGCTCACTTTTATGATGCTTGCAGGGACTTGTAGTCTTGGAGATTCAATTAATTACCCTCAGTGGGTTCTGTGCCATCATTAAAATTAATGTAGCATTGTCTATATTCAAAAGCCCTCCAGTGGGCCCCACGATGCCAGACAGGTTTAATTAATTCCACATTTGCTGTGCTGATCGCAAATTTGACACAGTTCTGGTTTGCGCAGCCTCTCACCTTCCAGAGATGGTGCGACCTCGCACGGCATTCCAACAATGGCCCGAAAGCTTCGGGCCATTGTTGGAATAATTAAAATACACGGCTGCCCTGCCGTGCGAGGTCGCACCATCTCTGGAAGGTGAGAGGCTGCGCAAACCAGAACTGTGTCAAATTTGCGATCAGCACAGCAAATGTGAAATTAATTAAACCTGTCTGGCATCGTGGGGCCCACTGGAGGGATTTTGAATATAGACAATGCTACATGAATTTTAATGATGGCACAGAACCCACTGAGGGTAATTAATTGAATCTACAGGACTACAAGTCCCTGCAAGCATCATATAAGTGAGCACAATTCAGTGCGGCCCACTGTGCATGCAATGAGGAACTCTGTACCATATTTTTACAGCTGCCTAAGAAGAAGAGGCTGCCTGCCTCAAAACGCGTTGGCAATAAAGACGTTTTTCCCCAACATGCAAAGGCTGGTTTTCCATATGAAATTGCCGAAAGGTTACTTTTGCTGGGAGCGCGACGTCGAAGCTTTTGGGCCATTGTTGGAATAATATATATATATATATATATATATATATATATATATATATATATATATATGTGTGTATATATACATATACATATATATATTCACTGAAAAAAACATAGGTTTCAGGGACGTTATAGTTAGCTGGACATTTCACTCATACAAAACCATAGAAATTCCACCGTTATAGTTAAGTCAGCTAACTATAACTCATGCACCCGCAATGCACTGCTCATGACGTCACATATTACATCATTCATGACATGGTCAGTGACATCCCTGATGACATCATTGATGACATCAACCACGTGAAAATCTGATACATCTCCTCACACTCTAATATAACCTTTGATACACCCACTGTAAAATACAGACTACCATTTTCTAAATCATTGACACACCAATACCAGTTACTACATACACACTCACTGATTCCTAGGTCTACACACACATCCACTCATTCATCCATACAATCACTCATACATGCAGTCACTCATCAATACAACACTATCATATGCACTCATACACCTATGCAGACACTCACACACCACCACTCATCCATGCAGTTACTCACACACCTAGTCAGTCATGCTAAGAATCAATTACACTCCCATTTACTCACCTATACAATTATACACACACCACCTCACTTATTCATACAGATACTAACGCATACTTACTCTCTTATATAATCAGTGATGCAAGTACAAACTCGTCCATACAGCCAGTCTCACAATCACTGACTATCATGTAGACTCCTTTATATACTTCAACTCTCACATACACTGCCTTTTACATATGTAGTTACTTGGAAATGTACCACTGAGACATCCATTCACTCACCAACACATCCATACACACACTCACGCACCCATACAGCTGTTTCCACATGCACTTTTAATGTTTTTTAAATCATATCATCCCTGTAATCTCTGGGTTTTTTTATGTCGCCACTGTGTAGTTGTACATAAGCCAGAGTTTCCATAGGAAGAGTGTTTTTATTCTGCTTTGGTGCTGTTTGACGAATCTTCATGAATCTATCCCAAAAAATAGTGAAAATATCTCCGTTCCTTCCTGGAAAGCTTTTGGAGTGACCCGTCAAGCAAATGCTAGGGAAAAGGGGGGGGGGGGGCTCACAAAGCACAATTTCCACATGCAATTTCAATAGGGGTTCCTGAACAGCGATGAAGAGAAAAACACTGAACAGAACTACACCAAAGCTGGCAGAAAACAAGATCTTTCCTCAGAAACCATGCTTTTTGCAATTTGTTGTAAATCTGTTCAGCGATTTTTGAGAAATTAAGGTTAAAAAAATAGCAATAACTAGTGCTGTGGATCTCCCGTTGGAGTCCTGTGTAAAAATAAAGCGTTCTGATTGGTTGGTCCTGTGAGATGAAAGATTGGCTGGCCGCAACATGAAGAGAAATGTTGGAGCCACCATTATAGGACTTGAGGACTCACCGTCTTCGTCCCCAATTCCTAAAATAAAATGTCAAAAACAATACATAGGGCAGAGTAGGGATACCCTGGCTCCTTAACTCTAAAGTTATGAAGTGATACATCACTTAAAAGAGAGTATCCTTTTGAGAGAGTAATCTTTTTTCAATACATAGACATACGAAGGGTTTGCGGAAGAGAAAATGGGTGAGTACATCTGGCCCATAGGTCAATTCACAAAAGGAAGTTTCTGGTCGCAAACAGTAGAGTGAGAATTTGCGACCGTTTGTTATGACTAGAAGTATAGTACCTCTGGTCGCTAGAGAGTCGCTAAGAGATGCACAGATGAACTTCCTCACTTTTAGCTCCTGCCAACCAAACCCGTGAGCATTGCCTAGTCATCTTTTGTGTTGCCATTTATATTCTGGTGAAGAGCCACTGTAACAAATTTGCTACTTTAGCAGGTAAGATAGCACAGGGTGTCAATGCAATAACTGTATATGTGTTTACGTACCCTGAAATCTACAGGTAATTGCCCAGCTGAGTTAATTCAAACTTTCATCTTTATTTTGTTTTCAATTAACCCTACTCTCACCATCCACAGCTATTTCACCTCATAGAACATGCTATACAGAAGTCATTTGTAAAAATGTATCAGTGCGTCAACCTGAGGTCACCTCTCTACCTCTTTCCACTCTCTGATATACGTTACCATCTAGGAACTTGTATAGATGGATCAAGAGATGGTTTGTAAAATTCTATTGTGAAGCAGTACATTTTACAGCCCCTTTCTAAGCGACCTGGTATTCCTGCCCCAGTTAAATACCTATTTCCTTGGGTGCAGTACTTACTGGGTCCAATATTAGCTCCTAGTTAGAAGTTCCTCACCTCCAAGTGAGGGATAACGAGGTACTAGCAGTACTTTAAATGGGCCAGTACTGTCCGGTACTGAGTACTGGCACTTTTTTATTTTGAGTACCGGCACTTCTCAAGAGAGATGTAATACTTTTCATTGGAGAGTACCAGTACATCCTAGAAACAAGCGGGTACTCTGGTACAGAGCACCTGCACTTCTATTTTTCCATTTCAAGCACTGGGTACTATCGCTTTTTTCCCCTGTTTTGAATCTCTATGAATTTGTGCGAATTTCTGGTGTTTCACTGCGTAAAGTCCACCACGTTTTAATTGGGGCTGGGAAAAACTACAGTATGTGGGTGTTGTAATCTTTATTCAGGCATAAACTCCAGAAGCGCTTGGAGTAATGGTGTGCACGTTTCGTAACATGAAATCTTACTATAGCAGGCCCGTGTTTAGAGAATCCATCAGGTGAAAATAGTTTTTCGTGAATTTGAAAACATGATAACCTGCTGAATCTTTCAAATAAATCTAATCTGGTGAAAGGAAGATTAGTATGTGGACAGATTATTTTCGATCTACTCGGGCCAACGTGGCTCAGTTTTACCATAAAGTGAAATCTAAACAATTTATCCTATTCAGTGTCACATTCACAACATTCGGTGGTTTCTAGTTCCAAAGAGACTTTGCAACATTCTCAAATGGCTTTCAGTGATATGTATGCTCCAAGTCAACTGTTTCTGTCAATACACGTTTGTTTTTGTTTCAAACTGAAAATGTTTGAACATGTGACATCATTCATGGAGTTATTTGTTTAGGAAACAAATACACTGAATACAGGTCAGACCATTGTGTTCTTGGTGGCTGAGTTGGCATAAGTATTGATTGACCGCACTGCAATTATCAGCACTTCCGGGATGCTGCTTCCTTTCATATCACCAAGCAGTGACTGCTAACTCCCCTGTTGAAACAACACTATGAGCCTTTTGCCTTAACATAGCTGCTGATAATGGGCACTGATTATGAGTGCATTATTGGACCCTCTCATTTTCAATTTTATACCATGGAAGTATGTGAAGCAAAATGGCCCAGATTTACCGACATTTTGCAACAGGGTTGTGTTACTTTTTTGACACAGCTCCAACTCAAAATGTATTTTTAGATTTACTAAGCCCCACAATGCCAATTTGTGTGGCTTTGCCTGGCTTAGTGAAAAAAAACAGTAGGGCAAGGTAGTATATTACCTTACGTCGGGGAGAC
The DNA here is from genome assembly GCF_964204655.1 of Triturus cristatus. NCBI lineage: Eukaryota > Metazoa > Chordata > Amphibia > Caudata > Salamandridae > Triturus > Triturus cristatus. The sequence goes on from NC_140580.1 coordinate 429,532,202, forward strand.
CTTCCATGGGCCGAGCAGAGGCCCATGGATTTTGGATTTTGACGCAAATCCAGATTCACTAAAGTCTATAAACCTGGGTCTGTGCCAAATTGGTGCCCCTAAAGGAAGCTGGCGTAACAAGGACAAATATCTTTATTTCTCCTTGTTACGTCCTCTTTGCATGTGTGCTGTATTCTGGACCACACACACAAAGAGGTATAAGTGTCTAATAGATTTTGTGACAAGCTAATCTGACCACAATGAAGGCACCCATGCGTCATGGCACAAGAGTGCCTGCGTTAGCACTAAGCTGCCAAAAATGCACCAGGCCACGTACAGCGCACACGTGTTCCACATCTTTGGATACATGGCACATTTCTGCTCTCTCCCTTTCATGCAACGCAGTGTAGCAAATTACCTTGCTACATGGTATTGTGTGAACATTTAGTGAATCTTTGCTGTTGTGTTATAAAACTTAGAATACAAAAACCACATCAAGAGCTGTAAGTATATTTTCATTTATCTACCCAGTTTTGTTAATCAGTCACTAATCCCAGCGAACATAGCCCAGCAAGGCATTTAATTATCAAAGTGCAAAAGTATTTATTCCATAACCAAAATATCTTCAATAAAATCATAGCAGCGGTGCAACATCCTGGCTTTTTCAAGGTCACACGGCTGCATACCACCATTTCATTTATAGCTAAACAACTAATTACTCCCAACAAATGTGCTGAATGACTTTGACCAACTTACCTACCTAGAATTGTTACCCTGCACTCTAAAATATTCTCACTGCAAGATTCAATAAAGCATTCCTTACAGCATATGCACATTATTTTTAAAGCCTCATGCGTATGACACAAATGTTCATAGACCAGTTTCAGTGTTTCTGTACAATATAAACTCATCAATAGTAACTCGCTGTTAACATAAAAAGCCTTACATTACATAGAGCTACAATTCTTAATCAAAAAATATTATAAACGCGTTACTCCGTGTTGTAAACCAAATTTTCATAGGGATCTAACAGAAAAAATACACTATACATTAGTGTAAATTCTACTGGAAACCAATGTCCTTGCTTAAACCAACAATTACATTTCTGATTATAATAAATATTGTAATTCAAGTGCTTTCTCCAACCACCAAATGCATATGGATAGACTCATTATTTGATAAGACAAAAAGGGGACAGAGTCTGGGGACGGAGTCCAGACAAGAAGTTGCAGAGTAATTATGCAGACTCCTACAATACCCAATATAGCGAATTGATCAGTTCGTACAAGGCCTAGTACATGCAAAGTGAAGTCTTAAGTCAGGTTTACTTTACAAAACACATTTGGTTTGGAGTAACACGCTGAAACCCAAATCAGTGCTCAGTCCAGTTGGTCTTAGAGTTGGCATTGTGATGGTAACAGCCGCCTCAGTCTGGCAAATCTCAATTAAGAAAGTTAAAAAGATGTAAAAGTCCAAATAGTTTAATGCTTGTAATTAATCAGATGTAGTTATTCTTAATCAAGTATAGCGTGCCCTCAGTGCACGATCCTTTCATCCTTGCATCGAGCCATGAATTATATAAGGCGCAAATCAAAGACTGCGGTTAACTCCCAGCACTTAGCTGATACCGCAACCATGTCACTTTAAAAAAAATCTTAATTTGAAAGAAAATTACTAACATTGTAAAATACCCAGATACCAGAGCCAGTAAGGGTATAAACCTTTTGGTCACTGGTCATTAATAATATAATTTGTGATGTCAACAGTGGCAATGCAAGTGAGGGCAAGAAGAGTGCACTAGGCAGAGTTATGGTTGCTTGCTTACCAAAACTGGTGGTTTTTCAAATAAAAATAGCAATCATAACTTCATTTTACCTGTTTTTTAATTTTCAGTGCATTTGTGTGTTTTTGTATAAACGTATGAGCAAAGATAACCAAAACTTACTTTTAACAAATTTTTGGCTGAATTTTATTCACATATATCGGATCCAGCTTTCATGCTGGTGTACAACTTAAACTCTTTGTACAATGGAGGTTGAACCTTTTGATCAGCCATGCTTCAGTCTCCACTCCATGAACCAGCTTCTGCAAGGAACAGTGGGCTTTCGGACATGCACAGTGGCCTAAGGAAACAGTCCTTATTGCACATGGTCTTTGGTCATGCATAGTTGTACTGTGTATTTACTCTCTTTAAAATATTCTCTTCAGATTCTCAAAAAAGTACATTTTAAAAAAATGTGCCGATCCACTGACCCAATCCAAAATGTTGGGTCAAAGGATCTGCAATTCCTTGGAAGGATATTGGAAACCTGTGATGAAAAACAGGGTCTTTTTATTTTTTAGGTCAGTATCTGCCCCTCTTGCCCTCCCCTGCCCCCCCCCCACCCCTACACACTGTCTGGGCCAGGTGACGCTCTCCTGGACCGTTAATAGCCCTATCCATTTTTTCAAGACACAAGTATTGTAGTTTAAGTTAAAGGAAAATAGAAAATGTTGTCCCCATGTAGCGTATTTAAATGTCCCCTTGTTTGTCTTTTATGTCTGTAAGCTCCTTGTACTGCGTACTCCTGTCCCTCGTGTTTCCCATTCTCCACGTGCCTTTCCTGTATGTCCTCGGGTCCACAAGTCATGAAATGTCCTCGTTGCAGGCTTCTGTGAGTTATCAATTGATGTGACAAGTCAGGAACAACGGAGAAATGCAGAGCTACTGGCCGGGGGCTGCAATCAACATTTAACACTTCACTTCTTTCTGTGGACAGCATTTTCTTCAAAAACAGGCTTCTGTGACAAGCATCCTATTAACAAGAAACTTTTATAAAGCCGCATATTCATAAAGATGACATAGACATTAAACTGTCAACGAGGCAAAGAAGCTCCGATCTCATTTAGCATACTAAATCATTGTATTCCTGAAATATAACAGTGTTCATCTTGTAGCAACATAACAAAACATGTATTGGCAAAGTCAGTGTATTTGGCATTGGCAAAGTAATGGCGTGGTAATTCTTTTTTTTTATTGTAAGAAGGTTCCTTAAAAAGAAAAGGAAAAAACCAAAGCAAAGCATACTGCCACCTAAACATGGCAGCCTTATGCTTGCATAAAAAAAATTCAATTAAAAAAATAAAATAACCATCTCAATAGAGCAGTACGGATGCTACCGAGTTGGCCTAACGTTAGGGCACTCGACCTCGGACCTGGGGGAACCGGGTTCGAGTCTCGGTAATGATGCTAAAAGTTCTGTGAATCTGTGCAAATCACTTAATCTCCCCGTTACTAACAACAAATGAATGTGTGTCCTCATGTAACGTAACTGGCGCTATGTAAAGCGCTCTGATACCTGATTGGATTCGGGTCAAGTTCGTGCTATATAAAACTCTGCAAAAAAAAAGTGTAGTTAGAACAGGAATAGAAATCCTGTTTTATTTTATTGCACATCAGGAAAATATGCTTCTTATTTGACTAAAGGCCAGGGCCTATTAGCTTTACATTACTAGCACCTGAAAACATAGTTTAATCACATAAGCATGAATAAAAATTGGAGTAGTGAAGTATTGTCAACTAGCCCTGTCACGGAAGCACCCTTCTTTTTATGATATGTGCACACGTGATCAGGAAAAATGCAGTCACTCATAGTGCAAGGGAGCCAGTGGCTGGAGTGGGCTGACATACTGCCACATGCTATGGGCTGTGACAGAAGAAAGCAAAATGTAAATGACAGTTAAAGAGACCAATTGATGTAGGGGGCTGCCTCAAAGCCCCTCTATGTATGTATCTATGAATGTATTTTGTATACATGCATTTATTTGATTAGATGTGTAACATTCTTACGGGGATCGGTGTAGAGGACAGGATCAAGGGCTCACTAGAGACAACCTCTGCTACAAAGGGAAAGACAGCCACTGCATGACACATCACTCAGAATGATGCACTCTGCCCCAGTCGTTCTGGCGCTTGGGAGGGTTTTTTCGCAAGGCGTGTACAACCAAAATGGCAGGATGGGGATTTCAGATTTCTGAGCAGCGCACATGATGTCAAACCTGGGATTATTCTTCATAGTCAAGTAAATGCCATGAGTTCTTAGAAAGGGTCTGAACCAAATTTTATACATAACCCTTTCCAGCAGCGGTCTGTCCACTAACGGATGTCTGAGTTTCGCAAACCAAGATGTGGCAGAGTCTCTTTCAATGATATGCATCACAACACACTTCATTTCCTGATTTATCATTGCAATCTTCACCCTCTCTTACAATTTTTATCCCTGACTTTTGCTTCAAGATCGCTCATTTTCATTCTTCAGATCTTCTTTGGGCTTAGCCTAGCTCTTTCCTCCTTCCTGGTGTCAGGAGGAGTTTGGTGCCTAGCTAATTTCTTAAGAGCTATCTGTATCATCAATCAAGTGTTACTTGATTGACACTGTTTTTTCCCCTTCTTATTTTTTCCTTGTAACTGTGGCAATTTGAGAAAGACACTTGACACCTTCCATGTGCATAATGTTTTGCAGGTTGGCACAGTCGCTACTGCGAATGAGAAGAAAGAAAGAATGTATTAAGCAGATACATTATATTTCAAAGAAAGCCCTGCTTTGAGCTGTAGGAGTAAAATTCGCAATATAAATTGGGTGGCAGCCTTTAATAACAGGATCCATCATTTGCAGCTGCAATAGCAAACGAAAATAGCCCAAGATTTTTAATAACGTTTAGCCATTTAAGGTTACTGATGAACGAAAACCGAACAGTGATTTACCTACTTGAATTTATTATTCAGCCGGCTGATCATCTTTTGCCAGATCACTTGAGAAATCCACTGATGCGTTCCAGCTACAGGCCTGATAACGGCTCAAAGCACAGTTTCTAAAATCAGACCTTTCAACATTCCACTTAACTTGTACAAAAATGGAACCCTCCATTTTCACTCAATCTGCGGGCGGGCGGGCGCGCGCGTTTGCGTGCGTGCGTGCGTGGGCTAGCTTCCTGATTTGAACTGTATTCGAACAGTCGGTCTTTGCAATTGACACGTTTTCCTCCCTTGTTTGCCTAACCTATTGAAAAATGAGCAAGGACTTACGAACTCAAGTTATGTACACTGCTTCTTGCAGTTCTATAATTTATTTATCCACCTTGTCACCCTGTATTTGCCTTTCCCTGGGGAACAGCCCTACGTTCTTTGCACAACAATGACTGTACGCACTTGAGGCACCTGTAATGTTCTGCCATAAACCCGGTTAATGATTGCAGTCAGCTAGTCGTGATCCGGCATGGGAGGGAACTCTGCTACTATTTGTGAACATGGCACCAACGGACAGTTACATCTGCACTGGTCTGTCTGTATTAATGTCAGTGCAAAATTCCCCGGTCATTAGTACAAAATTGAAAGTTTACTTTTTCATTAATTTTTTACATTTGCTCAATTTAGAGTTTATACTGAGATTCGAAACACGAAACAATGTATATGTAAAACGAAATGATTTAAACCAAATCATACTGACGTGAATTATCTGGACGAAAGACATGGGTCACTGTCATAAAACAGGATTTTTCGTTGCTGGAGAAAACTAGGTTATGTACATGTGTATGTGAGCATTAAAAAATCATGTGCCAAAAATCTGACCAAAGTCACAAAAGCAACTGGAAACTTCTGAAGGGCCTCCATCTGCCAACTCTTTATCACCCAAACACTTTGTCTGCACCTTGAATTTTGATCATCAACCAATTTCTGATCTGTGCGTTTTACTAAGAATTAATGACGTCATTTGACCAAAAGTACAGAGGTAGTGAAAGTTGGACCACACACTCTTTGATTTCCTGATGACATCAAAGGAAGTCATGTTGCAGCTTTACAATAAGTGACATCACACAGATTGTAACCCTGGTGAAATCACAGTAGCTACATGTAAAAATCCTACAATAAGGTACAATTAATAAATATCCTTGAAGCACAGAAAGTCAATAAGAGAACATGCGTGGCATTTGAAATCCCAGTTGACCCCTTAATGAAACCCTTATAATCAGTTTCTGCATACAAAATGGTTGTTCATCAGTGGCTTGTGGGCGAGAGTGGTACAGGAAAGAGTCCGTATGAGCACCCCCAGGGCACAAGTCCTAAAAAAAGAAGTGGGGGGGACACTCCAAGTCAGGTGGTGTCACAGGAAGTGACCTCACAACAGGAAGTGATGTCACAAAAGGTAGTCCCCTCTTATTACAGGGAGACCCGCTTCCCTTGGGGGGCCACGTTAACCCACTATGGAATGTAGCATCATTCTCTGTGTTTTTGGGAGCGATTCTGTGAAAAGCTCTGTGAATCGACCCACTCTGGGTCATGTTTTTCATTTCTAGCGGCCACAGAGTGGAACTGACCCCACTGGAGTTAGCACGCCATGCAGACAGTTCTCCGTGTCATGGCTGTGGCGGCGTACAGAATGGCCGCACAGTGCAGGCCTCTGCACCGGTGTTTCACCCTGGGCGAATGTCACAGGACAAACAGCCTCAGCAGACAAAATACAAGATGAGCAGGTGAAGGATTCGCATCCAATTTCCAAAAATGTGCACACACACTCAAACTAACAGTAAGTGTCAGTCGTATAATTTGTGTATTGCAAATACAAACACTCACCTTTTCTCCCTCCATCTAGCGTGCACAAGATTGACAGCCATCCCTGTACTTGGGAGATCGACGGGGCGGCCGTGTGGGCAAGTAACGCCATAATTGAAAGTCCAGCTTTTGGGCAGGGGGGACAGCGTCCACCCGGTAAAATAAGTGGGGGGACGCCGTCCACCAGCGTGGTACCCCGACTGGAGCCCTGAGCACCCCCTTGACTACTATAATCTGGGGACATGGCTCATCAGATAGCTGATGGCATGGTGGTTGCTAGGGACACCAAATGGGTTTTATTTGCAATGCCCAGTGATTATTTAATAACATTAATGCCAGTAATCCTAATATTTTTCAGTTTTAAAATACAAGCCTACATTGGAACCTGTAGCTATAGCATGAGTTACGCGCTAAGGCTATTTGAAGGTGGCATGTACCTTTCAATGGATGCACATGTACATGTAGGCTCCCGTTAGTTAAATCTGTAAAAGGTTTTAACTGTGCATCCATTGGGTTATTCCAAGTGTTGAAAAGTGACCCTTTCTGCAGGGTCACTCGCATATGTTTTGGATTCCTTCTCCTACTTTTTGCTCAATTCGTTTTTGTTGGCTTTAGGACTCTGAGCACTTTACCATTACTAACCAGTGCTAAAGTACATGTGCTTGCTCCCCTAAACATGGTAATATTGGCTCATCTCCAATCAGTATATTTAGTTTACTTATAAGGCCCTAGAATGATTGCACTACATGAGCCCAGGGCCCAAAAACAAAACGCTACTAGTGGCCCTGCAGCACTGATTGTGCCAACCACGTAAGTAGCCTTCAAATATGTCTCAGGCCTGCCTTTGCAGAGCTTGTATGTGCAGTTTAAACTGCCATTTCGATCTGTCAAAATAAACATTTTGGCGGACCCAAACCTTCCTTTTTAATACATATAAGTCACCTTTATGGTAGGCCCTGGACAGCCTGGAGGGCAGGGTGCAATGTTTTAAAAAAAGTCGGATATACCTAGCGTTAACCATCAGGGACTATGTTATTACTTTATTCACATCAGTATGGATAGTGAAAAGACATCAAAAAACATCTGAAATCAAAAACCTATCCCTACTAGTTTTTATTGAAACCCCTATGCAGTACTTAATTTGTGCCGGTGGTTTCCGGTGCTCAGCACCGGCTCTCAATTGTCAATACGGGCACTTATGGCTGTCTGCCACATGGTGGCGCTGTTTGCCTGATTTAGAGCTGAGCACAGCAACAGTTGTTTATTAATTAAAAATACATTACAAATGACTAATACATTGTGTCCCAGCAATTCTTTTAGCTTTGGGGCCTGGAAGAGTTTGAATTGTCACACTTGTAGGAGTGTGAATGTTTGAAGTTGTGTTGGTACTCTTGCAGGCAGCACTGGTAGGGGCAATGGCTAGTGCAAGCTGCAAAAGCTTCCTGATGAGGACCCTGGCACTTATTGTTTTACAAATTAAGCACTGCCCCTATGTGTACACCGAGAGGGTCATGATTACTTGGAGTAATATTGATAGGCTCCTCTGGTACTCAAATTAAGGACTGGTTTCAACAATTGGTTGTTTCTAAATGAATTAGTACTCTACGGTATGTTTTTGTTGAATGCACAGTAATTACTACACTGTGTGTGTCACAAGTTAGTAGTCATCAAGTTTAATAATGTGTTGTCACTGTCCTGTGTGTGGTACATTTGATCAATGTTAAGGATGAGTGATGTCCTTTTTAAAGACACATTGAAAATGCAACGACTATGTTGGACTGGACTGTGAAATAAATACACAGACCAAGTTTATTGATTCACTTGCCCTAGTTTTTGAGCAAAGTGACTTAAAACAACACAGCCACCTCATATGTTTTGTGCAACTTTTAGAAAGTTGGCATTTTCTTGCTTTAGCCATTTGGCGCCTGTAGCCTGTCTCTGATCACATGAATAGGTGTAGTTGTCAGTTGGGTTTTGTATATTCCTCCTAGACAGCTACACACAATGGGAGCCTATGTGTGACTCAATGGGCATCTCTGGCAGGATGGGAGGGAGGAGCTGGGCACACCTCACTTACACCTGAATAGTCTGTGTCCTGTTCACAAACAAAGGGCTGCTTACCCTCCTGTAGTGAGACTGGAGCCAGGGCAGGAAGGGAGGTCATCTGTGCACTTTGAAGGCATATCATTAAAGTCTTTCCCACATCAAAGGCACCACTGGGTATAGGTACTGGACCTCAGACACCACTTCTTCAATACACTTCAGGACTTGTGGATCTTCTTGTCTGAGTGAGAAGGACTGGACCCTCATGTCATAAGCCACCTACCTGGAACCCAGATGATTCAAATGGGGCAGTGACGCTAGTTCCCGAATCCTTCCGAGACTTGCCCTTGGTTTACAGGAGGACACACTGCTCTGGTGGCAAATCCCAAGGGGAAAGGGGTTGGGATGGAGGGAGCATGTAAAGTCAAATATGCTGTGGCTCGTCTACTCAAAAGCAACACTGCAGCAGGTATTCCCACCAGACTGATGTCTGGTATTAACTCTATTTCTTAATGTATCACCTCACACAAGCTTTTCAAATCTCAACCAACCTTTAGTTTTGTTTTCACTTAGATTGTCCGTAGAGGCTCATTTAAAAATTTTCGGAAACTGTAGCAAGTATGATTTCAGCATGAAACCCACAAACACATTTGGACGGGGTTAGCTTAAACCAAGTTTGCTCTGGCAGAGCCCTACCAACAGTATGTACAAGTTGAACAAAAACACTGGTTACATTTGTTTGCAGCACAAAGTTGCGACTGAGCTCAGCAGATAGTAAAATCAAGTCTGTTAATGCATCTATCGTTTTCTTCTTGGTCTTTTTTCCATTCATGTGCTAGACTAATGCGAGACGTTCTTTGCGGTGAGGTTGAAGCAGGAGGATCAAGGGAGCTGGCAAGACAAAGTCCTGGAAGTCGGGAAACAGGTAAGTGGCAGGCAAAGAAGCTAAGCGAAGGGGAGGGGTGTGGACGATCTTAAAATAATACTGCTTTAGGACGGTCATAGAGGTCACATTCTGATTGTTTGTAACAGGAGCAGATAATTAGCTTAATGAGGCTGCCTTCTAGAAGGTGCTTTAGAATGTTTACAAAGGTCGCATTCTAATTGCTTATAGCAAGGAACAGGTGCAGAGGATTAATTTGATGAGGCTGTCTACTAGAAGGGGTTTTAGAATTTTCCCAAAGGTGGAGTTCTAATTGCCTATAGCAAAGACTAGGTGGAGATGATTAATTTGATGAGGCTGTCTTCTAGAAGGTGGTTTAGAATGTTTACAAAGGACGCATTCTAATTGCTTATAGCATGTAACAGGTGCAGGGGATTAATTTTATGAGGACTGTCTTTCTGAAGGTTCACATTGAGGTCATCTATGCCGGTTGCTTGATGCTTATTCTGGTGGGTTTTCTAGATGTTTCCATGGCGCCTAAAATCTGACCTTGCATATGCATGCTAAAACATTTGTAAAAGCTATTAAGCCTTTTCAAACAAACCGGGGACCACCAGTTGCAGCTAGCTATTACCAACATGTAATATGGTAAAAAGTCAGAGTACAAGATGTTTGTTCATTCATAAGTGTTGGGAGGAAGGAGTCATGCCGGTATATTATGATAGTCAAGAGAGGTGAGCTGTGGCTGGAATCCTGACAATGCATCAATTGACCCCAGAGGGACTCCAAAGGTTAGCTGGTTGGCATCCTGATCTGAAGCTTCAGGGACATAATAGGCTACCAAACACTGCACCTGGACTCTGCCATCTGTGAGTCAACCTTCCCAAGTAGTACCACCCTAATCCTGGACCCTTGGAAGTGGGCCTAAGGCACTTGCTAGAGGAACAGATGTATCATCTCTGCTGAGCGACGCATCACTGAGCAGAACCGACACATCTCCTTGGCTGAGCGGCGTATCGCGGAGCAGAACCAATGCATTGCTACTGCTGTGTTTATTGAACCCATCACAATAGACTTGCATCGCAGCTGCCTCTCGCATCTTGGGACTGACATATCGCCTTCGGAACCACTACTGTATGACACCTTTCCTAGCGCAAGCTTCTCGCATCCCTAGTCGAAGGAAGCCTCAACAACGAAACTCCGCTAATCATTAGAGACGCATTGCCTCTGCTGCGCCTCGCATCCTTGACACCGGACTTTGCATAACAAGCTTAGTTGACAGGATCCTCAACGATGCAACAGCACCTAGCACCGCAGCCTCACCACATCTTCGCACTGATGATTTGCCTCTGCTGCTTGACGCATCTCTGACACAGATCCATACAATGCTCCATAACCAGGATTTAAGGTACTTTGTTCAGCGGGCCTTACTGGGTCCCTGTTGCAGTCTTGTGCTCCATTGCAGTCAGCCTGAATTTGTGACTTTCTCCCTCTCTGGCGCAAGTAGATATACGGATAGCGCATTGTGCTTTTCTGCACTGCTTTTTACTATAAACTTTAAATTTCAATACCTTTGGTTCTAATAATTGCATTTTCATTGTTTTGACCTTGTTTTCGTTATTAAAGTCAGATATATTTTCCCAAACTAGTGTGGAATCATTTTGTGTGATGTTTTCATTGTGTTACTGTTTGACGTGTTGCCAAAATACTTTACACACTGGCTCTAAGTTAAGCCCGATTGCTCAGTGCCAAGATACCAGAGAGTGAGCACAGGCTAATTTGGAGGGTTGCTTGTAACTTACCCTGATTAGGATTACAGGTATTGCTTGACCAGGATTTATGCCCCAGTCATCAGGAACCCAATTCCTAACACCTAGGTTTGGACCGTCAGTATGTGTCGAATGGTACTGCACATTTTTGGTACAAAAAGATGATGGTAAACATGCATTTGCACTTTAAAACTGTCAACATTTTTTCCCTACTGAGAAAATAGCACGCCTTAGCAAATCCCATGCCTCAAGCCCCAATCAAATTCCAGGCTAACGTAAATCTAAATTATTGACAACAGGCTATGCATTTCTTCTTTGCTATGCACTCCTCGGAATCTGGTCTATCCATAGAGGAATCTCATTTAGAGATCTTTCCAAAATGAGGATTCTCCTACCTGTAAGGATGTAACTTCTAAAGATCTTTGGGTCGTTTAATCAAAACGCTAGTCCCCCTGATACTCAAACGTTTGTCCTCTGGGGTGGGCTTTATTCAATTCTGACACTGTCTTTCAATGCCAACATCTGAAACGGCATGTCCCTCTAGTATCGGTTTCTCGGGGTAATAGGAAGCTTTATCACATACTGCCCCCATAAAGGGCATTTTAAAGTCACCCTGCTGTTGAACAGGTGCCTAGGACAGTTTGATATGGACTGGGCTGATATAATCATGTCTTCTGTATGTTGATACTCTATTCAGGACCAGCTGTAATCTATAGAGTTTATATACTAAAGTTCAAGAAAATATGGAGGGCCTCAGGGGGCACGCCCAGTCGCAAATTGGGGCATCCAATAAGGAACAGAAACTGAAATGTACACAGCTTGAAAAGGAGATCCAAGACCTGGTGAAGTAGTTAAATCACCGCCTTGCCCTTAGACAAAAGGAGCTTATAGACTTGATGGAAGGGGAAGCCAGGGCCCAGGCAAGAGCCACGAGATTCAGGTTCTACGAAATTGGTGACAAGGCCAGCCTGGCTTGAACGGTGCAAAACTTCAGCGAGGTGGCGTTTGCCTCATATTTTGAAGAAATATATACATCCACAACGAGACACACTGAGGAGGACTGCTTCGACTTCCTTAAAGATATCAGTCTGTCAGGCCTGTCCATAGGAGACAAGGATAGCTTAGAAAAAGACTTAACGGTGAAAGAGATAACGCTAGCCGCCCACGCACTGCGTTCAGGGAAGGCCACGGGTCCAAACGGTCTCCCGGTAGAATTGTACTAATGTGTGCGAGACAAGACTGTGCCCCATCTTCTATCGATGTTCCGAGAAGCCGAACAGGAAGGGAGGTTGCCCTATGATCAGCGGATGGCAATGATAGTTGTCACACCCAAAGAAGGCAACCCCCAGCGTGTTGTGGGTCTTATTGACCGATATCACTGCTTAACTTCGAAGTAAAGGTGCTAGCGAAGGTCCTGGTGACGCGGCTGAATGCAGTATTGACCTCACTGGTGCACCCAGACCAGTCGGGATTTATGCCACACAGAAGCACTAGACTTAATCTCCGCAGACTGTTCGGAAACCTGCATGGAACGAACCTAAGCCCCTCGGTGCCGGCAGCACTTCTGTCCCTGGATGCCAGAATGGCGTTCGATAGCGTGGAGTGGATCTACTTGTGGGTGGTGATGAAACGCATGGGATTCGGACCCGAGTTCTCTGGTTGAGTAAGATTGCTATACAAACATCCGCTAGCCAGGGTGAGGGTTAACGCAACAGTCTCCAGAGAATTCCCCCTGCAGAAAGGGACAAGGCAGGGCTGTCCTTTGTCCCCGATATCATTTGCCCTGGCCCTTGACCTGTTGGTGGCATGGATCCAGCAAGACCCTCTGATATGGGGTATCATAGTAGGCGATGAGCCTGAATACCGAATGTCCTTGTATGTGGACGACATCCTGCTATACGTACTGCAACCACGGCAATGGATTGACAGAATTCTGCAAATATTCCGTATTTTCAGAGACTTCTCAGGCTATCGCATTAACTGTTTCCACAGGCGGTGGCGTCCCAAAACTAACCTCCAGATGCAAAGTCCCGGTGGAGCTCGAGCGGGTTCAAATATTTGGTAATACACATAACGAGAAATCCTCAAAGTTTCTATGACCTGAATTTGTTGCCCCAGTTGACCAGGTTTAAACGGAACGCCCAGATATGGAAGGCGCTGCCGCAGACTCTGATGGGCTGTGTGGCACTGTTCAAAATTATGACACTCCCCAGGCTGTTATATGTCCTGCGAAATTCTCCCTATTGGATTCCGACGAAATTCTTTCATTTATTTGTGGCGGAATTGCACTCACTTCTGGGGAACGGTGGGGTATAATGAATAGCGCTTCGTAAGTTACAAAGGGGTGTGTACGACGGGGGGGGTTGGGGATCCCAGATGTAAAACTATACTACTGGGCATCTCAGCCGGTCGTGGTAAATGGCTGGGCATTCGGGGGTCAGACAGAGCCAGCGTATAGCGTAGACAGACTATACATGGGTGACAGGAGATATAGCTCCCTACTTTATGGGAAAAAAGGGAACCAAGGACCTGCCGACACAAACAGTGATCAAAATGTGGTGGCAAGGGACAAAATACCTGGGCTGGAGTGACAGGCTGACAGGAATGACCCCCCTGTGGTCGGGTGACCAACTGGCAGAAGTTTCCAAGTTAAGAGGTATCGCCAAATGAGAACTACGGGGGCTGGAAAAATTGGTAGCTGTCTGGAGAGGCCGGGCCGGGTTACATTCCAGGTTCTCCAAAAAGAGTATGAAATGGGCTCAGGAGTGAGGCTGCGATACCTGCAGCTGGGCCATGCCTTACGTAGACACATCAAGGAAGAGGAGGAACTGGCGGAAGCATTCCCATTAAAGGACATCCTATTGACAGATCCTCTAGTAGAGAAGGTCATCTCGTTAACAAATAACAAATTGGTGAATAATGCACCAGACCCCATGGGACCGCTGCAAACTGTGTGGGAAAGGGACGTAGGCACACCAGAGGACTCAGATTGGGTAGAGGCCCTTCAAAGCCCCAGGGAAATTGCAATAAGCTCCCATTTTCGCCTAATCCAACTAAAGGTTCTACACAGAGTATACTGTTCCCGGGGACTGTTGCGCCGACTAGCCAAGGTAGAATCAACTCTATGTCACAGGGGGTGAGGCCAAGAGGGCACATTTCATTATCTCCTTTGGGAGTGTCCAGAAACGCAGAAATATTGGGGAAAAATCAAAGACATAATGTCACAAGTGTCTCAGCTGACAATCTCCATGGTGCCGCAATGGCTTCTATTGGGGATAGCCAGGTAGGAGGATACCAAAATAAGGCTGGCGTTGACAGGCGTGGTGACTAATAGTAACCTGGCCAGGTGCTGGGGGCAAAGGAACTACCGCGAGTGAGAGACTGGCAAACAGATATGGAGTGGTGCTGGTCAGCCGAACGTACGATATACCAAAGTGGGGTATAACCAAAAAAGCTGAGAAAATCTGGGATCAATGGCGGGTGTTCCGCGGGCTGTGAGGGGGGGTCCTGAACAGGTGTGATGAGCACTGTAATTCTAATGTCACAGCTTTTCAGATAACAAACGATAATACTGTAAACAACTGGTCAGAATTTTACTTTTATAAACTGTATCACTGATGTACTGCTGGTTTAATGTTGTTGCAATAAAAAAACATTAAAAAAAGAAACTATGGAGGTTGCTGGGGTCCTTAGCTGTAGCATCTCTGTTTTGGTTTTGCAGCTGTTAACACAACCCCCTTCCTTTCCCAACCCAAAAGCCTATTTGCATCTGCCTTTAACATGAGTAAATGCACAAATGTGTTCAGAAAGGCAAAGTGCATGCAAAATGTTGATGAATAACCAAGTTCACGTAGTTTGTGGGTGTTCACAAACCTTTTCTGGCAAAACACCCTAGAACGCCTAAAAATAACAAGTGCACAAAATCACATCATTTTTTAGGGGAAATTTCAGGAACATTAATTGAAAATAAAATATATATAAAATATAATATAAAATATATATATAAAATTTCACATAAGGACAACTCTCTTGTATAAAAACAAAACGCAATGCGAGATACAAGCAACACACTGGTTCAAGCAGAAAATGGTTCTCGAATGATACATGAACCACTCTCCAACGGCCAAATTATTAAAAACTGTGAATTACATGAATTTTGCCAGCATAATTAACATTTAGCCTGCCCAACTAAAAACTCTATTGGTTCCTGGAAGCCAATGTACCCATGCTGAAATTACACTTAACTGGCAGAAGTTCTCTGTGAGCAAATCCCATTCGTGTATGTATTTTGCACTGAGGTTGAACTTTGAGAAGCAGATTGAATTGTGCAAGAACACAGCATGAAACTCTCTCTGATGAAATGTGGGGTTGTGTGGCGGCACACAGACTACATCATGGTCACATGAATTTTTCAAGATAATACAGCCAATTAACAACTTTCTATATCTGATCTCCACAGCTAATCCAAAAGCCTAGGACAGTCTCTGAGGTTAAAGGGCCACTAAAGAACAATCATACCTTCGGGTAATGTTCGCGCTATATAAAATCGCATTAAATAAATAAATAAATACATAAATTCCTCTGTTTTATCAAATGACGAGAGATTTACCAAACAAGCTAAAGAGATTAGGTTTTCCTACCACTTCTTAACAGTGGCGGCCGGTAGGCAACGGTGGCAGGGAGGGGTAGCAAATAAAAAAAGAAATAAATTAAAGAAAATGTACCTCTTCCTAGCATCGCCAGCCGCTGTCTCTCTGCCGCCTTTCTTCCGTCACAGCAGGAAGAACCTAGGCTACCCGCCAATCACAACGCTGCAAGCGTTGTAATTGGTCTGAGCGCTGTGGTTGGTGCTCAAATGGATACAGGGAGCCTGGGCACGTTCCCCACCAGGCTGTGTAATGCAGCCTGGTTGGGAAGATGTAAAGTGCGCAGGACTGTTTGGCCGGGCAAAGACGGCTGGCCAGAAAGTCAAGCCCACTAAATGTGTGCTCACCACTCCTCCCTCCCCGCACCTAGGAACAGGAAAAATAAAATGATAATAACATCCCGTTATTATCATTTTCTTTTTTCTATGCACTGGTCTGAAAGCAGTGGGCCGACCTTCCTCCGCCTTTGCGAAGGAGCCGCGCCTGCTTCTAGAACATATTTTGCCTGTGCGATTGCCTGCAAGAACCTCAGTGCCTTAGCCGTAGCCCTTCTCTGCATATTTAAGGGTCACGAGATGTTTATTTATGGTGTTCAGCATCAAATAATAGACCCCTAAATACATTCTGGATGGGTGGTTATGCTTTCTGCACAAAATAAATACACAAACGAAAAAATAGAACATCTGTGCTCATTCAAGTACTGATTCTATGAATGACATGCCATTGCACAGGCAAGAGTCCACGTCAGGCAGACAGACCAAATCAATGCATGATTGATATGGGCTGGTCAGCATGTGAATGATACTTACTAAATCCAATTGGTGAGGGGAGCTAGACCATTGTCCCCTCTTTTTGCAAAGATTGCATACACTCTGTGAAATAGATGAAGTGGCTCTCTAGCCAGATCTAAATAGGGAACTAACTGCACATTCCAAAATTTCAACAAAAATGTATCTAATCGATTTCATAATATTTGGACATAATGAGGGCAGCTCTGATTTGTAAAAGGTGTAGAAGTATGGATCAGTACAGGTCACAAGCAACGGAGAAAAAACGTTTGAAGAAATAAACGCTGGACCACGATTTCCACAAACAAGGACCCGGGAAGGCATGACAAAGATTCACTGTTGAACTCTCAACCGGAGTGCCTTCCATCGAGAGAATGGCTGTAAAAAAAAAAAAGTACCTTATTGCTGTATCTCTCCATCTCTCCTCCGCATTGGGCTGGAATAGGAAGCACCCAGGCTCTCCTAAGCCAATCACAATTGGTCTGAGTGCCGTGGTTCGGCGCTAAGACAGGCAGTGGGAGCCTGGGCATGTTCTCCACCCAGGTTGTAATACAGCCTAGGTGGAGAACATGCAAAGTGTGCATGACTGTTTGGCCGGCCTCAGACAGCCGGCCAAACAGTCATGCGCACTTACAGTGTGCCACCACTCCTCCCCGCTCCTCTGTCACCAGAGCCGCCCCACCCGCAAAGTTGCTGCAGCAGGAAAAAAAAAAATTATCATAACCTTGAGTTATTATCATTTTATTTTTCCTTTATTTCACTGCTGCAAAGCAGTGGGGTGACGCTCCTCCGATTTAGTGGCGGCCGCCACTGGGCTGAGCTGAGGTGATGTTCAACGTTACAGTCTCTTTTTGCAGTCCAGACTTTCACTTGTGAGGTAATTTTCATTATCATTAGAAGTTGGTGTTTCTTGTTATGTAGGAAGAGTTTTTGTGTTTAAATTCATCTTTAGCATTTAGCGATTATAAATAGTTGCTTTTGCATTTGTATTTGTTGTAGTTTCGGTTTTGTATTCGCATGTTTGCTGCAAAACCTTTTGCCAACTGAGTAAAACACCTAAAGGCAGGGTCACGGGAATTGTGCAAATGTGCAGGGATTTTCACATAATTATAGATTTGCAGCATTTGCCACATAATCCAACTTCTGCCACATAATCTGCAGGTTTTAAAAAAAAATCTTTCTAGCTCAAACCAATCAAAAGTTACAAAAAATACAGCAACACATGTTGCAGCGCAGTGGAAGGTCCTTTGTAAACTTTCTGTTGCTTATCACTATATTTGGGTATTAAACTGGTACAAATGAGGTGCAACCAATGTCCAGACAGTGTGACTAAGTTTCAAAATGATGGAATAATGAAGTAATTCTATTACAAAATGTGATAGATTATGCCGCATGATTTGCCTTTTCTTGCCGCACAATATACTCAACCTGCCGCATAATTTCAATGGCCCTGCCTGAAGGAATTAGGACCTAATTTCCGTAGATAAAGTGTTTTTTGTTTTGCTAATAACTTTGGCACAGTTTGGCAAATCTTCACGAAATTCTCAAAACGAGTGCAGCAATCACTTCAGCGGCTGTCTGGAAAGTTTCAGGGTGATTCGTCAAACGGGTGGTGAGAAATAAGGGGATCCCAAAATGCATTTTCCACAAGTAATTTCTCATAGGGATTTTAGAAATGACAACAGCCTGAACAGCTGAACAGAATTACACCAAATTTTGTAATATGCTAGCTCTTGGGTCTGAAAGAGCCCTTTTGTAATTTGGTGTAAATCCTTTGAGTAATTTTGTAGTTTTTAAAGTAAAAAGATGTATGTATATCTAGGAACGCAGTCCCTCCGCAGATCCGAGAGATCTCATGGTGAGATCGGATTGGCTGCCACCACATCAGGAAGTAGTGGCAGCCATCTTGGGACTCAGACGAGTCCCAAGAAACAATGTTTAAAAAAAAGGCAAGTGGGCACAGTAGGAGAATACCCTGACCCCCTTGGCCTGGTTGTGGGGTCCCATGGGGACACCCCACCCCCAGGGGCAAAAAATCATTATTATTTTTCATTTTATTGCAAATTCCTTGTACAATGAAAATAACTAAACAAGTGCAGACTTGTGGCCACCACTGTGCTGCACACAGTCAAAGGCCATGTGCAGCTGTGGTTGGATTAACCTTTGGTAATAAAATATTACTTTACGTAAAAAGAATACCTAAAAATTCACTGAAAAAACCATAGGTTACAGGGACAATTATAGTTAGGGAGCAGCATTAAAAAACATAGAAATTCACTGAAAAAATACAAAGGTTAGAGGGACACTATAGTTAGGAAATAGAATTAAAAACATTAGAAATTCACTAAAAAACAAAAGGTTACAGGAACGTTCTATGTAGGTCCAGCTCGGACACCGTTTGAGTCAGGAGAGCCCCAGAAGGAGTGCCATGAACACCTTTTACAGGCCCAATTGATGAAGGGCAGTCACTAAATCGGTTGAAAAAATTACAAACGCTATATAGAATAGTGCAACCTGAGTATAATGAGTGTCTAACTATAGCAAGACACTTGGAGACCCGGGCGAAAGTGCTGTTACCACATTGCTATTTATTCACGCGGTCAGGTTTTAGAAGATTGAATATTTATTTCCTATCTAGATTTTGGCGTCTATAACTATTGGCGGATGCTACATATCACCCAAAACGAACGGCAGAAATTAGAAAAATAGCAGTGGATATATGAACAGTATTGCTTATAGGATTACGCATATTTCTAAAAATGAGAGTAGTATGACTGTCTTGAGAAAGATGGTATAAAGTGAAAGGACACCATCGAAACGCGTCGACGCACCCTTTTGCACAATTCATAGTACTGGCGGGATTGATAGATACCAAACGGAAGTTGATGTATTAAGTTCTTGCCAGCAGTAAAATTCTTTTACGAATGTGTCTCTTTGAATGACAAAGCGTATTGTCTTTTTCTCCTCTCTGATTTGTAGGAATGGTGTTGACATTTCCCTTGGTAGTATAAGGGTATAACTCTGTATGAAATGTTTTTCCTATATTTGAATGAAATAACATTATTGGAAACTTTGTATTGTCTTTATTGTTTTTAATGGATTGTTTTGTATAAAATAAGAGAACGGACATATCAAGTTAACAATAAACAATTGTTTTTTAATATTTATTTGAACTAATTTCTGCTTATGACGTATTGTGGGTTTACTGTTTGGGCCTAGTTTTAAATTCTATTGAGTTCAATTGAAAGGATGATGAATTGTGTTAATGATTAGAAGTGTGTTTCGATAAGTGAGCAGCAACCAAAGGATAATTCTGTTTTCTACTTCAGATTTTACACACAAAACCATAGAAATTCACAAGTTATATAGCTCTATCAAGTAACTTTAACTCATGCTCTAAGGTAACTACAAGTTGCACCCTCGCCAGGCACTGCTCATTACCCCCACATATTACATTACTCATGACATCTTCTGTGACATCATTGATAATATCACAGCAACATTTACTGTAAAACTATTGAGGAGAAAGCTGTGCATTGCGAGGGCGCGAGCTATAGTTACCTTAGGGATTGAGTTATAGTTACTGGAGATAACTATATCTGTTAAATTTCTATAAATTTGTGTGTAAATTCTGAAGCTAACTATAATGTCCCTGTAACCTTTGGTTTCTTCGGTGAAAATATTTGTATATCACTGCTCCATAATTCCTCCCACAAAGGAATCGGCACTCAGGCATTTGTTTGCACACCATTCATTAAAATAATGAATTTATCCCCCAGTGAGTGCCAATACCTTTGTAGGAGGAATTACGGAGCAGTGATTTTGACCATGGGCTCACCCCCGGGCTATGAGGCACCTATACATGAGTGCACAGGCAAAGGTGGTTGTGGAGCAGCTAATAGCTAGTGGTAAAGACATGTGTGATAAAGGATTATGTTATTCCGTCGTACATCCAAATCAATGCCTAACATAAAATGCCATATAGAAAAGGTAAATCCCCCCCACAATATCTATTAGAAAGTGACCTATCCTTAACAATAAAACTTTTTTTTATCTCTAGCTGCACAAAGTTTCATTGTTTGAACTAGAGCGACTGCATCATGAGCATTTTGCCCACCTATTCAGACCCCAGATAGCTTGTCTAGTGGGTATATAATGTTGTCTAATATAGCTTTCTAGTGTTGTCTCTTCAGAATAGCTTAAGTGGGTATACTAAGCATTAGTATGAGACATATCTCCACTAATTGTGATGGATATTTACGGCTCCCCTGACTACCGCTAAATCCTCCCCTCAATTTTGCACAAGACCTATCTAAATTATTATACATACATGCAAAAACACAGGCATACAACCTGTGCATTTGTAGCCTGCGTTGGCTTTTTTGATAGCATTTAAGGAGTGCATGAGTTTCCAGAATTGTTGTTGATTAACTAACACATTGGAACATAGTGAACCGAAAATTGTTTATAAAAGCTCTGGTGTGAACGGCTGTACATTTCCTGGAATTCTGTTAAACGGAGTGGGTGGAGTTTCTCTGAAAGAATTTGTTCAAAGGTGTTAATTTCTTAATTGAACTACAGAATAAATACATATCTTGGAATTATTCGGCCAATGATGAAACCCCGAAAACAGAGGCCCACCGATTAGAATTATGTATTCTGATTTGAATAATCTATATTCATAAATATTCAACTCAACGCATTGGAGAGTTTTGTAAGAGATTGATAAGGTATGGGTAGATAATTTAAGTTACTATTTTGGTCTATGTTCACACCTCTGTTTGGGGATTTGCTGAAATTTCCCCATTGGGCAAACATCCCTTGTTTGAAGTGGGTTCCTTTAGTAAAAATGTTGCTTCGCAACTATTTTTGAGCTATCCTCCCTGAGACACTCGTTGCCCCTCAACCATATTTAGATCACCAGATCTCTCATCCATCTTTATTTTCAGGACTCTTCATCTCCTTAGTGCTTCATAGTGCATTTAGGATAGCAGAAGTTGTTTCTAAGGAAAAAATGACATTGTGTGAGATACTAAGACCCCAATAAAAGGCGAGGAGTAAATATTTGCAGAAATTCTAGGTGGTCCGAATTGCGGTTACCACATATTTCTTTCTATTACGAGTCAACCCCCACAGAATTGGGAATAACTGTGAAGACCTGGATTTATCAGGTGACATTTCTGCAAGGAATTCCCAATTAACTAAGGTTTAACATGTACATTTACCACCTGCCCAGGGCAGACAGTTAATGTGAGCAAGAAGGCCGATGCAGGCAGGGAGTGGTTGGATCAGGAAAGATGTTACATAAGACGGCAGGAGCATTACATGCTCCCTAGTGGCTCAGCAGAGGATCCAGCTGAGACCTCGGATCAGACTGCACTGTAGCCCTTTCCCGGCTGCCGGTTATCATGCCGCCCATCACGTCGGGATCCTTTTGATCCTTAAATATTTATGTGTTCTGTTGCCTTTCCGAGGGACTATATCCTTATTCTTAATACTCGTTTCCCCTGTGGGGCTTCAATCACAACTTCAACATTGGAGACCTCGTTTTTGTATTTTATGCGCCAACTTGAACAGTGAGCAATCTGCTTCATTTATGTCTTATTGAAGGATTTACATACACCTATTGACTAAAGCCCTGAAGAAGTTCCTGTGGCAAAGGGAACGAAACGCGTTGGCTGTTTGCTGTCTCTAACATAAAAGAAGAAAAAAATTATTTTGGAATATATTTGTTCATTGGGACTTGACTCTGAGTGCATCTTCCTTTGTGTGAAATTTCTCGGATTATTGAACATCTAACAACGACAGATGTTGGAAGTAGTTGCACCAAATTGGCAAAATCTTTTTAGACTTAGAATTGAAGTGCTTAACCTTGGTCCGTCGTTGGTGTGGTTTTGTTTGTATATACAAACAAAAGCAGTCCCCCCACCCCATTTTATCCCGCCTGTTGGCATACATCCGGGTTCAACAACGTGTCGCAGAATAACCTATTATGAAATAGGGTGTAGATTGGCAAAGACATCCCATACAGCACAGCTATGTTCAAAAGCGCGCGTGTGCAGACCTACAACAAGTAGTCAGGAAAGTGTAGTTCAAAATGATGCTCTATCCTATAGACCTCAAGTTCATTATATGAGAGGTGAGAAATTTGTTATATACCCTGTTGCATGTATGTTTTGTTACTAACTGTTAAGAGAAAAAAAAAGGGATTTTTGTTTTTGATATGTACGATCGCTCGGACTGTCTATTGATGTAAAACGCAAAAGTAAAAGCGGAAAAGGGGGCATATACCCCAGAACAGCCATGTAACTCCTGAGCAGTTATGTATTATATAAAATGTGAAAACAATAAACAAATTTAAACAAAACAAGAGCACTCTGAATACACTCCACCAACACGTTGTTAAATCTTTCCACTTTGCCATTAAATCGGGGTTTATTCAAAGGAGTATATGAGTGGTAGGTAGTATTTATTTGTTGATTATTTAAAATCATTACAATCAGCAGAATACACATACAAGATAAAATTAGATTAAGAATATAACATTCAAACAGAAAATAAAAGATTCATCTTCCCTTCATAATTGTTTTGCGGCTACAGTGTACAATTATATCCAAGCAAGATCTACTACTAAGCCTCAAGATAGTTTGTTTGACTGCAGATGATCAACATGCAAACATAAAAAACGCCCGTAATAAAATTACATTTAGAGCAATATTAGCTATAAAGTGCAATTGTGCTAGTAAACTTTTAGCAGCGGAAACAAAGTGCCTTGTGCTAGAAACTAAAATTATCAATATACCATTTATTACTCTTAAAAACTTTAAAACAGTGAGAGATGCATAAGAAAGAACCAACCATAGTAAAGTTACATTTGGAACGACATTAGCAATAGAGTGCGTTTGTGCTAATAAAAAAATAAAATGCTTTGTGCTGGCAACTTTAGTTTACAATATACCATACATCGTTCTAGAGAGTGCTTTATAACAATGTAAGCAGGAACAAAAGAGATGAAGTCGTAGTAAAATACAATTGTTCAAACCTCATAGATAATATGCATTTCCGCTAAGCAAACTTTAACTGTTTTAATTTAAAGGATGCCAGCACTGCCCCTAAAAGCATTTAATAACGATATAACAAACAGCAACAGTACACTTGGGCTAGCAATCAAAATAAAGTACCATTCTACTAGCAAACCTTGGCAACTATGGTTTAAAGTAGACCATGCATAACCCTAAAAATACATTGCAGCATTATAAATAATTTTCGTGTTGTAAATGTCTTCACTTCAATTGTCAATATTGCAAACTTTCTTTTCAACTATAAAAATAAACTTAACAAATCGGGAAATAAGACGAACAGTGGCACCATTTAGACATAAGATGATGGCGTTTCTACAAGATCTTACCCCCAATTCAGTAAAAGTAGACTTTAATATAGTTTTCCGCTCTTCTAACAATTTGGGGCATAGAGTTACTATATGCACTATGGTTTCCTCACAAGAACCACAAAACCTACACAATTTAGAAGGCCACTTGTTTTCCCATTTTGGTATTCCATCTTTAGTCGGATATCTCCCGAACTGTAGTAGCATACATTTTTTTCTGAATTGAAGGTTTTAAATGGAAAAACAAATATGGTTGGGGTGCCAATTTGCCAAAAGAATTTACAATTGACCATAAGTGTTTTTTTTTCCTAAGTTCATCTTTATCTATTGTAGTCGACAGTAAAATAGCTGATTGGTTAATTGATTTTTTATAAACAACTTTACTCCTGATTTCATCTTCTAGGTTAGGATAATCAAAATTACGTAGACACTCATTTAGATATGTTTGCCAGCTACTCGCATATTTACTTCTCATCATCTCATGCCAACAATGATTTGCAAGGGAACCCTCTTCAGCACGAGACAATGACAATAAGGTTTTTTTAAATGTGGATTGTCGGGCCAATGTTTGTCTTTCTAGGCCAAATTCTAGTCTTATATTGGCACGGCTAATATATCTGGGAATCCTAAAAACTGATTTATATGTTCTTATTTCGATATCATCAAGGGTTTTTGCGTCTTTGCCGCGGAAGATAATAGAACCGTAATCCAAGGATGGAATCGACTTTGCTTTCGTGACCTTCAACAGGTGATCATAATTTGGGCACGATAGCTTATCTCTCAATTTTCTGAAAGCAAATGATAGTGATGTTCACTTAGCTTCAAGGTTATTAAAATGCTGCCTAAACGTCATACTATCGTCAAATGTGATTCCTAAATATTTATACGATTTTACACATTCAACGACCAAACAATTGATAATCCATTCTTTCATTCTTAATTTCGTTTTTCCGACGGTCATTATTTTTGTCTTTTTTGTATTTATTTTTAGGCCATTTTGAGAAACATATTGGTTAAAAGAATCTTTTAATTTTTTTAGTCCTATGACAGATTGGCTTAATAAAATTGTGTCATCGGCATATTGTAGATATTTAATCTCTTTGCCTAAAATAGCAGGAGAATGGGCATTAACATGTTTAAAATGAACTGCGAGATCAGACATAAAAAGATTAAAAAGACAAGGTGCCAAGACACAACCTTGTTTCAATCCGATATTGGTCTCAAGACGACGAGTTGTGTGTCTTCCATCACCAACTTTGATCTGTACCCATGTGTTGGAGTTTAATAATTTAATCATATTGAGTAGGGTGTTAGATATGCCCCAATTGGTTAACTTCGACCATAATAGATTTCGAGGTACAGAATCATAGGCGGCTTTTAAATCGATGAAACAAATATACAACTTTTGTTTCCTGGATTTGTGTTAGTCGATTCTCCTCTTCTAAAACCAGTTTGTAAATTTGGAATCAATTCCTTTCTCAAAGCCCATGCTTCCAGTTCTTCCAAAAGACAACTAGCAAATATTTTAGCCTCGACATCCATTAAAGCAATTAAACGGTAGTTTGCGGGGTTGTCTTGGGGACCGATTTTGTATTTTGGTTGGATAATACTTCCCTGCCATGATTCAGGAATGGAACCCGTTTTAAGCACATAATTGAATAAAAATGTTAAAACCTCTGGCCAATATTTTAGATTTGTTTTAAAAACTATATTAGGGATTCCGTTCGGACCGGGAGCTCCATTTGATCTAATAATATTTATAACTTTTTTAACTTTCTCTACCGACCATGGCTCTTTGTCGAATAGACTCAGTGGGTCGTAGACATTTAAGTCTGACCCGCCATCTTTTATTTTTTCTTGCGAGCCATGATGGGCAGAATCAAATTTATTAGAATCAAACTGTGAGCCCGGAGGAACAGCATGTAGGTTATAGAAAAAGTTTACCAGCTTGATTCTTCAACATTGGCACTATTGCCTCTATGATTACCAAGTTCAAGATTATTAATGATACCCCAGAATGACCTTGAGTCTTTAATTTTACATGAAAAATGTAATTTAGACCAAATTTCTTCATAGTGCACTTGTTTAGCCCTCCATATTTCGTTCTTGTATCCCTTTTTCAATTGTTTAATTTGTTGGGACACAAGAAAATTAGATATTCCTTTCACGTTTGCTTTGTGCCATTCGTCTTCAGAAATTCTTGCATGTCAACAGAGGTAAATTGTACACCATTGTCTGACAACATTTCAGAAGGTGTACTTTCTTCAGAAAACACCTCCTTGAAAATTTTAATAACACTGTATGACTGGGTTCAGCCCCACCCTTCACCTCAACACATCTAGAAAAGTGGTAAATCATTACAAACAAATACCTCCTGGGAAGGTAATACATTAAAAGGGTCCCAAAAATCAATAGCCACCTTCTGCTACACCTCTTCAGTGCAATAAGACAAACTGGGAGTGAGTACTAAAACATGGATCTCATGGGCCTTAGATACCCAATTAACCTTAAGTAGGTTTGAACAGTACCATGAACTCAGTGGCCAAAATCCAGAAGGCTCCTCATTACCAAATATGAAGTGTCAAGAACATGCTGTAACATGGTTAAAAATGTCCAAAGTCTTTATTCGTTGAAATGACAGGAACCAGGTATGTGCAGCTGTGAAGAGGCCCATAAGATCCCACCAACTGTCGCAGCACTTTTAGCAGTAAAACAAAACCACTCCAATATGGAACACTTGACAAACCGATTATAGCACTGTTACTTAAGATAATGTGTAGAATGTTAAATTAACCAATGGCTACATAGCTTATATAAACAACCTATTATGCTACATGCTGGAAATGGCCCTTTCTACTGAGTCACCCCAAACATTTTGGCTTCCTCCTCCACTTTTTGCTAAATTCGTTTTTGTTGGCTTTAGAATTCTGGGTACTTTATCACTGTTAATTGGTACTGAAGTGCATATGCTCTGTTCTCAAAACATGGCTACATTGGCTTGTCCATAATTGGCATATTTAATTTACTTATAATTCCCTAGTAGAGTGCAGTACTTGTGCCTAGGGCCTGTAAATTAAATGCTACTAGTCGGCCTACAGCACTGATTGTTTCTCCCATTCAGTGGCCCATTAAACATGGCACAGGCTTGCCACTGCAGAGCCTGTGTGTGCAGTTTTAAAATGCCATTTCGACCTGGCAAGTTAACCTACTTGCCAGGCCCAAACCTTCCTTTTTATTACATGTAAACCCAGGTAAATCCCTCTAGGCAGGCAGCCCTAAGGTCAAGATGCAATGTATTTAAAAAGTAGGATATATACTTTTAAGTTTTACATGTCCTGGTAGTGAAATACTCTTACATTCATTCTTCAATACTGCAAAGTTGTTCTCTCCCATAGAGTAAAACATGGGAATTGCCTTAAAAATCTTTTAAGTGTTATTTCCCATTGAGAGCAGATGGAAAATATGAGTTTGGTGTCTCTAGACTCACAAATTAAAAAACATCTTTTAGTAAAGTTAGTTTTACATTCCAGGTCTGAAATTCCGCTTTTAGAGAGTTGGCCTTTAATTAGTCTGTGCCTTTGCCTGTCTCTGAATACACATCTGGGCTTTGTGCATTCCCTCTATGCAGTCACACAAAGGGAGCTGGGGTGTGACATTTGTATCCTGATGGCCCACCACCAGGCTGATGGGCCTTCATGAGGAAGATTGAGAGGGAGTAGCTGACACTTGCACCTAAAAAGGGCTGCGCCTGTCCCCACACAAAGTGTTGCATAGCCCCCTGTAGTGCATCTGGAGTCAGGGAAAGAAGAGCAGAGAACGTTTGAGGTTCAAAGGCCTCTCTGATGTCTTCCCCACTTCAAAGGCACATTTGGGTCTAAGTACCAGACCCCTAACACCCCCAATTCAGTTTTCTTTTGGTGTCCTGAAGAGACTCTGCAACGAAGTGGAGCTGTCCTGCCAGTAGGCACTGCCACTTTGTACTTGCTTTGCTGTGTTGGCCTGCTGATTGCTGTGCTGCCAGGAGGGACGGCCACTTTGCAACTTGCTCTACTATATTGGGCTGCTGCCTGCTACCTCTTGCAGTGTGAGTATTGAAATTGCCCTCTACAACCTCTTTTTACCGAAGAACTACAAGGGTTTGGGGAATTGCCCCCTGTTGATGAAATCTCAGGGCCATCAAAGATTTCTCCAGCATCCATAGGATGGTGGATGCCTCTAAGGATCAGCGCTTACAACTTTCCTGTTCGTTATGTGCCCCGAGCTGCTGGCGAGCCATGCACCCCATGCTTGGTTGTACCTAGGCCACACACCTCAATTCTGGGCTGCACATGGCTTCCTGGTGTGCCACTTGCAGACACTGACAAAGAAAACGGCATTGGAAGAAGCCCACTTTCAGCATTCCCCCCCTGCCCCCTTGTGTTGCCAGAGCAACTAGAGTGACGCCTGAGGACGGCACGTCCTCAGAGAGAACGCTGCATGCCGACGTGGACTACAGTTTGTAGTCTCCCAGAAGGACGCATGACAAGTACCCTTCGGTTACCAGTCCACCGAGGCCAGTCCTGTGAGGATGACGCCGCAGCCCACGATCACTTAAGGAGACCTCTGGTGAAGCCGGCCCCAACCGCAGGGCTGTCACCTCTGCACTCCCAGAAAGAAGACACTATGACCCCTTGTAGCCGCACTGCACATTTGCAGGGAGCGGGAATTGAGAATTCACGATCGACCGAGCAGGGTCTCCCAAGTGCACCTTGAGGTTGTGCCCCCATATCTTCTACTCAGAACCATTCTAGGGACTTGTTGAGCACTGTCCTCGATCCGCTCCAATGTGTAAGGATTCCAACTGTTGATCCGCGACAGGGATCATTGCACATCCAAGAAACGTACCGTAATTACTTGAATAGAAGCGCACGTGTATTGATTGCATACATGTTATGAATGCTTAAATATGGACAAATACCTATTGGATTTTTGTAATTGTGGTCATATTTTAGATCAGATAAAGATTCTCTATTTTTCTAAATTGGTGTGGATTCTTTTTGTGGTGGTTTCACTGGGTTACTGTAATTAATGTGTTGCACAAGAACTTTACACATTGCCCCTTAAGTTAACCCTGACTGCTCTGCACCAAGCTACTAGAGGCTGATCACAGGTTAATTTAGATGTGTAGCTGACTTACTTTGACTAGGCTGGTGGTCCCTAATTGGACAGGGTGCAAATATTTGCCAACTAGCAACCCAATTTCTAACACTACACAGACACCTACTTATAGTACATGCATGGAGAACAATTCCGAATGGGAATTTGGCTCTGCACAGCTTGTAACTGGGGCCTAAGGCTGTTGCACTGACAAAAGGGGCTCACAATGACACTAGGAATCCAACTAAGTGGCATCAACCATGATACAGGACCACTAAAATGGTTTGTCAACACTGTCACTGGCCCACTGCCACAGGAGCACCAATGCTGACATGGGGATATTCACATGGGTAAAGTGGCACTGAGAATACGCACTAAAAAGGGGACGTTGACACATGGGTACAGGGAATGGGCACTGCCACTGGGACACTGAGACAGATAAATCAACACTAACACACTGGCAGATGGGGCATTGAAACAGGAGCTTCACTACTGACATGAGAACAGTGACACTGGATCACTAACATGGGCATAAATGCTAATTCTGGGAAACTAGTATGGAACACTTTCACTGGGACACTGAGACATGGATGGTAGGACACGGACACTAATATACTGTACTGTATGGAATAACCATTATGAGAAAGAGGTCTGTGATGACCAGACTTCTATGCTAATGTATGAGCTGCTCCATAGGTAGTGGTATAGCAACAAGGCAAAGTGCCAACCAGTGGTACTTAAAAAGCTACTTAATCTTTTAGACTGGTAAAAGAGTAAGTAAGTATGATTCTTAGATGCAACACTGGTAAAAGACTTCACTTTTACTGGTGGACTCTTACTCTTTTACACTGGTAAAAGAGTAAGTAAGTATGATTCTTAGATGCAACATAATAAGACTACGGAACACATATCCTACATCTTGATGAATTCATTACAGATGTCCCTATATTAATAATGTCCTGGTGAGACTCCTATATTTTGGTGTGTGTTGAAATGTCATTGACAACTGGACAACAAACAAAATTCATCTCATTCTTAAACTGTTAAGGACTATATATAGTAGTTTGTTATAAACACGCAAATATTCACATCTACGTCACCTCTTGTCTTATTTTTTGGTTGTGGTTTTTCTGTTTTTGCACTCGGGCACATTTCACGCACTTGTTTGTATGATTGGAAAATATTCTTTGTTGAATACTTGTTGAATACTCTTGGTCAAAGGTTTATCCTTAAAAAAAAATGTAACTTGTTTGTCTTAAGTTACAGTATAAATGTGGGCATTTAAGTGTATGCAGTGATGTCAATGATTACTGCAATTTGTTTATTAATGATAACGATGTGAACCATTGTTTCTGAAGTAGTGCTAAACGCCCAGGTTTGCATTGGATTTAAGTGCAGGCTCTTGTTATAGAAAGATAGTATAAGGGTGGTAGGATCACCGCAAGAGTAAAGTATACTGTACCAGCTTTTAAAAGCTAATGTTTTATATATACGCAAAGCTTTCTGTTTAGACAGAATATGACTGATAGAGAGGCTCATCTATACACAGATGAATGTGTTCTAAAAGAAATGAGCTGCCCTTCTTTTTCACAGGGAAAACACCAACTCCTGTATATTGTAAACAAAGCAAGACAAAAAAAGTTGAAAATCCTAAAAAATTTACTTGCACACGGAGTTACATGCATGCATGCTAACGGAATGCCTAAAGGCAGGGATTATCCCCTGGGTCTTCAGGTCAGAAATATACAGGTATATTCAGAGAGGACAAGTTTAAAGATGGATTTAGTCATATTGCCAAAACAGGTTTTCGGCACTGGATGATGCATGGAATTGAGGATGCACTAAAGCACGCAAAAGAAGAACTTAAGAAATTGCTGAGCTTGAGAAAGAATTACTGGGAACATACAAGTTAAACAAGGAAATAGCAGAGTGTTAGAAATTGGGTTGCTGGTTGACTGGGATGTGAGCCCTAGTTAAGCAGCAACCACAATCATAGTCAGGGTAAGGCACAAGCAAACTAACCTGTGCTCAACCCTTTGGTAGCTTGGCACAGAGCAGTCAGACAATGTGTAAAGTATTTGTGCAACACTTCTGACAGTAAAATAGCACACAAAATGATCCCACACCAGATTAGAAATATAGAGTTGAATTTAATGAACAAACCAAGATCAAAACAACAAAAATCCAATAAGTAGAACCAGTAATATTGAATTTTTATTTTTTTAAGAAAAGGAGTGCCAAAAGATGTAAAGCGTCAACTGTGAATACCTGGCCACTCCATACTGGGACCAAGTCACAAGGTCACACGACCGCAATGAAGCACGGGCCAGCTGCAGCAAGTATACAGAAGTGGTGGTGGCTGGTGGTCCTTTTTTTATACCCAGCTGTGCCTTTGAAGTGGGGAGAAGCTTCTAGAGGCATGCATATGAAGTGCTCTGATTCCCTGCCTTCCTTGCCCTGGATCTAGAATAACTACAGGGGGTATGCAGCCCTTTGTGTGGAGACAGGACATAGACTATTCTGATGTAAGTGAGGCTGGGCCCTGCTCTTCCCTCCCATCCTGCCAGTGATAGCCCATCCAGTCACACCTAAGCTCCCATTGCGTGTAGCTGTCTAGGAGAAATTCACAAAGTCCAACAACACCCAGTCATGTGAAAAGATACAGGCTGCAGGCACCAAAAGGATAAGGCAAGAAAATGCCAACTTTCTAAAAGTGGCATTTTCAGAATTGCAATTTAAAATCTGACTTCACCATAAGTTAAGATTTTAAATTAGGATTCCAAAGACACCTCACATCGCTTCCCATTTGGGAATTACACTTATAAAATGTAATAAGGCAACTCCAATGTTTTTCACCCTCAGGCAATATAAAACCTAAAAGTACATCTCCAAATTTTTAAATACACTGCACTCAGCCATTGGAGCTGTCCAGGGCCTCCCTTATGGGTGACTTATCTGTATTAAAAGAAAAAGGTTTGGGCCTGGCAAAAGGTTTATTAAGCCAGGTCAAAATGGCAGTTTAAACTGCACACCCAGGCTCTGCAATGGCAGGCCTAAGCCATGTTTAAAGAGCTACTTAAGTGGGTGGCACAATGAGGCCTGCAGGCCCACTAGTGGCATTTAATTTAGAGGTCCTGGGCCCATGTAGTGCATGCTACTAGAGACGTACAAGTAAACTAAATATGCCAATTGGGTATAAGCCAATGTCACCTTGTTTTAAGCAGAGAGCTCAAGCACTTTAGCACTGGTTATCAGTGGTAAAGTGTGCAGAGTCCTAAGTCTAGCAAAAGCAAAGTCAGCAAAAACGAAGTCTTCAAAAAAGGCGGTCTGAAGGTAAAAAGTTAGGTGGAAACCACGCCAAGGATACCAGGTCTAACACAGAGGTTAAGAGAATAGAAGTAAAGAAAAATGCTGGTAACGTGTCAAAGGTGATGGAGCGGAAAAGTCCTCTATATGGTAATAGACATACACCCCTGCCCTGAGAGCACAACTATCACGATTTCAATTTGTGGGGTTAGTGATAGAAATAAAATACTTTTCTTTTTTCCATAAATGTATGTATTTGGCTGGACAATGATTTATTGCTGCTGCTGCTGCATCACATTTTGAGTTGTAAACCTCTGTTCACTATCCTGTATCCAACTCCTCGCCCACCCAAGTCAGAGGGAGTCTTGGAAACCTCAGACCACGCTATCTTGAGAGTCGAGTGCAGAAGGGATACTTGTTATCGCTGTTCGGGATCTAAAGAGCCACAGTAGGTTGGGCTTCAGTTCATCAGGAGTAAAAGGCCTCAACCCCCACAGTTGTGCCCAGCAGCTCCTGCATGCCCCATTGTATTCTGCAATGGGTTCTGACAAAATGATATCATGATCTTTTTGAAAGAAATGTCCCTATTTGTCTCACGACTTAAATGAGTCTGGCGTACACATGTGGAAAAAATAAAAATCACAAGGCTGTTAGCTTCTCTGAGTCTTTGGACATCTCGGACCCCCAAGAAGGCCTCAGTGGTGGTCCCAGTCATATGGGGCAAACATTTTTGGGTAAGGGACAGAGGGGTAGCGGGAACAAAGACATATGGAACCAGACCACAGGAGACAGTCAGACGGAAATACTACAGATGGGGACCACAGGGGTCATAGCACTAAATGGTAAGGATGTAAGGAGCCAACGTACTAACCACACAATGCCCTCTACCACCAATAGAATTACGACTAGGAACCAGCAGATTGTGCAACCTATGCCCATTTTTGACCTATCCAAACATACTCTGTCCTTAACAGAAGTATCCCTCCTGAGTAGAGGACTGTTGTTTGGCATCAGCAAAATGAACAGCCTTTTCCTACTTCAAACAAAGCTGTTAAGGTTTTTTCGCAAGCTGCGTCTAAAATATGTCTTTGCAGAAACTATGATAAGTGATTCTGCCACATGCCTACGACCGCCATCAACCGTTTACGCTCTCAATGCAAGCGTCCCATAAAGAACTCTTCACATTTGAGAAGTAGGTGCTTAGAGACATTTCACATCTCGAGAGCAAGAAGATGTTTACACCATAAAAGATGTAATTGGGTGAACAACGGGCTATACGAGATCTCCTGCAAAATTCCTCAACTGATACAAAACCGTAGAATGGGGAGACATAGTAATACAAGATGCGATAGATTATGCTGCAGAAATAATCAAACAATTGAGTAACATAGAATAGTACTGCAGGCGCTCACCTTGAAGAAATACAAAATAAGTTACTAGAAATTATAACATGGGGCACAGAAAAGGGATACCTTAGCAACAACTAATTTAAATTTTTCAACAAAAACACCCACACAAATACACTCCTTAAAGTTCACAAGGGCCTTGAGTCCACCCCGGGTAGACTCATCCTCTTGGGATGTGGCTCTAAGGTGGAACCTTTGGGGAAATGAAGTAACATACTTATCAAAGATTTGTCGCCCTAACAAGATACCTATGTACGTGACAGTACCTACATGGTGGATCTACTTGAGGGTGTGCCCTATGACTTGAACATGAGATATTATTAATGTTAGATGCAATATCATTGTACACAAATATTCCCCAGGAGGAGAACATCAGAACGATAGACCAGACCCTGAACACCCGTCCAGCATCTAGATTACATCCAGTATGCATAGCAAAGTTCTCTCCTAGTAGGATAGTGGATTGTAAGAAATGCAAAGAGAGAAATGTGGCATTTCCTCATATTGTATGGTTATGCCTGTCCGTGGAGCTACCTAAGAAAGTAGGTATCTATGGCATTGCTCCTAGCAAAAGACAAGTAGCATTGTTCCGGATGATTAGAAGCCGTCCAAGCAGGTAATTTTGCTCTGTGACATGGTTTACTGCAGTGAACAAATGCATACTCATGCCATTGTTGTGCACTCTAATGCCCTTCTAAGATCTTTTGGTAACAGTTACGCTTTCACAACCCATGCTAACATTTTCCTAACTCTACCTTCTTGCCCAAACATTGTGACCCGTGCATTTTTGTAAAGGTAGAGCACTTCAAACTCTGCCACCTCCTTTGAAATTTGAGAAGAGTGTCCCCATCTTTCCTTAATTCATAATCATCAATTGCTTAAATTCACTTTACATCTCCAATTGTGTGTGCAGTGATCTCAAGATACACAAACCTTTAAAAAAAAGCATAGGCCCCAGATTTATGCCTAAAGATCTCCCATATGAACCCTACATCTGAGATTATCCCCTCATTCACTGTGAAGTATTTCGCATTGGTAGGCCAAATTTCAGAGTGAAAAATTGAATCTTGTAACTTAGACCCCATCAAATGCCAGAATTGCAACACTACGGTAGAAGGGGATTATCCAAAAAAAGGATCACTGAGGAGAGATCAAACAGGATTCTCGGCTGAATATTGACCTCCTGAACCATTGTCATCATGGACTTCATAGTCCATGATGACAATGGTTCAATAGTCTCATGACTAGCTGTAAGTCAATATGAGAAGTCACGTTGTGCACCGATGAGTAATAAGTGTATTTCATTGCAGATGAATGTAAAGCTCTCCAAATGTCTACTAGATCCTATAGTTACATATTATGAGTCAGTGTACTATTTAATTTTGAGGGCTGTCTGCAAGCATCAGTTGCCCTATTCAGACTCATTGAGAGCTCCAGGTTAATATCGCACCCCAGACCATTGGGATGTCTGCAAACTTACAGCATTTTGGCATAATATCATCAACAAATTCTGGTGCATCAATATTAGAACCATATATATTCACCATTACGAGCGGTGGCATCTTAAAGCTCCCAATCACTATTACAGTTGGCCTATGTGTGTCCCTAACACGCTCCAACAGAGTGAAATTTGTAGTTCTCCAGATGAGGGTCACTACCCCTCTGGAATATGTGAAGTATGATCTGTGTCGCTTCCATGTAGAGGCGAAGCACGAAGAAGTGAGCAGTTAAATATGTGGCTCTTAGTGTAGATTTATATCAATTTTATCACGGTCAAGATAAGCAAGCACTTGTCCTTCACCCAGATTGTTAATTCCACAGATATTCCAAAAATCATCCTCAATATGGGTCCCGGATAACATGATGCTCCTGTAGTTGTGTAATCTATACATTTGCAAGATAAGCATATAAATATTGACAATATTTCCTGTCATAAATGCAATTATACCAGAATGACAAAAATCCAATCAGTAGAACCGGAGATATGCAATTTCAAAGATTTTAGAAAATATAGCGCTTAAAAGTACAAAGTGCCAGGCTCGGTCCTCTGACCATGTTAGACTGGGAGAAAGTCACAAGTTCAGGCTGACCGCGATGGAGCTTGTGTCAGATACTGGGAGCAGGTTAGTTCCTCTGCAAGAGTTACCTTCTCAAAGTATGGCACAAAGATTTTCGTTTGCGGTGCAGTAGGCCAGGAGTAGCAGGGAGAGCGTCAGATGGTCATCGCTGTAGCATGAGGATCAGGCTAAGTGGCACAGGCTGTAGCCGCTGTACCACGAAGAGCCGGCTGGGCATGTTGGCGGTCACTGCTGGAGTGCAATATGCAGATCTCACATTGCTGCCAGTCAGTGTAGCACTAACAACAGACCTCACAGGAGCTTTGCAGTGGTGGTCGTCATGGGCGGCAGAATCTCGGCGCGAAAGGAAAGGAGCTCATTCGCTGTCACAAAGAGTCCACCCTTCTGGATTTCACCTTTTCTTTTTTGAAGGAGCTCAGACCTATACAAGGATCCACTCCACCCACTCTAGAAGAGGCCACACGGACTCAGGTCCGTCTAGTTGCAGAACTAGGCGAGTATAGTGCAGCAGGCCTGCTGGGCAGTTGTAGGGAGGCCTCTGGAGCGTGTTGTGTCCTTGTAGCTCAAACAGGAAGTCAGCGAACTGACCCTTGGAGTCACTCCAGTTAGCCAGGAATTAAGGAAGCATGCCCAGCCTCTCTTTTCAGAGAGCAAGGCAGTCCTCAAGCAGCAGGGTAGTCCTGTGGTAGCAGGAGGGCTGTTCTCTGGTGGCAGGGCAGACTTCTTCTGTAAAGACTTCTTCTGTAATGTCCATGGGTTCAGGAGTGTACTGATGACTCCTCTGGAGGTCCAGTGCTTATACCTGGTGTCAGCCTTTGAAGTGAAGGGATTCCTTTACTGCAACCACATCAAGTTTTAGAAAGTTCATCCTCTGTCAAGGCTTCAAGAAGTCTGGCATAAGAAGTCTGGCATGATAAGTCAGGCCTGGTATCAGCTTTGTGTGTGCAGGAGGCAAAGCCCCTTGAAATGTAAGTGGGGGAATAGCCCCTCCCAGTCATCCTGCCAGGATGGTCCATCCTCTCCACACCTAAGTCCCCTTTGTTTTACTATCTGGAAGTAATACACAAACCCCAATCGCAGGGCCATTCGCAGTCATGTGACCCAAGACACTGGCAGAAGGCACAGATTGTTAAGAAAATAATATGCCAACTTACTAAAAGGGGCCTTTTAAGAATTGTGACTTAAAATCCCACTTCACCATTAAATAGGATTTTAAATTACATATAATTAGAGTGTACAATATATTTCTATCTGCTCCCAATCCAAAGTTATCACCTCAAACATCTAATAAGGTAACCCAGTGTAAAACTTAGTATACATGTCCTACTTTTTTAAATACAATGCACTCTGCCTTTTGAGCCTTTAGAGTCTATTTTAGGGGTGCCTTATAGGATTTATGCCTGGCAAAAGGTTTGTTTTGCCAGGTCAAAATGGCAATTTAAAACTGCACTCCAAGCTGCAGTGGCAGGCCTGAGACATGTTTTAAAAGGCTACTTAAGTGGCACAGGGAGTGCTGCAGGCCCACTAGTAGCATTTAATTTACAGGCCCGAGTACATGTAGTACCGTTTTACTAGGGTCTTACAAGTAAATTAAATGTGCCAATTAGGGGTATGCCAATTTTAACATGTTTGAAGAAGCAAGCACTTTAGCACTGGTTAGCAGTGGTGAAGCGCACAGCTTTCTAAAGCCAACAAAAACAAATTCAGCAAACCTCGAAGAGTAAAGGCAATACTGCTGGGGGAATTCCGTGCTAAGGATGTTGGGTCTCGCAGGAAGACTGGCACCTCTGGCCTCCAAAGGTGTGCTGCTACCACCACCATCACTTTCAATAACACCTGAGGGTCACTGGTGAGACCAAAGGGGAGAATATTGAACTGAAAATGCTTCTCTCTCACAATAAACCACAGGTAGCACCAATGGGCCAGCAGGACTCCAATTCGGAAAAACTGTCCTGTTGGTCCAATTCCACCATCCAGTCTCCAGGGTTGAGGGCAGGCAAGGTGAGCATTTTGAATTTCTCTTTTCGGAGCAAGGCGTTGAGAATAAGCCAAAGACCTCCGTCCTTCTTGGGCATCAGAAAGTAGTAGGAACAACAATCATGCCCTACTTCCGGCACCTAAACCTTACACTATCCGGACCGGCAGAGTGAGGGGTAGGACATCCGCTGACCTGCTTTCTACAGAGCTGACACTACACCTTAGTGTCTACACCTGCCGGTCCTGATGCCGTGCGTCCTTGACCCAAATCGGGTCTGTTTGTAGATCTACAGGTACCACTTTTTAGGGTGCTGTATGGGTGGTCATTACCTCACTTCACTTAGTCATTGACCACCACCAAAAAGTGTAGGTAGATCTAAGTTTGGTCCTGAAGAATTGCCATCTAATTGATAAAAGGCAAGAAACATGTTGACCCATGTCACAAGCGTATAACCTCACGACCTTGGAGTGAAGATACGCGTCTTCTTTTTTTCTTTTAATCAGGGTGGTGGACACATTTCATTAAAATTATTTTGAGTGGACCACCAGTTCCTGTTTTAAATTTCAAATCCCTACACATCATTATCACCTACACTGATCTACGGCCCTCACACGCACTGCACCCTACGGCATAAGGAATAAAGATCTCCGCAAAGAAGGCCCCATCTCGGGTGCCGATCGGGTATTGCAGCGCCGACCCGATAAGGAGCAGACCCGATGATGAAGCAAGACACCTAGCTGGCTGGGTGTGTGAGGGTCTTTTTCTGAAAGGAGGAGACTCTTCTCCTGACTTTTGGCTCTACACCACCATGTGGCGCCCCTGATCACATACAACTACCTGCTTTACACATTAGGAACTGCATACCATTATTGTAGAGATATATTAACACGCATGTATGCTGGACCTGGATAAAAAATAGCCTTAGTTTCCCTCCCTTTGGAAACACCTAAACCCTGTTGACAGCCCCTTTGATCAAAAGGGATTGCACTTCCTGCCGTAAAATGGAGAGATGGTTCTCAATCAGTCGCTGAGGGGGACAGTAGAAGGTGAAGCAGAGAAGAGAGAAAGGTCAAGATGTATCTCTCTGCAAACAATCTGTAGGGCAGCATGCTGACCTTTGCTGGGGAGGCAGTGGGCACCACAGCCTCTACAGCAAAACTGCTGGGTTCCCTGTGTGGGATGGGTAGGTGGGCAGTAAGGGGTACGGGGTACCTCGCCCAAAGCCGCGAATGGTATGATGTAACAGTCATAGTTGGTGAGGCGGAAAGGCCGAGAGAGTGAGCAGTAGGCCTGCTCTCCTTAAAGAGCTTGAGAGCAGAATCAGCTTTCCCTCAAACAGGCGAGTTCACTCAAAGGGCATGTCCATTAAGGTGGATTGGATGTCACCTAAGAATTCATTTGATCGCAGCCAAACATAGCGGCGAATAGTAATGCCGGTGCCTATGGTCGGCACAATGGCATTGGTGGTCTCCAAGCCAGAATGCATCATTAATTTGGTAGGATCACAACCATATTGGAAGGTGAAGGTCTTCGGACACACCAGAGAGGACTTGTCCCACTGAATCCCAAAGGGCATGTGAGTACTGGCAAAACAAACCGCTTGTGTTAACAAATCTTAGGGCCAAGCTAGTAGATGGAAAAGATAAGTTTGCAGAACGTTTCCACTCGCTTAGATTCCCATATTAGGTGGAGTGGTGGAAAATGTGCTGGATTAGAAAGGCTGGTGGAAGCCTGCACCACTAGGCTTTCGGG
Organism: Triturus cristatus; assembly: GCF_964204655.1. Classification (NCBI taxonomy): domain Eukaryota; kingdom Metazoa; phylum Chordata; class Amphibia; order Caudata; family Salamandridae; genus Triturus; species Triturus cristatus. Next base: position 429,571,942 of record NC_140580.1, read on the forward strand.
CAAGATATGCTGTGAAAGAAAATCCTGGTCTGCGAAAGCAGGGCGATGGCCTCTGACAGTATGTTTATTGATCGGGGACCAAAGCAAGGTTTGGCCCACGGTACATATCGGTGCCTTCTTAAAGGGAAGAAGGGGCTCGGAAGAAGTTTGCCCCAGATCGAGGATTCCCATCAAGGCATTAGCTTTCACCTCCAAGGTGGGGTGCTGGAGTTCAAGTACTTCTGCCGCCCTACAAATTAATATGGTGTAAGAGGTAGATTTTTCCATGGCTGGACCAGGTGGAGAAAACAGACCTATCTCCGGTGAGGTATTGAGGCCACTGGCCTTCTGTAACTCCTTGTAACAATTGTCATCTTGGTAGGGCTGAGCAAAATCATCACCTGAGTCATAATCATTATCAGAGCCACCCCCAAAAAGGAAATGGCTAGATTGCTGTCTAGGCTGCAGGTAGAGCAAGGGAAGAGGCAAATTAGGTGGATTCAGGCATGAGGTAAGAGCTGTAGACCAAGAAACCGCTGAGGGTCCCGCTGGCAATGAGAGCGAACTTGCAGGTGGTATCCCAGGTGGAAGGCCTTTTGGCTCCATGGGACCCGAATGCACGCTAGAGGGATTCAGCAGAGATCCAAAGAGCCAAAGTAGTCTGTGTGGAACTCCTCAATCTGATTGGCATAGCTGAAGGCCTCCGAAAATTGCAGAATCAGCTCTGAAGTTGGGCGACTTTGAGAGCGAGCAGAGTGGCACCACCCCGCACCTCCTCAGATGAATGTGAATGGGGCTAGGGAGTGGATTCCCACTTTAACTTCTTTTCTTTTTTTTACACTTACCTGAGGACTTGCAGCACAGCAAAAAACCGACCACTGGAGGGGCTCCGAGAACGGAAATAAGATGGAAGCATGGAAGCTGAGCGGGACTTAGAACAGTCCCAGCACGGAGTCTTGTTATGCTTGGCGGCTTAAGAGTTTCCCTCATGTTCCCTAATGGCCTTCAAGTTCATCAACACACAGCCCTCGCAGGCCTTGGAGTCATGGCTATATCCCAGGCACCATAGGTGCACCTAATGAGGATCTGTCACAAACACGTCTTTTCTACAGGCCCTATGGGAATCAAAACCTGTTGATTTAGGGGGTGGCATTCCTTGCAAACTGTAGAACTTTAGAGAAAAAGTGAGGTAAAAGTCACTGAAATACGAGCGAGAGCTTTGAATCCGCAACTGGAGATAGAAAGAAAGGAGCTGATGTCAGCGCGCAGAAGTGGCGCCTGTTTAGGCACTACACATAATTTCTGAGCACAACGTCACCAGTGCAGAGCCGCATGGCCCCACCTTCCGGCACACAGAGGTACTGCTTAAAAGGTTTCAGGATCCAGTCGAATGTTTGGGGAATATTCAAAAGGTGAGGAACCTGTGACTAGTAGTATCTATCACAAAGAATGCCACAGGCGAACCCCTAAAATGGACTTCTGGGTCTGCCCAATGTCAGTCGTTGTTGTTTCCGACCTTGCCTAAGTTGGAAGTCAGGGATCTGTGTGCCCTATGGGATCTGTATGTCCTTTCAAAAATGAATACCTTGAGAAAGCCTCCTATCCAAACGGGCATAGTAGTAGATAGTTGAATGTAGCTAGTTGAAAATCATCCTTATCAATATACCCTCTCATGTGGTCTATGCGAGAAGGGAGGCTACCTATTTCCTATCCATGGATTGCATGCCTAATTTCGTACTTCTGAGAAAAGTAGCTACTGCATTATTTTGAGTCTGTCTGTGTATGCTGGCACTCATCCAACTGGTCTGGATGCTGTTGTTTATCAAACTACAATTTCTTTTGCTTCTGCTCAGGTCTACCTATGTTAGCAGCTCCACCCAAGCTTCACTACAAGGCATGCCTGAAGGCAGTTCAGACTTACATCAGTCGGGTGCTGTAGGTTTTCAAGTAACTGAATCGGCAGGATGTGGCCCGACGCCCATGAAAGATGGCATCGTTCGAGTGACTCTCCTCAGGACGGCAAGAGGAAGATGCAGCGCGAGACCAGCATTTCCTTGTGTTTGCTTGCATTCTTCTGGCGCATTCCTTCATTTTGATCCCAGGCATCTTCTGGATATATTTATGATGTCAAAGAGAAGTGTGCAATATGTTTATCACTGGCAACAAAGCTCTCCTCACTGCAGTGCCCGCCATTTTGTAATGGCGAGCCACTGAGGAAAAATAAATTTGTTTCTTCAGCTTTGAGCTTCCTCACTCCCCGTTTGCTGTGGTGCCATTTCTTTAAATGCACATGTCGGAGCATAAGTTTTCCTTTCTTACAAATTGCATGAATATGTCATTATAATGTCTTAAACAGGAGTACAATTGTGTATGAAACCTAGTTTACTCATACCCTTTGTAATACCTACAGTTTAACAAATGAAAATATCCAACATTTTCAAAAAAGAGAGCACCATAAACCAAGCTATTCCATCTTTGTTGGCTACATAGGATTTATTTTTTATTTCATGTTTATGACTATGAACATTTCCACTGAAGGAAACCTACCTATGCCCTCTTGACATAAGTAGCATTTCTCATTGCTCTTGTGCTCGACTTCTCTATAGAAGGACTGAAAAAATCAAATTACTACAGATGTGCGCTTCACACAAATTTGTCAATAGATCCTCTATTTTCTCACAGTTTTCCAGAATGGAAGATTCTATGGCTCCCCCTGCTTCGAGGCAATGCTTCCACCTTAAATTCTGCTGTGGCTCCTCTATCACAGGTGGCTGGGAAAGCATCCACCAAACATCTTAAAAAGGATCCACCCTCTCCCATCAAATCTCTTCGTACTGTATGCATGGACCTTTTATTGGAGAAGAATCGTGCTTTGTCCCCATACATGGAAGAAACCAATGCTATATGAAAGCACCTCAGTGACAGATTGTCTCAAATGGAAGAAAGACTTTCCACAGCTGAATAGCACATCACATCTTTTGAGACCACCGAACTTCAAGTGAATACCCTTCAGGCACAATTTATTTCTCTTTAGAAACAAGTTGAAGACTTTGAAAACAGAAGAAACATCCTACGTATTTTCAGTTTGCCTGAAGGTACTGAACCTATCATGTACCTAAAAACATTTCTTCTGAAAATTATTGCACATGCCAGAAGCAACTTCACTAAATATCCTGACTTACTTAACGTTCCTTCAGCGGTTAAGTTGATGAAATGCATTTCAAGTTCAGGTAATGCATTGTATTTTTCCAAAGATTATTCCAAGAGTACTGCTGAGAGACGCAAATAATTTTTCAGTAGGAGGCCAGCACTCCGCTCTCTTGGCACTCAATTTGTCTTGTTTCATCCTTACTTATTTAAGATAACCTATAAAAATAAGACAACTAACTAGGAAGAGCCTACCAGATGGAAGACCTTTATTGAGACCTGCAATATAGAGACTATAGATACACCTGGATCATCTAAATCCCCAAAAAATTCAAGTTCTCTCATTAGACACTCGGCTATGATGTTCTTGTTAAATATATTGATACTCTGTTATTCCTCTGCTTTAGAATTATTAGTCTAGGTACTGCTTCACTAACATTGTTTTTCTCTCCCACAGGTATTGTCCTCTTATTTATGCCTCTCCTCATTCCCGGTCTTATGTGCTGCAACCTTCCTTGCGCCCTTCCCCATGGAGTTCAGATGTGCCATCTGTTCCATATGGTCTCATTCCCGTCTTTAATGGAATTTTAGGTATGTTTTACTCTTTCTTTATTCTCTTATTAGTGTTCTTTCTTCTCTCCGCTACACAATTTCACTACTCTCCATTTCTTCTTTTTCTTCCCTTTTCTTCCTGTCCCTTTTTAATTCATTATCTTTTAACTCCCTACATTTACTTTTCACTCTTTTCTCTAGTTTCCTTGAATAAACTTGTTACATGATTTGTGTTTAGTTCTATACATGATATGTCTGGTTTGACCTTTTGTTTGTATTGCTCTTATGTCTCTGAAAATTGTCTCTTGGAATGTCAGGGGTTTGAATTCTCCAATGGAACAGCAAAGGGATTTGACACCATTTATCAAAACTAGGGGGGCAATATAGCACTCATTCAGGAATCGCATCTACCAGAAAGTGAGTCTTTGAAATTGAAAAAGGGATGGGTGGGTGAAGTTTTCTTTTCTCCAGGAAATGGTGAGAAAAATGAGTTATACATCTGTGTTATAAATCGCTTCATATTTAGTTGCTATCCCAAGAATCTGATTATGATGGACAATGGTTAATTACCAAGTTATTTGTTGATAAAGTTCCAATCCCTCTTTTCAATGTTTATGGTCCCACTACTACTGATTGTTAATTTTGTTCCCACCTTGCCCAACAGATTATGCAATACTCGGATGATTACATTATTGATGGTGACTGCAACCAAATTGTTGACCTAGTTGTTGATCGAATCTCCACTGCCACATACATACCCCATAAATCACAAAAGTTATTTGTCCACACCTTCCAACAGAGAAATCTCCTCGAGGCTCTGCAACTCCACTTTGAATACAAATATTTCACCCCTGTTCACCACACACAATCACGAATAGGCTACATTTTTATCTTGCACAATATATCCGAAACCCCACGTTCGGCAGACATAGGCTCCATCTTCATATACAATCATGTCCCTGTTTCAATATCTTTGATATTCTTCCTAAATCCAATTTACCAAAACGTTAGCATTTCATCAACTCCCTTCTTTTAGATGCTAGCTTCACTTTATCTTTTATATCCTTTTTTCATGAATGACTGAATTTGCGTTTCCACACCATATGGAATGCCTTCAAGGCCTCGGCTCGTGAGTTCATCCTTAGTTAGGTCTCTAAAAAAAGAAAGCAATATTGAATTTGTGCTGCAGACATTTTGGCAAAACTAGAAAAATAGAGCACTCTTAGTACACATCCAAATCAAAAGGGCGTTTATCTGAACTAATTAAATCTAAACTTCAATATAATAAATTGTCTATAGACCATGCCCCATTTATTTGTTGAAATCTAGAGCAAAATGTTATGGGGGTCAAAACAAACCTGGGAAATTGTAAGCAAATGTATTTTAAAGTCAAAAAGAACAAACTCAAAATTGAATCAATCATATATGCACAACAAATACCAAAGCATAAAGACTTAAAAATCGTAAATGAATTTGTTCATTTTTATAAGACACTATGTATGCCAGAAAATTCCCCCTCTGATAACATTCAATACGTTTCCACTATTCAAAAAACTTCTGATGCCCAACATGACCTTATATTAGAATCCGATATGACACAAACAGAACTCCACATGGCACTGAATGTATAAAAAAAAAAAAGATAAAGCCCCAGGCCGGGATAGGTTAGGGTTGAATTTTTCACACACTTTTCTAACTTTGTCATACATTGCATACTCTCATAACTTCTTTCCCACATTCGCACACGTCTGCTGGCTCCTGTTTAGGTGCTCTTATTTGCCTAATTCCAAAAGAGGGGAAAGATCCTCAGTATTTCAAAAAATTATAGGCCTATCTCACTCGTTAACATCGATTATAAAATGTTTTCAGCCTTATAACTAGAGTCATTTATCCCTAAACTCCTCGGAAGAGAACAATCAGACATTGTTAAGGGAAGGTAGATCTCAAATAATGCTTGTCTATTTGTTGACATTCTATCAAAGTCCTCTCACCTCTCGGCCCTTTAGCAGCAATCTGCCAAGACGCTGAAAAAGCATTTGACCAAGTCTATTGGCCTATTTTCTTTCATACACTCAAATGGTGTGGATTTGGCTAAAACATTATCTCCTTGATTTCCCTTCTTTACATATCCCCGCAAGTGGCCATTTTTGCAAATGACTTTACTTTGGGCAGAGGTCTTAGGCAGGGATGTCCTCTTTCTCCCTTTCCTTTTAAATTGGCATCAAAGCCTTTTTTATCTACAATAAGGCAGAAACAAGCAGCATATGCTGATAATTTATCTCACAACCTCAATGCCAACTCTTTTATAAGACGTTTCTTCATATTCTTCGGCATCTGGTTACAAATTGAACAATGATAAATGCAAAATATTACCCCTGACTAAATTTACTTTTAAACTGGACTTTTTCGCATCCAACTTTGTGTGGAGTCCTCACCATATTAAATACTTTGGTTTGTGGTTCACTCAATCTATTACAACTTCCATATATTTGAACATAGAAAAATGTATCATCAAGTTAACTGCACTAACAAGTCAATGGCACCCATTATACCTCTCCTGGTGGGGCCACCTCAACACTATTAGGACGAAGTTGGTTCCCGTTAGTCTATATACTATTTCTAATATACCACTACCTATATCTCTTAAATCTTTAAAAAAATAAAAATCCATACTTCCTTATTTCCTTTGAAGCAAGAAAAGGCGTTGTATGGCAGTGCTAAAGTTAACAAGTACTATAGCAGAGGGTGGTGTAAACTTCCCCAAATTTCTCAAATACCATAAGACCTTTTAACTATGAGAATCTGCTTATTGGATTTCAGACTCCTCAACTAATCGTCCACTATGAGTGGATATTGAAAGAGATTTTCTATAACCCTTTTCTATTCAAGAATATTTGTCATTCACTCGCAAACCACAAACCCTACCCAATCCTATTCTGAAATATTCATGTACGTTATTAGAACCTATCCTATCCACTATCTCGACTGATCTTCACACTTTTCTCAGATCTACCATTTGACATAATAAGTTCATACAAATTAATAATAAACCTATCTACTGGAGATCCTGGAGAAATAAGGACCTAGTTTGGGTCAATTAACTCTCCTACCATAACACTCTTTTATCGTTAACTGCAAGGTCAAAATCACTTTGGCCTCCCCTTTTCTTTTCAACATAAATTTCTCACTGTAAGAAATGCCCTTTCCATTGCTAATGCCCAATTTCAAACTTGCACTCGTACTGTTGCAATCTCTGCCAACCATCTGTGCACTCTTCTAACCACGACCCCCAAAGCTTCTGCTGTTTGTTCCCATCTGTATTCTCTAACTACTGATAGAGACAAAACTACCACAGATGCATCTTGGGGACATGATTTGGGCATAACATTGCCTGATCTCGCCTGGAATAGAATTTGGGCCAAAACCAGAAAACCTTCTAAAGCAGCAAGTACCACACAAACGCTGTTCTTTATATACAACAGACTCTTACTTTCTCCTGTAATTCTGCACAAGCTTCACCCAGAACTTCCTGACACATGCTGGACATGTTTTTCAGACCGTGTGGACTTAAAACATTTACTCTTCACATGCCCATTGTTCATGATTTCTGGATACAGGTTTGGGCACAGATGAACTCGCTTTTTCACTCTACGGTATCTTTCTTGATTACCAATATTTTCTTAGGAAGTTTATCTGATGATTGGGTCACAAATTAATTTGATGTACAATTACTAGGTTTGCTACTAGCAGTTGTGTTTCAACAAATAACACCAAATTATCTTTCCAGGCATGTTAGTATGCAGTTTGTCATGATCGTAGACTAGATACTGCCTACATGCACCGTATCTTGCTGGTTTTAAAATGTGTAACTTTGTGGTCCCCTGTTACAAACTTTTTAGACAAACATGAAAAGCAGGCTTTTACACGCACTCTTGATCATCAAGAAGTTCTTCAACCTCCTTGACTTTTCCTTTACTGATAATAATAATGTCTTATTTTGCTTAGTATTGTTTTTCATCAAGTTTTTAAATTTTTCTATATAAGCATCAACCTGTTCATATTCTACTTCTCTTCGTCCCCGAATATTGTATTTGGTTTATTAGTTTCAATTGTATACTTCAATTCAATATCTTTATTCGGTCAGATTAAAAATAGACCATAAAAGTACATATAATATTATAGGTATTCGCAGCCTCTCAAAAGTTAAAAACCAATCTTACATTAAATTAAGAACAGTTAAAAGTGTATATGTATTAATGGTCTTTAAAAATCCACATTTCATTGAATAGCCAAGCTTAAAAAAAACAAGCAGTACAATTCACAATCAGATTTTAAGCCATCAATACACTCATATAACAGTTGGCCGAAATTGAAAGAAAGTAAGGGAGAAGGAAGGAGAACACAAACCTCAAATAGGGTCCGCTATGTGCTCCTTCTAACCCCAGAGTTAAACAGAGACCCTCAACCAAACTCTACCTATCATATGCGAAACTCGGGATGGCTACGCGACCCTGAGTCTGCTCCTTCCCAGTCTGCACTTTTGATCACACCATCAGTGTCTGAACGTCTCCTTCAGAAGACAGGACCTTGTGGGTCTTTCAGGTTGTGCCTATCTTGACTGGACTTGTTTTCCACCTCACTACCCCTATTTGCCGGACCGCAAGACTCCATAGAGTCCATAGAAACGGGAGACAAGCGGAAACTCGGCCAACACCGAAGCGGGGTGTGGCAGGTTGTCCACAAACCCAAACATCACCCATTAGATACACGGCAACAGCAAAGCTCTATACCTCAAGCTCAAAGGAGGCTGGCAAGCAAGAATAAAATACAAATACAATGACAAAAGGCATAAAAACACCAGAAAAGAGAAATATATAAGGGAAAATATAAGGGAAAAATTTGAGGCAAACGATAAAATAACAAAAGCAAATGGCAAAGGGCTGAAGAAAGGAGAAAGGTAACCTTAACTGAAACATCAAGGAGCTACTTACAACTAAAGAACCTCAAGAATTTCATGAACTTCAAGAACTACAAGGAACTGCAGGGAACCACAGGTGCACAAGGGTCACAGGAGATGAGATCAGGCAGAGAGAGACGGACTGTTACATCCATACTTAAAAGGAAAGAAAAGAGAAAAGGCTTAAATTAAACAGCCAGCAAGGAGATCTTAACGGTGGAAGAAAACTCAAACCATCACCAGACTCTGGTAGACGTTGCAGGCCCCGAACAGAATGTAAAAACTACAATAAGCAGTTATCAGTCAAAGATTTACACAAAATTCGCATTTTTGAGGGATGCATGGGCAGCCCTCTGCATAAACAATAAAAGTCTCAACGGCCTCCCCTCCCCCTTGTGCCCAGTGAAAATAGGCCATCAATGCCTCAGGGCAGACACGCCTGATCAAGGCAAAGAAGAAAACAAGACCAGAGCCATAAACACTCCACATTCGGAAGGACAGCAAGGGGGGTTAGTGCCCAAGGAAAAAAACATTGACTCAACAAACGGACACAGTACCAGATCTATCCAAGCACCCATAATAGGAAAAGCTCCCGGGGCTAATCAGACAACAATAGCAGGAGCATTCTCTGTTTGGATTCAGCCTGGCACAGGTCTACCACTTGAACCAAATGTCATAATGTTATCAGGAAGAACAACCTCCATTCTTGATATTCTCAACATCAATTCTCAAAAAACTGAAAAAGTGTTAACAACTGCCTCAAGCTTAACCCTCTCATCTACAACTCACTATGATGCACTCGTAGAGTGCGCAGAAAGCTCGGCACATGGTCCCACGCTATCACACAATGAAGTCACACACTGAGGAAGAGGAACGAACCGACCATCCAGTGCCACAGTTCCAAAAGGCTATGGAGCAGAAGGACCTAGCTACTCCTGCCCAGAGACCGGTTCGGAAACACAGCACACCAGAATCAGCCCCAGCGGAGCAAGGAACTTATGGAGTAATGACAATAGAACACCACTGCGGGATAAACCAACCATAATCGATTGCTCTATCATTGATATTCCCTCCTCTCCTAATACACAACTTATTCATTCTTCTAGCTGTTCAAAACCCAAAACCTTGGGAACCACAGAGGATTCCAAGGACGACATAGCTGACAATTTAGCCCAAATGATTCATAAACAAGATCGGCAAGACGTTTTCCATTCTTCTGGTTTCTAGAAGGTGAAGGCCAATCCTGTTCACCAAACCGACACCAAAGGAGCACATTTTTTAGACTGAGACAAGCTCTGGGAATTTTTATTGGACAGCATGCAGCTATCCATTAAGTCAATGCAGTATAACTCTGATAAGATGGACGTTCAACTATCCATCCTTAACTCAGTGGCCATCCACTTTTCAAATATCGACAGCAGACTAGCAGACATGGATAATTTGATCAAAAGGGCTCAGGCAGACATGCAACTATTCCCAACTCACTGCACCTCCTTTGCTATAGTTGACAAACCCTCCACCCTTCCAGTGGTAATGGGGGACATCCTTACAGACATCAGGAAAAAAGTCCCAGCACAACTCCTCAGTAGGCTCAAACAAACAGCCCTATAAAGGGATCAACCTGCAGCCAGGAGGATATGGTCAACAAAGAATGGGCAAAGGGCCCCCTAAACGATCCCCACAATTAAACACTGTTAGACCTGGCACCTTGGCGTGGGTCTCACTTCCATTTTGTACTGTTGCCTCATGTGTTTTTGCTGGTATTAGATGCTTTGGGCACTGTACAACTGCTTTCCAGTGCCACAGTGCAAGTGCTCCCTATCGTAAATTGATGTATGGATTAGTAATTCCATGATTGGCTGATTTGGTTTACTTGCCAGACCCTAGTACAGTGCACCAGGAGTGGCCAGGGCTTGTAAATCCAAATGCTGCTAATGAGCTTGCAGCACTGGTTGTGCCACCCACAGAAGCAGCCTGTAAAAGTGTGTCTAAGGCCTGCCATTGCAGAGCCTGTGTGCAGTCTGGTACTGCTATGCTGACTGGGCAAGTGCACCCACTTGCCAGTCTCTAAACCTTCCCTTTTCTTCATATCAGACACCCCATGGTAGGCCCAAGGGCAGGGTGCATTGTAAGTATAAGGTAGGACAAGCCCTGATGTGTGTGGCATGTCCTAATAGTGAATTACAGCCATTTTCGTTTTTCACTATTGCAAGGCTACCCGTTCCCCGTAGGCCAGTAGGGGCAGTTTGATTATTACATCTTATAATCCTAACTGACTCAGGGAACATGGTGGAAATTCGAGTTTAGTATGCTTGAACTCTGAATGATAAAATACATCTTTTAGTGAAGTTGGTTTTAACATTCTGTGTTTGAAAATACCACTTTTAGAAAGTAGGTATTTTATTGTCTAACCATCCAAACCTGCCTCTGCTAGGCTGTGTATTCCTGGTCTGGAGTTTGAGTGACAGGGCTGGGGGAATTCCAGGAGACAGGATGAGTCAGCACAGGGCTGAATAGAGAGATCTGCATCTGGGAGGGGTTGCACCTGGGACCTGAATAGGGCTGTGCCTCTCCCTCCACAATGCTGGCTCCACCTCCTGTGGTGCGTCTGATGTCTCTGCCCTGCACTCTGTAAGGAAAGAAGGAGTCTTGTCAACAAAGTGCTCCAGGACTGACCAGAACTGATTTGGACTAGGCATAGGCCTCTATGCCTTCAGAGAACAAAGATAAACTGGGTATAAATATTGGGACCCAAACCTAAGAACTTTAGATCACTTTGAGAAACAAGAGGAACCCTTTGCTGAGGAGTGGAACCAGAATAAACTGAGGAGAGACTATCCCTAAGTTGAAGTGCTGCTTGGGGGATTGGCCTGCAGTGGTTGCCTGACTGCCAAAGAAAGGAGAAAGGACTTTGTGTGCACTTTATTCAACTTGTGAAGGATCTCCAAGGGCTTGGAAAAGAGCTTGCCTCCTGCTGAAGTCTCGGGGACAACAGACTTCACCAACCAGCTTCCCAAGAGTTCTTTGGAAGTGCCTACTGCTTTCCAAGGCTTTCTGAGGGACTGTGTGACGCAAGGAGCTGGAAGCTTGACTCACGAGCAAGAAGTGTGTCGCCGCACTGCCGCTGTCCAACGAGAAAGCGCCTCGCCGGAGAAGAGTATCGACGTCGCATCAGACGCCGCCGCATCACCGGGAAGCATGTCGCAGGGCCTGTTGCCGCCCAGAAGAACCGTTGAGTCATTGCAGGGTCCCCGGAGCGCCTCGCATCGGCGGAGAAGAGGATCGACGTCGCATCAGATGCCGCCGCATCACCGCGAAGCGTGTCGCAGGGCCTGTCGCGGCTCGCATCGTTGTCGAAGCAACTCGCATTGCCAGAGAAGAGGATCGACGTCGCATCAGACGCCGCCGCATCACCGGAAAGCATATCACAGGGCCTGTCACAGCTCGCATCATGTCGCACAAAAAAGACACCAACTTGGTTTCTTTGCACCAGATCTTCAACGCATCACCGTCCTTGCAACACTTTCGTTGTCTTGCGTTACGCATCTTAAGGTACATTGAACTCTGAGTGTCGCATTTACCATCTTAAGAGAACTAAGCTAATTCTACCATTTTAAGTACAGTATTGTGGATTTTTGGCGTTTGCGGTCTTGTGATAAGTCTATATGAAGAATACTTATTTTTGATATAAATCTTGTGTGGTGTCCATCTGTAGTTCGGTCACTTGATTACTGTATGTGTTCACAAAGGCTTTACACACTGCCTCTGAGATAAGCATGTCTGCTCGTGCCAAGCTACAAAGGGGTGAGCAGGGGTTATTTTAGGAGTGCACCTTCTTACCCTGACTAGACGCAAGGGTCCCTATTTGTCACAGGTACCTACCTATGCCAACTAGAGACCCCCAAATCTAACAAACAAGAACAGCTAATTTCCCAAACGCCAGACTGACAAGCTATGCCAAAACAGCAGCTGATTGAAATAGTGAGGATCCTGGAGCTGAAGGATGCAACGAATGCCACAATACAATAGAACATAAAAGGGGCCCAGAGCACAGTTATCACCATCATCCGGAGCAATCCTCACCAATAAAACTAGAATTAGAACCTTCAGAATAGTCCCACCCTGCGAGAAATGAGAATCCAAAACATAGTCACAAGCAGAGGAGAAAGGGAAGAAAGAAGAAAAAGAACATAATGGATTACTTCCATACAGGCAGCGTAAGATCTGGGAGAAAAAGTCAAGCTGCCAGCAAAATTACGGAAGCACTGTCCCCAGAAGGGGATAACAAACTAAGCCATTTGACTATTCTAATCTCAGGGGATCCAGACACTAAACTGGATAAGCCAGTGGATGAACTAACACAGCCATCTATAAAAGCATCGCATGAAAGTGCAAAGAACGTAAGTACCAGAACTCCAGTTCATTCTACCAAGAATAGACCTGCAGAGTCAGCCATTCCAAGGAAAACAACTTCCATTGCCAGGGAAGACTTCAGAGCTCGAGTGGACTTTTCCAACCCTCATGCAGCCATTCAGGCAAAACCCCCAAAGGCCAACCAGCCACAACTTAAAAATCACTCAGTCCTGTTTATCCCTGAACACAAGTCTAGAAGATGCAGGGACATCCTCAACAGAGGGAATATTTTACAATTAATTCAAGCAATTAGGAGCTTGGCACACATAAGTACACAGGATCTTGAAAGAATGGTATTTAAAAGCATCAAGGAATTTTTAGACCGAGAAATAACAAAGACAACCTGGTCCTCAGAGGAAAAAGCGAGGAGGATTCTGGACGAAGAACCCCAATTAAAGACATGGTGAATAAAAATACTACTCTATCAAAAGCCGGGTTATCTGGATCCACTAATTCAAAACAAAAGAGAGCAAGAAAATTCAGCTACTGCATCACTGCGCATGAAGCCACAATCTGTGCTTAAAGGCGCCCACAGCACGGATGCACGACCCGCAGAAATAAAAGACCAGCACCGAGCAATTAGATCGGAAGACTGGACCTGGCTAGCAAGGACGATAAATCAACAAGGTGAGAGTACTTGAATAAGAAAAAAACAACTACCATCAGGCAATCATTACCTACGAATTTGCTCTTGGAATATAAATGGTTTGGGTAATAAAACATTGGATAAAGACCTTCTGGACTACTTACAAGGATTCAACCTGATTCTGCTACAAGAGACATGGCTAGAAGAACCCTTTCATTTATTTGGTTTCAAAACCCATCACACCTCAGCAGTAAAAGGCTCTAAATGTTGTCAATTAAAGGGCAGTCTAACAATTTACTCATCAACAAAAACAATAACGGCAACCAAAGATGTTGATACTTTCACATCTCCCACAAATGCAATTAAAGCACTTCGAGTGAATATACGGGATGGCAACACCAAACAAAAATATTACTCCTAATCATCTATATACATCCTCGTGGCAAAATCAAAGGAGTTAAAATGGTGGGGCAGAAATAACCAGGCTGCTCTTAGAAGAATCAACGTCCAACCTACTGTTGACAGGAGACTTTAACATGCATTTACATGGGCCACAGAAGAGGGACGACTTGCTGCAGGACCAACACACCGCATGGAATATCTCTTGTCAGGAGTAGAGTAACAAGAAGCAACAATCAGTACACGCTAGAAACTTCGTAAAGGATCTGGAACATCTAAGCTTTGTGGCACTAAATGGGTTTCCGGGAGATCAGACCCCGGGGGCAACATTTCGCAGTGCAACCGCAAGTACGCTAATAGATTACACCTTCGTATCTTTACCATTCTTTAGCACGATTACAGGCTTCCAGGTAGGGATTCAAGATCAAAGGGACCATCTGCCACAGGAAATCGCTACAAGAATATCTAGATGACCACCAGATCAGACTGTTGTGTATGGACTCTGGATCCTCACTGACAACTTCAGGAGGATTAAATGCGAAAACAATCATCCAAAAGAACTCCTGGCCTCTGCAAAGTCACTATGGGAAAAACGGGAAGAGCTGATATAGATATGACAACGCACTGGGAACTCTTCATTAAAACACTAGGAGTAATGCACACAACAAACGCTCTTCCAGCCTTAACGACAAACGATTCATCATACCGTCAAGAGAAACACTTTTCTATCACTAAAACTTCAAACCTTCGTAAGCTTAAGAAAGTAATAAATAAAACATTACGCAGACTTCGGCGTACAGGACAGGATCCTATTATTCAAAAGGAGCTAACGAATTTAAAAGCGAAAAAGAAAATAGCAATCTGGCAGGCAAAAAGGGAATCAGATGAAAATCTGTGGCTAGACTATTATACAATTCAAAGTCAAACAGCGGCGCAAGATTCTGGTGCAGAATAAACAGCCTAGACAACCCGAATGTACAAAGAATTAACTCACACCTGACAGAAGAAGCTTGGGCCTCACACTTGCTCCTTCATTTTAATTCAGTACAGAAGCAGAGCTCCGGTTACATTCCTGAGGCAACTTCTTTCGATCTAATTGTCCCACCAGAAAACAATCATCTTTCATATACAACTCACGAGATTAAGAACAGGATAGCTAAAGGCAAGCTGGAGGTCGCACCGGGCCCTAAAGGGATCTCACCAATCCTTTTAAAAAAAGATCTGGAATACTGGGCTTCTACAATACTACCGCTGTTTGTACAAATATCAGGAGGAGACAACATCCCGGACTCCTGGAGGGGGTCAATCATATCCCCAATATACAAGAAAGCGGACAAGAACATAGCAAATAGCTACAGGCTTGTAGCTTTAATTGATATCGAAGCTAAATACTATGCTGGTCTCCTTCTGGATGACCTTACTGCCTGGGCAGACACAAAATCAATTACCTCCATCAATCAAACGGGGTTTGCCAGGGCATGGGAACAACAACCAACATACTTGCCCGGGTTAAATCAGCAAAATGCCCTCTCTTTCTGTGTTTCGTTGACTATGAAGGAGAGTAGGATCTGCTTCACATGTTTACCCCCACTTTTTGCTGGTCTTTCACGGTTTTCCGACTTTAGTCTGGCTGGGACCCTGTTATTCAGGGCCCCAGCCTAGCTGCTTCCTCTCTAAAATGATTCCATGTACTTTAGGTACAGTTCAGATTGGATCTTAGGTGCCCTTATAAGTCCCTACAGTATGGTATACTATGTACCCAGGGCATATGTACCCCAGAGGCCTACCCGGGGCTGATGCATGTTTTATGCCACCCCTGGAAAGCCACCCAAAATGACACCACAGGTCTGCGACTGCAGCCTGGGTAAGGTGGTGCATGCACCCCTTACTGAGATATAGGTTCACTATATCTCACCATATATGGCACATACAAACCTATCAGTCACCCCATGGCAGGCCTTATCAATCCTGAAGGCAGGGTGCTTGGTTATATGTGAGGAGGTGCCCAGGCATGAGCTGAGCCCCTCTGCAGCCTTCGGAATCTCTCCTCCGGGGTTGTCAGTAGTGCAGCCTGACCATATACTCTTAAGTGCATTATAACCAAATGGTAAATGGTAACTTTGGACTGGCTGCACGGAAACATGTCGTGTTTGGTGTCAAACACCTTGGAATCATACCCCCACACCAGTAACTGGTGTGGAGGTATGATCCCACCGTTCTAGAGGCAGAGACATGGCAGCACCGATATATCAGGTAGAAACTTAATAGAGCCCTGGCTTCACAAAATGGATGCTGCAGCCACAGACACAAGTCTGGCTTCCTACTGCTGACCGAAACTCCAGCAGGGGAGGCCTGGACAATAAGTGTCCTGTCACAGGGAGGTGTAACCACCTCCAAGACAGGATGATGTGTGTTGGGGCTGGGTGGGAGCACTCGGAGTGCTTTGAAGTCCTGCACTGGGGGCACATTTGGTGTCCCTGTGCATAGTCCAGCTCAGACCGGTTCAGGGGCTTCCAGCCCCTGCTCTGCCGTGAAACTGGACAAAGGAAATGGGGGTAGCCACCCCTCTTTCCAAACCCTCCCATAGGTGGGTCCCCAGAGCTAGTCCAACCCCTTCCTTAGGTATAAGTAAGGAACCTCTGTAACCAGAACTTTAGATTACCCTGGACGAAACTCTGAAGCTGAATCCTGGACCTTCGACGCTCTGCTAAAGACCAGAGGACTGAAGAAATCTCCCTTGGGGTCAAGGAGTGACTCCCCTGCCTGGCAGGCACCAACAAAGCAATTTGCCAGTCTGCATTATCGAAGCTCCCGCTGGACTCCGAAGTATTTGCAGCCCAGGAAGAGGATTTCCAGACATTTCAGAGGCCGACCCGAGTCTCCAGCAAAGCTGAGACCCGCAGCCCTCATGAGTAGCGTGAAACAGGAACTCCTGGTCACCGTGCACTTTTGCAAGTGCTTGACTTTCTCAACGTCTCCTGAAGTCGTGCTTGGGATGACTTGTAGCCCCCACCTCGAGCACTGAATCCACCGAAGACTGTCGGCCTGGTCATTCCGAGTGACCTATGGGCCGCCATTTTGTGTTTAATCTTTAGGTCCCTTCGCGATCCCTGGTCCGTTGACTGGTAGGTCCCTGAGGGGGTAACTTTGAATTTCCTTGGGCTTTCCTGATTGCGCCAGATGTGCCCCGACTCCCTACCAAGTGGCGAGTCCCACAGACCTTGCTGGTCTGCACCAAAGCATCTTTCTAGTTTCTGCGTGGGCTGCTGTTGCCAAGGCTTGTTGTGTCCAATCCGGGCACCAACGCTGCAGCACTCGACATCCTTCATGGGACAGCTTGAATCCAGCTCCTGGTCAGCCTCGACACCTCCTGGTCCTCGTGGCTGAAGAGTCAAGCTTCACCTCTTTCACCTGAAATCACCTGACATCGGTGGGCATCTGTCCATCGCCTTCCTGGTTACTGGCTAGTGACCCAGACTCTGTCCCCTCTGCTTTCAGGTTCTTCTCATCTTTGATCCAGGCTTGGATCTCTTCAGACACTTCGCATCTTCACGGCAGCAGCACTTCTTCGCCAGGGTTTGGTCCTGACTCATTTCTAAGTGTCCCTAATCTTTAAAAATCTAACCGCGACTTTCCCCATAGAAGCTAACCGGCGCTTGCGGCTGTGTTCACACACTGCACACAGCCCCCGTGGGTCCCCTGTGTCACTACCTTGGGTGGTTCCTTGGGGTCCCAGCGATTCTACAGGCTCTATCTAGGCCTTGTGTCTAGTTAAGTCGTGGTTCTTATACCACTATTTTAGTAGATGGTTTGGCTCGCCCCTAGGGCCTGACGTGTATTTGTGCTATTTTACTGTGATTATTGAAGTGTAACTTATGTGTTTTGACCTCTAGTCTCACAAAGAGACTAGGAGGGTGCGCTTCGTAATAAATACATATATTTTATATATATATACCTAGTGTGGATATCTTTCGTTTAGTGACTCAAGAGATTATAGACTGGTAAAACAAGTTGCTTTACATTCCTTCAAGACTTAGCCTGAAGGCTGCTCTCCATAGCTACCACTAGGATAGCTTTCACTAAAGGTTGTCTTAAACCTATAACCAATAAGGGGTTGTTTGAACTGATATATGCTGTCCACTAGTTATAGTGGGCACCTTGTATCAGGCCAACCTTTCACATTGGTCTGCAGCGTGTGGGATTCCAGCTTGCTATTGTTTTACCAGATAATCTCAATTGAGTAACTAACTGAAAACCACTAAAGGTACCCTAGGTACATATAATACAAGCTTTAGAATACAGTAAGTTCTACTGAACTTAGAGTTGTGTGTTAAGGGCTAGTACACCCTTTCTACAACCTTTACGCACATGCACCTAAGCAGCAGTAAACTAGAAATCACATGCACATCCACATTTAACGTTCTCTATTTAGTCAATCCCATCAGTTAATAGGAAAAAGGTCCTATAGTGCTCTCAAACCAAGGTACCCCCTCTGCTTTTAGGAGGAACAAATAGTGGACTTAGACCTAGATCACGTTTTACACCACACCTATCGCCGGACAATGTAATTGATATTTTTTCTGATAAAGTCACACATGAACTATACAAATTAGAGGATGAATATCAGAAAAAATTGAGAAATGTGAAACATAACATAAGTAAAGAAGAGAGGGAAGCTTTAAATGGAATCGCACAAAACCCTAATTTAGTGGTTAAGGAAGCTGATAAGGGCGGAAATCTAGTCCTTATGAACAGACGCGATTACATTACAGAAATTGATAGACAATTGTTAGATCACATGTCCTATGAGGAGGTCTTTTCTAATCCGATGACCATGGTAACTAACTTGATTGAAAGTAAAACTACGTTTTTGGAATACTCAGGGACAATTGTCGGACATGGAACAAAAATATCTGTTTAACCCTTCACCCACTGCAGCCTGTCTATACATACTACCCAAAGTACACAAATGGGGTAGTTTTCCCCCAGGAAGACCCATCATAGCCGGCATTGGGTCTCCAACAGAAAAACTGTCTGAATTTATTGACATTTTTCTGCAGCCACTGGTACAGAACTTACCCGCTTTCCTCAAGGATACAAAGGATTTGCTATGCAAAGTGGAGGATTTCGATTGGACAAGTGGTCATTTTCTGGTCACTTTGGATGTCAGCTCTTTATATACATGTATACCTAGAGGCAAGGGCTTAGAAGCAATCCAACACTTCCTTGATACAAAAGCTGCCACTCTATATGAACACAACAACATGCTTATGGATCTAATATCTTTGGTTCTAGATAATAATTTTTTCTTGCATGAGACCAAATGGTACAGACAAAAGATGGGTGTGGCAATGGGTGCAAAATTTTCACCCTCTTTTGCAAATTTATATATGGGTCTTTATGAACTCATACATATTTGGAGGGAATGCCCTAATAAGTACAGTGACAACATCATCCTTTGGACCAGATATATAGACGATGTTCTATTGTTCTGGTCTGGAACCGAAAAATGCCTACTAGATTTCATCACGTATTTAAATGACAATACATTCAATATACGTTTCACCCATCAATATAATACTAATAGTATCAATTACTTGGACACCACACTATATGTAACAGGACAAAGAATAAGATCAAAGATTTTCCGAAAAGAGACAGCTTGCAATGCTGTGCTGCACGCGACTAGAGCACACCCACCAGCACAGATAAAATCAATCCCCTACGGGGAGATGATTAGAACAAGAAGAAACTGTAGCATGGACAATGTTTTCTTGGAGGAACTTGACAAGTTGGAAAGGAGGTTTAAAGACCGGGGTTATTCCAACCAGGTCTTGGCCGTAGCGAAAGAAAAAATAGCTAAGGTTAAGAGATCCAACCTACTAGTTAACACCAAACAGAAAGAACAAAAAAAGCAAAAGGAGAAATGGGGCAGAAGACCAGCATTGGTAGTCCCTTATAGTGCGGCTACACCGGATTTTTATCGCATCCTTAACAAACACTGGCACATCCTTAAGATGGATAGTACCATAAAAGAGACTATTTCCCAAAAAGCTACCATCATTCACAGCAGGGGAAAGACACTAAAACAAACTCTTTGCCACAGCTACCTCAAACCAATAACTACTACCACTTGGCTACCAGCACCACCCAACGGATTCCATAGATGTGGACAGTGTAGCATTTGCCACTTAGCCAAAAACAAATTGGTATCCTTCAAATACAACACTTTAAAGACATATAAAATTCAGGACTTCATGACCTGTAACTCAAAGTATGTGGTCTATTGTATTGAATGCTGCTGCGGTAAAATATATATAGGCAGCACCATACGCCCCTTGAAGGAACGCATTCAGGAGCATGTTCGAGCGATTAGAAATAGGAACTGGGACTATCCACTGGCGGTACATTACAATCAGACCCACATACTGGAGGGTAAAATCAATATCCAGTTTCATGGCATCGAAAGTTTAAAGCAAAAACCAAAGGAAATGATGGACGGAGTGTTGAACATTGCAAGCACTCACCCCCAGTCAAATAATCTGGGTTTAATCCATCACCGTTCTTTAGCCCACTCTGCCACCCCAGTTCTGACATGGCCATATGCAAATCAGTCTGACCCTGTGCCTCATGGGAACAGTCCAGCCCGAACTGCCAAGCCATGTCTTCCCTGGACCGGAAACAAGCTTCCTAGGACCGGTTTCTGGCATTTCAGCCGTCTTCAGCCAGGCTTGCTTGAATCCAGTGGCAAAGTGAGCAAGGGACTCACGTCTGAGCATACCCTGCCAACTAAGGCGAACAAAGCAAAAACCAAAGGAAATGATGGACGGAGTGTTGAACATTGCAAGCACTCACCCCCAGTCAACTGATCTGGGTTTAATCCATCACCGTTCTTTAGCCCACTCTGCCACCCCAGTTCTGACATGGCCAGCACCATACGCCCCTTGAAGGAACGCATTCAGGAGCATGTTCGAGCGATTAGAAATAGGAACTGGGACTATCCACTGGCGGTACATTACAATCAGACCCACAGACTGGAGGGTAAAATCAATATCCAGTTTCATGGCATCGAAAGTTTAAAAACATCAAAGCGAGGTGGTAACCATACACTATTGCTAAGACAGCTGGAGAGCAAATGGCTAATTAGACTAAGAGCCACTGAGTTGGGGTTAAACATCGATAAGGAATTGTATACCTTTCTGTAGACAAACGAACCAAGAGGTAATATGTCAGGTTCTTTGTCGTTTGATATATGGGAGTAATATTGGGGGAGCAGAAATGATTGTATGTACTCCTTAGCTGATCCATACCCCACCTTTATTCAATGAGCATTAGAGATTTATGGTCAAACATGCCAAAAAATATCATCCATATTCGTAAATATCATTAGGCCAACATCATTGTACTATCAGATCGAGACAGGGGCTATATTGGTGTTTTTATCCCTGGGATGGGGGAGTATTTGTTATTTGCTGTCCCCCTGCCTTTGAAAACGTTTTTTTTTTGTCCCTAATTATTGCTCAATGGTAAATACTTTGTAAATAATATACATGTGGCGGATGACGAAATAACACAAATTAGATTTAAAACGAGTCCAAAAAGGGGATATTCGGGTCGCCCCATTTGTGATTAAAGATTTTGTTACCTTCCCAAAATGGCGCGACCTCCAACAAAGAGTGTAGACGTTACAGTCCGCTTTCGTTTTCCATGATTAATCACGTTACCACGCCGGTCCGTGTCTCGATAAGAACAGTGGGACAGAAGTGAAGCCAAGTGTCGGTGCGAGTTAAGGAAGTGCAGACGCGGTTACTGATTCCGCTGTCAGGTATGTGGATATTGCTTCAATTGAGGCAACGGTTGCTGTTATATTGAAACGTATTGAAAATGCTAGGCAATGTGGGTGACTGAAACAGTTGTCTGTTGAGTTTGGGCTTTAGACTGGAGTGTATCCGGCATATCGTAGGAATGGAGTACTGTGTTAATAATTACAATGTAAACGTCTGCGATACGAACTTCGGAATGAGGGTCGATTTATTTGGGCCATTGCGACACGATCTTCACCTGTTAACTATTGCTGTGCTAGGGGTGATATCATAGTGTGCAAAAATAACTTGAATATTTCTATGGGGCTGATGTGATTACAAAAGATAAAAATGCTATTAGATTTTGGGAAATGCCACGCTATACAAATAAAGCAACAATTATAAATGCTTATTGTGGTGGCTCTCAGGGTGTGCTCACAAGACATGGGACCCAAGGGTAGTAAGAGTTTTTTTGTTTTTTTTTTCACAAACTTTTCATAGTATGATGATCTGCCCGACAACCCTGTCGTCAAATGAATCATTGCTTTGGGGGCAGGTGTAATAAGATTTTTAAAAAATCAGGTTTGGGATGGCCAAACAAACAAAAGTGTTCATGAAATGATTGTTGGAGATAGGGGTCCCCGTGGATACATTAAAGAATCCACATGATCTTTACCCAATTAAGAATAGGGTTGACAGTAACTTTTGGCTATGGTGGATACTGATGGTTTGACTACTTGTGACTAGATATTCCTTAGTGACATTGATCCATTGCAAATAACCATTGGAATAACAACATGAGAATTAGCGGAAAATGGGTAGTTGGCTTCTAAGTGGTCCCACGCCTGAGACTATTTAACGATTGTACGAATGATGATGTCTGGGCCAAGTTTATGGCCATTGATATGGGAAGGAGAGAATGTTTTTATTCTTTTTTTAAAATACGCCATGTGTCTTTTGATACACAGGTGTATCATTACCTGCTGGAAACGGCGATATTCTGGCCGTCAAATAACCGATTACGACTGAGCGAATTGTACAGCTTATAGGAATGATATCCATCATAGATGGGTTGCTGATGTGTCTAACAATTCGAATCTACCAGTGAGAACAGGAGTGACAATACTTCGTATTAAACTAACACGTGGAGAAACACTGTTGTTTCAACAAGGTTAGTCGTGGTTGTTGACCATATGAACACTTGGTGGCTTTATGTATATATGCAATATATTTGAACCCCAACAAGATCAAGATGTTTTATCTGGTGGTGGCTCTTTACTTTTCAATGCCAAACCTTGGCATCAGGTGTATAATCTTTTTTAAACTAATAGGATGACACTAGCCCCTCGTGACAATTGAGTGTCAAGATTAAATAAATTGATATAATAAAAATTCATGTCAATCAGTCTTCATGAAAGAGATTTTTAATGTTGTTTTTGCCTTTTTTAATCATTAAATGATGTATAATAAGTATATGTATGTTTTTTGTAATTTGCATATTTATATCTATTTGTTCACAGCCTTGAAAAAGTCCGGATGGGGAGGAGGAGCCTAGCGCGCAACCAAGATGGCCGCGTAGGTGCGAGGCTCCCGAGGACCTCCGCGACCTCCTGAATTAATCCTGGCGATATCCTGTCCTTGTTGAGGGGACTGTGTCGGGGAACCCGAGCTGAGGCGCCACCCGTTTTTCGGGCTCGAATTGGACCCCGGACACCGGTGGGAGCACCGATCGAAGGTTGCGGCCTTCTCCTCGCCGGCCCCCCGGATTGGAGTAGTGGGGCGATCCGGGGACAAAGTGAACAACAGCGGCGGGCAAGGCTGGGCGACTCGCGTACCCCGCACTTTCACTTTCGCTTTTGCGCCCTCCTTGCCCTCAAGCGAGGTAGGGTTGCGGAGCGGGGCGCGGTGGTGTGGTCTTGTCTAAGTGCCCGGCTGACCCGCCGGCTGTGGGTTGACCTGCGGCTCTGTGGTCGCCCCCGCCTCCCCCCGGCGCCCGTGAATTGGTATAGCGGCCCGTTCGAGGAGATTGGCACGACGGTGGGAGGGCAAGCATGTCCACCAAACAAGATGGCGACCGGGCGAAGGTGAAGACGACCCGCCGTGGCACGGCGCACCAAGCTAACAGTATGGACCGCTACACTCTCCAGAAGGGCTCTCCGGAGACATCGCGCACATCCCCGGCGGGCCCGACGGAGGCATCTGCTCAGCCTGTGGATCTGACCCTCCGGGACGTCATGGGCGCCATCGCAGAGATGAAGGCCTCGGTGGACCAGCGTTTCGACACCCTAGCGCAAAAAATAGACTCGGTCCTGGTGGATGTGAGCCTTGTGAGGGCAGACTTGTCCAAAACGAACGACCGGGTTGATTCCCTGGCCCACACCGCAACGAGCCTCACGACGGATGTGGTGGCCCTCCAGAAGGAGGTGCGCCGGCTTGGCCAGGCGAGCGCCCTGATGGACCGGCGACTGGAGGATTCCGAGGGTCGGGCCCGGAGGAATAATGTCCGTATTGTGGGGGTGCCGGAGGGACGAGAGGCGGAGGCGGCGGATCTTTTTGTGGAAGAATTGATCCTTACCCGTCTCCAGCCCCGGGGGCTGAGTAAGCTTTTTGCGGTGGAGCGTGCTCACCGGGTCCCTGGGGGCAGACCTAAGGCCGGTGCCCCGCCGCGGCCCCTCATTGCCCGGATTTTTAACTTTCGGGACAGAGATGCTATCCTCCAGACCTCCAGGCAACAGGGACCGGTCAAGCTTGACAACATGGATGTGCATTTCTACCCAGACTTTACTCCGGCGGTTCAGAAGCAGAGACAGAGCTTTCTTGGTGTTAAACGTCGCCTACGGGACCTGAACCTTAAGTACTCAATGCTTTTTCCAGCTAAGCTGAGGGTGGAGGTGGATGGTCGCACGCACTTCTTTGACCGGCCAGAGGCGGCTGGGGACTGGTTGGACACTCTGCCTGGAGATCGGGGCCGGGGGGGCGGGGGGGGCGCGGCTGGCGAGGAGGGCCCGCCGGATCAGAATTGAGGGGTGACTGAATAGGCCTTGCTCTGGACGATGTTCCTTCCCCATTTATTGATTTCATATGTTCCCCTCCTTGGAGGTCGTGCGGGGTCTGTTGGGGGCTTCCCTCCTCCTCTGGGGGACTAGTTAGTTTTTAGCTATGGGGCGACAGGCACACTGCACTTTGGGGGGGCTGTCTGGGCTCATGCAGGGGTGCAGGGAGGGGGGAGTTCTGTTGGGATGGGGGGGTGGGGGGGGTGTGTTGTTTGTTTGCACCGCAAGGCAAACCCGCTACTATATTGTTGTTTTTAAGATGCTCTGTGGGGGACGACCGATTGTTTCGACGTATGATGGGGGGTAGGGATTTGACTGTGTTGTCATGGAATGTTAACGGCCTGGGGGATAGGATTAAGCGTGGTGTGGTCCTGCAGTACTTGAAACGTATCTCACCAGATGTTGTCTTCCTGCAGGAGACACACCTTATAGGTAACTCCTTTCAGGCAATGAATCGGCGGGGATATCGTTTGGCGGCCCATTCTGGCTTCACTTCGGGCTCGCGGGGGGTGGGTATTATGATCAAGAACTCGCTCCCGTTGGAGATCGATGAGGTGCGCCATGATGAGAGGGGACGCTACACTGTCCTGGTGGGAAGAATGGAGGGTAGAGTGTTTATTTTGATATCAGTGTACGTCCCGCCTGGGTTACAAGCCACCACATTTGCGGACCTGGGGCACCTCCTCCTGGACCTTCCGAGTGGCCTGCTGGTGGTTGGAGGGGACTTTAATGCGGTAGCTTCTGGGTCTATGGATCGCCATCCCCCCAGGGACCTCCCCCGGGCACAGGCGTGGCTGCCCGGCCTTTTAGACACGTTGGGCCTGGTGGATTGCTGGCGACTAAAGCATCCCGCACAGCGGCAATACACCTTCCACTCGGGTGCCCATGGTAGCCTCTCGCGGCTTGATTACATCCTTGTCCCGGCGGCCCATGCAGGGAGGGTGGGGGAGGTGCGCCATCTGGCGCGGGGTATCTCAGACCACTCCCCATTGTTGTTACATTTCGATGTCTTCCCGAGGGGGGATGGCAGGGTGGCTCCAATCAATGCATGGTATTTGCGCGACCCCACCATTCGTGCCGATTTGATCAAATCCTTACAGCGTTATTTCGACGAGAATGTGGGGTCGGTCCCTTCGGCCATCTCCCTGTGGGAGGCTTTTAAGGTAGTTCTTCGAGGGGAGGCCCTCTCCTTTATCTCCCATGCCCGGCGGCGCGAGCGGGAGGAGGTGACCCGGGTAGAGGCCGAGATTGCAGAACTGGAGGGTGACCTGGGGAGCGGGGTAACAGATGCCAAGCTGCATGTTCTACACCTAAAGCAGGCGGCCTATCGGGCCCTCGTCACGGAGGCGGCCAGGGGCCTCAGTCGAGAGCAGCAGGGGCGATTGTATGATGTGGGTGATAAGGCTGGCAAATTGATTGCGTGGTTGGACAAGAGGGAGAGAGCGAGTCGCGTGGTTCCTTTGATTGAGAGTGCGGATGGTGCGTGTGTCACCGAGCCGGAAGCCATTGTCTCCTGCTTTGCGGATTATTTCCGCGAAGTCTACTCCCCGGTTTCCCCCTGCTCGGAGGAAGATTCCCATGCCCTGCTTCGGGACATCGCACTGCCCTCCCTTACGGTGGAGGACAGGGATTCGCTGGACGCTCCTCCCACCTCGGACGAAATTGCCTTGGCTATTCGCTCGGTTGCATCCGGCAAGGCCATGGGCCCCAATGGTATCCCCATCGAACTATATAAGCTACGCCCGGATGTGTTGGCGCCCCACCTGCGTGCGATGTTCCTGGCGGCACACTCGCAGGGTTCCCTCCCGCCGGACCAGCGTCTGGCTACAATCGTGGTGATCCACAAGGAGGGGAACCCCGTGAACGGGTCGCATCCTATAGGCCGATCTCGCTCTTGAACGCGGAGCCCAAAATCCTCGCCAAGGTGTTGGCCAACCGGTTGGTTGGCGTGGTGGGCGACTTGGTCCACCAAGACCAATCTGGTTTTATACCACACCGCAACACGGCGCTCAATCTACGGCGCTTGCACGGTGTGCTCGCGCGTGTCCCATTTGTGCGGGAGCCGGCCATCTTGGCGTCCTTGGACGCCACCATGGCGTTTGACACGCTTGAGTGGTCATACATCTGGGCGATGCTGGCGAAATTTGGATTTGGACCGGGCTTTATTAGCTGGGTCAAATTGTTGTACTCGGGCCCCTTGGCGCAGGTGGTGGTGAATGGGCGAGTCTCGGCCCCGTTCGCGCTGGGGCGGGGCACGCGACAGGGTTGCCCCTTGTCACCTCTCCTGTTTGCACTGGCCCTGGAGCCCCTGGCGGAGTGGCTGCGGTGGCACCCTTCCATCCGTGGTCTCCGCTGGACCCCCGAGCATGAGGACCGTGTGTCCCTCTATGCTGATGATATCCTCCTCTATCTCGCCTCCCCGCGTAAATCACTGATCGTCCTGGTTGATGTTTTGCGCTCATTCGGTCGCAACTCAGGCCTTGTCATCAACTGGGCGAAATCCTGTGTATATGTGCTTTCCGGGGAGGCTCCGGTCCTACCACGGGACTGTCCGATCCAGATTGCCTCCCAGGGGTTTCGGTACCTGGGGATATATATCACTCTTGACCCGGAGGCCCGTTATGAGCGGAATTTGCTGCCCCCCCTCCAGCGCTTGAAGGAGGACGTGGTGCGCTGGCGGCGTCTGCCGCTTTCGCCGCTCGGCCGAGCGGCCTTGTTTAAAATGATGTCCCTGCCGCGCTTCCTCTACGCCCTCCAGAATACTATGGACTTGGTTCCGGCACGCTACTTCCGTGAGGTGGAGGGCCTCCAGCGGCGCCTGTTCTGGGACGGGAGGCCGCGCATTGCTCTGGCTAAATTGACGCTCCCGTGGTACGATGGGGGGGTCGCCCTCCCGGACATTAAACGGTATTACTGGGCCACCCAACTGGCTGCAATTAATCATGGCCTTTACGGGCCCGCCTTGAACCCGGCGTTTGAGATGGACAAGATGCTCCTGCCCGGTGGCGACTACAATCGAGCGCTTTACTCTGCCGCGCCCGGCCCCCGTCTGACGGGACCGACGCGCGTCATGGTGCGTGTCTGGCACGCGGCTAATGCAGCTATGGGGTGGAAGGACCGTTTGACCCGGGCGTCACCGCTATATGCGTCAGAGAGGTTGGGCTCCCTGTGGACATCGAAGGGCTTTGAGAAGTGGGACACGATCGGAATCAGCACTGTGGGAGATCTCTGGACGAGGGGGGGATTTAAGACTTTTGCGACGCTGCAGACGGAGTTTCAGCTGCAGGGCAGTGAGTACTTTCGGTACCTACAAGTCCGCCATGCGCTGGGCTCCGTCTTCCCGGATGTCGCGTCCATTCCGGAGTCTTCCCCCCTGGAGGACAGAGTGCTGGATGGCCATGTCCCAGACAGCACGATCTCCCTCATATATAAAAAACTGATCAACGACAGATCGTGCCTGCTGACTAGTCTCCGCGAGGCCTGGGTTGCCGACGGGCTAGAGCTGGACGACGAGGATTGGATTTCCGCGGTGGCCTCTCCAAAAGAGGTGGCCATCCCGGCTCGCCTTCGTTTTGTCCAGCTTAAGATCCTTCACCGGGTTTACGTGACGGGGCCAAGGCTTCTACGTATGGGCTTTGCTGGTGACGGAATGTGTAAGCGTGGCTGTGGCGCGTTGGCAACTTTCATGCATATACTGTGGGAGTGCCCAAAGGTGGAGCGATTCTGGCGTGGTGTGCATGAGGTCCTGCGTGTGGTTACGCGTGTCGCGCTGTTGCCTGAAGCGAGGAGATGCTTGCTGAATGTGTGGGAACCAAATGACTATTCGGTCCCGCAGACGCGGTGGGTGACTCTGGGATACATGATAGCTAAGCGTGACATTGCTCAATTGTGGGGATCCCAGAGGCCCCCTGCGGTGTTGGCCTGGAAAGAACATATGGATTGGTGTATGTTTCGTGAAAAGGTGGTGTATGTGGCGAGGGGTAAGCCTGGGGCGTGGGTGAAAATCTGGGGCCCCTGGAACGCCTACCGCGGGGGTATTTGTGAGCCGCCACAGCTACCGGCTGCCTCGCCTGCTCCGTCTCCCTAGATGGCCCCCCTCCCTTGGCCTTGGGCACGCGGTCCCCCAGTCCCTGATCTATTCCCATTCCCCTCTCCAGAGTTCTGCTGCTGGTTGGGATCCCCCACTTATGGAGCACGTGCTGTCACTTTGGATCGCGGGTTGCCTTGCGGGTGTGGTTTTTTGTGTTGTTTTGTTTTGATAAAAAGGAACCGTACTGTGGGCATGGAGCTATGCGGCCTGCAACATTGATTTCTCCTGTTTTGCTAAGCTGCACTGCCAAGAGACTCTTACTGTATGTATGCAATATGCTTTTGTCACTCTAGCGGCCGGCCGAGTGGTTGTAGGCCCATACCTGTAACCTTTTTCAAACTGCAATAAACGGTTTCAAAAAAAAAAAAAAAAAAAAAAAAAAAGAAAAAGTCCGGATGGACGAAACACGTGTCGGCTGTTATGTTTTTGTAATGATACTTGGAAAATACAAGAAAGAAAAATAAATAATGTAAACCGAATAACATCTTGGATCTGTTTGTGGACTTTGAATTTCTATCTACTTTGATTCTATGAACATATGTGTAACTAATACCTATTTCTGCCTCAACTGATTTGTGATTAACACCCTTTCTACAACTCAAGATTGTTTAGTAGGCCACACTAGAGTAGGTAGTGCAATACACCACACCACACTAGTATTGTCTTCAAGGCCAGGAACCAGTAGGTCCTTGCCAGAAGCCAATGGGCTTCAAGATTCCCAGTATGATAGCCTCCCATTCATGGAACTAAGAGCATTATGCACAGCTAGGAAACTGAAGACAGGCAAAAGTCCAACCACCCAGCATCTCATAGAGGTACTCAGGCTGGATGACCTTAGCAGATCTTTAGGATCTGAAGGGTCAGGCAGAGTGGGTGGGACAGCACCTGAGGAGAGGCCTAAGGGTGTAACTCCCCATGACCTGACCTCTGAGGCTGGCCAGGCAGATAATGATCTGGAACTGGAAAATCCAATTCCCCTAGACAGTGATGGAGAGGACCACAATGGACCCCTCTTTGTCCCTCCTGGGAGAGTTGGTGGTGGGCCTAGAAGGTCAAGATCTTCCTCCAGGGAGTCTAACCATTCTAACTCATCTGTAGGGACCTCAATCTCCTCTCATAGGAGGGAAACCTCTCAGGAGAGAAGGGAGAGACTGCTTAAGTATGAGGAAGCTCAGCTTGAAATCAGAAGAAAGCAGGTAGCCCTAGATAGGGAGGCCCTAGAGCTCTACAGAGCTAGAAAAAAGGTGCGACTAGAGGCCCATGGTGGCAGCAACATCCCTAGAGATAGGGAGAGGTCTTATGACCATAGAAACCTGAATAAGATTGTCCCTCCCTACCAGAGTGGCGATGACATCCACAAATGGATAACTGCACTGGAAAGGGCCTGTAAAGTACAAAGGGTCCCCCAGGAGCAGTGGGCAGCAATCTTATGGCTCTCCTTTGCAGACAAAGATAGAGATAAGTTCCTCACTGTTAGAGAGGAGGAGTCAGATGATTACAACAGTCTGAAGAGTGCCTTAATTGATGGGTTTGGCATAACCACTGAGCAATACAGATTCAAGTTCAGGGATACCCAAAAGGCACAGACTCAGCACTGGGTAGACTTAGTAGATTGTGCTACTAAGGCTCTGGAAGGTTGGTTACTTGGCAGTAAAGTGCATGACTATCAAGGATTGTACAATTTAATTATGAGGGAGCAGATCCTTACTATTTATCAGAATCAGCTGTTGCATCAGTACCTGGTAGACTCAGATCTGACCTCTCCCAAGAATTGGAAAAGAAGGCAGACAAGTGGGTCAGAACCAGGGTGAGGC
The DNA here is from genome assembly GCF_964204655.1 of Triturus cristatus. Lineage (NCBI taxonomy): Eukaryota > Metazoa > Chordata > Amphibia > Caudata > Salamandridae > Triturus > Triturus cristatus. The sequence continues at coordinate 429,602,734 of NC_140580.1, forward strand.
AGATGGTACAGAACCAAGGTGGTGAACCCAAGAAGCAAGATCCTAAAAACTCTGACAAGGGTGGGGAGAAAGGTAAAGACCAGAAGTCTTAACGAGGGCCCCAAAAATCTTCTTCAGGTGGGGGTTCACAGTCTAACAAGGGAAAAGGCCGAAAGAAACCATGGTGCAAAACTTGTAAACAGAAAACTCACTGGACCAGTGATTGCACTAAGTCCAAAGAATCTACTCCAGCCACCATTGCCCCTAAGGCAACTGTTCCCCCTAGTACAGATACAATTGGTGGTGGTAATGTGCAGAATAAGGGTGTAGTAGGGTTAGCCCTCGGTTCTGAGATGGACTCTGGTCTAGTCAGAGTTCCAACTCCGGCTATTCTAGTGTGTGATGGCGGCATGGATATGTCCCCCTTTGTGAGTCCCAGTAATCTGGAAAAATACAGACAACAGCCTTTAATAAATGGAATAGAGGCTTTGGCATTCAGGGACATAGGAGCAAGTGTCACAATGGTGACAAATTATCTTGTGGATCGTGGGCAGATTATACTTGGTGAAATGTACCAAGTGACCAACCCTAGCAATGTCAGAACAGACCATTCTCTGGCAGTTGTTAACTTCTCCTGGGGAGGGGTAACTGGCCTTATGTTGTGGCCGAAACTCCTCAGGGTCGTACGTTGCTTAGATGGTCCACCTCTCGACACCACCACGGTCTGAACGTTAGTACACAGACTCCATGGAGTGGTCAAGCAGGGGAAGGGAAGGAAGGGGACAGCGGGGAGGGAGACCAGTAAAGAAGAACAAGACAGGTAACAACAACACGGTTATCTACTACTTCCTTCCTATACTAGGTGAATGGGAAAAGGACTCATCAGAACCCCTATGGGTATTACCTGTAAAGAAAGAAAATTCTTTGCGTCTGCTCTAGGTATTGCCTGGGTTGTGCAGTAGTACCAGCGGGACCTACAGGACAATGCAACATTCAAGTAGACATCATGGTTTTCATATCACCTTAAGCCCAGAATCACAAGAAGAAGCAAAGTCACGTACCATATAGGTTATCCAGCCTAGTAGAGACAGGGGAGTGGAAGAGCCGACCTCAGCTCTCTCTCTCTACCCCTGCTATGTGATACATAAAGAGACATACATCAAAGAACAGAGTTTTATCAATGATTCACCCCAAGTCACTGTAGAAAAACAAAGGTTGTATCTCTGCTGCAATACGTCTTGCACAGAGGTCTGTCAATTAACCTACAAGGTTTAATTCCAATGCCAAGAGAGGGCTCCCAGGCTCACAGTTCACTCATACTTGCACAGAATCACCACACCCTATATGTAGCCCACAGCTCCGGGCTAGTTCTCTTTAAACAGCGTAGGGTTCCAAAGTATTCCCTCGTCAGCATGTGCACTCACTGTACGCATTGCAAATACGGAGCCGTTCTCCCGCATGAACTGCCATGTTCTCCAATGCGGGAAATGGTTAAAGCACCCTCCCAGCCTAGCAGGATATTGTCACATGGACAGAGGACCTGGAATCCTTTCAGGCCAAACCACGAGCTGCTCCGCAAGGAATCGGGAATGATTCTGCCAACGGAGCACCTCCCTCAATAAACAAAGCTTCAAGAGTAAAGGATGCCACCAAATGGTCTCAGAAGAGAGCTACCAGCATTATCAAGAGAGAAACAAGAAAGTATGGTGCACAAAGCACCCTTACCAGCCTCGGAAGTTCGCTGCAGCTCCGGCGAGAGTAATCGGCACCTTCCTCGGTTCCGGGCGCTCTGAAAAGGAAACGCCTCAGGCGTGTGCTGACGTCACCGGCGTCAGCGCCGCCTAGGCTCATGGGGCGTGTAGTTTTGCACTCTACGCTCGCGTAGCCACGCCATATGTGCTGGCAGTGTTCTGTCGGGTGACACGTCGGTGGGATGCAACACCTTAAGAAGGTTGTGGTAAGTGCAGACCTACCACTACAGTGTTTGCTTGGCAATGTTCTAAAGACTTCAGCTTGGGCTGAATTGGAGCTCAGGACACATGCAGAAATGTTAGGGATCCCTGCTCATGTCTTTGCTTTGACTAGGTCACAGGCCAAAATGTCTAAAACTGAACAGGCCCTGGATTCTGGAATAATGGACCAGGTGCCTCCCAAGAGGAGAAGCAGTAGGGTTAAGGCAATGCCTTCCCACCGGACTCAGAATGCAGATCACCTTTATCAAAAATGGGGTGACCCAGTGGTCCTGGACCTGGGTTGTACATGGTACGAAAAACAATGGTCCTGGGCCTGATTCAGTAGATGAAGCAAATCACAACCTACAATAAATTATTTATATTGTTTCTGGAGCCAGTAACCTATTGGCTCATAGTAATTAATACAAAATGATATATTGTAGTGCAAAAACCATGGGACGCCCATACCCATTCCACCTGGACCACGTACCCCTGTTCATAACGTGCAACACAAGATTTACATTGTGTAACAGATAATCAAATACAAATTGATATTATACTATATGAATGTGGCCAGGTAGAAAAAAAGACTGAGAAGTTTTAATCAGTCTAAATGAAATGAACTATTGAAACCATTCCTTGTAGGACAGTCTGAATTCCTTTCACCACCCCACACTAGAGCACTTCCTCTTTTTGCACGTTCCTTTGGAGCAACCTCCCCTTTCCCACCACTCTTCTTAAACTAATTATTGCAGCAATGATAAACAATGTCGTATTCGTTATGATGAAATAAACTGCTGTTAATCAAATATCCCATGGTTTTTGCACTTCAACATATCATTTTGTATTTTGTATTAATTACTATGAGCCAATAGGTCACCGGCTCCAGAAACAATTTAAATGATCTATTATAGGTTGTGATTTGCTTCATCTACAGAATCAGGCCCAGGACCATTGTTTTTCATACCATCAGAATGCAGATCAGTCTCCTCAGGGAGATGACCTTGAGCCTGAAGAAGGAACTGTTCAAGAGGAGCTTGAACCTGACCAGGTCCAGTTCTTGGGGACAGGGGGCCCTCCCAGGTCTGATCTGAGCCAGGGTCAGAAAACCTGCCCCTCTCTTGAACCCCTCAGAAAGCAAGCTGCTGATGAGGCTGCTGAGAATGCTAGTGGCACCCATAAAGTTTATTGGGATGATGGACTCCTTTACTCAGAGAGTAGAGACCCCAACCCTGGTGCATCCAGGAGGTTGGTTATACCTCTGAAGTTTAGGGGCTTCCTATTGACACTAGCCCATGATATTCCCCTAGCAGGACAACTGGACTAGAACAAGGCTTGGGACAGATTTGTCCCTCACTTTCACTGGCCCCACGTGTCTTAAGACACTACGGAGTTTTGGCGCTCCTGTGTGACCTGCCAAGCCAGTGGCAAGGCAGGTGGAACCACAATGGCCCCCCTGATACCACTACGTGTGGTGGGGGTTCTCTTTGAGAGGGTTGGGATTGACATTGTTGGTCCCATGGATCCTCAGACAGCATCTAGGCACAGGTTTATACTGGTGGTGGTGGACCATGCCACCAGGTACCCAGAAGCAATTCCCCCAAGGACCACTACAGCACCTGTGGTGGTAAGAGCTCTCTTGAGTGTATTCTTAAGAGTAGGCTTTCCTAAGGAGGAAGTATCTGACAAAGATGCAAACTTTATGTCAAGTTACTTTACTGCTATGTGGAAGGAATGTGGAGTGAATTATAAATTCACCACACCCTATCACCCACAATGCAATGGTTAAGTCGAAAGGTTCAACAAAACCTTAAAGGGCATGCTTAAAGGGATCCCAGAAAAGCATAGGCGAAGATGGGACATACTCTTGCCCTGCCTTTTATTTGCATACAGGGTGGTGCCTCAAAAGGGGGTTGGCTACAGCCCTTTTGAACTTTTGTTTGGTAACCCTGTCAGGGGTCCATTGTGTCTGGTTAAGGAAGGATGGGAGTTACCCCTCAAGCCCCCCAAACAGGACATAGTGGACTATGTACTTGGTCTCTGATCCAGGGCGGCTGAGTATATAAAAAAGGCAACCAAAAACCTTGAGGCTAGCCAGGAATTACAAAAAGCCTGGCGTGACCAAAAGGCTGTACTGACTGTCTACCAGCCAGGACAGAAATGGTGGGTGTTGGAGCCTGTGGCCCCAGCAGCGCTCCAGGACAAATGGAGTGGCCCCCATACAATTGTTGAACAGAAAGGGGAGGTCACCTACTTGGTAGACCTTGGAACCCCTAGGAGGCCCCACAGGGTACTTCATGTCAACAGACTAAAACCATATGTTGACAGGGCAGACATGGGCTTGCTCGTGGCTACTGATAAAGGACAGGAGGAAGAGAGTGACCAACTCCCTGACCTGCTTTCTCAGAACCCTGATGATGGGTCAGTTGATGGTGTAGCCTTGGCAGGCAGCCTCACTGCCCAACAGCAAATTGACTGCAGAAAACTTCTCAGCCAGTTCAGACATATATTTTTTCTGACTCCGAGTCAGACCACCTGGTGCACTCATGTAGTGGACACTGGGGACAGTCTGCCTGTGAAGAATAAGATCTACAGGCAACCTGACCATGTCAGGGACTGTATAAGGACAGAAGTCCAAAAGATGTTGGATTTGGGAGTTATTGAACCCTCAGATAGCTCTTGGGCTAGTCCAGTAGACCTGGTACCTAAACCTCACACCAGATGGCAAGAGAGATGGGGTTTTGTGCTGATTACAGGGGTCTCAATGCAGTCACTAGGACTGATGCCCATACCATCTCCATGGCAGATGAGCTAATCGATACTTTGGCCTCAGACAAGTTTCTAAGCAAATTTGACCTGACAGCTAGCTACTGGCAGATCAGACTAGCTGATGATGCAAAGCCAAAGACGACATTTCCTACCCTTAGTGGGCACTATCAATTTGTGGTAATGCCCTTTGGTTTGACGAATGCACCTGCCACTTTCCAAAGGCTGGTGAATCAAGTCCTTACAGGCCTGGAAGACTATAGTGCAGCATATCCAGAGGATATTGCGGTCTTTAGCTCAACCTGGGAGAATCACCTGGCCCACCTAAGGAATGTTTTGGAGGCCCTGCAAAAAGCATGCCTAACTATCAAGGCTACTAAGTGCCAGATAGGGCAGAGTCAGGTTGTGTACCTGGGCCACCTTGTAGGTGGAGGCCAGGTTCAACCATTGCAGAGCAAAATCCAGACCATAATGGACTGGGTTGCTCCAACTACCCAGACTCAGGTGAGAGCCTTCTTAGGCCTGACTGGGTACTACAGAAGATGTGTCAAGGGGTATGGATCAATAGTGACACCCCTGAATGACTTAACCTCTAAGAAAATGCCCAAAAAGGTTCAGTGGACAGCTAGCTGTCAAAAGGCATTTGATGACCTGAAGCAGGTCATGTGCATAGCTCCCATTCTGCAAAGTCCTGACTACTCCAAAATGTTCATTGTCCAAACAGATGCAGCTGAGTTGGGGGTAGGGGCTGTACTGTCACAGTTGAATGATGAAGGTCAGGGTCAACCAGTAGCTTTCATAAGCAGAAGGCTGACCCCCAGAGAGAAACGTTGGTCAGCCATTGAGAGGGAAGCCTTTGCTGTGGTTTGGGCTCTGAAGAAGTTGAGGCCATACTTATTTGGTACTCACTTCATTGTTCAGACAGACCATAAGCCCCTCTTATCGCTAAAACAGATGAAGGGTGAAAACCCCAAACTTCTCATGTGGTCCATTTCCCTATAGGGGATGGACTATACAGTGGAACATAGACCTGGGAGTAACCATGCCAATGCAGATGGACTCTCCAGATATTTCCACTTAGAACATGAAGACTCAACTGGTCAAGGTTAGTTTAATGTCCCTGCGTTGGGTGGAGGGTGGGGGGGGGGTTGTAGGAGAGTAGGATCTGCTTCACATGTTTACCCCCACTTTTTGCTGGTGTTTCCCTGTTTTTCGACTTTAGTCTGGCTGGGACCCTGTTATTCAGGGCCCCAGCCTAGCTGCTTCCTCTCTAAAATGATTCCATGTACTTTAGGTACAGTTCAGATTGGATCTGAGGTGCCCTTATAAGTCCCTAGTATATGGTATACTATGTACCCAGGGCATAGGTACCCCAGAGGCCTACCCGGGGCTGAAGCATGTATTATGCCACCCCTGGAAAGCCACCCAAAATGACACCACAGGTCTGCTACTGCAGCCTGGGAAGGTGGTGCATGCACCCCTTACTGAGATATAGGTTCACTATATCTCACCAAATACTGCAAATACAAACCTATCAGTCACCCCATAGCAGGCCTTATCAATCCTGAAGGCAGGGTGCTTGGTTATATGCGAGGGGGTGCCCAGGCATGAGCTGAGCCTCTCTGCAGCCTTCGGAATCTCTTCTCCGGGGTTGTCAGTAGTGCAGCCTGACCATATACTCTTAAGTGCATTATAACCAAACAGTAAATGGTAACTTTGGACTGGCTGCACGGAAACATGTCGTGTTTGGTGTCAAACACCTTGGAATCATACCCCCCACACCAGTAACTGGTGTGGGAGTATGATCCCACCCTTCTAGAGGGAGAGACATGGCAGCACTGCTATACCCGGTAGAAACCTAATAGAGCCCTGGCATCACAAAACAGATGCTGCAGCCACAGCCTGGACAATAGGTTTCCTGTCACAGGGAGGTGTAACCACCTCCCAGACAGGATTGTGTGTATTGGGGCTGGGTGGGAGCACTCGGAGTGCTTTGAAGTCCTGCACTGGGGGCACATTTGGTGTCCCTGTGCATAGTCCAGCTCAGACCGGTTCAGGGGCTTCCAGCCCCTGCTCTGCCGTGAAACTGGACAAAGGAAATGGGTGTAGCCACCCCTCTTTCCAAACCCTCCCATTGGTGGGTCCCCAGAGCTAGTCCAACCCCTTCCTTAGGTATAAGTAAGGAACCTCTGTAACAAGAACTTTAGATTACCCTGGACGAAACTCTGAAGCCGAATCCTGGACCTTCAACGCTCAGCTCAAGACCAGAGGACTGAAGAAATCTCCCTTGGGGTCAAGGAGTGACTCCCCTGCTTGGCAGGCACCAACGAAGCAATTTGCCAGTCTGCATTATCGAAGCTCCCGCCGGACTCCAAAGTAATTGCAGCCCAGGAAGAGGATTTCCAGACATCTCAGAGGCCGACCCGAATCCCCAGCAAAGTGGAGACCCACAGCCCTTGTGAGTAGCATGGAAACGGAAGTCCTGGTCACCGTGCACTTTTGCAAGTGCATTGACTTCTCGACGTCTCCTGAAGTCGTGCTTGGGCTGACTTGTAGCCCCCACCTCGAGCACTGAATCCACCGAAGATTGTCGGCCTGGTCATTCCGAGTGACCCGCCATTTTGTGTTTCATCTCGAGGTCCCTTTGCGATCCCTGGTCCATTGACTGGTGGGTCCCTGAGGGGGTCACTTTGAATTTGCTTGGGCTTCCCTGGTTGCTCCAGACGTGCCCCGACTCCCTACCTAGTGGTGAGTCCCACAGACCTTGCTGGTCTGCACTGAAGCATCTTTCTCGTTTCTGCATGGGTTGCTGTTGCCAAGGCTTGTTGTATCCAATTCGGGCACCGAGGCTGCAGCACTCGACATCCTTCGTGGGACAGCTAGAATCCAGCTCCTGGTCATCCTCGACGCCTCCTGGTCCTCGTGGCTGAAGAGTCAAGATTCACCTGTTTCACCTGAAATCATCCGACATCGGTGGGCATCTGTCGATCGCCTTCCTGGTCACTGGCTAGTGACCCAGACTCTGTCCCCTTTGCTTTCAGGTTCTTCTCATCTTCGATCCAGGCTTTGATCTCTTCGGACACTTCGCATCTTCACGGCAGCAGCACTTCTTCGCCAGCTCCCATCGAAATCGACGACGTGACCCGACACCTAAAGACACCGATGCACCCGGCTTCCCTGGGTGAGATAACACAAGTACTCCGGTGCTCCAGTGGGTACTAGCCCTAGAATTTTTTAAGTCCAAAAGGATTGGTTTAATATAGAAGAACTAGCAGCCAGGTTACAGAAAACTGCACCGCCTAGAAATGTCACATGAGTATCTTAAAATATTGCCCACCTCAAATGGCCAGCTGCTATATGACCATGAATTGAAGAAATTTAACACAGGGTATGAGAGGCAACATACAATGAAACTTAAAGATAAAGTGGAAAACAAATTAATATAAGGTAGAGAGTGAGTTCACTACGTTGCTTGTCTTTCTAAAGTGATCTTTTATTCAAGATGTCGGTGAGGTTCAGTACAGCCAACGCATTTCGCCCAAGCATGGGCTTCTTCAGGGCAAAGTGCTATGTAAGATGTTGTAACTTTGATGAATCGCGTAAAGTCCGCTCTGTAACGTATCCAGGTAAGCGGAGAAATGTGGGTGGATTGTCTCCTAAGATTCAGTTCACAATAAGGAAATGGTACTTGAACGTGATAATCCGTGTGTGGAAAGTAATGCCGTTTCTCCCTTGTTCCGAAAAGGGTTTGGTCCTGTTTAAATTCTAAGTGTCCCTAATCTTTATAAATCTAACCGCGACTTTCCCCATTGAAGCTAATGGGAGCTCGCGGCTGTGTTAACACACTGCACACGGCCCCCGTGGGTCCCCTGTGTCACTACCTTGGGTGGTTCCTTGGGGTCCCAGCGATTCTACAGGCTCTAGGCCTTGTGTCTAGTTAAGTCGTGGTCCTTATACCACTATTTTAGTATATGGTTTGGCTCGCCCCTAGGGCCTGACGTGCATTTGTGCTATTTTACTGTGATTATTGAAGTGTAACTTATGTGTTTTGACCTCTAGTCTCATAAAGAGACTAGTAGGGTGTGTTTAGTAATAAATACATATATTTTATATATATATACCTGGTGTGGATATCTTTCATTTAGTGACAAGAGATTATAGACTGGTAAAACAAGCTGCTTTACATTCCTTCAAGACTTAGCCTGAAGGCTGCTCTCCATAGCTACCACAAGGATAGCTTTCAATAAAGGTTGTCTTTAACCTATAACCAATAGGGGGTTGTTTGGACTGATACAAGGTGCCCACTATAACTAGTGGACAGCATATATCAGGCCAACTTCTCACAGACTACTCATCAGCTTTCGATAAAATTAACAGGAACAAACTTTGGCACAAACTTAAGGATAAGAAAATACCACCTGCTCTTTTAAACCAGTTAATACTTCTTCACACTAACACGTGCTTCCAATTTAAGCTAGGAGATGGAAATTTCCTGTCCAGAACAATTCCTACAACCATGGGGCTTAAACGGGGTGTGTCTTGGCGCCAACGCTTTTCAACTTGTATAGGTCTGACCTATCAACAGAATTGCACATTTGTCATTCGCATGTGCCAAAGATGGGAGGGCTCCTACTCTTCAATCTGCTGTACGCAGACAACCTCTTGCTGATTAGTCAAACCACCATTGGTCTGCAACACTTACTAGACACAACCAGTAGATATTCAGCAACCAACCAACGGTCTAACCATCACCCATGATAAAACGAAGGTAATGAAATTACATCCAAAAAAGACAACCTCCAATTACCATTGGCATTTGGCTGACACAACAATAGAAGTAGTTAAAGAATATAAATACTTAGGAGTAACAATAGACAACAAAGGCACATTAAACTCACGAAAAGAGGCCATCAAAAGAAAAGGCAACTCAATTGCGGTAGGTATAAAATCCCTTAAACACAAAACTGCCGGCCCAAGCCTTATCCCACTGCTACAAGTCTGGCAAGCAAAGCTCATTCCGGCTATTACTTATGGGAGCGAGTGCCTGAGGAGAAGAGATGCGGCTATTTTAAATAGCACCGTCTCATGAGCAGCTAGGATGATATCCAATCTACCCAAGTATTTTTTGCCAACCCAAATAAAGCTAGAATTTGGCCTACAGAGCCAAGAAATCGCCCGTAAAGGAGCTTATGTCAAGTGATTAAAAAAGCCAAAGTAGGAACACTGTACTCCCAGCTATGGAACGAAATACACCTAAAGAAGGAGTGTGCAGCTAGGAGCTATTTGACATCATCAATAGACCGTCTGGGCCTTGAGGACCTCTGGGCGGCTTCAGGGACTCATCATTGCTTTAACCCCTTGCATGCGGGTTTATTTCTCCCGCTGTGCGGGAGAAATAAACGGCGTTCGGGAACACGACGTCTCCCGGCAGTCGTGCACATACGCCCACTGTAATGCACGACGGCCGGGAGACGTCGTGCGCACGCAAGGGGTTAAACAACTTTTAAACAAGACAGTGAAAAGAATATCCCTAGTAGAAGACAATGCGGCACTCACAGAAAGGGTTCACGGATGGTTTGTTGTGCATAGCTACGTCCAGTCTTCTCTGCAACCTAATCTAGGCGTGGGTTTCATTAGGAAGAAAGAAAAATATCTTCATTGTCGAATGGGCATTTTCCCATCTCTGCCGCATCTTCCCCCTTGGAAACGATCTCAGGCTCAGACAATATGCCGCTTATGTGAGGAAGTCAATGCAAGTGTACTAAACATATTGTGCATCTGTGGAGAAGTACAAGTTGAACGGCGACAGTTACTGAAGCCCATCTTTTTAAGCAAGGGGACAAGAACCTGTAGACAAGCAGTGAAGGCATGCCTCGGAGGTGGAGATGTTCAGCTATTGTGACGCTTTGTACGGTTTATGGAAGCGGCAGGGGAAAAAGCTCTGGCGTCAAGCGACCGGCAATCTTTATCACTGCAACCAAAAGACTTTTAAAGTGCCACTTTTCAGTGAAAATAATATATTCAGGTCGCCCCCCACCCGGATGATATATGCTGGAGCACAACAGTAATACACCATTGCCGCGGTTTATAAACCAACCGATCTTTGTGCAGTTGCCTTCCTACAAAAGTCAGTCAGTATTCGGGTCTCCTACAGAGACCCGAATACTGACTTTTTAACTATTAAGTTTCCTTGATCCCTCCCCCCCCTTTCAAACGTTTTAGGCACCTGAAGGGACAGTATCAGTAAATCTCTTGGTACGCCGGTGGTATAATGAATGGTCAAAAGACTTTACCAACTCACAGTACTAGATAACAATTACTGATCACTGTTCTATTCATTTTAACATAATTAATTAATGTTTTAGCATATGCTCCTTCATCACCAATTTTGCTGCTATATCTTTTTTAAGTGGAAATTGTAAAGGTTTTTATTAACCAAACAATAAATTATTACTTACTTACCAATCATAGGCGGGCTTCATACGAGAGATGGCTATTTAAACTGGAGCGAATAGGCAAAGAGGGAAAACAGCTAACACGATGAGGAAAAAAAAAAAAAAAAAAAATCGCTCACCACCCAAAGGGAAAGAAATATATTGGCATCTACCTGCTAACCCACAACAAGCATATAATTTAGATTAACCAACGAGTTTTTCTAGCCCTACTGGCTGCTTTAAAAAAAGCTCAGACACAGTAAGAAATTTCAGGTGTCCCGCACTGTGGGACATCTCTCAGCTTCTTATGGCACTCTGGAAACTGGGTAAAGGCCTCTGGGCCCAGCAAAGGATGCTGGGGGGTGTGGTCTCCCCCCTCAGCTGTGCAGTGGCAGAGACGAGCATGCAAGAGCGGCAATTGGAGGGTCCTGCGCTACGGTACACCTCTCTGCTTCTTATGGAGCTCCAGTGCCCTGGCACTACGTTGTGGCCTCCAGGCCGAGCAAAGGATGCTGGGGTGTGGTCTCTCACCCCCAGCCGTGCAGTGGCAGAGACGGGCGGGCAAGAGCAGTGATTCGAGGTTCAATTGTATTCGTATTTTCGAACTGTAATGCATTATTTAATTGTGCTGTAACTCATCTCTAATAAACGTACTTTTTAAACTGAAAAAATATATATATTTGGATCGGCCATAGGCCCATTAGGAGTCGACTATGTTGCACTGAAGAACATGTTACTAACTGTAAGAAATTGGATGATTAATTGGGATGAGTGACTTCCCACCGCTGACCTTCATGGTCAGTGTCACTGCTTTCCCACGCACAGTTCCACCGATAAGGATCTGCCCTTGAGCGCAAGCTCCACGCCAGGTAGGTGTTCAAGGCCCTCCTCCACCCGCCTGCACCTCATCCATGGTGGTCTAGTGGAAGAGCACCCTGCTCTTCTGCTATTCCGCTCTGTTCTCTCAGTCTTCTCTTTCGCCTTTTTGCTCTTCTGCCTCTCGTTCGCTTTTGCCACTTACTCTCTTTTGACTATTTTTCTGCCTTGCCTCTTTTCCCTGGTTTCGCTCCCTCTTCCCATGCTCCCCGCCACTGCCCCCGCGGACCCTTCCTCCCCCCCCCCCCACCCCCCAGCGTGTTGCTCCCACCTCCCAGCTGATCGCGCTCCCCGGCCCCTACTTAATGGTGGCCACAATGGCGGGCACAACGCCGCTGGTGCACCGAAGGTACACCAAAGTCAAGCTCGTCTGCGCCCGTCCGTGACCAGACCGCGACCAGCAGCAGGAACCCTGGTCGTCCGGTCCGCTGCTGCTACGACCCCAGCAACCCTCCACACACTCAACCCCGGACGCAACAGCAACTACCGGCTCTTGACACCGAGCAACACCCAAAGCCTGATATCCTGCCGACACTGCCGCCGCACCTTCACCCACCTCCGGAACCCAACAGCAGACGCCAGCCCGCCGGAAGTCATCGCACACAACCCATTTAACTGCCTCCTCCTCAATGTACACTTCCTGTAGACACGCCATAGATATCTGGGGCCTCCTGAACACTCACACACCCGACGTCACCTTCCTCACAGAGACCAGGACCAACGCTAGCTCCGTACCCAACATTGCAACCGCCATCCCCAACAGATAGAAGATCCTGAGGAAAGACTGCTCCACCTGCCCAGCAGGGGACCTTGCCGTCATCCACAAAAGCTCAGTTTGCAAGACAACCACAAACGCGGGCGACACTTCACCCCCATGGACCACATCCACTTCTAGACCAACCCCAGAACGACGCTCCACGGAACCCTCGTTTACTGACAGCCAGGCCCCCGCGCTTTGTTCATCGTCATCACCAACCTCATCGCACCCCAAGCATTTGCCTCTGCATACTACTCGGAGATCTAAACTTCCACCTGGACAAGCATGATGACCCCCAACACCACACCCTCCTAGAAAACCTCATCAACATAGGACTGAAGCAACTGGTCTCCGCCCCCACTCACACAGCAGGACACACACTCAACCCAGTCTTCGCAGGAGGAAACGGCATCTTCTTCAACCACACCACGGAACTACTCTGGACTGACCACCACTGCAACCACATCTCCTTCAGAAAACCAACCGCACACAGGCACGCATGCCACCTCTCATGCAGAAACTGCAACAAAGTCTCAGAAGAACATCTTACCTCTGCCCTCACCTGCACTCCACCCCCAACTAAGACAGACGCCAACACCGTGGCAAGCAACCTGCACCAATGGATCGCCAGCTGCGCCAACACACTCACCCACCTCCAGAAGACTACAGGACGACACAACAAGAAAGAAACTGGTTCACCACGGTTCTCCTAGAATCCAAGTGATCCTGCCGAGGACTGGAAAATGACATGGCGAAACAAAACTCCAGAAACACACACCACCTACAAAACAGCCACCACGGTTCACCAGCAACTCATTAAATCCACAAAGAAGAATTTCCTCTAAGACAGAATCCTCTACAATGCCCACAACTCCAAGGAACTCTTCTACGTCATACATGAATTTGCCAAACCTAACAGCGAGACAACAGACGTCCCCCCTCCCAAGATCACTGCAACAGACACAGCTCCTTCTTCCACTTCAAGATCAAGACACTCTACAATAACTTTGACAGCCAAGACCTCTGCACTGCCTCAACCCCCACTCTCAGCGACGACACCCAACAGACCCTACTCACTTGGATCCCACTCATGACAGAAGACACCGTAAAGACCATGAAGAGCATCCACTCTGGAGCACCTTCAGACCCCTGCCCACCACACATCTTCCACAGGGCCACCACAGCCATCACACCCGAGCTATGTCGAACCATCAACTGCTCCCTCGAGACTACCACATTCCCAGTCGCCTGGAAGCGTGCCAAAGTCAACCCGTCCTGAAGAAACCCTTTGCAGACCCGACGGACCTCAGAACTTCAGGCCCATCTCGCTGCTTCCTTTTGCAGCCAAAGTCATCAAAAAGGCCGTCAACACCCAGCTAGCATACTTCATCGAAACAAACATCTTAGACAACTACCAATCCAGATTCTGTAGCAACCACAGCACCGAGACCATCCTCCTCACCGCCACAGACGTCATCCGTGTCCTCCTGGACCAAGGCCAAGCAGCAGCCCTCATCCTCATAGACCTATTAGCAGCCTTCGACACCGTATCTCACTGCACACTAGGCACCAGACTCCACAACACTGGCATCCAAGTAAAAGCCCTAGACTGGATACGCTCATTCATCAAAGGCAGAGCCCAGAGAATAAGACTCTCGCCCTTCCTCTCAGAACCAACAGAGACCAGATGCGGAGTTCTCCAAGGATCCTCCCTCAACCACACCCTCAACAACATCTAAATGGCCCCCTTCGCAACCATCGTCAAAAACCACGGGCTCAACATTGTCTCCTACGCCAATGACACCCAACTCATCCTCTCCCTCCGTGACGTCACCAGGCACTACTTCCAAGAAGGGATGACAGCCATCACAACCTGGATTATGAACAGCTGCCTGAACTCAACTCAGGAAACAGAGGTCCTCATCCTCCGCTCCACCCCCCTCCTCATGGGACGACACCTGGTGGCACCCCGTCCTCGGAAATCCATCCACCCACCCCCCGACAGACCATGCACATAACCTCGGATCACTAAGAATCGCCAGATCAACGCAGTCTCCTCCACATGCTTCAACATCCTCCCGATACTACGGAAATCTTTCAAACTGAAACCCCCTGACTCCAGTAAAGTGGTCACTCACGCCCTCACCACCAGCAGACTCAACTTCGGCAATGCCCTCTATACCAGAATCAACAAAAAACTCCTCCGCAAACTCCAGACCATAAGGAACATCGCGACCCGACTAATCCTCTTATATCCCACGACGCAACCACATCACACAACACCTCCGCGACCTCCACTGGCTCCCCGTCAAAAGAAGAATAACTTTCAAGCTGCTCACACACGCCTACCAGACCCTCCACATCAGACCACAATACCTCAACAACCGCTCCTTCCATACCCCCAAGTGAAATCGCCACTCAGCTGACCTCACCCTAGACACCGTCCACGCTTCTACAGGAGAAGAGCGGGTGAAAGGTTCTTCTCTTAACTCACAGCTTAGACCTGGAACGACCTCCCCCTTCACCTCCTGCGAAGCCAGACACTGCACCAATTCACGAAAGACCTCAAGACCTGGCTCTTTGAATGACCCTAACGGAGCTGCATACACCCCAACCCCCCAGCACCTTGAGACCCTAACAAGTGAGTAGTGCACTCTAAAAAACCTGATCGATTGATTGAAAGAACAATTCCAATCCTTGTTGGGGTAAACCCTTAAAGTCACTAAATTTACCTGAGCTCAGTCCTATTAAAGAAGTTATGACGAAGACCAGATCGGCTTAACTTAGGGCAATATAAAATATTTAATAAGGTCAAAATGCAAAACAATAAAAATTCCAAACTGAACAAAAAAAATATAGTAAAATGTCAAACAAACGGACACCAAAATGACAAAAATATCAAATAAGGGGAACCGGAGAAACAAGTTTAAATGTTTTAAATAGGAATAGCACCAAGAAGCATAAAGTGGCAATGATAGTCAATGGTCTTAGAAACCAGGCACCTATGCCCAATTTGACACTGACCGGGATAGAGCTCTGGTTGGATACACCAACCAGGTGTATCATGTTCAAAAATGTTACTTTTTAGCATAGTCCTTAAAGTCTCATCCATTACCGGAGTACAATCCTAAAGTCCACCCAGGACATCAGTGGAGGCACTTAGAGACTCCAGGTGTGCAGCACAGACCAAACAGCAGAGTCCATTCCAGGTCCAGTTGGAGAGTTGCAGGAAAAGGCCTCTTGTAGCTTTTTGTGTCCCTGTAACAGGAGGTCAGTCTTACAACCCTTGGAGTCCACGTCTTTGTCCGGAGTACAAGAGAGAGTAGGTTCAGTCCTTCAGGGCTACTCGTGTGTCTGAAGTGGGTGCCTGGAAAGGCCACATATGCCTGGTGAGAATGATTCCTAGGCATGCCTTAACCAATGGGTTAAAAGCTTCTGTGGTTTACCCTAGCCACATTGGACGCCCTCAAGATGGCATAAGTCTTCAGCCATACTATACTTGGTTTCTCAGGGCTAGGTGTGTGGGGGTAGTGTAGTATGGTAATTCTGCTGCCCCCCCCATCCAACACCAAAATCCAGTTTTAAGCAGCCTTGGGTACACTTTGTACCATATGCTAGGGACTTGCATGTAAATTAAATATGCCAATTTGACAATGTTTAAGGGGGTGCAGGGCACAAGCATGTTACTCCTGGGACTTCTAGGTAAATTAAATATGCCAATTTGACCATGTTTAAGGGGATGAGGAGGCATAAGCACGTTACAGAGATCTAAATCTGGCAAAGTTATAGGGTCCAGCAAAAGACAAAAATACTGGGTGACCATGCAGAAAAGGTAGATGCCCTACACTTACCTTTGATAGCGCTATTTTGGGTGGCTCTAACCAAGGATTCCTCACCTTGTGAATATCCCCAAGTGCCTGACAGGATCTAAAAAAATCAAAGTAGTTCTCCTGCACGCCGGCAGGTGATGTCATGCTACTCCGTGTCAATACCATTCCGCTCCAGAAGTAATGAATGAAGCTGCATTTAAGCACCACCCGTGCACATGGACGTCAATTTCTTTCCTTGATCCGTCCACGCCCTCAGACCTTCAGCAGAATGACCAACTAGAAAACCAGTGGGCAGATTCCTAAACTGGGATCTTTGCAGATGGAAGAGACTATACCACAGAAAGGTGTGGTGGGAGGCCAGTGAGGAATCTGCAGTTAAGAGTATCCACTTGATAGAGCGTTACAGAAGTTAGTAACTTGTTCCTCTGATGGATACTTTTAACTGGCGATTCCTCACCTTCTAAATAGATGCCGTAGCAGTACCCCCTGCCAAGGTGATGGGTCTATGTGATAGCACCAACTAAAACGTCATGCAGGACTGAAAGGGCAAACATTCCCATCTCAAAAGGCCTAACTGTTGAAGCAATAATGCTTTGTGAAAGTGTGCACAAATGCAGTCTTAGCTGCCTGACAAATATCCAGGAAAGGCATGCCAACATAGTGGTAGCAGCCTTGGACCTGGAGTAGTGAACCTACAGAACTCTGGCTAATGTCTAGCAGATTTTAATACACAGAACTATAAATGAAAGATGGTCCATTGTAATACCGCCTAGCCCTCATTTGCACCAGACAACACCACAAAGAGCTGAAGGCCCACTCTATGTCCCTTGGTAGCATTGATTTAAAAGCAGAACACTCATGAGGGTCCAAATAATATGGTCTCTCTTCCTCTTTCGGGGATGAGGAGCAGCAAAGAAGGTCGGAAGGGTGATTGCTTTTCCAGCATGAAAACTTGTCACCATTTTCAGCAGAAGCAACACTGGAGTCCTTCCCATCAGTTTGTCCAGGAAAAAGTAAGTATGATGTGGAACTGAGAGGGCCTGAAGTCCACTCACTCAGCATATTACGGGTGTAACCAGAAATATATGCTGCAAGCCTTTTGGAAACTGGGTTAGATTTGGGGGTCTCTAGTTGGCATAGATAGGTACCTGTGACAAATAGGGACCCTTGCGTCTAGTCAGGGTAAGGGGGTACACTCCTAAAATAACCCCTGCTCACCCCCTTGGTAGCTTGGCACGAGCAGATAGGCTCATCTCAGAGGCAGTGTGTAAAGCATTTGTGAACACATACAGTAATCAAGTGACAACACTTCAGATGGACACCACACAAGTTTTATATCAAAAATAAGTATTCTTTATATAGACTTCTCACAAGACCACAAACACAAATCCACAATACTGTTACTTTAGAATGGTAGAATTTAGCTTAGTTCTCTTAAGATGGTAAATGCGACACTCAGAGTTCAATGTACCTTAAGATGCGACACGCAGGGCAACGAAAGTGTTGCAAGGACGGTGATGCGTTGAAGATCCAGTGCAAATAAACAAAGATGGCACTTTCTTCTTGATGCGACACGCTTCCCGGTGATGCGGCGGTGCCTGATGCGATGTTGATCCTCTTCTCTGGTGATGCAAGATGTTTCCTCAAGATGCGAGCCGCAACAGGCCCTGCAACACGCTTCCCAGTGATGCAGCGGCGTCTGCTGCGACGTCGATCCTTTCCCCTGGCGATGCGAGTTGTTTCCACAACGATGCGAGCCGCGACAGTCCCGGCGACACTCTTCCCGGTGATGCGGCGGTGTCTGCTGCGACGTCGATCCTCTTCTCCTGGTGATGCCAGGCGCTTGGGTGGACCTGCGATGACTCAGTGATGCCTCTGCGACATGCTTCCCGGTGATGTGGCGGCGTCTGCTGCAACACCGGTCCTCTTCTTCGGCGATGCGAGGCGCTTCGTGTTGTGAAGCGGCAGCGGCAGTTCGGTGACACGCTTCTTGTTCGCGCTTCCAGCTCCTTGCGACACGCAAGTCCTCTAACAGTCCAGCACAACTGCAGGCACTTTAAAAGAACTCTTGGGGAGCTGGTGGGTGAACTCTGTTGGCCCTGAGACTTCAGCAGGAGGAAAGCTCTTTTCTAAGCCCTTGGAGATCCTTCACAAGTTGAATAAAAGTGCACACACAGTCCTTTCTCCTTTTTTTAGGCAGTCAGGCAACCACTGCAGGCCAATCCCACCAAGCAGCACTTCAGCTTAGGGATAATCTCTCCTCAGTTTCTTCTGGTTCCACTCCTCAGCAAGGGTTTCTTCTTTTTTTCCCCAAAGTGATCTAAAGTTCTTGGGTTTGGGTCCCAATATTTATACCCAGTTTCTCTTTGTTCTCTGAAGGCAGAGAGGCCTTTGCCTAGTACAAACCAGTTCTGGTCAGTCCTGGAACACTTTGTTGACAAGACTCTTTATTTCCTTTCAGAGTGCAGGGCACAGACATCAGACGTGGAGGGGAGGCACAGCCCTATTCAGGTCCCAGGTGCAACTCCTCCCACCCATCTAGATGCAGATCTCTCTATTCAGCCCTGTGCTGACTCACCCTGTCTCCTGGAATCCCCCAGCCCCTGTCACTCAAACTCCAGACAAGGAATACACAGCCTAGCAGAGGCAGGTTTGGATGGTTAGACAAGAAAATACCTACTTTCTAAAAGTGGTATTTTCAAACACAGAATGTTAAAACCAACTTCACTAAAAGATGCTTTTCATCATTCTGAGTTCAGGCATACTAAATTCGAATTTCTACCATGTTCCCTGAGTCAGTTAGGATTATAAAATGCAATAATCGAACTTCCCATTTTGGCCTATGGAGAACAGGTAGCCTTACAATAGTGAAAAACGAAAATGGCTGTAATTCACTATTAGAACATGCCACACACACCAGGGCATGTCCTACCTTATACTTACAATGCACCCTGCCCTTGGGCCTACCATAGGGGTGTCTGATATAAAGAAAAGGGAAGGTTTAGGGACTGGCAAGTGGGTGCACTTGCCCAGTCAACATGACAGTACCACACTGCACGCAGGCTCTACAATGGCAGGCCTTAGACACACTTTTACAGGCTGCTTCTGTGGGTGGCACAACCAGTGCTGCAAGCCCACCAGCAGTATTTGGATTTACAAGCCCTGGGCACTCCTGGTGCACGGAACTAGGGTCTGACAGGTAAACCAAACCAACCAATCATGGAATCACTAATTCACACATCAATTTACAATAGGGAGCACTTGCACTGTGGTACTGGACAGCAGTGCCACAGTGCCCAAAGCATCTAACACCAGCAAAACCACATGAGGCAACAGCAAAAATGGAAGGGGGACCCACACCAAGGTGCCAGGTCTAACCAACTGCATCACAACTAGTGATTTTAACAACATCAGTTGGACAGGCAAACGTAAAAATGGCCAAAAGAGGAGACGGATAATCTTTAACAGTGCACAGAGCAAGGCTGTGCTAGGCCAAAAACAAAGCAAATAACACATCCAACAGTTTTGCATGTAATGGGTCTAACTGGCAGGTACCAAATCACGTGTGAAGAAAATCAAGCACAATAATTGCTTGAAGCACTACGTGCAATACAAACTAAGTTTATGCAAAGCTTGTCAACAATTTTTACACAAGACTTTTCAATCGAAATCCAAATGTATTCAAACAAATACTCATATCAAAGTAGTTCAAACGAATATTATCTTTGTTGAAATATATCCAATAAAGTGATCAAAAACATATCAATGGTTACAAGGATAATACATTGTACATTTTTATACATAATCCATATTCTTCAGTGAAAATACAATATTGAAGAAATGCAGATCACAGGTGTGCAGCCCAATGCATTTTGGGACCCATCGTCGCTTCTTCGGGGGCCACTAAAATGACAAAATATGATAACCTCATATTATAACGCACTGTAACTCGTAAAGCTACTAAATTCAAAAGACACCCACAACTATGTGAAAGAGTCAGAAGAACAGGAATGGCATGCCATAGTTGTTGAAAGGAGACACTCGTGCCTCAAATTCCACTATATGTAAAATGAACAACCTAACCAGTTACCATCGCCATTGCTGTGAATGACATGATCCACAAGTAACGAGAGCCCGGAGGGGAACCTAAGTGCAAGTGAATGTGAGTAATAAGTGCATCTTTGTGCAGAATACCCAGAGTCTAACAACATGTCCCAAGTGCTAAAAAAACGCGTACTAGAATGTACAGCCAAGACCTTGCTGTGGGATGCACTGAAGAAACCGAAAGGAATCCACAGATAGCTAAAAACAATTACGTAGTGATAGTTAACAAAACCGGAAAGGAAACGAAGCGTGTGAAAGACAACACCCTGCGAGGTGAATAAAAAGATTACCTCTCTAGATGAACAAATCAAGAACAAAATCTGGAACTGCATGAAGCAAGAGAAAAGGCAATATAAGTACAATAAACCGAAGAAAGCGACACCGCCGAATAAATGTTGGCGCACTAATGTATCAAACAGGCAGCAAGGATGCCAAGACAACTCACCAGTAAACGAGGAATGAAACGTCCTATACGGTCCACCACGGTGTATTTAAATCATGCAATTAGCGGGATGCCGAGTGGGTCTAACCCCTTCGCTGCCAGGCCTTTTCCCCCTCCTGTGCCATGCCCTTTTTGGGCTATTTGGGGTAGTGCGCGCTGAGGCCCCTGTAAATTTTTGACCACATGAGGTATCCACGCCAAATTTGCGTCCTTTTCTTCCAACATCATGGGGATTCTGAAGGTACTCAGGGTTTGTGGATTCCCCTGGAGGGGTCACAGAAATGAGCCAAAATACAGCAAAATTTAGTTTTTTTGGGGGGAAAATGGGAAAAACGGGCTGCAAATGAAAGCATCTGGGTTTTTCCCTGCAAATGTTCTCAAAAAAGGGTTTGTGGGGCTGAAATCACCGTTTTCCCAGCTTTTAGGGGATAACAGACTTTAGTCAGAAACTCAAAATCTTTTACACAGTTTTGGCATTTTTCTGGGACATAGCCTATTTTTGCTATTTTTTGTGCTTTCAACCTCCTTCCAGTTAATGGTAGAAATGGGTACAAAAGCAATAATGGATCCTGGAAAGCTATACATTTTAGAGAAGTAGACAAAATTCTGAATTCAGCAAGGGGTCATTTGTGTAGATCCATCAAGGTTTCTTTATATAAACTAACAGTTAAATATAGGATAAATTGAAAATGTGTTGAAAAAAGCACCTTTTGTGTCAACGTTTTCACCTGTAACCTTCTAATTTTGACAGCTCTTTGAAAGCAATATACCGTTACATCCGCTGGACATTACTGGTTGTGGGGATATATAGGACTTGTAGGTTCACCAAGAACCCGACAAACCCAGAGCCAAAAACTGAGCAGCAACTTGCAATGGTTTTTTATTATGTACCGGGTATATAGTAATTATTCTGTAAAAATGTGTACATGGAAAAATCGGTATGAAAGACACCTATGTATTTCTGAAATGGGAACAAAATATAGAGTTTAGAAACAGTAGATATTTGCACATTTCCGAAATTGGGATACTCATACTAGCATGAGAATTATCAGTCATTTTTTAGAATGACTTCTTTTTTACACAATGTCTCATTTGGAAGGCAGAAATGCATCGAAAGTCAATAGGTAATAACAGTTCCTTTACAAATCTGAATTACCCTAAGTCTCCCGATAAAAATGGTACCTCACTTGTAGGGGTAGGCATAGTACTCACGACAGGAAATGGCTCAAAACCCAACGTGAACACACCACATTTTCACAATGCAAAATTACCCTTTTTTAGCAAAGTGCCTAGCTGTAGTTTTTTAACCCTAGCTCTGCCGGCACCTAGGGAAACCTAGCAAACCTATACATTTTTTAAAACTAGACACCCAGGGGAATCCAGGATGGGGTGACTTGACTGCCTCCCACCAGGTTCTGTTACCCAGAATCCCTTGTAAACCTAAAAACTTGCCAAAAAAACATATTTTCTCCACATTTCTGTGGTGGAAAGTTCTGGAATCTGCGTGGATCCACAAATTTCCACTCACCCCGTATTCCCCAAAGTCTTCCGATAAAAATGGTACCTCACTTGTGTGGGTCGGCCTAGTGCCCGCGACAGGAAACGGCGCAAAACGCATCATGGACACACCTCAATTTCGCAGTGAAAAATGAACCTTTTTTGGCAAAGTGCCTAGCTGTAGTTTTTGAACCCTAGCTCTGCCGGCACCTAGGGAAACCTACCAAAACCACACATTTCTGAACACTAGACACCCGGGGGATTCCAGGGAGGTATGGCTTGCATGGATCCCCCAACATTTCCTTACCCAGAATGCCCTGCAAACCTCAAATTTAGCTGAAAAATTCACCTTTTTCACACATTTTTGTGTGGGAAATTTGTGGCATCACCGGGCTGACACAAATTTCCTACCACCCAGCGTTCCCCCGGGTCTCCCGATAAAAACGGTGCCTCACTCATGTGGGAGGCCCAAGTACCCGCGACAGGCAAGGGCCCACAATGTAGTGAGGCGACATGAAAATTGCCTACCTCAAAACGACCTGGTTTTGCAAGGGGAGGCACCTGGGTTTTTGGCCCGGTGCCCGGCGGCCACCTAGGGGAACCTACCAAACCCACACATTTCTGAAAACTAGATACCCGGGGGATTCCAGGGAGGTATGGCTTGCGTGGATCCCCCAATGTTACCTTACCCAGAATGCCCTGCAAACCTCAAATTTAGCTGAAAAATTCACCCTTTTCACACATTTTTGTGTGGGAAAGTTGTGGCATCACCGGGCTGACACAAATTTCCTACCACCCAGCGTTCCCCCGGGTCTCCTGATAAAAACGGTGCCTCACTCGTGTGGGAGGCCTAAGGACCCGCCACGGGCAAGGGCCCAAAACGTAGTGAGGCGCACTACGTTTAGGACCCTTGCCTGTTGAGGCGCACTACGTTTTGGACCCTTGCCTGTCGCGGGTACTTGGGCCTCCCACAAGTGAACCCCCTTGCAAAACCAGGTCGTTTTGAGATAGGCAAATTCCATGTCGACTCACTACGTTGTGGGCCCTTGCCTGTCGCGGGTACTTGGGCCTCCCACACGAGTGAGGCACTGTTTTTATCAGGAGACCCGGGGGAACGCTGGGTGGTAGGAAATTTGTGTCAGCCCGGTGATGCCACAACTTTCCCCCACAAAAATGTGTGAAAAAGGAGATTTTTTTCAGCTAAATTTGAGGTTTGCAGGGCATTCTGGGTAAGGAAACGTTGGGGGATCCACGCAAGCCATACCTACCTGGAATCCCCTGGGTGTCTAGTTTTCAGAAATGTGTGGGTTTGGTAGTTTTCCCTAGATGGCCGCCAAGCCCGGGGCCAAAAACTCATGGGACCAACTTTGCAAAACCAGGTTGTTTTGTGATAGGTAATTTTGATGTCTCCTCAATAGGTTTTGGGCCCTTGCCTGACGCGGGCTCTAGGCCTACCCACGCAAGTGAGGTACCATTTTTCTCTGAAGACTTTGGGGAACGCAGGGTAGGTGGAATTTTGTGGACCCACGCAGATTCCAGAACTTTCCACCACAGAAATGTGAGGAAAATGTGTTATTTTGGACACATTTTAGGTTTGCAATGGATTCTGGGTAACAGAACCTGGTGAGAGCCAGTGAAGTCACCCCATCCAGGATTCCCCTCGGTGTCTAGTTTTAAAAAATGTACAGGTTTGCCTACGTGCCAACTGCACTAGGGCCCAAAATCCACAGGTATGCACATTGCTAAAAAAAATTCGGAGCCCGCTGGGCTTTCTGCCGCTCTGGGGGGGAATCGGGGAAGGGTCTTTCATCCTGATATGCCCCTAAAGGGGCAGAAAGACTGTGGCTATTTTTTGTGGGGGTGGGGGCATTGGTATGACCATTTTGGGCAGCCCCCACGCATAAAAAAAGCCTACGTACTCGCTGGCGCCTAGTGGGCTTTCTGCCCCCCCAGGGGGCAGATCAGGGGCCACTGCCACCATCTGCCCTCCCGGGGGGGGGGGGGGGGGGGCAGGAAGACTGGAATTTCTCTGGGGGTGGGGTATTGTCATGCCCATTGTGGGGAGCCCCTACCCCTACACTAATAAAACAAAAAAATCCATGGTTTCTAGTGGGCATTCTGCGCCCCCAGGGCGAGCCAGATTGGGGGCTACAGCTCCCATCTGCCTCCTGGGGGGCAGAAAGACTGTCATTTTTGTGGGGGGGGAGGGTGGGGGCATTGGCGTGCCCGTTTTGGGAGGTATTCCACAGGGAATGCCTCATGACGACTCGTCATGGGTACAGCGCGACTGTGCTCCATGACGAGTCCAGCTCGTCATGGGCACAGAAGGGGTTAAATAACGATTTTCCCACGATAACTACTACAAAAGTCACATGATCAGGATAAACAGTACGGCGGCCATCTTGGAGAGGTGTATAACAGCGCTAATCCACCACTGTGTATTTTAATAATACGAACAGCGAGATGCCGAGTAGGTTTGAATACCGATGTTCCCCCGGAAACTACTACAAAAGTCACATGATCCGGATAAACAATGCGTTCTAATTATCTTGTGAAGCATCAAAAGTACGGCGGATATCTTGGAGTAGTGCGCAACAGTGCTAATGAACTGAACCAAGTGAGATGTGCTCCGAAAGAGGAGCGAGATATCGCTCTAATACAGACGTGCACAGTAAACGATAAAAGTGTAAGAAACAAAGTGTAAGAAAAATGGTGTGCTGAAAATGAAACCTAAATCCCACTAATTAATATAAACACGAAAATAGTAAGATTAACAATGATACAAATTACAACTCTAGAATCAGCAACTGAAATCGAATATAATACTGTACCAACATGATATTGTACAACATTGATTATTTCTAGAAGATGACAGAATCCAGTTGACAAAGTTTGGTAAAAGCAGAGTAACAGTTGCATTCCATAACTGTGGACAGCACACAATAGCATGTGTGGTATCTATTACCTCTTAGAACCCATAAACAAAAAGAAGTTAATCACAAACCTACAAAAGCTGAAGAAAAAATTATAACAAAAACTGTACAGCGATAGAGCACACTGCGAGTGTCGATACGTGCCCATAAGCACAATCGTGACAAAATAAATGGTACACGTGTAAGTGCCTGATGGTGAAAAAAAAGTGTAGGTTGTACAAAAGGTCAAAAAATGTCTGAGTGGTGTTGAAATTTATAGAAAACAACTTAGATCCAACGTATCGTTCAGCCCCCAAGGCATCATGGTATTGATTTTTTTTTTATCCAAAAGACTTCCTTTTGCAACAACATTCTCCTAGGGTCAATGCCTTCTTTGATGGATAGTTTTTCCAAGATTAAAAATCGAACTTGAGTGATATTATGACCATGCTCTAGCCAATGAACTACTAGGTTGGAATTGGTGTTTTTAGTCCTGATCATACTCTTGTGCTCTCCAATACGTATTTTTATTTTCTTCTCGGTTTTGCCGATATATAGATATCCACAAGGGCATTTGATACAATAAATCACGTTGGAGGTGTTGCAATCAGATGAGTGTCTCAAGTTAACTTTTTCTCCTGTTCTGGGGTGTGTGATAAAGTTCTGTTGCATCACATTGTTGCAGTGGATAGTTGCTGCATTTCTTCATTCTTGTATGTTTGATTTTACTAAGTTGGTTCTTTTTAGTGAGTAATTCTTTGAGATATTGACATCTAGCATATGCAAACAGGGGAGGTTGATTGAACGAGTTGCCAAAATCTGGTTCTCGCTGTAACAATTCCCATCTTCGCACAATAATCTTCTTGATACTTTTTGATTTTGTCGAGACTTTGGATACAAAAACCAGAGAGGTACCAAATCCTGCCACAAACTTGTCCCGGAACCCTTCATATATAGATTTCCTGGATGGGTAGATAGCTACCAGGAAGACATCTATGACCAAGGAAGGAACATCAAAAGATCTCAATTGTGATGCTCAATTTTCACACATGGCAGTGCAGATGCACAATCTTGGGTGCAAGACTCTGCCCTGTTGCTGCAACATAAGATCCTCCGGCAGTGGTAGCCTGATTGGAAGGCAGATGCTACAGCACAGAAGAACAAGTTACTTACCTTCGGTAACGATGTATCTGTAAGAAACATTAGTTAGTTAGATTCCTCACCTTAGAATATCCCCAGGCGTCAGACTGGATCCGGAAGATTTTTCGTCAGCAATACCCCTTGCGCGTCGCTAGGTGTCGTCTGCGGCTCCGCGTCCGTCGTCGGCGTCGTGCGCCGGAATGACGTCAGAGTACTTAGACGCCGCCCTCGCGCGCTGACGTCAGTTCTTGTACATAGCTTTCCGCGCCAGGAACGCAGAGCCATGCAAAGACCGACACTGGTGCCAAAAAGAAAATCTAGGGGCCTGAAAAGGATATCCTTAACCCTAGATGTCGGTTCGCAGAACGGGGAGGATGGGTGGGTCGGTGAGGAATCTAACTAACTAATGTTTCTTACAGATACATCGTTACCGAAGGTAAGTAACTTGTTCATCTGAAAGAAACACGTTAGTTAGATTCCTCACCTTAGAATAGATACCCAAGCAATACCATCCCCGGTGGTGGGTCTGCGAACCAAGATCACACCAGAAAGTCCTGGAGGACAGAACGGCCAAAGAAGCCATCCCTCCGGACTTGGCTGTCAAGGCAATAATGCCTGGCAAACGAGTGTAGCGAAGCCCACGTCGCCGCCTGACAGATGTCCTGGAAAGGGACATCCGGCCCAAAGCAGTAGTAGCCGCTGTGGCCCGAGTGGAGTGGGCGCGCAGCCCAACAGGAGGGTCCTTTTTTGCCAAGGAGTAGCAAATTTTGATGCACAAAACGACCCACCGAGAGATGGTCCGTTTGTGCACCGCTTTCCCCTTCTTAGCACCCACGTATCCAACAAAAAGTTGGTCGTCCACCCAGAACTGCTTTGTGCGGTCCACATAAAAGGAGAGCGCACGTTTTGGGTCCAGACGGTGGAGCCTCTCTTCCTCTTTGGAAGGATGCGGAGGCGGAAAGAAGGTGGGCAAGGTGACAGACTGCCCAAGATGAAATGGAGTCACCACTTTCGGAAGAAAGGAGGGACGAGGCCGAAGGACAACCTTGTCCGGATGAACAGACTGAAAAGGAGGCTTTGAAGATAAAGCCTGGAGCTCACTCACCCGTCTAGCCGAGGTGATGGCTACCAGAAAAGCAGTCTTAAGCGTCAGCAGACGAAGAGGACAATTATGAAGAGGCTCAAAGGGAGCGCACATTAGAAATGTGAGAACAAGATTCAAGTCCCACTGAGGCATTACAAAAGGGACAGGAGGGAACTTGTGAGTAATGCCTTTTAGAAAGCGTGTAACCACAGGGGACTTGAAAAGAGAAGGCTGATCAGGAAGCCGCAAGAAGGCAGAGATGGCAGCAAGATAACCTTTCAGGGTGCCCAGGGCAGAGCCCTGCCAGGCCAAAGAAAGAAGAAAGAGGAGAACCTCAGAAAGAGGGGCGGAAAGGGGATCCACAGCCTTTGCTGTGCACCATGCCACAAATTTGTTCCACCGGCAGGCGTATACCGACTTCGTGGAAGGAAGCCTGGCTGCCAGAATGATATCACAGACTTCAGGAGGCAAGTCAAATGGCATCAACTGCCGCCGCTCAATCTCCACGCATGGAGGTGGAGGCTGGACAGGTTCGGGTGGAGGACCGTCCCCTGCTGCTGCGACATAAGATCCTCCCGAAGGGGCAGACGTATCGGAGGATCGGTCAACATACTGAGTAGCTCGGGATACCAGTACCTTCGTGCCCAATCCGGAGCCACCAAGATGACTTGGGCCCGGTCGTGCCTGATCTTCTTCAGCACTCTGGGCAGAAGTGGTATAGGCGGAAAGGCGTACAACAGACCGCAACTCCACTCGTGACGAAAAGCGTCGCCGAGCGAGTGCCGCCTTGGAAATTCCAACGCGCAGAACTGCTGACATTGCGCGTTCTCTTCGGTGGCGAATAGATCTAACCAAGGCTCTCCCCACTGCTGAAAGAGACCTTGCGCCACTTCGGAGTTCAGACGCCATTCGTGATCCATTATGCACCGGCGGCTGAATTCGTCTGCTCTGGCGTTCAGAGAGCCCGCCAGATGTTGAACCACCAGGGTGACGCCCTGGTGTTCCAGCCACGTCCAGAGGCGCAGGGCCTCCTAACAAAGGGTCCACGACCCCACCCCGCCCTGTTTGTTGCAATACCACATGGCGGTGGTGTTGTCCGTGAACACCTGCACGACACTTCCCCGGACAGAGGGAAGGAAGGCTTTCAGTGCAAGTCGGATCGCTCTCAACTCCAACAGGTTGATGTGGAGACGAGACTCCGCCAGAGACCAGAGGCCTCTGATCTCCGCCTCTCCCATATGGCCACCCCATCCCAGGAGGGACGCATCCGTCACTACGACATGCTCCGGTTGGGGAAGGGAGAGGCTTCTGCCCATGACCCAATCGCGGTCCGTGAGCCACCACTGCAACTGCTGTGCAGTGCCCTCCGAGATCAAGACATGGTCGGACAGGTTGCCGTGATGCTGGGCCCACTGAAACTTCAGGTCCCACTGCAGAGCCCGCATGCGCCGCCTGGCGTGATGCACTAGTAGGATGCAGGAGGCCATCAGCCCCAGAAGCCGCAACACTAGCCTGACCGAAACCCAGGATAGAGGCCGAAAGATGGGAATCAGGGCCTGTATATCCCGGACCCGCTGTTCCGGTGGATAGACCCGGAACTGCGCCGAATCGAGAACCGCTCCGATGAAGAGGAGCTTCTGAGAGGGACTCAGGTGTGACTTCGGCACGTTGATGGAAAACCCCAGCAAATGCAGGAGATCCGCCGTAGTCTGGAGGTGGGAGACGACTGCCTGGGGCGAGCCCGCCTTCAACAACCAGTCGTCGAGATTGGGGAAGACTGGAACCCCTGATCTGCGCAGATGAGCTGCGACCACCGCCATCACTTTCGTGAACACCCGAGGGGCACTGGTGAGGCCGAAGGGGAGCACGGTAAACTGAAAGTGCTCTTGGCCCACCGTGAACCGCAGGTAACGCCGGTGGGCCGGCAGGACGGGGATGTGGAAATATGCGTCCTGCAAGTCCAACGCTACCATCCAGTCTCCGGGGTCTAGGGCAGCTAGAACCTGAGCCAAAGTCAACATCTTGAACCTTTCCTTCCGGAGGAAGGCATTGACGTTCCGGAGGTCCAAGATAGGGCGTAGGCCCCCTTTGCCCTTCTTGGGAACCAGAAAGTAGTGGGAATAACAACCACGACCTACTTCTGGACTCGGAACGTGCTCGACGGCCCCCTTGGCCAAGAGGGCCGAAACTTCCTCGTGGAGAAGATTCAAATGATCCCCCGAGATACGGTGGTGCTGCGGTGGCATGGCTGGAGGGGTCGTCTCGAAGGGGAGGGAGTAGCCCCTTCGGACGATTTGCAGCACCCACCTGTCCGATGTGATGGACCGCCAGTGGAGCAGGTGATGGCGAACTCTGCCGCCCACTGGCGTGGAATGGGCCTGAAAGCTCGGACTAGGAAGGTTTTGAGGCGGATGCTGCCGGGGTGGATGTGGACTGACCTCGTCGTCCTCCAGAACCGCCTCGGCGGAAACCACGTCCGCGCGCAGGTTGGTTCTGCGGCTGGTGGCTAGGCGTACGTGAGGAGGCACCCCTTCCTTGGCCAAGAAAGGGGCGAAAGGCGGAAGTTTGCGACCGCGGGGCCGAGAGGCCCAAGGACTTGGCCGTAGCCCGGGAGTCCTTAAAGCGATTCAGCGCACTGTCCGCTTTCTCGCCAAAAAGGCGAGTGCCATCAAAGGGCATGTCCATGAGAGAGCTCTGGACATCACCCAAAAATGACGTGGACCGCAGCCAGGCGTGACGTCGAAGCGCCACTGAGGTAGAAATGGCCCTACCCAGCGAGTCCGTGGTGTCAAGCCCACATTTATAGCATGTCGCACGGCATCCCTCCCATCGGCCAGAGCCTGGGTAAGTCGTGTCCGGACCTCCTCCGGACACAGAGGCAGCGCGTCCTCCACCGCATCCCACAGAGAGTGGGAATAACGGTCCAAGAGACAAGCGGTGTTCAAAGACCGCAGGCCCAAACTAAGGGAAGAGAACAGCTTCTTGCCAAACTGCTCTAGTCTCTTGGAATCCCGGTCCGGCGGGGCGGTCGGGAAAGAGGATTGGGAGGTGGAGGCCTGGATAACCAGGCTCTCAGGGGTAGGGTGTTGGGACAGAAAACTGGGGTCGCCCGGAGCAGGGCGGTGGCGCCTGGCGACGTTCCTGTCCACAGGAGGAACTGTGGAGGGCTTGGACCAGGTGCCCTGTAGAACGTCAGTGAGGGCCTCATTGAACGGCAGCAGAGGCTCAGTGGAGCTTGCTGCAGTCTGAAGCACCTCAGTGAGGACGTTCGTCCTCACAGCCACGGCAGGTAGCTCGAGCCCAAGGGCTGCGGCCGCCTTGCGCAGCACCACGGAGAAAGCAGCACCCTCCTCCGACGCCACAGTCGGAGGAGAGATGAATCCAGTGTCTGGCGAGGTATCCAGACCACTGACCTCCCCCAGTTCATCTGCCCAGTCCTGGGACAGTTGGGCCTGAGCGGCCATAGGATCCTCGGACCCCTCCCAGTAGTCCCCATCATCCGACTCCTGGTGTAGAGGAGAAAGGAACGGAGCCGGGCGGTAGACAAAATGTGTCTCTAGCGGCGTCGATCTCGGCGTCCATCGACGCCGGACCGGCGCCGGGCCCGGAGCGGGACTGAACTGGGGCACGACGTCGAGCGGAGTCGACGTCAGCGTCGGGGGTGGTACCGATGTCGACGCCGGCGGAGGAGGCGTGACTAGGTCGACCGGCGTCGACGGGGACTCGAGAACGGGTCCCTCTGGCGCTTGCGGCATCGAGGCCGGAGCCACCGGCAGGCAAGGCAGCCCAGTCGGGTCCGCAGGGCCCGAAGGCGCACCAGCGGGCGGCGACGGCGGAGCCAGGTTCCTCATGGCCGAGAGGAAGGCACTGACCTCCGCCGGCGTCGCGTCAGTCCCAGGGACCGGAGGGTATGGGGACGTGCACGGCGCCTGCGGCTCCGCCGGAGCCGCGGGGGTGGAACCACCCTGACCCTCGGCCGAGTCGCGCGACCGGCGAGGGGAGTCCGAAGAGCGATGTCGCCTCTTGGACTTCTTGGAATGCTTCGACTTACCCGAAGACTTGGATCCCGACGACCGATGGTGACGTCGGCTGCGGCTCCGCGACCGATCCTTGGACCTCCTCCTGGACCGGGATCGAGCGACGCGCGGAGCCGAGTGGCGGATCTCGAGAAGCTTACGGGACCGCTCCCGTCTAGCCTTCGAGGTCAGGGCCTTGCAGTCGGAACACGACTCCGTGTCGTGGTCGAGGCCCAAGCAGTACAGGCACCGGCGGTGATGGTCCGTAACCGACATCAGGCGGTCACAGTCAGCACAGGCTTTAAAACCAGGCATCCTACCGGCACCGGAGTCGATTGACAGGATCAAAAAGGATCAAAAAACTAGTCAAAAATTGACTAAAGGGGTAGCTCTCCCGGATCTGCGCTTACTGGCGCGGAAAAAAGAAGAACTGAAGTCAGCGCGCGAGGGCGGCGTCTAAGTACTCCGACGACGTCATTCCGGCGCACGACGCCGACGACGGACGCGGAGCCGCAGACGACGCCTAGCGACGCGCAAGGGGTATTGCTGACGAAAAATCTTCCGGATCCAGTCTGACGCCTGGGGATATTCTAAGGTGAGGAATCTAACTAACGTGTTTCTTTCAGATATTCCAGGTACCATACTTTACAGTCCAAATGAGGTGCACTAGGATGACTTGGGCCAAGTTGTACCTGATTTTCAGAACTGCAAACAGGCGAGGTAGTGGCAGGAAGACATACAGGAGTCCTGTGCTCAACTTTATGCAGAATGCGTCTCGGAGAGCGCTTTTCATGGAACAATAACATGCAGAATTCCTGACATTGTGCACGTTCGGCAGTGGCGAACAGATTTAGTCAGGGTTCCCCCCACTGTTGAATGATACTGTGTCACCTCCAGATGCAATTCATGATACATGACATTGCCAACAGTTTATCCGCCCTGGAGTTCAAAGATCCAGCCAGGAGGTGCACCAACAGGGAAATCCGCTGATGATCCAGCTTCAGAGGCGTAGGGCCTCCTGGCAGAGGACCATGGACCCCACCCTCCGCAGCTTGCATTACCTCATTGCATTGGTGCTGTCCTAGAGACCCTGAACCTTCCCCACTTTGATGGTTGGCAGAAAGGCCTTAAATACCAAGTGAAGTGCCGCAGCTCCAGCAAGTTGATGTGGAGGCAGGACTCTGCTGAAGACCAGAGTCCTCTGATCTACACCTCTCCCATAAGGCCTCCCAACCTGGCAGCTTCACATTTACCACCATCGTCAGCTCTGGGTGGGGTAGGGAGATAAGTCTGTCACTGGTCCAACTGCGATCGGGCAACCACCACTGCAGATTTTTAAACAGTATTCGACACCTGGATGGAATCGGATAGGCTTCCTTAGTGCTGGACCCTCGAGACTTAAGGTCCCACTGCAATGCTTGCATGTGCAATCTGCCAGGATCGACAAGCACGATGCAGGAGGCTAATAGGCCTAAAACCCTCAAAACCATCCTTTCTGATACCCAGAACATAGACAAACATAGGGATCATAACCAGAATGTCTTGGACTCACTGGTTCAGAGGAAAAGCTTGAAAGCGCATTGTATATAGGATGGTTACAATGAAAGGAAGCCTCTATGATGGAGTCAGTTGTTACTTTTTTTTTCTTTTTGCAGAGTTTTATATAGCACGAACCTGACCCGAAGGTATCTGGTATCAGAGCGCTTTACAGAGCACAAGTTGCGTTACATGAGATCACATTAATTTTTGTTGGGCACAGGGAGATTAAGTGATTTTCCCAGAATCACAGGATGTTCAGCGTCATTGCCGAGACTCAAACCTGGTTTCCCAGATTTGAGGTTGACCACCCTAGCCGTTAGGCCAACTCCTCTCCAGCAGGTTAATTGAACACCCCAACAACGTCAAGAGGTCTGCAGTCGTCTAAAAATTGTCCGCGACCAACTGCGGCGAGCCTTCCTTCAGCAGCCAGTAGTCAAGGTATCAGAGGAATGGTACCAGTGACCTTAATTGGGCAGCAACCACCGTCTTCCCCTTTGTTAACACCCATGGGGCACGTGTGAGGCCGTAAGGGAGGACAGAAAATGACAGTGACCCTCCTTGAACTACAGGTAGCATATGTGGGTCAGAATGATGGGATAAGAAAATAAGTGTCCTGCAGATCACCAGCATTCAGTGTCTGGAATTCAGGGCAGAAGAACCTGGATGAAATAGAGCATCCTGAATGTGTCTTTGTGTATGAAGGCATTAGGTGTTAGAACATCCAAAACAGGATGGAGGCCTCTGCCATGCTCAGCACAAGCAAGAATGGGGAATAGAGTCCCTGCTTCCGATGTCAGAACTCTCATGGATTCCCTGGCCAAAAGAGCCTGCACTTCAGGGCATTAAACAGATATATGGTCATCTGACAACCCTTCCGCTCTAGGTGCAAAGAGTGGTGGGTCGAAAAGGAATGGCAGGGTGTAACCTCATTGGACAATCTACAGGACCCATTTGTCTTTGGTGCTTTGTCACTACTTGCGAAAGTGGCTGATTTGCAGGCCCATCCAATGGCTGTGTGATTCTAAGGCGTACTAAAGAGTTTTTGCGGTTTTTGCCAGAGGGAAAGAAAATTAAGAGAACGCAGACTTCAATAGTTCGGCTATTGCCTGATGGACCCATGATCGGACCTCAAATGAGCTGGGAAGCCTGTTGGGCAGGCCATGGGGGCTGGTGTGGGAAATACACCAAGGACCTAGTGCTTATCCCATAAGAGATCAAAACTTGTGTGACGATTGCCGGACTGGAGCGGAGGGACCCAGAGAAGGTGCCATGGCTCAGCTTTCTTTAAAATGTTCCAGGGCAGTGCACGCCTTTTTGCCATAAAGGCAGAAGTCATTGAAAGGCATGTCCCTTTAGGAAACCTGGACATCCACACAGAATCCCATGGAACTCATCCATGCGAAAGCACCGAACCACCACACTAGTCCTCACATACCTGCCTTGGTGATCTGTGGCGTCCAGGCCTGAGCATATGACTAATTTGGCTGCATCCCAACCATCGTGAATAGTTTGGGCAAGTCAAATGTGTACGTTTTCTGGGACTGCACATAAGATTTCACACACCATATCCCAAAGTACTTGGGTATAACCACCAATAGCCAGATTGTATTAACTGACCTCAAGGCAAGACTGGCTAAGTGGAGCATATGCTTGCCAAAAGTATTCACTCATTTTGACATCTTATTCGGGCGGAGTTGTTGGAAACAGATTAGGATTAACTTTACTGATGAACCTCTACCACTAAGTGCTCAGGTGTCGGATACTGGGTACAAAATATGGGTTGCCTGGAGCAGGTCTATGGCGACGGGTGATTTGTCAGTTGACGGGTGCCTTGGCATGTCTAAGCCCAAGTGCCCAACCGTGTGTCCGTATGGGCTTCACTGAAGGGTAAAGAAGGTTCAGTAGGTGTCTGACACCAGGCGGTAGGACCTCCTTGAGGATGTGTGTTAACTTCCATAGTGAGAAGGTGAAAGTCAAGGACCTCAGCTGCCCTTCTGATTACTCTCTCATTGGAAATCTCCTCTGGTGCTGGTTCAGGGGAAAAAAACAACTCCGTGTTAGGTGAGGGGTCCAGTCCACCTGCGCCTGTTATTCTGTGTACCAGCTGTCTGCATCATAAGGAGGGGTAAATTCTTCCCTGTCCCTTCCATTGCCGTCTCCATATGGCGGTCTATGATCGGAGTCTGACGCAAAAAGCTGGGCCAAAGTATGTGTGGCCACTTTGTAGAGGCAATTATACCAAAGTCCGATGGATTTAGTATCGGCTGTGGCAAGCCAATATCGGTACGTGTCCTCAGTTGGCCAAAGTCATCTTGGAGTCGGACAGAACAATGGGTAGGGAGTCCTTCTCTGGCATCAGTGGCATCGGCACATGCGTCGCTGTACAAAGGGCTGGTGCAGGTTTCGGAGCACTGTCGGATGCCAGTAGAGAACAAGAGGCGGGTTTGAGGGCTCCAAACAGCTCCAAGAGCGAATCCACTAATGGTAATCTGCCGGAAGACCATGCAGATCCTTGAGGACTGTAGATGTGTCAAGAATTCCTGTCATACAAGGGAAACACGCCCTTATGTAAACAGGAGAGCTGTTACATAACTCAAGGGAAACACGCCCTTATGTAAACAGGAGAGCTGTTACATAACTCAAGGGAAACACGCCCTTATGTAAACAGGAGAGCTGTTACATAACTCAAGGGAAACACGCCCTTATGTAAACAGGAGAGCTGTTACATAACTCAAGGGAAACACGCCCTTATGTAAACAGGAGAGCTGTTACATAACTCAAGGAAAACACGCCCTATAAAGGGAGGAACCGGGAGGTACAAGGCTGTCGGATATTGTGTTTACACCGACGTACCTGCTTCGTGAAGAGCAGTGTTCCGGAGTGGTGCTCCAGTAAGGCAAGAACGGAGGTAGGTCGAGTCGTTACTCCCTGGGCCGTGTCTTGCCCCATCGTCACCTGTGAAGGACCCGGAAGCTCTACCGGTCTACCATTGAGCTTCGCTTTTTGACTCGGCTGAGTCCAAGCGCAGTGGCGCTTTTGCTGGTTGGAGTCGTAACTCCCAGCCCGACCAGAGACACAGGGACTGCCAGCTGTAACGCACACCAGGAGGTGTTTGCCGCGTTACAGACTCGGAAGTCCACAGGATCGATCGAGCGGCTGCTCTCGGTTCAGTCTTCTTGCTTGTGATTGGGGTATCGGTGACGCATCACCAGGAGGTGACTCCGCGTCCCGGTGCAGTCTGAGGAAGAGGTTGAGCGGCTGCTCCCTTCAGGTAGAGACCCCGGCTGGGTGTTTCCCTGACTCCTCGATTCTCCCCAACACTCTTCGTGCCCCTCACAGCCTACCGATTGGCATTGTCGGCCATTTCATTTCTGCCCTCTGTTGGCATACGCCGGGATCGGCGTATATGCAGAGGACGGTTAGGACCATCCGTGCTGTGGGCTGGTAACGTACTTAGCCTGGAGGATTCCAGTGACTATAACTTTTGTTTGTTCTTTGTATTTTATTTGCCTTCATTAAAAGAACTAACCCTTCACAAGTGGTTGCGTCCTCATTGTCGTGTCTGTTAAACGATCCTGAGACGTTCAGGGCGTTACAAGATGCTACAAAAGAACCAGAAGCATGCCAAAGATGCGCAGCATAGTCTTATGAAAGGCTGCAACCTGCTGCAATGACTATGATGCCCCCAATAATTCAGGGTGTGTCGAACTAGAGAACGAATGTACTCCTATGTAGAACAAGCAAGAGACAGGGTGAAGCCCTCGCAGGATGGGGCCTAGTCAAGCTTGGACTTCTTGTGGTTCGTCTTAAACACACCTGACGCAATGAAGATAGGCCTTAGAAACAACTTTGGGAGCAGAAGCTGATCTCGAATTCAACTTAGAGGGACCTGCTCGCAGCCTTCTGGTGTTTCGTCACATAGAGATTCGCCTTGTGATATCGGATGGTTTCCATGTTAATCTGAGCACAGTTATCAAAGACCTTGGAGTTGTGCGACCAATCCAAGTACCAAAGGCACATGTCATGGGGATCTGTCACAGACAGTTCTTACCAGGCTAAAACCCTGTTATCTTAGGTTGTGACATCACTTGCACACTGGAAATATTTGGGGGGGAAATTTCCCACAAGTGAAGAAATGGAATGAGCAGAGCTCCAGATCGGAGTCTGAAGGAGCAGAATAAAAGAAAATGACATCAGTGCAGCATGGGTGGTGCTTATATGCGTCTGTTTGTTACTCACTATAAGTAGTCAATGTACACAGAAAACAATGAGTAATCTAAGGTGTTAGCTACTTTCCCCTAGAGGTTTGCAATTTTTTAGACTAAGTCCAGGAGATACTCGAAACGCTGGTTGGTGCACGTTGGTGGGCGGTATTCTTGAAGGCGAGCGGTTCAACTAATTTACTTACTGTAAATTAAAAAAAAAAAATACAATATTGTGTGGTTGCTGTTATTAGATTATTGTAGACTGCATTCTGAATGATACAGACTGATCAATGATACTGACTAATGTTGATTTTGTAATTAGCTCTACCTCTCGTGGATTTGCGCCATCTCAGTTTCAGAATACAGCCTCTACAATAAAGGGCCGTGACCTCCAGTTAATGCCATCTACTAACGGTATTTTTTTTGTTTTTTTTTAATCAAGTGTAATAATGGAATCACATGTGCATTTTCCACTTACAAACTATTAAAGACAACTTAAGCACAACTATTCAGATCTCCCAAATAATTTAATTGTTCATTGTACATCTCGGATTACATTCCAATATCATCATTTTATTGTCACGTTCATTGTCAAATTATTAATGAAAACTATTAGTGACATTGCAGAAAATACATTTTTACCAGATATTCTCCAAAAAAATACAAATATGAGCATCATAGTGTTTTAACAAATAAGACAATGGCAATAAAATACACAGACAAAAGCGCAAAGTATTCCATGAACTCCAGCGCAAAATAATTAGAGTGGCTTTTATTCATCATGTTGAAAGGATGGAAGAATAACCATGATTTGGATTCCGTTCCATGGGCCCCCCAACAGCACTACTCCGCACTATTTCTTCTTCACAATCAAAGGCCCCACATTGTCCCCAGTATCTTCATTGTGTTTCGTGTGAGAGCCATCACAAAATGGAAACTAAGAGAAAAGAAACAGAAAACAAGTACTTGAATTAAAGCATTTACTTTTACATGGGGTGCCACTATTCAAATAGTGCAAGTGCTGAGGCATAGACCGCTAAACTTTATTTGTAGTTACTTACTAGAAGACCTGCATAAAGCCACTACCTTGTCCCATGGCCTATTCAAAGCGCTAAACATGACAATTACTTGGAAACAATTTAGTTTCCTTACAAGGTAATGAAGATTCCCAACTATTTAAATTCACTTGTTTTGACCTACGTGATCATGACACTAAGTTGACATTTCATTCAAAATCCTGCACATTCACACTGCAGAGGCCACCAGAATAAAAATAAATTACCCACTGTTTTGTAATTAAATTGAATATGTTAAAAACTGAAATTACACAGCTTTTATTAAGATAGTTATAGTAATGATGATAACCTATTTGATGTGTTAAATAACTAATGCAAAATAAATTAACAAAATGAAGAAATAGTTATACTTGAAATTACATCTATCAGAAGTAAAGAGTTAACTAAAAAGGCCATAACAACAACAGCTATTGTATATATATATATATAGTACTCAGTTATAGGAGTCTCAAAACACTATAATAATGGCGTTATGGAATGTCGCAATGCTGGTAATTTTGTATTGGCATTTTGCACTCATGCGGTGTCTGTGAAAACTAAACTATCGCTCATCTCAATTTGCAGAATGTGACTGATGCTCAAAGAGTGCAGGTCATCACATCATCATCAACATGAGTGACAGATTAGCAGCACAGGTTTGGATTATCCAGACAAGTGTTGGTTTAGATAGTGGATGATTATAAAGTGTTCAATTACACTTAAACAACGTAGCAGGCATTAGTTGGTTTTGTAATACTTTTAACGCTGATATAACCCATGGGGTGTTAAGCACTGTTCGAACTGGGATTTGCTATTTCTTGAAAACCTGAAATACAATTAACTGGACTTATGAAATATTGACTATGCTGGCCATTGAGAATCTTCATCTTAACAGTGGGTATTATATTCTGAATTTTACATTTTGGTTTTACAAACTTTTACAACTTAGGTCTTCAAGGTGGTGAAAATTACATGTTCCATGCAGCTCTAGTTGTCACAGATCTCTCTTAATATTTCACAGCAGAGAATGAAACTCTCACCAAAGGAAAATGCATTTGTATAATCTTTGAGAAACCCTTGCAAATGTATGTAAAAAAGAATTGTACAATAACTAAGCAGAAATTATAGCTTTATCCCTAAGATCAAAGCAACAGCAAACCTTTTCATAAATGAGATGTAATGTCAGTTTTATGAACAATGAAGTAAGACATTTCTTTCTGGAAGCAGCTAGGCAATGCGGTGTGTGAGGTTCCGTAAGATGCAATTGGGTCAAGAATATTCCAGTTCCGATTTAAGAAATATCCTACAAAAGAATGTATCACTTGATTGGATGCCATAGCATGTGTATTGGTATTTAAGAAAAGAGTAAAAATTTTAAATGGAGGTTCTCCTGCCAAACTAAACGGCACAATATCTGTGAGATGGACTATGTACTATTCAAATAAAATCACTGAGACAATGAAAACCTATTAAGAAAAAGGAGTTTGTGGAAAGATGAAATAATAGAAAGACATGTTGATTATAATATTGTCAGTAACTAAGTTTACTAAGAAATATAAATAATATGTTCTAAGGAAGCAAGTGACCACGAAACACATGTTGGCTGCATTTGTTGACAGTATATTGTAACACTTGAATTAACTATAAGTTATTAGGAATAATAATCATTATAGAATTGGAAAATTTGAATAAAGACCAAAGGAGACAATTAATAATTGGATTTCTGTGAATATATATGGACGCTGAAAAAGCAATAAATATGGGTTTTCCTATTTGTGGAGCTATATTTGAGTTCCATATTGCCATTTTACCTACGATGTTACTATTATTTTCTTGCTCCTCTCTGAAATCTTTGGTGGTATTAGAAACTGATGAACGTACTGCAAATTAATATATTCTTGCGAGAAAGCCTCACAAATGCATTACTGAAACTTGACCTTGGAAAACGGACTCAAGTGCTGCTGCCACTGTATAAAGATATTTTATAGCACTATGATTTTAGACTCATTACAATTATGAATACAGTGGCGGCTGGTACAATTTAAAATGGTAGGGTGTAAATGCATGGCGATATAGGAGTTAGCAAGTGAAGCACACCAGTCCAGCTTTTTCAAGAGGCCAGTGGGATATTCTCTCCTTGAAAATGATGAAAATTAAGGAGCATATATGTGCATTTTGCAGCACATTTTGTGTGTCTGTATGGACCCCTCCGCCTGTGCACACTGTCTGATCCCATCACCTTGTGTAATCTGCAGTGAACAACCACAACGCCCAAGAGGGATACCCAGGGCTTCATTTGAGACATTGGTTGCAGGTGAGGTCCACGGCACTCATTTTTGAGGACCAGCACTTTTCTCTCCTCAGTCAGAAATTGATCCAGGTCAAGAGAGAGAAAAACACACAAGGGGAAAGAAGTAGGAAGATAAAAGTTGGGAAAACGTCTCAAAGGGAGGAAGCAGGTACC
The DNA here is from genome assembly GCF_964204655.1 of Triturus cristatus. Taxonomy (NCBI): domain Eukaryota; kingdom Metazoa; phylum Chordata; class Amphibia; order Caudata; family Salamandridae; genus Triturus; species Triturus cristatus. Next base: position 429,643,786 of record NC_140580.1, read on the forward strand.
TGAAAGAATGAGTAAAGTATATGGAAGTGCCTGGTGGTTGATTAAAGAGGCATGAAGCTGAATCACGACTACACAGTTTTGATATCTAGCACACCGAAATTAAATAGCGCTGGCTGTGGGTTTTTGAAAAAAATGTTGGGCCACGGAATTTAATGTTTAACAAACTGAGCACTAAGGGTAACACTGCCCTGGCATGTATTTTGTAAATAGGGTTTTGCCCTGGATAAGATCTAAAACTCTGGACAGACGTTCAAAGGTCATTACGTGGTACCAAACTGGCTTCAGAGATAGCCATGGCAAACTTGATAATGGGATGGCCCTCTCAATGCTTGTTAAAAGGCACTTGGCACACTCCTCTCCCGACATATTTGTGTGCTTGATCTATACTCGAACTGCATTCGAAACAATAGACCGTAACAAACTATTTCACTCTTCAGACGATCCCTCAGGCATTATACAAGGAGACATGGGTCGAGTCAAAATGGGGGATGGCTCATTGCTTACCAGTCTCGCCCAGCTAATATGTCATCTCTATGTGACGGGCATGGCCCCTAACCTGAATAACAGAACCTACCCTCCAAAACATGGTGGAATGCCAAGCCAGCTCATAATGTATGCAGAAGACACAGTCATATATATATTTTTTTAATCAAACAGGAATTGCCTTGCAGCGTTTACTGTACCAGCTCAAATATTACTGTGCTGCCAACAACGCAAGTGTAAAATAAATTAAAAAAGGTCCAATGTTTTGCACATTGATATCAGGCTGAGCAGATCGAGCCAGCTGGTACATAAACAAGACCATCCGATCTGCGGATTCCTAAAGGCATCTGCACCTATGGTTTACCAGCAAAGGTTTCCATCCCTTTCCATGCAAGCAGAAGAAACAAAATGAAATGATTCACACATTCCTGAAACTAGCCAACAACTTATCAGGACCCTATTTAATATAGGTCCTCTCCAAGGTAGGCCTGTGAAATCTTCCCTCGCACAGATTAATCAAGTGGAAATAGCGGAATACAATCTGCTAACAGACAGGCCAACTAAGCTACTGGCAAAACTGCTATAGGGCCAGACAGAGGTCCTTAAAATCTCTCCAATGGAAGTAATTATGAACTTACAAGAAGCTAAAATCGATCGCATCTGGAGCCTATGACTAAGTCAATCATCACACCCAATTTGACCGCAATCTAGGATTCTGCTGTTCCCTGGCAGCAATTTAAATCTCTAGTCAGGAAACAACAGCGCATTCGCATCTTTCTCTGCACTTGACAGTTCGCCCGGTCTCATCCTCAAGCATGTTAGCATTTTATTAAACCCTTAAAGTCAAAACTGCGAACAATTCTACCTGAAGAGGCAACCTCATGTAACTTGAAATTCCTACCCTTTACACTTCGAGTTATGTCTGGGAAGTGGCCCAGCATGGTACGCAAGCGTATGAAAAGCCATCCAAGCAAGTATCGCAGAAGCCACCAGAGCAGAGAATCTGGATGTGCGGCAGCTGAAATCAAGTATGGTGTACAACTGTCCCCGTCCTGGGTTGGGCTGGCCACAGGAGAAGCATTCCATACAAGAAAAGGTAAGGCTGAGAACGACAGGAGGAATCAGTCAAGTGAATGATAAGGGGAGCTGAATACTGCTGTTCTAAATGTTCCACACGATTAAAAAGTGTAGTAGGCGCAATATGGTGCAGAGGTTTTAGAAGTGGAAGTAATTAGGCAAATCTCAACGCGCCTCGCAGCTTCGTATCATAAGAGACCCAGAAACCCAAAGGATCTTTGGTTGCGCTTGGTGGGCTCGTCACCTGGACACCACAACTAAGTTGTTACTAAGTGCAACATAGCTCTGCCGGCGTGTTTCCCCTCAGCCAGAGTGTCTCGAGCCCAGGGATTTGCCTGCAGTGGACCATGGTTTTCCGCCATAATCAAAGTGCTTCCAATGTAAACTCCTTCATTCTCTTGAAATAACGAGAGCAGATGAAGTAAGTACCAGCGCCAGTCCTGATGCTGCTTTCATGTTGTTAGTATTAGTGGACGGCATAACAGCAGCACCCGGATAGGGCAGGCAAAACCCGGAACTCACATAGGGACCAGGAGGATGCATCTGTGTTCCCTCTGCTCACATGCAGTATAGGTTGAAAAGAGCTTAAGTACGCATGTCAGGTTGACCATGGAAAACGAAATGGCCAAGCTGACATACGCACTTCATTTTCACTGCATGGCAGGGTGGCTGCAGCCTGTCAATCATTTTGCCTCAACCAGCCCACAGTATGTAATCGGGCATCACCGTGATGATAGAAATCACTGCCAGGCAATAATTAAATTTACTTTGTTTAAAACTGCAAAAAAACAACTATATAATTTATTTGCAATGCCCTGATGCTCCTTTGGACAGCATCGCCACTGGAAAAATAAGTGTTCCGTACCCCATTTAAAAAACATTATTGCACAGTAATCCAGCTCATTAAGTTGTAGTTCTTAAGGTAACAGCAACATTTTTTCCAGAAAAGTCTTTGAACCGAACAAGAAGCATTAGTAGACGATAAAGTGATACTTAACTTGGCTCTCAGAAAAAGGTATGGATTAGTACTAAAGCCTATGCTATGAAATCTCTGTACTATACCTTCCTAGATTTCCGAGAGCCTGTGACACAGCTGGCCACAATTTCCTTTCGTCAAAGCTGCAAGCTTGGGGTGATGACTACAAGCAGCATATCTATGATAAAGTTACCGCACACAGTCACTTGATTCAAGGTTTTCCTTCACAACTGTAGGTCATGCACAAGTCTAATCTGTACTCTAAATAGTCTAAATCTGAGAGTCACTCTTGCACCCCTACGATTTAATCTTTTTATAGCGGACATGTAAGCAATTTGTTACAAGTTGATACTTCTCCCCAAAATTAAGAAGACACCAATTGCCCCTAATAACGTTATACACTTCAAGCCTTAGCTGTTAATGCAACTCTTAATAAGATAAACATGCATCATTTCAAAAGTACAATTATGCATTTTGGACAGTTAAAATGCCTTGTTCATACATGAGCACCGTTGTTCATTTAAGCTGGGGGGCGTTATACAAACGAGCGTTGAACATTGTACGAAACCAAGGTTATAGCCGAAATGAGAGCTTAAATACAGTACCCCATTTCTTTCTGTGTCCTAGAAATAAAAGGACTGCAATAAAAATCCCCTTGCCATCCACCCTTCATTTCATATAGCAACAAAAAACATTCTATAATGAAGTAAAGGGAGCCTTCAATGTAGTCCTCTCTGTTTCAATGTGAAAAGAAGATGTGGGTCTGGCTTTAATATGTCAATACATAAAAGCACAGGTATGCCTGCTTGGAATCTAAGTATACCCCATTGAATAGCCCCCAGTTAGGGTGAACTCAGTCTTGAGTTGCTAGTGTTCTGGTTCAGAGAGGACTTTGCTTGGCAATTCAGACTGGACAGCTCCCACTAGAGCAGGGTCAACACTGATTTGCATACGGCTGGGTTCATACTGAGGCATGATGGGCAAAATAACGATAGACTTGGATGTAGCTCAGAATAATTACCCGTGGATGAGATTAATTCAAGCATTCCACCCATCACTTTTTTTGTGTACTTTAATGCACAGTGTTCTGTGTCAGAAAATTAAAAACAGACCTCTTGCCATTGCTTATTGAGATTGCATCTTACTGGCCTTTCTCATGTGGTTAGACACTTCTTTCAAGCCTTGATCTCATAAACACTCTGCATGAATTCATGTAACTTAATGTCACCCAAGAGCAGCCATGCCTTTAATTCCATGAATTGGCATATTTAGGATATTTACAACAACCATTAGTTAGTCAAAATCTTGGTTCACAGTAAGAACAAGTTCTGGGAGTTGTAGAATCACACATTCAAGAGAGATTGCTTAAATTAAAATGTATAACATCAACTGGAGATCTTTTTCAACATACACATTGATCTAAAGAAGGAAACTATTTAAGATTAGTTAATTCACTGAATTTACTTTTTCTAAAAAAGTTCTAAAAGTAAACTAATCATTTATAGAAAACATACTGTATAAAAAAAACTAAGTACTTTGGTAAACATTTACTAATATGGGAATACTACCCAGTCGCAGGAGCCACTGGGTAGTTAGAATTGGGTCTGCTTTTCGAATGACAGAGCACTTTTTGGTTTGCTAATTACTTTGGCACCATTTGAAGAATCTTAATGAAACTTTACTAAAAAGAAAGTTCATTCACCTCATCTCCTTCCTGGAAAGATTTTGGGTGATCCGTCAAGATATATATATATAGTTTATACAGACAACGCAAAAACTGCTAAATGGATTATACCAAATTTGGCAGAAAGTTAGATCTTGATCCAGAAAGCGTGCTTTTTGTGACTTGGTGTAAATCTGTTCAGTAGTTTGAGTAATTAAGGTTCAGATACTTCGAGAGTCCCTCAAACCCAATTTTTTTAAAATGGAGCTTTTGGATCGAACTAGGGGGGACTTTTCCCTTGAGCCAATTGGCTCCCCCGTGAGTCATTCTTGCAATTTCATGCGCTCTGACAGGCTGCCAGCAACATGAGAAATAGGTTACTGGGAGCCATTACAGGAGATTTAGTCTCTTGTCCTGAAGTTTTAAAATAAAAAATATAAGGGGGACTACCCTGCTCCCCTCAGCCCAGGACAAGATAAATAAATAAAATAATTGCCAGTTTTTTTTCACGATTTCACAGGACCACAGCAAACAAATTGCGGACCGCAAATATTTTTAAAATATTTGGGGAGGGGTTCGTGAGCCTAAGCCTAAGCCCTAAGCCCATTTTGGTCCCCAGGGCCATGTGCCATTAATAATTGAAAAGGAGCTCACGGCCCCCCCTTACCGATCAGATGGCAGCCCCCAGGACCACATACCCTGGGAACAAAAGACGGATAAGGAAGGGGGGGCCTTGTGGTCCCCCTCCTTGAGCATTTGTAGGCCCTGGGACCCCAATCCCTAGGGGGCAAAATCAACTTTAAAAAGGGAGGAGGGCCACGCAGGGCCCCTCCCGAGCCTTAAAAGGCCCAGGGACACAATCAACCAGGGTTGGCTCAAGTACTTTGTCCAGGAGAGCCCACCACAGGGATAGAGTAACTTCCCTGCCCGCACTAGGGAAGCATGAGTTTGCTCTTGCCTGGTGGGAGCATTTTTAAATCTCCTGCTAGGCAGTAGCTAACATGTCTTCCCTGCCTGCAGCAGCGCGGGAAGGGAAGGCAAGTCTGCTCTCTGCCAGTGGGAAATTTAAACATGCTCCTGCCAGGTGGGAACAGACTTCTGTTTCCGTGCCCATACTCATGTGGGCAGAGAAACAGATATTGCTTCACCCCAGAGGAAGCATGCATAAAACAGTTGCCTGCAGGCCAAGCCTTGTGGCCAACCCCCGCTGCACATGGCTGAAAGACGTGCGCAGCATGGGCTTGGCTTCCTGCAGGGGGTTGGATGCCAACCCCATGCCACGCACAACCAAAGGCACAACCAAAGGCCATGTGCGGCCTGCGGTTGGTTGCCTTGGGGGGGGGAGGGGGAGCCTAAGAGAGGCGGTTGCAACCAAACCCTACCGCGCAAGACCAAAGGCCATGAATGCTGGGGGTTGGCTTGATGTATGGTAACAAAATATGACTAGGTAATAATAAAAAAATCAACAACAAAAAAAATCATTGGTGCTTCAAAATAAACTGCGCTTTTTTGTACTTCTATCCATATTTGTTTTATAGAGTGATGTGTAAAAAAAAAAAACTTGGAAGAGGTCATCAATGATGTAGCTTGAGATGTCTTGAGTGATGTCAAAGAACAGGTCATGAGTGATGTAATATGTTATGTCATAAGCAGTGCATGGTGGGGACACAAGTTATAGTTCGCTCTACTAACTATAAGTGGTGAATTTCTGTGTTCTTTTTAGTGGAAACGTTATGTTGGTAATGACATTCGCGTTAACCTTGGGTTTTTTCAGTGAATATATACATTGTTTATTAACTACAGAGGCAGAAATAGCGGCGCTGTAGTTATGATTAGGTCATAGTTTCCACTTAAACATCATTGTACTTAATAGGTTTGATGCCATTGAATGAAACTGCAAGAAAACAGAACAACCACTGTAAGGTTGTTTTGTTAAGTTTTGTGCAGATCCATCAAGCACTGCCTTAAAAATAAGAGAAGTCTCAAAAGTGACATTCCCCATTTTAACGCCTACAGAATTCTTTGGTCCGTGACACAGGAAAAAAAAAAACACTGAATGAAAGCACACAAAATGTGACATGTAAATAAAACATTACTCACAGATGTTTCTTTGCTTAGTTTGGTGTATATCCATTCAGTACTTTAAGTGTTCCAGTCAGGCATGAACAGGTTACATTTTAGAGATTCTGAATCATTAATTTATGGACCCTCCGTGGATTTGCAACTCCAGTTAAAAAAACATAACAAAAACAAACTAACAAAGGCACGCCACAAGACGAGGACACTTTCTCCCAACATCCAATGCAGATTTGCAAATCCGGCTGCGGATTTGCAAATCTACTGTGCTCTGACTGGCTGCCCATCACACATTAATTTAGTGTGCGTGTTCTGGTTTGCATGACTTATGTGAGGTATGAATTGTGGTTCTATCTGTAACATGCGAATTTCAGTATTTTTTGGTTTCAATTTGTAACCTTAACTGCACTTTAACCGTTTCTCTAACTGAGTTTCTTAGGTTTTTTTTTGTTAAACATGGGCAAACTGGTTTTAATGGAGCAAACCAGAACTTACCTTTAAAAAATATTTTTACCCCAGCCAACGAACTGGACAAGCCAGCCCACAGTCTCCATTGTACTGGCTGGTGCTTCCTCTCATGCCCAGTTCTCATATACACAGTAACAAATTGTAATAGTGTGATACGAGTTCAAAATATTTACTGAAAAACTCATAGGTTACTAGAACGAAAGGTTCTCTTTTCTAACATCTCACCCCTCAGAACTACATCATGGATAACAAATAAATGAATAAATAAACCACCAGCCCATTCCCTGCCACAACTTTGAGCAAAATAAGTGTGTGTGCGTGTGTGTATCATGATTTAATAGAAAAATATTATTCAAGCGTATTTCAAGCAGTATTTGTGTGTATTATGATTTCATTCAATAAATATTCACAAGCCCTCAATGCCCCTCATGCGGTATATTAGTATACAGTGATGACACATCCATCCTGTTTATAGTCAGGATGTCAAGGTATATTTTGTATTTGGTTCAAGAAATTAACTATAAGAGGATATCTACCCCGAAATGTGATCCATTTGCCACTACAACTGATCTATCTGGTGGATTGACTTCATTTTATATACTTTTTGAAGGAGAAGTTAGTGGGTGATCGTCCTTTAACAATAAACAAAAAATACATTCAAACACTTGCCATAACTTATGTCACTTGTCATGTTATTATATTCATAGCTGTGTGCTTGTGCCATTTCAAAATTGCTGTTATGAACATGGCAGCTGGCACAAGTTATGGGGAGTGCTTTTATAAACCTAACTAGCGCAATTTGGTGGTTTTATGCCTTGGAACATAAACCACAGTAACTCACTTTTTAATTGTATTGTGAGAGTGTGTGTGTATGTGTGTATATCTACAGTAAACTACACGCGGACCAGAGACATAATCACGCCCTCTACTGCTCATACATTTGGGAAACCAACTACATGTTCCCCTAAACCACATTCTTTTACAGAACCCTCACCCTCTACTGCACTATATGCGACACATTGCAGGACCAGCGAAATAACGCACACCCTCTGCTGTAACATATGCAACATATTGTAGGACCAGGGAACTAATACTTTCCCTCTACTGCATACATTGCATGACCAGGGATCCACTTCACACCCCTACTTTACCTAACAAAAAGACAAGGGGTAATTACTCAAACCACTGTCTGACTTACCCCCTACTGCATCCAAACAGGACCAGGGGTAAAGTACAAAATACACGTTCTCACCTCACCCCCCTACTGCATCCAAACAGGGCCAGGGAACTCAACGCATGGACTCAACCCTAGCCAGGACTCCTCATAAATTCTTGCATACAACATGGCATTGCAAAATATACTCGGACAACCAATTTGGTAACAACCAAAGTCCTCCACTCCGTTTAGCGACCTCTCACCCAAACATATCTCAGACACTTCTCCACCTTGGTGAGCGTTAGAGAGCGGCATCTCACTTGCAATTCAGGTCGCCGACTGTGCCCACACCAAAATACACTGCTTACAGTCCGTTATGCTGGAAGACTGCACATTACTCAACTACTGCCGGAGTCTTCAACCACTGAACCAGTCTACTAAACTGCTCCACTCTTGCGCTGCTGAACACCGCTGTTACTCACAACACGTGGCAGACGATATGCGCTCTAGACTTTTATTACTCCACTTACCATGTCAAGAGTGATGTAATATGTGAGGTCATAAGCAGTGCGTTGCGGGGGCGTTCGGTATAGTTAGCGCAGGTAACTAAAACTGCTAAATTTCACTGGCCTTGTACAAGGGAAATCTGAGCCTAACTAGAATGTCTCTGTAACATATATATATCTGATGCCAATGAGATGTGGACCAGCAAATTAATCAGCTGGAACGGCTATATAGATCTTTTTATCATCTTTAGCGGCACTATAGAATCAGCCAATGAGTTTGCCAGCAGTCTGAACAATAATGATTTGAACCTCAGGTTTAGTGGTGAAATCAGTAAACTGTCTGTTAACTTTCTGGACCTGAGGGTATTTGTCTCCAATGGTAGATTATGTACGACTTTACACAGAAAACCAACGGCGGGCAATTCCGTTCTGCATTCCGATAGATGCCATATGGATAAACTGATTCATAGCATTCCATATGGTGAGCTGTTGAGAATTAAGAGGAATTGTACCAGAGAATGTGATTTTCACTGAGCCGCAGCAGATAGCACAGCTACATTCCTCACGCGGGGATATTCAGAAGCCACTCTACGTAGCGCTAGATGCAAGGTAGACACCAAGGACAGAATAGAACTAATAAGTGGTCCTTCTGCGACTAAACAGAAGAAAGAACAATCTACTCTGTTCTCCAATATGGATTGCAGAAGGATTACCAGTTATTCGAGTAATCACAATGACCTTAGACAAATACTTAAGAAGAATTGGCACATCCTTAGATCTGATCCGGTCATTGGGGAAGATCTGACCAGAGCACCGCAATTATCATTCAGGAAGGCCAGATCATTACAAGATCATCTTGTTCAGAGCCATTATTCTTCACAAAGAAAAGACTTGCGTCAAGGTCCAGTCAAAGGATTCTACCCATGCCGAAAGTGCAAGGCATGTAAAAATAGTGACAAGATCCTAACGTATGAGGTTCCAGACCTTAAGTCCCCTAAGCGAATTGGAAAATTTATGAATTGCAATACTCCCTACACGGTGTGCTGCTTAACTTGCCCATGTGGTCTTAGGTACATTGGGAGCACCATACATCCTACTAAGATCAGGATCTTGGAACATCTGCGAGCCATCACCACATGTGATGTTAATTATCCGGTGGCCCGCCATTTCAAAAGTCATCATAGCAGTAACAGGAATCTGTTACGCTTCTTTTGCCTTGATCATGTACCCATGAATACACGAGGAGGAGATAGGCTTCTCAAACTCCGTAGATTGGAGTCCCGATTCATAATTGATTTACAAACTAAAATACCACAGGGCCTCAATAGCAGTGAGGAATTAGCTATACACCTTTAATCTACAGAACACATAGGACAGGTTGTCAGTACATCTATATGTATTGTGTAGCATAAGAATTAATGTAAACTTTTGTATGCATTAACTGTGGCCAAGTAGGATATTAAGTCCTCCCCCTACATTTTAAATTTTCAATCTCTCTGTAAAAGCCCCCTTTATCATTTTTGTTTGGTATTTGATTTGCTCTGATTGGGTGCTCCATTAGTGGGTTGTCTCTCTTTGTAGGTGGTTTTGTTGATTTCAGATTCACCAGATTGACTCAGACAGAGAACGCCCATCTTTGGGCTTTATTGTAATTACAACATGCTAGCTTGGTTCTCTTTGTCCTTGACACCCACATCAATAGGGATTACACAATAGAGACAGCCCATAATAACACATATTGATTGTCTGAATGAATTAACAACAAGATGTTGATGTGTATATATATACTTATTTATGTTGTTTATGAAATGTTTCAATTAACAATGAATTTGCATCATGATTTCATTTGCATGTTCAAAGATGGCCGGAACTTTTCTTTGTTCGCATCTGTTAAGTCCCTTGTCTATGTTTGTGCAACTGGGAGCCAAATCACCAATCATTGTAAAGCAACTGGTTTAAATTACATTGCCCGGGGACGCCGTGTAAAATTGACAAAGGCAGTCGCCGAAACGAGTCTTTTGTGTGCACCTTAACCAAATAAATCTGGTTATAAATTTCCCACGAGTGCTGTACTTCGTACCTTGAAGCGGTGTGAGATATATATATATATATATAAATATAAAACTTTGATGAGGATCGCTACCTCGCTTGAGAGCGCGCGCGCACACACACACACACCTTAGAAGAGCCACTTGAAATTTTAAAGCAGTGTTTATTCAAGCAGACACAAAAGAAGCATATATATGCCCGTGATAGAGCATAGACGTTATCTTTCATCTAGCTCTACAATTTCACCCTCAAAACAATTGGTGACATTATTTTACGATAAGGACAAATGTATGATAGGTTATCGAGTATAAAGAACACACACAAATTAAGCCTGATTTAGATACTGCATCGTAAAAGCATGCAGAATGTTAGACTTGGGTTTATGATGACATTAACCGCCAATAAGCTAATGTAAAGTTTAACAAATATATTGACACATTTTCTTTATGCATAGATGAACAGAGGAATCAAAAGATAAAGACATTTCTATACAAGAATGAAACTGTTCGGGTTAGAAAAACACTTACTAACACAAGAACGTGTAATGTGAGCAAGGACATTGAAGAGAGAAAGATGCTACACAAGAAAGGTTATAATTTGCGCTATGTAAAGTTCTTTTTCTTAAAAATTTGCTTTTCAAATCCTGAACGATATATTAACATAACGTGCAAAGAGACTTGCAAATTAAATGCGAAATAATAATGAAGTGTTAAAAAAAAATATATAGGGGTACCTTACATGATGTAATTATAAACCATTAATCTGTCTAACTGAAGAACTAATGCACTGTTGAATAATGCAAGATTCAAATTATAGCACAAATTAATCGTGCACAACTTTATCTCCTGAAGGCCTCAAAACTTGCTTTTATTTCCTAGGATAAACTTATGAACTTAATAGTCTGAAGCCTATGGGAACCGTTTGTAAATTTCTACTTGTGCGCTAACACTCAATAATTCCTTTCATATTTGTAGCTTACTTGACTAGACTTGCAACACAATTGTTACTTCTAAGAGCACAGGATTGAGAGAGGTCTGACAAAGGGTGAGAACATGAACACGCCTATTTCCTAAATGTCACAACCAATCATGTGACTAAAGTACAGTGGTCTTGAGGAAAATGGAAAGTAATGGATTACTTAATTCTTCCACATTTGTATACTTTTACCTACTACACCATCTCCTCCTACTGAAACTGACCAATGGGACAGTGTGGTCCGACAAATTTGGGGATGTCAAGGGGTGTAAACCAGAAATTGATTGAGTATAATTGCCAAACGTCTGAACAGGGGCGCTGCCTATCTTGCCCATCTCCCCTCTGCCCATCTTGCGGTACAGAGGCTGATGATTTGGACTTCCAGATACAATGCGAACTTTGAGGAAATACTACATTAGCTGGCATCTGATAGGCTTGCTTAGGGGAATCTTTCTGGCTGGAAGGTTTCAGAGAAAACGCTATGGCATTGACGCTTCAGTGCGGACAGGGACAGACAATCCTGTCCATGAACTGGAACTGGTAATTTGGAAATTTACTGAACTTTCAGTGATGGGGTTTGTATTGAGAGAAATAATTTTCCTATAATATTTACTTTCTTAGGACAAAATCTCCCACGGCTGAAGATAGCTCCCTTAAAAATTGGATTTCACAGCTTGTAAATGCATTATTAAATCTGTTCAATTTTACCTAGATTGTATGCCAATCATCTGAAATTAGATTAAAAAAAACAAACAGATAAAATGCTTTGCCGATTCTGCTTCATTATTTGCTGGGGCTAAATTAAGCTGATCTATGAACAACGAATTGGGTGGTAGAAATTACTTGGGAGCTTACTTTGACCTTTTCTAAATACTAACAATTATCCTATTCCAGGTCCTCATATGATAATGGTTCATCCCCTAAGTATTCTGGTCCCTTTCAGCACAGAACATGAGCCTTTGGAGGACCTACTGGGATTAGTGTGGTACCAGAGGTTATTCTGAGATAAAATAAATTGGATCAACTAAAATAGTTTCTGCGGTCCAATACGTTTTACGCTACAACACTATCAAGCACATTTCTGTAAAATGTCTGAGATGGAAATAATTTGCCAACAGAAAAAGCCCACTGAAGTAATAATGAATCACTAAAATTAATTTTCTTTTTTCAGGCCAAATACAAACTTTAATCTGCACAATAATGGCAAGAGAATTACATAAAATGTCCACTGGAGAGGGGACAATACATATGTGTGACCACAAGTTTCATAAGGGCTCTCAATTACTTTCCACTCAGGAGGTCCTCTAGTGGGCCAATAACTATAAAATCTGCAATTCTACAAATGGTCACCATCAGGGTCATTAGACTGCCGGACTGCTTTGATAAAGGTCATGAGACAAAAATGAGTTAGGACTGCCAATACAGCCTAAAGTTTAAAGCTACATACCACTGCATCCAAGAGCGCGACTCATTTCTTCCTGAAGGAGTTTGGTTCATGTTTAAGTAACATGGTCTGCTGCAGAGGACGCATCACCAGAGAGAGCGCTTTACATCCACAAGAGCAATTCAGAAGGCATGTGAGAAATGTCCTAGGGTTATGGCTAGCGCTACGGATTAGCAGTGGTGAAAAGATGACTTTTGGGTACTGCATATCAGTAAGATAAGTATTTTTTAAGTTATAAGGCATTTAAACGTAGTGATATTTGTCACTGCAGTACTTTAGCAGAATTTCACAAAATGTTGTTAAATTATCGTGGTACATGGCTGTAAACTTATTTAAAAATATATAAAAAATAAAAATAATTGTCCATACCTTTCAACGCTGTAATTTAACACTGTAATAAAGTGGTAATAGACAGGGACCTACTACTTACACATATCGAAAGCCCCAACACTGAACATAGATAAAGTGTAGTAAAAACCAATATGGCTGCCTTTTCACTCCCTAAAAACAGCCATAACCCAATTATATACTGGCTTGTCATTTCCATGTACCATGGTATACTGCAAAATTATCATGGTATACCATGGCCCAAACTATAAGGCCTGGCAGTATTAATGGATTGCGGAACCCTTGCATCATTATGGTGTTGAGTAGGCAATACAATACTTAAGTCAGATTTACAAAGGAACATAAGTTCACCATGAGTGGCCCTGCGTTGATCGGTAAATATGGAGGGATGCAATGCAGCGCAAATCCGCTGTTTTGCGTTACTCTGCACACCATAATCTACATTGCTGCTAATTTTCACATACATCCATACACAACGCCACTGTACTCCACTCCACTATACGGTATTCCACTCTACGCAACTCTATTCTACTGTCTGCATAGAGTGTAGCAGCGTGGTGTGGAGAGTAGTGGCACAAAGTGTTGTTGAGTGTTGTATAGTTCAATGTTGTTGAGTATAGTGTTGTGCAGTAGAGTGGCAGAGAGTCTTGTACAGTGCAGTGTTGTAAAGTGGAGTATCATTGTTTGTGAGAACATAGTAAAGTGGCAAGTTAAAGTTAGTGTTGCGTGATTAGTGAGCTGAAAAGTGTGTGTAACGAGGTCCGCTACTTAGAATACTTTGAAGGTGGTGAATAAATTGTAAATATAAGTTTCCCTAACTATAACTAAGCTTTAACCTTTATATTCAATGAAAAAAACACTATATATATATATATATATGTGTGATCAAGCCCCGTGTGGGTGAAACGCGTCACGTTACAGGTTTATGAATTGAATAAACCCCTTTGGATTGACCCTTGGTTGCGGTGATTTCTTTTCAAGGATCCGAGAGCACGACTGGAATCCCGTTTTTGAAGTATATATATATATATATATATATATATTCTTTAAGCTTTTGATTCCTTACGCACTCGCAGTTATCTGACCATTAATTTACTCCACTCTGTTGTGCTTTTCCATAGATGTTTTATTTCAAGCAAGCCAGCAACCCCTACATGTTTCGGTCTCCACCGAGACCTTGCTCACGGGTTGACATCACTTCCTGTAACTTTTCTTTTTGCATTGTGGTATCTGTACTTTTTTTTAAATAGCATTTCTTATCATTATTAATGCATATTTAGTCTATATTTTCCAATTATAACCAATTTTTCTCAGTTTATACATGTTGAACAGAACAAGACATTATTGCAATAAATCCTTAAATATCTGATTAGAGGCCACAATTAATTATCAATTTGGCAATGTCCCTTTTATGTTACGCAAATTATTACTGGCCATCGAGATCCAAATAATTCAAATACTCATGTATTTGAATTATTTGTCCTTTTTGTTCCTTAACCCACTTGGGTTTAATTTATACTACTTTGGAATGGTTAGTGGTTATTAAGCAGAGTGAGGAGGGACATGCGCTAGGGAACTAAAGGCAAAGTCTCATGTTGTTTTTGATTTATCCCACTTGGGTAATACTCGATTTGGCAACTGAGACAAAATGCTGCAATGATAGTATGCAAAAATGATATATAAAAAATGACAAGAATATGAAAGCTATCAGCATATTTGAAACTTCTATGCTGTTGTAGTCCTTTGTTTATGTTTATGAAACCACGGGAAGTGTTTCCAGACTCCATGTATTCGTCATTTGATTGTAAACCTGTCTCACTGCCGATTACGAAATAACGCCATGTAAGCACTATATTGGGAAAAACATTTGTGTTTTATTAGTTTAGGAGTTACAGATATTATTATGATCATGGTATGGATGTGAATAACAGGCTGAAAATAAATTGCATCCAAAATCTGTAACTGCTGCATAAAGTCTGTGATCTAATTAAGGAATAGAATAATGCCATGTAAAATAGGAGAGATATTGATTATAGATGGCTGAGTGTTTTATAAAGATTGGGAAACATATATTCGTTTTACCTTTAAAAGATGGCGGATACATCATTCTACCAGGATTGAGATTATGTTGTCCTCTTTTTATGTCACTTTTGTTATACGTCACGCTTTGAGCAAAATGTATATATTTTGTAACTCGAAAGCATTGTATTTACCCATGATCAAGGCGGTTTCGCCGAAACACGCTGGGTATTTTGCGGCTTGGAATCCTTGTAATAAATTCTTTCAAAGCCCCGTGACTGTGCCGTCATTTTCGGAAGGAGTGCATGTGTACTTTTTTGCACGGTGGAACTTTATTTGTAAACAGAGACAACCTCAGACCCTGAATTGCACCGCTGCCAAGTGTACCGGCAACTTCTGAGGAGGTGGAAAGGTTAGATGACTTAAAGCCGGTCGACCGCGACGTGGGATATATATCTCTTTGTTTGTACCGAGACGGATTTTTCAGCAGTGCGCTAGGGCAGTGGGAACTCTTGAAAGCACCCGTACCATCAGATATGTTACCGTGGTGGTGAAGACGGATGGCAGAAAGGACGTAGCCGATGGAAACAAACCGGCGTTCCTGTGAGTAACCCCAAGCTATTAGTTGCACTGCAATTTGAAAGCCGTCATCGGAGTAGGACAAACGAACGTCCATGGATGAGAGACTGAATGTCCCACGCTGCTGCATTCCCCCTGAAACTGTGTCTATTTAGACTGTAATGTTTGTAAGGGGGCTTCAGTTTGTGCACTTGTGGTAATCTCCGGCGGGATTTCACCAAAGAGATGTTAATATCGTTTGAAGAAAGCAATCAAAAGTTTAAGAATTGAGCAGTTACTAATTTTGTAATTTAGGATTTGCCGCTATGGAACAAGAAACAGATGTACATAGAAGGCTGAGAGCCAAGTCAATGTATATTAAAACAAGTGATCAGCTGTAAGTCCGGGAGAAAGAAGCTATGCCTACGTCTCTTTATCAAAAATATCAGAAATTGGAGAAATTGTTGAGGAAAGAAACTTCCAAATGGTGGGAAGCTAGAACATTGGAAAAATATCAAGAAGAGGGAAGAGTCCCGCGGGGGCTCCGAATCCTTATTGCTCCATCATATGAGGATCCAGACACGGAGTTAGCAAATGAATGGGCAAGCAACTTAATGGAGTGTTCAAATCGGATGCTGTTGATATTGATAAAGTTTGCTTGGAAGGAGTGTACAATTTTACTGAAATCAATTACTGATCTAAAAGAGGAAATTCAGAAAGAAGAAAACTTGGAGACATTCACAACTAAAATTGAAGAGATTGGCAAAAAGATTGAGAAGCACGAAGAAGAAATTAAAGCCAAGAAAGAGGAAATTCTTGCGAGACAAGATTGATTATCAATCGGGTAGAATCTTTACATTCAGCCGCAGGTTCGAGAATGTTAAACGTAAAGATGTACGTGACATTGTGGAGAGCACTGGAGCAAGTGGTGGAGAAGAAAGTGATGTTTCCGAAGACGGTACATCACTAGTTGAAAAAATTATACCTAGGCCGACAAATTTTTGGGAGGAATTTCGACTAATGAATCAGAAACACAACCAACAGAACTGGCAGATAGACAGTGGTCAGGGAAGAGGAAGGGGCTACAACGGACGAGGCAAAGGAAGAGGAAAAATCATAGGAGAACAGACACCATCCGTAAACAAATCAGGCGGGGCGGATGGAGGAAGAACAATAACAACCCCTGTGGGAGTGGACACAAGGGGCCAGAAAAAACGAGGAAAATGAAGAACTGCAGAAATGTGGTAAATCTTTCTTATCGCCCTTTGAGTACTGTTGAATATGATGTATTGCAGTTTGGTTTATCATTTTCCCCTACTACCTCATTCTCTTATCCTAAGGAGAGGATAGATTTGTACCATTTTGTAAGGAAATTGCTCTTACGCAAATGGCACAAATTAAAAGTTAAAAACACTCATCCTCAAAGTATCCTAGCTAGAAACATTCCTGTTAAGGATACTATTAATGAGGTTGATACCCTGATTGCCCTAATGGAATTGGAATGGGATAGTGTTGATTCAAACCCCATCAATGCACAGTCGTTGGGTTATAAAGTGGATTTGAGTTGTCCAAATGAGTTTCAACCTAAGTCGAATTTTAATCACACTATTCCTCCATGTGGTATTGATATCTTTGAAACCCTTGTTATAGCCGATCTTAAATCTCTAGCTAAGAGAAAATGGCATAATGACAATTTGAGTAAAGAACAAAGAATGGCTATTAAATCCCTGCAATTAGATCAGAGTATAGTTATCCGGCAATCGGATAAAGGGGGTAATGTTGTGCTGAATGTGCAAGATTATCTTCAGGAAGGGATGCGACAGCTAGAGATTAAGGAGTGCTATGAAATAGCAGATAAAGCCATGATTGATGAGTCTAATGCCTTATATCATAATATGCTGAAAGACTGGCAAACTCAAGGTCTTTTAGAATGGAATGAATACTCTTTCTTGTTGAACCGTACACCTAAAGTGCCTATTTTATATCTATTGCCCAAGCTGCATAAGGACCCGTTGAAGCCCCCTGGGAGGCCAATTGTATCTTCAATGGGTTCCTTACTGGAAAAGACTTCCAAATATATTGATTTTTTCCTGCGACCGTATGTGGAAAGTCTGCCTTCCTATTTGAAAGATAGTAGAGATTTTCTAAATAAAATCAAAGATGTGATTTGGCAAAAAAAAATTCTATTAATCACATTGGATGTTTGCAGTCTTTACACTGCTATCAAACATGATGATGGTGTTCAGGCATGCAAACATTTCCTTAAGTCACGTTCTCTCTCTTTTTTGCAACACAATGAGATGGTGTTGCATATGATCAGGTTCTGCCTGGATAACAATTTTTTTTATCTTTAATGATGTTTTTTTCAGGCAGAAACAGGGTACTGCCATGGGCACCTGCTTTGCTCCAGGTTATGCCAACCTCTTTATGGGGTGGTGGGAGCATCAGGTGCCCAGGGTACACAGTCAATACCGTGACCATGTGAAACTTTGGTTACGGTATATTGACGACCTCTTTAGCATATGGGAGGGCAGTCATGAACTTGCTAATGAATTTATCTCGGTACTTAATAAGAATGAGGTCAATTTGAAATTTGAGAGTACTACAAGCAATTCCTGTATTGAAATTTTGGACATACAAGTAGAGGTTGTTAATGATCAATTAACATCTAAACTCCATCATAAGAAAACAGCAGACAATACCCTGCTGCATTCTGAGAGTGGTCATTCCAAGGTTTTAATCCAGAGCATTCCTTATAGGGAGTTCCTCCGGGCTCGGAGGAACTGTAGCTCGGATATTGATTTTGAAAGGGAATGCCACAACATGAGTGAGAGATTTTTGGATAGGGGGTATAACTTCAATGCTATTGAAAACGCACATGTGAAAGCTGCCAAATTCAATCAGGCTGATCAGCTGATTCCTAAGGATAAACTAAATAAGGATGAAGACAATATCATTAGATATATAACAACTTATAATTCAAATTCACAAGATGTGAGAAGATGTCTCAACAAACATTGGAGAATATTAAAAACTGAACCTACACTGGAAGGTGTAGTGAATGACTCACCCAATATTACATTTAGGAAGGCTGATTCTTTGAAAGATAGACTATGCAGGAATGAAGTTACTTCCACCAAACCCCCCAATACTAACATTCAAGGCTTCTATATCTGTATTTCTTGTAAAGCTTGCAAATTTAGCTTGAATGTAAAAAAAATTCATTACCCTGTTATAGATTCAGATAGACCAATAGAGAAACATTTGACTTGTTTATCAGACTTTTGTGTTTATGTGTTGGTCTGCCCATGTGCCAAGAAATATGTAGGCAGCACTATGTTTTCTGCCAAAAAACGTATTTTGGAGCACATGCGAGCAGTACGAAACAGGGATAAGATGTCTCCAGTAGCGCGACATTTTGATGAATTTCATAAAAGTAATCGCAATTTATTGCAATTTTTTTTGTTATCGATCGAGTTCCCCCTAGTACAAGGGGAGGGGGTAGAATTCGAAGATTGCGCCAGTTGGAGTCCAATTACATTCTTGAGCTTGACACCAAGATCCCGGGTGGTCTCAACTCTGAAGAGGAGTTGTCCTGGTTTCTTGGTGAATAGGTGTATGAGATTGCCTTCAGTACCATTGTATATAATAATTTCTTGACCTGGACTCACAGAGCTTCTAGCTTTGCATCTGTATGTATTTTAATGTTTTAATGTACTTCACTTTTTGCATTAGTTTTGTGAACTAGTTATCCTGGTCTTGAGCCATGATTTGTGTATTTATTTTGTTTCCCTTATCTTTAGGTGGTGAGAAAATATCTAGAAAAAAACATTTTTGAAGATTCAATATGACCACTGCCGTTCTAATAGTGTCATTATTAAATTAAACTGTAGGTCTTTGTGGGCATTTTTGTGTGGTAAATTTAAATTACCTAGACTTAATTTATGCGGTAAAATTCAATAAGAATAACTCAGTAAAAATAAGAGGCAGAATCCGTGGTATTTGAGGTTATAAAAGGGAATTTATTCCTTACAAAGGAATTATGGTTCGAACCAGGCAATCGGGTTCCGTCACCACGAAGGTTCAGGAAGGGATCGGCAATACATTATTGACAGGTTATAATATATATAGTAAATGCATTACAGTAAAGACAGATGCAGGAGGCGTAACAGCTGATAGGAAAGATAAGAATACACATACGTAATAAAAAAGGCGTTACAATAGGCGTGCATGAAGGCGTATACTAGAAACGTCATTAAGAGGATGTCACAGGTGGGTGGATCCATAAGAGAATCCTGCAATGTCAGCAGAAATACATGGCAGAGATGCGCGCACAGCCGCATGACGTGTGATTGACGTGTAACTAGAGGGTGAAGGGAACTTGACATTTAGCCCTACATGAGGAGACAGAAGTCTGGGATGTCAGGACAACCTAATCCCAAATCGTATCTAATATCTTGTGTTTAAGGAACTATACTATCTGGAAGGAAAGGTCTCTCAGGCAGAGTCTATTCTATACTGACTGCTAGTGCGTGTACAAGCGTCTAAGTGTCTACATGAGATGCGAGGGGGCATGGGCCTACCATGGTAACGAAAGTCATGAATTACTTGCACGAAGACAGTAAGGCCGGGCCCTTTGCTCTGTAGCTGGAAGGATGTTTACCTAAACTACTAGACAGGAATGTATTTCTCGAGGAGCGGAGCAGATAACTTGAAGGCTGAATACAGTTTTGGCAGGCAACAGGCAGAGTCAGGCACCGTTAGCCGCGCAGGAAGTAAGACAAAGGTTATGGATACAGATGCAGGTCCAGGCTGGAGCATTCAGAGGCAGAAGCAGGAAAAGGCTCGATGGCAGAATTCAGGGCCTACCTTGTCAGAGCTGGAAAACGTGAAAAGTATACCATATAAAGACGGTGGCAAGGCATACTTAGGAACGGAATATCTGACCCATTCATGGCAGATCTGAAAGAGGACATGTTGACGTTGGACACAATTGTATTTGCGTCTTCATAACTTGAAGTGGAGGGAACATACATGTACTTGTAGCATGTACATGGAGCCGTTGGGGTCTAAGATAGGGGACACAATTGGTCATAAAAATTCATATTTCCTCATTTGCTACATTAATTTTTGCCATTGTTGGATTAACCCACTTGGGATGAGTATTTGAATTATTTGTCCTTTTTGCTCCTTAACCCACTTGGGTTTAATATATACTACTTTGGAATGGTTAGTGGTTATTGAGCAGAGTCAGGAGGGACATGCGCTAGGGAACTAAAGGCAAAGTCTCATGTTGTTTTTGATTTATCCCACTTGGGTAATACTCGATTTGGCAACGGAGACAAAATGCTGCAATGATAGTATGCAAAAATGATATATAAAAAATGACAAGAATATGAAAGCTATCAGCATATTTGAAACTTCTATGCTGTTGTAGTCCTTTGTTTATGTAACCACGGGAAGTGGTTCGAGACTCCATGTATTCTTCATTTGATAGTAAACCTGTCTCACTGCCGATTACGAAATAACGCCATCTAAGCACTATATTGGGAAAATCATTTGTGTTTTATTAGTTTAGGAGTTACAGATATTATTATCATGGTATGGATGTGAATAACAGGCTGAAAATAAGTTGCATTCAAAATCTGTAACCGCTGCATAAAGTCTGTGATCTAATTAAGGAATAGGAATGCCATGTAAAATAGGAGAGATATTGATTATATGTGGCTGAGTGTTTTATAAAGATTGGGAAACATATATTCGTTTTACCTTTAAAAGATGGCGGATACATAATTCTACCAAGATTGAGATTATGTTGTCCTCTTTTTATGTCACTTTTGTTATACGTCACGCTTTGAGCAAAGTGTATACATTTTGTAACTCGAAAGGATTGTATTTACCCGTGATGAAGACGGTTTCGCCGAAACGCGTTGGGTATTTTGCGGGTTGGAATCCTTGTAATAAATTCTTTCAAAGCCCCGTGACTGCTTTTTTCGGAAGGAGTGCATGTGTACTTTTTTGTATGGTGGATATAGATATATATCTATATCTCCACAAGAAAAAGGTTCCCAATGTGAAGCTGCCTCTCCGATGTTTGGCTTAGTCAAATGGTGAAAGCTGTAGCAGGGCCAGCCGCGAAACCCTTGTTCACAGGCAATGGGAAGCACCAAACGACACTATTGCAGTTCACCTGTTTTTAAGATTTTATTTCAAAAAGTCCCACCCCCTGTGGGAGTCATGTGATAACTGGGAATTCTGGTAAAGGTAGTCCTGCTGAAAATTACACCACAGTCGCCGTGTCGCTTGAATGTTCCCAATAAAAATACCAAGTGGCAGGATTTAAATGTCCGCATTGGACGAGCTGCAAGTAGTCTTTTTCACCATAGTTGCACCGGCTCCCTGGGTGGCTCGAATGTCAAGCCATCGTGGATCCGCTGTTCTTGAAGCGGCACGCAAGCTCCGCAACCGGACCGGCCACTATTTCATCCACAAGAAAAAGATTTCCCAATGTGAAGCTGCCTCTCCGATGTTTGGCTTAGTCAAATGGTGAAAACTGTAGCAAGGCCAGCCGCGAACACAAAATCCTTTCAAACAGCCTTACACGTGTAAGGCTTTGCCGCCCTTGTTCACAGGCAATGAGAAGCACCAAACGACACTACTGCAGTTCACCTGTTTTTAAGATTTTATTTCAAAAAGTCCCACCCCCTGTGGGAGTCATGTGATAACTGGAATTATTTTCTGTGGATTTATTACGGCCCGCCTGGACATGGAAATTGCCCGCTGCATGCAAGCAGATCCTGATGACATCGATTCACGTGTCAGCGAAATGGACTGGCTGGGTTTCAGTAAGGGCCGCGGTAAGGGCAGACTGCTTTCTGATTGTTGGTTGGCTTACCCACGGGGGATTTTATTTGAACAATTACCATGAGCAAAACGGAAACCCACAGAGGTAATACTTCCAGAGACTCCAAATACCAGAAGGCTTTGAGGCCCAATTATGGGCGGACTGCCATCTATTTAAAACGGAGTAACTGTGCATCTGTTTTGTTTGACATTGCTGTGCCTGTGAACAAGGGTGTGGTTCGCCAGTAAGGCAATAATACTTGTATTTGGCTTTGAGCAGAGCACAGGCGGTCTGCACCCTCATTAAATGAAGAAATTACACCTACCAGTGTGGCTTTTTCCGTTTCTACGGATGGACGGGGACACACTGACACACACACACACACACACGGACATAAACAAGCTCACTCCTCCTGGTATAAAGGGCATGCCCAAAAACTCCTGTCGCTGCAGGTACACGTTATTGTCAGTTGGTCTGGCGTTTAGGGCTGGTCTGTCCCGGTTTTTGATTTGCAAAATCTGGTCACACTAGTGTAAGGTAACACGCAATACAGGAGAGTCCACAGTAAATGAATGAGCACCTGCAGTACTTCCGTGAGGGAAACCAAGTACATGAATCACCACAAGGAAGTTGCCTACCAAGCAGATAGGTGCTGCAGAGATTAAATTGAGAAACAGCCAGAAGGTGCCATTTCCAATTCACTCAGTCGCACATCTGAATACTCCAACCAGAACTGTGTGTTGAACTGCAGAAAGTATGAGCAAGAGATAGCAACCAAATGTTATAATCTTGTTTGACCCAAAAAGTAACAAGAACAAAAGACCACAAACAATG
Source organism: Triturus cristatus (assembly GCF_964204655.1). Taxonomy (NCBI): domain Eukaryota; kingdom Metazoa; phylum Chordata; class Amphibia; order Caudata; family Salamandridae; genus Triturus; species Triturus cristatus. Next base: position 429,667,262 of record NC_140580.1, read on the forward strand.
CCTCTTGGTGAAGAGCATAATAGCACCTATGGTACCTGCAGTGGAGGTAAATGTCAAAGACACTCCTCACTGGTGTGCAGAAAAGCCTCATTACACTAGATGAGAAAATTGACACCCTTGTGATTCTGTAGTAAAAATGCCTTGAAACAAATTAGTGTCTAATTTCTATTTTTTTCTTCTTTTTTTTTTTTACAAATGAGAATCATGTAACCGCATTGGTACCATCTATACATTCCTCACTGGTTTTATATGAAAAACATTTTTTTCCTTCTAATTTTATTCTTTTCCATGCCAACAGCTGAGCAGTGGGTGGCTGTGCAGCCTACACGTTTCACCCTTTTGTGCGTGCCGGGCCTGGGGCTTCCTCAGAGCTGTAAGTAATCAGTCGGAAAATACAAAAAATCAAATGTTCATTTTCAAGTTACACATAGTGGCAGAACGTAAAAGGCATTCTGGCATCTCACTGTACAAGTGAATGAGATTTAGGACAGTGGAAAAAGTGGGAATGACAGCACAACTTTCTAAAAGTATACAGTTCAAAAGGCATTTACTTTATTAATATATATATATATATATATTTTATTTTACGAACGACCCACACCTACATGCAAACATTAGAATTAGGTCTACTTGTGGGATATTTCAAGCCTTGTTGTTTCCTAGCACATACACTTATTTAAAGTTGAATGAAGAAACCCATGTGTTTGTATTTTAGCGGGCATGCCCGGGAGGGGTTTTGATTTAGTGTAGGTTTGACATTCTCAAGGTTCATTTAAGTAGGAACATGATCATGCTTAATTGAGGGAAATCATCCCTACAACGTTACACCCCTGTAGGAGAAAATTCCGGTTGTGGGCCTTAAGGGGTAGGACACCATGTCCTCCAAGGAAGTGGGAAGTAGCAGTAGGTTTCTTTGCATCGATAGCTGCCATGGCCTATCATGGTAGGTGGTGCAGACGAGTTGTTATTCCTGGGATTGAAGGTCAGACTAAGGTCGCTAATAAAACAAAAATATGAGAAAATGACAGCGGGGTTAGTGCTTGGCGTAATGCTCAGAATTTTTATTTCAGGGGGTGAAAAGTCAGTTATGTTGACTGTAAGTTAATGTGTAGAGTTGCAGTTTCTATCTCACTGACAGTACGTCTCAGTGGAAGATCGCTGAGTTAATGAGAAATGTCCTGGCCATTAATAGTTTAGCATTTGTGCTGCGCAAGACATCTTTTTTACCCGATTAGGACTCCGTAGTCCACCTGAAGAGATATATATTTTTCCCAGAGAGAAAATAGGCAGTCAGTATACCGTAAAGGCTTTCGATGTAGACTAGAGACAACTGTATACTGGTGGGTGAAATCCTAATTTACATAGCTGCTATTCTGAAAGCAACTTAGTCGCACTGAAGTGTATCCGATACTACTAGTTTGGTGTTGGTTGGGGAAGAACAGGAAAAAACCCTGGTCGACTAATTAGAGAAAATAAGAAAATAAGAGCTGTGTTCTGGAAGCCAAGTGTAAATATGGGACATTGGTGAGGTAATCAGATGTATCAGTATCTTGAGTTCAAACTGTGAAGGCGGCGATCGAATCCTGAAAATAAGCAGTGGAATTGTGGAAAAGATAAGAACGGATAGGTCAGTAACAAGGGAACATCCTCTTTCAAGATCCTGAGAAAGTCCAGCCAGATCCTCTGGGCGAACAGTTCAACACAGGAGTGAAGGGAGGGATTTCAGTGGCAGAGAAAGTCCTTATTATGGTTGCCATGAAGGGCACTTCAGGCCCTCAAGGCCAGCGATCGAAGGAGAGAAAGAGGGGTGAAAGGATTGAGCCGTGTTTACCTGCTGCAGAAAAATACTTCGATTAAAGCAGTACCACGTTCTGACTTGAATGAACTTTGAGGGTAACAAACTCACACTTATTTTCACCGTCATAAATCCCATTCAGGAGGGCACTGAGATATCAGGGTGCCTTTCTCTTATTTATTGCATCTTATGATGGATTACTTACAGCCTTGAGGAAGCGCCAGCCTTGTGCCTCACAAAGGGCCGAAACACATGTTGGCTATACCACCGCTCACTGCTCAGCTATTATAATGGAAAAGGATGAAATTAGAAGAAAAAAAGCAAGAAATGTTTTTCATATGAAACCAGTGTGGAAGGTATATATGATAACAATATTGTTACACGATTCTCATTTACACACATGAATAGAAACACATTTGAAACTCTAATTTGGGTGGAAGCATTTATGTTCTAATGGGTCAGTAGGTCCCATCCACCTTTTTTGAATGTGCCACATCACCACTAAAAGATTTTCTGCTTTATGTAAAAATAGGTATTTGTGTGACACAGAGCTCTGCAGGGCCGTCCAGTACATTCTTTTAAACTCCCTTGTGATCCATATGGATCATATGAAACAGCACCTGTGTTAGGAAATGTCATGTTTCAAGTTCGCTCCATCCTTTTGCCCCCACTTTTTTGCATATTAGGTACTGGTGTAATGACTCTGTAGTGCACCGGGCCCAGCTGACCCACCGCAGTGCATGTGCTCTAACCCATAAAAATATATGTTCACCTGGTTTACCCCCAATTGGCATAACTTAACTCACTTATCAGTCCCTAGTATATGGTACCAGTGGTACTCAGGGCCTGCATGTTAAGCGTCCCTCGTGGACTGCAGCACTGATTGTGCCACCACATACTAGATTAAGTAAAGCAGGTCACCCACTCTAGTCTACCACTGCGGACTGGTAGAGCAGTTTTTAAACAGCCAACTCGACTTTGCCATTCAAACGTATGTCAAGATCCAAACCTTCCTTTTCAATATATAGAAGTTCTCTTTAAGGTATCCCTAACGAGCCCTAAGGCAGGGTGCTTCATATTAAAAAGGGCATGTGTTTTAAAATCTCCTGGCAGTAAAAACTCTGCATTGTCGTTTTTACTGTGGAAAGGCCAGTATGGATGGTGAGTATGGAGTTACATGCTGACAACTCAGCAGTGCTAACTTTTAAGTGGGACTACTGAATTTAGTACTTCAAAACATCAAAGGAATCAGTGTAATAAACCCAACTTGTTGCTCAAGTCGAAATTAATGTCGCTAGTTTACAAAGTGCATCTTTATAAAGTTGCCACTTTGTTGCACAGAGTTTCAAGTAGCTCTTTAGAATGCACACAAGTAGTTTTTTCTAGCAGACAGGCTAAGAGGGAGAAGCCTTTTTTTCCAAGGGTGTATAGCCCCCAGGTAGCCACACCTCTGGGTTGGGCGAGGGAGCGCCACACACCAAGTTATGGGTTCCGCCATGTTGGGAGTGGGCAGAATAGTGGATTCTGGGCTAGCCAGATGCCACACCTTGCATTGAGTATTTATCAGGATGGAGGGGCCCTGGTAGCCCAGTGGGTAGGTAGTCTCCACATACCCCCTGTCTCATAGTGGACATAAAAGTGTCACCCCTGGCACCCAAACCTATGATTACATCTGGACTGGAGAAATGACTGATGAAGGACTGCCCTGCTGGTCCATGAATCCAGCAAAAAGGGTGCACCAAAGGCTGGATTGTACCTGCTGCATCTTTTGCTATCTAACAGGACTAAGCCTGTCGGGTCCCTCTCTAGGTAAGGTAATCCAAAGCGCCAGTCAGAAAAGTTAGCGCCAGGATTCAGTTGACTGACCCTGTTAAAACTACAGGGGTATAGAAGCTGAGAGACCACCTTTGAGAGCTTAGTTCCAAAAATTCTGACCACTGCTGGACACCAACATGCAGCCTTGGAGACAGAGTCCAGACCCTAAAAAGTTCCACCTGAGTCTGCTGGACCCGCAAGAGTTGCCGGAGTGAAGTTTGGTCTCCCAGCACACGTGCTGGATTTCACCCAGACTTTGTGGGATATCGCTCCCTGAGGCCAAAGTTGCCCCCCCTCTCTTGGGTTTGCAGACCAATGGTAAGCCACATGAAGCTCACCCCACACCCTCTACACTAGCTCAGTATCCTTGAGCGTCTTCACCATCCTGCATCAGGACCACTCCATTGACTTCCACGGTGGTTAGCCCACAGGACCTGGAACTTGACTGGAGACCGATTAAACTTTTAGGTAACTGTTTAACTTGTCCGGACTGGACCCCAAGACTGGCTCGCTTTCTGAGTTGTGCACTACAAGTGTGCCTTTGTAGGGGTGTTCAAGACACCTGCTGTGTCTAGCCCTAAACCGTGACTCTCCGTAGGTTTTAATGATTTATTGCATTGAGTGAAAAGCTGCGATTTATTGTTTATTTTGTCATTAAGGTGTCTATTTAAAGATACCTATTTTTATAAATTGGAGTCAGATTTCTAATGTGTTGCGTTCCTATTATTTACTGTTTTCTTACTTTTAATACTTTACAATTGCTCCTTTGATAAAGCCCTATTGCTCCGACCCACAGCTACCCAGGACGGAGCTAAGGTTTTTCAAACAAATGTGACTGGACCGAATATGGAACTGTGAATTCATTACACAATTAGGTCGAACAACCACACCATATAATAAACCATTGTCCTCACAACCTGGATAAAACACACACACGCACAAAACACCAGTTACTGAACAATGAAGATGAATCACTCACCAGAAATAAAATACGTCTGAAGATGAGGAAATAACTTTACATCAGAAAAGCAAAAATTTGAGATTGGGCGGCAAGATCTCAAAGGAATAACCTGTGAAACTATGCAATTGCGGAATCGACATACTCGGAACACTTACACTTTGAGTCTCTTTTTAATGACACGTTTTACAGATCCAACATCATTGCCCCTTTCATTGCCTAACATACACATTGTACTCCACATCAAAGGCCACTGCTCGGTGCCCCACGGAGACCAACAATAAATAGCCAGTCTTCGTGATTATAGAGACAGAAAAATAGTGCTTAAGATGGCTCGTGAGGAGGGCTCAGTCAGGATCATCTACTGACCTATACACAGACTAAGTTTCACACAGGGGGTTTAAGGAGGTAGACACACCTTTAAGACAGTGAAGAGAAGCCTGCATTGTCTATGCAAAAGTTTAGTCTGTCAGCTTAGAAACTATGATTCAAGGTCAATCTTACATCTTTACTGATTGTGAACAGGAAGGGATTTTGTGAAAAAGAATCGAAAAGGGAAGCAACTAAGATCCTCCCTACAACATAATGTTGAATGTTGTGAAGTAAGATCCCTACACACAAAGAAAGATCAAACCTCCAAATACAATTGCCCGAGACACCCCGATCTGAGGACGAGCTAACTGTTGCCTCAACCAGGAGGTAAAACGGCCATATTACAAGGAGAGCGAGAGTGCAAAATGCGACGGCCTTCAGTTAAAAAAAAAAAAGTATATTTCAGTGCGGGGCACTCCAGGACGGGAAGACGTTTTTCTAGAAGTCATTCCCTGGTAAGGAAATCTCAGAGCGAAAATGTTACGGTTCTAAATTCCAAAAACGAGTAGAATGATATTTGAGTTTTACTTGGGCTGCCAGAAAGAAATACAACCAGTGGCAATGTACTTGCTCTTGCTTTCTGTTCAATCCTCCGATGCATTTCTAATCTTTTTATGAAAACTCCTTTCGCCGCTTAAAGCAATTGGTGGGCGCCCTCTGCCGGTACGAATGTATTTTGATACGAGAGAAGTTTTAATGCAAGTATAACACAAAAATATAAACTGCGAAAAGGGACAATCGCTAATCGTATAACAGTTTTTTTTAGGCCTTCTGATTTCATAATTTTATATTAAAACATAGATCATCTTGACACTTGTTAAGCATCATAACAAAGAAGGTGTCTAAATAATGACCATTTCGAAATCTTAAAAAATTCCACATCGGATAAGATGCAGACTTCTTGCATACTTCACTCAAACGCTTTCGATGCAGAAACCAACCTTTTCCACCCATTAACTAGAAGTGAAAATACATCACCAATTACAGATATACAGCTCCTAAATCTTGCTATTACATACATGTATTACATAGTGACACTCAAAAGTTCTAACTATGATTCAGACACACTTAACTGAAAAGGCAATTTTATATTTGCCTATTACTTTTTACACCATGGGTGGAATAGCACCAACACTGGCAATCGCTTGGCATAGTCAGCTTAGGGCCAGCATGCCAATTTTCGTAAGGATCCGTACCGTGGCAAAAAGTTAAATAAGTGGAGTACAAATATTATGTTTTCCCTTTTTTAGCTCGTATAGGAAATTTTGCTTGCGCCTACAGCAAAAACTGCGGGCCAGATTTGTGCCAAACAAGGAATTTCTGCAGAACTTTGAATAACAAAACATACCATTGTTGGTTTGTGTAAAACCAATCAAATTTACTGAAAAAATATGCAATTATAACCAATTTAGGTTTGTGGATGAAATGTGTAATCCGCTGCAAATTGACAGTCATGGTAATGAAAGCACACAACATAAGCCAAAACTCAGGGTTCCTTTATGCACAAAATGTCTGTTTGATAATGGAACAGATAAAACCAGTTAACAGGAGAAAACAGGACACGGACTGAGTCACGGCGTATGCTTTGTGCATAACTGGCTATCACAAGTAACTATAACTCGCGTCCTGCACGAGGTGCCCGGACCCCTTCTATCACTTTTTAACATTATTTTCCCCACTGGGAACGGACTCCAGATGAACAAAATGGCGGCCGTAACTTTCCTCTCAGGTTGCAGCCAGCCAATCACGGCATTGCTATTGGCGCATAGATTTGCGACTCCAAGAAGGATTCGAGGAGGATCCACGTCTCTATATATACAAATTTGGATTTCATTTAATTTCTCGAAAACTACTTACCGGATTTACATCAAATCACAAAAAGGTCACTTTCTGTGCCAAGGTTTACCTTTCTATCAAATTTCGTTTAATTCCGTTCAGCGGTTCGGTCTGTAGGCAGGTCTACAATCCCTATGGGAAATAACATAGGAAGAAACTTTTTTTGTCCCCCTCTTTCTTGGACTCTGCTTGACGAATCACCTTGAAATGTTCCATGCACAAGAATCACCAGGGCACTTTTTTGGGGGAAACGTTCGTAAACATTCGTCAAATGACACCAAAGATATAGGCAAGTCAAAAAAATCTTTTCCTATGGTAACTAGGTCCTAACTAGAACTACCTATTGATGACCGTCCATAGGTGATATATATATATATATATATATCAGGAACACTCCTTCGCCTTGGAAAGCGTTTTTGTCGTATCGGAAAGAAAGGAGCACGGACCGCAGTTCAGTGCAAAAAAATGGTTTATTCTCTCAAGGTACGTCAGCCATGACGCGTTTCGACTCCGTAGAGCCTTGATCACATGACATGCCAGGAAGTCACCTGATTATTTAAATACATTTTTTACTACTTTTTTTCCTCACATTCTCGGTGTTTTTTCCCCACCTTCCGGTCTGTGTTTAAAGTGACAGTGCATAAAGTGTCCAATTGCCTATTTCGTAAGGGGTTTGTTTTGTATTGTTACATCTCGGTAAAATACCACTGCCACAATTTTAGAGACCATTAATGGAATTCAGTACATATATACATGCAGAAATTGATTTCCTGGTTGTTGGGCATCACAATATGATTAAATCTTAAACTAGCATATGATAAATCTTAATAAATACATAAATAAATGTATAAATAACATTCATCACACATGTAAATACTTATAAAAACTAGAATTGCAGTTTTGATAAAAGTAGATAAAAGTAGATAGAGAGCAAGACAATAAAAAATTGAAGTGCAAATATCGCCCAACTCACAATTGTGATGTAAATATCACATCTGTGTCATTTTGTCTCTGCATGTGTTAGCTGGATGGTAATGAATACTGCTCTATGTTGTGTTGTTGGGACAACATATAAAACCCGTGATAAAACGTTATTTTGGTTGATAAGTAGTGTATAAAATATGTGCAAACTCGTACAAATCATCTAGATTTTTGAAAAAAGCCTTTATCAATAATCTTTTGATTTCTAAGGGACACCTAATGAGACCATAAAGTTTGTGTATGTGGTAAAAAAAAATGTTTTTGTTAAAATCCCTAATTAAAGGAGACTTCTTTGGACTGCGAGGCTTTCGATTGCTACATTGACTTGGTTTAATTCTCCCAACATTGTATCTATATGTAGCAAGAATAAAATAGAAGAAATTAGCAGGATGTATCTGTTATTCAGCCAATGCTTGTTTGTCATAGAAAGATTCCTGAAAGGTGGTAAAAGCATGCGGTATTGGGATAATACAAATAATTTCAAGTAATTGTAACTGGTTTACAAATAAGTGTACATGTCTTCAGTTGAGTTTAGGCCATTGGGACTTTTAGAATCTAGTTCTAAGATAAAGCGGGTCTCCAACTGTCTCAAAATCCTATCTCTGTTGCCACCACGTTTGTTGAATGGCACACTATCAATGATAAAATATTTGAGAAGTTTTGGATCGGATTGATGGTGTTCAGCGAAATGCCGAGCCACCGGATAAGTTGGGTCTTTATTGGATATTGCTCGAATGTGTTGTAATATCCTTTTGTGCCCCTGCAGCTTGGTACTTCCCACGTATCTGAGCCTGCAAGGGCACTCGAGAACATATACTACAAATTCTGTTTTGCATGAAAGGGCTTTATTGATTATTTGATCCTGGTCGCTAAATGCAGTTTTATATGTCAATGTATTTATACCACACTGGCAAGCTTTACAGCTACTGCATTTGAAAAAGCCCTTTCTCTGACTTAGCCAGATTTCTTTTGGTTTCACAATCGGATTATTTTGTACCAATTTGTCGCGCATACTGGGCGCTCTTTTGTTGGTTATGGAAGGTTTGACAGGTAGAGTGGGTCCCAAGATAGGGTCGTTTTTTTTATCAAAGGCCAGCTTCTCTGTATAATCCGATTTATTTCAAGGCTTTGTTTACTAAAACCCAATATCATCCGGAATTCATCTTTTTTGGGGCTAGATTTTATGTTGGATATTTGGCCAGATGATTCATTAATATGTGTTTTTAAGAGAGTATCTCTGTCTATTATGGCACACTTTGAAATAGCTGCTTCAATGCATTTTTTGGAATATCCGCGTTGGAGGAATCGTATCAGGCTGTTATGTTAGGCTTTAAGTAGTTCATCATTGGTACTACAAATTTTCTTGAGTCGGATCATTTCTCCGTAAGGGATACTCTGTATCAAATGTTTGGGATGTAGACTAGTTTCGTGAAGCACCGAGTTTACTGCCGTGGCCTTTCTGTGGACTCTGGTTTCAATACTCTAATTATGTATGTAAATTTCAACATCTAAAAAAGTGGCTTTTGAAGCACTAATCTCATATGACATGGCCAACTACAGACCTATTTCGCTGCTCCCATGTGTCAGCAAAATTGCGGAGAAACTAGTGAATGCGCAATTGTCACAATTTCTTGAGACAAACAATCTTCTGCGTCAATCCCAAACAGGATTCCGGCCCGGCCATGGCACGGACACTGCCCTCCTCTCAGTCATAGAGGAGGCAAGGTGTATCCTGGATTCAGGAGGATCAGTGGCAGTGATCCTCCTGGACCTCAGTGCCGCCTTTGATACGGTGGACCACCGTGTCCTTCTTCATCGCCTGGCCAGGGCAGGAATTGTGGGAACTGCACAAGCATGGATTGAATCCTTCCTATCCGGCCGCTCTTTTCAGGTGTGGGATGGTAACTCACGTTCAGACTCACTATCACTCAAGAACGGAGTTCCCCAGGGATCATCGCTTAGTCCCACCCTGTTTAATGTATACATGGCCCCGCTAGAAGATGTCGTGACCCCATACGGGATAAAAATAATAAACTATGCTGACGACACTCAACTCGTCGTTTCCTTGTCCCACCTGGATAACCACCCAGACAGCCTGCTGAACTGTCTCCAGGACATCCACACCTGGATGTGTGAATCCTCCCTGAGGTTGAATGGTGCAAAAACCGAAATCATGCTCCTGGGCAATAAATGGACGTCCATCCCTCCATCAGTTTGGCCGGACGCCTTCGGTGAAATTCCCATACCAAAAAAAGAGATCAAAACATTAGGAGTATGGTTGGAACCTGACCTCACCATGAGGACTCAGGCTGTCAAAACAGCTGGCACCTGTTTTGGTCTCTTGCGATCTGTTCGCAAGATCCTCCCTCTTCTCCCCCTCCCATCCAGGAAACTACTGGTCCAGGGGCTCATCTTAGCCAGGCTCGACTACAGCAATTCCATCTATCTTGGGGCACCGGAATTCACCCTCGCTAAACTCCAACGCACCCAAAATGCGGCGGCTAGGCTCATTATGAACCTCCCACCCAGAGCCTCAGCCAAGCCGGCTCTTAAGGCCCTACATTGGCTCCCTGTCCGCCAGAGAGTAGAGTTTAAAGCCTTGTGTACCACCCATAAGCTCATCAACGGGGTTGGTCCGGCCGCTCTGAAAGACCTGGTTATCCCCTACAAAGCCCCCAGACTCCTTCGCTCTGACGCCGAACATCTGGCCACTGTACCAAAATTCAAGAAGGCTCGCACCGGTGGTCGCCGCTTCTCGGTCAAAGCTTCCACAGGATGGAATTCTCTTCCACGCAGTCTACGTCTGGAATCCTGTCACGCTCTATTCCGAAAAAAACTTAAAACCTTCCTGTTTCCCAAATAGTCCATCCCCTCCTCCCCCTCTCCTGGTCCACATAGATTTATAGCGCGGGGATGCCTACGGGTCACCAGGCGCTTTAGAAATCGCAAAATAAAATAAAATAAATAAATATGTGAAATTCAAATTGATGTCATTTATGTTAAGCTTGTCAATGAATGTTTTAGCCTCAAACTCATTGCCATCCCATATCAAAAACAGGTCTATATAACGCCACCAACATTTTACTTTGTTTTCCAAAGTGTCTAAAACGTTTCTGTGTAGGACCAGTTCCTCCCACCACCCCATGTGGAGGCAGGCATAACTTGGTGAGAAACTGGCCCCCATCGCCACACCTCGTAATTGTTGGTAAACATTGTTCTGAAATAAAAATAGATTATTGTGAAGACAGAAGTCAATCATATCAACGACCATCTTGTTGTGGGCTTTGTGGATAGGTGATTTTACCCAAATAATATTGCACTGCTCTGAGGCCATCATTGGGATTGATGCTCGTGTACAAAGCTGTGATGTCCATAGTTATTAATAGATATCCTTTTTTCCACTCAAAATCATGAATTTTAGTTAAAAAGTCCCCAGTGTCTCTTAAATATGAAGGGAGTGTCTGTACAAACTCCTGGAGGAAATAGTCTATGTATTGGGACGTATTCTCAGTCAGACTATTCCTTGCCGAAATAATGGGGCGCCCAGGTGGTTTGATAAGGTTCTTGTGCAGTTTGGTTATGAAATAGATTTCCGGGGTTGTAGGTGTGTTTCGCAGGAAACCATATTCTTCTTTGTTTAAAAGCCCCAAACTTCTCCATGCCATGAGTTTGCTATAATAGCTGTCGTATATCGATTTTAATCTTACAGAATCGCTTCTCCGGTAACATTGTGTATCCGTGAGTTGACTAAGGGCTTCTGCATTGTAATCTTCCTTCAACCAGATTACTAGATTCCCGCCCTTGTCAGCATTTCTTATGATGATATCCTGATTGCTTGACAACTTCTTCATGAGATGGTGATACTTTGTTGTGTTTTTTCATTTTTGTTTTTTGGGTTTCTTTAAATTGTATTGATTTTTTAGTCCCATGATTATTTGTTCGTGGTATACATCTATGGCATCTCTTGGCATAATGGGTACAAAAACTGAACGTGGTTTAAACTTTGATGTTAACTTTGAATGTTCAGTATTGGATGTCGTTAATTCCTCTGATTCATCTTGGACCTTTGTGGATAATGCCAATGATTGTAAGTCTTTTAAAAGTAGCATGTCCTCCTTTGTTAGGCCATATATTGAAGGGGATCCACTGAGAGGAGGTGATAATGCTGCCGTATCTTTGGGATTTGTCCCTTTTGATAGGTGATATTTTCGGAGTTTTAATTTACGAACGGCTTTGTATACGTCGATCCTAGTTGCAGCATAATTGAATGAACTTTCCGGGCAGAAAGACAATCCTAGTGACAACAGTTTCAGTTCAGCGGTGTTTAGGGCCAAGGATGTTAAATTAGTCACCGTGATGTTGTTGCTGTTTGTTTGTCATCTATTTTCGGTTCCACCGGCGTGTCTGATACCGCCTGGTTGGTTCTCCTTTGTTGTGCCCTTCTCCTTTCTCTTCGTGTGACTGTCTTTTTGTTGATGTTTGTTGTTGCGGTTTTTTGGGTCGAAGTGTTTGTTTTCTCTCTTCGACTAAAAAATCAAGTTCTTCAGCGAGAGAAATTGCCACTGGGATTCTTTTATCTCGATTGTCTGCCTCTGTTTCGCTTTCAATTGCTGAACTTAGGTCGGAGGTAGATGAGTTAGTGTGTTTTGAACCCTTGTTGTTGTGGGGTCCTATTTGAGAACTTGCATTGAATTTGGATATTTTCATATTTCTTTGCGAAAGTGAAAATACGTCCGCATTCATAATCCGCTTTGTCGCGATGATATTTATATGTTTTGCGCTCTCTAATTTTCTCTTCCTCTTTTTTTAGCCGTAGTACCATTTCCTCTGAGTTTTTTAGATTCCTCTTTTTGGTCCATACTTTCTATATCAGCATTCAGAATGTCTATTTGTCCTTGTATTTTGAGGCGGTCTGACTCCGCATACTTAACTAGCAACATCACAAATCTTTTTGAAGATTCTAAATTGGTTTCTGCCCACTCTTTAAGCATCTGTGGATCTGGTGTCTCGTAACTGGGGGCAATTAGTATGCGTAGCCCCCGGGGGATCCTTCCAACATCCAGATAACGCTGTAGGGAGCGACCCTCCCACCACTTGCTTTGTTCGCCTTTCATGAGATTCTCTAAGCTCCGGTATTTGTCACGGAGACTTACATTCTCTGTAGATGCTGGTGCATTCTGGGCTATGTAGTTTGTGTTTGGCGTGTTTGAATCGGCAAACATCGCCAAAGCCGATATATATATGTATGTATCTGTGTCCCCATCTGTGTCCCCATCTGTGTCCCCATCTGTGTCCCCATCTGTGTCCCCATCTGTGTCCCCATCTGTGTCCCCATCTGTGTCCCCATCTGTGTCCCCATCTGTGTCCCCATCTGTGTCCCCATCTGTGTCCCCATCTCCGCCCGTCTCCATCTCCGCCCGTCTCCATCTCCGCCCGTCTCCATCTCCGCCCGTCTCCATCTCCGCCCGTCTCCATCTCCGCCCGTCTCCATCTCCGCCCGTCTCCATCTCCACCCGTCTCCATCTCCACCCGTCTCCATCTCCACCCGTCTCCATCTCCACCCGTCTCCATCTCCACCCGTCTCCATCTCCACCCGTCTCCATCTCCACCCGTCTCCATCTCCACCCGTCTCCATCTCCACCCGTCTCCATCTCCACCCGTCTCCATCTCCACCCGTCTCCATCTCCACCCGTCTCCATCTCCACCCGTCTCCATCTCCACCCGTCTCCATCTCCGAGGCCTGACCTGGGTAGGGGCCGCCCTGGCATTTGTTGTTGGAATTGGACTGCAGCGTCACTACAAGAAATGGTCCGCAGGGACCCTAAACAATGGCAATTACCATTTAGCAAGTTGGGGGACACTACGGTATCCGCCGGTGCACTGATGGCTGATAAAAGGTGCACCTCTGGCCAGGACGGGGCTGCCACGGCCGGTGCGGACTTCCTTATGCTGGAGCTCAGGGCAGGCTTCAAGGCCCTAGACGGACGACTCGATGCCCTGGACAAGCGATTTGACAAGATGGCGGCCCGGCTGGACACCCACGAAAAACAGCTGGACACTGCTGAAGGCAGAGTGTCTGACCTCGAAGATGGTGCTGCACAGACTACGAAACGGCTGGACCGGGTGGAAAAGCTCCTCAAAACAACTGTTATGAAAAATAAAGACTTGGAAGCTCAATAACATCCGCATTTTGGGAGTATCAGAGACCACTAACACCGTCCGCATGGACAACTTCGTGGAAACACTTCTGTCGGAACTCTTCAGCAAAGAATCCGTCACCACCACATTTCTAGTGGAGAGAGCCCATCTAGGGCCTCGCCCCCAATACGAGCTGACCCTAGGCCAATAATCGCACGGTTTCTGAACTACTGGGACAGAGACACTGCGCTGGCTGAGGCTTGTGAGGGGAAAAGGGGCCACTGAATTGGCAAGGTTCATCGATATCACTATTCCCTGATTTTAAAGCTATGGTGCAGAAGGCCTGTCAAATACACTGGTGTCAAGGCCACGCTGTGGACCCTGAGACTAAAATATGGCATGATTTGCCCGGCTATGGGTAGTGGTGGAGGGCAAGGCACAACTCTTTGCCACCCCTACCTAGGTGCACGACTTTTGCCGTGACTGTTCAAAGGCTCGGGTGGACACAGAGGCCGAGGTTCTGAGGGTTCCCCGCCAAACAGTGGCTCCGGTGCGAGTGTTGATCTATTTTCCACGGAATAACGACCGCCAGGATATACGGCCCCAGAAACATAATGAAAATGGCATGATCAGACCGCGATACGAAAATGTAAAGGCTCCAGTTTTCTACAATCAAAATTATTGCGTATACAAAAAATCATACTATAATGACCGACACATCCTGCAGGATTGGGTATTGCAAGAAACGCGGGTGACAATGCACCACCGGATGACTCTGCTGACCAAGTTCCGTGAGACAGCAGAAAGGAGGACAAACCTCCTTAGCAAATACACCAAAGCCAGGAGATACTTGGAGGGGGAAAGGCCGGGGCGCACCCTCTCACGGCTCTTACAACCCCCAAGAAGTCAATCGTACATAACGGGTCTCCAAAACAGTGCTGGCACATTAATATCGGACAAACTTGCTATACGAGATGTACTCCTTGAATTCTACACGTACCTCTACACTACTCGGGTCAACGATGATTCAACTGAAAGAACGCAATATCTGGAAGAGATCGCCTTGGTATGGATAGAATGTGAAAAACAACAATTTCTGGCGGAACTGTTCAGAGAGGAGGAAATTATCAATGCTATGGATGCCATGAAGGCACCAGGCCTCGACAGTTATACTAGCATTTTTTACAAGACATAAAAACCTGTTAGCCCCATTTCTCCTTGAAGTCTATCGAGAAGCGCTTGAGTTCTGCCACCCACCTCACGCGAAGCGGTCATTATTCTCCTCGGTAGTCCCGGGAAAGACCCACTGGAATGTGGCTCATACAGACCACTTTCGCTACTCAACTTTAATAAGATATTAGCCAAAATGATAGTGACACGCCTGTCCTTGGGCAAATAATGTCTCCGGCTCAATTGAGGTTTGTTCCGCGAAGGTCGACAGCCTTAAATCTGCACACCTTATTTGCAGTACTGCAACGGAGTTCACCTGACATTCCGGCAGCTGCCATATTGCTGGACGCCGAGAAGGCGTGTGATTCCCTTGAGTGGCCATTCCTAATGGCAGTGCTGGGCACGATGGGCATGCCTAAGGGTTTCATTGCACTCATTACCTTACTCCACACACAACCCGCTGCCAGGATACAGGTGAACGGGACCCACTCCTCACACTTCTCATGGTCATGCGGAACGAGGCAGGGATGCCGACTCTCCCATCTCCTCTTTATCATTGCACTTGACCCATTAATCTGATATATACAGGAGCGACTTCTCCACAGAGTACTGCAATTAAAAACGGGCCCACTCTTGATCACACTGTATGCGGACGACATCATACTCTACGTACATCAAACCCAATGATAATTAGAGAAGTCATCAGGTTCGGGTGGGGGTCTCTGGGCTGCGCATCAATTGGAATAAGTCTGAGGCGTTTCCTTTAACCAAAGCAACAGCGAGGGCGCACTGCGACTATCCCCTAGCATGGTGCGAAACATCTGTAAAGTATTTGAGAATACACATACATGGGGACACCAAGCAGATTATACGCCTGAATTATGGCCCTGCGTTAAGCAAACTGGAGTCACAAATAGAGCAATGGCTCAAACTTCCTCAATTGTTGACGGGGCGTGTTGCCATTATAAAAATGGTGGTACTCCCCAAGTTCCTATACTTATTTCACAATATTTCCATTCCACTTACCAATGCGTTCTTTAAAACACTGTGCACCATCCTTATCAGACTGGTATTGGGGGGGGGGGGGGGGGGGGGGCGGGAGACACAGAATCAGCTGGGACACAATGACTCTGCCATAGGTTCGGGAGCCCCAATTTCCAAATGTATTACTTAGTGGCTCAGTGCAGCTATGCACCCATTGGTACCACCCTGATGTCCGGATTCCATATGCAAAGCCTGAGGTGGACCTTGCGGACTAAAACGCGATAGGCCACTTAACGACTGGTATAGCCAGAGGCAGAAGGGCTTTAAGGATATAGGAACATTACACCCACTGAGGGTAGAATGTTCCAAATTAAAAAGGGAGAAAAATGAAGACAAACATTGGAGCTCCAAGCGCGTTCCACTTCAAGTAGCCGGAAATACATTTTTAAGGGGCCTTCTGGGAGTTCCACAAAGTGTACCTCACAAAATTGTCCATGAAGAACTAGGTTTAGATTTTATTATTGATCAGCTCCGCCTTTGTCCTCTAAAGCTTTGGAACTCAATTCGGGTAAAGTAGGAACTTCGTTTCAGTAGACTAATTTTCCGGAATTGTTTAAAATTAGAAAAATCCTCCCTGATACCGTTGGCTGGCATATGTGGCGGATAATTTGCAAGCCCTAGGGAGGCCTGATCTGTATGATAACCCTTCCGTTATAACTCGCTCTGATGGCAAATGAGTTGAAACCGCCTTTAGGGAGATATTGGCATCAGAACGCGAGGACTCTGCACTAATGAAATACTCCATGCAACATGCAATATTAGTGAAAACTGTCAGTAATATAGAACCTTATTTGACCTGGAATATGACACTTCATCAACGCCGCCTGCTTTTTATCATGGTTGTTTTACGAATTCAGACTTGCCCCTTTGCAAGTGTGATAATACATCAATCAATGATACATAACATGTTGTCAAGCTTTGCCCAAAATACAATAATTTGCAACATAAGTTCCTACGCCCAATTTTAAAACCATTGAATTGCCTGCCTTACTGTTTTTACAGCTGTTGAACTCTCCCTCTATTTGCTTTTTTCTGGTACGCTTGCTTTTTGATGGGGGTTTTAAAATAAGAATGAGTTTGGTAAAGAAAATTTGTATGTTATTTTTAATGACTTGATTTTTATGATTTTATTTGTAAAATCGAATAAAGATGTGGACTGAATGACTAACACTGAAGACAATAGAGTTGCTCTGGGCTTATGATGGCTGGTATAAGTCTTTCGCTCCAACATTCCAATGTTTATCTTTCGGTTTCTCCCATTTTAATTTAAAACATTCTACTTTTAGTGGGTGAAATATTCTACTAGCCTTATAGCCCTTCTGCCTCGGGCTATACCTGCTGACAAAGGCTCTCACCCTCGGCTTTAAACAACAAGTATAGCCCTACGCAAGGGCTATAAATAATATAAGCCTGGAGCTACTCCATTGTGTTTAAAGGTGGTCTAAACATTCCAATGTTCTAATGTTAGTAAAGAAAGCTTAAAATCAGATGTGTTTGAAAGACTCTGTGATTGTGTGGCACTGTAGAACAATAGTAAATTGTAGATGCGTGGGGGGGATGATGGTTGGTGTGTTGGCATTTGATAGTGGTTGTGCTAGTGTATGATGTGGGTGTCTGTACTTGTGATGGTGGGTATGTTGCCACAGACAGTAGCACGGCAAGGCTAGCGTTAATGGTTGAGGTTTTGGTAATGGTGAACAAGTGGGGTTGGTAATCGTGGTGTTCCGCCCCCTTCTGCCCAACATTTTTTTTTAATGTCTCTATCCATGTTCACGAACATCAGGAGGGGTTTTATAAAACAAATTGGCATGCAGTGGATTTTATATACCCCTCTACACTGGGGAGGGAGGGAAGTAATAATGACCTACAACTCCCATGGATTGCTCAGGGGATTCATAGGTTTTAATTCCTACCCATGCATTGTGTGCCCCATGTCGACACAAAAGAAAAAAAAGATTTAAAAAAAAGGAGCAGTTGATGAACCACCTACCTCTGCACCCTGTATGCAAATAGGACACCAGGTGCGTGGCAGTTAATTTGCTCCTCTGTAGCCCACAGTATTGTTAAGCCAAGGAGAAGAGGATAAACTAACATGCTCCTTCCCTCTGTTGCCATTTGCAAACAGGGAGAAGATATGGGTGCCAGCTGAATAGCTCCTCCATGACCGTAGCCTTTAGGAGGGCATGGAGGAGCACATTAGCAACATAAGATAGCATCCACTCCAGAGCCCTGTGCCTGATTACAAAAAGAGTGCCAGTTGCCCTGTTCCTCCATGGCCAGCATTGTGCAGGCCAAAACTGAGGAGTACCTGGCAGTTGACATTCTTTTAAAGCCTACACCTAACCATTAAGTGAGGAGCTCTTTTCACTCCAAGCTCTTGGCCAAGGCAAGAGTAATAGCCACCTCTCCCATTTATATTGGACTAGCTAAGTGGGGGGGGAGGACAGTTGTAGAGCCGGCTCCCATTGCCCGCACTTGGACACTGCGAAGGGAATATGGCACCCCCGCCACTGGGCAAGGCAAGGGCGAGCAAAGCAGTTAATCTTTCCCCTCGCCCTTGAGAAAGGCAAAGGGGAGGGCTGCATTCTTTGCACACCTTTACATTTCTCCTGACTCACTTAAGCAATGCAGGATGGTAAGGGCGGCATTCACCCCTCCCCTTTAGTAAGTCCTGTGTGGGAATTAAATAATTCCTCTGAAGTGGGCATAGTTGGGGGTGGGAGTAGAGTTCTCTTATGCCCCCCAGAAGGAATATTAAACTACACTTCCTCCCTAAAATTTTTTAGCCCTGATCTCCATTTGTGTTTTTCTCCCAATGTTCAGTTTCATATAAATCTGAGGGCTGGGACAATAGAGGCACATATCTTTGCTGTCTTTCCCAAGGGCAGGGAGGTTGCTATTACTAGCCATGCCTTACCCAAATCGCAGGGTAATATGCACCCTTTCCCCCGCCCTGAAGAAGGGTGTGCATAGTGGGTGCCTCCATGCTCCCCGTCTACATTACCAGGCAGAGGGCCGTTTAAAAAAAAAAAATAAAATGCGAGACATGGACCATGTGACGTGCAACCTGCTTCTGTGCTCTGTTTACAAACTCTGTGCATGTGCCAGCTTAATCCATTCTTCGTGGCCCACAAAATGCAAGCCACAGAGGAGTTATCAACTGCCATCAACTCATGCTCCTAGTTCCAAATTGGTAAGGAGCAGCACCCAGAAGGTCACCTGCTGACCGTCTCATCAGTGTTTCGCAGACAGAGTATCAATTTAAGTCCTACAACTGGGCTCCCGGCCAGGAATTCAGCAGTACCTCAGTCAAGCAACGGTCCATGTTGATATTCACTTAACCGCTAACGTGGAGGATGGAGAGACACTCAATGAGAAGAGTTGTTTTGCTCCTTACTCTTGGTGAAATCTAGGATTTCTTCGCTCAAGTAAAGATTAATAATTCTGAATCCTATTCAATGGAATCACATAAGATTTTGCTGAATATATGAGCACAGATCATCATACGACACTGTGGAAGTACATTCTTTATGACCGAGGCCTGAGGAAGCGAAACCTATCTGTGGAGAAAGAGTTGGCCGTTATCTTGATTTAAGATTACAGGAATGGACTGATAATGACTTTATAGAGATCAAAAGACCACAATATAAGGAGTAGTTTATGAACTGCATGTTGAAGAAATGAACTGATGTCCTGTGGTCGAACGCAAAATGATGGCCCCTTTCCAGAATGTGAAGAGGGGCCCATGAGTTTCCATTATCTGAGATATTCATTGACCTTGGCCTGAATGGGGGGCCCCTAAAGGTTTAGTTAGCCCCTGAATGGTTGGGGGCACTCCTGCAGCACAGGGGCTGCAGGGCTTGTGTTATACCCCTGCTGACATCAATATTTTATGTGAAGTATCTTAGTGTATTGCCAACTATAAATATTTTGCTTGGAATCTGATGCTCCCCACTGAAAAAAGTACTTCAGGTATTTATCTTGACCACAACCCTGTTTAGGTCACATTATATTTCGAGGTAAACAAGACATTTTGAACAGTGGGAACAACAACAACTATTGCTAACGCAGTCTATTTTCTCCCAGTTAACAGATGACATTTCTCTGACTGAATTTGAGGGAAATCATCCTAGCTCAAAATCTACAAAAGTAACCCCAATAGCTGTTGGTCAAGCTAGTTAAAACGTAATTTGATGGTCTTTAAAAAAGAGAAAAGGGGGAATTGAGTATATTACAAGAAATAATAGATACTGATAGTCGTATACAGGATATACACACATTTAATATTCCCTTAGTATCAAACAACAAAAGAACAAAGGGGATTGAACTGCTAAAAGTATTTTATGACCAATAAATCTACATGCTAAGTAGTAGAGATGAGACAGAGAACCCGGCTAACAATACTGGTCATGAATCACTTCAGGTAAGACGCAATTAATATTTTCCTTCAACCACCACCATTAACAACCCTAGATGGTTCCCTAACAAACACCAATCTAGCTAGACATGCATACACTTTAAATACAATTAACTCCTTTCCATCATGGCACTCAAGGACAAAATAGCATTGTTAACAGTCTAATAAGATGGATACTTTGTTACAGAAATATTACTTTATGTTATTTATAATCCAGACCCTACAACTGCGATTCTCTCAGGTTATAGTATTATTCAACACAATTGCTCACCCAAACAAAAGTTGGGGCTTAGCCATCATATACAGAACCTCCCTGAAGATTTCCATCCCTGCAGATGCTTCCTTTAGTTTAGCTGAATCACTTCTTAAATTTCCTTCGCTGGCACCTATCTCTCTGGTATGCCTTTTACTGTTCTCCGGAGCCATTTAGAGAGTTAAGCAAGGGGCTGGCTAATTTTATTGACTTGTGCTTAAAATTTTAAACGTTTTTTGTATTAAGAGATACTAATCTCTGGTTTCAGGATATTATACATCTGGATATTGACTTCTCTTTAGACTCATCTATTTTTGGTCTCACACAAAGAGTTAAATAAGCAAAACAGTTTGCAGGATGTTTTTTGGTTGCCATATCTGCACTAGGCACTCTACTCAAAGCTGGAGAACCGGCCCCTCTGGCCTGGTCTGATCACCATGCAATACCCTTTTGCATGATTCTACCATCTACTAACCACACAGTTCAGAATACTTAAACAGCCAATTTATTCCAGGTCTAAGATTATGATAGGGCGGATTTTAAATGTTATGAAACATAATGCTGGTTTCAATAAAGGTGCAGAATAAACGTGCAAGCTTTGATGAAAAATAATGTAATTTGAATGCATAAAACGGTAGGGGACCTTATTAACTAGGCTTCAAAATTATTAAAGCAGCATTGCTTGCAAGCGGACTGAAAAGCAAGCTTGAATACAGAATACGCATAAAAAGTTTAACTTCTGACACTTACATGAGCAAAAAACATTTTTAAATAAGTTAGTTATACAGTATTTCCACAGAATGTTTCTATATACACACAGACTACTGTTGACTCATGATTAATGCAGTTGTTCAATGGAGTAATGAAGAGTTCATACATTTGCAGAGTCTCAAATGTGAACTTGACTACCTAATCTACTTGTTTTTCCCCATAGTTGGAGTCTGTAGAAATGTTTTCTTTTATTCATATAGATGTTTTGACTTCTACACAGATACTAGGAAGTAAATGATGTAGTCTATGTGTGAGAAAGTATGGCTGAAAGAGGCAAACTCCATATAAGTCTATCATTAGTTAGTAGAAAACGTAATGTTGCAGTCCATGGTCTCATGTGAGATGATGAGGAGTGATCCTGATCCCAGGAGAGCATCGGACACTGATTGGATGATGGGAGACGAGAAAAGAAGTATGTTGCAAGGTTGTGAAATGTGAAGTCTATAATACTGATTGTTCCTAGAGTAGGTTACTCACCTTGTCTCTATCAACTGGTCACACATTTTACCAGACCCAGACTTGCTTTGAGACTCCGAGTTTCTCGAAATTCTCTTTATGGGAAGTTCTGCTTTGTATTTTGGATCCTTTTGAGCCGATTTATACACTTAAGTGTTATGCTTTTCTTTTACTCTCGAGAATTAGAACTCTTTATGGGTTTGGTCTAACTCCATTTCAACCCGATTCTTAGAATAGGGATTAATTCCTTTATGGAACACGCTTAATGCATTCATTTTAATGATTAACCAATATCGATTTTACATTTCTGTCATTTGACTTTTGAGATTAATCTGAATTAACTTGTGATTAGCAATAAAGATGACATACTAAAAGATTTCATTAATAAAACCCTTTACACCTCTACAAATACTCTTTATTGACTTAACTTCAGATAATTAATTGTGATAATTTATATGATATATTGCACTCTTCAACTCTAAAACAACGGCAAAGATATATTCAACCAAGGGAAGTTGAATCATATAAGAGTGGGAATTAGGTAATGTCATAGTAAACCGAGATACTAAAATACTGTGAACTGATTCCCACTCCAGCAAAATCTTAAGGAAGTTGCGCTTGCCTCCTTTTGAAATAACACTCATGGCACTGAAGTGAGTGTGGAAGAATATTTATCACATTGTTTCTTCATTCAATTCCATTGCGTCATTCTGGAATTTTAAATACAAACATTCCTATCCATCAGCTCCTTGATATTCTTTGAAACGAGAAGCCAGCTGTTGAGGATGAAATGAACTTGGGGAGATGTTGGACTTCTAGCGAAGTCCTTTGTTTGTGTTGGTGCTTGTCACCGGTCCCGCTCCGAATGTTCGGAGCGATATATAAATGACGTCAGCGCGGCACCGTGACACAGGCTTTGTTCGCCGTGGCGGTTGCACGCACTGTCCTGCTGGTTCCGTGGGCCCTGTGTATTGACCAGTAATAAATTCCTTCAAAAGCATTTATGTGCCGGTAACGCTTGATTTTCACAACAATGGCAACGAGGAACGGGATGCGATAAACGGGGCTCACGGGCGAGTGATCCTGAAGAGAAAGAATTCCTGAAGGGAGAACTGTCTCACAGATAGCAGGCACTGTCAGCAAGAATAAAAACTGTAAAGCTGTGGGCATCGATCGACGGCAAATCGTAAGTGCGCACTGTGAGGGAATGGAAAACAGTGGATGTCTGTGAGGAAAGTGACAGGACAAGCGTGTCGAAGGTCGGTGCGACGTAGGGCCAGCTCTAGATTCTGATTGGAGCCGGGCACGTCACACCAACGCAGCGAGCGGCCGCCATTTTGAGCAAACGAAGTCTGTGAGGAAATAACGCGTGTGTGCCGAGCAATGCAAGGATGGCAGCGCGATAGAAAAAAAAAAAGAAGAGCGTCAACACGCCGAATAACTAGCAACTGTCATTTCCTTCTGCGTGGTGCCCCGCTGGAGAAAGATAAATCAGCACAGACCACAGCTAATGAGGCAGATGGAGAAATAAATTAAGGGGAGTGACAAACACGTTTATGAGGAGAACAGCAATGGTAAAGGAAGAAAAGAAATAAAGAAGTGAACTGCTTGTCCAGCAACCAGCAGTAAAGGATAAGTGCGGTTGATGTGGAAAAAAAGCGTGGTGACTGACACCTAAAGGAAATAATATAAGTAAAACTTAAACATAACAAGAGAAAATAAATATGGCGCAAAGTAATAACATGTGTACCCCCATTATTTTTGGAAGAACCCGGAAAACCAATAATGAAGTGGAAGAGCTGGCTAAGAGCATTTGAAAATTACATAGTGTCAATAGATGGGAAAAAAATATGACGCTGAGAGGAAAAAAGCGCTTTTATTTGGACTCTTAGGCAAAACGGGACAAGAAATTTTTGATAGCCTGCCGGAGTATGAAAGCCCACCAGGGGTGTTCATACCATTAGATGAATACCAGGAAGCGATAAAGAGACTTGAAAAACAATTTTCGGAAGAGAGTAACATAATGGTGGGGAGGCACAAATTTGCGCTGAGGAAGCAAGAAGAGGAGGAGACTGTTGAGGAGTATAAAGCGTGCCTGAGAGTACTGGCGAAAGATTGTGAATATGAAGACATGGTTGATGTCTATATAAGAGATCAGGTGGTATTTTATTGTTATTAAAAAATGGTACATGAGAGGTTGTTAGCGTGCAGGAATCCGACGCTAGAGGAAGTGACGGATATTGCCAAGGGTATAGAAAGGTCGCTGGTATCAACTAAAGCGTTAGCAACTACCAGCAGTAACTAATGTATTTCATTTGCAGGACAAAAGGAAAGTAGAGCCAAGGGGTGTCGAGAAGAATTGGGGCAGTAAAAAAGTAGGAGTGAAAAATTGGAATTGCTTCAGATGTGGGTCACAAGACCATTTAGCAGACTGTAAGACATGTCCAGCGCTAGGTAAAAAGTGCGTGAAATGTAAAAAAATGGGTCACTACTCAGCACTGTGTAAAACAAAAACCAGGAGAAGGAATGAGGATAAGTGCATTAAGTGAAGCAGAACAGGAAATGTGTGCGAACACTGTACTGTCGATAGGTAGCCGTGATGGAAGGATTAAGGGCCCGATAGGGAACGCACTTATTGGTGAGGTAGAATTGGCATTCACAGCGGATTCAGGGTCACCCATAACACTGATTTCAGACGAAGTGTTCGATGAAAAGTGGGAAAACGTAAAACTAGAAGTAACTGATGTTAACCCAAAGGCATTCAGGGAACAGGACATTGAGATGGTGGGTTATTTTGAGGACGTGCTCACATTCAAAAGCAGAAATATCAGAACAAAGGTATATGTGGCAAAGCGTGGTAGGAACTTGGTAGGATGGAGGGACCTAGCCAAGCTAGGCGTAATACTAGTACCAGGTGCAGATGAACCCATAATGTTGAGGGAAGACATGTTGCATGTGATAAATGAAGTGCATGTAGACGATGATGAAAAAAGTTTAAACTGTATAATGAAAGAGTTTAGCGATATTTTGGAAGGTGGAATTGGGTGTGTGAAAGGATTTGTACAGGAGATAAAGATGAAAGAAGGGGCAATACCTGTAAAACATAAAGTACGAACTGTACCACTCTCAGCGAGAAACGAATTGAAGGAAATGCTAACTAAACTTGTAAAAGAAGGTGTAATTGAGGAGGCAGACGCCTCAGAATGGGTTTCGGCAATTGTAGTTTCGAAAAAAAAAACTACTGGAGACCTACATCTATGTGTAGACCTTAGGTCATTAAACAAAAATATACTAGTGAACTGCCATCCTCTCCCAAAAATACAGGAGATACTCGCGTCCACTGCGGGGTCAAAGTATTTCTCGCTATTAGACTTGAAATCGGCGTACCACCAGGTTTGCTTAACGGAGGAGTCCAAAAAACTGACAACGTTCATCACTCCTTTTGGAGCCTATAGGTATGTACGTCTACCATTTGGTCTGGCCTCATCATCTGGAGTGTTACAAAAGCTCATGGATTTACGGTTTGGTAACTTAACAGGGGTAGAAGCATTCCAGGACGATATACTGATACATACGAAGGAGAGGAAAGAACATCTACACTTAATAAGCACAGTAATGGGAATATTGAGAGACAAAGGTATGACAGTTTCTAAAGAGAAGTGTAGATTCATGGAGGAGAAAATTGAGTACCTGGGGCACACCCTGACCTCTCACGGAGTCACACCAAAGGATGACTTGGTAGAGGCGATCAGGGAAGCACCAGAACCAGGAAATAAAGACGCCTTGAAATCTTTTTTGGGCCTCAGCGAATACTATGCGAAGTTCATAGAAGGATATGCAAGTATGGCAGAACCGTTGAGGCAGTTGAGAAAAAATGTGAGATATCAATGGTCAAATGAACAAAGGAATGCGATTGAAAAAATAAAACACGACATAGCCAACGCGCCGGCCTTGAAACCATACAATCCAAAATTGAGTAACATCATCACGGTCGATGCAAGTGCTATAGGGATAGGGGCTGTATTCTGTCAGATGGAAGGCAACACTGAGAATACAGTCGCATTTATATCAAGAACTTTGAATGAGGCAGAAAAGAATTACCGCACAATAGAACGTGAGACACTCGCATGTGTGTGGGCTGTACAGAAATTGAAGACTTATTTATGGGGCAAACTTTTTGAGATCGTGACGGATCACAAACCGCTAACTTACATGTTGGATGGTACTGGACGAGGGAATGGCAATGCTAGCGCAAGACTAATCCGATTGTTGTCCCGGATGCAGGAGTACAACTTTAGCACAAGACACATAAAAGGTGGAAAGAACTGCAGGGCTGACTGCTTGTCGAGGTTGCCAATGAACATGAAGGACGAAAGTTCGCTTGAGGATAAGGAGTGTGTGGTAGCGCTGGTTGATGCGACAGCGATGTGCGACGGATCAATTACAGGAGACGAGTGGTTACAGTGTGTAAAAGAAGACAACCTGACGAGGAAGGTAATGGAGCATGTGATGTCGACATTGCCTCCTGTAAGAAACCTAGCAAATGAACTGAGAAGCTACCAGCAAGTAAGTGATGAACTTTCAATCGAAAATGGGTTCTTGAAGAGATGTGACCTGTTTGTGCCACCCTCAGGATTACGACAAAGGTTGATCAAATTAGCACACAAGGCACACCCGGGTAGCACTGCGACAAGAAACATACTAAAACAGTATTATTACAGCCAAGTATGTCAAGCGACGTGAATGAGTACGTGCAGAAATGTGAATAATGCCTCAAGGCAGACAAACACTGGAAAGTGCGCAGAGGTGAACTACAGATGGTTGACATTCCCAGAGGTCCATGGGCGAAAGTAGCTATAGACTTCGCAGGTCCTTTCAACTTACTACAAGGTAACTGCTGTTATATAATAGTACTTTCAGACTATTACTCGAAATGGGTGCACTACAAATTTACACGTTGCATAACCACAGAGTGTGTCATAGAGTTCCTGAAGAAAATATTTTCCATGGAAGGACAGCCAAAAATCATCGTGTCATATAATGGCACCCAGTTGGTATGGCAACAAATGGTAGATTTCCTTAACCATTTAGGAATCGTGCAAGAGAAAACACAACTCTACAGCCCAAAAAGTAATGGACAAGTGGAGAGGATGAATAGATTCATTAAGGAAGGCATCCAACTGGCGATTGCATCGAAACTGAATGTGAAGAATTACATTCGTGCAAAAATAGATACGTACAACACTACTCCAAATGAAACCACCCGATACACGCCATTCTTTCTGATGAGAGGAAGAGAGTGTACGTGCAAGATCACGCCGAAGTACAACAAGTGGTTTGAAGGGACAGAGAGTGGAGGAAATAAATGACACAGTGACAAATGTCAGACAGAAAATAGTCTCTAAGCAAGAAAAATCTAAGGCATATACTGATGCAACGAAAAAAGCAAAGGAAAAAGAAATTGTAAAAGGTGACTGGGTGATTGTAAAGAAACCCTACAAGGTCATAAAAGGAGAGTCAGTGTTCAGTGATCCAATTCTTTTGCAACAGGCATCCAAGGGAGCTGTTTGTTTAGAAACGTGCAGGATGACGAAGCAAGGATGACGTAGTAAAACTGAAAAAAGGACAAGAGAAAATCATCATGAAAGGAAGACGCCACCAAGATGCTGAGGACAGCGTTTTGGTTTGGGAAGAGTGCGCCTCGGCTAGGCACAGCATGAGTGAATCAGAGGAAGCGTGGAATAGAAGCTACGAGGAACCTAGAAGCAGTGGCGTGACAGGAGGAGACAAACCCGACAAGGACTCTGCTCACGGCAATGTGCAAACTAGAATGAGTACAGAACAAGAAAAGGTCACAAACGAAGGAGGCATGAGCAAGGCGGTGAATAGTGAGTCCACAGGACGAGTGGAAGGTCTAGGAACTATGAGCCAAGAAAGGTCAAGAAGGGTAATCAAACCGCCCAAGAAATACGAGGACTATGAGATATACTAATGTTTGTTATATTGTTGGGAAAGGGAGATGTTGAGGATGAAATGAACTTGGGGAGTTGTTGGACTTCTAGCGAAGTCCTTTGTTTGTGTTGGTGCTTGTCACCGGTCCCGCTCCGAATGTTCGGAGCGATATATAAATGACGTCAGCGCGGCACCGTGACACAGGCTCTGTTTGCCATGGCGGTTGCACGCACTGTCCTGCTGGTTCCGTGGGCCCTGTGTATTGACCAGTAATAAATTCCTTCAAAAGCATTTATGTGCCGGTAACGCTTGATTTTCACAACACCAGCACATATGAAACTCAGATGTAACTGCCCTGAAAGAGCATGGCATCAGAATTATAATCCAGAGGCTAAAATTGTGTGTGTTCTAGCTTTAAAACCGTATAATGGGACTGCAGTTGCAAACAACTTTACGCTGGCCGTTTTTGCAACTGTTAATAATCTTTTTAATTCACATCATCTGGCTATTGACATTCGTCCGTCACCATCTCTACGTCACAAACTTTATTTGTTCTTTGATAAACAAATAATCAAAGTTGCATCGAATGTCCAAAAAGTGCCTAGGTCACTCCAGAACCTCTCTTTCAAGTCCACAATATCTAATAAATCAAGCCTATTCACTCAGTTCATACAATCTCCCACAGAAAGGACTCATCATATTCTTTTTCACACTAAATGTGGGTTTTTATTACACTCGAGCTCCTCACAATCTAAATTAGGCATCTGAAGAGGCCTCAGCAATCACCTCTATATGTAAAGTATCCATATCGCTGTTCCTGCTAGCTGGAAAGCTGCACTAGTGATCCCACTTCTGAATACGCTATAGGCAGCTTCTACAGTTCAAAGCAAATTTTGAGTGATGTCTTTATAACCCCGCCACTCCATAGGTCTAGAAAAAGTGTTCAATAGACAATTGTCTCACTACATTGAATCCCACACCTCGCTCGACCCTAAATAGGTATTTTAATAATAGAGTCTGCTCCATTATCATTCCTATAGACCGCATAAAAAAAACATTAGAAAGGAGGAGCTGCTTTAATTCTTCTAAACTCCTGCACTGCCTTTGATACAGTAGTATCACATTATACACTTCTGCGCCAACGACACTAAGCAGTCAAGAAAAGGTGCTATACAAGCTCACTTCTTTTCGTCACATCCAGCCTTAGAGCTGTCCAGCATTCTGCCCTTCCTCATGCTCGGCTCCATGTAGCATTCATCAGGGATCATCCTTGAGCCCTACACTGTTCAATCGTTAATTCCTTGTTGGTTAAACTGATTTGCTCCTTTGGTTTACAACTTGTTATTTACGCTGATGACAGAAAACCATTATTATCTTCAATAAAGAGAGCCTGTCTACCGATGATAATTTCAGACACTGTCCAAAACTGCTACCGAAGTTAAATTGAATGGAGAAAAGATTGAATTCCTCGTTTTTTTAAGGACATCCTTCCATCTGGTACTTGAGCTTGTGGCCTGTTGAATTCAGTCGGTTCCCTACACCTGTAGAATCTACAAAATATTAGAAGTGATATTTGACTGCAATTTTACTTTTTCCACACTTATCAATAAAAGTACCTCCCTCTGGTTCTACTATCGTGCAAAGGGTTACTCCTTCTCACAATGGCCCATCCTAACACTATAGTCTATTAGTCTAGATTATGTGATTTCCATTAAATTGGACCTCCTACTGCTTTAACAGACAACAAATTGCTCAGAATAGTGCAGCAGGACTGCCAACGGGTATTCACTGGTGCAATTTCATTTCTATGCATCTATGTATGCCACACTGGCTCTGGGTGCAGAATACAGTTGTTTTCAAAGCCCTTTGTATTTGTCAAAGAGCTTTCACAGGTAAAGGTACTTTGGTCATTAGGACTCATATTACACTTAACTGTCCTTCTCGCTTTCTGCTTCCTCATCTGGCTTTCTGCTCTCTATTCTGGGGGGGAAAAAGCTTGACTCTGTGGGAGATCTATTTATCATCACTCCTCTAAGCTATGGATCGCGCGTTTACTTAACATCAGCTCCAAGTATCTGGCCTTAAGAAAAAAATATAAAGTGGCTATTTAATTAACTTTCTCCCATAGCGCCAGGCCGGCTTTGCTGGGTAACTGTCTCCCCTCTATAAATACTAATTCATTCCTTTTAAATTAGCAATGTGTGTATTGCAAAGATTTGCTTTAAGTACTCAACAAATATTTTGCACATTCTACCTATACGTCTACTTTGACATTCCCATAACTACTACAAATACTAAAGAAAAATCTTCAATTCAAGTGGGACCCTCATTACTCTTACCTTCTATCCACTCACACTTCCCCATATTTCCGCTCATCCCTCCTCCTTTTGCCATCCTGCTCTAGTAGATAACAAAAACTAAAAATAAACAAATTGATGCTAATATTGAGGAACTGTTGCAGATTTTGGCGCCAGTCCCACACAGCATGAAAACCAAAGCGAGTTCAAGGGGCCCAGACGGCACCAAGGACCAAACCTGCCAGCAGTAACCCGAATGGGAGTCCCTGCGGATCCTTGGGACCCAAAGGCATACCAGAGGGAACCAGAAGTGTGCCACAAATGAGCAGCATTGCCTCTTGAAAAGCCTCAACCTGCTGCTGCGTCACAAATAGACTCAGAAACTCAAGGTACCAGAGATGGAATCTGCTCCTGAGTGGATTGAGAGCTAGACCTGGAGGTACAGTGACCCACTTACGCCTTCTCTGCAGAACAAGAGGTACTTGGACTTCTTATTGTTCTCCTGCGGCTCACCAGAAAACTTCTACGAAGAGGAAGATCTGCCTTGGAAACTACTCCAGAAGCAAAGCGGGTCCTCATCTTCAACTTTTACCGGGGGAGGGAAAGGCGCGGTTACTTCCAGTGTTTTGCCTCATAGAGCTTAGCCTCACACTCTTGGATGGCCTTAAGGTTTATCTTGGAGCAGTCATTGCAGATCTTGGAGTCGCGTGAAGAACCTAAGCTGCAGAGGCACACTTTGCGGTGATCTGTCACAGACATCCGTTTGTCACAGTCCCTACAAGGTTTCAATCCGGTTTTAGGAGGGAACATCCCTTGCACACTGGAAAAAAGTTAGGAGAAAACCAGTTCATTGAGTGAAGAAAGCAGGAGGGCTCCAGATCTACATCTCAGGTGCAGAAAGAAAGGAGCTTACGTCAGTGTATATGGTTGGAGCTTACATGTAGTTCATCTCACTTTCAGAGTGCAACGGCATTGAGGTAGAGTCACACACCACCACCTACTAGCATGCAGGAGCACTGTTTTTGAGGTTTTTCAGATCAAGCATGGTGCATGGGGTAATTGACAAAGTGAGAAATCTGCGGTTAAGAATAGTTCACCTCCCACTGGGTGTGGAGCCAGTATGGCTGGCGTAACAAAGGTTTGCCTTTTTCAGGTCTCACCATACATTTACTTGTGAAAGGGCAGACACTTTACAAGTTAATTACGTTTTCGAGTCCAGCCCTAACTGGTCTTCCCGCAAGGGCAACAAAAACACTTTTCCACACCCAGACGGTTGTTTATGCACAGCAGTTTTCACACCCCCATTAAGGTGAAGCACTGGCTGAGCAGGTTCTGATGACCTGATGCAAATTAGCTTCTAGGAGATTCAGGCATGGAAACGTTACCATTATAAAGGTTAATTTACTTAAATATTTATTAAAAATGTAACTACATCATTGAATTGGGCTTTTAATAAATATTAAAAGGAGTGGTTGAATCAATTCTCAGGCTGGTCCCAAACCAGAGATAGCAGAATTAATATCTTAATATACACTCTGGATTTCCACATAGTAAAGCCAGGGCTTCACACCGTGAAAATAGCAGGTTTCTGGAAGCTTTTCACTGTATGGACACAGCAACATTACATTTCTACATGTCCCACTTTTACATACCATGCACTGTACCTTGTCAGCTACAAAACCCTTCATACGGGGGGCTTATTAATATTCAAAAGTAAAGTTTGTTCCCTTGACAAAACAAAAAAAAATATTTTCACAGGTCAGGCTACAGGGTTAAACTAAGCAGTCAGGCTACTGTGGTAGTCCTGAAGCCGTGTTTTCCTTTGCCACACTAGTGGGTGGCACAATAAATGCTACACATTCGATATTAAACTTTTTGTGCCATGGGTGTACTTCTGAACCATATGAAATGGCTCTATAGATTAGCTAGATATGCCAATCGGGGATTAACCAATTTTTGTAGGCTTTAGTTGCCTTCACATTGAGAGACATTTGGTCATGTCCGACGGGGTCAAACAACAACACTTTATCATTATAGGCAAAATGGTTTCTCTCCTTGTTTGCAAGCAAAGGGCGGGGAAGGTGGCAAAGCAGCAACAGGAAGGAAGGACAAGGGCAAGCAACAATGGAATGCGGTCACGATGGGAGGGACAGGCAGAGACATCCTGCAAAATGAAACACTCTTATAAAGTGAGATACTACAAAATAAAAATAAAAAATTACCCCTGCAAGTGCTCGGCCAGTAGAAGGACACTGGCCGCAGACAGGAAGATGTACTTGGTAAATTCTTCATGGAACCCAACAGACAGGAAGAGAATGGGTAAGCAGGAGGCGCTGACCATTGAGAAGCAAACAAATGAGTGACTTTGAAGCCAACCAATGGTAAGTAATAGAAAGTAATGGACAGCTTCTAAGTCCTTCTAAAGTTATTTTTTATTTACAAGAGACTAACAAACAGCATTTACTCGGTCTCAGGCACGACCGAACGATGATGCTGATCAGTTGGCAGTATCCAATTCTCACTGGTCTCTTATCAAGTATATAAGGAGAAACAGCGTCCTCAACCTTGAAGGATTTGAACCCCTGACCATGATGGCTAATTACCCCATACAACCGGTGAATGAACTTCTTTCATTCGCGTTCAAGCCAAAATGTAAATTTTATTAACACAGGTTCATGTGGTTGTTTGGCATTGTAATTGATAAACTGAAAAGCCACATTTTTATTACATGATGACATAAATGCAAATCTTTTTCACTACCTCACCTGTTTAGATCTCCAGCAGCGACAATACACGGCTTTTTCTCCAAGATCTTCAATGTCAAAGGCATGCACAACCTTGGGATTATCTTTATCGATCTGGGTGTTGACCATTGACTTGCAGCACTTTTCCTTGCAGTATAACTTTCGGTAAGCAAAGTAAGCTGCAGCTGCAGCTCCAAGAGACACAGTGACTGCAGCAATCCATTCCACTAAAGGAGAAAGAAATGAGAATCAGAAATGGCAAAGTCTCTCAAGACTCATGAACATAACATGAGGTTTTCATACATTTCTAAGGAATGAGTCCATTAAGAAACAAATGAATAACTAGGGCTTCAAAATGTGAAGACGACAAGCATGACTGGTGGTTAAAAAGACTCTCGGGTACAATTGACCAAGGTTGGGAATTGGAAGTACAGGTTAAATGGAAGGATAGGATGTTATGACAATATGGTAACAGGCTACCAAAGTCTCTACAGATTTTTTTCCGCCTTGTTGTTCTTAAAGGGACACTTCGGTCCACTGAACTTTGGAGCATCAGGATTATCTCTAAACAACACTAGAAGTGTACGTTCCAGAAGCAAAACATTCATGCGCAAAATAGAAATAGCAATTGGGATTCTTTACATGCTCTGAAGCGAACAAGGGATAACAACAATAAAAACCTAGAATACAAATATTTAGGAGAGGAAATAAAATAATAGAGGAGATCATTGGTGGCAACTTCAACCAGGAATAAGGAAAGCAGCTAGAGAAATGATTTACTTATTTTATTTGCCAGGAGTACTGCAGACCTGGTCATATGGGCAGAGGGAAGCGTTACAATTAGTAACAATAATTACAATTCAT
Source organism: Triturus cristatus (assembly GCF_964204655.1). Lineage (NCBI taxonomy): Eukaryota > Metazoa > Chordata > Amphibia > Caudata > Salamandridae > Triturus > Triturus cristatus. The sequence continues at coordinate 429,701,125 of NC_140580.1, forward strand.
CATGGATTGGTGCATGCAAACTAAAAGGGTGGTTTACATAGAAAGGGGTTGTCCGAACAAATAGACGAAAGTATGGGAAAAGTGGAATGGATATCGGCGGGGAGCTAGGTGCATCTATTGTGGATACTAAGGATGCCGTTTTGTAACAACAAAAGCCTGGATTTTATGGCTGATCTGTATACTGTTGGTAAAATAACAGTGTCGGAGTGTTCCCACGATGCTTAGATTTTATCACTGTATGCCCATTTCTTCACATTACGATCAGGGATGTCTATAGTCTTAAAGTTTCTTTGTTTTATTTTCTAATAAACAGATTTTTTTTTTTTTAATACTGAATGTGAATAAAAAGCTGATAATAAACTTGGAGATCATAGTAGTGGAATATTTCAACTGGCTATGAACCCTGTTGTATGTTCTGAATGTTCTCATATCGCTACTTGATTTGTGAAATGATCTACGACAAATATTTAAGAGGGCATGCTAATAAAAGGCAGATTTTTTTCTCTCTTATACAATGCAAAAAAACAGAATTGTTTATTTAATTCTTTCCAATGTTACTTTCGTCATTTTACCAACTTTAACAGCTGAGAATTAAGACTTGGCAGCCGCCCTCTTTTTCCCTCGCTGATAATCTCAGGCATGCTGCCAGTGGAAGAGACACGAATTGCCAAATTACTTTATGGAGCTGCATTGACAAACATGTCAGAGAGAAAACTGACTCCAACTGCTTGCAAGAATTAAATCCACATAATGGACACCAGATTTGAACTGGCTTTTAATTTTTGGGAATACGGACGCTAATAAACCAAGGCAGTGCAGGTGGCTACTGAAAGTTTGAGCTATTGGCGTTGCAAATAATAATGCAAAGCCAGTAGCTCAAACTTTCAATAATATGGAGGCCTATTGCATTACAAATGCTTGTTTTCTAAATGTTTGAGTTTTCACCTGACCTGGAGATGTGCACCCTCCCTTTATGTTATGTTGTTCGGTGCTTCTGGAGCACGAAATCACAAATTAGACAAGTAAGAACTGGTCAAGATGTAGATTTGCAGGCAAGAGAGTCCAAAATAAGAGACTGAGGCGAGGTGTGGTGTGCAACTCGGGAACTTTGTGAGCTTTACCTGAAGGATACACTAACGATTAGGCCTTCCCACCCAGAGTAACACCAGTTAGGGAGACTATACCAAAGAAGATGTATTCAGTTTATTCGTCCACTTGTGGCACGGCTTCTCTCCATTGTAGAGATCAGGACAGCATATTACTACAGGCCAGAACACACATCCCATACACTCTAGATAATTGCAAGGTGCTAATGTTCTTAGACTTCACAGCCAAAGTACAGGCCCATCGTGCATCCTTCTTGAAGCCAAGGCGGCCCTCCGAGAGGCAGGTATTCAATATTCGCTAATGTTCCCAGCAAAGCTCAGATTCATACTAGATGGCACCACGCATTTTTGTGACAGCCCAGAGGAGACGTGGTCGTGGATGGAAGCATGCAAGGCGGGAACGCCACTGCCCAAAAAGCAATCGGGCTCCAGAGCAACAAACTACCCCAACAGAAAGAGGCTACGCCGTACACGGAGAAAGTCACAACTGCAGAAGCCTACAGCCGCTCAAACCAAACAAGATAGGAAGGTGGCACTGCAAGCGATAGTACAGATCATTTCGCAACAGAAACTAGATCGAACCACTGAGACCCCATTGAAATGAAGACATGCAGCATCGGACTCAGGAGACTCCACTGGAAGCGAAGTACGCCTACGGAAAGGAACCCCACGCTCAGCACATGAAAGCATACGAGTACTTTGGTTTAAGGGACGGTTCGCGTGCAGTGCCAATATCCGAACTGGAAGAGACTGTAGGAGGGGGTGGTACGGCTATTGAAATTACCCCCCTCAGGACTCAGGTAATACAGCACCAGGATATACAAGAGGGCAACCTGCGCAGACCCAGACATTGTGGGTGGGCCGGGATGAGTGACTCAGTCTGGAGTTACATCTGATCTTCCCCCCGATACAGTGCTCCGCCAGGCAATACGAAGGCAGCGCTCTAACTAAATGTGTTTGGTTACAGGTTTGGGCAGACAGCAGTTGCGCTGCTGCCCTCGGGTAGGTCAGTTGGGCTTAAGGGATTTCAGTTGAGCATAAAGAGTTCAGAATATAATATCACTCTGCTCTGGGACAGGGTCGCACACTGACACGAGCAGGGGAGGGCGCATGAGGGAGGGGGGAGGGACACAACAACAACTAGGTATATTGCTGTTATGACCAAATCCAGTAGTGTGATAACAGTATTATCCTGGCACATCAGAGGTATGGGGTAGCTTACTAAACGCCACAACATACACACCTATATATGCCGAAGGGGAGCACATATAGTGCTGCTACAGGAAACACACCTTCACGGCAGAGGAAGGACTCAGTCTTGGCAAGAGACGGCGAGGGCAAATATTTGCGACTGCATACTCAGCATATTCGCGAGAGGCTGTACTGTGGGTACGGCCATGGACCCCATTTGAGGCAACCCATTCACTTATTGAACCAAGAGGCGATTCACGATCGTCAATGGCAGGCTTATGTGTAAGGAGGCGACACTTGGGAAATTTACGCCACAAATCACAAACAAACTCGATTCCTACATCGGCTATTCAGACCCGTCTGGAGTGGCAGCGAGTGACTTGCTTTTGGGAGGGGATTATAACTGTGTGGCTGATACAGATTTAGACAGATCCACTCCTCCAATACAGGGCACAATGGCGAATATGACCTTAAAGGGCCTCTGTGATTGGAAGAGGCACTGGGAGCTGGTAGATGCATGGTGACTCCAACATGGGCAACAGAGAGACTACTCGCCACTAAACCGCCTACACACCCGGTTAGATACGTTTCTTTGCTCAACTCACTTAAGCCCTGCAGTGACTGCAATGGAGTACCTAGGACGTACACTATCAGACCACAGCTCATTGCTCCTGGATTTCTCCCCAGCTCACGAATGCACAGCCACTCCGGTCTGGCACCTAGACCCTGCCCTCTTGGAAGACTCTTGCTTTCGACACTCACTCCATTCCTCAATCTTTGACTATTTCCAAACTAATCAGGACACTGCAAGCACTTCCCTGGTTGAGTGACACGCGTTTATAACAGTGGCAAGAGGACAAGGCTTGTAACAAACGATAGGGGCGAGACGAGAAATCTATAGGGAGCTCTGCACACTGAAGGCCCAGATTAACTCTTTGGAAACCAGACTTGGGGTACGAGGAAATACAGGAACAACTCTCAGAGGCCAAGAGAGAATACAACCCAGCGATGGAACGATTGCGCTTGTTGGACCTCAGGGCCTACCAAGAACGACAACATGCTGAGGGTGGGAAATCAGGAAGGCTACTGGCGTGGCTGATTAGACCAGAGAGCAGAGGCACCCCTATAACTCGATTACAGGCGAAGGATGGCATCGTATTGTATTCACCTAAACTTATTAATTCCACTTCCCTTGAATATTACACTACCTTATATGGGAAACCAAACAAAGTGCCTAAAGAACAGATAGAAGAGAAGGATGGCATCGTATTGTATTCACCTAAACTTATTAATTCCAATTCCCTTGAATATTACACTACCTTATATGGGAAACCAAACAAAGTGCCTAAAGAACAGATAGAAGAGTACTTAGAAACACTACAGCAATGTAGAATAGTAGAATAGACCCTGCGATGCAGAAAGCGCTTGGGGAAGCGATATCCATTCAGGAAATATGAGCTGAAATCAAGGAGATAGTCAGAGGGAAAACACCAGGCCCAGATGGGCTCCCTGTGGAATTCTATCCCACCTTTAAATCACTATTAGCCCCACACTTGCATAAGACATTTGCAGATGAGCTGCGCTTTGGTCAACTGCTGGCCTCCACCAGAGAAGCATTAGTGATCCGGTTACCTAAAACTAAATCTGAACTGCCTAGTACATCCGACGCCCGCCCACTCTCCCTGTTAAACATGGATTTCAAATTCATTAGCAAAATATTAGCGACACGATTGCTCCCACACATGCGAGACTTAATCCACACTGACCAAAATGGATTTATACCAACAAGATCGACCTCAGGGAACCTTAAAAGGTTGTACCATGTTTTATACCATCACACCGTCTCTACATTTCCAGAGACTGTTGTGATTGCTGTAGAGCTGGAAAAAGCCTTCGACTTCCTGCCATGGGACTTTGATTCAAGTAATGCAGTGAATGGGATTAAGGACGGATGGCTCCAGTCAGTACGGTTCCTCTACGCCGGCCCCAGAGCTAGAGTCAGAATTAGAGGAGTAGTCTCAGCACCTTATGACATTTACAGAAGGACTAGGCAGGGCTGCCCGTAATCTCCTCTGTTGTTCGGCCCAGCTATCGAACCATTAGCAGAACTGTTTAGGCAGGAGGGGACGAGGAAAGGACTAATACTGGAGGGGAAGGAGTATATAATTTCTCAGTATGCAGATATACTGCTGTATTGGAGGGGGATCCCAAGGAGAGACTTTTGCAATGAATATAATGAGGGACTTCACGAACATGACAGGACTGCATTACTACCTCAAAGACCAATTTCTTTCCCATCGTGCCTTCACTGACCCGGCCAATAACACTCCCGGCAGGAATCAACTGGGCCCCTTGCTCCTTTAAATATTTGGGCATACAGGTGTTCCATGACCAAGCAGAAACCTTGGCCAAGCGACATACTCCCTTAAAATATGTATTTCATTCTAGTGCTCCCTCAAACTCACGGTTATAGCTAGAGTGGCACTATCTAAAATGGTTGTACACTTAAGGCAATTATACCACTTCGTTAACCTCCCAGTCGTGATCCCCAGAAAATGGTTCAGAGAGCTGGACTCTATGCTAAGAGACCGGATTTGGGAGGGGGGGGGGGGGGTCGCCCAAAAGTGTCAATGGGAGTGCTATAGAGGTCCCCGGAGATGTGCGGGCTAGGGGGCCCCAGTTTTTGAGGCATACTACCTAGCAGCACAGTGCCTTGCTCAGTGGTTGGATGGGAAAGGTCTGGAGATGCTGGAAACCTCGGCACGAGCGGTCAACAAGGAGATTGCTAGCAAAATCAGTGTACCCAAAAGGTACAGATACAAGCCCCTGGCACGCTATTACAGATTACGCTGAAATGCTGGAAAGTAAGCTTGGGCCATACGGCGGGGACCCCCCTATATGTGCATGACCTTTCATTGGTAGGCCTACCGAGGGCTAACACCCCCTTCCTCTTTAGGAAAGCTCATTTGCGAGACTGGACGACAGCAGGAATACTGACAGCCTGTGACTTATCAGGAGGGAGAAGTGATCCCACTTGAAGACTTCCTCACACACTTAGACTTGTCTCTGGGCCAATTCATAAAATATCACACAATGATGGGAACCTTTAGGGCACCGTGGAGAAGAGATAGACGAGAACTTGACACACATACTTTGCTGCATGCAGTGGTGATTCTTGGGTCGGCAAGACACTTAAATGGCTATAAAGAGCATTTATGGAGGTGACAGTAAAGCCTCTGAGTAACTTACAACAGAAATGAGGAGACTTTATAGGCAGGGAGATGACCGAGGCAGAATGGGGAAAAGCCCTGAGCAGCCCAAAGAACGATTTTAGGAATTCAAACTAACTACACACAATTCAACTTCCTACACATGACATACCTCACTCCACAAAGACCTAACATCATGTAAAGTACTGAGGAGCAGCAGTGCCCTAGGTGTGGGACACCGAACGTGGGGTTTACACACATGGTATGGGATTGTCCAGGCCTACAGGAGTATTGCCACCAGGTTGTGGAGACCTTAAATGATTTGCTGTCACGCTGTTCCCACGACCTGAACGCCAGGAAGGTGGGCATTAGATTTGTGGCTTTAGGGGCAATACTGGCAAGAAGATGCATAAGCCTACATTGGGGGGCAACAATAGGACCTAACACACAGGATTGGGAAGAAGCTGTTACTGCCTGGGCCAGAGCATAAGAAAGGGCGCCGATAGACACTAGCCTCTTCCATGCTCATGACGTCTCCCGGCCGTCACGAGTCACGATAGGCGTGTGCGGATGACGGCCGGGTGACGTCATGACCACGCCCGCGATCGGAATGTCAGCACTGCGGGAGCGCTGTGGCGGAATTTGCGCCGCAGCGAAGAGGTTAAAGGCATGAGACGACACCCAATAGCAGTGTGTCTGTGGTCAGAAGTGTTGAGGGCCTGGGATAGCAGAGGGGAGAATACGTGGAGAGCTCCCAGACAACACACAGAATGACAACTCACAAGTGAATGCCCCAAATACCCTCAACTGAACGCAACACCAGGGAGTAGCCAACCCAGTTGAAACCTCACCCATTCCCCCAATCAGACATGAATACGGATGACCCCCATATGCTGGAGTGAAAATAGATATAGAATAATGGAATCTACAATGACCACATAGATACCAGACCTCTGTTTTTTTCATTTTTTTTACATACTTTATTGTTCAGTACATAGCATGTAGGAGTTATACATCAATCCACTTAATTAATAATGTAGGAAAAAAGGGGAACACAAAAAAACGAAAAACAATACATTTCACATCAACACCTCCATTTGTTGAAGCATAGGCTGCCAAATTTGGATCCCCAACTGTTTCTTCCTCATCAATTTTATACGATACAAACTGAATTCCAAATTTAATGCATTGTAAAACTTCGCACGCAACATTTCATATGATGGCGCCTCTGATTGGAGCCACATAGAAATGACACATAATCGGGCAACAGCGGAAGCCATAAATAAAAGATAACAAAAAGGATAGCAACTCTGAGTGGGTTCAGAACCCTCACCCACACCTACTAACATTATCTCTCTAGATATACACACATTAACCCCTGTCATTTGTGATAAGAATTCCGAAATGCTCCTTATGAGCTGTTTTAAGACTATACAATCGAAAAATATATGTACAATATCAGCATTCTCCGCCGAACACCTAAAACATTTCCCATCGTGGAGCCCACCCCACTTCATCATTTTCACAGGGGTATGATATAAATTAAACAAAGTTTTAAAATGTTGTGTACGTAAATTTGCAGTCAGCATGACTTTGGTGGCCATATCTATTGATTGTTGCACATAGGAACCAGTGTTCCCAAATCGCTCACGCCAATTTGCCTCATGTATCTCAATATCATCCCGTTGAGACTCCAACAATATGTCATACAGTACCCCGATCTTAGCTCGTTTAATCAGGGTCTCTATTAAATCATTGCGTGTCATAGGCGTGTATCTACAATGTTTGACAATAAAATCGCAAATTTGCAAAAATTTGAAAAAAATCATTCTTAGGTAACTCATATTGTTCGACCAAATCTGAGAAAGAAACAATTATCCCTGCCCTATAAATGTCCCCTAGACATCGTATCCCCTTAACCCGCCAAATATCCATCTTTAGATCCCAAAAGAACGAGGGGAATATTTCCGTAGAGTTGAAAGGCATATAATAACCTATACGACTTATAGATATAATTTTACATATCGCCTTCCAAGTCTTGCGTGCAGCCAAGAATATTTTAAATCACGTTTTTTTGAAGTAGCTTGGTTCATAAAACTTGAATAAAGCCTCACTCGCCTGAGTCCCCATTAGCATTTGATATATATTGGGAGCTTCAAATGGTCGCACTTCCATCTCGGTCACCAAATACTTCATATTCTGCAATAGACAAACTAAATAATAAAATGTAAAATTCGGGACCCCCCATCCCCCACGACCCAGTGGTAACGAAATATATTTTGAAGCACGCCGTGTTTTCTTCTGGCCCCATATAAACCTATCTGGCAGAGACTGAAGTTGTGATAATTGTGATCGCGTCAGCTCTAACGGTACCGTCCTAAAATAATACATTGCTCTAGGGAGAATACACATTTTTAAAACATTACAGCGCCCAACCATTGATAAATGAAGACACTCAACCTGTTCCAGTTGCCTTTTTGTTGATAGTAATATGTCTGCCCAATTAACTTCAACGATCTCTTGGAGTGACATCCTAATCTTAATACCCAGATATTTCGCTTCTGGAGTTACACGAACTTCTCCAGGACAAAGTCCCTCAGTGCATACAACCTGGGTTTTAGAGATGTTTAACTTATATCCGGCTACTGCCCCGAAATATTGAGTCTGGTTCTCAATCTCCCTTAATGCCTGCTCGGGATCAGATGTAATTACCGCTATATCATCAGCGTAAGCAAGGACACGCACTTGGTGCCCCCCCACTACCATTGACTGTATATCATTTGTGGTTTCCAGTATTTGAAGCAATGGGTTTATATAAATAGCAAAAAGTAACAGCAAACAGGGGCATCCCTGCCTGGTTCCCCTAGTTACATATACAAAAGCTGACTGTCCCCATTGTACAGATTTTAGCCCGTGGACGTTTATACATGGTTTGAAGCGCTTGCAAAAAACGAGGTCCAAACCCCATCTTTTGCATTGTATCCCAAAGAAATTACCACGATACGCGGTCAAACGCTTACTCAGCGTCTAAGAAAATTAAGCCTATATGCTTTTGCTGTACAGTAGCATAATCTAATAGCGGTATCACCCTATGTAAATAATTAACAGTACTCCTACAGGGCGAAAAAGCCATGCTGATATCTAGATACCAATGGGGGTATATCCTGACTCCACACCCCATTGATCTTGGCCTTACAGTGTGCAGTCTTAATTTGTGCTTCTTGGCTATCAACTTTAGCACTGACCGCTTGTATGAGTTCCTGCTCAGCTTTCTTTAGGTCCTCAAGCAAACCAAGCATTCTAACCTTCTGTCATCTCTGCTTAGCTAATCCATAACTGAGTGTTTCCCCCCTTAGACTGGCTTTCAATGTGTCCCAGGCTATTGGTAGGGTAGCGGACCCTCTGTTGCTCTCCATAAACAGTGTAACCCAAGTTCGATTGTGTCGAGTAAATTCCTCATCTCGTAGAAGTTTTTTATTAAATGTAAAGGATCGCTGCTCCCTTGAAAGACTAAGGCTAGCGAGATCCAATATCACAGGTCCATCATCCGATGTAATACAGGGTCATACCTGCATCTTTGCACCAACGGTCATCGACCGAGGTAAAGAGATATAGTCTAGCCGAATAAATTTATTATGTGGGGATGAATAATATGTGTACCCTGGATTGCCGTGGTTCACAGCAGTCCATCCATCAACAAGACCATGATTCTGCAAGAGCTGTTGTAGCGCCTTAAATACCTTGGGCTTACACCCAGTATACTTTACAAAATAAGGATCCCAAGTCTGGCAATCACCATGTATATTGAAGTCTCCGGATACTATCAATGGGGTCCCCCAAAGTGCTAGCTCAACATTAAAAAAACTCCTGAGTCACAACCTCATCCAGATTTGAACCATATACTGTACAGAGCACGATCTTGGTGCCCCCTAGGATACACTCGGTAATGGCCCACCTCCCTAGATTATCCACCTTCTCTCTACCCGTGCCTACCATCCCACAGGCCAGAATCGCTACCCGCCTATTCATGGTAGACTGTCTAGAAGTTGCTAGCCCACCTCGGATAATATCCTACGGTTGGACCAGGGGACATGCATCTCTTGCAAGCAAAGATTATCTGGATTTATAAGCCGAAGATCTGCTATGACAAGTTTCCTTTTGAGGATATTACTCAACCCGCAAACATTAAAGGTACATATACGCAGCCTTTTATCTGCCTTTTCTATGTGAAAATCTTATGGCCATCAATATATAAAAATATGTCCTATCATTCCCATCGTTCCTACAACACATACTATGTACTGAGTTTTTCCCCTTTAAGAAGTACCCACCCAACCCCTTACCCCCCATGTGACCCTCTACACCCCCCCACCACCACCCAAAAGAACACCCCCATCTCCCAAAACCCTCCCCATCATAGAGGCTTTAGGGCCGATCGCCCTGTGATGCTCGGTGAATAGCCCACTTAGTGCTCACCCTTCCCCTATCCTTTTTAGGTCTCGCCTGCGAACGCAGCGCGAAGCGCTGCTGTCCGCAGCGAGATCTATTGTTGCTGACTTGCCTCGGAAGTGGGACAGGAGATGGGCACGTGCAAGGCTTTTGGCGGATTTGAGCCGGTGTACGTGCACGTGCACACACGCACGTGCACACACGCAATGTGCACATCTCCTGTCCCGCTTCGGATGACATGCCAGCCCCATTGGAGGCTCCGTGTGGGCTATTGTTGGCGTAAAGTGTAATTCTGAGCAACAATAGCCCACACGGAGCCCCCCCAGCCCTTCTTTACTCACCGGGCTGCTCTTCTGGGGGGGGGGGGGCTCCTCCTCGCTGCTGCAGCACTTCTGTTGCGGGGCTTCCCTGCACTCCTGGGAGCCCCGCTCTGCTGTGGTCATCCTCGCCCACCGCATTCTTCACCCTGGCCCCCTCCTGGGACCCGGGGCTTCTCTTCACTCCAGCCGCCACCGCAGGGCTCTCCCTTTAACATGGAAGCCCCGCGTTAGCACGGCACGCCGGTTTCTATTTTTGCCGGAGCAGGCCCCGCCCACGTCCCGGGCAAGGGCGCCTGACTTCCGGCTTGTTGTATATTGGAGTGATCATTATCCTCAGTCCAATGTGGACCCTCCACACTTCCAGAGTTTCAGAGTCTGCACCTCACACCACTTAGAAATTTCAGTTTTGGTGAGTCTTTCAAGATTATTGCAGATCGACTGAAAAGACGCATGGTTGGGACAGTTAGTAGAAACTGTTGTCGATATACCACCCTTGTGTTTAGATATCTCTCCAAAAAAACCTTTAGCTGTTTTTAGCCTCACCTCAATTTTCTCATCTGCCATTGCTTGAAGAGATATAGCGGTATGCCCATATCAAGCCTTTGGTTTATATTCACTACGTTGCACAGCAAAACCTCTAATCAGGACGGCTGCCAAAAAACACAAAGGGCCTCATGTAGGAAGCCTAATACCGGTCGGTAACGGCCGATTTTCGGTAAATATACCGTTACCGACCGGTATTTAGGCTTTTGAGATGTAGGGGGAGAATTTCATGATTCGGTATTTACCGATTCGGTAAATACCGAATCATGAAATGAGATGTAGGGGGTGTTGGGTGGATTCGTTATTTACCACCAACTAAAAGTTGGTGGTAAATAACGAATAGCTGCAAAAAAGCATTTTTATGCACTTTGAAGTGTGCAATGTGGCAGACATACATGCCCTTAGGGCATGTATGTGTGCCACATGTAGGAATCAGGGGTGCAACAGGGTGTCACTGTGACACCCTGCCACCCTTGATTGTGCTCCCCCCATTACCGAATCGGTATTTACCGTTTCGGTAATGAGGCATACCTTCCCATTGATTCAATCAATGGGAAGGTATGCCTCATTACCGAATCGGTAAATACCGATTCGGTAATTACCGAATTTCTACGAATCGGTAATTTTTACCGTTTGAATACCTACATAGCATTTACCACTTCATAAATACCGAATCGGTATGATTCGGTATTTATGAAGTGGTAAATGCCAGGCCACCTACATAAGGCCCAAAATAATTTATATTTGTGTATTTTATAACGCTTTCGCTTTTTTCTTGAGTGAAATACATGCACTAGCACATTCAAATATGACCGCTATGGTAAAAGCAAGCAGATTGTTGTTTTTCAGTGTCTATGGTAGTAAATTTAATGTCAGTGCATTCTGTGCGCAGGGGTCCTGGTAAAGGCATTGTAAGCCGAAATGCGTCTGACGCTGCACTTTCTGATCTGCCATGCCAATAAAATTTGAATAAACACTACGAGGAGCACTGTTCCGTTCCTGTATACGATGGAAGAATTGCCAGGTTAACACACCCGGCCGTTTTGCGAGTACCCCCGGCAACACCTCAATGCAGATATATATTATATATATATGATATGTATATATGATTTCTTTTTTGTCTTCTCTTTTTTTTCCTTTTTGTTTCATATTATCATTGTATTAACCTTACAACATACTTCCCAGTATATTGTTTGGACAATAGGTTTTGTTGTTTCTTATTATTAATATATTTTGTATTATTTTAACATAGTGGGTATATGCATCAGCTCCTCAAGTTGTCGTTCAATTTTTTTACTTTTTAAAAATTAATCTTCCTAATCTGTGCAGTCTACTTATTCGAAGCCACTGAAAATTGTTTCTTTAGATGTGCATTGTTTAACTCACTTTATTAAAAGGAAAAAAATACTTATATTGGTCACAATAAGACCTTATTGCACTATTACAAGAAACCCATCTTACTCCAATACAAGGAGAAAAATTGAAGCGAGACTGGGTTGGCCAAGTTCTACATGCGAGTACCACCCTCAAGACAACTGGCGATCACTCCACACCATCAAGGAAATATGGTGTTGCCATTTTTCCAATAAATATTTACCCCACAAGATACTGCAAACAAGGGAGGACATCGAAAGTAGATACATTTTTGTCAAACTTCTCATCCGTAACGCTTTTATAATAGTGGGTTCTGTATATGCCCCTACGGATTCTAAATGTAACTTCATCTCTCATTTTAGTAGATTAATAACGGCGTTTGCTCCACTGGTGTGTTAACAGGGAGAGACTGGAATGTCACTATAGAGACATTTATTGATAGATCTGGTAAACCTGCAACTCATCACAATACGGATAGGCACATGCTAGCGGATTTCATTAACGATTACTCATTACAGGAACCCTGGAGATGAATGCGCCCAAGGGAGAGAGATTATACTTTTACCTCATGCCCCCACTCTATATGTACAAGAATTTATTATTTTCTGACTTCCACTTCTGTTCTGCAATTGGTAACTCAAGCAAACACAGTTCCTTGCAGTATATTGGTCACGATCTTCTTGATATCAGCGTGGATTTGGGACTTTAAGATATGCAACAGAGAGAGAAAAACAAAAAAACCACAGATACCAGACCTCTGAATGCTTTATAGGTTTGATTGTTTACTACATTACACATTTTATTATGATGTTTTACTATAACAGATTGAGATATCTACGAAAAGGCACTATTGCTGCCTCCCCCAAGACATGAGAGAACTAGGCATGAATGTAACATCATATAGATATTCTAGTTGGGTGAAATGTAATATCATGAAGTTTTTAACTCAGATATGCTTAAATACTCCCTGAACTGCATTCCCAATTGAATTGTATTTCTTTAATACAAGGCCCAATTGTACGTGCAAGGTTTTCTTACACTCTTGTAGACAAAAAATTCCAATGAAAAGATATTTTTTAAAAAAATTAACAAAAAAAGGGAAGAGGATGTATTCAGTTTATGTAATTCACAATAGGACAGAGCGGTAATATGTGGGAAGATGCCATAAAAAGGCAACGCACCAATGAATACCCTCACTCTTAACCTTTCCTTGTGAAACACATGCTCACAACATACATACATTATCCACGCTCACTTAGGTCAGAGTTCACATCCGATGGCCATCTGCTAGCAGTACTAGGCTTATTTGCCGATCAGCACCCAAAAGACATAAAGCGCGTCAAACACATTGGAGGAAAACACAGAGCTGGCCAGAGGAACGTAGAGGCCAGGGTTTCGAGGCCTTTCCATGGGATGCATGTGTTGCAGCTTGGAATGTCTAATGCCCCCTTCGTCACAGACCAAATATCGCTATAACACATTCACTCAAATACACTCATTGGTGGGGCCCATAACACCAACACTCTCACTTCATTGATCTGTTTCCCTAGAGGGATAAGTTTTCCAAACGCCGACATGAAAGGAATATCTTTTCACCTAAATTCTAATGCACATTGAATGCTTTTATTAACTCCAAACCTCGTGATATTCCTCTCATTTGGCGATGAATCAGTTAGTTGTATTATAGTTTGGTAATTCAATTCATTTGTCTATACTCTTCTCTTATTCTAATTTCTTCAAATAATCGACACAACACGTTTGTCAATTAATCAAAACATCGTTTATCTAACTAAATTGCAAATTTTTAGATGATCATCGTCCAAACCGCAGAACATCATATTTACCTAATCTGGCCATTAGTCGTCCTCCAAGTCAGTCAAGTCGGGGAAAATCTCTTTAAGTTCATCAAAGTCAGGCCGCAATTCAGTCTCTCAAAGATTCAGGATAACAGCTGTCCAGCAGTGTCACAGTCCTCTCCGTCAGCATAACGTCAGGAATTCCGCAGCAAGACAAATCAAACGAACGTTTTTCCCTCACTATTCTACCGTCTTTTATAATGATTTTAATGTCAAAATGTATCAAGAATGAGTTTTTAGACAGTCCTCATTGGTGGATTTGGGGTCATTCGGTAAAGTTCTCACATAGTCCGTAAGATTAAGTCATCGCACTTGCTGGTTACGGTTTTAAAGACAGACAATCCATTGTTTAGGTCCTTGCAACTCTCCCAGTATGACCTTGGTGGGTAAATCTCTCCTGGGGTCAGGACGAGGCCATTGTTGCTGGCGGTGGCGCATGCGCACTTCACCCAAAACCTCGTGAGACAGCAGCAGCCACGTCGTACGTCTCAGTCAGCCATCTTTATGAAGGCCCAAATGGTCAACTTAAGCAAAACAAACACAAAAAGGTAATCAAAACATTGAAATGCCTAATAAAATGTTAAATCCTCACTAATTCCCCTATGTGTAAGTAATTATCTAGCATAATAGCAACATTCAAAGCGTTTATATTCACCCAGTGATGTCATCTGGTGCAACTTACAATTACATCATAAAGCAACATATATAATGCAATATTCAAATTTTCTACCATTAGTATGCGTACATATATTAGTATACAATTAGTTTAGCCATGCAAAATGCAAATCCCACGTGTAATTCTTTTGTTAATATTATTGGTGAGTTTTCACTTCAAACGAATTAATAATATTACCATTAGTTGATTATTCAGATTAATATAAACATGCAGAATGGGGGGGGGGGGGGGGGGGGTATACAAAATGTTGTACTACCCGCTCCAGCAATCCCCCCTTTGGTGATTATATCACCACACCAACAAAATTTTGTATCCCTTTTACGGAATATCAAAGTGATTTCTTGTTTTTATTCATATTTCAGGTTTCCAGTTTCTTCTCTTTTTGCTGTTTTATACATACTCTCCTTGATTTCCTCCAATTCTATTTCTTCAAATTCTCTTTCTTGTTTCTCATCTCTTCTCCTTAAATTTTCTCTTAACTTTTTCAGATTTTTATCCTTTTTATGACAAATACACCCTAATCTAATTATTAATACTAAGAAAATCACATGTTAATGGAAATATTTTACCTAAAAATGTACTACCTAGTTTTACTACGAAATCTTTAATAGCTGATAATTTCTTTCCAATATTTTCCCAAACACCTTCAACCTCCAGTGGTGCAATTTCGTCATGCAATTCTGTAATATTGTTAATATAAATTTTCAAATCTTTACCTTCGTCAGGAATGTAAGTACAACAATGTTGAACTTTCAGCATTCCACAGACTCCACCCTCTTTTGCCAATAATTTATCAAGGGCAAGTCGATTTTGCATTACCATAGCGCGCATGGCAACCATTTCAGTATTTACCAATAAGAATCCTCCAGCGGTGCTTGTTGACAAGCGATCCACTACTGTTGAAAGTCTTCTAATTTTGTTAGCATTCAGAGATATTCCCACTGTTGGTATCAATGCTCCAAAAATGTCACCCACAATTTCTGTCCAAGATTCTCTCTTGCTACGTGCTAAATAACTACCTAAACTATGTACACCATCTTCTCCTCTATCCATATGAAACATCTTTGGGAAAACCAGGCCTACATAACATGTGCCATACCAATGGTCTGGCAAACGATAATATGCCCTGCTCCCACAAATTAAATATAGTCCATGAAAAACTGGATCTTTTCCACCTTTAAATCCCCATCCACCCATGATTCGATATGTATCATGGCACTCACTATTCCCTACAAAATAATCATATGCTGTTTGATTCCTTCTAATACACAATTTCCCTTTCGGAGGCCAATCTAAAGCCATAGTTGGACTCGTTTCCCCTTTCAAGTGGTTTTCCATCTCTACATCCCAGACTGTCTTATCCACTTTCCCTTCTGAAGCCTCTCTTTGCATTTTCAATCTCCTTTCTTCAACCATATCTAAAAATGTATTTTCCTCTTTCTTTAAACTGCAAGTCAAATTATTTCTAAATATGTATTCTAAGGTTAGTTCTTTAGTCTCTAAGAAAAATTCACCTAATACCTGTGCAGGTTTTACCTTGTTTAGTTTGTTAATTGACGGTACTTGTGAAAATATAGTATCTACATCTGAAAAATAATACTCTAATTTACCTGTTTGATAAAATAAACTAGCTATTACACTACATGTTATTCGATAAGTTACTGGAAGGTGGTGATAAGTCACTCCCTCCGATACAGAGGCAGGTAACTGCATAAACCCTTAGCAGTCCCTTACGTCCATTGTCTTTACATATTCATACAACAATTTTGAGAACACATTATTAGAAAAATCAGTTATAGACCTGTCTTTATGTAAATAATTGTTATCTATTCTAGTCGGAACTACCTTTTGAATCTTCCCCATATTAGTTATGTTTTCACTATGTCCTTCTAATGTATCTATAGTAACTTTGAATGAGATCAGTAGAGCAAGTATACTCCATAGAAGCATTAATAATCCTGTACAACAACAACACATTTTACACCATCTCCTCAAAAATGTACATCTACCTTTGCTACGATCTAGGTTTGCCATCTTAGCTAGAATGGGCCGTGTCTTTTGACTTAGCCTCTTCTACTTCACAACTAGTTTTTCTAACCCAAGGCTCTAAGCACCTACTTGGTTCTACCAGTTTTTGTCTTTCAGTATTTTATTGTCTTTCCATCAATAGTTTTCTTGTCTCATTCAGTTTGGTATTTCATCATTTTTCACTTTTCCTTCGTTTTCGGTATACAGAATGTCCTGAACATCCGCTTCTTCTCCAATATCGGACAAGATAACTCTCAGGATTTCCGATTCTTCGTCTTCCTCAACCACTTCCGGTACAACCACCTCTGGATTTCCTTGGCTATCCGCCTCTTTTACTTCAGGCAGGGCCACATACGTCCATTCTGGTGATTTATACTTCTGGTTAGGTTTCCTTGTTCTTTTGCTTTCTTGAACTACAATTGTTTCTTCTTCTTTTGATTTCTCCTGACTCGTCACTTCATTCACCTGTTCAGCCCTTGGTGAATTTACTCGTGTCAGTCGATATCTCAAATCTTTTTATTTTATTCGGCCAAACATCGTCCTTTGCAACTATTTTCAATGTACTCCCTTTATCGTTCTTTTCAGTCCTCCAAGCTCTCTTTCTTATAACTCGACCTTCAGGTATCTCATCTTCGCTTTCCTCTGACTCTGTTTCCACTTGCTTTTTACTTTCAACAGTTTCTTTTTCTACCACTTCTTTTGTTTTCCCTACTTCTTTCCCTTCTCGAACCTCCAACACGCTAGCTTCCTGCGGACCACTTGTCCCTGCTTCTAACTGAATGTTGGAGTTCCCTACACCTCCTCGGGGGTCTTCCGCAATAATCTTTCCCTCTCTCTATATCTGGCACCTGTCCATCTACATGTGTTGTTTCAGGTGGAATTTCTCTTAATCTTTCATCTGGCACTTCCTTCTCATGGATCTCTTTTATGGTCTCTTTACTGTCTTTTTCTTTGTTCTTTCCTGGAAGATTGTGCTCCTTGTTCGGTTTCTGAGTCTGAACTGGTATCAGATATCTGTAGCCTTCTCCTCAGGGATCTACTTCTGGGGACCAAAGTTAAACTCGGTTCTGTTTCCCCCCTTTCAGAGTTTTCTTTGTCTTTTGGCTCTCCGTCATCTGACTCAGTACTGGATTCTGATTCGTTAAAATACTCCATTTCTGTGCTGTCAACTGGATTTGGAATTCTCAAAGTATGACTTGCATGGATCCAATTATTCAATCCAGCACACTTCACAGCTGTTGTTGGTCAAGATGACTTGTCTTGGTTTTCCCCACCTGGGAACCAAACAGTTTCTTCTTCTGTGGACTTTTATCCTTACCCAGTCCCCTGGGCTTAGATCATGTGCTGGCTTCTTTTCAAGGGTGGTGGCATCCGCTCCAACCTGATGAAACACAGAATGAACTGTGTCAGCCAGGCTTTTACAGTATTCCAACACCATGTCATCAGTTATAGTCATCAGCTTGTTGACTGGTATAAAAACGTGGCGCATGGCTCGTCCCATGATGATTTCATGAGGACTTAACCCTGTAGTTCTGTCTGGAATTGATCTAATAGTCATGAGTACTAGAGGCAAGACATCAGGCCATTTCATACCTGTGGCTAAACACATTTTCCCTATCCTGTTTTTGATAGTACCATTCATATGTTCTACTACACCAGAAGCCTCTTGTCGGTAGGCACAATGCAGTTTTTGTCATACATTCAATGCTTCACAAATCAGTTTTATGATCTCATTATGGAAATGTCCTCCTCGGTCTGATTCAATTGTCACTAGGAACCCAAATCTAGGGATAAATTCCCTCAAAAGTAATTTTGCCACTGTCATCCTATCATTTCTTCTTGTTGAAAATGCCTCTACCCATCTGGAAAATAGACAGACCATAACCAAGACATACCTCAACCTGTTACAGGGAGGCATTTCAATGAAATCCATTTGCATTCTGGTAAAAGGCGCTCCTTCTTGACCTATTGTTCCTAGACTCACTACTGTCTTTCTTCCTGAATTGTATTGCTGACATATTAGGCATCTCTGACAAAGACTTTCTGCTACAAGTCTGAACTTTGCATTATACCAGGTTTGCTTAAAGGACCTGATCATAGCGTCTCTCCCTACGTGTCCCTGCCCATGATACATCAGTGCCATTGCAGACATCATGCTATCAGGCATGACTGGTCTTCCATCTCGATAGACCCACACATGATCTTTCTCTTGGTGCACATCCTGCTTTTACCCACTGTTTTATTTCCTCCTCTCCTGCTTCTTCCTGCAATTGTCTTACTTCTTCCCATGTTCCCACAGTGTTAGTAAACATCAAAGAGCAAGAAATCACCACTTTTTCCTTAGCCCGATTGATTGAATTCTGATTTCGTGCACAATATTGCGCCATGTCATTTGCAAATTTATTTCCAGTAGCGATATAATCACCACTGCGACTATGGGCAGCACACTTTACAACAGCCATTTGCCTAGGCAGCTGTATCGCCTCAAGCAACTTTCCAACCACTTCAGCATTCTTAATGGGAGTTCCACTTGAGGTTAAGAATCCTCTCTGCAGCCATATCTGGCCGAAGTCGTGGACAACTCCATAGCCATACTGGCTATCGGTTATCACGGTCACTCTTACACTTTTCCCAATCTTGCATGCTCTCATCAAAGCAACAAGTTCAGCTACTTGGGCCGATTTTACTCCTTTCAAATAAGATGCTTCCATTACTTCTGCAACTGTGCATATGCTGCACTTAACACTCCATCATCTGTCCTCAAACAAGACCCATCAACAAACATAACAAAATGACTTTCTGGTAAGGGTTCATCTTTTATGTCAGGTCGTGGTTTTGTACAAAAATCAAGTACATCCAGACAGTCATGATCTGCTTCATCTCTTACTTCCACATTCTCTGCATCAGGCAACAATGTTGATGGATTCACATTCAAGCATCTTACAAGACTTACATTTGTTTCACCTAATATGACATTTTCATACTTAGTCAGCCGACTGTGTCATATACTGAGTACGACTCCTTGTTAAAAGGATTGCCACATCATGAGGTACCAACACTTTCACAGGATATCCCATCACAATTCCCTCACTCTGTTCCAAACTCCGACATGTAGCAGCTACTGCTTTCAAACACCCAGGTAGGGCTACAGCTACTGGGTCCAACATTGATGAAAAATATGCAATTGGTCTCCTCAGTTTTCCATGCTTCTGTACTAGAACAGAGAGTGCACATCCATTTCTCTCACTGCAATACAACTCAAATTCTTTTTCATAGTCAGGCATACCTAATGCAGGTGCTTCACACAATCCATCTCTCAATCTTTTGAATGCTGCCAATTCCTCTTTGTTCAAATCAATGGGATCTTTCACATCACTTCTTGTCAGTCGTACCAAAGGTTTTGCGATCAACGAAAAATTGCTGATCCATTGACGACAATATCCAACCATTCCCAGAAACATTCACAGATGGATTCGGTACAATGGGACAGCATGACACCAATTTTGTTCATCTTTCTCAGATCTTGTACTATCCTGAACTTCCCACTAGGCTTTTTCAGTCCCATTATTGGTGAATTACATGGACTACTCATGATTTCTCTCAAAATACCTTGTTTTATCATTTTTTCAATCACAGGAGTAACTCCTTCGATTATTTCAGGTGTCAATTTATATTGAGGGACATTTGGATAACTTACTCCTCCTTTTAATGTTATTTTTACTGGATCTACATTTCTCATTAATCCTACATCTTCTCCTGTGAAATCCCAAACTTCTGCCTTAACAGATTGTTTTAATTCTTTAGGTAATTTGTCAGGATTAAATACAGCATAGGTTTCAGTAACCTCCTTCTCCCTATTTGCCATTGTCATTTTATACAGCACATCATCATCTGGTGTTTCAAATGCTATTCCATCTGGGGTACAAAATATAGTGCAGTTCATCTTGCACAACAAATCTCTACCTAACAAGTTCACAGTACTAGTGTCGCACCCGACAAAGCGGTGCATTTCAGAAAATTTCCCTACGCTAACTTTCACTGGTTCTGTAAGGTAAGATTTAATCTGCCTGTTGGATACACCAACAACTTGGACCGTTTCATCCGAGAGAGGAAGATTCTTGACATCAGCTGATCTAACAGTTGATCGAGTAGCACCAGTATCAACTAGGAAAGTAATATTTTCATTATTAACTTTTCCATCTACAAATGGGCCTGTCTGGTCTACTTCTAGAGTTGCGCCAAGTACGCACTCTCGTCCTCCCTTCGGCACGGTCAATAACCCTCTTCTGAATCACTTTCATCGCGTTGTAGCCAATACTGCGAATCAGCGCTAGCGTGCGGCGGTTTATTTACCTGTTCTCCGTTGTAGAATCCAGTTTCCTTACTATACTTCTGGGAATTTTTGCTCTGTGGAAAAGGTGGTTTTGGCACCGGATTCTGTTGGGTTACAACCTGCTGCTGTTGCTGCGGTTGACCACTCACCTCATTCTGCACCTGTGGATTCAATGATGCATTTTCATTGTTAGTACTTGGGGAAAATTTACACTCGGATTTCCAATGCCCTATCCTACTGCAATTATGACACGGAAATTTCTTCTTAGCTTCCTCGATATTTCCTTTACCCAGCATTACATTTTTGTCTTGATCCTGCTTGTTCTGCTAATTGGGCTTCCTGTCTCTCCGCTACCTTTACTTGTGCCCACATAGCCTTTTCTTTCAATTTTCGCTGTTTTGCTTCGATCTCATCACTGAAATATTTAGCATGTCTCAGTACTTCGTCTATTTTCTTATTTTGCCACTCTACGGTATGCTGTTTTATCATCTCACTAATTTCTGGACGAAGACCATATACAAACCTGTATACAAAATGACCTAAATCCTTTTCACTTAGATTTTCGCCCCCGCTAAATTGTTTAAAGGCCAAAATTAACCTCTCATAATATGCGTGTACTGACTGTCAATTTTTACCCAATCTGTCTCTTTAGGAGGTA
This sequence comes from Triturus cristatus, assembly GCF_964204655.1. Classification (NCBI taxonomy): domain Eukaryota; kingdom Metazoa; phylum Chordata; class Amphibia; order Caudata; family Salamandridae; genus Triturus; species Triturus cristatus. The sequence goes on from NC_140580.1 coordinate 429,722,868, forward strand.
CTTAGTTTTTCAGAAATGCCATAACCTGTTCGTATTTCTTCATTACCTCGGGGTCTGGAGCCCCTGTTTTTGGATCCCTTGGGTATTCTTGTGTTGGCCAATCTATCATGATTTTGCACTCTGTCCATAGATCTGCTGGTACTATTATGTCAAACAGGCTGTTTAGATCAAGCCACAATACTTTGGACAATTTTACAAATCTGTCCACCTGTCTATACCACTCGACGTGTTTTTCACGCAGTCGAGGGAAGTCATTTGTAAATGACAAAATATCTTGCCTAGTCCATGGGACATATACATATCCTCCTCCTGGAATTTCAATCATAGGGCATTCTGTTACCACCTTCTCTTTTTCTCTAACAGGGAAAGCTGAAAAGGTTTTATCTGAAACCTCATCTCGTTTTCGATACCACCTACTTTTCCATTTCTCCACATTCCCCATTTTTTCAACAAAATAATTATTTCTAATCCGACTCATTCGTCCTGTGGTATTCATATTTTCAATGTCATTTTCAGTGAAATCTACTCTATATGGTTTCTGTAGGGCTTTTACCTTTTCGATATCTATACCCATTTCATTTGCCACTTCTAATCTTTCATGGAGACTTTTTGCTCTCCACGTTATGCTTTTACACAGAAATAACAATCCCTCATCTTGGTAGGTTTTTAACTTCTCCGTAGGGATAGTTCCTACTATTAACTCTTCCAGTACCATTCGTAGTTTAGCCACATCTATTGACTGAGATTCTTTGTCTTTCTTATGCAAGCTTCAACCATTCACTCAATTCCTCTGTAGATGGCCCTACTGACTTCTCTACATTTCCTTGTCCAAAATCATTTTGTGTTTTTGATATTGACTCCACTGTTGTTATACGCCTTTCTGCACAATTCTGGCCTACTAACGGATTATTTGAAACATTTGGTTCAATCATACTTATTGTCTGTCTCCATGGATTATCATTTTGACTCATTTTTGGTTGTTCAACCTGTTTATTACTTTTATAAGGGACCATCAAACAATGTTCGCTATCTTTCTGTTTATCAAAAATAGGCATTACTGGACCTATTTTTACGGGAACTGTTACAGCTTCCAGATTTTTGGTTAATTCTCTTATTTTTTCTGTTAATTCTAGGGTCGTCTTTGCTAGTTCTGCTAAATTTTCATTGTTTATTTTACCTCCGGACTTCTTTTCTACTTCTCTAAAGAAATTGTTTTTTCCCATAACTTGGAACTCTGGTTTCGATTTTATGATTCGTACTGTTTCTTTCATTGGAGCACTTGGGGGTTAATATTTCTGGTTCTGGCCGATATGGGGGTGGATTTTTATAGAACATGTCATCAAGAACATCATCCTCTGATTCATTCACTCCATATCCTCTCGATTCCACATTATGTCTTTTTTCTATGCACTTTCTTCCTTCATTCTCTCCTGCAGCTCTTACGGGAAACAAACCCTCAGTCATACGCGCATTCCGCCACCTCTCATTTGATCATCATGAGTCTCATGTCCGTATGACCTACCAAACATGTACCTATACCTTCCGCCACTTCTCTGTCTTTCTCGGTCATGCATCTCATCTTCCCATTCTGTCAATGCTTCAAATTGTGTTGGTCTAGGTCTTGGTTCTAAATTCATCATTTTCTCTCTTACATTTCTCAAAACTGCCAAATTAAATGAACCATGTTCTGGAAAAGCCAACACTCCGTCTTTTTAAGTATACTTGACCCAATTGTCTAACCAAATACAGGTGTGATATCCATATTTCGCAACCATAAAGGATGCGGAGGTTTTCGGTGGAGGAAGTAACTGTCCTTCCCTAGTTAAAATCGGTTTGTCCTTTTTAAACCACTTTTTAATTCTACCAAACCAGAACTTTTTCTCCTTTTCTGGTGGATCGTAATACATTTTCCTGTCTTCCGTGTATCGCTAGTCTCTCCTTACAACTGAACCGTTATTCTGTCCAATCCCAGTGCGACTAACGCACCAATGCGGAGCGTCTACGTCACCCTGTGCGTCTCCACTCCTAGTGTGGCGTATACTAACGCACCAATCCGGAGCGTTCTACGTTTCCGACTGACTGGCCAATCCCAGCGCGGTTGTTCTGACGTCAACAGCCGCTGCTGCAGCTCCTGCTCCTGTCTACCCCTCCTTTACAAAATCCACTCGGTACGTTTTGTTTCGAATTTACAATTCTGTTAGTAACAACACAAAAACACCACCATTGTCCGCTTCGCTAACCAAGGAATAGTAATAGACCTTCCTCACGAGAATTCCGTCTTTCCCGAGAGCAGCGCTTACCTCTGCCCTACTACGGAATCGTTACTTCCGTTGATAAAGTAGCACATCCCTCTACCTTACCCTTCTAACAAGCATTAGCTAACCGTTTCTCCAGAATTAAGACACATGGTTGGAGACCCAATGCTCCTGAGAAATAAAACTAGAGTTTCACAATTAACCCGAATGCCTTCACATTCACGCACTTTCACACGAGAAAATGTAGTACATTCACACAGAATCCTGTCTTTCCCGAGAACAGCGAACAGTCTGTCCTACTACAGAATTATGACATACGTTAACAAAGTAGCACTTCCCTCTACTTTATCCTTCTAGCAAGCTCAGAAAACACCCGTTACCTTTCCAGTGATAAGCGTTATCGGAATGCCATTTGGACTCCTGGTACCCAAGACCAAAATTTCACAGGTGACCTTCTCTATCATACACACTTCTCTCACACAGAAAATGTCTCTAATGGCAACACACGACGATGTCACCTGAATCGAACCCAGACAATGCGTCGTGCAACTTCAATCGTTACACGTCTCTCCCTGTGTATCTACAGGGCAACAACAATTCCGTCTTTCCCGAGAACAGCGCTTACCTCTGCTCTACTACGGAACCATTACAAACTTCCGACTTCCTACATCCCAGAAGCCGTGCAAACATAGAACTCGACGCGACTCAACATAGAGTGTTATTACATAAACCAATATCAATCAATAACCAATAGGCAATGTACAAGCTATATTCACCAAACCAAAACAATAACTATCATTCTGCTACCAGAAAAACTGTTGCAGCGTGGAATGTCTAATTCCCCCTTTGTCACAGACCAAATATCGCAATAACACATTCACTCAAATGCATTCATTGGTGGGGCCCATAACACCAACACTCACACTTCATTGATCTGTTTCCCTAGAGGGATACGTTTTCCAAACTGACATGAAAGGAATATCTTTTCACCTAAATTCTAATGTACATTGAATACTTTTATTAACTCCAAACCTCAGGATATTCCTCTCATTTGGCGATGAATCAGTTAGTTGTATTATATTTTGGTAATTCAATTCATTTGTCTATACTCTTCTCTTATTCTAATTTCTTCAAATAATCGACACAACACGTTGGTCAATTAATCAAAACATCGTTTATCTAATTAAATTGCAAATTTTTAGAAAATCATCGTCCAAACCGCAGAACATCATATTTACCTAATCTGGCTATTAGTCGTCCTCCAAGTCAGTCAAGTCGTGGAAAATCTCTTTAAGTTCATCAAAGTCAGGCCGCAATTCAGTCTCTCAAAGATTCAGGATAACAGCTGTCCAGCAGTGTCACCGTCCTCTCCGTCAGCATAACGTCAGGAATTCCGCAGCAAGACAAATCGAACGAACTTTTTTCCCTCACTATTCTACCGTCTTTTATAATGATTTTAATGTCAAAATGTATCAAGAATGAGTTTTTAGACAGTCCTCATTGGTGGATTTGGGGTCATTCGGTAAAGTTCTCACATAGTCCGCAAGATTGAGTCATCGCACTTGCTGGTTCCGGTTTTAAAGACAATCCATTGTTGAAGTCCTGGCAACTCTCCCAGTATGACCTTGGTGGGTACATCTCTCCTGGGGTCAGGACGAGGCCATTGTTGCTGGCGGTGGCGCATGCGCACTTCACCCAAAACCTCGTGAGACAGCAGCAGCCACGTCGTACGTCTCAGTCAGCCATCTTTATGAAGGCCCAAATGGTCAACTTAAGCAAAACAAACACAAAAAGGTAATCAAAACATTGAAATGCCTAAAAAAATGTTAAACCCTCACGAATTCCCCTATGTGTAAGTAATTATCTAGCATAATAGCAACATTCAAAGCGTTTAGATTCACCCAGTGATGTCATCTGGTGCAACTTACAATTACATCATAAAGCAACATATATCATGCAATATTCTAATTTTCTACCATTAGTATGCGTACATATATTAGTATACAATTAGTTTAGCCATGCAAAATGCAAATCCCACGTGTAATTCTTTTGTTAATATTATTGGTGAGTTTTCACTTCAACTAATGGTAATATTATTAATTAGTTTGATTATTCAGATTAATATAAACATGCAGAATGGGGGGGGGGGTATACAAAATGTTGTACTACCTGCTCCAACACATGTATGTCTGTATGTGTATATATGCATACATACACACGTGCATCAATAGATTGTGGTTGGGCCGCTGATAAAGCGTTTGAGCTTTACACATTTATCTGGCTCCTCTGACAATGACCTAATGGACACTGGAGCCAAGACAGTTTTTCTGTCACATGTTATTTATTGCCGATCCCGCTGCTATTTTGGGCAGAAGGGCGTAACAAAGTTGTCCTCCTCTCATAAAACATGAGCTCCCTGCTAACTGACAAACTCTTCAGTTGAAATGCTATTTTCAAGCTTCACCTGCAGCTGTCATGCAAAAATTGACTGGAATAGAAACTTTACAACATTTCTTTGGCTACATCACATATTACAAAATAGTAGGATCGGGAGGTTTTTTTTCTTTAAATAGACTTGCATTTCCCACTGCCTCTCTCGTACTATGTGAAAAAATGCTTGTTGCATTGAAGGCAGTAGGAACGGCTGAGAGTCCTGGATTAATCTCACGTAGACCCCTGTGTGGCGAGGGTGAGCCACTTTTCTTAGCGAAACTTGCTGCAATCAGATGAAACGCCCCAAAGCGATCAGGGCATTTAGGTGGGTATTGCAGGCGCACCTAGGGAGAAAGTATAGTGGAGAGACGTGGTGGCAGCCCCTCTGGTGAGGCATACGCCCGGTGTGAATAAACCAGTGGGCCTGCCCGCCACAATATGTAAAGATAAAGCACAGCGCTGACATGCTGAAGATAAAGCTGGCGGGGCACCACATTTAAAGGTTAAGCGCAACGCGTTGTGTAGACGGGACTGCTGTTTTTAAACAAGATGGCGCCACAAAGCTGGTAGACCCGTTCACTCTGGATTAGGGAGGGGCTGGGCGCAAGTATTGTGGGAGGAGTGAGGGGGTTGGTAGAGACAAGTAGGGTAACTGTGTAGGCTATTTCAAATTAAAACGAAAAAAGCAGACCCCTTGGCAGTGGCAAATCACTTAATCTCCTGCCCCCGCTCCACTAATTAAAATTCAACAAAAAATTTAAAAAGCCATGCGGCCCTGTTTGAGGGTCGCATGCACAAAAGAAAAAGAAAAGCGCAGCTCCCTTTAATTGAGCTGAGGCGTGCCGCGCTGGTTAAATACATTTCTTTAGGGCATTATGGGAGAACTTGTTAAGAAAATAGTGCTTCGAGGCTGTAATTAAAACATACCAAGTAACACGTAACCTCCCAAGGTTACATGAAGAGAAAAGGCAGTACTAAGGAGGGCCCATTAACCCTACTGACCAATGAAAAGCCACCATTTACAAAGGACAGAGACAGGAGCCAATTAAAAAGATGGGCAGAAAGTGGGCGGAGCTTCATGGCCATATCCTAAATATAGCACGTCTCGAAGAGACCGCGCAAACGCTGCTATGCGAGACCTAAGAAAGGACTCATCTTTTTGGTCACAAACAAACTCTCTCTCCATAAATAATAGTATGAAAACTATTTATAAAAGGCAATGGTACCATAACAGGGGCCTGGTGCTAAACAGAGTCAAGGATTAAACTGAAAAAAAACTGTTTTCAATTGTTTACAAAATGAAAGGTCTCACATTTATAATAAGAGTATTACGCCAAAGGCTTGATTATCAACGCATCTTTATAAGCACTGTCAAAAAAGGAAAAACAACATTTCAAAACAATGGGAGATAGGCAAACATATGGACATTTGGTAAGGAACAGCGATGTCTATGCTTTCAATCTTCAGAAACAGAATGTGTTTTTTTTCAAACTACACACAGGAAACTCTGAACAGAATTTGAAAAAGCCTGTGCCCGGTGATCCAACGAAAAAACTACAGGGAGGTCTCATTTTAGATACTTAAAATAACATATCTGTCTATGGACGTGTTCGAATTTAAAAGGAAAAAACTTGCCAGTCTTGATTTGAGCTGGTGGTTGCTGGCGGGCGCCACCAGCACTTCGTTTTAGGAACAGGCACTTAGTTTTCCTGATCAGACATATTCTGGGAGCCAGATAGAACAAGCATTTACAGTGCAATGGTCTCGGCATTGTTAAAGTTAGAGCTATTGGCATTGCTCATGACATTATTTTTGTTTAGGTTTTTGTTTTTAAAACATTTAAAGAAACGGCATTGTTATTTACAATATCAATAGCTCAATCTCTCTCAAATGAGAGACCTATTGCATTTGCACCCACACACAGAGCCACACACACAAAGCCACCCACACAGAGCCATTAAATAAAGCATGTGAAATGTAAGCAGGAACAACTTAACGCTTTTACATTTATGCAGAAATCAACAAGTATTTTTGACTTAAAACTACAGGGCCCAGAAAGGACCCATTTCAATGTCTACTGCTTATATGCTTACAAAACGCAAGCAGTATGGCTTAAAAACACCGTAGAACATATTATCAAGGAACGGCGATAATGTTATCGCTGTTACTTGATAATATGGCCCCACATGCGTGAACACAAAGCCGCCCTACACATTTTATATTGCAATACCTCCAGGTTTGGCGCACTTCCCCAGGGGGGCGGGGGAACAGCGCTTCACTGGCAAACTCGGTAAAATGACGCTAATGTTTTTGGGGTTTGAATAAAACCAATCTGCCCACTTTAAGAACACTCCTTCTTGCTTTATTTAGTTATTGTTAGGCTGATTTGTTGATTTATTTAGGTCAATAAATAAATGCATGTGTGTGCCTCCTGACTAACGTGTGATGTTATTGTGTGTGTGACGAGAGAGAAGTCCTCTGTTTGGTCCTTGGGTAGAAGAAATAAAGGAAGGAATGAGAGAAGGAAGGGATAAAGGAAGGACAGAAGGGAGGGATAAAGGAAGGAAGGAAGGAGAGAAGGAAAGTAGAAAGAAGGGAAAATGATAGAAGGTATGAGAAAGAAACTGTAAAATGAAGGGAGGAAGGACAGACGGGAAGAGAAAGGAACTAAGGGAGATGCTGATTTATTCTAAAGGCAGCTTCCATAAATACCAGTAAAGTCCCAAACAAACTCCGAGAACTTCAGGGCAGGGATGAACTGTGGAGGCAGAGATGAACTGTGAAGGCAGATATCTATGTAACTCCCACCCCTCAGAAATCCTTGCTCAGGAAACATAGTACGGGTACAGAGTACCTTCAACTGAGCCCCGCCTTGCTGCTGCACCAGGCTTCACCCGGTACCCAGTCTCGGGACCGGGACTTCAGGCTGGGGCCCCCGGGGCCCTAGGCTGCCTCCTTCGTTGTGGGTGCTGTCCAGTGCGGGGTGGGCTCCCGCCTGGACTTTCTTCAGCGCGCACCGGGACTCCCAACAGCGCACGGGAGCCCCATTTGAGCAGACACTTCCTGCTACACCGCAGGCTCCACCCAAGTCCCGGGCAAGGATGCCTGGCTTCCTGTGGGCTGCGGCGGTGATTCTGTTGCTTCGGCAGTAAGAGGGGTAGGCTCCCTCGTAATTTGAATATAAAATAAGCGGGGTGGGCACCCGCCATCATCAAGAAAGCAAACACCAGCGGGGTGGGCACCCGCAAACGAAACAGCAAATCGTCTAGTTTTTCATCAGATAAAATAGCGAGGCCACCGAAATTGCACTTGGAGTTCTACATTTAAGAACAGATTTCACTGAAAGTTACAGATTGTCATGAACATTACTCGTTCGTGAACATTCTGATTTGCATAGAGCACAGTCTTACCGCGTGAAGGCACAGAACAGACATTGTGTTTGGCCAAGGTTTGGCAAATAATGACGCGCGCACCTTTTTTTTTTTTTTTTTTACTTTTACAAAACCCGCCCTGCTAGTTCCAGACGGACAAAAATAGAACATGGCTATTCTGTGTGTGGAGTGATCACAGCAAATGTTTTTAGCCTTTATGCAGGGATGGCTTTGTGGTACTGCGAGCGAAGGACTGTTGCTGCTCCGTTCCCAGTCCCGCCGCGCACGAAATGGCCGGATGCAAAAAATAAAAAATAAATACAAACACGCCCACCAGCGAAAAAAGGGTCGGGCTGCGAAAATTAGAAAAGTAGCAAAAAAAACGACCCCGAATCCTAAAAGGACGGGGCCTGTTCGGAGAGACAAACCTCTTCTCCAATGGGTGGCCAGCATTCAAGAGGCCAGCCAATGGAGAAGAGGGGCGGGTTCAAGCCCCCCTTCTCCAAGTCATTAAATCTCGCGGGCGAGACTGCGCAAGCGCAGCCTTCGCTAGCAGAGACCTAAAAAAGCAAACAAAGGGGCAAGAGAAAAACATCACAAAAGGAGAAGGCAGGAACTTGCTGCGAGGAAGTAGGTTGTCCAAACAAAAGTACTTTTTATATCAGGTTTACTGAGCCCGATCAAGGAGTCCACATCCAAAGCACCCTCGTCCTGTGACATACAGCAGCAATTGCAAGGCAGAAGTGTTTGGAACTCCCAGGGCAAGTAGATGAACACGAGCCAACAAGTTAAGTACAAACAATTTCATAACAGGATTGCAGAGTAACAATTCTATAACGTTTGCATAATAACAAATCTAGGAGAAGGAAATAAGGTAGGACTAAATAACATGTAGTAGATCATTACATTCAAAGTAGTGAGAAAAAGGTGTCTGGTAGAAGATTAAAAGGGCATGAGGAGGACCGAAGACTACGCAGCCTTGGTATTTGGTGCACTGACATTTATTAGTGCCTGCCACAGGTCTCGGACTAGAACTTTGGGCCCCGGCACCTATTCTTTTACAAATTAAGTACTGAAACTAACAATTACCTTTCCACATGACAAGCAAATCAAACTAATTCTCAAGCTGCACTGTAGCAGCTTAAAGAGCAGACTTATGGTCGTCCAAGAGAAGAGAGGTCTTTCGAGTCACTCCAAGTACACCTTCTACCGGACACCGAGGCAGAGTTAATAAAGTAGCCTGTCCCTCTCGCAGCACTATAAACGGTAGCTTGATGTGTGTTTTCGTGCAATATGGGGAGGGCAGGAGTTAAAGAAAACCAACCAGATAAAGCCTGCTCTTTACTCCATCCTCAAAAAGGAAAATAGGCAACCCAATAACCCCTTGGGAGTTTGGGTTCAAACAAAATAAGCTAAATTGACAAGGGAATCATTTACAAAAACGTTTGGACTGAAAAAACGTATTTTGATGTCCCGAAAAAGGTAACATTCAGACTTACTCATTCATTGCAACTCAACAAAGAGAAGCATAAGAACAGATTGAACTTACCCACAAAAAAGCAGGTTATGTGATTTAGATTTACTTGAAATAAAGTACTTAATGATACCTAAAACAGACAAACTTCCAGTGTGAATGCACCTCCTTGATGTCGGTTCATAGATCACTGTGTTATATCAGAAGCAGGGCACAAGTCCTGGTAGCGGGCGTCTGCCCACTTTTTTCACACGGTGGACGTTGTCTTCCCTGCCAAGAAGTGGGGCCCCATAGAAACCTATTGAACGTGTCCCGGGGTCATTTACTGACACTGAGACACATTCTGCAGCGCCTGCAAAGTGTCTGCTTGCATTTCAAGCAGCAACGTGCAGGTGAGGGGCATGGTTATTTTAAATTCCAGCGGAGCCTAAAACAATGGCCAAGTTAAGGGGCCATCAGGCCTCCTTTTGATGGAGTATCCCGGCTGGGAGCTATCTGGAACCCCACACCTAGCTGCAAATGCAATGGAGGAGAAACATCGTCTGACAGCTGGTTATCACTTCACAGATACTTAAGAAAGCCATGCTTTTGGTTTCCTTCAGTCCCTGCATATAAAACAAAAGTATGCACTTTGAGAATGTCAGATGTGTTGGTCTTTCCCAGTATTTACACATAAAATTTAAATACCTCTATTTTGTTTTATTTCTTTTATAGTACTAATCATCTCAATCCCGGGTGTCAGAGTGCTTTACATCACAAGTACACATTATACCTGGACAATACATGATGTGAGTGTAAATCAATGTACAGGATGTGTTACATAAGACAGTGAGGGTTATAAGGTGTAGGAGTCACATGTCCTTTATAGCTCACTCTGCTATTTTAGAAGGATTACGATTTATGAACTGAAAGTAACAAAAGGATTTCCGTGTTAACAGCAGTAACCCACTTATCAATCTACATAAAATAAAAATTTGTCATCTTCATGACAGGAGATTTATAACTATCTATGCACTTTCATTCAAAACTAGGACTAGAAAAAAACAGCTCTCTCCAGCAAGTGCACCAACATCTAGAGATATCTTACCATTTTTATTCCCTGAGATTTATTGGGCACACAAAGATCTATGCAACAAGTGCATTAACTCCATATGGTATTTTAAAATGCAGACTTTGTCGCCAATTAAGCATAACCGATTTACTGCCACTTTTCTCCTTTTTGCCAATTTGTTTCTGGCAGTGTTTTAAAAAAAATTATATGTTGACCCACATTTTGCATTGGGGTTGCATCACTTTTTTGGAGCTAGGATATAACTTTTTATTTGCTAAGTATTTTAATGTGCTTAAATGTACTAGTGATAGACCTACTAAATATGTGTGTCAAGTCTTAAGATCTGATCTCAATTCCTGTGAGGTAAGGGTTGTGATGCCTCTTCCTGTGATGCTATATGTGATGTCACGCGCGGTGATGTCATTTGCAAAATGCCTAACTTGGTTAGTACCCCACTTCTTTTTAGGTCTCGCCTGGCGTAGCTGCGCGCATGCGCAGTCTCGCCCGGCGAGATTTAATGTTTTGAGGGATTTTCTGTAAGGGGCATTAAGCCCCGCCCCTCTTTTCCATTTGATGGTGTCACCATTTATGTTAAATAGTGGCCAGCCATTGGAAAAGAGGTGTCGGTGACGTCTTTGCTTGGCTTTCTGAGCCGTCCCATTTGGATGGCCTCGCCTGCTTTGCGTTCGTCGCAAAAAGTTTCTTCTCTTTATGGAGCCAACCACATGGCCCCATAAAGACAAGAAACCCAATAACAGGTGAGGCGAGGCCGTCCAAGTGGCTCGGCAGAGAAAAGCCCGAACAAATACGTCATGGCGTCATGCGATCTGCTCCGTGCCCCAGGAGGAGCGAAGAGGAGCGCAGAGGAGCGCAGAGGAGCGCCGTGCTGCAGCTGAAGGTTTAGACGTTCCCCAAACACGTGGTGCAGTACACGGACTCTGGAAGGAGGAAGCGCGGAGACGGCTCATTTTTAAGGTGCTGCGGGTTTAGGGGCATTCTTTATTTAAACACGAGAGGGAAGAAACAGCTGGTTTAACATGGCCGCCTTGCAGCTGTGCGAGCTGGCCTCTCCCACTCCAGCGGGCTGTTGATTCATGGCTAACAGGATCCGAGGCCTCTTTATGAAGAGATAAAATGTGAGGTGTGCTTGAACATCAGAGAGCTATGGGAGGCATGGGCGGCTGCCGCTTCCCCTCTAAAAGCATTCCGGTAAGACACAGTTGATTTCCAATAGACCAAATATATTGTTTTGCGGTCTCTTGAGCAGACCGTGCATACAGAGACTGCTATTTGTTAAAGGAATCTTTTCTTCAATTACCAATGTGAGCCTAACCCGCCAAAGTTGTGGGAATTGTTACAGTCCGATCTCTTTAGGACTTGGATCTTGGCGTGCGTTGGGGGTATCTAGTGTTCACGTCACCACCATCACTACTCTCCACAATCGCTGCTTTCCAAAACCAGTACCCTTCACTACAATAAGTGTTCACCTACCCCACTATGCATGACCACCAAACCCTTTAGAGTGGATGTCGTACACCAGTGAAAATATACGGGGCAGGTTATTTCGAGCAAATGTAATACCAAACATGCATTCAAGCATTTACTACACCAAAGTAAATTTGAGTTTATTACCACAATGCCGCAAAATTTATAGACGAAAACTCTTTTTTGTACTGCTTTGCGGACTTCAGGTAACAAATAATTTACACATTAAAACAAGACTACTAAATCAAAGTGTAGTGGGGAGGGTTAAAACAAGACTACTAATACAAAGTGTAGTGGGGAGGGTTTTGTAAGTGAGAACTAATTGGTTTTGTAAGTGAGAACTAATTGAAGCATTCAGAAAAGATAACAAATTCAAATGATACAAAAAATTCACATGAAAGTAAAATGAACTAGTCTCCAGAGCGAAGAAAGAGAGTGCTTAAATGCAAAGTTTCCAGAAGAGTTCATTGTCTCAGTCCTGAAAGTGTTTTACGCTGCTGTTCGTGCTATCTTGGCCACTGGAATTGATTTGTTGTGATGGAGGGTCTCGAGCCACCATTTAATAAACTTAAATGCCATCCCCTAACCTACCCTGACAAGATGAAGTGCTGATGGCCCTATGTCCACTGAGCATAGTGCATACACATAGAAGCCCATAGAACCTGTAAACCCAACATACATAAGCCCAAATAGGAGGCCCAAGGGAAAAGCCCACCGCCCCATGACATCAGTATGTAACATTCAGAAGTTACTAGGCCCGGGGTTTTCAGAGCTTGCATTTCAGTTGCACCAGAAAACACGAGGCAGCCCAAGCCATCAGAAAAACACAGTAATTTTCCACAGTTACAAGGCCATTGCACACCCACACGTAGACAGAAAACCAGCTGGTACAAGTTGGCACATTGTTTATCATCGCTGAAACCCTATTTTTGAAAGTTAGCTTGCTCAAGATAAACCGCAATGTCTGATGAAAACTGCACCTGCCTGGTGGTCCTCGGTCACATGCATTCTGTAGAAAATGTACGTGATCACAACACTTTCTGTTTATACGTTGCGGTCAGGCATGACCTACCAACCGTTGTGCCACCTGGCCACCTAACCCCACCCAAGGTCTTAGAACACATGCGGTTGACCCTTTCCTGTATCCTGGAACACATGCGGTCAAGCCACCTGTTGGCAAATGCGTCAGAAAGTACGTCAGGTCCACCCCTGGTTCCCCATATCAAGATATTTAAGATCCAACACGACAGTTAGAAGGTAGAACTTTTCTGTGCTGTCCACAGGCCTGTTCTCCAGCCGGCTGCCTATCTGATTTGGGACCTTACAGCCTATTTCAGGTGGTACATCCCCCTTTTGGGGATTTTCCTTTATCTCTTGAAGATATTCTTCTTAGCTCTGTATTCCTGATCCACACCCATTCCCTTGCATTTCAGCTTTTAGTAATTAGGTTTTAGAGGATTGTTTGTCTTAAATTAAGGTTGCCTCTGGGCACTATGCTTTCCTAGGATAGCTTCTGCTTCCATCTAAGTTGTCTCAAACGTATTCTTAAGGTCTTAGCCGTAGCACATGTAGCCACTTTGAAATGTTTTAGCTACCTAGATCTTTGTTCACAGACATAGCTTTATTTCAAACGATTATCTGCAAAAAGAATGCATTTCATGAGCATCTAAACCTGCTGAGGGTTTAAATACGCCATATCATTAAGGGATCTCCAACCGATCCATCTTATCATCTATCCTTAGTCAGTATATTGCTTAAGAGTATGTGCTTATGATATTTAAATGCTTTCCCTGGCAGAGTGAAGCCAGGCTTTTGCTGAAGTTTTTAGCCTGAGTAACGTGAATCCTCTTTCATATATTTAGCATGCTTGAGTTAATTAAATAAAATGTGCCACTCCAAAATAAATGCCACTGCGTCATCTCACTTCTTTGTTCCTCATTTCAGTAACTGTCGAGCTGGTACCTGTGATCACCCACGGAAGGTATTTTGCATTCTTGAGGGGCAGTGACCACGCCCTTGGGGCTCTGATCAAAGATCTCCCTTTCTCATCTGGCGCCCAACGTGTCATCGTACCACAGCCTACGGTGGAGGAGTGCTCCTCCAGGGGCCACCATCGGGGGTCCGCCAGCACCAGTGCAGACCTCGGGTAAGCCAAGGTTTTTTTTTTCCCTTGCATTTCCTTGGTCACGCCTGGTTGCCTGCGAGTACCGCTGTCGGTTGGCACTGACTGATGCACCCTCCCACCCTACGGCACTCTCTCTCTGGTCACGATCTTCGAACTCTTTCCTTCCTGTGTGGTCCTGCCCTGCTTCGTTCTCTTCTGTTCATAACTTCCTTTTCCATTTTTATCACCTGCAGGCTTGCGGGTAGTAGTATATTTCTTTATCATTGTAATATTCTATACTGCTTTACTGGGCCATGTGGACACACAGGATTAGCCCTGATGTGTGTAGCCATAGTGTGTGTGTCTCACGCCTAGGTGACTGTGAGACAGTGCTTTTTGAGGACACACAGGATTTGCCCTGATGTGTGTAGCCATAGTGTGTGTGTCTCACGCCTCGGTGACTGTGAGACAGTGCTTTTTGAGGACACACAGGATTAGCCCTGATGTGTGTAGCCATAGTGTGTGTGTCTCACGCCTAGGTGACTGTGAGACAGTGCTTTTTGAGGACACACAGGATTTGCCCTGATGTGTGTAGCCATAGTGTGTGTGTCTCACGCCTAGGTGACTGTGAGACAGTGCTTTTAGAGGACACACAGGATTAGGGCGCACCTTCCCCCATGGGGGCCGCCTGTCACTCTCCACCTGTTTCGCCCCCTCCTGATCTCTATCTGCAAGGGTTGGGTGTCTTTGTTATCGGTATACCTCTTCTTCTTCGGCTCTCTGCGCCACTCTTGCACACCCCTCGCCCGCCGCCTTTGCCGGTGCCTCACCCTGCACACCCCCACCGCCGGACAATACTTTGTGGTGTTTGCAGATCTCTCGATCCAACAAGCACGCACTTCCTCGCCTGGCTCCGGCCCGTTCCTCTGCCTCCCTCCGCCTCCCCTCCCTGACTCTCCCATGCCACCTTCTCTACTGCACTTGCTTTTCTGTCCCTCTGCCCCCCCATATCCCTCCTTCTCTGCCCTTCTTCCCTACTTCTCCTCTGTCTTTCTTTCCTCTACCTTGCACTCCTTCTTCCACTTTTTCTCTTTCTTTCTTTCCTCTCCCACTACTTCCACCCCCCCCCCCTCCATCTTCCTGCCATTTCCCATTCCTCTCTCTCCATCCTACCGCCACTGCCAGCGCGACGGCTCCTGCATAGTCTATTTTGGGATCGGGGTGTACTGCACGGTTTTCATTTGGGGATTGCCATGTCGTTTTTATTTTGTATTCTCATTATTTTCCCTTCTGTTTATGTTTTCTGTCCACTTGTCTCAATATGCATTGCGCTTCTATGTCCATCGCCCCTGTGTGCTTTCATGTTCCCGCACTGTGCTATGCATATCAGGTGCTTTCATTGTTTCAGTGCCAGCGCCTTTTGCTGTTTCATGTGCTTCAGTGCGCGCGCTCTGTCCAGTACCACAGTTCCTGCATTCCCCCGCACATGCTCCATTGCCCACTGATAGTCTCCTTCCTTCCTTCAGCTGGGTTCCTTCGCTACAGTCTCTACACTCACACGCACGTTTATCCCCCAGCCCGCCTCCTCACATTTTGTCTATCATTTGCTCCCGCCGATGATAGCCAAAAAGGGGGGATCAGGGGTCTCTTAGTTGCACCCTTGCCTCCCTCCTGTGCCCCACCTGCCAACCATGCCCAGCTTCCCCTTACCCCAGTAATGTCCCACACCCCCCCACATATTATTTATCGCACTATTCAGTTTGTACACGGGGTTCCACAAGCTGTCCACAATACCTCCACTGGCGAATTCATTCAGCTTAATGACGACGACCGCGATATATTGAACGACGCCTGGGAAATTTTAGGGGTCCCATTCACCACAAACACCCAAATTCGCATCTGCCCACTATCCTTGAACGATCTATCTGACGCCCTCCCTGCCGCCATATCCCTCACCCCACCATCCCCGGACACCACTTGTCCGAACTTATTGTACACCGACGACCGTTCCAATTCATCCACCCTATCTGTCCCTTACACTGCTTCTCCTGCATACCCACGGCACCCCGACCACCCCTCCGCCATTCTTCTCACGGACAACGCATCATCAATAGATTCCATCCAGACAATAGCTTATTCTGAAGCTGCTTCCATCCCCCCTCTTGACGGTCCCTATTCCCCAACACCCTCCGCCTCTGATTCCCATTCTTCCCAGCAGTACCAGGACGACACAGTACCGCTCCTGAGAGCATTTCTGGGCGACTATTTTCAAAACTCTGCAGATTCCAGATCCCTGCCCAATCTTGCTAATCTACCACACTGCTCCCTCTCGAAATAAAGGGAATGACTGACAACTGCCATAATAATATTACTGTATACCTGATCAATAACAATATCGTAGGTCTCTCTGACGGCCACCCAGCTTCCTTTATATATGTTACGCCCCTCACTAGTGCCGTCCTTCTCACAATTTTTCAGACGCTGAATATTGACTTCAGTCACCCTTGCCAAATTACTCTATCTCTCGCACCGGCATTCTCACGCCCCGCCGACTACACAAACAAGTCTCACAAACAAACAACAAATAAGTGCTCCTTCACCCACTACACCTCTGTAATACCGGTCTGTCATTCACCTGGAGTCCGACACGAATAAAAGCCCCATGCAGGCGCTCCATGCGGTGTACGACAAACGAATATTTGGCACCTCAGTGCACAGAACACCCGCCGGGATCTACATAAGGGTTCGGTTGCTGTCCCCAGGCTTAGAACTACCCACCGTATTTACATCCTCCTGGCCACGAAACCCACTGCAAAGCCAAATACGTCTTGCCTTTGCCCGCCACAATCTCGAATTTCCCGACCTTTCCCCAGAAGGAAACTACAGGGGACCTGATGAAATGCACCTAAGATTCATACTGTACAACATTGTATGTACGGAAGTAGGTGAAGAACTTATCAGAGACCTGCCTCCTCCTGACTGTAACACCATCCGAAACACACACTCCACAGACCCCAACAGCCCCAACAACTAGCCTAATAACACAGACACAGGCTGTCCGTCTATTCCAGCCACACATCACCCGCCATGTCCACGTAGCTCTACAGGTGACTCAAACACGCACTAACTAGCCCTATGAGTAGGATACTGAGTTCCACTGTGTATAAAACACATGCTGGGTTTCAAATATACTTTATTTTGGAAGTCCCACCAAGAGAGACCACAGTTGTGTCAGGTTTCTGGCCCAGAAATCCATTCCAATCTAAAATAGCTGACGCCTGCTTCGGCGGACAGCTGACATTCCCTGGGTGCACCCCCTCCCAAAACATTGAATTACAGAACGGTATATATGACCGCATCCTTGAAGGGGTAGGTACAGAACTAGTGCCGGACCTCTAAGGGCGCATAGATACACCACCCCAGGAACATATTCTGCGACCGCACCCATATCCCACCATGGCGACACCCCTTCAGCACGTCCTGAGCGTATTCGGCGGACAAGAAGGAAGGATACTCAAACATAGTAGGGAGCTCCATAAGTTGACAAAAAATATGGACCGCCCTCGGAAGGGAGCTTTAATAAAACTATTCTGGAGCACGCCACCACCTTCCTGAACACCAAATACACTGGTACCAAGCTACAAAAAAGGAAGGCCACTTTAGATCTCTGGCGCATCTTTAAAGACAGTACGCAAGAGCACACGCCCACCATGCCCACTGCCCCTTCGGCACCCCCACCCTATCAGGCTAGTGGCATGTATCCCGTGCTCACGTCCACGGAAGAAAAAGAACTAACCCTACAGACAACCACTAATAGCATGCCGGCAGTAGGATATAGTCAGCTTCCCTGCGATATCAACGTAACATCTGAGCCCTCTCCGCCTACCACCGACCATTGTATTGCCCAGCCATCACCGGCCACCAGCAGTGGCCCAAGCTCCCCCGTCACAGTATCAGCCACGGCAGCCTCCGTCACAGGACCAGCCCCGAGCATCCCGGGTGGAGCCGCCCAGCCCCCGTCATCCACCACCGGCAACGGTCCAACGCTGCACGCCGCAGTACCTGGCCTACTAGGGCCAATAGATGCACAATTTACATTAAGGCTCCTCCCCACGTCCGCCCCTGCCCTACCCACCGAAGAAAGCGATGAAGATGTAGATAATGCGTCCATCGCGCCATCTATCGCTTCCCACACATCATCGCATCATTCATCCACTACATCTCACCACTCCCTGTATCACCGCCGAGACCCCGACGCCCTCCGTGACGCAACTGCTCCGCAGCTCCAGGAGCAGGGAGCCACACTCCAAGACCGCATGCCATTCTGTAACACTGACGCCGCCGACCAAAAGACCACATTCTCCTCTGTCCAACAGCAGATGGGCAAGGGGCAGTGGCTCTCTCCGGCACCACCCCTAGCCCAGTACGACCAATGGCGAACGGCCCCAAACACACACGAAAGCCTAGAATGTAGTCCGACCTTAGACACAGCCACAGACTTCTTTGGCAGAACGGTGCTGCACCGCTCCGAGGCAGACTCACTAATTCCCGCAATACGACGCATGTCACTAAAAATAGAACAAATGAATGAGAGAATGACTGAAACACTTACCCTGGCCCGCCCCGAACAATATACCGCTCAAACACCGACACGTATTCCAACCACACAACATGTGCAAAAACATACTTCCACAGCCATAGCAGAGGATGGAGCACTAGGCTGTACTGAACAACAGATCACCGACCCTCCACCCACGGGAACCGCAGACCCCTCCCCAGGAAAGGTGACAACACCTTTGGGGGCCTTTGAGGGCACAAGCAGGAATAACGCAACAGGCCACGACGGCCAGTCCCCACGCCTGCAGGCAGCAACACCGACACCCACACTTTCCCCACAAACTACGGCACCTGTGGCGAACCCATCCGCCCCACCATCCGCCACAACTAGGGTACAATTGTCCGGCCAACCACGGGCGGCGACAAATACAAACCCCTTCTACCAAACGGATCAGGGATTGACGAGTTCAAGGGATACGGGGGGGAAAAAGGAGGACTAGACGCACAGAAGTAGACAAATTAAAGATACTAGGAACGCACGGGCGCCCCGATGACACCTTCTATGACTTCCCTGATAATGACTTCCCCGTTACTGACGCCTACGTCAGCTATGATGTCACTGGTGCCGCTTCCATGCGCAACACTCGACACAAGAAAGGTAACGGCATGTTCCCCTGTAGCTCACATGCCCTACAAAAGAATAATGGCATGACTCCCAACGAAATAGTAGAAGCAGGAGAGGGTTCAGATTATGCTGTCAACCCTTTCACGGACGACTTGGCTGGCTGGACGGAGTCTCTGGCCCCGCAGATGCTCCCCTGGCCCAGAGACGGGTCTTTCGAACCTCAGCATCTGGCTACAGCCGTAGAATGCATCCTGCAAGGTGCAGGGGATGAGGATTGGGATTATGCCTACATGCGAGCCAGTCTAAAAATATGGCAGAAATATGCCAGACGGTATGACACCACAAGACCAACGCTTCAAGATGCGGGATTTGCTCGCCAAATGCCGCTCTTGTACAAGAGGCAGCAAGACCCCCCAGTATATCACTGCTGGTCGTTTGCAGAAAGAGAAGCCATTAAAAAGACCCTCCCCCCCCTCACGGAGGGTGCAAGCAAATGGATAGTGGCACTAGAGAAAAATACAACAGGCACAGTACCAGGGATAGGCGATATGAAAAGTTTACTTATTTCCCTGATGGGGAGAGAAGCGGAAGAAATTTTTAAAAGTATAAGTAAGGGGCTGATAACTATGAACGACACAACATACGACGGAGAACCATTTGACAAAATAAGAGCGGGGGTTTGGACAAAACTACAACTAAAGTACCCCGATGTCCCAGATATTGGCTCACTCATGTCATTGACAATGCAAGTAAATGAGGACCCGATTACCTTCATCTCTAGGATGAAGGAAAAGTGGCACCAAGAATTAGGCGACTCTTGGAATACCACGGGGGGGGGGAACAGCAGACTTTTCTATCACATGGTTAAGAGAGGCCTGCCAGAGGAAGTACAAGAGAAATTAGATGCGGTAGTAGCCATGGAGGCCAAACCATGGCCTGAAATACAAGACCACATCATACATTTTTGCAAAAAGAAACTAGAACACGAAAAGAATAGACAACTTGCCATAGAAAATGCAGCTGCAAAATTGGTACAGCAGAAGCTTAACAAAAAAAGAGACACTGTGGATACTGTCATGTTGGCCGCTCCAGCCAACCAAATGACAGCCGTCACCACATTTCCTCAGGCAGCTCAAAATGTGCTCGCCGCTAATACTCAGTATATTCCGCAACAGGTGCAGCAGCCCACTGTACTATATGCACAGACACAACAGCCACAAACACAACCACCGGCCATACAGTATGTGCAAGCGCCGACACATCATACAATGCACCAAGTGCAGCCCCAGCCCCAGCCACTAGTACAGTATGTACAAACGCCACAGCAACCCCCAGGGCAAAACATTGCTGCACAACAACCCTATCATAACGACCAGCAACAATATTACGGTATGAACAGAAATAATACAGGCATGCAAGGCAGAAGTTATGGTATGGGCCAGCAGAGGGCCCAACAACAGTCAGGACCGACAATTTGCTTCTATTGTAACAAGCAAGGCCACATACAAAGAAACTGTCGTACTAAGTCTATGGACCAAATTAGAGGCCAAGCACAGCCGATGCGACAACAGCTCCAACAACAACAGTCATACCCACAGCAACACCAACTACAGTACACCTACGCCCAACCTGTCCCCCAGCAGAACATGCAGCTGGCACAACTCCAAACGCCAGTAATGGCACAAATTCAACAGGCACCCCAACAACAACTGGTCCCCATGCAACAGGCACAAGCTACCTTACATACCCCTATGCTTCAGCAGCAGCAGCTACCAACATACCAAGTGATGCCCTAAGGCCCCAGTTCGACACCCTTAGGGGGTATCATAGTAGCGTCTACCCCCAACAATTCGTCCCCACAAGGCACCATCCACCAATACCAACAAGGGGGGTACACTTGTTAGGCCAGCCCACAGACAACCCTTGTGTGCCCAGTTTTGTCATGCACCATGAGCGGTGAAGATGACCCCACCGTCCTGGTCACGATAAACAACGAAACATACAGCTTTCTCATTGACACAGGCGCCACGTACTCCTGCATTACTAGCGGACCTCTGCCCATTTCAAACCAGGTAGCGGACACACAGGGATTCTCTGGGGCAATAGAAAGGGTCCCTTTCACCAAACCAGTACCCATACGAATAGGAGACCGGGTGTTGGAACAGCCACTGCTGTACTCCCCCCGCTCCCCCCGCTCCCCAGTGAACCTTCTGGGGCGCGACCTTATGACCAAACTAAACATGTCCATTCACTTCCATGACAATGGGACAATGATTTGCTCGATACCAGGCACCCCCTTGGCAAGGATGATGGCACTCACCGTTGATTCCTCCTTGGCAGCCCACATACGAGCTCGCCCTGTAGACGAGCAAGCATTTTCCACTGCAGTACATATCGTTGTGGCCAACACCCCAGAGCTGCATGACCGCACTGTTCAGCTCCCAAAGGAGTTCCTCTTCCGCCCACAATCCAGGAACGCCCAGATATCAGACACAAGCATGATTTTAGGCCTACTTGCCCTCCATATTACACCGACATATGGGGCGTTCATAGCAGGTGACGACTATATGCGTTCCTGGGCCTGTGTAATATTCATTGAGCCCGGACACCAGGTGAGAGACATTTCAGACGACCAGCTCTTTAGCGATCCCGATCAGTGCCCCATGACAGAGATCATGTACCAGTATGAGGTGCCCGTCTCGGTAACAGTAGAGAAAAGAACACCCACTGCCCCTCCAAAAAATTATTCAGTACGTGAGGAAGACTTCGCTCAAATTCCGAAAAACCTGTGGACTACCGGCCCCAATGATGTAGGTCTCATTCGTTCTGCCGCTCCATTTAAGATAACATTGAAAGTCGGAGCCATACTGCCAAGAATAAAACAGTACCCATTGTCAAAGGAAGCAGAAGAAGGCATAGCTCCCACAATACAGGCCCTGCTTGACCAAGGGGTAATATACCCATGCGTTTCCTGTTGCAACACCTGTCTTTTTCCGGTGCGGAAGGGTAAGACCAACCAATGGCGTTTGGTACATGACCTCCGTCCCGTAAACAACATAGTGATACCTGAGTTTCCCATTGTCCCAGACCCTTCCGTCATCCTGACAAACATTCCCCCGAACGCGAAATATTTCTCCGTAATCGACCTGAAAAATGCGTTTTTCAGCGTCCCCCTTCACCCAGACAGCCAGTACCTATTGGCGTTCTCGTTCAAAGGGGTCCAGATGACATACACCCGTCTAGCTCAGGGGTACTGCGAATCCCCTAGCGTCTTCAACAGGGCTGTCAGAGAAGACCTATCCAACTTCCAATGCGACAGCACCTTGTTGCAGTATGTGGACGACATTTTGCTCTGCAGCACCACGGAACAGCAGTGTAGAGTAGACACCATCGCTCTGCTCCGCACCTTAGCCGACAGAGGTTACAAAGTGGATAGGAACAAACTCCAGTACTGCCAAACAGAAGTACACTATCTAGGCCAAATACTGTCAGCCTCAGGGAGACGAGTCACGCCAGATAGAGTTGATGCCATAAATAGAACGCCAGAACCCCAAACTGTAAAAGACATGCAGAAATTCCTTGGACTGGTCAACTATGTCCGACAATGGGTCTTTGACTTCACAACAATAACAGCCCCTTTGCTGAAAGCTGTTAAAGCAGCTAAAGACAGACGCAACAAGATAAACTGGTCCCCAGACATGACAGCCTCTTTCAAACAGCTAAAAGATGAAATAACGAATGCACCAGTGTTGGGTTCACCTGACTACACTAAAGAATTCTACCTGTTCACCCACTGCAATGGTCAGGTCATGACCTCTGTGCTTGCCCAGAAGTACCCTATGGGTCACAAACCCATTGCGTACTTTAGTGGCATGCTGGACTCTGTCATGAGGGGTCATTACCCCTGTGAGCAGGCTCTTGCTGCCGCCGCCTTTGCTGTTGAAAAGAGCACCCCCATAGTCATGGGATCCCCCCTGACACTATACACTGAACACGCCGTCTTCGCCATAATTCAAAAAGCCAAGACAACGTTAACAACACAAAGAGTGTCAGGATATGAAGTAATATTGTCATTGCCCTCCCTGAAAGTCGTCAAATGTCACACGGTGAACCCTGCTACATTTTTTGCCCATCCCATTGCAGCCTCAGACGATGACACTCATGACTGCGCCACGTACTCTCCAGATGAGTCAGGAGCAGCAAAAGAGGACCCACTACCAGACAGCACTGTGTATTTCGTTGATGGGTCCTCTACCATCGACCAAGAGACAGGGATCAGGTACACCGGAGCAGCAGTAGTTCGGGCCCAGCAGCACGAGTCCTCTGACTCCCTAGACATTATACAGCAATTAACATTGCCTCCACATTACTCAGCCCAAGCTGCCGAGTTGGTGGCATTAATTGCCGCTTTACAACACGGGGCCGACGACCGCATCACAGTATACTCAGACTCTGCATACGTCACAACTACAACACATTCAAGCATACTGCGCTGGAAAAGGCGCGGATTTCTCAAATCAGACGGAACACCGGTATGTCACAAGCAATTGTTAGAAGAATTGATTGAAGCTCTGACACTTCCAGCTGAGGTAGCTGTTGTCAAGTGTGCTGCACACACCAATGGACAGGACTTTGTCTCCAGAGGGAATGCTCTGGCAGATTGGGCGGCCAAAGCGGCAGCCAGAGGCCCCCCACCTGTAACGTGGCCACATACTCATAACACACCTATCCTCCTTGCCCAAGCACTGTCACCGGCAGACAAGGTCTCCACGCATGATGACATACAAGCCCCGATACAGCAGACAGACACACACGAAGATAGTTTAGATCCACAGCAACACACAGGCACTACTAACGAGACACTGTACTCTAGCGTTGCCTGCCCTATGGACAACACACAATATGACAAGATCGCCCAACTGCACCTCAGGGAAATACAAGAAAGTGCACCACATCAAGAGAAAGAGTTATGGAAAAAGAGGGGAGTACAGCAGGACCCTGCAGATTTCATTTACAGACAGACCATGTCAGGAAAGCCCGTTATGCCGCTAGCCTTACTGCAGGTGGCACTAGACCAACTCCACCTTCCTGCTCACGTCTCCCGAGATAACATGTCCACTACATTACAGGCAGACTGGTTCATTCCCAACGCCTACGAATTAATACAACTCTTCGTTAATAAATGTCTCATCTGCCAACAATACTCACCAAATCCGACTCTCAAAACAGTGACTTCCACCATCCCCAAACCCTCTGGCCCCTTCAAAGAGCTCCATATCGACTATGTCGATATGATTGATCGATGTCAAAACTACCGATACCTCATTGTTGTAGTTTGCCCATTCTCACGCTGGATCGAAGCTGGACCATGCGTCCACTGCGATGCCAAAGCAGCAGCCACATTCCTACTCCGTGATGTCATCTCCAGCTTCGGGATCCCCGAGGCCATCCGGACAGATAACGGTAGTCACTTTTCAAATGCCATCTTCTCCTCCCTAACCACGATGCTAGGCATCAGACACAAACTGACATCTGCCTACCACCCCCAAAGCAACGGCATTTGTGAACGCCTCAACGGCCTACTCAAGAACAAAATAAGCAAAATCAGCGCCACCATCCGCAAAAAGTGGCTATACTGCCTCCCGCTTGCCCTCTTCTCACTAAGAAATTCACCTAGTTCGGACCACCACCTCACACCCCACCAACTTGTCACCGGACGATCCATAAATGTAGCTGTCCCCCCCACAAGGCCCAAAACGGATAGTGAATCATCTTCGGAGATTGTTAAAGCTGAGCTTTACGAATTCTTGTGCACACTAACCCGCGCTGCGCAGTTCCGTTCTGTACAGGTATCCAAGAGGAAGGAGAAGGGCCCCACCGATCCAGAGCTCCCACCAATACGTCCTGGAACCTTGATCTTTATCCGAAAGCACGTCCGGCGCTGGAAAGACCCCAAATTCGAAGGACCTTTCCAAGTGATCGATTCATCCCCAACGGCTGTCCGGATAGCTGAGCGCAAGGCATGGATCCACAGGAAAGACGTCCGGCTCGACCCTGCCCCGCCGCTACAATAGACAATGGACTAACTGAGGAAATAGAAATGGCCAGCGTCCCCCTAAATGAAGACAGCGGCTGTCCCTCCACTATGGAGGAAGAAGATGAGGACACTCACGTACTGATCCACGAGTACAGTGGCCGTGAAGCAAAGATATGTATACTGTCTATAGTACTGTTTTGTATTATCATTGGAGTGGCACTGGCTACATTTAATTGGTATATCTTTTTCCTTGCTGTAAGGAGCTATCATGCCGTAAGCAATAGTGGTACAGGAGCATCCACTTAGGCCATGTTACCCACCACCCCAGCAACTGCACCAGCGGTAACACGGAACACAGATATCACGACACATAGCATAGGATTCGCCGGAAACAAGGACACAGCCCAACACCACACGACAGGCCCCGAACTCCCAGCCTCTAGAGCCAGTAACGTACACACCACTTCACCTCCCGAGCCCCCAATGGTGATACTAGACGACAAAGGGAACACTTGGGATAAGACTGCCAATTTGAGGGAAAAACGAGCAGCCCATGGACACCCGTCACGCCGTCACAGAGCCCGCAGATTCGCCCCCATCTCCCCATATATAGGGAAATCAAAACACCGAGTCATCCATGGTCTCCCTATCGACCAGAGACACAAGCCTAAGGAAATGCCATTTAAAACGTTCCAACACCTCGTGACAATACAGGAAGGCCTAGGGCCTATGCTCAGCCTACCCCAATCCATAAGAGAACATTCAGTACACTCCTCCCTGGAAGAAAATTCATGGTACAGGGACATGACAGCCGTAGGGAAAAGGATCTCAAACGAGTCCTGCTATGTGTGTTCACATGTCCCCCATGCAGTTGGTGCAGACAGACTAGTTTTCCCTAAAGAAGTCCCACCACAAACAGTGATGTGCTTGCTACATCTGTACCTTTGCCGCATCGATGGGTTAGTACAGATAGTAGGAGGGGCTAAAATAGTGCTTGGAATTGTAAACACATCAGAATGGGACAACAACAAAGTGATATTCAAGGTCACTTCTGACAAAGGGGACATAAAGCGGATGATACAAGCGAAGTACAAGAGAAATAGACCCAATATGGATCAGCGAGCAAAGTGGTATAGGCAAGCACGTTACATTTCAATATCAACACCCTATGCGGACTGTGACACACAACTACGCCTCCATCACCACACCCACCCGGGGGGGGGTCCCGGGCCCAGACTGTCCATGCCAGAACAGAACGATCCTGGAAGTACAAGCCCGAGTATATTACAACTATGAGTGGAGCGATCCTGACCACATATACTGTAAAGCAGCATCCCTGGGCCCCCCATGGTCTGGCGAAACAGAGTGGGAGGAAAATATTGATTGGGATGTAGAAGATGACTGTGCACAAGTTTGGAAGGAGGCAGGGAGCAGATACACCTGGGGTGGGGACAGACTGTACAAACGTAAAAAAGCATTTAAACTTAAAAATCCTTCTCTTTGCTTCATAGGCAATGGCTCCGTCTCTTTTGGGCGTAACACAGACTGTAACTCTACAATATTCAATTTCGATATGCAGTACGGCACCTCCACCCTGATGGACTACTATTGGGCCTGCGGTGAACACCTGTACCTTCAACTTCCTCCTCAGTGGCTCGGACTGTGCTCATTGGTGACTCTGCATGAGATACATCTGGTGGTACCAGCATCAAACGTCTCCCACATACAATGACAGGTGATGTTACATTCCTGCACCGCCACAGGAGAGCAGCTGAATATTTCGCAACAGAGACACATCGTAACGTTCCCCAAGAATTCCGCCTCTTCAACGAGGCCCAACTATTCTTTGGAGGAGCATTTCCCTTATTTCAAACAAAGGCGAATGCCCGCTGGCTGGAAGTAACCCGGTATGAGGTCATGAAGGCCATCAACAGTACTAGGGATGGGCTCAATGCAATTAGGGAAGAGCTACGTCCCCTCAGACAAATGGTCTTGGAGCACCGTTACTACCTGGACATGCTGACCGCCAAAGAGGGTGGTCTGTGCCACAAAATAGGGAAAGCATGCTGCACGTTCATACCAGGAAACGACGAGGACAACGGATCAATTGCAAGGGCCATTGAGGAGTTGACGAACTTGGGAAAGGAGATGCTCGACGAAGGAGGTGCCCCTGCGGACATTATCCCAGTGAACTGGTTTGACTTTGACTGGATGCCATCCTGGCTAACAGCCATACTGAAACTAGTAATACCTATAGTTGGAATTATGTTGGTTCTGTGTTGCGCCTTTCAGATAGGGAGTCATTGTATTAGAAAATTGAGCACAAAGGCTGTAGGGATAAATTACGTTAGCACAGGGATTTACCAGGCACCAAAATATGAAGATATGGATAGGCCTCCTGGGGATGGGTCTGGAGTACAGGTACCAATGATCGAGTTACCCCCCATCGCCTCACGCCATGGTGTGCCTACGGCACCTCCGCTCCCACCAGCCAGAAATACATATAACAATACATCTGCTGCTGTTCGGTATGAGTGTCTGATCAGTGAGCCAGCCCCAGGCTATACGCAGTGGAGTACCGAGACTGATGAAGGAGCGGCCAGGCAGCAAGGGCAACTCCCCGGTAACATTGAATGCTATGTCAACGACACCCCATGGACTTCGCCGGTAGCCGAGAGACCTCTGCTAGCCAGCAGATATTCAGTTAGGAATGTGTTCATGGTGAATGAACAAGAGGAGGGAGATGATGGAGGGTCTCGAGCCACCATTTAATAAACTTACATGCCATCCCCTAACCTACCCTGACAAGATGAAGTGCTGATGGCCCTATGTCCACTGAGCATAGTGCATACACATAGAAGCCCATAGAACCTGTAAACCCAACATACATAAGCCCAAATAGGAGGCCCAAGGGAAAAGCCCACCGCCCCATGACATCAGTATGTAACATTCAGAAGTTACTAGGCCCGGGGTTTTCAGAGCTTGCATTTCAGTTGCACCAGAAAACACGAGGCAGCCCAAGCCATCAGAAAAACACAGTAATTTTCCACAGTTACAAGGCCATTGCACACCCACACGTAGACAGAAAACCAGCTGGTACAAGTTGGCACATTGTTTATCATCGCTGAAACCCTATTTTTGAAAGTTAGCTTGCTCAAGATAAACCGCAATGTCTGATGAAAACTGCACCTGCCTGGTGGTCCTCGGTCACATGCATTCTGTAGAAAATGTACGTGATCACAACACTTTCTGTTTATACGTTGCGGTCAGGCATGACCTACCAACCGTTGTGCCACCTGGCCACCTAACCCCACCCAAGGTCTTAGAACACATGCGGTTGACCCTTTCCTGTATCCTGGAACACATGCGGTCAAGCCACCTGTTGGCAAATGCGTCAGAAAGTACGTCAGGTCCACCCCTGGTTCCCCATATCAAGATATTTAAGATCCAACACGACAGTTAGAAGGTAGAACTTTTCTGTGCTGTCCACAGGCCTGTTCTCCAGCCGGCTGCCTATCTGATTTGGGACCTTACAGCCTATTTCAGGTGGTACATCCCCCTTTTGGGGATTTTCCTTTATCTCTTGAAGATATTCTTCTTAGCTCTGTATTCCTGATCCACACCCATTCCCTTGCATTTCAGCTTTTAGTAATTAGGTTTTAGAGGATTGTTTGTCTTAAATTAAGGTTGCCTCTGGGCACTATGCTTTCCTAGGATAGCTTCTGCTTCCATCTAAGTTGTCTCAAACGTATTCTTAAGGTCTTAGCCGTAGCACATGTAGCCACTTTGAAATGTTTTAGCTACCTAGATCTTTGTTCACAGACATAGCTTTATTTCAAACGATTATCTGCAAAAAGAATGCATTTCATGAGCATCTAAACCTGCTGAGGGTTTAAATACGCCATATCATTAAGGGATCTCCAACCGATCCATCTTATCATCTATCCTTAGTCAGTATATTGCTTAAGAGTATGTGCTTATGATATTTAAATGCTTTCCCTGGCAGAGTGAAGCCAGGCTTTTGCTGAAGTTTTTAGCCTGAGTAACGTGAATCCTCTTTCATATATTTAGCATGCTTGAGTTAATTAAATAAAATGTGCCACTCCAAAATAAATGCCACTGCGTCATCTCACTTCTTTGTTCCTCATTTCAGTAACTGTCGAGCTGGTGCCTGTGATCACCCACGGAAGGTATTTTGCATTCTTGAGGGGCAGTGACCACGCCCTTGGGGCTCTGATCAAAGATCTCCCTTTCTCAGTTGTCTCCGTCCAAATTCCAGCATGCCGGATAGTGTCACTTTTTTGTGTGCAGTTTCGTGTAGCGCAAACTCGAACCCAAGGTATTGGAGCGCTTTACATGACCACCAGTTAGTTACATTACACAAGGACACATTCATTTTTTTGGTAGGCACGGGGGAGATTAAGTGATTTGCCCAGAATCACAGCATCTTGAACCGATGCCGAGTCTCGAACTTGGTTCCCCGGCGCCAAAGTCGACAGCTCTGGCCGTTATGCCACATCCCTTAACTCTATATACCCATGTCTATAGATGCACTTATATGTTACACCAGATTGAAGAGATAAGAAATACCTCTAATATGAAAATACGTTATTTCCGGCACTATTGAAAGTGTGGCATAGGCTACCACACATGCAGAAATGCGTTCTGGGCATATAAATAATTGCTGGTTTTTCCATTGCGCTTCATAGCAAGCTTGAGATTGTGTGCGAATATGCACTAAATTATATTAACAATACAAACCGCAGTTCTGTCGCATCTAGGTGGTACCCCATTTAATGGCGCTCATTTCTCCATATGCGAACGATGGAATGCTGTGGCTGCCGTGCCAGTATTCGGACTCGTGATCTGCAAGTTTCAGAGGTGATAATTCAATTGACAAAGCCCCTTACTCTTCATAAATGTGCAAGGAAAAAACACTATTTTAATTGACGGGGCCAAGCCATGAAAACAAACAAGGAAACAATAGTTCTACGTAGTTTCGCGCCCCCAGCAATGACCAACAAAAATAGGTAACAGAATACCATATGTATGTTGGGGTTCCATTGGGTAAGAACTGCTGTACCAGTTTTCACTGAGTGGGCCCATGAGGAAAGAAGGGTTAGTATATCATCTACATGTAACTGTATAAGGAGATCTGAACTTCTTAACAGGACACTGAGAGGAGGCAAACAGATCGTGCAGCTGCAAGCACTGTCTGTGTATTTATCTTCCGTCCTCTGATAGCGGGTTTTAACGCTTTAGCTTCATTAACAAACTATGCGTGCTGTGGTAAGGATGGCCACCTCGAATAAAAATATAAACAGGACAAGAATCATCTGTGTATCAAGCAGCACGCACCAGTGATAAATTTGCGGTCAGGGATTCTTACAGCCTAGCTAATGTTCTCAGAGCATAGAGAACATGTGAAATTTGTGTTTGAGCTAAACGATTTAGGTGAAAGACAATGACCACGTTAAACGGGTTTTTATTTTAATCTGAATTAATTCACACAAGATAAACAGACTATAAAGTAAGCGATGACTTATGAGCTTGTTATCTCAACTAACCCTGCGTGCTGTATGTTTATTCAGCAGCAGAAACATTGGTGCTCGTTTAGCGCTGAAGACACCAAGGGGCTGCACTTTTAAAGTTTAATTCCCAAACTGAATCCAAAACATAACAACTGATTACATAGCTGGCCTTTTCAATTTGAATATCAGTACGTACCTACATTTATCTATAATGTGCATTGGCTTTATAAATCAATAATAACTTTAACTTCCTTTCAGTACCTGCAGGATTTCCTTTGAAA
Source organism: Triturus cristatus (assembly GCF_964204655.1). Taxonomy (NCBI): domain Eukaryota; kingdom Metazoa; phylum Chordata; class Amphibia; order Caudata; family Salamandridae; genus Triturus; species Triturus cristatus. Next base: position 429,754,072 of record NC_140580.1, read on the forward strand.
CTGCGGGGCAGATTTACCAATATCTGGCACATCCCTGCATATCAGCAGGGATGCGCCAGTTATTGTGCGCCATGGCTCGGCCACCTCCTCAGCATCCTACCGATGCTGGGTCCCGGGCGGGCACCCCAGGCTTGTCAGCACCCGCGCATAATGTACCCCAGGCCACGTTCCCGGTGTTCAAACATCCCTCGAAGATCTGCGCGACGTTATCTGTGAACAAATGGATTTACGACTAACCAGAACAAGCATTGACATAGCCAATAGGTCTCGCTTTCGAGAGTTTATGCTATTGGCATTGTAAATGACAATGCCTTTTTTTTTTAACCAACACATTAATAAAAGCTCAAACTCTAGTAAATGCGAGACCTAATGCATTGCAAATGCTTGTTTAAGGACTTGGCCCCGAATAGAAGGACTACAATTTATGGATTACAACTAGCAAAAGGATGTGTATCAAAAGCAGTAACGAGTTTCTCAACATAAAATGTAAATCGGTGATCAGCATGTTACTCGATGTGCCCTGCGGCAGCACATTAACTCTCTGTCCCTTTGGGAGTCAAACTGTGCCTAGCAAATACACAGATCTCTCCAGAAGGTGCATTAACGACGAAAATTACCTTACTGTTATTGTTAGCCCTTGAATATTACTGGGCACACCAAAATCGCTGCAGCAGGTTTCATAATCGCATAAAATATTTTGCAAATGCGCCTCTTTGATACCAAACAAGTAAACCAGAACATACTTTCGGTCACAATTGTCCTAGTTGCTTATTTCTTTACCACCGTTTTGTATTTTAATACATGTATACGTTAACTCTCGGAACCAATTTTAAAAACTCCATCCTCTTTTCTCTGCAACACCTGACCTCCGATCCCAAAATTTTTCAGTACGAATACCACACATAAGAAAATGATCATTACTCGCACACTTTTCCGCGAACTTTCTACAGTAAGTCTCAAGCATTCTAACACTAGACCGCAGATTAGTAGGTAACGTCACTTGAAGAAGCCATGTTAGTAGTAGCTGCATCAATCAATGTACTAAGATACAACCTCTGAAATGCCGCTACCCAAGGAATGCAAGCCGAAGGGTGTTTCAGAAACACGTGCAATTGGCGTTAAGTGGAAGGAGGGGTGACGAAATCGCCTACCTCTTACGCCCGAATGGGACCCCATTCTTGTGGTGTCAATAACACTTCACGCGCAGCAAGTTTTTCTGAATCTGAACGCGCTGAAGGGCAAGTGGGTGCAACCGCGGGAGTGTAGTTGATATCGCGAGAGTTGTAGCTGTCTGGGCGCCAATAGGGTGAATCAGTTCAACGTCACTCTTAAAGGCACACAGGAGTCGGACTGCAGTTGGAATCGTCCATTTTCTTCTGCAGGCAGCGAAACCTTTAGTCCGTATTGTTCTGCTTGAAATAAACATCGTTCACGTCCCCTCTTTCTATTAGATATTAAACCAAAGCGTTGCTCGCATGGGTGCCTGTGCCTGCCTTACACGCCTAATCTAATATCAGTTTGTTGCACTGTCTTGGATCCAGCTGAGACCACCGAATGGAAATCGAATGTAGTCTCACGCACCGTGGATGTTGTTTAGGGCAGACTCTTCAAGATGGAAAACTAATGTGTGGCCCAAGCCTGTGTGAGAAACGCGAAGAGCACTACGAAGCAAGGGTTGGCAACTTACATTTTTACTGGCCTTAAATCACGCAGGAAGACCCTCAAGTGCATGGATGAGATAATTTTAATTTTTCAGCGAGTTCCAACCTGGCACTAGAGTTTACATTAGCTCCAGGTTGGAATCAGATGTGGCGCATGCCACCTTTCTAAATAGCAATTGAATTGAAGTAGCTATAAAAACAAGCATTGAAAATGCAACCGGTCTCGCATATGTTTGAGTTAGTGTTGATGGTATTGTAAGTAGCAATTTATTTAGTGCATTTTTATAAAGCGCGGAGATTACCCAAAGGTGTCAGAGCGCTGTACAATAGAGCTAGTTACTTTACAAGAGGACTAAAAATGAAGGGTACACAAACACAAAATCCAACACAGCACACAGGGGTGAGGAATGTACAGGAAAAAATACAAATTTACAACGAAGAGCGAACTTCCAAGAGGGGCCTGAGAATAAAGGGTACACAAACACAAAATCCAACACAGCACGCAGGGGTGAGGGATGCACAGGAAAAAATACAAATTTACAATGAAGAGCGAATTTCCAAGAGGGGCCGGCGTATGAAAGTATTAGTTCTGAAAGTGTCTTTGGAAGAGAAGAGTTTTGAGTTCAGCTTTGAAGATCCGGGTAGAGGAGGTGCGACGGAGCAATGGAGGAAGTGAGTTCCATATTCTCACCGCATTGCCTGAGAAGGATTGCGCCATCGATCTTTCCCTTTTGAAGGCGGGGGGCTCAAGCAGAAGCTTTTCCGCATTACGAGAGGGTCGAGAGCCTCCGGACAATTTCAATTTATTTGCCAGGTAACGAGGGGAGGAATGTGCAAGGCTTTGTGTGTGATGCAGGCAGTTTTGTAAATAGATCTTGCCTCAATCGGAAGCCATCAAAGAGAGGACAGGATAGGAGTGATGTGGTTGCTTCGTTTAGACCCTGAAATGAAGCGAGCTGCTGAATGGAGGATGGATTTGAGAGGGGAGAGGTGGGATTTGGGTAGGCCCGTCAGAAGAGAATTGCAATAATCCAGTCTTGAGAGAACCAGCGATTGTACCAAGGTTTTTAAGTCATTCTCCGGGAAGAACCGACGGATCCCCCATAGAAGGCGCAACTGGTAACGTGCGTTCTTGGCAATAGAGTTGATGTGGGAGATTAAGTTGAGTCTTTTGTCCAGAATGACACCTAGAGATTTAGCGCAGTCGACAATGATGGGTTTGTTGTTGAGCAGGTTCAGCTGATCCATCCACGATTGAACAGGAGGAGGTGAGAGAGAGGTCGAAAGGAGGAGGAATTCAGTTTTGGCGGGATTTAGAATGAGCTAACATCCAGTTGTGGATGGAGTAGAGTCGAGTAAAGAGAGATCGTGTGTGCGGAAGACACCTTGAGGTAGATTTGAGTGTCAATGCCTTTTACCTATGTGTTATGGTACGTATGTGGTGTGTAGTGGAATTATGTGGGTTGGACTGGATTAGTAAGTAGTGTAATTGTGTGGCATGAGATTGTGTGTTGTGACTTGGATTGGATTTGTGTAGTGGAATTATGAAGTATGGTGTGTTGTGGAATTAAATGGATAGTAAATATGTGCTATTAAGTGTGCTGAAATTATGTGGAGTGGGATTATGTGCTATGGAGTGTAATTATGTGAAGTGGTATGTAGTGGAGTTTAATTATATGGTGTGCTGTTGAATTTTGTGGCACAATGGAATTGTGTGGTGTGGATTAGATATATGTGGTGTGTTGTGTAATTGTGTTGTATTATGTGGTTTGGTGTTGAATTATGTGGTATGGATTGCAAATGTTTGGAGTTGAATTGTGTGGTGTGTAACTGTGTGGATAGTTTTACCTGTTTAGTGACGAAAAAGAAGAAATAGGTAGAAGCTAAGCTTCAGATCTGTGTGTTTTAAAAAAAAAAAGAGTTAAAGCTACTGGCATTGTAAATGTCTCTTACCTATATGTTATGAATTGGGAGTGGATGTATGTGATGTGCAGTGGAAGTATGTAGGTTGGATTGGAATTCTTAGTTGTGGCATTGTGTGGCTTGGAATTATGTGGTGTAGAGTGGATTTGTGTAGTGGAATTAGGTGGCATAGTGTGCAGTTCTATTATGTAGATTGTAATTATCTGTTTTTGAGTGTATTGGAATTATGTGTAGTGGGATTGTGTGTAATGGAGTGTAATTATGATGAATTGTATTTTGTGTTGTGGAGTGTTATGTAGTAGAGTTTAATTTGGTGGTGTGATGTTGAATTTTATGGTACGATAAATTATGTGATGTAAATTGAATATCTGTGGTGTGTAGTGGAATTGTGTTGTCGGTGGAATAATGCTGTGTGTTTTATTTATTATGTGCTGTGGAATGGATTTGTGTGGAGTTGAATAGTGTGGCATGGACCAGTGTGGCACAGAGTAATATTATGTTGAGTGGAATTATGTGGCATGGTGTGGAGTGTTTTTATGTGGATTGGTTTGTGGTATAGAGTGGATTTATGTGGGGTATATGTATGTAGTATTGAGTAGTGTGTAATTAGGTGGAGTTGAATTATGTGGTGTTTAGTGGTATTATGTGGATTGTAATTATGTTGCATGGTGAGGATGTATGGATTGGCATTGTATTGAGTGGTGGAGCGCGGAGTGGCGCTGCGTAGATTAGAGCGGTGTGGTGTTGAGTGGAGTGCAGTTGTGTAGCATTATGTGGAGTGTAGTTGGTTGGAGTGGTGTTGCATAGAGTAGAATGGCATTGTGTGGGTAGGAGTGGGATTGCATGAAGTGGTGTGTTGAATGTAGTGGTATTGCAAGAAGTGGCATTGCATTGGTGGTGGTGCATTGATTGACGCTGCGTGGAGTGCAGTTGCTTGGAGTGCAGTTGTGTAGAATGGGGCAGAATTGAGTAAAGTGGAGTGCAGTTGCATGGAGTAGCGCAGAGTGAAGTGGCGTAGAGTGAAGTGGTGTTGCATGTATTGGCATTGTATTGAGTGGTGTTGAGCGTAATGCATTGCATAGAGCTGAGTGGCATGGAGTGGTGCAGAGTGGAGTGCAGTTATGTAGAGTGTAGGGCAGTTGCGTGGAGATAAGCAGAGTGGCATTGAGTGGAGTAAAGCAGCATGGCATGGAGAAAAGTAGAGTGGAGTTGAGTAAAGCAGAGTGGTGTGGAGTGGAGTAAGCAGAATGGCATGGAGTGGAGTAAATCAGAGTTGGGTGGAGTAAAACAGTGGAGTAAAGCAGAGTGGAGTGGAGTAAAGGGGAGTGGAGTAAAGCAGAATGGAGTAAAATGGTGTGGAGTGGAGTAAAGCAGTGACGTGGAATAAAGCAGAGTGACTTTGAGTGGAGTAAAGCAGAGTGACGTGGAATAAAGCAGAGCGGCATGGAGTTAAGCAGAGTGGAGTGGAATAAAGCAGAGTGAAGTAAAGCAAAGAGGAGTGGAATGGAGTAAAGCAGAGTCGAATGGAGCAAGCAGAGTGGCGTGGAGCAAAGCAGAATGGCGTGGAGTAAAGTAGAGTGGTGCGTTAACACACACTTTGTACTTCTTGTTCTTGCTTACGAGAAGCAAGGCTGGCAGTAACTGCGCCTCTTTTACTGCCAGCCTTGCTTCTGGTAAGCAAGGACTACAAGTACAAAGCGCGTGTTTACGCACCACTTGCAGGTTTTCAAAAAAAAAAAAAATGGCATTGTCATATACAATGCCAATAGCTCAAACTCTCGCAAATGCGAGACCTATTGCATTGCAAATGCTTGTTTGTTATTTGTTCAGGGTCAGTGTACAGTTCAACTCAACCTATCTTTTCAAAACTGCTCAATGTATCGGAGCCAAGGTATATTGAGTGTGTGGTCAAGGGTCATACACTCGTTTAAGAATCGACTGGCTCAACGATTATCCCTTGTTCAGCCAGATGTTTAGCCAGAACGTTAGGGGACAGAGTGCCAAAATGTCACTTAAATAAGGCCCTCCCAGTTCCTCATGTACCACCATATTAGACTGGCCACACGGAACACCCAACCAATGCTTCAAAAATGTGTTCTCGGCCACCTGGAGAGCGTCAGTGGTAGTGTGCCCCCATGTTTCGCTCCCATAAGAGGATGTCGCAACACTCTTGGCTTGGTAGATCTTCGGCAAAGCTGCAATGGGTCTATTTCCTAATTTAGAGGCGAAGTTGAAGATGGCCGCATTCACCCTTACCAGATCCCCCTTCTTTCTTTGTTTAAGAGGCCCCCATTTTATTTGATCATCCAGTATGACCCCCAAATATGAAAAAACGTCAGTGTGAGGTACCCTGAATTGAAAACATATTTTTGAGCGTGTCCCCACTTTCATGACGTAAGATTTTGAGTTATTTATAGATAAGTCCCGTTCTGACATGAAGTTGGAGAAGGCATCAATCAGGGTTTGAAGCCCCCTAGCAGTCCTAGATATAAGAACTGCGTCATCCGCATAGAGTAGAACAGGGAGACCACATCGCCCTACATGTGGGTAATCTACCCCTGTTGATAAGAGGGCCTTATCCAGGTCATTGATATAAAGATTAAACAGGAATGGGGCCAAGATACATCCTTGGCGTACACCTCTTTTTATATCAAAATTCTGGGACACACATAAATCCTGCGAGAATCTAACGTTGGCCTTAGTTGCCCTGTGAAGATCTTCTAAAAAATTGACGATATTACTGTCTACCCCGATATCTTTAATGGACTGCCACAGTTTAGCCCTGTTCACGCGGTCAAATGCGGAAGATACGTCCATGAAAGCTAGGTAGAGGGTGCCGGAACGTGCAACCGTGTATTTATTGAGAATCATGGTAAGATTAAGGCACTGGGCCATGGTGGACCGGCCTGGGTGGAACCCGTACTGTACATCTGAGTGTATCTCATGTTCCTCGGCCCAGGTGGACAGTTTATCTAAAAGCACACAGCCCACCACCTTGACCACCGAATCAAAAAGAGAGTTTGGACCATAACAGTGTGTACTGTCACAGTCGCCCTTTTTAAAAACTGGTTCTATAGTCGAGATAGCCCAGGACTTAGGGCATCCATTCTTTGCCGCCGCATTAATTACGGCAGGCAGGACCGGAGCCCAAAAAGTTGGGTCAGATTTAAATAGGTCCGGAGGGATACCGTCGAGTCCCGGAGCTTTATTACTTGTTAGACCAGCGATACCCCCCTCAACCTCCCCAACCCAAAGGATAGAACGGGGGTATTTACCTCTCGATCTGTCTGGCAGATAGACTCTGGTGGGCACTCAAAACATGGTTTTAAAATTGAGCACCCACTCATCCTCGGTAATGCGGGCACCCAATGTGCTGCCTTCGTCATGGTCTAAAAACGGGCTATTAATAATGCTCCAGAATCTAGAGCTGTTCCTCAGAGTACTTGCCTCAGTCAACTCCCTCCACGCTTCCACCTTCAGAACAGACTTGCATCTGGCCAATTTCAGTTTATAGTCTTTACGGCACGCTCTAACCAGGGTCTGGTTTCTCAGACTCCTGTCAAGGGCTTCCCGCAACTTACTTGCCGCCAGCGAGCAGGAGGAGGCAAACCATCTAGGGGTCGGAATGACTATTCTGCGGGCCGGGGCACTTAAAAGGTCGCCTACTTTAGGACAGATAGGGTTGAAAGCAGTGATAACCTCCCCCTGGGATGTACACGACGAGGTACAAAGAGCTAGTTCACTGGCGCAGGATTCTTTTACCGATTTATGGAAAGCATCTGGGGAAAACGGTGTCCACTTTAACCGTCTTCTTCCATCAGTTGGTCTCATTGAACCTTTTATTCCAATTCTTTTAAATGTCATTTAAGGTCCACAAAGTTTAACACATAGAGGATTATGGTCACTATAGGCACTTTCCTGTATAGAGAAACCCCGAAATGAGGATTGTAAAAATGATGAGATTAATATAAAATCTATGAATGTGCCACCGCCTCTCCCTTTAAAGGAAGGGACAGGTGCCTTGCTACAAGGATCCAATAGTGACATAAGGAACATTAGGCAAAATTTGTGGAGGAGATTATTCATAACATCCCCCTCAGTGGAATGTTCAAAGTGGATCTCCTTCACATGTGGGCAACCCAGGTCAGCCAGTCTTGTAGCCCTAGGATCTCCACATAGGTGTATATTAAGATCACCGGTAATCATGAAATTTTGCAGTTCTGCTGTACAATATTGCCTTATAAAAGACCCCAACAGAGTAATATCACACCCACCGCATGATACCGAATTATAAAAATTAATAAGAACCATTTTCTTCGACCCCTTTCCTAAGGCCAGATATTGTGTACATGGGCTTGTCGATGACAGAACCTGTATCTGGCATTCTAGCGCCAAGGAGATATAAATAACAAAGACCACCCTTTGGTCTACCAGCCCTAGAGGGGGAGGCAGGGACAAAAAAGGAATTGTAACCCTCCAAAAATAAACTACAATCCACCAACCATGTTTCCTGCAGACAGATCTGTAAAATTAAGATGAGTCAGGTATGCAGGGTAACGCTTAGTATACAGGTTTATTGAATAAACACCTCAGCCATCAGTCTCAGATCCAAACTGACCACTGAGAATTCCCTTACACAAACAGTATTCCAAGTTCTAAAGAATGTACAGGATGTCAGAGAAAGGAGGAAGACATCACAAGATCACACAAAATTGTTTCACAAATGCCATCCATGTGGGGTCAGAAAACTTATTGGCCAAGCCTGCAACATTCCAAGATAAGACATTATTATCATGTACATGTAGGCCCTCATCGCTTTGCACCAATGAAACCTGCTGGGTTATCGAGTTCTTTGGGGCCATCGGTGGGGGACTACTTGTCAATCACAAGCATCCATCGTAGACAGAGGAATAAACCGATTAAACAATTCCAAGGGTGGGGGACCAAGATTCTGTCGGCATACGGGTCTCTGATTTGAATAAACTGTTGATGGGGAAAAGTTCAGATGACCATTCCTAGCGGATAAAGTTCTCTGCATCGGACTATCAAATGGAACCATATTGGTAGTGTTCATATGAATATACCCTGATTGTTACAGTTTATAGAAGTATCCAAGTGGTAAAGCCACAATGGTTGACTTTAAACCGCCAGGAGCAAAGTGTGAATCCGTAAACAAAATCCTTTCTGCTATGCGAGGCCGGTTAAAATTTACAATAACACAATCCCCATACATGATTTATGAGAGCTACCTATCCAACTGACTCTTCGCACCATGTTGATATTTTTCTCCGCCCTTAGTCCCAGGGTTGTGTTGTGCGATAACCAATATAGAACTTTATTCTTTAACTGGAAAAAGTCCTCCTTCGTACCCTGCGGCAGAGTTAGCACATTCCCCAGTACCACTACATAGGGGGTAGATTCCGGTGGCAGATAAATTACTGGTAGCCGCTGGACGTGGCCTTCCCTTTCCCCCTGAGGCCGTCCACCTGCTGGATAGTTCTCTTTCGGGACATGTGCCTGCGGGGGGAATCTGTCCCTGTTGTTGTGGCTTTCTCTTTTTATTGGTGCTACCTGGCTAGCAGTTACTTGCCCCCCCCCCAGTGGAAGTGGCTGTGGTAGTGGCTGTCCCCTACTATTTTTAGGCAGGCTGTCCAGAGAAAGGGACTCCTATAAAGTACTTTGCCCTGCTTGGATAGCTATCCCTCCCGTGAGTGCAGGTGAAACACAGCGTTTAAGGTCCAATAAGCTATTTTCAATCAGCGTCAGGCGATGCATTATTGGGCCCAATTTAGAGTCCAACCGATTCATCAAGGTTACCTTATTTTTATTTAAGCACTGCCTCAAGGATATCTGTAACAGTTGTCATGCACATACATTTACGTCTCAACAAATTGTGTCGTTGCAATAAAGTATTGACATGACTTCACTTTTTCCTTCACCCTCACTACCCATGAGTCGAATGGCTTCGAGGAGCAGTACATTTTCAACTAACGCTCAAACATATAAACAGTAATATAATATTAATAATCAAGAGAAACAAAATGTACCCACCCCTGTCGCATCCCTCCTCCTGGCAGCGACCGGCAAGTATTGCTGAGTCCTGATAATGTCAATCTAGCAGTGTATCTGTGGCTAGTTTGTAATACACGTAAAATATGGTGTGAGAGGACACTTACGTTGTTGTTGCACTGGGTTGCGATCTGGGCTGTGTGGATGGTGAACTGTGTGTTTTCATCCTCATTTTGCGTTATTGATGCAGGTACTGCAGTCAACATTTGGCCCCATTCAACGTTGTCATACTTAGAGTAAAAACATAACTAGCAACACACTACTCCCAACTTAAGGACCCTTTAGGCCCTTTTTCCTCCAGTATTTTGCTGTTCCCTAGCCTGATACTGTCCCCTTTGCCAGTTGAATGGCAAGTACCCAATACATTGCATGACTGGGTGCCTCCCTACACAGTTGGAATGGTCATGTCTAAATTTACGCTGCGCCCTAGTTCATTTTCCTCAATTAAAGGACCAGCATGCACCATTCTGTGACACTTGTCCCCGTCCTGAGAAACCCACCCCAAACTGGGTGGGACACCCTTGAAAGGGCCAATATGAAATGGGAAGCCCACTTGCTATATGAACCAAGGGGAAAGGCGTCACCCACTGCATCCATTATTCAATATCTACCTCTCCCCATTCTTTTTCTGTATTCACTGCCAACATTTGCCTGAATCTCATACATGTACAAGGCAAAACCACCTGGTCCATCAGTACCCTACGCACCACATCCATGAATTTGAAAAAGTGACGCATTGCTCCAGATGACGTTCATATTAAACAATTGTATATATTAAAGAAGCAGAAGTCCAATTCTTTATCGTGGTGGGAACTCTAGGCCTCATTGCTAACTCCGTTCTTCCTCCTTTGAACCTTCTTTAGCCTAGATTTCCCTGTGTAACAGTTTAAATACATCGATACATTCTCTCTTTCAAATTTTCTCTTTGGTAGCTTGTGTCAAATGTGCCCCCAAAACATAGTGTGTCGAATGTGCCTCCAAAACATAAGACAACTTCTTGTTTTTTACCCTCTCTCCTGTCTTATCCTTGCTTACTGCATTCTTTGCCTTAGCGTCCTCTCCCACTTTATCATCTTTAGTCTTCTCCTTAACTGCCGTACCCACTATATCACTTCCGGGTGGCTTACCTGAAGGCTTAGCTGTCCTCTCCTTACCTGTAGCAGTAGCTGATTCATTTCCTTTTTCAGGACTGCTATCAACCCCCAGAGAAACCACCCATAATATTTTTGGCTCTTTCACCAACTCTTCCCTTATTTCAAGTCACTTTTAACAGCTCCCTACCTCACTGTATGATCCTTGGAACAATTTGCCGTACAAACCCTGCTTTCCTCACCACCTACAACTCATGTATGCGTCCCCTTCTCTTCAAACTTCAAAACACCAACTCTTCACGTTTGGTTAGCTGCACCTCCATCCATCTTTGACAAGACATCCTGTAGTGTCTCTGCAACAATCTACTTGGCTTAATCATCCACAATCTCACCTGCTTCCATTGATTTGTCATTTCTAAAATTTAACTCTAACTTCCATACTCAACCCCTCCACCCAAACCTCCACCCATTCCTGCAGTCGCACTTTGGTATTTCCCCATCTCCAACATTGCCATCAATCATGTATAAGATCCTTCACGTCTTCTTAATAGGAAGGTTGTCCTGGACTTCTCCCTCTCTTAGGCTTCGTGCCCAAAAATCACTCCAGATGTGACTGGGATCAGGAACTTTCTAATGACCTCGTGTCAGTATTGCTGCCGCCTTTCTGCCCAATTTGTAAAAAATTAGCGACACATCACTCCTATTGGTCCCACCAGCTGTCCAAAGCTGTCTCCGTTCTAATTTCTGTGATCTATCCTCAATCCATACCCACAATTGCCTGCCTGATTATCCCTTTAACCCTTTAACCTGTTGAATGCACACTTTCACATATTGACATGTCAACAAAAACAGTAGGCATAACTGCCCTCTTCTCATCTTTCCACCTCTGTACCTTATTTACCATTGGACTGCATTGCTTAATAATAACCTGTATGTTTCTTAACACAGCAGCACAGCCCTAACATCCTTGTCTTGTTTTAGCAATACATGTTTTTGCCACTGAAACCACCCAATTATTTCATCACATCCTTTGTCACTATCTTCCTCTGATACTATTATTGTTTGTAGTTCCCTGTAACTGGAGGTTGCCATATTGGTTGCTACCCACATCCTTTCCTCAAATGTATGATGCTTCATCATGGCCGTAGGCAGGACACCTGCCCCCTCTTTTGCAATGCGTGTTACAGCACTCTCTTCAGCATGCAGGAGGCTGCTCCCTGCCCACAAGCCTCCTTCTTGATAGATGCACTGAACAGTGCTGGTAAACCTCCACTGCTGAAATTGATGGAGGTAAATTCTCTGCCCTGCACACACCCTGCGTCATCATTAGGGTGTTAGTTTGTCTCACTCCCTGCACCTTTGTTTTCAATGTCCTTTTTGCCTTATACTTCGCAACTTTCAGACGTCGCGGTGAGCATGCGATCACTGCTGCTGCTCTCTTTGGGCACCACAAACCAACCCATGCTTGTTCTAAAACCCCCTCCCTCAATAAATCATCCCGAACCTCATCCTGCAGCACTTTCAAGGCTGTGACCACTGTACTGACACCAGCCATGATGACAAATACCCAGTATTAAACCAAATTGCACTTTGACAACCAGCTGCTTTGTCCTAACCAGGGAAAATAATGCCTTACACTAACTGCTCCTAGCTGTGATAACGGCCAAAGAGGTGGCACCAGACCACCCCATTTGCGTGAAATGCCTGGGGAAAGGGCCACACAGCCCCCTCCCCTTCATGAAATCAGCCTGGTGATAGCCTCTGCGGCCCAGGCACAATTATATTTTTTGGATCCCGCAAGAGTATCGCTGAATTGCAGCATTTTTTAAAGATTTATTGGGGGGGGGGCTCCAGGGGTTCTGTCGCTCCATTTTTTTTAATTGGTGCTCTTGCAAGAGTATCTCGAGGCTCCTGTAGACTCAACCGTCCAGATATCTATATTTATTTGACACTTCATTTCTCAAAACTACAGAAGGGATTTACACCAGATCACAATCTGCGGACCAAGATCTAGCTTCCTGCCGAATTTGGTGTAATTCCGTTCAGCAGTTTCTGCTGTACCATCTCTTAAAGAAGTCTATGGAAAACGCATGGGGATTTTGCATTTTGGGACCGCCCCATCTTTCTCGCCCGCTGGTTTATGGATTACCACAAACTTTCCAGGAAGGAGCTTAGGTGGATGAACTTTTTGTTTTGGATAGTGTTGTGAAGATATATCAAAAGGGGTCAAAGTTATTAGCAAACCAAAACACACTCTTTCTATGGAAAAACAGACCTAACTATAACTACCTGGTATAGGAGAGATAAATATATATCACTCTCCTATACTGCTTCCTGAGACCGTGTGTACTGAACTTTTTGGGTGTTATGATAGCTGGAATGCTCTGCTGGCATGCCTGCCACTTCCATGGATCCTTGAGTTCCAGAAGGAGAAAGGAGTTAAGAATATATATATATATTCACTGGAAAAAAACTGAAGGTTAAAGGGATGTTATAGTTAGATAAAAATGTCACATAAAACATACCGTTTGAAACCACTGAAATTCCCCAGTTATCGCAAGTAACTGTTCAGGGGAGAGGATGTGGCGTTACAACCAGAGCTTCTGACTTTAGAACTGGGGAACAGATAGTATAAGAGCGTAAGAATGTGCTAGTATTTGTATGAGTAATTAAGCTGGTGTGTGTATAACTGTGTAGGTGAGTAAATGGCAGTGTGATTAATTATTTGCATGACTGACTAGGTGTGTGAGTACCTCTATGGATGAGTGGCGGTGTGTGAGTTTCTATATAGGTGGCTGAGTGCATACCATAGTCCTGTACTGTACAGTGTAAAACTAAGAATCAGTGAGTGGGTATGTAGTTATTGGTGTTGGAGTGTCTATGGTTTTGAGAATGGCAGTCTGTAATTTAGAGTGGGTGTATCAAAGGTTATATTAGGGTGTGAGAAAATGCATCAATTTATCACATGGATGATGTCATCAGTGATGTCACTGACCATGTCATGAGTGATGTAATATGTGACGTCATCAGCAGTGCATTGCGGGGGCGCGAGTTATAGTTAGCTCAACTAACTATAACGGGGGAATTTCTCTAGTTTTGTACGAGTAAATATTGTCCAACTAACTAAAACTTTCCCTAAAACCTATGGTTTTTTCAGTGAATTTCTAAGGTTTTCTAAATGCTAATTTCTAACTATACCGTGCCTGAAACCTATGTTTTTTCAGTGAATATATATATATATATTACCTACTGGCGGTCGCCAGTAGGTAGTTATAGTTAGGACCCTCTTACCATAGGAAATCCGCAACATTCTATTTTGAATAACTTTGGCGCCGGTCGACGAATCCTCGCCAAATTTTCAAAATAGGTGGGGCGCTGCGCTCCGCTCCTACCCTGAAAGTCTCGGGGGGATTCGTCAAGCGGGGGCTGAGATAAAAGGGGGGTCCCAAAACTCGTTTTTCCCATGCATTTTTCCATAGGACCTTTAGACACAGCTACAGCCCGAACGGCTGAACAGAGTTCCTTGAAATTTGGCAGAGAGGTAGTCTACAGGTCAAGGAAGTGCCTTTTGTAGGTTTGGTGTAAATCTGTTCAGTAGATTCTGAGAAAATAGCCTTTAAATCAATATATATATCTGAGCCAGCTTACGGTGCGCTTACGGTGAGCTTACGGTGCGCTTACCGTACGCGTACGGTGACGTGCGCGAGCACGATTCTGATTGGCTGTTAGATCTTAGTAAACATTCGAATCGGTCGAAACCAGGAAGCGGCGGCCGCCATTTTCTCTTTTGCACTCAGTGTGGATTAAAAAACAAAGGACAAAAACATGTAAAGGGGCTGTTTAGACAGCTCGTAAGCACCTAGCCATGTTGAGGGAGTCCCCAAAGATCCCCCAAGGCCAAAAACGGAATTTTAATTTTTTCGATAATTTCGCCGATTACGCTTACCGTACGCGTACGGTAAAAATTATTTAAAAAAAAAAATTATCCATACTCTCCCCACCCCATGTGCAAATGGTGCCTGAAGGGCACCATTTGTGCATGGCATATTACAGATATGAAAAATTAAAATATTACCTTTCACAATGAAGCGCATCATATGTCCTCCATGTGCGCACGGTGCGCGAAGCGCATCGTGCGTACATGGCCCATCTAGCGTAACGTGGGCACGCGGTGCGCGTAGCGCACCGCGTGCCCACCGTGTGGCCCGCCGTGCGGCCCACCGTGCGGCCCACCGTGCGGCCCACCGTGCGGCACTAACTGCGTAAAGTGGGCGCACCGCGTGCTCACTGGCGTAAAGTAACTTAGCATTTAAAAAACCGTACAAATTCACTGAAAAAACCATAGGTTTCACACACGTTATAGTTAGGAATTAGCATTTAAAAAACCTTGCGAATTCACTGAAAAAACCATAGGTTTCACACATGTTATAGTTAGCGGAAATTTTACTGATAAAAAACCAATGAAATTCCCCCGTTATAGTTAGTGCAGGCAACTATAACTCACGCGACCGCAATCTTCTGCTGATGACATATGTGTCTTTATGAAAAAAAAATATTTGTAATATATGTATAGCTAAACATTTATGGAAGAAGACATGGGCAAATAAGTGTCTAAATACAGTATTAGCATCAGCAGAGGATTGCGGTCGCGTGAGTTATAGTTGCCTGCACTAACTATAATGGGGGAATTTCATTGGTTTTTTATCAGTAAAATTTCCGCTAACTATAACGTGTGAAACCTATGGTTTTTTCAGTGAATATATATATATATATATATATATATATATATATATATATATATATATATATATATATATATTCACTGAAACAAACATAGGTTTTAGGCACGTTACAGTTAGCTGGACATTTCACTCGTACAAAACCAGTGAAATTCCCCCATTATAGTTAGATCAGCTAACTATAACTCGCGTGCCTCCAATGCACTGCTGATGACGTCACATATTACATCACTGATGACATGGTCAGTGACATCACTCATGACATCACTGATGACATCTCAAATGACATCACTGATGACATCATCCTTATCATAGAGCGGCAGACCTCCTCTCACCCTAATATAACCTTTGATACACACACTCAAAAATAGAAACCAACATTTTCAAAACAAGACATACCAATACTACTTACAACACACATATTCAGTAATTCCAAGATCTACACACACATCCACTCATTCACCAACAGTCCTATACAGTCAGTCATACATGAACTCACTCATCAAATGTACTCATACACCTATAGCTCCTGTTACACACTAACACTCATCCATAAAGTTACTCACACACATAGTCACACATGCAAAGTATTAAACATCCATTTACTTGCATAAACGGTTAAACACACACCGCCACAATTACTTGAACAGAAACTTACACATACTTACTCTCTTAAATCAACACTTATAAAAAACAAGCCTATTTATACAAGAACACTTCCAATTCCTCCCTCTCTCATGTACTCACTTATATACACAAATACAAATATATACTATTTTAAAACATATGTATTTACTCATAAACACACTATTGAGACAGTCATGCACTCACTAACACACTCATACACACAGCCACTCATACAGTCCTACACACATGCTGTTTTCAACATTGAGTAACTCATTCATACATTTATGTGCTAAGTAATACCCCCACCGAACCATACAGACACTCAAACACTCCTACTGATACTCAAAAACAATCTAATAACCCATATAGACACTCATGTACCTACTCACCAATCCATGCAGCCACCTATACACAAAGTGAGAGACTGATACAGATATGTATATATTACTTACTAACCCATGTATTCACTAACATACAGTTAATCAGTCAGTTATACAATCAATTTTACAACAAAAAAACCATCCATTTAGACACTTACATACCCATTTATTTTGCCATCAACCTTGACATATACATATATAAAACATAGTTAATTTTCAAAAAAAGACACATTCACTGGATGATGTCATCTTAAAACGGCCGTTTTAAGTTGTGAGATTAAGTCCCCTTGAATCCTGAGGGTCCCTAGGGTTCAACTAGCCCACTAGGTACCTCCAGTAAGCACCACAGAGCTGCGTTGCAGAGAGGTGTAAAAAGGGGCACGGCCTGGACCACCTCTCTGCAACGCAGCGCAGTGGCGCTTACTGGAAGCACCTGGTGGGCTAGTTAGCCCCCAAGGACCCTCAGGATTGAAGGGGAATTATTTCCCCAACTTAAAACGCGCCACAGGGCATGTTTGCACACATCACCTCAGGCCCCGCCCCCTCCCTTCCCCAGTGTGTAAACGCCCTGTGGCCATTTTAAGTTGGGAGATTAAGTCCCCTTGAATCCTGAGGGTCCCTAGGGTTCAACTAGCCCACTAGGTACCTCCAGTAAGCACCACAGAGCTGCGTTGCAGAGAGGTGTAAAAAGGGGCACGTCCTGGACCACCTCTCTGCAACGCAGCGCAGTGGCGCTTACTGGAGGCACCTGGTGGGCTAGTTAGCCCCCAAGGACCCTCAGGATTGAAGGGGAATTATTTTGCCACTTAAAACGCACCACAGGGCGTGTTTGCACACATCACCTCAGGCCCCGTCCCCTCCCTTCACCACTGTGTAAACACGCCCTGTGGCCGTTTTAAGTTGGGAGATTAAGTCCTCTTGAATCCTGAGGGTCCCTAGAGTCAAAGTAGCCCACTAGGTACCTCCAGTAAGCACCACAGAGCTGCGTTGCAGAGAGGTGTAAAAAGGGGCGTGGCCTCTGAACACCTCTCTGCAGTGCAGCTCCCTGGCGCATACTGGAGGTACCTGGTGGGCTAGTTGGCCCTCAGGGACCCTCAGTATTGAAGGGGAATTAATTCCCCAACTTACAACTCGCCAGGAGGCGTGTTTGCACAATGGTGCAGGAAGGGGGCGGGGCCTGAGATGCCATGTCTGCAAACACACCCTGTGGCACGTTTTTAGTTGGGGAATTAATTCCTCTTCAATCCTATGGGTCCCTGGGGGCCAACTGGCCCACCAGGTACCTCCAGTATGTGCCAGAGAGCTGCGTTGCAGAGAGGTGTTCAGAGGCCATGCCCCTTTTTACAAGACTCCGTAACGCAGCTCCCTGGCGGTTACTGGAGGTACATGGTGGACTAGTTGGCCCCCAGGGACCCTCAGGATTGAAGAGGAATTAATTCCCCAACTTAAAACACGCCACAGGGTGTGTTTGCACATATGTCACCTCAGGCCCCGCCCCCTCCCTTCACCACTGTGTAAACGCACCCCATGGTGCGTTTTAAGTTGGAGGATTAACTCCTCTTGAATCCTGAGGGTCCCTGGGGCGCAACTAGCTCACCATGTACCTCCATTAAGCGCCACAGAGCTGCGTTGCAGAGAGGTGTCAAAAGGGGCGTGGCCTCAGAACACCTCTCTGCAACGCAGCTCCATGGTGCATACTGGAGGTTCCTGGTGGGCTAGTTGGCCCCCAGGGACCCCCAGTATTCAAGGGGAATTAGTTCCCCATCTGCAATCGCGCCAGGGAACCAGAGATTTCAGGCATAGTTAGAAATTAGCATTTAAAAAACCTTAGAAAAACACTGAAAAAAACATAGGTTTTAGAGAAAGTTATAGTTAGCAGGACATTTCACTCGTACAAAACCAGTGAAATTACCCCGTTATATTTAGTTGAGCTAACTATAACTCGCGCCCCCGCAATGCACTGCTGATGACGTCACATATTATAAGACTCATGACATGGTCAGTGACATCACTGATGACATCACTGATGACATCTCAAATGACATCACTGATGACATCATCCAGTGACTGTGTGTTTCTGTAAAGTTTAAATATGTTTAATATATATAGGGAAAGGCGTATTGAAGAATGAGTGGGTGTATAAGTGTCTGAATGGATGATTTACTAGGTGCATGACTGTCTCTATAAGTGAGTGATTAAATGTATCTTCCCGAATGCATGGGTTAGTGACTAAACTGTGTGAATGTCTGTATCCGTCTGTCTGTTGGTGTGTAAGTGGCTGCATGGGTTTGTGAATAGCTACATATGTGTCTATATGAGTTATTGATAGGTTCTCTGAGTTTCTGCATGGGTTCCTGAGTGTTTGTGTGGGTGGGGTGTGTGTGACTCTGTGTGAGTGGGTGATTCACTGGGTGCATGGTTTCAAGAGTGCATCTGTGATGGACTGTATGGGTGGGTGAGTGTGTATATAGGTGTGTTAGTGAGTGAATGTATATATCAGTGGTACATGTGTGAGTAACTACATATGTGAAAGGCAGTATATATGTGTGTTAGAGTATATAAATGGCTATAAGTGAGAGTGTGTGATTGTGAGAGTGGCTGTATGGATGAGTGTGTGCTTGTATCAGAGATTGTATAAGAGCGTAAGAATGTGCTAGTATTTGTATGAGTAATTAAGCTGGTGTGTGTATAATTGTGTAGGTGAGTAAATGGCAGTGTGATTAATTATTTGCATGACTGGCTAGGTGTCTGAGTACCTCTATGGATGAGTGGCAGTGTGTGAGTGTCTATATAGGTGTATGAGTTCATATGATAGTCCTGTACTGAGTGACCATAAGTATGAGTGACTGTACTGTGACGGTGAGTGAGTGGATGTGTGTTTAAACCTCAGAATCAGTGAGTGGGTATGTAGTTATTGGTGTTGGAGTTTCTATGGTTTTGAGAATGGCAGTCTGTAATTTAGAGTGGGTGTATCAAACATTATATTAGGGTGTGAGAAGATGCATCAATTTATCACATGGATGATGTCATCAGTGATGTCATCAGTGATGTCATTTGATATGTTTTCAGTGATGTCAACAGTGATGTCACTGACCATGTCATGAGTGATGTAATATGTGACGTCATCAGCAGTGCATTGCGGGTGCGCGAGTTATAGTTAGCAGAACTAACTATAACGGAGGAATTTCTATGGTTTTGTATGAGTGAAATGTCCAACTAACTATAACTTTCCCTAAAACCTATTTTTTTCAGTGAATTTCTAAGGTTTTATTAAATGCTAATTCATAAGTATAACATGTCTGAAACCTATGGTTTTTTTCAGTGAATTTTTAAGGTTTTTAATATGCTAATTCCTAACTATAACGTGTCTGAAACCTATGTTATTTTCAGTGAATTTCAAAGCTTTTTAAATTCTAATTTTTAATTATAAAAGTAGTTATCTCTATGTTTTTTGTACAGAATTTGAAGATTTTTTTTTAAATTGTTAATTTGTAAATATAATATTTATTAAACAATATTGTATACTTTTCTGAAAATTGTTTACATTTTTTTTACAAATTAAAACTGAAATACACTGTAATTTGTTTTAAATCTTTTTTTATTTCAATATATTTATATTATTTTCTTTTTTCTAAAAAAAAGAAATTTTGGAGTCGCGCACCCTAAGCGTACCTAACGCGACGGGTGTGCGTATTACAGCCACCATATTGGAAAAGTTGTGAAGGATCCGCATATGTTATGCAACGGGTGCGTGTTTTCCAGTGACGTGATATACGTATAATATTATGTGTTGTGCGCGATAGGTATGCGACTGATGCGCGACTCCTGCTCCCGTTAATTCGCGACACATGCGCATTAGGGTACGTGATGCTTGCGCGGTGGCGGGCATCTCGTGATGTCATATGTGGGGCGCGCTGGGTGCACGACTCCTGTGAAATTTTTTATGTTCTAAAATGATATGTATGTGTCTTTAATATACATATTAGAGCTAGAGATTATCTAAGGTATTCATAAAAATGATATATTTCTACTTATAATAAAGTTATATCACTTTTAAATATATTTTCGCGAACTCGCGTCGGGTGCGTGCTTCATAAGCGCAGGGTGCGCGGATCCCATGTGACCTCCAAAAAAAAGATTTGATTGGTTTATAAAATTTCCCACTGTAACTATTGAAGAACCCTACCCTTTTTCATCATTCTTCTTTGACCATCTTCAGAGAAGCATCTCTTCACCAACTTCAACCTCTTTGTTTTTTTTGGTGTTTTTCTTTTAACTGTGAAGAAAAATGGCATCTGGAGAACACCAGGAAGTGGAAGAATCTTCGGATGAAGAATTCTTGCAGGAGGCACCCAGAAAACAGAGACCAAAATCCATAGTGTGGAAGTTCTTCACCTTTCCACCTGGACAGAAGAAAGTAAATGCCACAAAGGTGACATGTAAAATTTGCGACAGAGTGCTGACAAGAGGCAGTGAAAAAAAAGTACTCATGCTGCACTGCCAGCATGTACAAGCACCTCTGGACAATCCATCCTCTGAATCTTGCTCGGGAGGAGATGAGGAGAGCTGCATTAAATCCACCAGCAGCTGGAGCAAGTACTTCAGGAGTATCAACATCTCAAGCTCCTCCAGTGGATATAAGGTCTGAATTTGCCTTTTTAGAACAGCGCTGCATCAAGTGCAAAAAAATAGTTTGCTACGGAGAGCAGCCGGTGGACGCTATTTGTGCCGCTCAACGCAACCACAACGTTAATTGTTTTAGTTTTTTTTAGTTTTGGAATAATCTTTAATTCCAAAAGTTACGTGTTTATTTATTTTTGTTTTATTGTTTAGTTTCAAGAAAAACACTAAAAAAATACAAAATCGTTGAAAAAATACAAAAAAAAATTAAAACAATAAAAGAAGAAACAAAAAAGTTCTTATCAGAACTACCTTTTCTGGTTAAAAAAAAGAACTACTATTGCATGGTAATGTCTGAAAGTTTGATTGAATATATGTGTAGAGCATGATTGAGTCAAAGAATGCATTAGTAGTGTATGGTTAATTTATAGGGGCAGATCTATGAGGAAGTGCTGCAGTGTAGCACCTCAAGCCCTTTGGCTGCACCGCGCTGCAGCACTTCCGAAGCGCATGGATGCGACATATTTATATGAATATGTTGCATGTCTGTGCTTCCCTCTGCATTAGCGCACAAACTGTAGCCGTGCGCTGGCACAGGCACCCTTGCACCATGGTGCAAAGATGCCTGCGTCATGGGGAGATTGTTCTTGTGCAAGAAGGGACACCTTCCTGTACAAAAACAATCACTAAAGGCATTTTCCTCCTTCAATGTGTGCTGAGGAATGCAGCAAGCATTGAAGGAGGATAAAATGAGGAGAAATGAAAACATTTCTCCTTGTTGCGACTTGCTACGCCACGTCTAGGGTGGTGCAGCATTCACACGCATCTCCAGATTTACAATTTCTTGTAAATCTTGAGATGTGTCTTGTTCCATGGGTGGTCTGTGGGAACATACACAGTAACACCCATGGAATGCCCCTTCAACACAAACTGCTGCGGGTGATGGGGCCGTATTTACAAGGAGAGGAAAAGCTATAAGTGTTTGTGTTTTGGCACAGAGATTTGTTAAGATAATGGTTTTGTCAGGATGATTGCAGGAGTGGACAAACAGTGACATTGTGATTGCTGATCTGCATGGGTACTACCTGGATTTTTGCAAGAGTGAATAAGTAGTCTGCATAGGGTTACGGGACTGCATATATTTTGTACATTTAACTGTAGGGCTGCATGTCTTAATGCCTGATGCATTGTACAGGTGTATGGACTGTGACTGGATAGTGAGAGTGCTGGTAGTTGACAGGAGGGTGAGTTTATAAGTGCTTCTGTTTTGGCACAAAGATTAGATAAGGTGCAAGGATGTCTGTGTCGTGTGGAGAATGTTTTTGTGCAGGAAGGGACACCTTTCTGCACAAAAATAATCACTAAAGGCATTTTTGTCCTTCAATGTGTGCTGTGAAATGCAGCATGCACTGAAAGACGAAAAAAGCGAGGTGTACTTGTATTAGTAGCTAAACCACTCTATAAATACATTACTAGTAATTGGAATGATTACAGTGCTGCAAGTAGAATACATGGTCAATTTATGAGTACTGAGATATTGGCGGAGTGATAGTATAAGAAGATACTGCTGGTATTGGCAGAGTAAAAGGATATGTATAGTGGTGGATAAGTGATGGGGAAGTATATGGAATAGACATGAGGATACCTAAACTGTATAGTTAGACTGCTGTTAGTTAATAATAGGGTAAGTTTATAAGTGCTAGTGTGTTGGCACAGAGATTAGAGAAAGATTTGATTTTGTTATGATGATTGCAGGAGTGGACTGAGAGTAATAGTTTGATTGTGGCACTGCATGAATACTACCTGACTTATTGCAAGTATGAATTAGTACAGAGCTTGAGGTTACGGGCCTCTATACATTGTGCACATTAGACTGTAGCACTGCTTGTCTTAATGCTTGAATCGCTGTACACGTGCATGGATAGTGACTGGATACTTACACTGCTGGTACTTCACTGCAAAGAGACTTTATAAATGCTTGTCTGTTGGCACAGAGATTAGATAAGGACATCCTTCTGACAGTATGATTGCTGGAGTCGACAGAGACTGACAGTCTGATTGGGGCACCAAATGAATACTACCTGCCTTATAGCAAGGGTGAATCAGTACTCTGCTGGGGGTTAGAGGCCTGCATAGATTGCGCACATTTGATTGTAGCACTGCGTGTCTTAATACCTGAGTCATTCTACAAGTGCATGTATAGTAACTGCATACTTACACTGCTGGTAGTTGACTGCAGAGAAAGTTTATAAGTGCTTGCGTGTTGGCACAGAGATTAGATAAGGACATGCTTCTGTCAGGATGAATGCTGGAGTGGAGAGAGACTGACAGGCTGATTTGGGCACTAAATACATACTACCTGGTTATTGTAAGCATGAATCAGTAGTCTGCAGGGGTTAGGAGCCTGCATACATTGCAAACATTTCACTGTACACTATGTGTCTTAATGCCTGAGGCATTCTACAGGTGTATGGACATTGACTAGATAGTGAGAGTGCTGGTAGTTTGCAGGAGGGTGAGTTTTTAAGTGCTTGTGTGTTGGCACAGCGATTAGATAAGGACATGCTTCTGTCAGGATAATTGCAGGAGTGGACAGAGACTGATAGGCTGATTGGGGCACTACATGAATACTACCTGGCTTATTGGAAGGGTGAATCAGTAGCCTGCTGGGGGTTACAGGCCTGCATACATTGGGCACATTTCACAGTAGCACTATGTGTCTTAATGCTTGAGGCATTCTATAAGTGTATGCACAGTGACTAGATAATGAGAGTGCTGGTAGTTGACAGGAGGGTACATTTTTAAGTGCTTGTGTGTTGGCACAGCGATTAGATAAGGACATGCTTCTGTCAGGATAATTGCAGGAGAGAACAGAGACTGTTAGGCTGATTGGGGCACTGCATGAATACTACCTGGCTTATTGCAAGGATGAATCAGTACTGTGCTTGAGGTTACAGGCCTTTATACATTGTGCACATTAGACTGTAGCACTGCATGTCTTAATGCTTAAATCGCTGTACACGTGCATGGATAGTGACTGTATACTTACACTGCTGGTACTTCACTGCAGAGAGACTTTATAAATGCTTGTGTGTTGGCACAGAGATTAGATAAGGACATCCTTCTGACAGTATGATTGCAGGAGTGGACAGAGACTGACAGTCTGATTGGGGCACTAAATGAAAACTCTCTGCCTTATAGCAAGGGTGAATCAGTACTCTGCTGGGGGTTAGAGGCCTGCATAGATTGCGCACATTTGATTGTACACTGCGTGTCTTAATACCTGAGTCATTCTACAAGTGCATGTATAGTAACTGCATACTTATACTGCTGGTAGTTGACTGCAGAGAAAGTTTATAAGTGCCCGTGTGTTGACACAGAGATTAGATAAGGACATGGTTCTGTCAGTATGATTGAACTAGTGGATAGAGACTGACAGTCTGATTGGGGCACTACTTGAATACTACCTGGCTTATTCCAAGGGTGAATGAGTACTCTACTAAGGGTTAAGGGCCTGCATACATTGCACACATTTCACTGTAGCACTATGTATCCTAATGTGTGACGCATTCTACAGGTGTATGGACAGTGACTAGATAGTGAGAGTGCTGGTAGTTGGCAGGAGGGTGAGTTTTTAAGTGCTTGTGTGTTGGCACAGCGATTAGATAACGACATGCTTCTGTCAGGATAATTGCAGGAGTGGACAGAGACTGATAGGCTGATTGGGGCACTGCATGAATACTACCTAGTTATTGCAAGGGTGAATCAGAAGTCTACTGGGGATTACAGGCCTGCATACATTTCACACATTTCACAGTAGCACTAGGTGTCTTAATGCTTGAGGAATTCTATAAGTGTATGCACAGTGACTAGATAGTGAGAGTGCTGGTAGTTGACAGGAGGGTACGTTTGTAAGTGCTCGTGTGTTGGGACAGCGATTAGATAAGGACATGCTTCTGTCAGGATAATTGCAGGAGTGGACAGAGACTGTTAGGCTGATTGGGGCACAGCATGAATACTACCTGGCTATTGCAAGGGTGAATCAGTACTCTGCTGGGAGTTACGGGCCTACATAGATTTTGCACATTTGACTGTAGCACCACTTGTCTTAATGCCTGAGTCATTCTACAAGTGCATAAATACTGAGGGAATAGTTAGAGTGGCGGTAGTTGACAGCTGAGAGACTTTATAAGTGCTTGTGTGTTGCCACAGAAATTAGATAAGAACATGCTTGTATCAGGATGATTACAGGAGTGGACAGAGAATGACAGGTTGACTGGGGCACTACATGAATACAATCTGGCTTATTGCTAGCATGATTCAGTAGTCTGCTTGAGGTTACGAGCCTGCATAGATTGCGCACATTTGACTGTAGCACTGCTTGTCTTAATGCCTGAGTCGCTGTACAAGTGCATGGATAGTGACTAAATACTTACACTGTTGGTAGTTGACTGCAGGGAGAGTTTATATCTGCATGTGTGTTGGCACAGAGATTCGATAAGGATAGGCTTCTGTCAGGATGATTGCAGCAGTGAACAGAGAATGAAAGTCTGATTAGGGCACCAAATGAATACTACCTGCCTTATAGCAAGGGTGAATCACTACTGTGCTGGGTGTTAGGGATCTGCATACATTGCGCACATTTGACTGAAGCACTTCGTGTCTTAACAACTGAGTCATTGTGTAAATTTAGAATTAGGATCTGTAAAAGAGAAGAAAAAATACAGTTATAAAATATAATCTTATAATTTTTACAACAAAATATAATTTTACCATTATATAAGTTATTTAGTGTGCCTTTTTTGCTGTTGTCAGAATATATTGAATTTCACTATTAATAGTGATTTCAATGTTACTCATCACATAACAGCGGGCAAAAAAAACAACAATCAATAAGATTGTTTAAAAAAAACAAATCTGTGTCAAAAATATTTTAAACATAGTCAACTATCTCTGCACATTGCATATAAATAACATCCTCAATAATATAGTATATAATGCAACTCTTGTATATATAAAATGTTTCTTTCTAAGAGAATTTTGTCAATATAATATCAAAGAAGATAAACAATAATTCAATTAACAATTCTTTATAATTTCCATATACTCTAAATGATGTCATTTAAAATATTTGCTGACAGATTATCTCTGAAAACTGCTTAATTTATTGTATTATCTTTCCTGTAGCCCAAATGATATTCCTGAAATCCTTCATACTGAAATTGTCCAAAGTATTGGTATTAATACATATTAACATATTCCCAATAGGCCGAATTATGTTCTTAGAACTTTGGCTTTAAAAATGTTAGGTATGAATTTGGTAATTCCTTAGGCGAACGATATTTAAAAACCAAATGAGCATCATTACAATATGTCCATCCTTTATTGCATTTTAAATAGACTGTGTAATGTCCAGATGTTGTAGAAGGTCCATCGTGGAAAATAATTGCTACTGCTACAAAAGTTCTTCCTGATATTGATAGTTGACTTGCTACAATTTTTTTAATTAAAGTTTTCAATTTGCTTCCATCAGCTGTACAACTTTGTATCATTAAAATTATTTATTGTCCAAATCTTTCTATAAATAATGTTGATAAAATTTCTGATTTGCATTGGCTACACTCCATGTTTTGATTTGCTGCTTTAACTAATTTGTTGAAAGACACTGTTTTACAGTCTGGTATTGTCAAATATATGAAGCCCTCAGTGTCTATGTTAGTGGTAGAAGTAAATCTACAATTTTCACATTCATGTTGCCATTTATAACGAAGTCGAAATAGATTTTCAATTTCTATTCCTTCATCTTCCAATACTGCAAGCATATACATTAGAAATTCCGGAGCATCTTGTTGGACATTCTTTGAAAATTGTGTGGAACCACTACATATATCCAGAAGATTCAGAATATCAGAAACACTTTGGATTTTACTTTTATCAGTTTTAAACTTTTCAAATATAGTATGTCACAAAGAACAAAACCGTTTTTCTCGAAGCTCCATAATTTGCTGTTGCAGATATTCTAAAGAAAATACAACATTTACCACTACATTTGCATAGCAGTTGATACCTGAAATATTTTCTAATTGATATCCAACAATCTCTTCAATAGTCTCCTTGTGCTTTTTGCATGGAATCTCAACATTATCTTGATTTTTTTATTCTCTTTAACTTCACTACAGATATTCTCATATCTCCGTTTTCGACCAACTACACGCTTTTCATATACAGGATATTCACCTAAATTGGGAGCATATAGTCTTCTTAACCGATTATACTCTCTTACACAATTTGAATCTGCACTAATCTTTCTCTCATCAAAATCAATCAAATACAATCCAGATAAAGTTCTTACTCAGGACAAAGCACCATATGCCACACCCTCTTTAAATACAGTACTCCCAATATTTACCAAAGCACTGTCTACACTTAAACCTTGAGATTTATGAATAGTCACCGCATATGCCAAAGAAAGAGGAAACTGTTTCCCACGAACATACAAATCTTTAACTAGCAAAAAACGAGCAGAACAACGACCAATTTGCTTTACTTCTTCAATCTAATCAAATTTGATTTTCAAAGATTCAATCCCATCTCTTTTTTGATAATTAACAAATTCAACCACTTTTCCCATTGCTGCATTTACTAAACCTTTTTCCACATTCAAATTACGCTGTAAAAATGACCCGACAGTTTACACATACATATAAAAAAAAATCTAAACCAGCAGTTTTAGATATCGATTTTTCCAAATTATCCAATTCTGTTTGTAATTTTTCTGTTAAAATAATAATAACTCCTTCATGCTCTATTTTATCAATCGCTTCCATTTTTATTATTGGTTCATTTTCAAGCTTTAAAAGTTCTTCATTGAATGTAGAACACTCTCGCAGTGTTCGCATGAGGCAGATTACTGATTTTTTTCCTGCAGTTTTCTTGTATATTTTTTCAGGAACTATATTTTCATTTGCAAACAAGGTAGTAAGTAGCCGACTTTCCAAAGCTTGTTTGCCATGTACTGTCAATACTCCAATTCTTATATCTTGAAGAATAGTTCCATAGTCTATATCATTTGCCTGTCGCATATTTTTAATAAGTTCTTTGTATTCAAAATATGACCAAATGTTAACGTTTCCAATGCTTCCCAAAGACTTTCTGGTGTCTTCATGCAGAAGTGTCTTAAATACTGGTTGTCCTTTTACAGGAGTAAGTTGAAGTAGATCACCAAAAACTATGACATGTTTTCCTCCAAATAACACATCGTATTCTGTTTTTAAAATTTGCTGCATTCTTAAATGCACAAAGGCAAGCATTAAGTTTGAGACCATGCTCACCTCATCAATAATTAGAAGTTTAATTTTCTTAGTCCGTTGTTTTCTGTAGATAAGCGGTCAAAACTTTAATTAAGAAACTTTTTCCGTCGTCGAACCCCTTATGATGCAGACACTGCGTCGTCAAGCCTTGCAGTCAGGACCTCGGATAAGGGCTGCGTCATTGTCGAACCTTGCAGTCGGACATCAGAGCGGCACTGCATCGTCGTCGAACCTCGCCGTCGATGTCCTGCGTCGTTATCAAGCTGCACAGGGATGCCCTCTGATTGCCACTGCATCAGCGTCAAAGGGCACTGTGTCAGTTTTGATCGGCACAGAGGTGACGATGCAACGATTTTGGAGCAAAACAGAAACAGAACCTACTTCTGAGGCCCAGGACCAGAGGGGCACCTCAGGCAAGGGAGGACTGACAGGTGGCAGAGTCCAGCAGATGAAGCAGATTTGAAGGATGTCTTTGATAACACTAAGACTTCAAGAACAGGGGACAAGCCAGAAAGCCCTTGGAGATACTTGAGTTCAAGGATGTAGCGAACAGGTCCAGTCCTTCTTCCTCTCAGACAAGAAGCAGCAGGCAGCAAGCCAACCAGCCAAGCACGTAGCAACATGGCAGTCCCTCCTACAGCAATCAGCGGGCAGCCGGCCAACACAGCAACATTTTTAGCAAGTGGCAGTCCCTCATGCAGCTTAACAGCACTTCTTCCAGATAGAATGTCCGAGGTTCCAGCAAAGTTCTGATTTCGTGGTTTCAGGTGTCCAGTACTTGTACCCAAATGTGCCTTTGAAGTGGGGGAATCTTCAACGAGGCCTTTGAAGAGTACAAGGTCCCAGCCTTTCCTCACCTGGCTCCAGACTTACCACAGGGGGGTATGCAGCTCTTTGTGTGGGACAGACACAGCCCTATTCAGGTGCAAGTGTCAGCTTCATCCTCCCAATTTACAATAGGAAAGCCCATTGCCTGGTGATGGGCCATCAGGATGCAAATGTCACACCTCTTCTCCCTTTGTGTGACTGTCTAGAGGGACTGCACAAAGCCCAGCTGTCACCCAACCCAGATGTGTATTCAGAGACAGTCGGAAGCATAAAATGGTTAAAGTAAGAAAATGCCAAACTTCTAAAAGTGGCATTTTCAGACTTGCACTCCGACTCCACCATATGTTGTGATTTTAAATTGTGATACCTGAGACACCAAACTCCAACTCTCTATCTTTCTCCAATTAGAATTTACACTTAAGAAATGTTTTAAGGTAATCCCAATGATAACCTATGGGAGAGATAGGTCTTGCAGTAGTGAAAAACAAATTTAACAGTTTTTCACTACCAGGACGAAAAACTCAAAAGTACAAGTCCTACCTCTTAAATACACTGCATCCTGCCCATAGGACTACCTAACGCCTACCTTAGTGGTGGCGTATATGTAAAAATAAGGAAGGTTTGGGCCTGGCAAGTAAGTTAACTTGTCAGGCTGAAATGTCAGTTTAAAACTGTATACACAGGCTCTGAAGTGGCAGGCCTGAGACATGTTTAAAGGGCTACTGAAGTAGGTGGCACAATCAGTGCTGTAGGCCCACTAGTAGCTTTTAATTTACAGGCCCTTGACACATATAGTGCACTTTACTAGGACTTATACGTATATTACATTTGGCAATTGTGGATAAGCCAATGTTACCATGTTTGGAGTACAGAGCATATGCACTTTAGCACTGGTTAGGAGTGGTGAGGAGCCCAGAATCCTAAAACCTGCAAAAATGAAGTCAACAAAACAGGAGGTCAGAAAGCAAAAAGTCAGGGGGAACCACACCAAGGATGCTTGGTCTAACACTAAGGAAAACCAAAAATGGATTCACTCCACTCTTTATAGACTGAGCAAAACTCTGACTGCGCAATGACCTTAAAAGCGCCAAACCAAGTATTTTTTTTTAATGAATAATCTTGACTCCCAGCAACTCACACCAGTATTGAGAAAAAAATAATAGCCTTTCTCCTTTCACTTGTAGATTTTGAATCCAAATGGATTTGCAGTACTGGAAGGTGAGACTTCATGCGAACATATTTACATGCATGCACCTTCACCAGGTGACTGTGCTTTGTGCAAATTGCATCCCCAAGGAAGAATAACTCCAGTGCAGCTGATGGTCAACAAAAAATGCAGGTATGGAGAAGACGCAGCCGAGCAGGACAACAGGAAAACGCACCTCAAGGATAATAGCTGAGTGCACTGCTAAGTATTTTTTAGATTAAGACTCAAAATTACAGGCCCCGCAGTCTTCCCGAGTGCAGCTTATATAGCTGCACTCAAGAAAAATGGCTGCATCCAGCACAGGGGGAAGAGAAAGACTAGACCGAGTCCCCTGCTTCAGCCCTCCTCCCCACTTCCATGTGTTTTGGCTCTGCATCGCGCGGCAGCAGCCGTAACAGTACACCCCTCCCAAGACTCTTGCCACTTGTTTGGGCTTGGCAGGATACTGCACATGATATCTACTAACCAACAGGGGTGCATGCACATACCATGCAGGCTCCCAAGACATATTCTCTGGCCCATAACCCTTCCAGTCAATAAGATAGAACAGGCAACCCCGCACTCTTTTTGAATCCAAGATAGCTTTCATCTCATATTCTGTTTTATCTCCAACCACCACAGGTGGTGGTATAGCATTCAAGTGTGTGCCATCCATTACTGATTTGAGCAAGGGTACGTGAAAAAATAGGTGTACTGGCAATGTAGAGGGCAATTCTAGTTTAAGGGCTACGGAACGGATTACTTTGAAAACCCTGAAGGGACCCATGAATTTGGGCTAAAATGTATTTCGTTCTTTAATACATAAATGCTTTGTATACAATCATACCTGTTTCCCAACTGTGTATAGCTTTCTGCTGTTCTGTGTTTCTAACATATTTTCTATACCTCTTTTGTGCTTGGTGCAAGTTCTTTTGAGCTGCCTAATGTATTTTAATGATGTGTTCTTGAAATTCATGTACAGCAGTACCACTGGAGAAGTTCCTATTTCACTATTCATCATCATGAGGTGAAAACGTTATGTACAGTAAAAGGGAGAAAAACCCAGAGATACCTTTATGGCATTATCCAAATTCTGCAGTCCATAATAATTTCCCACAATTGGAACTGCCTTGTAAGGTTTGCCACCTTATATACTATTCTAGACACTGGTTGACTCTCTTTTGGTCTGGCTACCTGTCTGTGGATGATGGCATGATGAAACTCTCACATTAATGCCAATACGATCGCAGTAGGCTCTCTAAAAATGCAAGATAAACTAAGAACCCCGATTTGAAACAAGGACTGAAGGTACACCAAGTAGTCGAACTATGGCCTGTGTATGAAGACCTCTGCCAATTTTTTGGCTGTATGGAAACCTTTCAAAGGAGTAAAAGCTGCCATCTTAGTTAAATGATCCACTGTAACAATACTGTATTAAATCTTTCTGCTGTGCGTGGCAAATCCACAATGAAATCTAATGCCACAGCTGAGGAGAGACAGGAATAGGCATTAGTAATCCTGTAGGCTCTGCATGCATAATCTTGCCCTGAGCACAAACGGCAGATGTTTCCACAAATCTGTGGATGTCTTTTACCATGTTGGGCCACCAGAAATGTCTAAGTAAAATATCTAGCGGTCTTCTCTCTCCAGAATGAATGGCCAGCTTACTGGAATGCCTCCACACTAGAGGGTGTTCTTATAGACTGGGAGTAGGCAAAAATAAACCCCCTTTTATATAATGTACCTGGTCTTTTTCCTCCCTACCCTCTTGTTCTATGATGGTTTTGCTTTTGTTTGTGCTTTGCTCTTGTTGAACTAGGGTACAAAAATCTGGAGTTTGTACAACTCCCAACATTTATCATTTGTTGTTATATGTGGGGGGTTAAGCAGCCATTCACACGGTTCATAGCCATATCGAGGAAGGGCATCTGCGTTACCATTTTTCTTCCCAGCTTAGGAAGTAATAACAAAATTGTACTTGGAAAAAAACTACTGCTGGGCAGACAAGCTCGACCAGACTTTAAGAACTGTAAATGGCGATATTCTGGAAGCATTGTTACAGTGAGTTGGGCCCCCAATAGGTAATGGTGCCATTCCTCAAATGTAGAGTTAATAGCCAGAAGCTCTCTATCTGCTATGGTATAGTTGACTTTAACTGGACAAAGTTGATGCGAACAGTAAGTAACTGATTGTAACTGCCCAGTGACCTGATGCAGTTCTGACAAAACTCCACCCACCCCTGTTTGAGATACAGCTACCTCCATAATAAAAGACTGATTCAAGCCAGGATGCTGAGAATCGGTTCTGTAATGAATATTTCTTTTAAGGGCTGAAAAACTGTTTCTGCCTCATCATCTCACTGGAAATGAACCACCTTTTTTTAGAAGTCCTGTGATGGGAAAAGACTAAGGTGGTACATTTTATGAACCGCTGATAGAAATTAGCAAAGCCTAAAAACTTTGGACTGCTTTCACAGACTAGGGAGTCTTCCAGATGTTAATAGCCTGAATTTACTTTGGATCCATTCGAATACCCTTCAAAGAGATGATGAAACCTAAACATTAAACCTCTTTGACATAAAAAATGCATTTCTCATATAGACAACTTCACATATACCAATGATTTCTCGCAATACCTCATCGATGAACTATTGAAATGTGGCAAGTGCATTACAAAGGACAAAAGACATAACCAGGTACTCATAGAGGCCCAACTTAGTACGGAAGGCAGTCTTCCATTCGTCACCCTCCCGAACCCATACTAGGTGGTATGCCCCTCTAAGATCTAATTAACTGAAGATTGTGGCCTTCTTTACTCGGTCTAACCAAGATGAAATCAGAGGAAGGGGATACCTATTTTAATTGTGATACAATTAAGGGCCATGCAGTCTACACAGGTCCGGAGCTCTTCTCCTTTCTAAGGGACGGACAATAACAGACACCAGAGAACAAGATTGGCAGATGAAACCAATTTCTTACAGTTTATCCAAATACTTGCATAAGTGTAGATTTTCCTGCTCTGTATAAGTGTATATTCTACTATATGGTAATTTGGCCTCAGGCAGAAGATAAATTCTACTGTTGAAAGGTCTGTGAATGGGTAACATACTTGCTTTCTTTTTATTGAAAATATCCATGAAACTTTGATTTTGTACAGGAACAGTTATGTCGTTACCTCCAATAATAACTTGAGTAAGTTCTTGAGTTGCCTGAGTCTTGTGAAAACAATTTTGCTGGCAGTAGAGAGGTGGAAAGGTTACTGTCCCTGTAGCCCAATTAATGAAAGAATTATGTTGGTATAGCCATCTACCAAAATATCTTGGAGCTGGGGAGAAGATATGATGTCAAAGCTAATGGACACTTGATCATTATCAGCCATCACTAATGTCATTTGTATAGTATGAGAGTCTACCGGGCCTGACAACATTTTTCTACCTTTGACTGTGCAAATGTTTTTGACCTTATCTCTAGGTACAAGACGTGTTCCCCACTCCTTAGCAAAATATGAATTCATGAAATTACCTGTAGCACTAGAATCAATCAATCAGTCTATAGAAATACTGTTGTTCAGTTCTCATTCTAAACATACAGAGATTAGGAAATGTTTGATGGCACGTTATCAGCTAGTATTCCCTAAGTTCACAAAGACCCTTGAATCTGAGCTACCAAGTGATATGGTCTCCACAATTACCGGGCTTAAGAGTTTCCCGTCTATTTTGAGGCTGTAGAGTTATTCCTAGACCTCTCCTTGGGTATACTAGTGCAATCTCTGAGGAAATGTCCTGACCTTCCACACTACAGGCAAAGTTTCTTATCTCTCATCTTTGTCTTTCCTCCTTGGAAAGAGGCCCACAGAATACCCCAATAGGCATGAGTTCTGTCTCTTCTACCACCTTACACTCTACCTTTAACTCTCGGGCTATGTATACACTTGGCTCTATTGTTGCTCGATCAGATTTCCTTTCAACCAATCTTTTATCTAACCTGATGACCAGGTCAATAAGGTAATCGCAGACATCTGGTGGATCTACAACCTGGGCCAATAAATCCTTCAGATCGTCTTGTAAACCCCTATCAAAAAAGGAAGTTCTTGTCTTCTTAGGCCACCCAGATTTAGTCACAAGGCTATTAAAAGTGGTCAAATAAGTGATGTGATCTTTATTCCCTTGATTCAGATTTTACAATTCTGTGTTTAGGGATTGCATAAGGTTATGCTTATCAAATAATTTTCGCATCTCAGTTTTGAATTCCGCATAAACAAGATAGGATCATACCGTTCCAACAGTGGCACTGACCAGGTAGCTGCCATACTCCCAAGATACGAAAGGATGAATGCCTCTCGGAAGTGATCATTTGGAAACGAAGATGGTTTGCACATAAAATGCAATTGCCATTGATTTGAAAAAAGTTGCAAATTTAGATGCGTCGCCATAAAACCTTTCAGGAGGGACCAGTGGAACTACGTGTGGGGCAAGGACCTAAATCAATGGATTAGGTACTCCTTCTCCACCTATTGCATTACCCTTTATGCCTGCCACTGGTGTACTAGTATAAATAGAGGTAAGTGATCTGAGGGTAAACCTTGTGTGTGAGTGTCCTAGAACAAGTCATAACCTTAGGTCTAGTCCCTGTTCTACCATGTAAATCGTCTAACTGTTGCGCAAGCTGACGCGTTTCCGTTTGGGACTGTTGTACTGCCTGTCGTAACTCCTTGGCTTCATTTTGTAGGGTTACTAATGTGTTAATTACGTCCACCAAAGTGGGGTTCTGAGATTCCATCTCGCTCAAACAAGCATGTTAACTTGGGCCTGTAATTCTGTAATTTCTAGGCACAACCAATTCTGCCTAGGCAGTGTAATCTTGTGGGAGTGAGATGTGAGTATCAGAAGCCAACTCCCTATGCCACCCAAGCCCTGCTGCCAGCAGAAATTTGAAGCGACTTCAGGCGAGAACAGCACCCAGGTGAAATGGGAAGTGTAGAAAAGAGAAACAGAAAAACGGCATCCAGGGGTCCCTTCAAGGTAATTGCATCTGTGCACTGCACTGCAGGTTTTCTCAGTGTCTAGAGTCGTGGTACACCTAAAATAATATAATGTGGCTTAGTACACTACACCTTTTACTATGGTGAACATAGCTATACATAGCACATACTAGCTGGTGCAGGTTTTTACCTAAATACTCCCCCTTTCCAACTTTATTTCTAGCAACTGGAATTTTATATATATGTAACTGTTAGAAATGGGGTTCTCTAGTTGGCAGAGGTAGGTACCTTTGTCCAAATAGGGACCCTTCTTCCTAGTCAGGATAAGGGAGTTACACTCCTAAAATAACCCCTGCTCACCTCCTTGGTAGCTTGGCACAAGCAGTCAGGCTTATCTTAGAGGCAGTGTGTAAAGCATTTACACATAACCAACCGTAATACAGTGTAAGCACTACAAAAGGACACCACACCAGTTTAGAAAAATATCCAATATTTTTATATACTTAAGATAAGACCAAAAACGATGAAAATCCACAATACCGTATTTAGAAATCTTCAGTTATCAAAATAACCTTGAAATAAAGTTCCTTGAAGTTGATAGCTCTGTGCGGGGCTATCATGGCGTTGTGAACAAACAAATCCAAACAGTTCTGGGTGACCGCGGCGTCGCGGGCCAGCTACGGTGTCGGGAAGACCCGCGAAACAGTACCTTTAGAACAGTACCTTTAGAAATGCAGGGCATCTGCTGCCTCTTGTTGAGCTCCGAAAGCACGGCGTTCGCAGGCATCGGTTCCGGAGGTCGGTGCAGTAGTCGTCAGGACCTAGAAGTCACACACATTGCAGATCGAACTCCTCGCGATTGAAATCAGGAGCGCTGGCGTCAGTAGGCGTAGGGTGCTGCGGTCCGAAGTGCAGCGGTGCAACGTGCTATGCCCTCAGGTCGTGGTGCGAGCAGCAGCTCGGTGGCGGTGTCTGAGGGTGTCATCGGTGAGACAAGGTTCGCGGTGCGAAGTGGCGCAGTGCTCATCGTGGTGCTGGCAGGTCACGGTGCAGGCAGCGTCGTTGTCTTTGCTGAAGCGCAGTCGTCGGCTGACGAAGTGGTGTCAATGGCGCCGGCATCGGTAAGCCAAGGCTGCAATGTGGGATGAGGACGGTGTGTTGTGTAACTTACGAGCGGTTCCTCAAACCACGGTGCAAGCAGCAGCATCGATTTCGACATTAAGCTACGTCGCCGGGGATACCAAGGCGGCATCGTGAAGCGAGGTGGCGCGAAGTGCGGTGCCCACAGGTCGAGGTACGAGCAGCGGCTTGGTGGCAGCGTCAGATGGCGTAGTCGGTGAGATCAGGGGCGCGATGTCGCGTTGCGGCGGTGCCCTCTGCTGTGCCTTCAGGAAACTGAGTCGGCAGCGGCGTCGTAGATGGCGTGGGGTTGCTTTTTCTTCTGTTGCAGCACAAAACACACCGTCCCCAGTGCTGATGGCAGAAGAACTTGACATCTTTGCTGTTCCTGAGACTTCTTGAACAGGGGGCAAGCTCTACCTCAAGCCCTTGGAGATACTCAAAGAAAGAAGTTGCAGAAAGTTCAGTCCAGTCCTTTCACTGACCAAGACAGAAGCAGCCACTGCAGGCCAACACAGCAAAGCACTCAGCAAAGTGGCAGTTCCTCCTCACAGCTTCTCTAGCTCTTCTTTTTGGCAGTCTTCTTGGTCCAAAAGAGTTCTAAAGTTCAGGGGTTTGGGTCCCACTTTTTATAGCCCCAAATCCTTTGTCCTCTCAGGCAGAGAGTGTCTGTGCCCAGCCAGAACCAGTTCTGCCTTCTCTGGTGTGGCTTCCTGGCAGGAGGTGGAGACGGCATTGTCAGAGGCAGACCAGGCCCATTCAGGTGAAAGGGAATCTCCTCCCCTACTCTAAATGCAGCCCAGGTCTATTCTGCCCTTTCCTGACCCACCTAGACTATCTGGAGCCACTGCTCCTCCCCAGCCCCTGTCATCCAAAACCCAGACAGTCAATCCACAACCCCAGCAGAGGCCTACTGGAAGGCTGAGCAAGAAAATACCTACGTTCTAAAAGTTGTATTTTCAAACATAGAATGTAAAAATCCCCTTCACTAAAGGATGCATCTTTAGATTCTGAACTTTATTTTTCTACCTATGTCCTAGGGCCAGTTATGTTTATAAGATGTTATAAACAAACCCCCCAATCTGTCCTATGGGAACAGGGAGCATTGCAATAGTGAAAAACGAAATTGGAAGTAATTCACTATCAGGACATGCCACACCCACCAGGGCATGTCCTACCTTTTCGCATACACTGCACCCTGCCCACAGGGGTACCTTGGGCCTACCTTAGGGGTGACTGACATGTAAGAAAAGGGAAGGTTAGGGCCTGGCAAGTGGGTACACTTTTCAAGTCGACATGGCAGTCTGAGACTGCACACAGCCTCTACAATGGGAGGGCCGAGTTATATTTACAGGAAGTTTGCGTGGGTGGCACAATCCAGTGCTGCAACCCACTAACAGCATTTGATTTACAGGCCCTGGCACACTCAGTGCACTTTACTAGGGACTGACAAGTAAATCAAATATACCAATCATGAGAACACCAATCCATAACACAGTTTACAACAGGTGCACTTGCACTTTAACACTGATCAGCAGTGAGAAAGTGCGCAGAGACACTAAGCCAGCAAAAAACAGAGTCAAAACCGGGAGGTCAGAAAGCAAAAACTCAGGGGAAACACGCCAAAAGATGGCAAGTATAACAGTAACTGAGTACATGAAAACTGGAAGACCCCGTACCCAATAGTTACCTAAAAAGCAAATAAGCAACGTTTCTAAGGAAAACCAAAAACGGAATCACAGCACTCCTAGGCTGTGCAAAAACTGTGACTGCCCAATGTCCACAAAAGCATGAAACCAAGTCTTTTAGAACCGAATAGTCTTGATCCCCAGTGTTGTGGTGGTGTTGGGCAGGAAGGGTCTGCACGTAAGGGGTACACATAGCAAGTCCCTTACACCTCTACTTTACTCTCGCGTGACTGGGATGCGTGTGTGTTTGTTGGACTACATCTCCCAGCAGCCCGAGGGATAGCAGACAAGAAGGAGTTTTCTGCAGGGCAGGCTATAAGCCCCACCTCTGCACATAACGGGTGGTTGACAATCTTGTTCTTTAGTGTTTGTCAGTTGCGCAGGGTTCCCTGTTGCCTGGCGCCTTCCGTATCGTCTGAATTCCTTAGACTTGTCTTTGCCGACCCTGCAACGCTCTCGCTGGAGTGTGTTTCCTGCTGAGCTCACGCTAGCTCTACCGTGGACAACGTGGCTATCTTCCTTGCCGCATTTCTGCAGTTTGGGCTCGGGGAACTTAACCGCAGTCTCAAGCCTTTTTGTTTTACTCAACGAACCCTTCCAGTAACGAGCGGTGGCCGGAGTCCCATTATCGACCGCATTCCTTTGATTACCGCTGCCTGCCGGTTGTAGGAGATATTACGAGTTCGCTGAAGCAAGCGTTTCCTCGTACCACAGAGACTCCTGGATTTCCGCTTGCTCCTGTGACTGAACAGCGAGCTTTGCCCTGTGTTAGCCTACAGGTAAGTGGTGGAACCCGGCATTCCTTTCACATTATTATTCCGGTTTTGGGTACTGTTATGTTTTTGCTTTCTTTTGCTATACTGCATCTCCTGGAGCCGAGCGTGTATTATTTACCCTTGACTATACCACACTTAAGTGCTTATTGCTGTTGCACCTCAGCCTTCTGGGGGGCGACGCCCTTGGGACTGAACTGCTGGGTGCTCATTAACCCTTCAGGTTCGCTGTGTAAGGTCTGGATGTGAGTACCTTGAGATATTTGTGTGCAAATATAGAAATGAGTATCTACGTTTATATGCCTTTTACATTTCTGTTTCCTCTCTTTCGCACAGGATCTGTCCCACAGGATTCCCTGAAACCCTAGAGACCTGCATATCTACAGTAGGGGTTCGAGACCAGCGAAGTCCAGAGACACTCCGCAGCTTTTCCTATTTTCTACATTCCCCTTTTCCCTGGTACGTTCCCTCACGAAGTAGCGATAGTAAGCACTCTTTTAAGGGGTACGCCAGGGCTTAATTTGTGCCGGTGCTTTCCGGTGCTAAGCACCGGCACTTAATTTTCAGGGCCGGGTCTACCCACGATATCAGTTGTTCACTAAATTTACACGGGTCTCCCGGGTGAAGAGCTGATATTGCACGCGATTGTGTTTACAATAGTAAAAATCGAATGCCGCAGCAGCAGCCCGCTTTATGAGGCACACTGTCACACTCAGATTGAAACTGCCAGGGCCCCAGCCTCCTCGTAAATGACAGGTCACTCTAATCAAGGCTGTGGACTGCACGCACTGCTACTGCTGGCTTGTGATGATTGCAGCTGAGTTACGGGCTTCTATCAGGCTGACTGCGCTCACAGCACTGCGGCTACAATGTATTCTGATGCCCCTCCCACGGCGCCGCTGAGGCGGGATGTAAAGCAAAGTCTGCCCACTGCCCTGCGGGGGGAGGGGGGACGTCACCTCCGGTCCTGTTGCCAAAGCGGGAAGTTTGCAGAGAAGGCAGCTGGCTACAAGATGCGTTTGGGTACGGGCCTACGGGGAGTGAAGGAAAGATAGGAAGAACTGGGGCATGTTCACGAAGAGCCGTCCGTTCAGACATAGCCAAAAAAAATCACATGTAATGTCGGGGCTGGAGGAGGCAATTGGCAGAGCAGAGGAACACATGCAACGCCATAAAACTGGGACAGGAGGCCTGGAGGCGCCCCCCTCCACGAGTTTTACGGTAGGGTCATTAACTTAACTGTGGCTACTGCATACATGTCCACATTTCAGAAGCGCAAAGTGGGAGATTTTATTTAAAAAATCGGGAGAATGGGGCCTTGAATCGGGTTACTGTGATATAT
This sequence comes from Triturus cristatus, assembly GCF_964204655.1. Taxonomy (NCBI): domain Eukaryota; kingdom Metazoa; phylum Chordata; class Amphibia; order Caudata; family Salamandridae; genus Triturus; species Triturus cristatus. Next base: position 429,794,408 of record NC_140580.1, read on the forward strand.
GGGCCTTGGAAGTGTGCAGCTGCAGGATCGGACATTTGAAACGCAAATGCACGTTTTTTTCTTACCTTTCAGAAGCATGGAGCGCAATGGCAGGGCAAGACAGAAATTATACATCTGTACTATGCATCACGCAAGCCAATGTTACCTGCGTAACAAAAAGACCCTCCCATAAACTGGGCCAGATGCCCCCTTTAACCACACCGGGCAGTGTGACCTAAATGCGAGAACAGGCACGGAGTACTGAGAGCAATGCTTGAGTCGAGGGTAGATGTGGTAAACGCCATCTACCCAGGCGCGCAACACCCATTGGACTCACAGGGCTTCAGCCGCACCATCCCCCCCCCCCCCCCCGTCGCGTGTGGCAGCCCGGGACGAGACAGCCTCGCGGTGCACACAGAGCCGCACCCGAGCACTTCACAGGTCTTTAAAAGACCATTTGCATGTTAATGAGGCCTCGCTGTTGTTTCACCCCTTCTAAGAGCCCCTGCAGCTCCACTCTGCCAATGGCTTAAAAGATTCAGCCCCCCCCTGAAATGTTTTCTTAGCCCCCCCCGAAATTTGGCTCTAGTTGCGCCTCTGATCTACCCACTATTTTCAGAGGGTAGACACCGTCTACCCTGCTGCAAAGCTGCCCACTATCAGCAGAGTGCCATGTTACTTTCCAACTTCTCCCGGAATCCTGAAAATAACAGTCTATTACCACCCAGAACCTCTCTTCTTGGTGAGGAGTCCTTGGTCTGCTCACAGCAGCACTGCACGGCTGTCAATGTTGCGTGGCGCAAAAGCGCTACACATGACAGCCCAGCATTACACTTTCAAATAGCCCTTAACCCCCACTACCTTTGCGGCCTGCCTCCTAGTGAATGCCTAAACCAACCAGTGGTCATAACATGCGTCACTGGCTGGCTGTGTATGCATATCTGCAGCCAAGCCCTTGTGCTACTTTGCCCTTTAGTTTAGGGGCTCGCCTCGTTCAGTTTCTTTCCTTGTGTGAGTGACCTGAATCCGCATTTACATTACCTCAGTGCTCCCACTTAAGACACTACCTGTATTCCTTGCCTCGCTTGGTGCCTGGAGTCAGCAGCTCCCCTCTGTGCAGCCTCATTCCTGCGGCCTGCCTCGAGAGCCTCAGACCCTCTGCCTTCTCTGTGCTTTATTGAACACTGGGTAGTTCGAGGGAAAGGGGCCAGTGTTTCCAGATTGGGCTATCTTGTTCCCAGTTGTGCAAGGAAATCAGGGCATAAGTCAAGAGTCCACGCGGGTAGATGGCGTCTATCCACTCTTTTCACAGGGCGGGCGCTGTCTACCCTGCCAAGAGATTGAACCCCACAGAAATATGCTGAACTCATCCTGGTGCAATTTTCTTACACCGGGACATTTTCAGCAGCGTCAGCATGTTGTCTGCTTTTGTTACGAGCAGCAACGTGGAGGCAGGGAGGGGGTCTCGTCAGATTCCCGGTTCGCCCAGGCAGGCAGAGAGAGGGCGATGCAGGTGTTGGGTACTGGCCTGGCAGAGCATACACCACCCCCCACCCCCTCTTGTGTGGCAGGCAGCCCAGGCTGAAACAGCTTCCCGGGTACACACAGCCGCACCCCAGTACTTCACAGGTCTTTAAAAGACCATTTGGATGTGAATGAGACTGATGGTTTTTCACCCCGTCTAGAGACCCTGCATCGCCAATATTGCTGGAAGAATTAGCAGGTTACACAATACCAAGCCCTGTCAGCTGAAACCCCGAGGAATCGGGTTTTTGCTTGCAGGAATCTGGAGGCGGGAGACTAGCCTTGAAATCGGTAGTCTCCCACCTGAATCGAGAGGGTTGGCATGTCTGCTACTGGTTTGAGAGACTCAGGCGCACCGCGCTGGCCTCGCAGCACTGTCTGCTGCTGTTAGTATATTTATTTAACTGAGCAGATGGAAATATTATAAATGTGCGTAACTGTCACAGTATTGTCCTCCAATCATTGGCACTCAACTCCTTTCACTTGACCCACTCTGCTGCCAATGACGTAGGGCACATGTGCCATGGTGTTTCTTAGCACACTGCCGCGTTTCAGGTGGAAATGTTTTTTTTTTTTTTTTGCAGAGTTTTATATAGCGCGACTTGACCCGAATCCAATCAGGTATCAGTGCGCTTTACATAGCAACAGTTCCAGTTATGTTTCAGGAGGACACACATTCATTTTTTATTTTTTTTTTGGGCACGGGGAGATTAAATGATTTGCCCACAATCACAGGATGTTCAGCGTCGTTACCGAGACTCGAACCCAGTTCCTCAGGTCCGAGGTCGAGCGCCCTAGCCGTTAGGCCAACTCCTCTTATACACTAAAAAGGTCAGGTGGTACAAAAAAGGCATTGAGTTATTAGCGCGAGGGGGACACTTGCCCTGTGGCTCGGGTGGCGCTCCTGAGCACTGTCTTCAACAGACACCAGTGCACTGAGTCTGACTGTTAGTGTCTCAGCGCCAGGAGGCCCACAACCTAGAAACCGAGAGAAGCAAAACACCAGCTGCGTCTCAGCTCAGACCTCCTGCGGCGCTGAGCACAACAGCACAGACCTGGATTCGGCTGGTGATTATCAAATTCCAGAGATTTTGAAAGGAAGCTGTGATTGTAATACAAGCTTTCACAGTGCATGTTGGTAGCCTGTGCGCTTGTATACACTATGCAAATACTTCTAAGCAGAGGCTGAAGGGCTAGGTGGAAGTGAGCAGCCTCTGTGAGGTGAATTCAGAAGTGATGCCAGGAGGAGGCCACATATAATAATAATTATCCTTTTATCGTAATGCTAATAACGGATTCCTAGAGTTTCTTGTTGCGCAAATGGGTGCAATTTATGATGTTTATATCATCATCATCATCATCAGCTTTATTTCGACACAATAGTCATAAAAGCACATACATAACAAAAACAGTGAAAGACGAATTGTAAAATATTACAATGAAAAGGCAAACATATGCAAAGGATATTTCATTACCAAAGCATAAATGGGAGATAAGAAATATCTGATAGCACATAGATTATATTAAACATAGGACCAGCAAAATAGGATCAAATAGCGGGCACATTTAGTCTTCTTGTCCTCCACATTGATGCAAGAAATGAGGATACTGCAAACACTATTTGTCTGGATAAATCAGTCTTAAGGACTCTGTAAGCTTCCCTACAGTGTATGAATCCAAGATTCCTACAAATAGGTATAATCCAGTATTTCCTGCTATTCTTATAGGCCGGACAGAAAAACAGTATATGTAAATCAGACTCTGATGCAGCATCGCAGCTAGGACAATTTTCCAGAGTGGAGACTGACCAATTAACTGTGTATGCTCTTACAGGAAGTGTGCCAAATCTCCACTGGATAAATAATTTCCTATTAAGATGGGGTCTAATCTCACTGAGTGCCTCTTCAAAGTGAAAATCATCTTTTGAGGTTAAAAAGTTTTTGGCTAAAGTAGAAGATTGAGATTTTGTAATAGCATTAGCTAATTTAGCCGCATAGTAGATAAAAGTCAATTTTTTAGCGGAAATAGTGAAGCAGGCTGTCGCTGGAGTTGTCCAGAGATCAGAAAGTCCAAGAGCATCAAATTGGGTCCTAATATACTGAAACCAGGGAAATTTGCCTGCACTCTGGAAACTCAATATTTCCGCTAATTCATTCCTATAAGGCTGTAACTCCGGGGTTGTCCACATCCTTCTCCAGAAGATCAAGGGTTTCAGACCGAGGACTTCATCTATAGGACGTACACCTAAGTCAAGTCTTAAAGGAAGTAAAGGAGTGCTTTGAGGAAGTAATAAAAGGTGTCTTAAAAACTTACATTCCGCACGTACAATCTGTGGGCAACATTTCGATCCCCAGAGTTCAGCGCCGTAAGAAATACGACCACGTGCTTGAAGTTTATATATTTCGAGTGGGGGCGCTAGTGGTTTTGCAGATGAAGAGTTATACTACTTCATGATCCCACCAATTGACTGAACTAGCTTTAAACGGGCCTTGGTTTGATGAAGGGCCCAGGAGAATCCTTCATTTAGAGTAAGACCGAGATAGTCGAAGGTATTAACTCTCTCCAAAGTTGTACCACCTATAGAGGGGTTTGGACGTGTTTTAGAAAGTGGGTTGAAAATCATGAATTTAGTTTTCAATGTGTTGATTTCCAGCCCATGATCCAAACAAAATAATTCAAACGCGTCCAATATCCTCTGTAAACCAAAGGGGGATTTTGAAAGCAGGAGGGTATCATCAGCGAACATTATCGCCGGTACCCTGCTGCTGGCTAACTTAGGAGCATCGCTGTCTATAACCTTATCTAGGTAGGTGAAGGCTCCATTAACGTAGAGACAAAATAAAGTAGGGGCCAGTACACATCCTTGCCTGACTCCTTTCTCTACAGCAAATCTTGGAGTAAGTGTTCCAAACTTCCCATGCCTGACTTGAGCAAAATTCGCTTGGTGTAAGCGAATTAAGATATTCAACAGCGAGGCAGGTACACCCAAGTTAGCTAAGACAGTCCATAGCTTTGATCTTGGGACAAGATCAAAAGCCGCCCGCAGGTCGACAAAGACGGTATACAATGATCCCAGCTCAGCATGTACAGTTTTCCAATGTAAAAGCATAAGCCGAAAGATTTGATCTGTCGTAGAGACCTTCTTCCGAAAACCAGCTTGATAGGGACTAAGGATGGAACACTCTTCCATCCAGTCTTGGAGACGATTTAAGATCAAGCGGGCGAAAACATTTTGAGGTACATCTATCAGACTAATCGGCCTGTAATTTACTGGAAGTAGAGGAGAGCCTTTTTTAAAGATGGGAACTATCTCAGCTACGAACCAAGTGGTAGGAATTGCCATGCCATTTAAAATGGCATTAAATAGTGCCGTTAGGTAGGGAGCCCATATTAACGGTTCGTTTTTAAAAAGGTCACCAGGGAGCTTGTCTAGTCCCGGAGCTTTCCCAGTGGGGAGAGTGTTCAAAATATCAACAACTTCATGAACCCCAAACTCTTCCAAAGACTGGAGTGCAACGGGCAACTCTAAACTAACCTCTGTACTCACACCGTCAGAGGGAGGAGCGCAAGCATAGAGCGCTGAAAAATAGGCCTCCCAGACTCCTGCAGCTATGTTGGAAACAACTGCTGGTGTAGGGGCAGACGAACCCGTGTTAACAATTTGCCAAAAAGTTCGCGGGTCATTACATTTAAGTGCCTGCGTTAGTTTAACCCAATTGTCAGTGTCCCAATCTGCTTTAGCATGTGCAATTAGTGTTTTGTATTCCCAACGTCTCTGCTTTATTAACGATTTATTCTTGGTGGATTTCAGTGCAGTCAGGAGTTGGATCTTTGCCTGCCTGCATTGTGCGTTATACCACTTTGGTGGAGCAGAGCTTTTACTTTCCTTAGTCGTTACAGGATTGAACACGCTAGCTAGTATGGTGTTTAACTCAAGGTTCAAATTCTCAAATTTTTTGAGTGTATCCTTGGTGGGATGTAGGAGAGGAAGGTGTCCTACTGCTTCCAATGACGGAATTACCTTTGAGTACAAATCCTGAATTGCACCAGGGATGTTCTCCCATCTCACCCTTCTTCTGTTACTAGATAGGATAAGGCCTGTATCAGAGGTATTCAAATCATTTCCGTTATCAAGGGTTGTGAAAACCTCCTGTAAAGAGAACCATTAAAACAAGGGGTTATGGTCACTATCGGTCCTATGAAGGACCTTAAAATCAAGTACCTTGTCCCAGGAGCGTGTCTCAACAAATATGTAATCCAAAAAGGATTCTTGGCCGGGCTTATTAAAAGTACACTTAGCTGGGGCATCAGAAATAGAACGTCCATTACAAGCCCTAAGAGAAAGTTGCAATGTTAGGGCCGTAATCTAGAGTACTAACGGAGACCAAGCCCTCGGAGGCTTGCCCATTATAGGAGGTATTTTCCAATAATCATCCTCCTCTTGGATGTCAGCGTCTATTATTCCCGGAAGCGGCTCAAAGTGACAGTTAAAGTCGCCTCCTATTAACAGGTTAGAACACTCGGAGAGAGTATTCAGCCAAGACAAAAGTTGGGCAATAGTTTTTGACTCCGCGGTCGGATTCACTGGTCTCGAGTAAACGTTAACCAAAGTAAGGGTAACGTCTTTTGGCCAGGTCAAGATCACACACTGAATATCTGGAGATTCTATATTCACCTCGGTTGCAATGCATCCGAGGTGCGTACGAACCCAGATAGTCAGTCCCCCCGAAGGTCTGCCCCGTCCATGCCACTGTGCTGGAACTGAGAAGGAGGCGAAGCCGCTACGGGAATATAATTCCCTTGCCCATGTTTCTTGGAAGAGGCAGATGTCCATGGAGTCAACAAAGTTGCCCCAGTCCGGGCAGCCCAATTTGTTGGGCAAACCGGCTACATTCCAAGATATTATCCTTAATTTCAGAGGGATGGATAATGAATCTGAAATGACCGTTTGGACATCGCCTCGAGTTGCAGGATCAATAACGCACTGATCAATCAAATTTTCTCCGATGATAGAGTCTGGTAAAGAGCTCACATGGAGAGAATTGTTGATTGGAATTGTAAACAACTCAACCATTGGGGGCCTATTAGTTGTTTTAGGTGGGATTAGATGCTGGTTAATGCTTACTGGGATTGGCAAAAAGGTTTTAGCCAGTCCCAGTCTGGTTACGCATGGGGATAGTGTATTACTATGGTTTGATTTAATTAATGAAATTTGACTATTATCTACAAGTAAGTCAGTGTGAGAGTCCGTAGATTTTAGTCAGTCAATCTCACTTAGACATCTGAACCGGTTACAGTCCCCAAAATACGATAAAGAACCCCCGAAGTCATTGTTAATTGGGTTGTTAGTAGCAAAACCTCTTCGTCCAACCCGTGTCCAGCCTTGATGAGAATCTAAATGCATATTTCTTACATTAGGAGGATAAAAGAAAGCTAGTGGGAAAATCCTAATGGTGGCTGGTAGTTCCCTATGAGGGGAATTTAATATAAAAGAAACAGCACCCCTGTCCCTCTTATTTATAACCACACAGTCCCCATTAATACCTTTCTTTGTTGGTCCCACCCACTGAACCCTTCGGACCATAAGAATTTCACCCCTATATTTTGGTGGGAGTGGTCTATGTTTTGTAAGCCAACATACCACTTTATTCTTAAGTGATACGAAAGATTCCTTTGCGCCCTCTGGAAGTTTGGGAACTCCTGCGAGGACAACAACCAAGGGTGCTGCCTCCGGGGGAAGACTTAAGGTTTGGGATTCTCCCGTGGGTTGAAGGACTATGTTCGTATCCGGGTGCTGTTCTCTCTCTACCCTGGTAGGTTTATTAGGCATTGCCCCTGAAGAGGAGGTAGAAATAGGAGGGTTAGTGGAAAGAGTGGATACCTGGTGATGAGGAAGAGAAAGTTCAGGGACTTGTAAAGATGGTAAGGAACTGGTATCGGGTCGTTCATTATTTAGAGCAATATTTAACTGACCCCTTCCCGCTAAAGATTGAGTAGGGAGAAAATTCAACTCAATAGCCCTTTCCAAATTTGCCAATCGATCTTGTAGGAGATCAATTTTAGTACAGAGGGGATTCAATGCAGATTTAAAGAGGGCCTCTATGTCCTGGACTTGAAAATCCGTCATTGTGCCCATATTAACAGTATTAGTTGCGCTATTAGAATATTGCACAGGGGATACCTGATCAGAATGAATAGCCAATGTAGACTCAGGTTCGTTAACAGCAACAGGAGACCCCGTCGGGTTTACACTGGTCTTACAAGGAGAAACTGAGTGTGTAGTGAAGACAGGTGCCCTATGGACTCTGTTCCTCTTTGGTGGAGGGCCCTTTTTCCTCTTTTGAATTGGCCCCTCCCTAGCGTCTCTGGGGCGCTTCTGGCCAGCCTTAGAATGTTGACTTGGGACAGAAGTAGGGATTGGGCCATTTGCGGGAGATGTCACAGAAAGGATAGAATCAGGAAAGGACTCATTATCTGGGAGAGAATTGGCCTGGGGGTTAGCAGTAGGAGAAATATGCTTACGGGGTCTGAATTCGTTAACAGGCGTTCTTGCGTTAGCAATATGACCCAAAGAAGATCTTTTAGCGTTTTCTATGCCCGTTGAAAGGTGTTTCTCGAGGATAGTTATCTCGTTAGACAACAAAGAGTTAGCTCTAATTATAAAAGAATCTAACGTGCCAGAAACGGAAGCGCTGGGCAGGGGACATTTGCTACGAGTTTCCCTGGCTGACATTCTAGCAATGTACTGGAGATAAAAACAATCAACAAATGTAGGAGAGTAGGGTCTGCTATCCTATGGTCACCCCAAAATTTTTGCTTTTTGCTTCACTGGTTTTTGACATATTGAGGCTGTGGGCCTGCCAATCAGACCCCCAGCCTGCTGTTCTCTCTACTAAATTAAAACTATGCACCCTAGGTGCATAACCAATTGGAAGTGGATCACCCTGTCAGCCCCTGTACCAGTGTACACTAGGTACCCAGGGCATTGGTGTACCCAAGGCCTGCCAAGGGCTGAAGCATGTATTATGCCACCCCAGGCTTGGCCTAACAATTTGACACAACTGGCTGATCACTCAGCTGGGGTAAGTTGGTGTAATCACCTCTTACTTAGGTGTAGTATACCTATACCTAACCTTAAATGGGACACCTGGTAACCTATAAGTCACTCCTATGGCAGGCCTTAACAATCCTGAAGGCAGAGTGCTTGGTTCCATGTGAGATGGTGCTCTGGCATGAGCTGAGCCTGTCTGCAGTGGTCGGAACAACTTCCTTCTACTGTTTCCAGATATCGTCATACCATATACTCTTAAGTGCATTATGAACCTCGCGGTTAAATGCTATCTTTGGTTTGGCTTTATCAAAACATGTCGAGTAAGGTGTCATACGAATTGGAATACTAACCCCTCGCCAATTCTGGCGACGGGGTTAGCATTCCACCCTTCTAGAGGGACACGACATGTACAGTACCTGAAACCCGGGTAAAATCAGACATAGCCTCAGCTCCACAAAATGGATGCTGCCACCACAGACACAAGTCTGCCCTCCTGCTGCTGGGAGTCCTTCCAGCTTGGGAGGTGTGGACAAAGGGTTTCCTGCCAGGGGAGGTGCGTGCACCACCCCAGACAGGATTTTGTGTATTGGTCAGGTAGGGCTTGAAAGAAACCCGACATGCCTGTGGCTCACAAGGAGCCTCGGTGCATATGCCAGTTCAAACCGGTCCTGGGGCACACCAGTCCCGGGCCTGGGGCGAGCTGGACAAAGGATTGGGGGTGTAACCACCCCCCTTCCTGGTCCCACCCATAGGGAGGGACCTAGCAGGTAGTCCGGCCCCTAGAATCCGCTTAAAGGTAGGAGCTGTGTCCTAAGACTTCAGACATCCTGGAATCAACTTAACACTAAGAAGAAGACGGGAACTTCGACGCTCTGCCGCACAGAGGACTGAAGCCAATCTCCCCTGTGGTCAGGGAGTGACCACCTTGCTAACGCAAGCACCATCCAGCGAATCAACGTCTGCTTTGCCGCCGCCTCCCGCCGGAGCCCGAGCCCAGAGACTGACAAGACCTGGACCTCCAGACCTCTCACCGCCCGATCCACAGTCCCTGAAAAGAGGGGACCCGTGGAGGCACCGAGACACGTGGAGCCAGCCATCTTGGAACGACAAGCTGACAAGCGCAACAACCGAGGCTCCCTCCAAGTTGTGCTTTGGGATCTGAGAAGCCCAACACCCGAGCAGCATCTGCACCAAAGGTGAGCCCTCCAGCATCTCCACGATCTGCGTGGGGCCCTTCTGCATTTTGCCACTCGACGCGCCTAACCGGTTGCTGGCCCGCTGGCTAGTAGCCATCTTGGCGACGAACTTCAAGAAATACACCGCTGGTCTGGTTGCTCCAGACTGGCCCTTGCTCCCCTCCAAAGGAGCAGTCCTTCTGACCTTGCTGGTCAGAACCATCAGCTTATTTCATCTCCTACAACAATTGCTTTTGCCAAGGCTTGTTTGCTTCGATCAAGTCGCCGACACCGCCGACAGCGAGAGCCTGCGTGGGACAGCTCGTGAACCGACTCCTGGACGTCGTCGACCTCCAGGGACCACGTGGCTGCAGAGACAAGCTACACCTTTCTTCCTGTTTGCGCCCGACATTGCCTGGTACCCACCTGGTGCCACGCTGGTCACTGGCTAGTGACTGTGAACACTGTCCCCTCTGCTTACAGGTCTTCAACATCTCCGATCCACTCTTGGATCCACTGCATCTCTCCCGGACCGACCGCCTGCAGCATCTTTGTCTTCAGGCTCCACGGAACAGATAGAAGAAACCCGACGCACTTCGAGGCCTATGCACCCGCTTCCTGTGGGTGAGGTAAAGCTGGCACACCTGTGCCCAAGTGTAGTATTACATCTCTAGTGCCTGTGTTCCAAATCTTCAGTTCCTAGTCCATCCGGAAGATCCTCTTTGCAGTAACTTTGTACTTTTTACGCACCCATTGAAACCTATGGGAGCACGCGTGTGACTATTTGCTCTGCACACGCCACCCGTGGACCTCCTGGTCACTAACTGAAGTTAGCTCCTTGTAGTCCCAGCGATTCTAGAGGCCCTAGGCCTTTTTCCTTTTCTGTTCGTGGTACTTATACCCCTATTTTAGTATATGGTTCGAGTGGCCACCAGGGCCTATCCATATAAAGTGCAACTTCTGTGTATTCTGTGATAATCTTGTTTGACGATTTGTGCTCCTGTGCTCATAAAGAGACTAGGGGTTACTTTGAGAAATAAATACATATATATTTTGAATATATATCTATGTGGTGTCCTTTCATTGGTATAAAAGGGGGTTGCATTTGGTAAAACAGCTGGCTTAACACGCATCACGAGTTTAGCCTCAAAGACTGCTTAGCCTACGCTACCACTAGGGCAGCTAGTCCGAAAAGGTTGACTTACAACCACACCATAAGAGTTGCTTGGCATGGTACAAGGTGATCACTTTAACTAGTGAGCATCATATACCAGGCCAACTTCTCACATTGGTGAGCAGCGGTTGGATTTGAGCTTGCTGTGTTTTACCATTGTAATCTCTTGGTTACCAATTGAAAGATCACATAGGTACCTGTAGGTACATATAAAACAAGATTAGATATACATAAGTTCTACTGAACTTAGTTGTTGTAGAGCAAAGGGAGTAGCACACCCTGACTACAACTACTAGATAGGTTTAGTAGGTAAACCCAAGTGTAGGTAGATTGCAACACATCCACCCACACTTAAGAGCAATGGCCGGGGCAGAGGGGTCCACTGTACCCATCTCTGTTGAGAGTGACCCCCAGAGGGCACCATCCAGCTTTGCTACCCTTAACCAGAATGAGCTCAGGCATTTGGCAACTCTTAGAGGCCTTAAACAGCCCAAGAACCCTACCTCTGCTGAGCTCAGAGAACTCTTACAAAATGATGAGAATCAGAGAGAACTCAGGAAAGCTTCCCAGTTAGCCCCCTTAGGGTCAGGAACAGGAGGCCCCCCTTCTGAAGATGCTACAGAGGTACCCAGTTCCAATAGCCATCCCTTAGATGAGAATCATACTACAGGGGAGGAAAGTGGTGAGGATACAGAAAGTAGTGATGATGAAGGGAGAACTAGCCCAGTGCCAAGTGTTATACTTGGCCCAGCTAAACTAAGGCTATTGGGGATTGACAGTGGGTTGACCCCATTGGATCTCCCCAGTGGACTTAACACAGGGCTTGGGAGGCAAAGGAATCGCTCAGGTGACTCCAATGCTTCTCATGGCTCTAGAGGCTCTCAAGGTCACTCCAGGAAAAGGATGACCACCCCTCAGAGGAGGGAACATGAGGCCAGAATGCAGGAAGCCCAGCTGAGGATCAGGAAACAGGAGCTAGAGGTAGCCCTGATGGAAGAAAAACTGAACAAGGCTAGGCAACCTAGAGAGAGTGGGTCTATACCCACTGGTGGCAGCATTGTCCCTAAGGACAAAGATAGGGTCTTTGATAATAGGAACCTGTCTAAGGTTGTGCCCCCCTACAAAAGTGGGGATGACATCCACAAATGGATAACTGCTCTTGAGAGAGCCTGCAAAGTACAGCAGGTTCCTGAAGACCAGTGGGCAGCAATCCTCTGGCTCTCCTTTGAAGGAAGAGGCAGAGACAGTCTCCTCACTGTTAGAGAAGAGGATGTCAGAAATTACAGAGTCCTGAAGAGTGTTCTGGTAGATGGGTTAGGCTTAACCACTGAACAGTACAGGTTAATGTTCAGAGACACCCAAAAGACACAGACTCAGGACTGGTCTGAATATGTTGAATGTGCCACTAAGGCTTTGGAGGGTTGGTTGCTGGGAAGTAAGGTATCTGATTTTACAGGATTGTATAATTTGATGATGAGAGAACAGATTTTAAATAACTGTCAAAACCAGCAACTGCATCAACACTTGGTTGACTCTGATCTGACCTCTCCCCAAGAATTGGGAAAGAAGGCAGACAAATGGGTCAGAACCAGGGTTAAGCAAAAGAACCAGAACCAGGGCCAAGGGGGTGATCAGAAGAAAACAGACCAAAAGGGTGGAGATCAGAAATCTAAAGACCAGAAGTCTTCAACAGGGCCCCAAACTACTGCTAAGGAGGGTGGGTCCCAACAACAGTCCAAAAAGAAGAAAGAAGGTCAAAAGAAACCCTGGTGCAATCATTGCAAGAATACAACTCACTGGACTAGTGATTGCAAAAAGGGTGGAGCCCCCAACACTGTTGCCCCTAAGGCACCTGCTCCCAGTACTACTGTTAGCAGTGTTGGTCCCCAGACAAAGGGTGTAGTGGGAATCACTATGGGAACTGAAGGAGATTCTGACTTAGACAGAACCCTGACACAGGCAGTCTTGATCTGTGATGGGGACATTGATTTGTCCCTGACTGTGAGCCCCAGTAACCTGGGCAAGTACAGACAGACTCCTTTAATTAATGACAAAGTGGCTCAAGCCTACAGGGACACATGTGCCAGTGTCACTATGGTGACACCAGGCTTTGTGGACCCTGGACAGTACATACCAGGTGAGAACTACCTGGTGACCAATGCCAGCAATGCCACTACTTCACATAGTGTGGCAGTTGTTAACTTCTCATGGGGAGGGGTAACTGGCCTCAAAAGGGTTGTGGTTAGTGCAGACCTCCCAGTAGAATGTTTGTTGGGCAATGACCTAGAGAGTTCTCTATGGTCAGAAGTGGAGTACAGGACTCATGCAGAGATGTTAGGTATATCATCACATGTCCTTGCTGTGACCAGGTCACAGGCCAAAAAGTGCCTCACTGAACCTCAGGTCTTGGATCCTGGAACAATGGACCAAGCACCTACCAAGAAGAAGAACAGGAGGGTCAAGGCTGTGCCTTCCCCCCTGCCTCAGAGTGATGATCAGCCTTCCCAGGAAGCTGATCTAGAGGACCCTGAAGGAACTGTCCCTGAAGAGCTTGAACCTGATCAGGTTGAGTTTCTGGGGACAGGGGGACCTTCAAGGGCTGACTTGAGGCAGGCTCAGTTATCCTGTCCCTCTCTTGAACCTCTCAGACAGCTGGCTGCTGCTGAGGCTGCTGGGAATGCTCAAGGTACCCATAAAGTGTATTGGGATGAAGGGCTCCTTTATTCAGAGGCTAGAGACCCCAAGCCTGGTGCTACCAGGAGGTTGGTTATACCTCTGCAATTTAGGGGCTTCCTTCTTACCTTGGCCCATGACATTCCTTTAGCAGGACACTTAGGCCAGAACAAGACTTGGGACAGACTTGTCCCTCACTTTCACTGGCCTCACATGAATGAAGATACAAAGGAGTTTTGTCGCTCCTGTGTTACCTGCCAAGCCAGTGGCAAATCAGGTGGCACAACAAAGGCCCCCCTAATACCACTACCTGTGGTGGGGGTCCCCTTTGAAAGAGTGGGAATAGACCTAGTGGGTCCCATGGATCCTCCCACTGCATCTGGGCACAGATTTATACTGGTGGTAGTGGATCATGCCACCAGGTATCCAGAGGCAATTCCCCTTAGGACCACTACAGCACCTGTTGTGGCCAGGGCCCTGCTGGGAGTATTCTCCAGAGTGGGGTTTCCTAAGGAGGTAGTATCTGACAGAGGTACCAACTTTATGTCAGGATACTTGACAGCTATGTGGAAGGAATGTGGTGTCAACTACAAGTTCACCACCCCTTATCACCCACAATGCAATGGGCTTGTTGAGAGATTCAACAAGACCCTAAAGGGTATGATCAAAGGATTACCTGAAAAGTTCAGGCGAAGATGGGACATCCTTCTACCCTGCCTTCTGTTTGCTTACAGAGAGGTCCCACAAAAAGGAGTTGGCTACAGCCCCTTTGAATTGCTGTTTGGGCACCCTGTGAGAGGCCCACTGTGTTTGGTGAAGGAAGGATGGGAGTTACCTCTCAAAAAGCCTAAGCTAGACATAGTGGACTATGTACTTGGTCTCCGCTCCAGGATGGCTGAGTATATGGAGAAGGCATCCAAAAACCTTGAGGCAAGCCAGGCCTTACAGAAAGCTTGGCATGACCAAAAGGCTGTCTTGGTTGAGTTTCAGCCAGGACAGAAGGTATGGGTGTTGGAGCCAGTGGCCCCAGCAGCACTCCAAGACAAATGGTCTGGACCCCATACAATCCTGGAAAAGAAGGGAGAGGTCACCTACCTGGTCGACCTAGGAACTCCCAGGAGTCCCCACAGGGTACTCCATGTTAACAGGCTTAAAGCATATGTTGACAGGGCAGACATGGGCTTGCTCATGGCTACAGATGAGGGACAGGAGGAAGAGAGTGACCCTCTCCCCGACCTGTTGTCTCAGAACCCTGAAGATGGCACAGTTGAAGGAGTGACCCTTGGAGGCAACCTCACTGCCCATCAGCAGACTGAATGTAGACAGGTTCTACAATCATTTTCACATATGTTTTCCTTGATACCTAGTCAAACTGACTGGTGTACCCATGTGGTGGACACTGGTGACAGTCTGCCTGTAAAGAACAAGCTTTACAGACAACCTGACCACGTCAGGGACTGTATAAAGGCTGAGGTACATAAAATGCTGGAATTAGGTGTCATTGAACCCTCAGAGAGCCCCTGGGCTAGCCCAGTGGTTCTGGTCCCCAAACCTCACACCAAAGATGGCAAGAGAGAGATGAGGTTCTGTGTGGATTACAGAGGACTCAATGCTGTCACCAGGACAGATGCACACCCTATTCCAAGGGCAGATGAGCTCATAGACAAACTAGCTTCTGCAAAGTTTTTGAGCACATTTGACTTAACAGCTGGCTATTGGCAAATCAGATTAGCTGAGGAGTCTAAGGCCAAAACAGCATTCTCAACCCCAGGTGGGCACTACCAGTTTGTGGTGATGCCCTTTGGTCTGAAGAATGCACCTGCCACCTTCCAAAGGCTGGTGAACCAAGTCCTTACTGGGTTGGATGACTTTTGCGCAGCATATCTGGATGACATTGCTGTCTTTAGCTCCACCTGGGAGGATCACCTGATCCACCTGAAGAAGGCTCTTGAGGCTCTGCAAAGGGCAGGCCTCACTATCAAGGCTACTAAGTGCCAGATAGGGCAGAGTAAGGTTGTATATTTGGGCCACCTTGTAGGTGGAGGCCAAGTTCAACCACTGGAGAGTAAGATACAATCCATCAAGGACTGGTCCCCTCCAACCACCCAGACTCAAGTTCGAGCTTTCTTGGGCTTGACTGGGTACTACAGGAAGTTTGTTAAGAACTATGGGTCCATTGTGACTCCTCTTAATGATCTGACATCCAAGAAGATGCCCAAAAAGGTTCAGTGGACAGTAAGCTGTCAAAAGGCATTTGATGACCTGAAGGAGGCCATGTGCTCTGCACCTATCCTGAAAAGTCCTGACTACTCCAAAGAGTTTATTGTCCAAACAGATGCTTCTGAGTTGGGTGTGAGAGCTGTGCTGTCACAACTTAATGTAGATGGTCAAGACCAACCCATTGCTTTTATTAGCAGAAGGTTGACCCCCAGAGAGAAGAATTGGTCAGCTATTGAGAGGGAGGCCTTTGCTGTGGTGTGGGCCCTGAAGAAGCTGAGGCCATACTTGTTTGGCACTCACTTCAAGATTCAGACCGACCATAAGCCCCTCTTGTGGCTAAATCAGATGAAGGGTGAAAACCCCAAACTGCTTAAGTGGTCCATTTCCCTACAGGGGATGGACTTTACAGTGGAGCACCGGCCAGGTACTGACCATGGGAATGCAGATGGTCTCTCCAGGTACTTCCACTTAGGACATGAAGACGAGACTGGTCAAGGCTAGTTTAATGTCCCAGCGTTTGGGGGGGGGGTTGTGTAGGAGAGTAGGGTCTGCTATCCTATGGTCACCCCAAAATTTTTGCTTTTTGCTTCAATGGTTTTTGACATATTGAGGCTGTGGGCCTGCCAATCAGACCCCCAGCCTGCTGTTCTCTCTACTAAATTAAAACTATGCACCCTAGGTGCATAACCAATTGGAAGTGGATCACCCTGTCAGCCCCTGTACCAGTGTACACTAGGTACCCAGGGCATTGGTGTACCCAAGGCCTGCCAAGGGCTGAAGCATGTATTATGCCACCCCAGGCTTGGCCTAACAATTTGACACAACTGGCTGATCACTCAGCTGGGGTAAGTTGGTGTAATCACCTCTTACTTAGGTGTAGTATACCTATACCTAACCTTAAATGGGACACCTGGTAACCTATAAGTCACTCCTATGGCAGGCCTTAACAATCCTGAAGGCAGAGTGCTTGGTTCCATGTGAGATGGTGCTCTGGCATGAGCTGAGCCTGTCTGCAGTGGTCGGAACAACTTCCTTCTACTGTTTCCAGATATCGTCATACCATATACTCTTAAGTGCATTATGAACCTCGCGGTTAAATGCTATCTTTGGTTTGGCTTTATCAAAACATGTCGAGTAAGGTGTCATACGAATTGGAATACTAACCCCTCGCCAATTCTGGCGACGGGGTTAGCATTCCACCCTTCTAGAGGGACACGACATGTACAGTACCTGAAACCCGGGTAAAATCAGACATAGCCTCAGCTCCACAAAATGGATGCTGCCACCACAGACACAAGTCTGCCCTCCTGCTGCTGGGAGTCCTTCCAGCTTGGGAGGTGTGGACAAAGGGTTTCCTGCCAGGGGAGGTGCGTGCACCACCCCAGACAGGATTTTGTGTATTGGTCAGGTAGGGCTTGAAAGAAACCCGACATGCCTGTGGCTCACAAGGAGCCTCGGTGCATATGCCAGTTCAAACCATTCCTGGGGCACACCAGTCCCGGGCCTGGGGCGAGCTGGACAAAGGATTGGGGGTGTAACCACCCCCCTTCCTGGTCCCACCCATAGGGAGGGACCTAGCAGGTAGTCCGGCCCCTAGAATCCGCTTAAAGGTAGGAGCTGTGTCCTAAGACTTCAGACATCCTGGAATCAACTTAACACTAAGAAGAAGACGGGAACTTCGACGCTCTGCCGCACAGAGGACTGAAGCCAATCTCCCCTGTGGTCAGGGAGTGACCACCTTGCTAACGCAAGCACCATCCAGCGAATCAACGTCTGCTTTGCCGCCGCCTCCCGCCGGAGCCCGAGCCCAGAGACTGACAAGACCTGGACCTCCAGACCTCTCACCGCCCGATCCACAGTCCCTGAAAAGAGGGGACCCGTGGAGGCACCGAGACACGTGGAGCCAGCCATCTTGGAACGACTACGACAAGCTGACAAGCGCAACAACCGAGGCTCCCTCCAAGTTGTGCTTTGGGATCTGAGAAGCCCAACACCCGAGCAGCATCTGCACCAAAGGTGAGCCCTCCAGCATCTCCACGATCTGCGTGGGGCCCTTCTGCATTTTGCCACTCGACGCGCCTAACCGGTTGCTGGCCCGCTGGCTAGTAGCCATCTTGGCGACGAACTTCAAGAAATACACCGCTGGTCTGGTTGCTCCAGACTGGCCCTTGCTCCCCTCCAAAGGAGCAGTCCTTCTGACCTTGCTGGTCAGAACCATCAGCTTATTTCATCTCCTACAACAATTGCTTTTGCCAAGGCTTGTTTGCTTCGATCAAGTCGCCGACACCGCCGACAGCGAGAGCCTGCGTGGGACAGCTCGTGAACCGACTCCTGGACGTCGTCGACCTCCAGGGACCACGTGGCTGCAGAGACAAGCTACACCTTTCTTCCTGTTTGCGCCCGACATTGCCTGGTACCCACCTGGTGCCACGCTGGTCACTGGCTAGTGACTGTGAACACTGTCCCCTCTGCTTACAGGTCTTCAACATCT
This sequence comes from Triturus cristatus, assembly GCF_964204655.1. NCBI lineage: Eukaryota > Metazoa > Chordata > Amphibia > Caudata > Salamandridae > Triturus > Triturus cristatus. The sequence goes on from NC_140580.1 coordinate 429,812,695, forward strand.
CCGATCCACTCTTGGATCCACTGCATCTCTCCCGGACCGACCGCCTGCAGCATCTTTGTCTTCAGGCTCCACGGAACAGATAGAAGAAACCCGACGCACTTCGAGGCCTATGCACCCGCTTCCTGTGGGTGAGGTAAAGCTGGCACACCTGTGCCCAAGTGTAGTATTACATCTCTAGTGCCTGTGTTCCAAATCTTCAGTTCCTAGTCCATCCGGAAGATCCTCTTTGCAGTAACTTTGTACTTTTTACGCACCCATTGAAACCTATGGGAGCACGCGTGTGACTATTTGCTCTGCACACGCCACCCGTGGACCTCCTGGTCACTAACTGAAGTTAGCTCCTTGTAGGCCCAGCGATTCTAGAGGCCCTAGGCCTTTTTCCTTTTCTGTTCGTGGTACTTATACCCCTATTTTAGTATATGGTTCAAGTGGCCACCAGGGCCTATCCATATAAAGTGCAACTTCTGTGTATTCTGTGATAATCTTGTTTGACGATTTGTGCTCCTGTGCTCATAAAGAGACTAGGGGTTACTTTGAGAAATAAATACATATATATTTTGAATATATATCTGTGTGGTGTCCTTTCATTGGTATAAAAGGGGGTTGCATTTGGTAAAACAGCTGGCTTAACACGCATCACGAGTTTAGCCTCAAAGACTGCTTAGCCTACGCTACCACTAGGGCAGCTAGTCCGAAAAGGTTGACTGACAACCACACCATAAGGGTTGCTTGGCATGGTACAAGGTGATCACTTTAACTAGTGAGCATCATATACCAGGCCAACTTCTCACAACAAAAAAAAATGAAAAGTACAGTTACAGAAAGCAGCAACAGGGACGAATCATACGACAAACTCAATAGGGGTAGCCCGGTCCGGTCTCATCCGGGCTCGAACGGGCTAAAACGGGCCCGCCCTTGGCCCGGGCTTCGCCCGCGCTGCGGAAGTGCGTGAACGGGATTATAAGGATGGAATAGGGGCGGGTCCGGAGGAAGAGGCGGCAGCAGGAAGGTGGAGGGCTGCTGGGCCTCGCAGTCCTCGAATGCACAAGTCCGTTTGCATCAAACACTCCCACTCGAGCGGCACCCGCGTCGCGGGGACCGCGAGGATTAAAGTGCTAACCAGGGGCGGGTCCGGAGGAAGAGGCGGCAGCAGGAAGGTGGAGGGCTGCTGGGCCTCGCAGTCCTCGAATGCACAAGTCCGTTTGCACCAAACACTCCCACTCGAGCGGCACCCGCGTCGCGGGGACCGCGAGGATTAAAGTGCTAACCAGGGGCGGGTCCGGAGGAAGAGGCGGCAGCAGGAAGGTGGAGGGCTGCTGGGCCTCGCAGTCCTCGAATGCACAAGTCCGTTTGCACCAAACACTCCCACTCAAGCGGCACCGGATGTTTATATGTTTCCGTCGCCATCATTGCCTTAGTTTGCTAACGAGAAACTGTCACTCACTCATAGTCTTGGAAATGCCACTCATAATTGCTCTGAAATTATAGAAAAGTCATACATAGCAATCTAAAACCTTGGCAGCTATGCACGGAGGGCTCTGGCAGGCGGTAGGCTGTGGTGCTCTGGCAGGCGGTGTGGAGGCAGAAGGTAAAAGGCAGCAGCCATCGCCAGTTCTAGCCATAGTCGGCTGAAACTACAGGCTTCAGCCAAACTTCGATCAATTCCAGAAACACACTGAAGCGTTGCCCACTAAGAATGCTTTCAGCCAGGAGCCCTCTTTGCCCGACTGACTGACCTGGGAGGCCCAGATTTCTTTCCCGCTTCAGAAGAGCTGTAAATATCGTTTATATGTCAGGAAAAGTGTCTCATTAATGACCTTAAAAATTGAGCACGATGCCCTTGACCTATTGAGCCCTCTTGTATTCTGGTCCCATGCTCAGCTGGTGATGGGAACCTGAAAGTGTGAGGATGAGGCATTGTTGCCAGTTAGGGCTTAATGTGTGAAAAAAAGAAATGCAGGGGCTCAAAGTTTGTCTTTCGAGACCATTGGGAGAACTTCTGAATGCCAGTGTTGCAAACTACGGAGGCTGTCTGGTCTTGATTCCACCTCATCATGGCTCTTTCTTCACTCTGCATGATTTTCTCTCTCGTGTGTTCTTTTTCAAGCCGGCTTTCTCCCTGTGTCTCTGTTTCCCTACCCTTTTCTTCCGCCATTCAATCTGTTTCACCTCTCTCTCTCCTGCTCTGACTCAAAGTTAGTCTGCTGTTGAACAATAATTCCAGGTCTTCAAAAACGAGGGCTTGTTACCCCCACCTGCAACAACTGGCACAAATTAAGCAGTTCAGTAAGGGCAGCACCCAGCTCTTAATTTCAGCTGGTGTTTTCCGGTGCTCGGTGCCAGTACTTAATTCTCAACACCTGTATTCCGGTACCTATGGAAGTCTGGCACCTAGTGGCGCTGTCTGTCTAATTTTGAGTTAAGCACAGCAACAGATGTTTAATAATTTATTATACATTATATATGAATAATATCTACTGCTCACACCATTTTTATAGCTTTAAGTGACTTGAAATAGTCAGAATTGTCACACTTCTAGGTGAGTGATGTGTACTAGTTGTGTTGGTATTGCTTTTAGCAGTACTGCCAGGGAGGGAAAATGCGTGGTGCAAGCTGCAATGGCCTCCCAAAAAGGGTCCTGACACTTATGTTTTTACAAATTAAGCACTGGTTTACTGTGGCTGGAAGTTAACAACACACCCCGGCTGGATGCCTATATGTTACATTTCGATGGTGTGTGGCCTGGATCATGGATGTTTATGTGTGACATTTCCACGGTTTTTGGCCTAGCCCTGTCCTGGATGCTTATGTGTGACGGATTATGGCATGCTTTCTAGCCTGGACACTTAGGTGTGACATTTCCTTGCTTTCTGGCCTGAGGGTTTAAGTGTGACATTTCCACAGTTTATGGCGTGGGTGCTTGCTTATGTGTGACATTTTCATGGTTTATGGCATGGGTGCTTATGTATAACATTTCCATGCATTCTGGCGTGAGGACATATGTGACATTTTCACGGTTTATGGCTTGCGTGCCAGTTGAGGGTGTGGGTGGAGCCAATAGATGAAGTGGGTGGAGCTAGTGAAGGAAGTGGGTGGAGCCGGGGGAAAGGGGTGTGGCCTCCGACAAACATTTCAGCACCTGCACTTCATATTTTACAAATTAAGCACTGGGGTACGCAGAAGGGAATAGTAGACATCGCTTCTCATCATCATCCCCGCTGGACTGCCTCCAAGGTCAGTGGTGTTTCTATCTGACAGTCCAGACACCCAGTTACTGAACACAATACTGAAGCAACAATAATAGCCTATCTCTTGTAAATTCTGAAAAACACCCTTACAAATGGATTTTTGGTACTGGACGGTGAGAGTTCATGCAAACATATTTACATGCATGCACCTTAGCAACATAGAGGAACAGTCAGCTCTTGGTAAAACTTTATCACTCCTTTCATCTCCGTTGATTCCACTGGGTCGCGGACGCAGGGGGTGCACCGGGTTACAGTGTTTCCTGAAGATGGCATCCCCAAGGGAGACTAACTCAAGTGCAGCTGAAGACCACAAAAATCCAGCCAAACGGGATAATACAGGATAACGGACATCAAAGATAACAGGTGAGTGCACAGGCAAGTATATTTTAAATTGAGGACCAGAATTAAAGGCTCTGCAGTCTTCCCAAGTACAGCTTGTAATGCCGCACTCGAGCTCGAGAACACCTGAACACGTCCAACCCGGATTTCCAAGTTTCTCCCGATGCATGGGAATGCGAAAGTCTAAACTGTCCCTTCCTCACTTCTGAGTACTCTGCCGTCCTCCTTGCTTCCAAGTGTTCGCTGGACCTCATGGCAGCAGCCGTAACAGTGAAGTACTAAAACCAAAGGAAGATCTAGTGAAGTTGATTTGCAAGTTGCCATCCCTGTCAAGCAGGGGAGAGTTGATGAGTTTTTTAAGATGGCTGAATATTATAATAAGGTTATTGAAATATGAAATATTTGCTGATTATTCCATAAATATGAGGAGACTTTTGAAAAACAGTCAAATCTGTGGTCGGAAGAGTCTGATAAGGAGTTCAAGGAAGTGAAAAAGTGTTTAAACAAGGCTCAAAATCTTCAGAGTTTTGATCCAGGGAAATATCTAATTTGGTCACTCATGCCAGCCTTAAAGGTTTAGGTGCTGTTTTAAAGCAAAGAGAAGGTCATTTGGAGAAAAACATTATACGTTAAGAGGTCCGTAACTGAAGCATTCAGTAATTAAAAAAAAGACTCTTGGTCTGTTGTGAAGTTAAGAAAATTTTGGTGGGGTGCTTCATTTGAAATCCATAATGATCACTAACCCCTGAAGGACTTATTTTTAAAGAAGGGGATTGACTGAATTTGTTTTAAAAATTGCAATTGGGTGGCTGCATTACAGGCACTTTTTTTAACATTGAATATATTACCAGCGCCGCTAATAAGATGGCTAATCATTTGGTGAGACTGGTTGATGTCAATTGCAGTGAACAAGATGTTGACTTTGGTGATGGTTTGGATGAGTGCAAGCTTTGTGAAGGGACAGGGGTGTGATAAGTGAAGAGGAATCAAAAAATAAATTATTATAACAAGAAATGATACAGTGCATCAACAAAGGATGGGGCTCAAGAAATTGATGCACTGATGGCTGCAGGAAGCATTGAAATGTCAAAGGAGAACTTATGTGGGCCGGAGATCTTTTTTTTACAAGAAGCAGATCAATATCTCCTACTTGTCCAAGGTCCGTTTTTTATGAATGTCATTTCGAAATTTATAAGACCAAGTAGCGATTATGAGCTTGTTTTTGGTGGCCTGGGATTGGGCATACTAACCAAAATGGCAGTTTTTGAGTGTACAGATTGTAGAAATAGTGACAAAACATGTAAACTTGGAGAGCAGGCAATGGTTTTGAGGAGGTTTCCTGAGAAACCTTAGGAAGATATCTCGCTACACAGAATAGGGCACATCCATTTGGGCACAGTGGCACAATATATTATTGTACACATGAATATGTACTGTAGGTGGCCTGAAATTAAAATTACAGACAGAATAGAAACTAGGACTGTTGTGAAATTTCTGAATAATGGGTTTTGTAGAGAGGGACTTCCGAAATCATTATTGACTGATAATGGTGTACAATTGCTTTCTAGGGAAATTGAGGTGTATCTGCTAAGGAGAGGGATAACGCACACAAAATATGCTTTGTATCACCGAGGCAAATGACATGATAGAAAGGTTCAACGGGGTGATAAAAGAAGCAATACAAATAGACAGATTGAAGGCAACTGGAAAGAATAATTATTTAAAAGTGTAGAGGTATATCGCGGAACTCTTCACAGTGCTACAGGACGTATGCCTTTTGATTTATTCAGGGGCAGAAGACCGGACACCATGTTGTGCCCAGAGTGGTTGGTGGACAAAGGTATTGGTGAAACTACTTCTGGCCTTGAGGAACAAAGAAATTGAATGCAGACTAGCACACAAGAAGTCGTTTAATATCAAAAAGGTACAAAAGAGACTCGTGTTTGAGTAGGTGACTTCGTGACTTTGTGACAATCAAATGCTCTATAAACAAGTGTACTGAGTCTAAATATTCTGGAGCTATGCGTGTTATTGAAGTGTTTAGAAATGCCATGGAAAATGCAGACTGTACAATTTGCAACATGAATAGAGTGTTCTTAGTGAAAACCGGTTGAATTGTTTGGTGAAAGGACAAATGGTGAAGTGACAGGTAATCACATGGTAATAAAAAAGTCAATTCGAAAAGTAGTACCTCCTGCATATCTCAAAGATTATGTTCCATTTTAGATTTCTAAATCAATGTTTACATCTTCTCTATACAGTGTTTCGTTAGAGTACTATATCAATATTTGTATCTTCTCTATGCAATGTTGGTTGTTTTCCAGACTGTCATCTGCTTGTTACATAATGTGATTTGCAGGAGACACATTAAACCTCTACGCTACTTTGATTCAAACTGGGACTAGACAAAACACAGATCTCTCCAGCAAATACGTTAACCTCCAGTTATCTTACCATTATTATTATTCCCCGAGATTTAGCCGACACACAAAGATCTCTGCAGCAGACTCCTTGGTCCCATAACATATTTTAAAATACAGACTTTGCAACCAATTAAGCAGAACAGTTTTACTGACACGGTTCTCCCTGTAGCCAATTTCTTTGTGGAAGCAAAATCTCACTTTTGAATATTGTAATGCGCTCAAATGTACTAATGACAGACCTGCTAAACATGTGACCTCTTTAAATTTGATGTCACTTCTTGTGGGGTCATGGGTTGTGATGCCACTTCCTGTGATGCCATGTGCGATGTATCGCACCATGATGTCACTTGTATACTGCCTAACTTGGTTAGTCCCCCCCCCCCCTTCTTCTTTTAGGACTTGTGCCCTGCACATTTACCATGTTTTAATTCCTTTCGAGCCACAGGGTCATTGGCTAGTGCCGTAAACTGACAATAGTACCTTGGGTTTAACTGTCACCTGCCTTAATTGTCCCCTTCTCTGGACCTCTTTGTAAGTACCATCTGCTCCAATTATAAATACTCCATGGTATACCAACCCTAATTCCCATATTCAATGCGGGTGGGGGATTATTTGCTTGAACCCAGCAGAAGAGGACCCTCGTGGAGGTATGCAATGCTTAACTAGACACTCGCCAAATTACTCTGGAAAAAAAATATACATATATCGAGGATGCAGTGTCTAGCTACATAAACTAAGTAAATCCCCAGCCTTCCTTTGTCACCTCCGTGCTTTGCTCCCTGGAGAGGTGGCCTCCACAAGGCACTCGTTCAGGCATATCTCCCCGCCTTCAGTAAGAGGCGAGACAGACCAAGGGGCACAGAATGCAGAGTGACTGCAAAAAAAGGCCCAATGCACGTCAATTGAGTGCGCAAGACAGCGGACTCCTCGTTGAATAAACAGTCATAAACGAAGGGCTTATAAATAGAGCAAATAGATATGTCCTTTACATGAAAGGAAAAAAGTATATACCACCGAAATTAAATAGCACTAAACGTCTCTTTCCCACGTTAATGACCATGTTGTGGTTGGCGTGTCACACCAACCTGCCCTTCAGTAAAAGGACAATCTCCGAATCAAGAGAACGTCACAAGTTAGTGGAGACATCGTCCTTCCGCTTAAGGAAGGTAGTAATCATAGACAGGAAAGGTAATTGGTAAATACTGCTTTAAAATGCGTGCACGTTTCAGCCATTTTGAGCATGGCACGTTCGTAGTTGAGCAGTCGAATTCTACAACAAAAACACTTGAGTTGTGTAATTTTTAGTTGTTTGCACTTTGAGGCACCAATGATGTAGCTTCTACATACGCTTATCACATGTATTAATTATTACACCGGACTGATTTAAAAGTGTGGGCTGCTTCTAATGTAGCGAACCATGCTTTTCTCTCTGTATCTGCAACTTCCTCGGCTCCGAAGAACCCCTACCGTCGAGGATCTTTAATGAAGTTATTTTTTACTACTAGTATATTATTAAAGTTACCCATTCCCTCCGAAGCTTGTGCAAGGGGGACATGGTGCGAGCAGCGACGGCTGCAGTAGTGGGGCGGGGCCAGGATTTGACGGCTGGACTGCATTTCCCTGCATGCATACCGGTACGAGGTCAAGCAGCCTATAAGTAAAAGCGGAAACAAAAGACGACAAGAGTGCCGGGCTGCTCCGGATAACGCCCCGCGTCAGTGAGTCAGGGGAATCTGCCGAAACTGAAAGAGGAGGAGCCGGTGAGTCACCGATCCTCCATTCCAGTACCGGCGACAGCAGGTCTCGTATCCAGCGCGTCCCGCCGCTGCACCGTCTGCCGGCCTCTCCCATGGCCCTCAAGCGGATACATAAGGTGGGCATTGCAAACATCCTAACAAAAGAGGCGCCAGGGCGAGCTCACTGCCCAGCTCTGCGCCTCTTCCGGGCAGACCGCTAGTGTTGCTTACAAGGCCGCTGTGGAATTAGACCGTGATCACACCTCTATGACTCCTGGACCAACACTTTGCCAGGTGCCCCCGGTAAAGTTTTCCTGTCCCCTCTCTCTGGTTATGGGTTGGGGTGCGCGGGTACCTTCATGACTTGGCCCATTTCTCCCATTCGCCCGCCATATCTCTCTTGCTTCCGCCTCTCGCACTTGAGAACGCGGCCTTGAAACCTGACAGTTGAAAGCTGAAAATCAACGCTACCTTGCTGTTTTAGGCTTCTCTGGCATGTACTATAGTGATTTATCTGACTATCCCGTATACTTTCACATATAACCCATAAAGCAGGAACTAACGAAAAGAACACTCGCCCCAAACACACCCATATATGGTAGTTGTCTAATAAATAAGTGGCACAGGAAGCTGGAATAAGACCTGAATGCCTAAGCAGGGGCGGTGTTCGTCTACCTGCCTGTATTTACTAGACTGTAGGAAAGTCGAGATCTGTCGGCGCCTAAAAGCCGTGTAAATGGCAGACGTGCTATATGTAAACTGTATAGCATAAAACCCATACCGTGAGAGTAATATTTTGTTATTTAATGCCTTTTAGCTTGTCATACCTTTGAGCAAGCACGTCTGTTTACTGATACTGTGTTTAACTTTTCACATCGGTAATGGCTCAAATATGTGCGCATGCAAAGTCTTGTGGGTTGAATAGCCTCGACTGCATGAAAATGAGACGTGACGTGAAACCACTTTGACTATATATTTTTGAGGCATCGAATGTGTCTGCTTTAAACAACATATTAAGGTTTCTCCAATATTTATTTGACGCATTCTTACTAATTTTTGCCTTATCACTTTGTAGGCGAATTACAGTTTGGCTTTTCCACAATAGGTGTAATTCATGTTTAGTTGAATGCACTGAAGAATGAATCTTGGTGCCTTGCTTAGGTCGTTCGTGAGCACACTATGTGTCTATATAGCGTATCACTAACTTACAGCAGTGCTTCAAAACATGACATTTGATTGCTTTCCACAGGGGCAAAGTAGGTGCTGCTGTTTGCCAGAGCTTTGCTTCTTCCTCACCGTATGCACAGTTTGAAGATCACTGTTTAGACTGTTAAGCTGTTGGGCCCCTTAAAAAGAGGATTTTTAAAACAAAACGTGCACTTTAATCAATGGAAATACATAATTTCTAGTCCAACACAGGCAAGGTTGCTATGTGAAGAAATCTTTTTGGTTTCTAGGTGGCTAATCTATTTACTCCACCCCAGATTGTGTGGCATTTATTGCTTTTAATCTAATCTCTTGACTTGTTATATTTGGTTTCTGATGAACGTTACTTCTGTCTGTAGCCCAAATGATTCTTTCTTAATAGTTTTGCAAACCAGTAGTCGAAAGGACAAGTAGACACTGCCCAAGTAAATTAGTGTTATAGTGCATGAAAGTTAAAAGTTCAAAACTGGTATTTTTGGAAAGTTTCAAAGTGCATGGATTCGATGAGAAGCCCTAAGGGCCTCGAATATTGTATTCCCTCGTCTGATGGCAATAGTCGTAAAACAAATGCTGACTGTCTTTTTTTTCTAATGCTTTTTAGTGAAATGGAGTTGTTTGTTTTACCCCTAATCTCCACTCACTAGCAGAGAATGTACAAATCCTGGTCAGAGATTCAGGACTGTTAATAGAGACTGATTTATGAAAAATTGTGAGACCCTTAAATTGATTCCATGGGGTCAGTGGAGAACTAGAGACAAGCAGTGATTGCACTAGATGCTTTATTCTGTAGGACTTGCAGTTTATCTATGTTGACTGTAAATGATTCATCAAAAAGGGGAATTCCCAATATTGTTTTGTCAAAATAATGGCCTTGGCAGTTCTAGACTGATCTGCTTCGGAGTAATGGTGACAAGACCTGCTTAGCAGCCTCGGAGTATAGCGCGAGAAAGATAGTTATGGCTTTTCATAGACCTCTTGAAATTCATGTTCTGCGGAGTTGATACAGGGACTGGGCAAGAATGCTGCCTAACTTTGGAAACAGCGAGAAAGATCCACTTTAGTACTTTATATCAAATATTTATTGCATTTGCTCTTTCCATTCACAATCGGAGCCTTTCTCTTGGACAGAATTGGCTCAGAGCCTCTTGATACCCACCTAAACACTGCTCAATAGTGTGGGTGCTCAAAGGTGTTAGTCAGCTGACAAATTGAACACAAACTCTGAGCCACTTGCATCAGCAATATAGGGAATGGCTGTTTGGATAGTTAACAAAGGCTGACTTGATGCTTCTGAGGTTGAAATCCTGCCTTAGCCTTTTATAGCTCGTCATAAATGCTTGCAGTTGGATAGAGGGCACCTTCCTAAATGTTTCTACCAAAAAATATTTATAATTATGTGTATTTCGTATGCAATAACTGTAGATTATTTTAACTTGTTTTCATTAACTTTTTTAAATATTTGACTTTGGCTTCTTAATGTTTTTAATTTCATGTGTTTTTAATTTCATGTGTTTTTAATTTCATGTGTTTTTAATTTCATGTGTTTTTAATTTCATGTGTTTTTAATTTCATGTGTTTTTAATTGCATGTGTTTTTAATTTCATGTGTTTTTAATTTCATGTGTGTTTAATTTCATGTGTTTTTAATTTCATTTTATTGTGTTATCTTTTATGATTTAAACTAAAACCGAAATAAGATTCTGACTACTTTCTTAAAAGAAGAGCTACTCTATTTCCTTCATAACATTGGAGATGCACCAAAATGTTAAACATATGCTGGGTGGGGTGTGTCCAAGATGGCAACAGAGTAGGAGCCTCTTATCCCTGCTCTGTGCCCAAGAAAAGTTCCCCTTATGTCCTCCTACCTGGGTCTTCATAGCTACCATTGGGATGCAGATGTTGAGCGAGCGATTTCGAGGTCTGTCTCTGAAGAGGAGCTAGGGCCTGCAGCGCGGAGACGTGGAGCTGAGGGAGTGCATGGCGCTCCAGGGTGGGTGGCCCGATTACTGCAAACTCATCCCCCAGCTATGAAGAGGAGCGGCACTGCTGCCACAGGGCCTGCACTGCAAGTTCCTGCAGTAGGGAGGGTCGTGCAGCGGGCTCCGCGTACCCTGGTGATTGTGGCACTCGCCCGGGGAGCGGAGGCTACATGGCTTGGTGGAAGGTGGCCGCGTGGCCTGTCAGTGACTGGCACAGCTGCAATATGAGCACACCCACGAGGATTGGTCTTCAGCCCCTTGTGAAATTAGACTGCAGGGGTGCGGCCTGGATGGCCCATAAAGCATGTGGCTTCCCAACCTGACACCACTGGGAGTACTTCTGGGAGCCCCCCCCCCCCCCCCCCCCGGTCTGGGAGAATAGGGCAGAGGACTGCCTTGAGGAACTGGTGTGCTGACACCTATTGAGGCCTTTTGATTTTCAGCTGATAGAAGTGAGGTGAGACTGAGCCAGGTGATTCCTCCCCCAGACCAGTAGGGACATGCTGGAGGTCCCGAGGCATATGGTGCATGGCGTCAGACCGGAACAAGAAAGATGCCAACTTGAAGGACACTCTTGCAAAAGTAGCTGCTAAGAAGATGGATGACGGGAGGGACGGTACGAGTTGGGGAGGCAGTCTGACTTTTCTCCCAATAGGCTTTACAGGGATATTAGCCCAGAGGCTGGTTCTGTACATGCAGTGGCTGATAGACCCAGGCCAAACGGGTTACATTCCTTAAAGTGGGTCCAGTGACAACATTAAGCGACTCCTACGCCTCCTGGATAAAATGAAGTGAGTAGGCTGCCCTACGTTCCTACTCTCCGTCGATGCTGAAAGAATTTGACTGAGTCCATTGGCTAGCAGCGACACAAAGTGGGTCTGGTCCCTGTTTCCGTAAGTGGCTATTTAGCAGCTACGTGCCCCCCAAAGCGAGAAATTAGGTCAATGGCTTTCTTTCGAGGTCCTTCGCTGTGTGATGGGAGTACGAGGCAGGTCTGCCCCATCTCCCCTCCTCTTCACACTGTATATGGAGCTGTTGTCTAAGAGGATATGGCTCCATCGAAATATAAAAGGGGTGCAGTTTGTAGTCGCCAACATAAAATTGTTATGTAGCCAATGACTTCATGTTGATGCTAACGGATCCCCAGTCCTCAATCCCTGCTCTAATCTTTGCACTAGATGAGTGTAGCAAAGCCTCTGAGTTTAAAGTAAACGCCTCTAAATCCTTAATTTTTGCCAATTAATGCACTGCAGGACCTTATTGATTACCTTGCACAGAAGGCACATCACTACATTCCATATTTGGGAATTAAAATGTGCTCTACCGTTGAAGACTGTCGCTCTTAATTACACAGCCTCACTCTTGGCCACCAGTGCTGCAAATCACAGCTGGAGAAATAGGGGACTGACCTGGCTCGGCCGAATCGAGGCAGTTAAGATGACCATCCTTCATAGAATACTATGCATTATGCAAACAATCCCGATATCCCCACCAGAAGGTATACTAGAGCAAATGCAGAGGTGCAGACCACTTCATCTGGGAGGGCAAGAAACCCTGCATGGCGAAAGGTATGACTTACCAGGCTATAGAGGAATGGGGTCTGGGAGTTCCCTACCTTCCGTACTACTGAAGTACTACACAGTGGCGCAGCTCCACTATATGATGAAATGGCATCACCCCACCTCCTGAAAAACACTGGTGCTTTATGAACCAGGCGGTAGCATATGTACACATATGGAAAGTCCCCTGGCTTGCGAAAGAGTACCTCCCAGTATCTATACCTCCTCAGTCATGAAGGCAATGCTAGAAGTATGGGACAATCTCTACATCACTGTGCCTATTTCCTATGCCATCACCCTTGACCCTGATATGGACCAATCCAGACTGTACGCTTACAGCAACAGGTGTTTCATACTAGGACTGGCAACAGGCCAGCTGTAAGAGGGTTGGAGACCTCTTTACGACTGAGGGTATTTCACCCTTTGAGCGGTTGAATACGGATTATGACCTCCCAGTGGTGACTAAACTATTGACAATTACTACCCTGGGTCCAACAGCCCAGCCAGTAGAGCCCTTACACCTATAAAAAGTGGTTTATAACGAAAAGTGATGACTAACACATTCTGTAACATATATATTGACTTCTACGTCTCAAGAGGAACATGCACACTTGAGCACCGGTCTCTGCTACTGGCAGCTCAGGAAAGGGTTCCCTTCTGCATGTGACTAACAGTTGGTACTATACGCTGCAAGACATATATAAATGACACTCGGCCACACCCTCCACATGTTGGAGGAATTGTGGGGGGGGGGGGGGGTTGTGGATACATTCCCACACATCGTGGGATTGCTTGAAAGTAGCTGCATACTGGGAGGAAGTTATTTGCAACATAATGCTATGTTTCATGATGACCTGCCGCAAATTCTGGCCGCAATCTTGCTGGTTCTACCCAGTCCATTGACCTACCTTTTGTGGTTCCCTGTGATTGACAATGGCCCTCAGAAATCAACATCACAAGTTACTAGACCTGCAGGTTTAGTAACTTGAATAATCCACTCAACCTACCTGTAATGTACTTGGCCCATAGGTGGTCTCGTAAGGTCATCCTAGGCAAATATTTTATTTTGCAGAGCCACTTTTTCTTCATGATCCCATATGAGAGCACATTGCAATATGGGACAAAAGAATAGTATTTGGTTTGATTTAATAAACTAAACGATTGCTCCATGCATAATAAGAATGTATCCCACATACACGTGACTTAATTCACTAATAGCATTGCCATCAGGGTAGGAATGTTTCGCAGTTCAGCTTCAAAAACTCACTATTAATGTTACTAAAGCACGAGGTGGTAATGCACTGCCACTTACAGACCGCACATTCCCAGTAACGTGCAGTTTAACTTATAAAACTATACAGTGTATAAACCATCTGTGGGAATTGGGTTTCGGCAAACCTATTTATCATTTGCACATCACCAAGTAAAATGTTCTTATTTGTTTTCATCCTATTTAAATATTTTTTGGGTCACACAATTGCAAAAAAAGGGCTTTCATAACTACTAAAATTTGTTTTGAAATGTCTGTACAGTTTACTTTTTAGCTATTTAAATGTTGGAATAAAACATGGCGCCCTACAGCCTTTAATTATTAAATTTTTGTACAGCACGTTGTTCAGACAGTACACTTTTCAAAATCCTTGAACTTTGCAGTCAGAGAAAGCAAAGTAATTGTAGGTGGTAACTGACTTTTGACCTCAGTCTCCCAACACTGAATAAATGTGATAAGATAAAACCAAGATTTAAAGGCATCTGTAATGCTCCTTCACTTTGAGTCAACAGAACTGTTTTTCAGCTAGGCCCTAATCTATAGCTTACCTTGATCAAAATCTGACTCGTCATAGCGAATGGCAAGTACATTTGTTGAGGCCTGGCCCTGTGTGCAGCCAAACATTCGATATTGAGTGCCAGATTATGGAGAGTGGCTTCAACGTCTTTGAGGCTTTTTCGTGTTGGAGAAAATTACAACAGCCATAGAGCACCGAGATCTTCCACAAGACATGGCAGCCATGTATTCAGTTTCTGTCCCAGGAGTTTCAAGAACTCAACTGCCCCAGGTACCTACATATACTACCACTGACGGGGGCACCGCACCATTGATAGCATTGGGGCTATCATTCATCTCCACGCTATCCCCAATGAAACACTCTTCTTGTTCTATGCCCAAACTTATTGTGTGTTTTCTTATGGAGCTGCATCCAAGGGGGAAGGGAGTTGGGGAGGGATGATTCCTTCTGTTTTTTTTCTATTTTTTTTTTCATTATTCCTTTTCAGTGTACACTGATTTTCAGCAGGAGGGCTTGTTTATTGTTTCTTTGCTGTGCGCTATAGAACACGAGTGGAGTCTGCTTTGTGCATTTGATGATGCCAGAAAAATCAATAGATTTAAAGCATTAAAGATATACTGACTATTTTCATTATAAGAGGGGCTGGCGCTTTTTAACCTTTAGTAAGCTAATATCTCCCTGACCTGGTCGGTTTGCTACAGTTAATTAAAAACTGTTTTACTTCTGATTACATCATGAAAAGCAAAAAAAGTTAGTCTGCTTGTGTTTTTTTTCCTCCTTATAGCTACCCCTAATTTCCCCTAGGGTAGTAGATCTTATCTCGTAAAGTTTAATCTCAAACTGGTCTTTTCTCATATTGCACCAGTTTTTCATCAGTGCAGTGACTAGTAATTTAAACCACTTGCTTGCGGGTCTGCTGGTTATATCAATGGGCAGTGTAATCAGTGTGCTATGTTAGCGTTCTTACACCGGGTTCAAAATATTTTTATAGTTCTTCCAGCTTCTCGTGTCTTTGAAAGAATATCTTGCAGGAGAACTTCTTTCAACCACTCATTTCTGTTCCCTCGCAAACAACTTTATTTAGTTCCCCTGATAACTAATTGTAAATATTTACACATTTGACCTTGATGGTTTTCAGAGCAGCAGCTTTCTTAATAAAATTTAACGGTACCAAGATAACCATTCCATCATCTTATTTACCTCACTGGACTAAGACCACTTATGCATCTCTCTCATAAGAACAGGTATGTTTCAGAACACTGCTTTCAAATTTGTGAATGAAATGTGAATTTTCATAGATTACTAGCGCAATGTCTTTGTTAACTTAAAAAAAAAGCATTCTATGGTTAAACCGGTTCATCCAACAACTGCTAACTGGGCCAGTAGCAATGCCTCTGGTAAAAATACAGCCTGGGATATGCTCCTTATCGTACTTTGGCTAAAGTGACCTTTGCATAAAGGTCAGATGTCTCCTGAGGTTCAGTGGTTTGCTGCTATGCTATCCTTCCATTAACTGAAACCCAAGCTCAAAAACTTCCATAACAATGACTTAAAAAATTTGAGTCTTTAAAAGGAGACCTCGTATTTACCCCTTCTACTGTACAGTTTTCTTTAAAGTGTGATAAATTAGGGCTTTCGCTGTTTTAGTAGCTGGCTAGCTAATTTTCAAGGCCATGTATTAAAGTCAAAACTGGGTTTGTGTCAGCTGTGAATTTGAAGTTTGCTAATAAGAGTAGCTGCCACTCAGCTTTTTGAGCGACCCCTCCAAGAATATCATGATTCAGGCAGAGCCAATAGCATACCTGTACCCGAGGCTTTATCTAGCCACGTTTCAAATGCAGATTCAATTTAATTTTTAATAGCATCTTGGGTTTTAATTCAACAAGCGGAGTGTGCATCAAAGGGCTACTTCCTTTTCATATCGACCTATTAACAAAGCAAGCTGATATGATTTTAGTTGTAGTTCTCACCAGGAGGAAAGGAACACTGTCGGTTACAGCTTTCAGTTCTGCCTTTGGGTTGGGACTGTTGGGGAGCAGAGGGGAAAGTGTTGAGATTTGTTTTTTTGGGACAGTTGGGGAGCAAGTGCAAGGAACGACTAAGTAGGCTTACATATTGTACAACTGTTACCCAAATTCCGAGGATTAATTAGATTATTGTGGTTATAAATACAATTACTTAAATACTCAGGGCAGTGTTAATTCATGAATGTTCACGAAAGTATCTGCAATTCAACATGTGTTTAGAAATAATCATCTTAGTAAACTGTTTAACAATTGTCCTTACTATCATCCTGAAGCAGACTGTTGGCCTGTAGTCTCGCCCCTCCCTGTTACTCCTCACTCATTATCCTATCCATGTTATCCTAAACGTAATGTATGAAGATGGAACAGCCCTACTATACTCCGCGAAATGGGGTGGCTATATTTGGAGCAAAGCATGCTATCGAGCAGCTAACTGGAATTGAAGCGGCCTGCTGCAGGAAATTATCCCCCTGCCACACCTACATGGACACTTCCTTTACTTTAGTTGTAAGGATGTTTAGGCAGCGTGCAGTGCCCGAACAGGCCCAAACAAGCGTGTGCGTATCCACCGCGTGCCTTCACGGCCCCTAAAGTGACCCTCTCGGGATAGGAGGCCGCTTTCGTCAGAGTGGAGATACCAGTAATCTGGGGGCGTTGTCGCAGTTTGAAGTTCACATTGCAATGAAGGTTGCACGAAAGTCCCCCCGCCCTCTACAATTGGAACCTTTACTGACCATTGCGAGTCTGACTTTAAATCTAAACATCCCGTGCGGCAGGTTACGATTGTACGTGTTGCCAAATGAAATTTGTAATAGTAAAAACTGCACTAATCATACGGCCAGATTAAATTAGTCAACCTAATAAACTGCAATATGGCCTCAAATAAAAAACGTACTGCATAGCACCATGACTCAAACCCTTTAAAGCATAGCTAAATATCAAAATCAACTTGGCTGATCGGAATTCATATATGGATCCCTCAGGCAAATGTACTTGGGACATTTTTGTGTGTGCTATGACGCTTATTGCTTGCTTTGGCGTGTCTTGCCATTTTCGCTTGTCAGATTCCCGATTCATGCTTTCAGACTGCTTTGTAAATGCATCCCTCGAGCCACACTGTTCCAGCTGCAGCATGTGCAGTCTGCACCCCTTACATTGCATCATTTTGGAGAAGCTGTTCATCTTTTACAGATTTCTGCCAACTTGGTGTCCTGACAGCTTGTCAGCTACCTGAGAAATTAAGAGAAATATTAGCATTCAGGTTCTATGATCTGAATACGCCTCTAAACATTTGGGTACCGCAGATCAGTTTCCTTTAGTTGGTAAAACTGGATGTAAAAGTATCTTCAGTAAACTAATCTGTCAAATCTTGGATGAGTTGGATTGTCCGCAATTCATATTCATGTTAAACAAACATTTGGACGTTTATTAAGATTCATAGGAAACCTAATTTCAGGCGATAGTTATGCTCACGCCTCCTCAGTGTTGCTTCACATGGTCATTTCCGTTCTCTAAGTACAATTTGTGTGGTATTGATAAATGCCGGGCTACTTTTGTGGAATTTGGGTGTAGATGTCAGTTGTTCCTCCACACTCAGTTGGGTATTTACTGTATTTTCTATCCTACAACGCACTTTAAAGTCAGTCATAAAGAGTCAGGCACTCGTGTGGGGAAGTATACTAATGTTTATCTTCACAGGTGGTATTGTGTGAAGGATAGACTTTTCGTTTAAAATTTTATAAGACCAGGGCCGTTTTTTTCCACTTGATTCAAATTGCCTGACTCATTTGTAAGGAGGATTGCAGGCAGCATATTAATCCCAGTTCATATAGCACACACAAACAGAATAGTATATGATGTAGTAGAAACATGCATTGTTTGGTACATAGCGTACAGCCTTGGATATCGCCCGACTTTCTTCCTCTCAAAATGCATCTTACCATGCTGCTGGATGAGATCTAGAACGCCAAAGCACCTGGAATTCCACAAATGTGCTCATTGCACCCACTTCCGCCCTCAACAAAGCCAAAACTATCCATTACTGGACTCCTGCCTCATCCAACCCTTGACCAACCTTACAATCGCTGCTTGCGGGCATCGGGGCCACCTTAGCCATCACAGCCGATGGCGTTGCTAAATATTTCCATGCATGTTTGCCTCAGGACCACTCTGGATGCAACTCCTTACCACCATCGGCGGCTCATCCACTAAGGCGGGGGAGCATCCCCCACCAGCAAAAATAAAATAACGATATTATCATTTTATTTTTCACTCTTTGCTCCGTAAAGAGGCAGGCTGTGCAGCCCTCAGAGCAGGGGGAGGAGTGATGATCGCACTCTAAGTGCACATGACTGTTTGGCTGCCCATCTTGGGCCGGAGAAACAGGCGAAACAGTCATGTGTACTTAGCATGTTCTCCACCCTGCTGTAATGCATAGCCTACTTGGATAACATGCACTGCCTCCCAGCCCCTGTCTGAGCGCTAAAACACAGCACTCAGACCAATCACGTCGCTGCTGTCATGGTGACCATAGTATGTTGATTGGCTAGGTGAAGGAGCCTGGGTGCGTCCTGCTTCGTAGACCGATGAGGACAGAGGAGAGGCGGCCACTGAGAAGGTAAGTGTAACTTTCTTTTTCTTTTCCCCTTTACTTTTTAAAAAACCCTTCGGCCACTACTGTCCGGTAGCAGCCGCTACTGATCTCACCACCCCTGTTGATCCTGCACTGAGTCAGCAACATCTTTCGCCTTCTGAAACCAGGTAGTCCCTCATGTGAAACCCCTCAGGCACATCTTTCCTCCATACTGTCAAAATTAAGACAAGCATCCTTCCCCACTCTCCTACCAATTCAGCTTCACTGCTCGCTTTTGTTTACCGCATACCATTAAGTTGCATATGGGATTACTGTTTTGGAGGAGAAACCCCAAGACCACTCATCTGTATCATCACTTCTGTCTTTATGCCTTGTATTACAGGCTCACAAATCACTGCCTTTACTGAAAATCTATTTATTTTCCATCCACTCGGGGTTCCATGCTAGTCACTCCAGTGACTGCACTGATTTCTGTGAATAGCATACAGTCACATCTGTTGCGCCACATTCTCCTCTAGTCATCCTCCTTGAACGTTCAGCGTCATTCAATTCTCTGCCATGTGATCCGGCTCAGCATACTCTGCCTACTGGAACTGGTGAGATTTCTATGGAATAGTCTTACTGGGTGGCCCACTGTGCGTGTACTCCGAAAAGGTGTATCCCTCCTCTCCGCATGCATTAGTCACCCAATTCAGTTTCTCTTTTTACCTATATGTTGATGACTTCTAAAGCCTGTTCTCACCCCCCTTCCCAATCTCACATTCACCACATACATAATAGCTAGATGACCAATGGCAGTTGGTCACTGGATAGCTTGTGCTTCACCAAGGTTTCGTCCTCAGACTGAAATCCTATGCTCCCTTCCCCCATTAACCTCTCAACGTCTCATCTCTTTTCTTGTGGACATTACGATTCCCTCCTTCGCCACCAAAAGTGGGAACGCTTTTCATTCTCAACTGAACAGGTACTTATTAGAGCACATGGCTACCCAAATGCTAGCCATTCTTGGTGGAGTCAGAACCATTTAGGCATTCATATACGTTTTCAGTTGCTTTATAAAGCTTAACAGTTTGTCATTAAGTCTAAGGCTGGTTGGTAAGGAATTCTACAATTTGGGAGCAAGGTAGAAAAAAGTGAGACTACCACCTCTTGCTCTCTTGATTCTTGGGATAGTAAGAAGACCTAGTTTGTCCTGAGTTCTCTACTAGCCAGTTAACTGTTGATTAGGTGGTGAAGAATCCGTAAGCCTGCTTTATGCTCAGCACGATGACCCATGCAGAGTGCCTCAAATCAAATACTTTTGTTTATTGGTAGTGCAGTGCAGCGTAGCAAGCGCAGGGTGGGCTGACTGGAACATGGGAACGCCAACATTTGGGAAGCTGCATTCTGGATGGATGGTCTGCAACTTGTTAGTTACAGCAAGTGGGCTGCCTAAATACAAAGATGTCGTAATCAAGCCAGGCTAATAGAAGTCCCTGAACCACTATTCTGCATACATCCATGGGGAGCCATTTAATACATTTTCTCAGGTCTCTAGGAAGGCCAAAGCAGTTCGCTGCAACTTTTTCGCTTGTAGTAAGGGGACTGTCTGTAGTAACGCCCATACTTTTCACTTCTGATTTGGGAGATGGCCGATCTCCTAGGGACGGAGGCCAGGTAAATTGGTCCCATAGGGCTGGAATATTACCAGCTACCAGGACCTCCGTTTTGTCCCCATTTAATTTTAGGCAACTCCCCGCCATCCATTTAGTATTGGTCTAAACAAACATTTAGTTTTTGAGATGTGAAGCCGACATTGGGAGAAAAGGGGATGATAATCTGGATATCAACTGCATAAGATACCACGTTAAAGCCTAGATAACATATACTATCAGATAATGGGTGAACGTAAAGGTTAAAAAGTGTGTGGCTAAGGGAGGAGCCCTGCAGCTCTCCACATTTCTGTGACTTCTTTCCACAGCTGCACCATATGTGCTTTTTTAACACCTTCTGCGCCCCGCTCCCAATTTCTGTACTCTTAGACTTGATTAATGGACAGTCATAAGCAAGCTCTAGAGTGGTAGTTGCTCATGGGAGTCTCCAATCATATATGCTTTGCAGCCAGATTACTCAAGTCACATACCACACCCCCTCACATCTAAAAGTTGTTAGGCTCTCTTCTAATGCGGTAAATCTGATTAAGCTGCTTAGCCCAGTCTACATGCTCCGCTCCCACTATGTCACCATAGTGCTCTAAAAAAAAATAAAAAAAAATCCTCTCACCCCAACTCGATAACTATCTGCCAACAGCACTCTGCTCACCGTACCCAGATACTTTATGCCTCCTTGAAAAAACTGGTAGAACTCAGCAAATAGTTGGTCCCTCTCTTTCTCTTTGATCAATACACATGGTTCACAGTCTTAAAGCCAATTCGTAAGTGTTGTAAAGAAGCACAGGCGGAAAATTAATCATCAGTACGAGTGGGAAGAACAAACTGCTGTCACTGGAAGAGGTGCTTCTACAAACATCTGGAGTGCCCATATGACATCAATCAGCCCTCTGTACAGTAGCCGGCCCAAAGAATTTGACCTTCAGCATATCACTATCGTTTTCAGATCACTTATTGTCATTGT
Source organism: Triturus cristatus (assembly GCF_964204655.1). Lineage (NCBI taxonomy): Eukaryota > Metazoa > Chordata > Amphibia > Caudata > Salamandridae > Triturus > Triturus cristatus. The sequence continues at coordinate 429,834,201 of NC_140580.1, forward strand.
GACTACCTGTAACCGGGCAAAGAATAAACCTCTAAAGCATCCCTCTGGTTGGGAGATAGAGTATGCAAATGTGGAGCAACCTGTGTGAGCAGTATTGGTGCTTTGAGAGACGGGGGTGGGGGGGTGCGTCTTAGAAATAGATAGATGACCTTAATGAACTCTAGAAGTCAGACTGAAATCTTTAACAAAAAAAAAAATTATTTCATTGATGGATGCATTCAGTAAATTTGACTGAAAGATGTATATTTGTACTGTCAAGATGGCTGGTGGTAGCCTTGCTGTATCCGCAGTAAAAATAGCAAACTATTGAGGCAAGTGCAACCTCATTGGTAAGCTAGCTGAAACTGATGGCTTGCAGAGAATTGTTCTTCAAACCTCTTTCCAGGGCCATGGTCTGGACAGTTAAGAGGCCAGTGGTGTTTTTGTTTCTGTCTTATTCCTGGTTACCATGGCAGCGGACCTAGTTACCAATAAACTCCTATCATGTAGGCAAACCAGATGAGCTTCTTTTGAGCAATTTACAGTAAACAGTAGCGGCATGCAGGAAATGATAAACATTATAGCAGCTTTTAAGGCAGTTGAAAATAAGGCAGAGGACCTAAATACCTTGGTAGTTTAGATGGTGTGAGAGATGACTGACTTGGCTAGCAAGATTCAAGCAACCGAATGTAGAGTGAAAGGCGGGTGAGCCCATACCTTTTATTTTTTTTATTTTGTAACTCCTTCAGGGAATGCTTGGTGAAGTGTCTTGAGACTAAACTCTAGGGCGGAAGTGTTGTGTAGTCAAAATGGGTTCCGTGTGTGTCACAGCACCAAGTCTGCCTTTATTGCTGCCACTGATCCTATTTGCAGGCAGGTTGATCAGGGCGAATCGGTGGTGCTGATAATGCTCAATCTGTCAGCTGCATTCGACACAGTCTGTCCGGTGCACATGCTTCAACGTCTGTAGGAACTGGGAGTTATGGGGAAAGGCCTTGCAGCTTCTCCGCTCTCGTGACAGGGAGAACTAACCTAGTCCGCTGTGGAGGTTTGAGTTAAGGCCTTTAGCCTTCCTTGCGGTGTTCCCCAGGGCTCCTCATTGAGCCCCACTCTTTAACGTTTGTGTGACCCCTCTAGCCGAGTTGGTGGGATCATTTGGGTTAGGACAGTAAACATGGGGGGGTCGCCCTCGACGGGGGTCTGACCTTTGATGCTCAGGTCAGCCGAACTGTCAGCACCTGTTTCTATATCTTAAAAACCCATAGAAAGGTGATACCGTACATTCCGTCCAAACTGCATTCGTACAACATCATTGCACTAATCACCTCCCGGCTTGATTACTGCGGTGCTCTGTACCTTATCAATGTGATTCCCCTGAACAAGCTTCAGGTTGTTCAGAACGCTGCAGTCGGGCTGATCCTTAACATTTCGAAGCACCAGTCAGCCAGGGAAGGGATTCGTACCTTGCACTGGCTCCCCATTAAGAAGCACATCTCCTTCAGGGTCCTTAGCACAGTTTACAAGGCCTTGCATAGTAAAGGCTCGCCGCAGCTGAAAACCATGTTCTAATGCTACACCCTCGGGAGGACCTTGAGATCCTCCTGAAATAAATCTCTGCTAAATTCTGCAGAGCCAGATGAGGTGGTTGCTCCTTTTCTGTAGTGGTTGCCAAACTCTGGAACTCCCTGCCCTCCTCCATTTCCAACACTATCTCTTCCGGCTTTTAGAAAGCTGCTGAAAACATGGCTATTTTCGTCATAGTTGGCTGATCTGTGCCTTTCTCCTCCCCTCCTTCTGCCCAGCGCTATGATACCCTCTGGTATTAGTGCACTTTATAAATTTAATCCTATCCTAAACAATGGGGGTCAGCTTCCTTTCCTGTGAGGGAAGCCAGAGTTGCATTTCAAAGGCAACAGCTCTCTGAAGCTTGCCGGCCTAGAAAGGCTAATCAGGTCATCCTGTGGATGGGGAGTGACACCCTCTATCCAGACAGGCTTTTGTTCCGAGTCTCCTGAGAGCAGAGGCTCTCACCCTAGGAGGTCAGAACAGTGCCTCGGGTGGCAGGCTGGCAGAAGCCAGTCAGTGAGCAAACCAGAGGCAGGTATTTTTTCGGGGCACATCTCTAAGGTGCCCTCTGTGTGCTTGCATTGGTAAATCCAACACTGGAATCAGTGTGCATCAATGTGAGAGGTTTTATACAAAACCTTGTTTTCAGTGAAGCCATCATGTAGTTAGGGAACTTGTTTTCAACTGGGGTCCAGCACCTGTTCTAAAATTACTTCCCTGTCCCCTTTCACTGGCATTAATGGAACTGACCAGCACAGGGGCATTTCTGTTCATGCAGATATGCCCTCACACATAATACCAAGCACCCTGCCTTAGGTCTGTAAGGTCTGCTGTAGGGGTGACTTACAAGTACTGCATGCAGTGTTAGTAGCCTGACATACAGGGATGTGTAAGGTCATGTTTTCAGTTTGGTCTGCACCAAAGCATGCAGCCTGCGATGGCAACCCTGCATGAGTTTGGTGAGGGGTCGCTTAGGTTGGCACAATTTGTGCTGGAGCCCTTGGGAGACCCTCTTTAGTACCTTAGGTACCAGGGGTACTATTTACTAGGGATTTATAAAGGGTGCTAAAGAGCATTGTCAATTGGGTGAACAATTGTACAGTTTTGGGAAAGATCTGGAGACCTGGTAAGCAGGAACCCAGTGTACTTCCAGGTAAAGTTGCATTAAATACCAGGCGAAGGGAGGGGAGACATATAACAATAGCCCAGTTTCCTACAGAAGGCATCTGAAAAATGTATTTTCAGCCACCTGAAGGGAAATCATGCTTTAAGTAACCCCAGATGTCACTCCCATAAGATACTTTGGAGCCACGTGGCACGCAAAACTTGTAACAAGACGCTAATTGGAGGCATATCTCCAGATTGCAGCGTTAGTCCTAGTAAGATCATTCACATCGTACATTCACACACAGATTTAGCATCGCAATACAATTGTACTCTCTGTGCCACACAGATCACCACCTACTCAGACTTATTATAGTAGCATATTGGGCTGAAAGTCTGCTTATTTATAAGCAAAGTTAACTGTAATCCAGTCAGGGCTAAGTGTTTGCCAGCCGTAACCATGGGAAGCTTTGCTCTTGGTTGAGTCCCTGGCTGAAACAAGAGTATGGAACACACCTTGTGTGTTGTGATAAAACCAGGCCCTTCTGTGCCTGGAGGAGTGTTTAAGAATAGCCTTGTATTTACTTTGCAGCGATGATGTTAAGTCTTGGTCCTAAATTAAAATCTCTTGTAGTGTTATTTCTTCCTAGAGGATGTAAGGTTATCCCTCCTAAGAGGATGACTAATCTGGTTGCCAAAGGCTGAGGCGCCCAACTCCTGTTTGCTTACATTCTGGTTTGTCATTCGTATAGCAGTAGCACACCTGCATAGTACGCCAATATGTGGCAAATTGGCAGAGGGGTGGCTTGAATGAGGAAAAAGCAGGCCAGTTGTGTAATCCTCATTGAATCCTATATCAAGGGTAACGTATTTACCATTTTTTGTTATAAGTGACTGATTAGGACTACCTGGTGTAGAGTAAGTACCAAAGCATGAAATTGCAGCAGACCTCGAACATTACAACTAGAGTAAATGGAAAATCCGCATGGTCGCATGCATTTTACTGGTGGTAGTTTGAAAAGTGCAATTGTGCAGGGGCTAAATGACTTGTATTGTAAACGTATTGATCTCTGCATTTTTCTTTAGGAATTGAACGATTTGCAGCGTGACCCACCTGCCCAGTGTTCTGCAGGACCTGTGGGGGATGACTGTAAGTAGGTGGCAGGTTAACATTTCCATCAAACTTTTAATACTGTGTGCATTTCTTTTGGTTTAACAAATGTATCCCTTTTCTTTTCAGTGTTCCATTGGCAAGCAACGATCATGGGACCTGTAAGTATGGGATTATGGATTGGAAATAAGAGTTGAATTTGTTTGTGTTGTCAAATGTCTGGTGAGTGAAGTTTTATTCTGGTTCACAAATAGAGGTTGTACTTCAGGTCTATCAGCATCCTTCCTTTGCAACCCCCATCTCCCCTAAGAGTGAGAGGCTTTGAAGTGTGTACATGAATACAGGATTCTCTAGATTCGCATAAAGTAAAAGCTCTTAATCCCTTGACGAGGCCAGAAACCCATTCAGACGAGGGTCAACTGGAAAACCCTGATGTTGTGGCCTGATATAATTCTTTTACTGTGATGCAGATTGTCTGTGTCTGACAGGTGATGCCAGACTTGCACTACTACCAACATGAAGTTGCTTGCAAGAGCTCATGGAAATATAGCCCGTCTGAGCCAGTTTTGAGTTCTGCAGCTGAGGCCTCGCTGTTTGGATGAACTTTACTACCCTCAAAGAGCCTTACTGTTGTGGCACAAGAGTTGATGGCCAATGCCTGACCATAAAGATCACTTGGCTCCCTTTGGCCCGTTGACCGCCACTTCAGCTTGCAAAAGGCTGCCATGTCCGCTCGCCTAGTCTCCTCCACCTGGACACTGATTTCCTACAGCTCCAAGATTCGTAGTTCATACCTGCTCTGACAGCTCACCACCCCTAAAGGTATTCTCCCAAATTGCCAATGACTTAATATATTACATGGGTTGCGCAGTGTGTTAGGAAAGTGTAGGCTTTTAATAAAGCCTGAAACAATTGGGCCCTTAATGTGGGTGGTCTCTTCATACCTTTTAGCCGGAAATTCTGAATTGTTTCTTTTTCAGGCCAAAACTATATTTCGAGGCAATCAGTAGTAACGTGTGGGATTTTACTATAATACCACATTGTGTTCTAGGGACGACAGGTCAAACCTTGAAGCTGTATATACCTGTACATTGAAGGATTTATGTGTAAATCGGTGCAATAGGACATATCTGTTGGTAATTTATCATTCCATGGAATGTTAACTTGTAACCCCCTGCGTATCTCATTTTGGAATTACTGATGCCCACGCTATTGATAATACTTTGTGCAGTATTACCAATCCACGATTTCTGAAAACGCTCATCTAGGTTTTAGTCTATAGTAATCTCCACCACATTCAAGAAATGGGTAAGGTTTTTATTCTCAAAAGAAAAAGGTTTGCTGTTCCTAAAGGGGGGCAAAGGGGAGTGGGACGGAGAAAAGGAGCCAATACAAGGCGAGTAGTTCCTTTTTGTAAATGGGGCCCTGACGCACCGTTGCGGGTGTCATGTTTCATCATCGAGCTTGCTCCTCGTCGGTCCGGGTCTGCAAAGCCTCACGGGCACTCTCAAGGGGGCTCTTTATCAGATCTTTTTCCAAACCCATGATGTGAAGTTTTGAGTTAAGGGCCCTTTGTGTAGATTGAGAAAACGTAGAGGTCGATGTAGTGATTAGCGATTTAAAAAAAAAAAAAAAAGGCTAGGCAAGCCTCAAATCAAATTTTAATCCATTAGTATGCCTGAATTATTGAAAACGTGATGTGACCAGTGGGGACAATGATCCCTGGTGACTTATAAGGTCAAAATGTTTCATGCCATCAATTAGTCAATGTGATCTAGGGCAGTTCTTCAGGACCGTAAGATGTATAACTAATCTACAGTGTCTGGGACCAAGAATGCAACAAGTAGTGTCCATCCAAACACTAAGTGCATTAAGTGTACCTGCAGAATGTAAAATCACTGACCCGGGGGGGCGGGTTTGATCGGTATGAAAAGAAATCATAAAATAGCACCATACAGAGCATGCTTGTATAGTACTTGTAGAGGCATACAATACTAGCATGCGTGAATTAGTGATTTGTAAGAAGTAATGATCGGATCCAAGTTAAACACGTGACACATACATAAATATATAGGTGGTGGTTTTATACACTATCTCCTCGAGAAACACAAACGCTTACATTTTTAGCGTGCTGTTTGTAAGTAAAATTTAAATTGAAATTTTGTAAGTAAGCCTAGGGTGAGGATTATAGCCTCCGTTCACGTGATGGAAAGCCAATGATCCAGTACTCACGTCATCCATTGGAGAACTTCACCAATGACCTACCAGTTCTCATGTTCTTCTGGAGTGAGGACTTGGAGGTGGTCATTCTATTTATGAACGCTCCATCTGGCCCGAATTGGTGACGGGTGGTCCATATGAAGTGCTTAATTGCTCGGCTAAGGTCGACCGTAATGGGCTGGGGATTGTGGGCGTAATAGGTTAGGAGCCCATGTATCACATGGATCGTTGCTGGCAATTAATGTGACTAGGTTGAGAATCGTTGGAGTGCTCCCATTAAATGTGGGCGTGTTTGCTTATGTGGATCTCCTTTCCTTACCATGAAGTGAATAGGAGAGGCAGTGTAAAAATAGCTATTTTCCTGGAGAGCATTCACCCACTAACAGTCCTGGGAGAGTGCGCAACCTATCATAGGAAAGGATGCCATGAAGGAGGCTAGTGAAACCTTAGAAATTTCTTACAAGTTAAGGGTCAAAGGATTCTAAGGTGGTCCTTAGAGTTTGTGTGTAATTTGTTAACAGCCAATCAAATGCAGTAGAGAATTGACTGGGACAAACGGAGCTAACTCTCACTGAAGTAGTGTAGTCCAGTATTCATCATGCAGTGTCTTTAGAGTCTGATAACCCACTGGGTTCTGGCCAATAGCCAGAAGTATAACGTGTGTGTCATGGTTACTCCCATGGCAGAGGTGGAATCTGTTGCCAGTAAGGAGAACACACATATTGTGTCAAATAGCATATTGCCAGATGGAGATTATTGCATTTCATCAGCTGTGTGGCAAAGGTCAATAAATTGGGTGCTCATTTTAGTGCTAGTTTTACACCTGATATTGAACCTTGCTCAGTAATGTGGGTCATATCCGGTGTAAAAGAACTAGCATGATTTACAGTGTACTCTGCTGGAAGCCCCCTTTCATTTTGAGAAAAGGTGCACTCTTTTTAAAAGGGAACACTGGATTTTCCATCTGTCCACACATATTCAGGGATTGAATGAAGATATACAATGGGGAGAGATCAACTGGTAGCCTTCACTGATCATTTGATAATCTCTATCTGGCAAAATACTATATCACACATTGTGTGTTCTCCCTACTGGCAGCACGTTCCACCTCTGCCATGGGAGTACCCATGACACACACGTTCTACCTCTGGCCCAATGGCCATCACCCTGTGGGTTGTCAGACTCTGTAAAGACACTGCATGATTAATATTTGACTACACTACTTCAGTGAGAGTTAGCTCTGTTTGTCCCTGTCAACTCTACTGCATTTGATTGGCTGTTAACATAATTAACACAGACTCGTAGGACCACCTTAGGATCCTTTGCCCCTTAACTTGTGAGAAATTATTTCTTAGGTTTCACTAGCGTCCTTCATGGCATCATTTCCTATGATAGGTTGCGCACTCTCCCACAACTGTTAGTGGGTGACTGCTCTCCTGGAAACTTTAGGTTTGAGGCATATGAGCTGCAGATTATACACTGTGCATAGATCGCCATCTGGTGTTGGGCCTGGATGTTTGCAGTTTGTTTTTCCTGTTGGAAAGTCTTTGGAAGTCACGAGTTCGGTGACTCCGCCTCTGGTTCGTATTGCGCATGGGCTTCGGCTCCATCCTCAGATTGTTTTTCGGACTCGGATGTAATACTTCGCGCTCCGGTTCCGAACTTCCCAGTTCACCGATCGACGCACAAATCCTCGCTCATCGAGCTTCAAAGATATAAATCCTCTTACTCATCCTCTCTTCGGCACTTCTTCGATTCCGGTGGTCGACGGCGGCCTTCGGGCCTATTCCGGCTCTGGTCTCGGCTGATGGAAAGAACTCCCTTCAAGAAGTGCCCTCGATGTGGGTCCAAGTTTCCCTACACCGATCTCCATGAGGTGTGCAACCTCTGCCTCTCCCCAGAACACGAGGCCCGAGACTGTCCCGCCTGCGAGTCTTTTCGCTCAAAGAAGACCATTCGAGATCGACGGGCTAGACGCAACATGGCGCACTCCTCAACCTCCGCTCCAGTCGACATCTTCGGGGACGACGTCGAAGCTCCGGGACAGCAGGACATTGAACAGGAGGACGACTACCTCGTCAGCGCTTCCGAGGCCGACGACTCAGATGTGGAGGACATCACCCCGGCGCAGCGGGTCGTAGGTACAATTCCCCCTCCCACGCCGATACCGAAAAAGGCTTCGGTCACACCTTCGCCTCCGGGCCTCGGCAAGACCAAGGACACTGCTTCTCACACCCCACCTTCGGGCCCGGTAAAGAAGCCTATTAAGCCTTCTGGCAGCTCGGGCTCGAGCCAGCTGACCACCGGTGCCGAGAAACACCCTTCGGCACCGAAGAAAAAATCGGCCTCCACACCAAACCCGGCACCCAAGCCTTCGGTGTCGAAACCTGCCCCTCCGGCGCCGACCTAACCCAAGACCCTCGGCGCCGACACTCCCGTGCCGAGACCTTCTACGGCACCGACCAAAAAAACGGAGGTTCCAAGGAAGCACGGCTTCGACAAACCTAAAAAGCCGTCGGCCCCGAAACCTTCAGCGCCGACCGAACAACCAGTGTCTCCGGAGCTTTTCACACCGGATCCTTTGCAAAAAACCCTCACCAAGGATCCAAAGACTGGACACTTGACATTGTCTTCAAAAAAGAGACACTTGGACAAGCCAGCTCCACCTCCAAAGAGAGAGGACATTGCTACCTCTCCTTTCAGGGTGCCTTCCCCACCTCCTCCACCCTCTCCACCTCCACCCCCTCCACCTAATCGTTCCCCCACCTTGTCTCCTGTCCCAGACGATTTGGGGGACCCTTACTATGATCCAGCAGATGTGCCACAAGATCCCACCCCTACTGGATCTCCAGACCCATGGGATGATTATAACAATCCGGACATCCCAGATGTCCCACAGGATGACCTTTATCCATCTAGGCCATCCCCTCCTGAAGATTCCTTGGGTTTTCACCATTTGTTACAACGGGTGGCACACTACCACGGGGTGGAGTTGCATACCGACCCAGTGGAGGAGGATTTTCTCCTAGACACCTTTGACGATACACATAGGTCCACTGCCATTCTACCCATGTTAAAGGGCGTAATTAAACATGCCCCTGAGGTTTTTAATGACCCAGTCAGGGCCAGGGTCCTAAACCCTCGGATAGAGAAGAAATACAAAGCCGCCCCCACAGACCCTTCTTACATTAAAGGCCCTGCACCATTAGACTCCCTAGTGGTATCTACAGCTAGGAAGCGCTCAAATTCTCAGGCGTCAGGCGAGGCGCCCCCGCCTGACAAAGAGTCCAAGCTCCTAGATACGTGAGGGAAGCGCACTGCGTCACAAGCGGCCAATATCTGGTGTATTGCCAATACGCAAGCACTGTTGGCCCGATACGACAGGGCGCATTATGATGAGCTAGAGACCATCATGCACCATCTCCCTGAAAAGTACAAGACTAGGGCTAATGAACTTATTCAAGAGGGAAAAACAACCAATACCTCGATACGATGTGCCCTAGATGCAGCAGATACAGCCTCCAGGGCCATAAACACCAGTGTCCTCCGTCGCCATGCCTGGCTCAGGGTTTGAACCAGAGGTACAAGCCTCTATATTAAATCACCCTTTCGACCAAGATCATCTATTTGGCCCTAAAGTAGACGAAGCCCTCGAAAAAATGAAAAAAGATAGACACGGCGAAATCTATGGGAGCCCTACAGACACAGACTCCCAGGCGCTCCTTTCGCCGTTCTTCCTTTCGGGCACGGGCAGAGGCTACTCCTCGGACAGTGCATCCACGTCCTATAGATGCCCTCCTCAATCTACCTTCACGAAGGGTTATCAAAGAGGCGGATACAGAGGCAATAATAAGGGCAGAAGCAAAACAAATACCGCCCGCTCTGCCACACCTCCTGCCCAATGACTTTCCCCCGCTCCCTCCAGACCATTCCACTCCGGTCGGAGGCAGACTACAACATTTCCTTCACGTCTGGGAGACAATCGCCTCAGACAGACGGGTGACACAAATTATTCAATCAGGGTATTGTCTAGAATTAACATGTACACCCCCCCAACATTCCACCCAGGCACCGCCCTATGTCGCAAGAACATACTGTGCTACTAACCCAAGAGGTGATCTCCCTCCTGGAAAAAGGAGCAATAGAGCAGGTCCCCATAAATCACCAAAATTTAGGGGTCTACTCCCTGTACTTTCTAATTCTAAAGACGGACGAGACCCTACGACCTATCTTAGATCTCAGACCCCTAAACACCTACCTTCATTCAGACAATTTTCACATGGTAACCCTTCAACAGGTTCTTCCACTTCTCTCCCAGAATGATTTTCTCACCACTCTGGACTTGAAAGATGCGTACTTTCACATCCCAGTACCCCAGTCTCACAGAAAGTACCTCAGGTTTGTGGTGGACGGACAACACTACCAGTTCAAGGAGCTCCCTTTCGGGGTAACAACAGCACCAAGCGTTTTCACCAAGTGCCTGGCAGTAGTGGCTGCACACCTCAGACAGCACATTCACGTCTTCCCCTATCTGGACGATTGGCTGATAAAAGCCGCATCCTACCAACAATGTGTGCAACATACCGCCGCTACAGTCCAACTACTTCACCAGCTAGGTTTCACGGTGAACCATCAAAAATCCCACCTGGTACCATCACACAAAACAATATCTCGGAGCCACCATAGACACCTCAAAAGCCATGGCCTATCCCAATCCTGTCAGGATTGCAAAAATACAGGCTCTGCGTCAAAAATTCCTATGTCAACACTCTCTCCCATCAAGAGTGTTTATGCAGTTCATAGGGATGATGGCCTCTTGCATCTTTATAGTGCCTCATGCAAGACTCCAAATGCGTCCACTCCAAGAGTGCCTGGCGCGCCAGTGGAACCAGGCCCAGGGACAACTGACAGATCTGGTGTTGGTAGACGGTCGCACCCATCATTCTCTGCAGTGGTGGAACACCACAAACCTTTCCAGAGGTCGACCGTTCCTGGACACGGTCCCACAAATAATCCTAACAGCAGATGCATCTCTCTCCGGCTGGGGAGCTCATCTGTTACATCTCACAGCACAGGGCACATGGACGCCGCAACAGAAGTTACTCCATATCAACCATCTGGAGTTACTGGCGATCTTCCTCGCCCTAAAATCCTTCCAAGCGCAGATTTCAGGCAAGGCAGTCCTCATTCGCACAGACAACATGACTGCCATGTACTACATTCAAAAACAGGGGGGCACACACTCCACAGCTCTGTTAGCACAGAGCATATGGAGATGGGCAATTCCACAAAAGATTTTTCTCCTAGCCCAACACGTCCCAGGCGTACAAAACACCGTGGCAGATCTGCTCAGCAGACAGACACAGCAGATCCACGAGTGGGGACTTCACTCACAAGTTCTTCACCCGTTCTTTCAGAAGTGGGGGCATCCACACATAGACCTATTCGCCACCCACGGAAACAAAAAATGCCCAAGCTTCGCTGCCAGATATCCACACCCATTGTCCAAAGGCAATGCGATATGGATGAACTGGTCAAACAAATTTGCATACACTTTTCCACCTCTCCCACTAATTCCATTAGTGGTTCAAAAGCTACAACAGCATTCCCTAACTCTGATCCTAGTAGCTCCAACATGGGCCAGACAACCGTGGTGCACCACACTCCTGGAACTCTCAGTAGTACCACACCAAAAGCTACGCCTCTCACCATGCCGCCTAACCCAGAACCATGGAGAGATCCGGCACCCGGACCCAGCTCAACTCAACCTTGCGATCTGGCTCCTGAGGTCCTAGAATTTGGATAACTTAACCTTCCCCCTGATTGCATGAACATTATCAGAGAAGCTAGACTCCCTACTACTAGGGCGTGCTATGCAGCAAAGTGAAAAAGATTTGTTGTTTACTGCCACAATGCAATCAATCCTTTAAATGTATCCATACAGCACATTATATGCTATTTACTCCATTTACAAAGGTGTAACCTAGCATATACTTCCATTCGGTTACACCTCGCTGCAATTGCTGCTTATTTACAGAATAGGCAGCACCTCTCCCTTTTCAAAGTGCCTGCCATCAAAGCCTTTATGGAAGGCCTCAAAAGAGTAATTCCACCCAGAGTGCCACCCTCACCGGTTTGGAACTTGAATATAGTCCTCACGCGGTTAATGGGACCCCCTTTCGAACCATTACATAAATGCGAGCTGCAATTTCTCACATGGAAAACTGCTTTCCTAGTGGCCATCACTTCCCTCAGAAGAGTTAGTGAAATACAGGCACTCACTATACAGGAACCTTTTCTTCAGATGCATCACAACAAGGTTGTACTCCGCACCAATCCCAAATTTCTACCCAAGGTCATTTCTCCATTCCATCTAAACCAGTCAGTAGAATTACCAGTCTTTTTCTCGCAACCCCAAACAGTTGCGGAAAGAGCCTTACACACACTGGATGTTAAAAGGGCTTTACTTTACTACATCCAAAGAACACAACCTTTCAGGAAAACCAAACCGCTATTTGTCTCCTTCTCCCCACCACACAAAGGCAACCCTATTTCTAAATCGGGGATAGCTAGGTGGATTGTAAAATGCATACAGATTTGCTACCACAAAGCAAAACTAACGCTATCTGTTCCCCCTAAAGCCCACTCTACAAGGAAGATAGGGGCTTCTATGGCTTTCCTAGGGAACATACCACTAGATGACATCTGCAAAGCAGCGACATGGTCAACACCGCACACCTTCACAAAACATTACTGTGTAGATGTGCAAACCAAGCAACAAGCTAGTGTGGGCCAAGCTGTACTAAAGACACTGTTTCAAACAACTGCAACGGATGCCGGTGGTCACCGCTAAGGTTGGGTACTGCTATATAATCTATGCACAGTGTTTAATCTGCAGCTCATATGCCTCGAACGGAATATGCTACTTACCAGTATGCATCTGTTCTTGGCTTGTAGAGCTGCAGATCTATACACGCCCACCCGGCTACCTGTATCCGTTCCAGTCTTACCTTATTTAGATACAATACACGTGGGTTTCTTTACTGTTACTACTACGCTCCATCTTTCCCTGCTGGCGAAAAACAATCTGAGGATGGAGCCGAAGCCCATGCGCAATACGAACCAGAGGAGGAGTCACCGAACTCGTGACTTCCAAAGACTTTCCAACAGGAAAATGAAACTTCAAACATCCGGGCCCAACACCAGATGGCGATCTATGCACAGTGTATAGATCTGCAGCTCTACATGCCAAGAACAGATGCATACTGGTAAGTAGCATATTCCTTTTTTACATTGCCTCTCCTATTCACTTCATGGTAAGGAAAGGAGACCCACATAGGCGTATACACACTCGCATTCAATGGTAGCGCTCCAACGGTTCTCAACCCTGTCAAATTAATTGCTAGCAACAATCCATGTAATATATTGGCTCCTAACCCACTGCAAGATGGTGTCCACGATCCCCAACCAAGCACTGCTGACCTTTGCTCAGCAATTAACCGTGCCGCCTGCCTTTCCACAATGGGATTCCCACATAGGCGCATACACACCCCATTCAATGGGAGCCCCCCAACGATTTTCAACCCTTTCACAGTAATTGCTAGCACCAATCCATGTGATACATGGGCTCCTAACCCACTACAAGATAGCGCCCACGATCCCCAGCCCATCACTGCTGACCTTTGATCAGCAGTTAACCACTTCATAAGGACCACTTGTCACTAATTGGGTCTGGAAGAATGGTTTATAAATAGAATGACCACCTCCAAGTCCTCACTCCAGAGGCCTATGAGAAGGGGTAGGTCGTTGGTGAAGTTCTCCAGTGGGTGATGAGAGTACTGGATCATTGGCTTTCCATCATGTGAACGGAGGTTATTCCTCCCCCTGGGCTCACCTACAAAATTTCAATTCAAATTTGACTTCCCAACAGCATGCTAAAAAATGTTAGCGTTTATCTGTGTTTCTCTCGGAGATATCACCCTCATGGGGTGAGTGTTTTTTCCCCCCCTTTTGACCACAGTGTATGAAACCACCACTTATATTTTAATGTATGTCACGTTTGTCTGACTTGGTTGAAGCATGCTAGTATTGCATGCCTCTACAAGTACTATACAAGACTGCTCTGTATGGCACCATTTTGTTTTCTTTTCAGATCTTCCTACCCCAGGTCAGTGATTTTATATTCTGCGGGTACACTTATAGGGTACTTTAGTGTTTGAACACTACTTGTTGCATCCTTTGTCCCAGTCACTATGTAGATCAGTTATGCATTTTACGGTCCTGAAGAATTGCCTTAGACCAAATCTTGACTAATTGACTGCATGAAACATATTGACCTTGTAAGTCACCAGGGATCATTGTACCTTACTGGTGACATCCTGTTTTAAATAAGTCCGGCATGCTCATGGATTGAAATTTGATTTAAGACTTGCCTAGCCTTTTTTAAATCCATAATCACTACAGCGACACCTAAGTTTCCTCTATCTACACAAAGGGCCCTTAATTCGCAGTTTACATCACATCTTTGGAAAAAGATGCCTGATAAAAAGCCCCCTTGAGGGTGCTAGTCAGGCATTGCAGCCCTGACCCGATGAGGCGCAAGCCCGATGATGAAGCATAACACCCGCAAGAGTGGGAGGGCCCCATTTCCAAAAGAACTATTCCCCTTGTAGTGGCTCTTTTTCTCGGACCTACTCCCCTTTGTCCTCTTTAGGAACAGCATGCCTTTTTTCTTTTGAGAATTAACAGTGAACCTCTTATGCTGGACCTTTATGCACTCTAGGTCCCCAATTTTTTGTGATGGATTATTAAGATTTTTATTCAAGAGTGCTTTTTATATTGGTTTGTGCTTGTTTTGCTACTCCATTTGCTCTAGGAAAATCTACTACATGACTTAGATCTATTGGCATGCGCTAATAGCATAACATAAATTGCGTTTAGGAGTTACATTTGTTTGCCTCAAAATATTAGATACAGGGCTAAAAAGTTCAAGAATGCCTGACAAGAGTGGAATGAATACGTCCTTACTTGAGTTAAAGATGCCGCCTCTTGGTCATGTTGCTCCTATATCTTCATAGTTGGCATTCCTTCCACTCTCTAACTGTTCAGTACAGATTGCACTGAAAATGTAGCATTTCTACCCCTCCCCCTCGTGCATGCATACGTTTTTAATGTTTGCTCAGAGGGCGGGTGGTTTAGGTCATGCCTGCACAGCACATTACATCAAGGTGGCTTGGAAGGTGGTACAGACTATTGCACGACCAGGGAGCAGTGCGGTTTCACATGGGCTACTGGGGACACCTACTGGCCCATGGTATAGTGTGCTTGCACAACATTAGCACGGGCAGTGTGTGCCATATTTTGAGAACAGCACTAGGACATTTTGATGGGCTTAGTGAAGTGGGAATCAATAGATGAGCGCTAAATGGTTTGAGGAGGTAAAAGCCTTATAAGCTAGGATCCACCCTTTGAACAGAGTCTGGTTTATCGTACAACCACTCAGCTGGTGCATGTAATGGGTGCACTGCAATATTTTACACTGTTAATGTGGCTAGGTTGTGTAACAGTTTTTTAATGCAGAGAAGCTTGGATGAATCAGTGAACTAGAACAGTAGTTGCGGTTTCTTTAGTTTAGTGAGCAATGGCTTTGCTGTTTCGAAGATGCTAGGGCTGTTTGGGGGGATTGTGCGTAGGTTTAATATTTGAGGCCCTGCTGCTATTATTGTCACTAATGACAATTTCTTTGTGGTAAAGCATGTCATTTCTCCAGACCAGCTGGAGTAAATGTGGGGGAAGGTGGAAGGGAGATGGGGTTGGGTAGGAAGAGGGGAAGGAAGTAGGCAGATCGATTATATATTTATCACTTGTTCCGCTGAAAGAACAGAAAGCTGTCCTAATAACTGAGGCAGCCACCTTGGAAACTAAGGTTTGGATGTCTTCTTCACAGATTTCTGCTAATCTCCGAGTTGATGTCACCAAGGGTGGTGGTGGTACATAGATGAAGGGTGGTTGAGTTAAACTCGTTCATGTAATTTTGAGAAGGGTAGTTTGGAGGCCAGCTAAACAATATTTTGAGTGGAAGGTGGAGTTGGCTGGTTTAAAAAAAAAAAAAAAAAAATAGAGGTTGACTCTGCAGTACGTTCCTGAGTTGGGGGGGGGGGTATGATTAAAGAGTGAGGACCTACAGGGCAAGGTTGGAATGAGGGACAGAGGTGTAGGGTTTAAAGGCCGAGTCAAGGTACATTTGTTTGAGAATTCTATGGATTAATGTGGGCAGTGTGGGAGGGAACGCAGTTGTTTGAAGAACTAGGAGTGGCCAGTGCCCCAAGGATCATTGCAAAAATGATTCTCATGATTGTGTGTTTTTTTTGTGACCTACACAAAGCTATAGCGGAGCTGGAAGTAAATAAGTGATTGGTATTTAGGGGAAGTGTATAATAGTGTTACTTATGCATTGGAGTCATCGGGGTTATATTGTGAGGAAGGGTTTGTGAGCTAGTATGAGGCAGAATATAATCCAGAGCGAAGGACACGCTAGGCTCCTTTGTAGACCTAAGTATACCCAGGCATCTGAGATTTGTTTTACCACTGATGAAGGGGGTTCATGCATTCTAGGTCTTAGAGAGCTGATGACGCCAGTCATTCAGGCGGGGTGAGATGGGTGGCTCAAGTGAAGTTGCGGAGAGGGCAGTGCGTGTTTAATGCGGTTTGCAGATTATTGGTAAACTTCCCTTCAGTGGACGAGTTCAACATTAGTGCTGTGACATTTATGTGGTCCACAATGGTGGAATGGAGTCTGGGGAATGAAACGGACCACATTTATACGACCAATTTGTTGGATGCAAAGGGATCTGTGGTTTGCGGGGAAATCAGTTTGCATGTTTGGAAAAGGGGCCTAGTGTAAGGCTGAGTGGAGGATCAGGAGCAAAGGTGTGATGCGTAGTAGTAGATTATCATAGTGTCCATGAAGAATGATAATGCTAAAGGTGAAGCGGTCTCGAAGTTTCCAAGTGTCTCATGGATTCTCCTGCGCCAGTCCTGCATTGGATAGCCAAATTCAATTGCCTTGCCCCAGGTTTCGCTCAAAGCAAGCGTTCCTCTGTGGCGCTACGGCTGCTGTAATGACTCTGCCTTCCCCTGCGATTCGCATCCAGTCTGAGCAGATGCACACTGCTCAAGCTTGATGCACCGAACCCAAATCGTAGAACACGCTGCTATTCACTTAATGAAACCAAACGTCTGAATTAGTAGGATTCATCCCCTGCTACTCTTCTGCGTCAGACATTGCAAAGTCCTGTCCTGTAGTGACGTTTGCTCTGTCCACTCCCTACATAACATTAACTGATAAACCAGGATTTAAACCGTTTCTCAGTTCATTGCTGCTGCTTTTTTTTGTGTTCTTGGTTATTTCTTGTTCAAAACGGAAAGTATCTTGCTGTGTATGCAGAGGGGTTGTGGGAGTTTATTTTAAAATGTAGAAAGTAAATATTTTTGTATCACAGCCACACTCGCTACTCAAGTTACCTTGCCATGCACGAGCAATACAGTACTGAAATGCTTGCGCAGCTCTGATTTTGTGGCAAGTGGAGGGGGGGGGGTGTCTAAGACTCCATTGCAGTTCTGTGTACAGTGTACCCTTTTCTATTGTGTACATTTAATTCATTTATTAGAAATTTTCATAAACCAAGCGTAATTCCTATTAACCTTGTTTCAGACTGATAGCCCATACCAGGGAGGAGTCTTTTTTCTTACAATCCACTTTCCAACAGATTATCCATTCAAGCCGCCAAAGGTAAGTACGCTGTATTAATAGTGAAATCTTCACGGCCTGTTTGTTCTTTTGTTTGGCAGTGAGTGATGAATGACAATATACTTCCTTTTGGACACTTTCATAGTAGTAACTGCTTTATGATCGCTCACTCTGGGCTGCTGGAAATACTCTGCTTATGGATGATAACTGCAAAGTACTGACTGTTTTCGAATAACTTTAACTCTACTCTGAATACTTGGACCTATTCAACCTGGTTTTGTATACTCCTGTACCTAGCTATCCTTATTTAAATAAATATTTTTTGTGTTGTGGGTTCAGGAGCGTATCCTTTTCTTCGTTATACCACCAACGTGGTGTACTTAGCCAGTTTTTTAAGCTAACCTGCTTGCGGGTTGTCAGATCCCTTAAATGATGCAAAGTTTCTTGGCTGTATGCAATGTGGATGCGGCCCAAACAGTCTGGCACCCACGTTCATGGGGGACTTCAAGTTTTTCATCGGGTATTAGTTTGCACGGTGCCCCTACATAGACCGCATTAACTGCTACCCCTTAACTTGCCTCAGTAGTACAGACCATACTTCTCTTTTGCACTGGGATACTGTCATTCTATTGTATTGTAGCAATTAAATAGTACATCATACCTCGGAGTCCATAGTGTTTTGGGGATGATCATGGAAGTACCTCTACAGTTTGTGAATGTTCTTATAGCTCAGGTGTGCTGCAGGCTTGTCACAGCAAGCTTGTAGCAGACATTTTGAGAGCATCCTTCAGATGCAAGCCAATTTCAAGGTAGGCAGAGTTATGGGACTGGGAAGTACATGGTCTTTATCACTCACTGGAATTCAAGGGGGTCATTGTGTCCTTGTTCTTGCCTGAAAAGTGTCAGAGCTTATGTCTGAGAAAAAAATTGAACTTTAACAAGTTCTTTCTCCACTCACTGGTAATACAAGGAGTGTGACCTTTCTAGAGTCCTTATTGAATACTGTTAGTAGTTTGTGTTGAAGTACCGTTGGTCCTTTGTCATGGATGGCCTGGTGAGTGACCCAAAGGGCATTGAATGATGGGGGTCTTGCTACAGGCAGTCATAATGGTGCTCAATGGACAGGAGTGATACGTTTCTACATAAACAGAATGTGTTTTTTCTGGCGCCTTTGTTTTGAATTTTCTGAAACCTGCACCATAAATAGTGAGGCGTCAATGTGAAGACTGTTGATGTATTCTTTGGCAGGACCAGAGAAATGATCACCTGTTTTCTGTGAGTTGGTTCTTAAACTGGACCGGATTAATATTTTTTGTTTACATGAGAAGTCCGGTTATTGAATGAAGCACTGAAGACATTCACAATACAATTTTATCAGTTGTCACATTCCAGATTACCTCTACTGGGATTGAATTGACTAGAAAGGCATTGTATCAAACTGTATCTGATGTAGTCTGGCCACCAAATGGGAGAAAAGACCATTGGATCTCTAGTTGAAAATGGTCCTTATCCTGTAGAGCAGTCTATATATATATTTTACATTTGTTCGGACTTGGATGCAGTAGTATCTTTGGTAGAGTTGTGGGAAAATTATTCCTTTTATATGGAGGATGTTGCAAATCATAGGTCACTTCTCGTTCAAAATGTTAACTAAAGTTTTCCAAATCAATTTTTTTTAAAGATATTAAACTTTCCACTATACTTGATTTCCAGCCCATCAGAGAACAGCTTCAGACTTGTTATGCATGGTCGTGAGGATCCATGAAACCTCATGTATTCGAAAATTATTTGAGCCACAAAGGCAGGAAAAACTGCTCTAATGTTAGAGTACCATAATAAACTCATATCTCTAAAGACGGCGTAATTAGTAATTGAAAGAAAAGGTATTTTATTGATCCGATTTTTACAATAATAAAATCGTGACACATTCTCACCTAAAAATAATATTCCATATTACAGTGCATGAAAAAAGTCAAGGCGGTCTGCTGACCCTATCAATTACAGAAATACACAACAAGCGGTTAGTCATGGCTGCAGAAAAACGCTTCTGTACATATACAACGCTATACTGTTACATCACAAATTAACAGATACTTCCAGCAAGTCCCATTTTTTTTAAATCCTGAATATTCTCAGGTAGCGACCCTTTGTTTTCTAAATGCTAAATGGTGCGTGAGTTTCATGATCAAAATGAAGGGAGGAAAAGGTTGGAGCCAGTTCACTTCCCCTGGGGTTAAATGCATATATCAAAGGGAACTAGCTACCATGTAGAAGCTCCTAGAGTTTGCGAGAACACATTTGTTGCTTAAGACCCTCACTCACCAACCTAGTTGGTGACATGCTTCATCATCGGGTCCCACCCAAGGTACAGAGTGCACCTTGGGTGTGCTTCAACGCCTGGATACAGCACAGCTGGTTGTGTGAAATGTATGTGATTTTAAAACTCTGTCCGTTGGGTCCCAAATTACAACAAAAGGCTATTTTTTATGTATGGGCCCTCTGCAGTGGTTAAAAACGAGGTGATGTGTGAAGGTAATTAGGCTCCAATATCCTCTGTGGTAAACATGTTTCAGCCAGACTCGCTACTGGGCTGGCTTTCTTCAGGACCATATGTGTGTGATAACTAAAAGGGTGGTCTAAAACTGTGTGTATTTAGAGACCTGCTATGTGGTGCACTCACTAAGGTGCGTTGTGATAGAGGATGGTTTCCTCTAGCGGCGCATTCTCAGATTTTCTGGAAAATGCACCATGAGTTCCGTGTGGGGGCCCGACCTATTGTCACACTTTCTTCAAGATCAGGGACCTGCCTCCGTACCTAGTACGACCGCATCGGTACGAAATATCACACAAATAAGGTCCTAAAGAAAGCCAGCCCAGGAAAGAGTCTGGCTGAAACAAGTTGACCACAGAGGATACTGGAGCTGCACACTTACTGCACAAAACCTGCTCCTCTGTATCCAGGTGTTGAGGCACACCCAAGGTGCACTCTGTAACTTGGGTGGGACCTGATGATAAAGCAGGTCACCAACTAGGTTGGTGAGTGAGGGTCGTCTTAAACAACAAATGTGTTGTCTTGCAAGCACTCACTAGGAGCTTATACATGGTAGCTAGCTCTTTGATATATGCGTGAGTTTCATAACACACCGAAATACTCTTTCACAGACCTCCAACATCTGTCCTGCAAGCTTAGTCTCCTCTGCAGTAGCTGACCGCAGTCTCTTGTTACATAGTGCAACTGTCCCAGCTGAAGGTTAAATATAATCTTTTTAAGAAATCTATTAGAAACTGCTTTCTATCTGTCGATAATGAACACATTCCAACAGAGGGCAGAAAAAATCTAGTGGTTGATTAAACTTTAATGCAAATATTCCTTTTAATATCCGATTCAACAAATACCGTAAGTCAGTGGTTCTGAATCTGTAGTCCGGGTGGCCCTTGGGGGTTCGCAGCTGCTTAAAAAATTATATAAAGATTGTATGAATGAAGTTAAATTGTGATTCTTAGAACACTGTAAATGCGAAGAAATTGGAGGCTAAAAAGTAGGTTGGTGTCCTCGTACTGATTTATGGGAGCAGTGCAAATGGATTATACTGAATATAGTATGAATGATGGGTGGCCTGAACTGAATTTTGAAAAACCCCAACTTTCCCATTGAAATTTAGATTTTTTTTAAATATTTGTGTGGATTAAATAAATTAATCAATTTGTGTATTTGTTTGATAAATGCTTGTTCCTGTAATTTTTGTGGTTCTTATAATCGAAAGTGCCTAAGCCGCATTCCCGTACTTTAGATAATGAATGTGGTGGTCCCACAACTTCAATAATTCAGTGGGGGGTCTACGAATTCCAGTCATTAGATGGGGGTCTACTGAACTCAAAAGGTTCCGAACCAATGTCGTAAGGTATCAATCCTGCCAATGTATCATTTTAACAAATGTCTTTGTGAACAAGGTTGTCACAGACATTCAAACTTACTTTTTACGTGGGAAAGCAGACTATCTCCCTGGTGTGCACATTGTGAAATATTTGAATATATTTAGCAGGAAACTTATTGCCAGCGAACTGTGACCCTGCCACCCTGCACCTCTCATTTGAAGGATCTCGCACCGAGTAATTGTTTTAAAATTGCCGCATTACCTACTTTTATCTGCGTTTTGGGGTCTGTGTTGGGTGAGGGGACTTTCCTCTTATTTGTTTCTTTGGCCGATACCCTCCGGTCCGGTGCAGTATTTTGCGGTTTGTGTGAAGAGGTGCCAGCGCTGCTCAGGAACTGTTCCTTCCCTACTTCCTGTTTGCTGAGTACTGCACCACCATTTTGGTGGTCTGGGAACTAGCTTTTTACTGATTACTCTGTTCCTTCACTCTGCACTTATTCAAGGTGCATGGCAGCGCAGGCTTTCCTGGCTCCCCGGACAGAGTGATTGTTTTTAAATTGCTGCATTACATAATTGTATCTACATTTTTTGGTCATTGTTGGGTTGGGGGGGGGGGGGCTGACTTTACTCTTATTTGTTTCTTTGGACTGCGCTAGGTGCCAGGGATGCTGTTGGTTCAAAGTTCGATCAGAGTTTGGTTATGGTGAGGTTTTACTCTTATGCCCAACTCATGGACATTCAGTACCAGGGCTTTAAATTAGCTCATCAGTCTACACTGGATGTTTGTGATAAAGCCAAGCACTGCCTTAGCTGCGATTTCCACTTTAGCATTTGTGGGGATCCTGTGGTCTCCTCTATACCCCCTGCGGAAAATATACTTCTGGTCAAAGCCACTAGTCTTGGGTCCTTTAGCCAGAAAGTGCTCACTGCAGCTATGCTTAATGCTCGGTCTCTTATAAAATACAAAATTGAAATGCACAATTTGATTCTAATCCTAGCCGTGTACTGTCTTTTCATAACTAAAACATCCGCTAGAGAGGACTCTAGCCCTTATCCGGTGGATGCCATCCCGCCAGGTTTTTCCATTTTAAGACTTGACCGCCAGGGTCGTATGTGAGGTGGGCTGGCGGTCATTGCACTGGATGGTATCGCCTGTACTCTAGATCCTGTGGCCTTAATAATCTCTGCCAGTGATACATTTTTTAGCCATTCTGGTATACTGTCCTGGTTCGAGGGCCAATTTTGTGAAGACCTGGGGTCAGATTGTGGAACCATATCTGGTTCACAATCATGTTGCCCTTCTGGGGGATTTTAATTTACATCTCAATGACCAGTTATGTAAGGATACTGTCTGCCTCCTTGAACTTATGTCTATTATGGGGCTTTCCCAGCAGGTCTGTGTACCTACTCATATCTCAGGGTACACTCGATGGCGTTTTCTCTAACTCTGCAATCGATGTCCAACGTGTCTAACCACAAAGCTAGACAGACCAAAAGGCATTTGTATTTAGTGTACTTCTCCATCGTTCTGGGTTACTGGCAAGCCTGTTATGTGCCACAAAATTAGCAAAGTTACCACTACTCTGCTAGAACAGGCTCTCAAGTGCTCCCGAGCCAGTCACGTTGACCCCCTGGGGTATACCGCAGAAGGCTTCCGAGCCTGTGTCACTTTCTCCTTGGATAACATAGCCCCAATTAAGTTTAAATTGGCCACTAGAAGTAAACCATCTGCGCCCTTGTTCTCTGTGAAACTTATGGGTCTCTGCCAGGATTGCTGCAGAAAAGAGCTTAGATGGAGGTCTACGCTTAGCCCTGGAAGGTAAAAGAAAAGCATAGGGCCTTGTTGCTGCGTTATAAGCTCACCATTCAATTCACCAAGGCTGTTTAATTCACTCAAAAAATTAAGGCTGCCAGGCACTCTTCAAAGACACTTTTTAAAGTAGTTAAAGACCGGTCTATCCCCAGTCTCAGTGCTGGCTAACAATCTTATGAAGAATTAACCAGAATTGTGAGTTTTGGGCAGGGGGAGGGTGCATGGGGGGGCGACAACATTCTGAGTATTTATTCAGATTGTTACCTATGGATAATGTAACTTTGCCCGAAAGACATGCCATGCATTTAGCTCAATTTACTGCTGTCCCCCCATTTCCTTCATTCTAACTAAGGAATTCCTGCTGAGTATTAAATCGGGATCTCCATCAGATCCCTTCTCTTCTAAAATACTTCAGCTGACTCTGGAACCAGTTGCTGACTTCCTGCAGAACATGTTTGCCCGCATTCTGCAGTTTAGTCTTTCCCTCCATCTGAAAGGAAAGCTATTGGTGCTTCGCTACTAAAAAAAAATAAATAGAATGCGGACTTGAAGGATTGAAGAGTCCATCCTCTTTCCTTGCTTCCAGTGCCAGCCAAGAGTCTTAAAAAGTTCAACTAGTTATTGTCAAATTCATTGAGGCTCATGATATACTCGATCACTCGCACAATGGCTTCAGGAGCGGCCAACGTACAGAATCTGCTGTTGTGGCTGGTGACTGCATTCACTGCCAGGTTGATGGGGGGGGCCTATTGTGCTGCTTGATTTATCAGCAGCATTCAATACAGTTTCTCTTGTATGGATTATTGAATGGCTGCAGCAAATCTGTGTTGGTGGTTCTGCTCACAAGCTCCTTTACTCAGTTCTCATCAACAGAGTTCAACTGGTTAGCTGTGGAGGCTTCATGGCTGAAGCATTCAGGCTGCCTTGCAGAGTACCTCAGGGTTCATCCCAGAGTCCAACCCTATCCAATATTTGTTGCTCCTGTGGCTGAATTGGCGCACTCTTTTGGGTTCCAATTTCTGGTGTATGCGGATGACACCCAGATCATCGTGAAGTTTAATCACTGTCTAGCATTAGCAGGTGGCTAAAAGACCAAGCCCTTAAACCTTTTTTTAAAAAAATTTTATTTGCATTTTGTAATATTCAACATACGTGCTACAGATTTATAAAACCTCATGATTAGAGACAGTTTGCCAATTGGCAGTGATATCCCAACTCTGAGGAACATGGCCCAATGTTCAAAGGCAGAACCGGAAACCGGTTCCGGCTACTCATCTCGTAATCTGTATACACAGAAGGGTACGTTCAAATAGTAGACCATCATATAACTACCAACTTCAAACGATGACTATTTCCTAGTACATGTTCCACTAAATTTTGTTCACAATAACTTATACGTGGGAGTTTCCAGCACCGATCCGGAGTACAAGCATAACATTCGTATCTATCAATATGCTACATCATTTATTTAGAACAATCCTTATAACAAAAGGAATAACGAAACTGGTAAAAGTAAATAAACCTTGTGCAGAGGGGTGAAGTAGATCATATCTGACGTACACGTAGGGGGGGCATCGCACCATAAATGGGTCTCCTGTAAGGCTGAAAGGGCAGGGGGAGGGGCTCCCAGCTGCTGTCCAGGCTACCATGCCTGATCAGTAGGCCTCTGCCTGTTCTTTCCCTACAATCATCTACCATTCAGGTCAGGGCTTTCTAAGGACCCTGTGGGGTTCTCGCTTTCAGGGTGGGACTCTTGGCCAGGATCAGAACCTGCCACATTCGCAGCATCCTCCGGTGTTTCCCATGCTACCATCACCTCCCTCCATTGTCCAGATATTGGGTGCTTCCTCATGCCCTCACTCTTCCCAGCTAATTGCTCTACATTTTGCCCCAGCCCATATGATAAAGTCTCTATTCCAAGTCTAAAACTGTGGCCCTCTCGGGGACTTCCATTCTATCGCTATTCTGAGCTGAGCCAGGCACAATGCAAGGTCTATCAACCTATTCCCAACTTTACGCTTTGGAGGTCTGGGGAAAGAACCCAGTAAGCCAGTCCGGACTGTGAAACAACACTCTGCCCAACACTTCTGTGAGTTTACCAAGCACAGCCTCCCAGAAAGGACGCAGGCTTTGACAGTCCCAAGTCCTATGGCCAAAGTCCACTTCTGGGTGCATGCATCTGAGGCATAGACTGACTCCCCCTTCCCCCACATAAGTCACATTAAGGAGGTGAGGTTTCATGTAAGCCATCTGTGTTTAATTGAGTTGTATATATTTTAAGCATGTACTACGAGATCTCCTTAGGATAGTGCAGGCTCCTGCGCCACTCAGCATCTGTAAGCTCTCTGCCCCCTAGTCTATCCCATTTTGCCCGTAACCCACTCAAGGGGGCTGATTGCAGTGCAACATAGAACCATTTCACTAGGTGCGCTGGCGTCCCAAGTGTGAACAGGGCATGCAATACTCTGTCTCTGATTCGTCCCTCCGTTTATTAAATAGCTGCGCAAATTTACGTGTCAAGGCCTCATTGTACGAACTGACCCGAAGGAAGACCACAGTCTTCCTCAAGCCCTTCAAACGGGAGCAGAGACTTGTCCATGAAGCAATCCCCAACATTATCCAACCCTGCCTCTGTCCAGCGAGCCAATTGCTCGCTCGTGAATATAGTATTTGGATCGCCATGTTGCAGTCCTACAAGTAGTAGCATAGGGGTATACTTGATGGTTCGCCGCTCCTTGCCCTGGCATCGCCTCCGAGCTTGGAAAGCTGTGCGCTGCAACAAGGAGCAGTACAGGGTAGGCGTTGATGGTATTAATAATCGCGCCATCACTAGGTTAGGACGAGATTCTGGAAGTAATAAACACGTACCCTCTTCGTTCACACCCTACACGCATTGTGCCAGCCACTGTAACTGAGTCACGAACATAAGATTCAAAATTCGGTACCCCCAGCCCACCCTCAGACATAGGGCGTTGTAACATTTTAAGAGACACAGCAGGACTCGTAGTAGAGCATTCATGGGGCGAAACCAACTGCTGGGCATGAGGACTGAGAGATTGACGAAGAAGTACAATAATCGCGGGAGCATGACCATTTTAGATGGGGAGACCCGAGCCATGCTAGGTAGCTGCAGTGTACGCCAAAAATGCACACAAGAACGTAGCGCGCTACCCAAGTTTCCGTTCATCCAGTGAGTGAACTATGTGTATGCCCAAGTATTTAAACATATTCTGAGCCCATAATGTCAGCCATCAGTGCATCAGGCCTGTGCGTTGGGGCCCGCTACCAGGAACAGATATGTCTTTGTTTTATTGACTCGCAGGCCCAAGAGGCACGCAAGTCATCCAGAATTTGTATGGCCACTGAGGTGCCCACGACTGCCTCTAGCAAATGTATCTGCAAGTAGTCTGCATAAAGGGAGACATGGTTCATCCGACTTCCAATAGACAACCTGATCCCATACCCTCCCTGACGAAGTCTCTCAGCAAGAGGCTCGATTGTCAGGGCAAATAGGAGGGGAGAAAGGGTACACCTCTGTCTAGTCTCGCGGGATATCTTATACTGCCTGGAGATTGTTCTGGCAGTTTTAACCCTCGCCGTAGGGGCAGCATATGGAAGCCGCACACACTGCACCCATTCCTCTACCAGGCCCATGCACAGCATCACCTCAAATAAGTACTCCCACCCCACCCTACTGTGTCAAAAGCTTTTTCTAGATCGACAAAGCCCCGCTGTCTGGTGTTTGTTTGGGACCTCGACATGCTAGAGAACAGAGTAGAGCCTGCGGAGGTTATAAGAGGGGAATAAATCTGTTCTGGTCAGGGTGCACTAGTTTCTTCATATGTGCGATTAACCTACCGGCCAACACCTTAAGATCTTAAAATCCATGTTAAGCATGGAGAGGGTCCTATAATCTTGAACATGCGCCTCCGTCGTCTTAGTTTTCGGGAGGGGGATCACCAGGACTGTGAGTGGAGCAAGGCAACTCCCCAGACTCGTACACATCCGCATACAACTTGACTAGTTGCGGCGCTAGTAAGCCTGCAAAGTGTTGGCAAAATTCCACCGGGAGACCGTCTGACCCCGACGTTTTGTCATGTGCTAATGCACTAATGGCGTCTCTGATTTCCTGCAAATTTATTGGTTCTCATATTTCTTCCCGGTCCTCTTCCAGCGCAAGGAGAAGTGGCTCCAGGTACTGTTATGTGCAGCCGGGGAGCCGCAGTCTGGGCTGTGTATAAGTGCTCGTAGTATGTTAAAAAGGATTAGTTAATCGCATGCGGGTCGTACACCACCTCCCCCGTATCTAAGCTAATTTGAGTGATTGGAGATCCCCCTAGGTCGGGTCTAATGAACCTTGCTAATAGTCTGCCCGCCTTCCCTTCCTCTCTGCACTTTATCTAAGTAGTCCTTGTGATTATAACATCACAACCGCCCCAGTGCATCATTATATTTTAACCTTATGGTCTGTAGTGCCACTCGAGCAGCTTCATCTGTACCCTGAACATTATCTAAGCTGCAGATGCTCCCCTCCAGGTCTAATTTCCTGATGAAGCTCTCTAAGGGCTCCCGTCGCCTGTCACATACAATGGTCCCGTACGACCACCTTAAACACCTCCCACTCCACTTGAGAGGAGGATGCTGTGTTGACGTTAATGGGAAAGTACGTGTCTAGGAGTGTATGCAATGATGTGCGAAAAGGAGCATCCTCAAGCATTGCAAGGTTTAGTTTCCAGGTAGGGATCGGAGGGCACCGTCCCGGGGCCTGATGTGTCATTATCAGTGGGCTGTGATCAGACAGTGTGAGTCCTAAGTATTTGGTATGTTTAATAGAGGTATTAAAGACGGGGGGGCACAAGAACATATCAAGTCGTGAGTGAACTTGATGGACCGGCGCAAAGGAGAGCTCCCTATCTGTTATGATGTAACCTCCAAGTGTCTTCAAGGCCCCAATGTGAGATCTATGTGCGGAACCCCAAGGCTGTGTAGCGTGGCAGAGACCCCATCAAGGGAGGGTGCGAGCGGTCATTAACAATGTCCGCAACACATTCGAAGTCCCCCCCTCCCCCCCCGTATCAAGTTGCCATTTAATTTATCGACCAATACAGCAGAGAAGGATTCCAGAAAGTCAATCTGGTCTTGGTAGGGAGCATAAATATTGCCACGGGTAACTTCCTGACCCGTCAGTCTCCCTGTGACCAGTGCGTACCAGCCCTCTGCGTCCAACCACGATCGCTCAAGAGCAAAAGGGACCCCTGACTTAATCCATATCAGCACCCCTTTGCAAAGGCCGATGAGGTGGTTGCAAAGACCTGGCCACTCCATCGTCGTTTCAGCTTCCTCACTGTTCAAGTGGGTTTCCTGAAGTAGCACGATGTGGATGTCGCTATGCCTCTGGTATGAATAAATATTATTGCACTTTGCAGTAGACCCCATACCTCTGTTCCATGTTAGGAACTGTGTAATGCTACGAGCTTCTGACAATCGTGTTGGGTATCGCCAAGCTGCCTGCAGAGGGAGCCCCCCCTATCCCTGCAAACGTCAAAACACAAGAGACAAATATAAAGACCCTTATGGTGGTGAACCCCAGGGCAGTCGGACAACGGCCGGTCATCCAAACATCCTGTTAAGCAGTTAGTACTAAATGAGGCCCTAACCTTGTACGGCACTCAGCGAGGTTTAGCCAAGAAAGCTTAGATCGGGACGCTCCCACCAACCGGAGCGCACCAGACCCAAATATAATGGGGCAGCTCGAGACCTGGAACAGTCAACTGCAGTTCAACACCCCTCTGAGTAGCAGTCACCTTAGCTTACCAATTGCCTCGGATAATATCATCCGTAGTGTTAGACGTCAACACAGGCAGCTCCACGCTGTTGCTGTGGGAAGTGTTAGACTCATTGTCTTCAGTCTCTCTTGAGGAGCTGCCTCCAGGGCGGGACACCGACTCTCCATAAGCGTTGCCACAGCCTGCAACGCTTCAGCCCTCTCCCTCTGAGGATGGTTTCTACGAGGTCATAGTCTCGGACGTTTCCCAAGCTCTGTGGCCTTCTGCATGGCAGATCCAGGGCCCTTGTCCCGAGGTGTCTCACACTTGTAGGCCTCTAACCAGTCCCAGGTGTCTTTAGGACTGTCAAAGTAATGGGTGTTCCCCTCGAGCACTATACGCAGCCGGGAACATCAGAGTATTGGAGACCTTCCTCTCTCAATGCCTTCTTGACCTCTAGGTATGAGGCCCCCCTCTGCCCCTCCAACGTATAGTCCGGGAAAAGGAGACTTTACTGTTGTCCATAGTAAAGGGGCCTTCCGCTCTCACCTTCTGCAGGAGGAGGTCTGTCCCGGAAGTGGAACAGTCTGGCCACCACAGGCGGTGGAGGCCTCCCAGGGGCCAGTGGCTTGGCCTGTACTCTATGGGCCCTTTCCAGCGCATAAAAAGTGGACAGACCCTCTGGTGCTACCACACTTCTGAGCCAGTGCTCCAAGAAGGACACCATGTTGCTGTCTTCCGGCAGGCCTAGGACCCCGATGTTCCTCCTGTTGCGCCCTTCGGCATCTAGCAAACACACTCTGGCCGTAAGGGCCCCCCATCTGCTGCTCCAGTGCCTTTTGTGCCGGCCCCAGTTCCGCGACATTAGAAAGTCTCTTTAACCCTGTCTGACAATTGCTTATGTTCTTCCCACAGTAGGCCGAGCCCCACTGCAACCATGCTAATATCTTGATGGAGGGTGGCCTTCGTGTCTGCTATGGCCTACAGTATTTTATTGAGTTGTTGCTCCGGATCCTCTGGGGTAGATTGTGACTTTCTGGGCACTGTCTTACGGATCTTGAAGGGCCCTAGTCTGGCGGCCTTTAGGTTTGCCCATTGTGCTGGGGGCTCACTAGGCCTAACCGAATCCCCCCCCTCACTATCTATGCTTATTAATTATAGGACCTGCTACTGTTCGAGTCCAGCGA
The DNA here is from genome assembly GCF_964204655.1 of Triturus cristatus. NCBI lineage: Eukaryota > Metazoa > Chordata > Amphibia > Caudata > Salamandridae > Triturus > Triturus cristatus. The sequence goes on from NC_140580.1 coordinate 429,864,570, forward strand.
TGGCTGTAGATCCCCCACCTTAATCAGGGCCTCACCAAAACATGCCAGAGTAGTCCGACTCTGCCCCCACCCCACTTTTCTGGTAGTCCTTGTTGGGTGCAGTGGGCCTCGTATGCTGCACCTCCTCTGGACCGGTAGCTCCGCCTGGACCCTACTGGGTTTTCTACACTCCATTGAGCCGTGATCAGTGTGCCCACCAGCCACACGCTTTGGGCTCCCAGCAAAAGTCGGCGCACTTCCTACTCGGGCATCGCAGGCTCCCCAGTTTCACCCCTCACGCCTTCCCGTGTAATGGGGTCCACCTGTCAGATTCTTCCCAGGGTTCTCTCCACCAGGCAATCCAGCTCAGTTCCTCCTCTGGACCGTTTTTATCACCTCATAAGGATCCAAGTAAAGCCCTAAAATCTGCCCGGGTACATCTCTATCAGCGCCCTGTCCTGTTCACCTGGCTGTGGCCCGGCTCCTTACGACCTCTACTCCGCTTGTGTCCAAAGCCTGAAAAGGACCGCCAGGCCAACCAATGCAGCCCGCTTCTCCAGCCTCGCTGGCAATTGCTGAGATGCTGCTCCGGCCGGCCTCGCCCAGCACTCCTGCCACTGTATCCAGCAGCGACTGTAGTCAGGGGGGGGGCACCCCAATGTCCAGCACCACTTCTGGGCCCAGTCCCCAGAGGCCCGGTCAGCCTTCACACCTCTAGACCCACAGGAAATTCTCCAGTTGCCGAGTCGCTATCACCGTCCGGGGCCTCAAGCTCCGCTGCTTCCCTTCCCGGGGCACTCCGCCACTACCTTGGTCCCGGGAGGCAGTCCGGTGCTGTAGAAGGCGCCCCAGCTCTGAGGCACATCCAGGCGGTGCACCAGTCACGTTGCGCTCCTGACCGTTGGGCTAGTCAAGGGAGGCCGGCTTGCTCACCTCAGGGCCACAGTTTCCGCCCGTACGCGGGACCGCCACCGCGCCTCCTGCTGCAGTCCTGCGAGATATGCCACAGTGCACAGGGGCAGCAGCAGGCATCTGTCCAAAGCCCACCTCCACTCACAGAGAAACTCCTGGGCACCTCTGTTCTCGGCCACCGCCGCTCCAGCCTCAGCAGCGCGTGCCACACAGCAGATCACTGCGCCCAGCTGGAGCCTCCAATAGACCCCAGACACCTCCTGGGCGCACCCATCGGCTCGCGGACCTCAGAGGTGCAGTTTAAACGCTCGTCCACCCGTCCCAGCTGACAGTTTCACAAGGATAAGACACGGGCTGGTGCAGAGCGCTCTACTTTCGCATCCGCCATGATACTCCGTTAGCTTCTCCACTCCGACAAAGCCCTCAAACTTAATGCTGAGAAGACAGGTCTTAGACCAAAGAGGCACGTGAGTGCCAAAGACACATCTGGTGGCCAGAGGATTGTGGACCACTTCCCACCCCGATCAGATCTGCCAAAAACCTGGGTGTTTTGACAATACCTTGAGTTTCAGGTCAGTCGTACCAGGAGTACATGGCTTCTCATTGTAAGGACTCAGATTTTTTTCCCTATATTCCAATGGATTTGCGACTATTAGTCATTATAGCCCCCATGATTGGATTATTGCAACTCTGTATCTCCGTATTAATGCTTCCTGTGTTAAACTGCAAGTTGCTCAGAACACGGCCGCCAGTCTTACCTTGAACATCCCGAGGCATCTTCCAGTAAGAATGGATTCGGTCCTTTTACTGGCTTCCAATTAAAACGAAAATTATTTTTAAGTCTCTGTATTTTTTATAATTTTTTTTAGCTTTGCTTCAACTTCCCTATTTCAGTGGTATTCCTTATGTAGGTCTCTCGGATCAAGCAGGTGCAAGCTCCCAGATTCCGCAAGGCCAGATGGGGGAAGTCGGTCCATCTTGGTGGCTGCTGTCAACCGTGGAATACCCTTCCTACCTACATCTCAGAAGCTAATTCTTTTGCCTCATTTCAAGAAAACTGCTGAAAACTTGGCTTTTCACTTCGTCCAGGATGCTTTCCGCTAGCGCTTTGACACCTTAGTGTATAGTGCGCTCTAAAAGTTCCAATAACAATAAAATACCATCAGATAAAAGATTAACAGCCTGTGTGCATGACAATACCTGATACAACTGTTTCTGCGCTTTGTTCCAATTTGTTATTTACACAGTGGCATGAGGAGACGTGGACAGGCATGTGAACCAAAAATAAAAACTGCAGAAGTACTGCTAATTTTATTTGCACAATACGTTGATGAAACGAGAAATGGCAAGCTTTCTCAGCACTGAGCACTTGGACTAGGAACCAAAGTAAAAGATCCAGAGCTGCTTAGTGAGGAAAGACTATTAAGAGATCACAAACTGACCAATTGTAAAGAATGAATAATTTACCAGATGCCTGGAGGCTTGCTATAGGATGGATTGTATGGGATGACACCGTTCTAATAGATGGAGGGCGAACTCTACCAAGATTTATGTTCTGTAAAATAAAGGGCTCCCTTTAATGATCGAAGTTTAACGACAAGAAGGCTGCTTCTCATCCCACAACTCTGCCAACACCCCTTTTGAAATATTCTTAATGAATTAGTGTAAAAAATAAAGTTAAAACCGACAACAAAAATGCAAAAAAAAAATTAAAATACATTCGACTTCCCGGGACTTTGAAATGTACGTGAAATTGTTTATTAATTGTTTTTGGGGGGGGGAGACTTCTATTTTCTTCATAAGAAAAAGTGTATCTATTGCATGCAACACTGTCGGATTTTTGTTTAATTGGAGGTCACTTTTGAATTATATTTTTTTGATCCCTTGTAGTCTATGGTTGAACAAAAAAATCTTTACTTAGTTAAGGTGTACCATACCTATAAATTAGTGATCTGTAGTTTTACTGTCCATGATAGTGGCACTTTATGGGAAGCTGGGCATTGGTTTGGTTTAGTAGCCGAAGAAAACCATGTAAACTGCAATTTATTTTTTTCTAGGTTGCTTTCACAACAAAAATATATCATCCGAATATAAACAGCAATGGAAGTATTTGCCTTGACATACTGAGGTCACAGTGGTCTCCTGCGTTGACAGTATCAAAAGGTAATTTTGATTTGAAATGTTTTTCAATGGAGTATCGGTTCTGCCTATCAAATGTGAAATTGCATTATAGAGCACGTATAGCGAAAGAGTGTAACTTGTAGCAGACTATAAATGTATTCCCCCCCTCATTTGCCCATTAAGGGAGCTCCATATTGAAAGCGTTACATTGAAAGGTCCTGATTCCATTGCAGCTTGTCTATCTTCAAAGTATACATTTCACCAGTATTGCATGCTTTTTACGATTCACATGCGTCACTTCTTTCCATGTTGTCATGCTGCCAGTCATCCGTAGTAAATGGTGTTGAACTAGATGTGTGTATCTTCGAGGCAGCAGCACGAGGTTTTTAAGTCCACCCTGGGTTCACCTGCCACAGATACAGCCTTCACCTTTTTCTAGTTAATCTTGAGCTATTTGTCTTTGTGTTGGCACATGGGAACTCTGGGCACATTGCCTCCCTATAGCCTGGACTGAAGAGCAGAGCACAGTACTTTCCTTATCTTTAAGGGTCTTTGTACCGAACATCATGCATAGGTTATAGTCTTAAAGCACATGCTTATAGTTTAGGCTTAGAGTGCACTAAACCGGTTTTATCAGAAGATTGAAAGGGCTTGAATAGCATTATTAGCTTGGTTAAAGTCTGTCATTGTGTAATAAAAAGATCAGTCCGAAGTAGAACATTAGCCCAACCTGAGGCGTGGCCTCCCAGAGACCAGGAAAAAATCTTTACCAGGGTGTAATTTCAGGGACGTCTTCGGGTTAAGATCTGGAGGAGAGCTAGAGAATTCTCTTCCTAGAGAAAGTTGAAACCAAACCCATAATGGAGGCCCTGAAATCTCCCAGTAAAGTGCATAGGTTGCACGTGTTTATTGCCACAGTTATTTAACACTTGCTGCCCCAGGATCAGCCTGACTAGAAGTAATTCAAGCATGTGACATGTTGAAAGGCGTCAACTCTGATATCCTTTCTCCTTGTTAATGGGCACCAAATCTTGTTTACTCATATCTATTGCGTTCAAGATTGAGTGTTTTCATTCCGATGTTTAGTGCTCCCCTGTACTATTGTTCCATGGCTAGAGAGAACACGTTTTACTGACTTGGAACTGATTAGAGTCTCACTTCACTTAATTGGACTTTTTTGTAGAAAGAAATGTAAAGCCAAATTTCTAATCTGAAATATTGTCTTGAAATTAGAGTATATTTGAGTTGAATATACTCTAATTTCAATATACCAAATACATGAGCTGCTTATTCTTGTATTTCAGTAATTGTATTGGGGTACATTACTGCTAATGCGTTTTTACATTTTTGTTTTTTGTAGTTTTGTTGTCCATATGCTCACTACTTTGTGATCCGAATCCAGATGACCCTTTAGTCCCAGATATTGCACAAATATACAAATCAGACAAGGAAAAGTAAGTTATCCAAAATTTTCTTCTCAATTATATTTTTAACGTGTTTTCAGATTTGTTGACCATTGTGTAGTTTGGAAAAAGAGCGGAGCAAACTTTGGCAAATATGAGGCTAAAACGCACTAGTCCCCCACATGCAAGGAAGAGGCATGTTGCCATAATCCATTGCAACAAATTTATCTATACAAAGATTGCGGACTGTTTATTTCTTATCTTTTGACCAGTACTACATGATGTTAAAAGCAGTTATTTTATGTTTATTTTTAAGTAGCACAAGAATGCCCATCTCTTTTAGCAGGACACAAATGTATTGTCTATAAAAACAAATCCCTGTGGCTGGCCAGATTAGAACGGTGATACAAAGTGAATGAAATGCAGCTCGAGTATGATCTCTTATCCCTATAGAGCTGAGTGAGACTGCTGTTCCTGCACCTTGGAGTGCTTTGTTTGTACAGCCAGTTGGCTAAAATCAGCCTGCTGAAGATTTTTACTACCTCTTTGGTTGGTTTGGGGGAGGTCGGGCACACCTTAACTTTGTTTCTATGATGCTTTAAACATGCCCAAGTGGAGTTGCTCCCACTTCACAGGACTTCCTAAAACGAGCAATTCCCTTAACGTTTTGTAGTAGTTTCATAGGTGAAATGCTTTGGTGTGTGCACATACTTGAGCGCAGTAAGGCTTCTTTAACCGCCTTCATTCGGATGTTTTTTCCGTCATTCATTCGGAGGGTTATCTGCAGTCCCGTTGTTAAAGGTTATGGAGTGCCCTGCTCAATTGTACAAGTATAATATTGCAAAGAAAATGTATGCAGAACAGAGTGGTCGGGTATTATGAAAGGTGATCTCTTATATATGGTTTTTCTTTCTCTTTACAGATACAACAGATTAGCAAGAGAATGGACTCAGAAATATGCAATGTAAATTTGTGAAAGGAAATTTCATATAAACCAGAGTACTGTAAATTCTAGGTTTTTCAAAATTAGGAGTAAATCGAGCACAGTTTACTGTCTATGTACCACAAGGTCTCTTTGGTTTTAGGTATTTAAGTGTTTCTGGAGCAAAAGAAAAACTTCCAAAAAACCCTAAGACTATGAGTGCTATGAAATTGTTTTGTCAAGCTTTGCAAAAGACATTGTGTGGTTTTTAAGATTCTTGGACTTCTGCCTCTTTAGCCTACAAGTTCAACAATGCAGTGTGGCAATGAAAGCAACCAAATTATTTTTTGCTGAGATTTTATTTTACATGCAAAATGTAAGTGTTTGTGCAATTCTCACTTGAAAGTATCAATTTTTTTTTGTAAGTCTGTGTTCAGATTTCATCTTCTTAGTTTACTATTTAATTTGTATTTTTTTACTGTATAGACTACATATATTTACATTTGTAAGTGAAACTAATTTTAGACTTTTTCTTGTGTGGTAGCAGACAGCTCACAAAAGGAAGCTCTTTACAAACCAACATCCCTTCTTTGGAGTATTTCATAAACTGCAGGTTTCTTAAAAGCGAACAACTGATCTTTGCACTTAAATTTTCAGAATACTAATTATGGGGAACACTTTGATTCTGTTGTATACTTGACTCCAGTTTATCGCAATGTGAACTACTTGCACTGCTGACTATATATTTAACTGAGTTTTTTTTTTTTTGTTCTTCCTCACACTTCATGTTTCCATTTTTTTCTTTTCATATGGGCAATATAATATTCTCAGACCTTTTACAAATCCTACTGTAGCTTTTCCATAAAAAAAATAAATGCATTTTGTACTACTGGTTTAGTGTTATTTACTCCTCTCCTCAATATATATCCTCTTCCTGAGGTTTATTTACATTTCCGCTGACAGTGGTGCTTTAAGTGTTGCCCATCCTAGTCGGTTATCCTTCTTATGTTCTCTATTTTTATTAATGTAAATGTTAATCTGTTCCCATAGCTCAGTGGATTTTCCCCGTTGTATTGGAGTATGCCATGTTGGAGTCTGATTAATTTGTGGCAGAGATGATCGTAAAATTGAATTTAGTATGAGTAGATGTATTACAGTGATGGGATGCAAAACAAATTTGTCTAGAAAGGTGATGTATTCTAAGCGTTGTTTCTAGTCTTTATTACTAATTTGTAGAAGTGGCATTCAATGTTTAACTTTTCCACAATAAGTTCCATCCACTGTTATGCTCTGCTTTCCTTAACTGGAGCTCATGTTGCTCTGTATTCCTGCCCCTTGACACGGATGCTAGACCTTCGATTCTCTGTTTAAATCAAGCATACAGGAAAGTTTAGTGTCTGGTAGTATAGAAACTTAATTTACACTTTGGTATCTTGGGGCGGAGTGCAATTCTGGACTACTAATATAATTGGGACTAAGCGAAATATAAATTATGCTGTTAAAATACCTTTATTTAGTGTAGAGCAAAATAAGCAGTTTCTCAATGTTTTTGCATGCAGGAGACTCGCTCACACGGTCTTGCTAAGACACTTTCTGCTCTAACCACTCACCCACTAGTATTCACGTTTTTTTTTATTACATGGTGTATACCCTTGCTTGAAAAGTCACACAAGATACTGGCAAGCCACAACTCAATAAATTATGGCCTATCGATGGAATAAATGTGTATTTCTAAAAATGAAATGCACTTGAGGGGAAAATGGGTGATCTTTTGTGACGAAAGAATAGTTTGATTTGGGGGCATGTTCATAAGAACAGAGGTTTTTTTATGCAGTACCACAAAATCAATGCGTAGTACTTGCAGCAAACAAACACCATAAATTAAATTTTAGTAAAGCTAACAATAGGGCAGTAGTATTCATAAACAACAAAACCTAGCCCACAAAGCTTGCCACAAGGTGACCGCATTGCTGTGTATTTTTTTTTTGAATTTTTAAATATAGTAGTAGAATCTTTTTTTTTAATGCATCTGAATCATATCAAACATAACCTAGCAATTTTCAACTCGTCCGATCATAGGATGTACAAGAACCAACAATGTTTAGGCAGTCTACCAAATATAGTTTGATGGTTAGAACTGATGAATGTATGTGAAATTAATTGCTTCAGCAAGTGAACATAATGGAAAGCCACTGGAATGTACACGTTTTATCAATTTGAGGGGTAAGTGAGTTGTGAAAAAATTGCTCTCTCGCTGAACCTGGGGCCTAATTTAATTCTTGCTGGACTGCGCGTTTCCCACCAGGGCGATGTAGTAAATTACACTTTTTTGTGTTTATTTTACCTGATTGGGGTGCTGCCAGGTTAAAGCTCGAAACATATGCTGGCCCAGCAGACCTTTCTAGCATTGGCAGTAATCTGTCACGACTGTTCCTGTCAAGGCATAGTAAGTTTGACGGACTGTTTCATCCACATGACTTCGTCGTATGCCAAACTTGCAATTCTGGGTTTTTTTGGCGAATTTTTTTATTTAAAAATAAATAAATATCCAAAGCACAATTTTCCTTTTCATATACAAATGTCCCTCTTATCATGGGGGTTTCCTCCCATGGCAAAGGGGGCTATGAGCACATCACACTAACACCACCAGGTCTTTCCTGCTAGTGACTAGCATCGGAAATCTGCTGTATGTCCGGCCATCTAAATTAGTTATCCGGACTTGCAGCCAAATGTCTGACAGCTCTTACTCAGTCGGAGGGGGTTTGACCATAGCGTAGAGTGTAGTCTCTGCCGTCTTAAAACATATGGTCTGTACGATTCTAAATCGGGGGTGGACTTCCATCCGCCAACATTTTAAGTCTGGTAATTGGTGCCCTGGAGGCTAACTCCTCCTCTCTTAAAATAAATAAATAGCGATGGCAAAGGCAACAGCTTTTGACTTTTTTGCTTTGCAAAAAAGGTTTCAGTGCTGAAGAGCATCTGCACAAAAGCCCAACAAGAGGATGTAAATGCATGTATACATTTGTCATGGCATACATGTGCGCACACGTACGTTGTAATGCGATAGAAATTGATTTTTTTAGTTTGCTTTTTCGAAGTTGTAAAGACACTTGGAGCTGTGAAGTGCACAAAAGCACTTTTACAAGAGTAGCACAGTGTCAATTTGCTTTTGCAAGGCCCTCATTAGATAGTTATTTTAATGTGAAAAAGAGGCTTGGTGGAGCTAGTAAATGCTGCCTGGCAGAGACAGGGTGGCAAGCTTTAAAAGGAAAAAAAAAAAAAAACTTCCCAGAAATGGCACTGAAGGAGGATACAAGCAATAATGTTTTAGTACAACAGAGGGTGACTCATATGTATGACTTAACAAAGCATACCTTTACCACGCAAGGTATAGTTTCGGTAGGTTAAACCCATAAATGTATGGGGTTTTTTTTTCAACTTGAATATAAATTTATTTTTACACCCCCCTTTAAAAAAAAATAACAAATATTTACTATCCTATAGCTCTACCCAACCCTAAAAATAATTTCCAGGGCTACCCTGCTGTTGTGTCCCCTCTAGCCCATCCTATTTGCAATTGCAATGGAACCCACCAGCAGAGTGGTTGCAGCAGAATCACTGTTGCCTTGTTAGCCAGAAGAGTACTCTTTTCCATGCAAGTAGATGGTTATGCTCTGGTTTGGAGGTAATGTGGGAATTCGTATTTACTAGTCTAAATATTTGATTTTGTTCCTCCCTCCAGCAACAGACCGTTTTTGTTTGTAATATCCATAACAGGCAACTGAATTGGTTGTCTATCTCAGAGTATGGATCAATACTATTGTTGACCAACTTTGGAGTGTACTACGGTAGGTGAATGATCTGGCTGGAGGAGGGAATCCAGGTCTGCTCCTGGCAGCAACCATGCCGGGAAGGATTGTCATTGCCAACATAGTCCTCAGCAAATTCCTCCACATCAGTATTCCCATTCCTCGTACTTTACAATTCCTCAGCCAACTCCGCTCTAAGTTTGTTGCTTTGGCATGCAGCCGAGAGTTACATGGGAAATGCTGACCCTTACCTTTGGGCAGGAGCTCGGGTTGCAACCTTCTATCTGAAAGACACGTTAGTGATAGATTTCTTACCTTAGAATATCCCCAGGCGTCAGACTGGGTCCGGAAAGCTTTCGTCAGCAGTACCCCTGCACGTCGATAGGCGTCGTTGTACGGCTCCACGTGCGTCGCTGGTGTCTTATTCGCCGAGATGACGTCACTGGAGCTACTTAGACACGCCCAAGCGCGCTGACGTTAGTTTTCTTTTCCTGCGCCAGCAAGTGCAGATCCCGAGAGCAGTACCCCGTCACTTGTTGACTAAGTATTTGTTTGTTATACTTTGTAAGTAAACTTCCACCTGGTGCATAGGGATGCCCGGTTTCAAGCTTTGTGAGGCATGTCCGCGCACGATGTCGCTCCCGCACCGTGAGTCTCTTCTGCTTGGGGCGTGACCACGACAGTCGTGTCCCCACTGCCGGGCCATGGCCCCGAATACTTTGCGGGAGCGGTCTCAAAGCGGCTGGAGGCCTGGGAGTCGGCCCCAAGTCGTTTATGCTCCCGTGGGAGGCAGAGTGCCCGGTCGCAGAGCAAGCACCATCATTCAAAGTCTTCGCACTCTGAGTCGGGTAAGGCGAAGCACAAGAAGTCGAAGTGTCGCCGCTCTTCGTCCTCGCCGGTCCTGGGACTCGGCTGAGGGGGCAGGTAGCACCGCCCCTGCGGCTCCAACGGAGCCTGAGCAGTTACCGTTGGCTTACCCACCTCTCCCGGGTCCATCGGCGAGTCTGGCGGAATTGCAAGAGTTTGTCTGCAATGGCCCGTATCTTTGGCCCGTGCGGCCCTGTCTGCACGCCTTCGGGCCCCACTGTTCTGCGTTTCTCGCTGGCTCCGACGTAGTCGACGCCCAGAGGACTCCATGGCTCTGGCCGTGGCTCCCCGTTCTTGCCGGTGGACCCCATACAGCCCCCGCCGACCTCGATGGTGGCGCTGACACTGGCATAGACTTCTTTTCCGACGTCGGCACGGTGCCAGAGGGATGTCTCCCGACGCCGATGGGGGGTTTTTACCCTTGTATTCACCCACGTCCTCTGTGGAGGAAGGGGAAGACTGGGAGGGGTTTGAAGACTCTCGCAGCACAGTGCGAGTCTGTCCCCGACTGGGATGAGGAGGCGGAGGCCGGTGGCCCGGATTCCACTCCGGCGCCTGGTTCACTATCCCCTTCAGCTACTATGCAGGAGAGTGGTACCTTTTCCACGGTGCTACGTAGGGCGGCAGAGACTCTTTGCCGCATGCTCCCTACTGTGGCTGTCGGGACCAACCTACTGACTGAAGTGCTTCGGCCAGCCTCTTCTACAGAACTGCTGTTGCTGTTTAATGATGCACTTACTGATGTGCTTCTGTTCACCTGGTCCCGCCCCAACACAGGGGCCCCTGTGGAAAAGTGTGTTTGGTCTGACTCCATTTCCCGGCCCCGGGCGACCCTGCCGTCCTCACCCTACACCTGAGAGTTTGGTGGTTCAGGCCTTGATGTCCCTGAGTGCGTTTCCTTCTGCTCCACCAGACAAGGAATCCAAGAAGTTGGAGCAGTTTGGCAAGAAGATTTATTCTTCCGCATGTTCTGGACTGTGGTCTGTGAACACTGCCTGTCTCTTGGGCCGCTATTCCTAGTCTGTATGGGATGCGGTTGATCTCTTGTGCCGCTATTCCCATTCTGTATGGGATGCAGTTGAAGTGCTACCTCAGTGTCTGGAGGTGGCTCGGGCAGTACTCTCCCGAGCTCTTATGGAGGGGAGAGATGAGGCCAAACTCACTATGTTGTGGTCTTGATACCGCTGATTCGCTGTGTAGGGCGATTTCCACAATGGTGGCGCTACGTCGTCATGCCTGGTTGAGGACGACTGGCTTTTTGTCAGATGTCCAGAATACTTTGATGGACTTGCCCTTCAATGGCAAACGCATCTTTGAAACGCTCCAATGTGGAATCCGCCTTATCACCAAAGACTCTCGGGCCACGGGCCAGTCCTTGGGCCTTTTGGCTACATGTACTCCTTCCACTTCTAACTTTTCGTTCCTTTTGAAGCTCCGGCAAGGGCGTACATACACTGTCATTTCGGAACAAGCCTGAGCAGCAACAGTCCCAGCGCAGCTGCGGACGCGGGGCTCGCAGAGGCGGGTCATGGGGCTAGCGTACGGGTCAGTCCACCAACACCCCCGCTGCCAGTGTCTCCACACCTTCCTAGTCTGGTGTTTCAGGCCCACTAGACACCAGTGGGGGGGGTGGCACGGTTCGTCATCCCCTCCCCCACTGGCGCACCATTACAGACAGGTGAGTTTTGGAGTTTGTTCAAAGGGGCTATCCCCTCCCCATCGAGTCTACCCCCCCCCCCCACTGCAGTTCCACCACATGTCGGGGGATATTTTGCACTACTCCAGCAGGAAGTTACAGCCCTCTTGGCCAAGGGGGCCATCGAGCACGTTCTGACGCCAGAAGTAGGTGGTGGTTGTTACTCCCACTACTTCTTGGTTCCAAAGGACAAGGGTCTACGTCCCATCTTAGAACTTCGGAGCATAAATCGCTTCTTCCGGAAGGAGAAGTTCAAAATGCTCACTCTGGCTCAGGTCTTGTCTGCTCTTGGTCCACAAGACTGGATGGTGGCACTGGACCTGCAGGACGCTTATTTTCATATTTCCATTCTGCCGGACCATCGGCGTTACCTGCGATTCACAGTGGGCCAGGAGCATTTTCAGTTCACTCTGCTCCCCTTTGGCCTTACCAGCGCCCCTCGGGTGTTCACAAAAGTGATGGCGGTGGTCGCAGCTCAGCTGCGCAGATCAGGGGTTTGTCTATCTTGACGACTGGTTGTTCAAGGCGGGCTTGCCCCAGACAGTCGTCGCCGACCTCATGGATTTGCTGGGGTTTTCCATCAACGTGCCAAAGTTGCACCGGATTCCCTCCCAGAAGCTTCTCTTAATCGGGAGTGGTTCTGAACACGGCGCAGTTTCGGGTTTATCCTCCCGAACAGCGAGTCCAGGACATTCGGGCTATGATTCCGATCTTTCAGCCCTTGTCCTGGGTTTTGGTCAAGACTACCTTGAGGCTGCTGGGACTCATGGCCTCCTGCTGAACATACATGCCAGGTGGCACATGCGGGCCCTGCAGTGGATCCTGAAGTTCCAGTGGGCGCAGCATCAGGGGAACCTGTCCAACTACGTCCTAATCTCGGAGGACACTGCTCAACAATTGCAGTGGTGGCTCACGAATCAGCATTGGGTCAGTGGCAGATCCCTCTCCCTTCCCCCAACCGGAGCACACAGTGGTGACGGATGTGTCCCTCCTGGGATGGGGCAGCCACATGGGAGAGGCAGAGATCAGAGGTCTCTGGCGGAGTCCCGGCTCCATATCAACCTTCTGGAGCTTCGGGCGATCCTTCTTGCACTGAAGGCATTCCTTCCCTCTGTCAGGGGGAAGGTAGTGCAGGTGTTCAGACAACACCACTGCCATGTGGTATTGCAACAAACAGGGCGGGGTGGGGTCGTGGACCCTATGTCAGGAGGCTTTACGCCTCTGGACATGGCTGGAACGTCACAGCATTTCCTTGACGGTTCAATACCTGGCAGGGTCTTTGAACGCCAGGGAGGACGAACTCAGCCGCAGGTGTCTGATGGATCACGAATGGCGTCTTCACTCGATGGTGGCGCAAGGTCTCTTTCAACCGTGGGGAGATCCTTGGTTAGATCTATTCGCCACAGAAGAGAACCCGCAGTTCTGCGTGTTGGAATTTCCAAGGCGGCACTCGCTTGGCGATGCTTTTCTTCGAGTGGAGCTGCGGTCTGTTTTACGCCTTTCCGCCTATACCTCTTCTACCCAGATTGCTGAAGAAAATCAGGCACGACCGGGCCCAAGTCATCCTTGTGGCTCTGAACTGGGCTCAGTTTGGTATCCCGAGCTACTCCGTATGAGCCTGGATCCCCCGATCCAGCTGCCTCTGCAGGAGGATCTTCTGTCACAGCAGCAGGGGACTGTTCTCCACCCGAACCTGTCCAGCCTCCACCTACATGCATGGAGATTGAGCACTGACAGCTGATTACATTTGACTTGCCTCCCGAAGTCTGTGATGTCATTCTGGCAGCCAGGCGTCCCTCCACTAAATCGGTGTACGCCTGCAGGTGGAACAAATTTGTGGCATGGTGCACAGCCAAGACTGTGGACCCCCTTTCTGTCCCTCTTTCTGAGGTCCTTTTGTTCCTTCCTTCTCTGGAAGGAAGGGCTCTGCTCTGGGCACTATCGAGGGTTACCTTTCGGCCATTTCAGCCTTTCTGAGGCTTCCAGATCAGCCAGCTCTTGTCAAGTCCCCTGTTGTACAGAGATTCTTAAAAGGCATTACGCATATGTTCCCTCCTGTTATTTGATAATGCCTCAGTGGGACTTGAATCTTGTTTTGACTTATCTCATGTGTGCTCCCTTTGAGCCGCTTCACAAGTGTCCTTTACATCTTTTGACTGTGAAAAATGCCTTCCTGGTGGCTATCACATCTGCCATGAGAGTGAGTGAGCTTCAGGCTCTTTCTTGTAAACCTCCTTTTCTGTTGGTTCATCCAGACAAGGTTGTGCGTCGCACTAGTCCTTCCTTCGTGCCAAAGGTTGTCACTGCCTTCCACATCAGGCAGACTATCACCTTGCCCATTTTCTTTCCGCCTCCGCACCCTTCCAGAGAGGAACAGAGGCTCCACCATCTGAACCCATAACGTGCGCTCTCCTTTTACCTGAATTGCACACAAGCATTCTGGGTGGATGACCAGCTCTTTGTTGGCTACTCAGGCACCAAGAAAGGCCTGGCTGCTCACAAGAGGACTATCTCCCGCTGGGTCGTCTTGTGTATCAAGGCCTGTTATTCTATGGTTAAAAAGGAACCTCCGGTGGGGCTGTGTGCCCATTCTACCAGGTCGACAGCAGCTACTACTGTATTGGGACGCGGTGTCCCCCTGCAGGACATCGGTCAGGCTGCCAGGTGGGCTTTGCTGCTCACTTTTACAAAGCATTATTGCCTTGACAGTCTGGTCCGGAGAGATGGCTTCTGTTCTCCATAACTTTCTGGTGTAATCGTGTTCGCAGACCCACCACCAGGGTTGGTATTGATGGGGTATCTATTCTAATGTAAGGAATCTATCCATAACGTGTCTCTTTCGGATGCACTAGTTACTACATGTGTAATGATACATTTGTAAGACATTAGTTGGTGATAGATTCCTTACCGCCCCACCCATCCTCCCCGTTCTGCGAACTGATTTCTAGGGTTAAGGTCATCCTTTCGAGCCCTAGTTTCTATGCATCAGTGGTCAGTATCTTACATGGCTCTGCGCTCCTGTTGCGGAAAGTTGTGTAGAGAACTGACGTGGGCGTGTCTAAGTAGGTCCTGTGACGCCATCTCGGCGAATACGACTCCTATCGACGCGCAGGGGTACTGCTGACAAAAGCTTTCCGGATCCAGTCTGACGCCTGGGGATATTCTACGGTAAGGAATCTATTCCTAACTAATGTCTTACAGATATAGCATTACACAAGTAGTAGCTTGTGCGTCAGTACTCCTCCCTATTCCAGATGCTGTTGAGTCTGATAGCCTGGCCCAGAGACTGTTCTGTACTTAACTGTAATCCAAAGTCCACCTTAAATATTGGTATTGTCCACAATAGGCTTTTTGACAACAGCCCTCAAACTGTCAACTGAGACCTAACCACTTTTCTGTTTTATATTAGTTGCTTCAAAACCTTCAAGTAGTGACCCGATGGTCACTTGAATATAAAAGGTGAGTTTTCTGTAAACTAATGTTAAATTTCATATTGGTACCCTACTATAGGTACAGCAAACATCGTACACTTTCCCTACATAGGAGCCTGTTATTTCATATGAAAGAGCCTTATAAGGACACAACTCCAAATAAGGACAGACTGCACTGTAAGTACAGAACGCCTTATAAGGACTGTAGCCTTTTATGGACTAAACCTTTCACCTAGTTCCATGCAGAGGGTGGGTTTTTCCCCAATCGATATTGTTAAGAAGTCCTCCTTAGCACATATGAATAATTGATGAGTACACTCTCCAGGAGGTGCACTTCACCTCTCGCATTGACGCACAAGGTTTAATCCCCAACGTCATCCTCATAATGAACAATGGGTAACACACGTACATAGACTGTATAAATACAGCACCTCTTGCTATCAGAAGGCAGGAGGAACCTGAGACTTTGAGGTCGACACACTTACCAGAGACGCTGCAGCTCCGGCTTGCCATCGCTCCAGCTGATAGTGGTCTGATGATCCCTTGCGAGGTGTCCAGCTCAAGTCTAGGACGAAGTCCCACACTTCCACTATTCAGGTAATGGGGTTCGACTAAAAGCCTAGTGGGATTCTTGGCTCTTGGGACTCTTAGGCTCTATATCACCTACTCACATACTAGGTACACTTAAGTCCAGCTAGTCGGGCATCTAAGGAGTATGCAATTTATTTTATAAATGCATTCTATATTCATGTATCTGTTCATGACTATTACACAATGGTAGAACAATACTATTTCTTTTTATTCACCATACTGCTGGTTCTATTTCTCTGCTACTGTATTGCAGTTATAGCAGCACATATATCTTACATGAGAAGAACAAAGGTACAATGAACTCTTATTGTGAAAACGCCTGACTGTTTCTTCTGTGTATCTTTCTGAGAGCAAAGCAAGCATGAGTGACTGGGTGAAAAGTAATATATTGATTCCACGAGTTTGAGGTTTTGTTCTCAGGTTGCCAAAAACTAATCTCTCGGATAGCAAGAGAGTCTAGTGGCACTGCGAGCTAGCTAATGCAAACCATAGGCTAACCTATGCGGTGGGGGTGTATGGAGTTAGTCTGCCACCAGACCCACAGTATAGGTTATCCGTTAACGTATGTGCTGCATGCCCGGGTACTTTTGGGACTACACTACAGTTGGCCAGACTTGTTTGTTTTACCTGATTGGGGTCCTTCCAGGCCAAATCTCGAAACATATGCTGGCCCAGCAGACCTTTCTAGCATTGGCAGTAATCTGTCACCTGTTCCTGTCAAGGCATAGTAAATTTGACTGTTTCATCCACATAACTTAGTCGTATGCCGAACTTGCAATTCTGTTTGTTTTTTTTTTTTTAATTTTAAATAAAAAAAAAAAAATCCGAAGCATGGTTTTCCTTTTCAATTAAAAAGTCCCCCTTATCATGGGAGTTTCCTCCCATAGCAAAGGGGGCACTGAGCACTTCAAACTAGCACCACCAGGTCTTTCCTGCTAGAGACTGGCATCAAATCTGCTGTCTGTCCGGCCATCTAAATTAGTTGGCAGGACTTACAGCCAAATGTCTGACAGCTCTTACTCAGTCGGGCAGTCAGAGGGGGTTTGACCATAGCGTAGAGTGTAGCCTCTGCCATCTTCAAACATATGGTCTGTACGATTCTAAATCCGGGGGGGTGGGGGGGTGGACTACCATCGGCCAACATTTTAAGTCTGGTCATTGGTATCCTGGAGGCTAACGCCTCCTTTCTTAAAATAAATTAATAGCGATGGCAAAGGCACTTTTGAAAAAAAACTACTGGGCAAAAAACAAGGAATGGCAGAAAATAAAAAGTTAAATAGTGGCAGAATAGACCTTTTTATAAGTGCCACTCGCCCTAGGATGGAAAATGGCAACGATTCCCATCTATTAAATAAAGATTGAACCTTGCGTAGAAGAGGATCAAAGTTTAACATAACTAACTCGGAAACAAAAACCGAGTACATAATTCCTAGATACCTCTTCGGTCTAGGATTAATACAGCCGGATAAATCAGTATGTAGCTCAACCTCACCCCCCCCACAGACTAGTATTTCAGTTTTATTTTTATTAATGCGATAACCACCCAGATGTTCGAATTCCTCAAAGTTGAAGAGCGGCAGTTTGAGATTGAATATCCGACTTAATCAGTAATAAAATATCGTCGGCATATAGTTTGATTTTTGCCATAGAGGAAATAGGAGGAGAGATATTTTCGGATTCCCTGATAGCTATGGCTAATGGTTCAATAAAAAAAGCAAAAAGAATAGGGGACAAGGGGCAACCTTGCCTGGTGCCCCGCTGAACCGATACTTTACCAACCATGACTGAGTTAATGATTATATTTGCTTTGGCACCCGTGTACAAATTTTTAATTAAGCTAATAATCTGTGGAGGAATTCCAAAGTGATTTAAAATAACAAATAAAGTTGTCCATACCACTAAGTCAAAAGCTTTTTCCGCGTCTAATAATAAAATTAAAGCGGAAATTTTATTGGTCTGAAAATAATCTAAAGCCTCAACGAGAATGTGTATTTGTGGCTAATTGTCGACCTGCCACAAAGCCGTTCTGATCCGGGTGAATAAGATCCTTAGCAATATGATTGAAACGTATTGATAATAATTTGGTAAGGATCTTATAATCAATGTTAAGTAATGTAATAGGCCTATATGAATTGGGATCTTTGGGATCTTTGCCTTTTTTAGCAAAACTCACAACCGTGCCCTCCCCAAAAGAATCTGGAACTTGCCCACCCATTAACATATAATTAACTAATTGTAGTAGCAAATCCGAAAAGGCGCAGAAGAAAACCTTAAATTCAGCGGGGAGGCCATCTGGGCCGCAGGCCTTACCGATTGGGAGGTTCTTTACCACTAATTCCAGCTCTGACTTTGAAAATAAACTCATCATTGCTCCACTATCTGCCTGAGATAAAGAAGGCATATCATATCTTGCTAAGAAATTTAAAAGCCTAGAATGGTCTATTTCCTTGTTTTTTGCCCAGTAGTTTTTTTTCAAAAGTACAATCACTATTCACAGGGTTTATATGGGCAAAAAAAAGTCCCAGGATCGCAATGCGGATCCTTTACGCCAATACAGATTTGGGAGGTTTAGCGGTACCCAATATTAAAGATTACTATAGCGCATATTTTGCCCAATATTTAGAGCGGTTTAAATCCGGAACGCAGACCCCAACTGTGTTTATTAATTTCTTTATTAATAGAATTTGTCATGAGGTTCAGATTCCTTCTCCGTTACATATTCCTAAATTACCGAAACTTACTCGTTATAAGACGATGCTCTGGTTTTTTAAGCGTCAGGATGTCTTTCTTAAAAGTTATTCTCTCCCGCAATTTAATCTTAGAACTCCCTTAAGGAATGCTCTTCTTTATTTAGGAATAAAAATTGGAGTTGATACTGTATTACAATGGGCACTTTTGGGATTTCACTCTTTGTCAGATTTTCTGAGGGAAGGGACATGGTTGTTACCTGGAGAGATGCAGCTTCTAATTCCTGGGAACTTTATGTTACTTGGTTCGTATGCTTTTATTTTTAAAACGTTGGTACAAGTTGAACCAGTCAGCATTGGTTCTTCTAATCAACTTTGGGACGATTTGTTCACGATTTGTAGGACGAGGAAGCCAGGGGTATGGAAACGTGTTCTTGCAGAATATACTGCGGATGATCTTAGTCAAAAAGCAATGAAAAAATGGCAGGAACAGGAGAATCATGTACTTACTATTAATACTTGGAAAATGATAAATAAACTGAATTTCAGTGTCCTTCGAGGATCTAATTGGAGAAGAATGCTGTTTTTCAGTAAATGGCTCCTGTACCGTACCCCTGCTGCCATTGCTAAAATGTTTCCCAATACTACTGCCACTTGTTTTAGATGTCAGCAATATACTCCTGCAAACTGGTCCCACACTATAGCTGTGTTAAAATCCCGTTTTGGAATGAGATATTCGAATATATGCAAAAGTATTGTGGGATTCGGATTACTTATAATGTTAAATTAATATTGTATGGCTACGATTCCGATCTTGGTTTGACAGAACAGTGGGTTAAACTATTATTTATTGCAATGGCAGTTGCAAGGTCATTAATCCTGCAGAACTGGAAGTCAGTTCATGTCCCTCTCTTTGCCTGGCTGCAAAAAATTAGGAATGTTAGAAAGTCTGAAATGCGATATGCACAGCGAATAGGCGGGATTACGAAGTTTGATAGAATTTGGAATCTTTACTTTGTGTAATGGTTGATTTCCGTATTGTGTAAATTATTCTCTTCATGTAATTCTGTATTTTTTTCTTTCTGCTTGCCAATTTATATTCTTTCTTTGTGTGCCAATTTATGGTTGTATTAAATTTTTGACAAGATTTTCAATAAAAAATTATAAAAAAAAAAAAAAGCGATGGCAAAGGCAACAGGTTTTGAATTTTTGGCTTTGCAAAAAAGGTTTCAGTGCTGAAGAGCATCTGCACAAAATCCTAACAAGAGGATGTAAACGCATACAGACATTTGTCGTGGCATACATGTGTGCGCACACGTATGTTGTAATGCGATAGACATTGAATTTTTTCGTTTGCTATTTCGAGATGGTTAAGACACTTGGAGCTGTGAAGTGCACAAAATCCATTTTATAAGAGTAGCACAGTGTCAATTTGCTTTTGCAAGACCCTCATTAGATATTTTAATGTGAAAAAGGGGACTGGTGGAGCCAGTAAATGCTGGTTGGCAGAGAGATGGTGGCAAGCTTTAAAAAATAAAAGTTCCCAGATGTGGCACCGATGAAGGCTACAAGTCATCAAAGCAAAAGAATGTTTTAGTACAACGGAGGGTGACACATATTTATGACTCAGCAAAGCATACCTTTACCACGCAAGGTAAGTATAGTTTTGGTAGGTTAAACCCATAAATGTATTTTATTTTGTAGGGCGGGGGGGGGGGGGGGGGGGAGGTAGGGTACCCCAACCATATATTTTTTTTTTACTTACCTATACATTTATTTTTACATGCCCCTTAAAAAAAAAAAAATCAACCATCCTATAGCTCTACCCAACCCTAAAAATACTATATTTCCAGGGCTACCCTTCTGTTTTGTCCCCTCTAGCCCGTCCTATTTGCAATTGCAATGGAAACCCTGTTAGACTTGGCACCATTGACATGGGACTCCCTTCCATTTTTCATTGTTGCCTCCTCTGTTTTTGCTGGTGTTAGATCCTCTGGGCGCTGTGCCACTGCCATTCAGTGCCACAGCCCGAATGCTCTGTGTAAATATTACTTGTGAATTGGTATATCCATGATTGGCTTATTTGGTTTACCTGTTAGTCCCTAGTAGTGAGGCCTGTGTGTGCCCAGGGCTGGTAAACCAAATGCTGCTGGTGGGCCTGCAGCGCTGGTTTGCGCAACCACAGAAGCAGCTTGTAAAGTGTCTCAGACCTGCCACTGCAGAGTCTGTGTGCAGTCCAGAACTGCCATCTTGGCTGTGAAGTGCACCCACTTCCCAGCCCCTGAACCTTCCCTTGGTATCATGAAAGTCACCCCTATGGTATGGTGCATTGTATGTGTAAGGTAGGACATGTCTTGGTAGTGAATTACACCCAATTTCGTTTTTCACTACTGCAAGGCTACCTGTTCCCCATAGGCCAGAATGGGCAGTTTTGATTATTACATTCTATAATCCTAACTGACCCAAGGAACATGGTAGGAAAACGAATTTAGTACGCCTAAGCTCAGAATATTAAAACATATCTTTTAGTGAAGTTTATTTTTTATTCTGTGTTTAAAAATACCACTTTTAGAAAGTAGGTATTTTCTTGCCTAAGCCTTCCAGTGTGCTCTGATGTGTATTGGCTGTCTGGTTTTGGAGGGACAGGGCAGGCGGAGTCAGACCTGGGTTGAATAGAGAGATCTGCATTTGGAGTATGGGGTGGGGTAGCTCCTTGACCTGAATAGGGCTGTGCCTGGTAAGGTGAATACTGGCTCCACCTCCTACTGTGCGTCTGATGGCAGACTCCTTCTTTCTGAAAGGAAGGATGCAGCCTGGTAAACAGTGCTCCAGGACTGAGCAGAACTGGTTCTGGCTGGGTTCAGTGACTTGTTGTTTTTGAGAGCAAACACTTTTGGGGTATAAATATCTGTGCTGAAACCCCTACAATTGGTATTACTCCTGGATATCAATAAGAACCTCTGTCTGTGTAACTGAAGAAATCCGCAGGAGGTGACTATCCTTGTGTTTGTGTGCTCTTTCTTGGATTGGCCTGCAGTAGTTACCATTGGACTTGGAAGAAGAGGGAAAAGGACTTTGAGAGAACTTTTATTAATCTTGCTAAAGCAATCACCTAAGGGCTAGAAGAGAGCTAGCCTCCTGCTGAATTCTCAGGCACATCAGACTTCACCACCGGCCTCCTGATTCCTCCCAGCGAGGATTTCTATCTGCAGGTGAGGCTCCTGTGAGCTGAAAGTGCACTGGAGAATCATTGCGCTGCTGCCACAGAGTGCTCTCAACCAAAGATCATCGCATCGATATCATCGCATCATGACAGCGCGGATGCCGAGCGTCTGCCATTTTCATCACATCAGGATAGTCGCTCCCTTGCGAAGCGCCATTTCTTCGCATCACAACGTGACTGCACACGCAACTGGATCGTCTCGTCTTCCCCCCCCCCCACGCGGCAAGGATTTATCGCATCGCCGGCCTTGCGTGCAGAAAATCATCGCTACAGCTTCTTTGCAACATTTTGTTTGCCTTGCTACGAAATCTAGGTACTTTGTAAGTAAAAGGGTCGCAGAGACCACTGCTTTGAACTGAACTATTTTTGCAGCATTTCAAGAGTAATCCTATTTTACAGTATTGTGGCTTTTTATCGTTATTGGTCTTGTGTTAAGTCTATATATAAAGATACTTATTTTTTTATAACTACTTGTGTGGTGTCCCTTTGTAGTGTTCTTCACTGTTACTGTGTATGGTCATAAATGCTTCACACACTGCCTCTGAGATCAACCTAGCTGCTCGCGCTACGTTACCACAGGGTTGAGCAGGGGTTATCAAAGGGTGAAGCCCTCTTTCTTAGGGAGAAGGGTCCCTACTTGGACAGTGGCCAGCCATTGCCAACTAGAGACCCCCATTTCTAACAACCCACTAGCAGAGTAGTTGCAGCAGAGTCACTGTTGCCTTGTTAGCCAGAAGAGTACTCTTTCCATGCAAGTGGATGGTTATGCTCTGTTTGGGACAACCCTCAGAAAAACATGCTCTCTCAGGATTAATGAAATCGTGTTTGGAGGTAATGTGGGAATTCTTATTTACTAGTCTAAATATTTGATTGTCTTTCTCTCTCCAGCAACAAACAGTTTTTGTTTGTAATATCCATTACAACGGACAACTGAATTGGTTGTCTATCTCAGAATATGGATCAGTACTATTGTGGACCAACTTTGGAGTCTACTAAGGTAGTTGAATGATCTGGCTGGAGGAGGGAATCCAGGTCTGCTCCTGACAGCAACCATGGCGGGAAGTATTGTCATTGCCAACATGATAGTCCTCACCAAATTCCTCTACTTCATCAGTATTACCATTCCTCGTCCTTTACAATTCCTCAGACATCTCCGCACTTAAGGGGTATATTCACAAGAACTTGTGATAACTACTGCAAGAGTAGCCTTACGCAACTTTCAATATCGCAGCTTATCGCGGGAAAATAACCCTGTGCCAACGTGGAATTCACAACCAGGCGGTAGCATGCGATCGTCACTAGATAACCCGCCAAATCGCCGCTTGAAAACGCCACGCAGCATAAATGCGATACGCAAATGCAAAAAAAAAATGCATTAGGCCAACCGTGGTACAAAAAGTAGCGAAAACCAGCCACAGGCCTGCAAATCCCACGCGTCTTGTGGGAAAATGCACCATAAAAACCACAAACCACACACCAGAAACAAGCTAAGCACGCAGCAACATGGATGCACCCTGACACAGTGCAGTGGACAACGCGAACCCCACAACCCCCACAGACCACAAGCAAGGAACGGGGAAGGCCAAGGAGAAAAGGGGAAGACTGGGTGCAGACCGCAGGAAAACCAAGCCAGCATCACTGAGGTGACAGAACACTACCAGCAACTGACCCACAAGCAGACTGTGAATGCAGCAAGGAGTGTCTAGGAGGCCAACGGAGGAGGCCATTAGGCGCCGGCAGGACGTGACCACCCAAACCAGATACAAACCCGCTGCCAATAGGAAGGCAGCAACGGCGACAGGAGGTGGCAGTCCAGCGCCACAGGAGGAGCTGGAGTAAACCCAGCTCACAGTCCTCAGTGTGGAGATGGTGCAAGGAGTAAGGACACAGCTCGAGAGGACCTGACAACATCAACAGGTAAAGAAACGGACAGGGACTGGGTGGACGGGGGAGATGGGCACAATGACACACATGCACAACGAGGCGTAGCACACTGCACACCCACAATTACCCAGGATCATGTCACACACCCACGTTTGCGCGGCGTATGATGGCCCTGGCCACTCCCCTTGTGAATTGAGTGGGTGATGACATAGCTACATGTCCAAGTTCCAACCCGCTGCCTGCGGTGACATGCCTGCATCTGATGTACACAGCACACTGTAATGTCCTAGGGCCCTCATGCATACAAGGCCACAGGGACACACGTAGATATCATGTCGAACTGGCTACGGGCACGTGCGCCCGGCCCCTTTATTGGCAGTGCCACATGTCCAGTGACTCCTGTACGCACGGAATGCTTGGTGCTGGCAACAACTTGACATTGGACGCCAGTGCAACGGAAACAGAAAACACATGCATAACAGTCAACTGCACAACAACATGGATGGACCGAGGTCACCCAATATTCAGTCAGGAGGTTCGATGAGTTGCAGTGCACTGAGGTAGGGGCACTAGAGATGAGCGCACTCATGTGAAGGAATTGCTAGGATTGTGTCCCTTCGGGTTAGTCCTGGTGCAAATGCAGAGGGGTGTGTTACACCTGCATCAACGTCCCAGGTCTCCCCCACTGCCTGAGGTGACAGTTGCGTCCGCAGTCCACAGCGTAATACCCAGTAATGGTTCCAGGTGTGCAGCTTGACTACCACCTCCAGTCTGCATTCCTGCCTTGGCGATGTTGCCTCCTGCTCTCCCATTGTCTGTGCCGTCTCCCATACGCACACTTGACACATCTTCCCCATCATAGTCCAGATCTTCCCCAATGCATGAGTTGAGATAGCTACGCAACATCGCCACAGCACAAAACTCAATCACTAATGGACAATGGCTTGCGGTGCACTGAGTCACTGGCACCTGGAGTGTTGAGCAGGGTATCAGGCTGATGATGGCATCCACGACAGGTCTGAGCAAGTCCGTAGGTCGGTCAGGATCACCGTATCAACTCTGGCAGATGGCGGTTGGAGGTGGTCCTTATGGTGGTGGCGTGTGCCTCCTGCGGTGATGCAACGTCCGGGCAGGACCCGAATCTGTGTTGGCCCTGGTGGCCCGCAGTTGAGGCTGCGGACAGCGCAGGGCCACAGACACGTGGCGTTGATGACCCCAAGACCACCGTCTCAGAGGTCATCCAATATATCATGAAGCAGGGGTCCCAGACCTGAGCAGCACATAGTTAGTGACCCCGGATGCACTGCGGCCGGCACAGGCACCCAGCCACGGGACGGTGGCTTGCGGTGCAGTCAGATGGGGCATGCGACCTGGGCGGGTCCCCATCAATGTCCGAGGTGTGTGTTGCGGGGGACAGTGGAAGGTCTGTTATCAGGCAGCAGCAAATGGAGTGGAAAGCACCAGCCTCGTTTTCACCACCAATTCGGTATCTGCTACATGAGGATGAAAACTAGCTCCTAGTCCATAGACTCAAACACCACCAATGTACGACCAGGGAGTGTCCATGAATGTCAGGGAACAGACTTAGTGGCACAGGTGCTGAGCGGGGATGCAGTCTGCAATGATGCCGGTACACTGACATAAACTTCACCAGTGCCAAATCAAGACTGTGACCTACTGGAACGCAGTGAAGGCCGGAGGCAGCGGTCAGCAGTGGCCCGTTGGTTGGCGAGGCACAAAGTTAGTGACACACGGGCTGTTGTCGGTAGTATTCGATCACCTCCGTAACGATGATCCTGTTCCCTCGGGACTGCAACGCGTCATCCTCTTGCACCTCTCCATGCGTGCGTTGACATGTATTCTGCCTTTTGAATAACTGATGTTCAGTTCCAAATCTGTGACCCACTCGTGCGCAGCGTAGGCCGAGGCCAGTAGTCCGCGTAGGCCCACACACGTGTGGTTGTGATGCTATGCACAGACTTGTTGGCACCACATAGAAGGGGGTATAGTGACTTGTCCTATGCCTTAAATGGTGTTCGCTGCCATTGTGTAATCAAGACACAGTACCAAATGGTTGACCTACCTGACCGTGGTGTAGGCCTGAGGCAGCAGTCAGCACGGCCCATTTGCCGAGTGTCACTTGCATAGGTTGGATGGCCCCACCGGCCTGCGTAGTTCAGGTTCAGTGGCACCATGTGTTCGGACACCTCCGTGTATGTGACACTGGTTTCGTCAGGAATGAGCCGCATCTTCCTCCTCTCCGTGCGACCACTGGTGTGGACTCTGCCATTCATGATTTGCGCCCAGGTGCTGGATATGGGATCTACTGGTCCGCAGGGTAGTCCTGGTCCCTCATCCACGTATCGCCGGCTGGCGTTGAACAGGGTTAGAGGCACCATATGGAACTATGCCTCACTGATCGGGTAGGGCCTGGTGCTGTTGCCGCTGGCCCAGATTTGGTGTCACTGCCATTCATTACTCTGGACACAGTTTCACATATGGTACCTACTGGGCCGAAGAGTAGGGATGAGGCGGCAGTAGAGTACATCAACGAAAAAGGAGTAAAGCGGGCCTGTGTAGTGGAGGCCGTGATGGTCTGAGGAGGCTGCCAAGGTCGCAGGACTCTGGCCTGGAGCTTGCGCCGGAACGTGGTGGGCCCTCCTTGACACACGCCGGTGTCGGCAGGTGATCAGTGAGGCCTGGCTGCGCAGGGGCGAGCCTGACTGGTTCGTGGTCCAGAGTGCCGGGGTCTTGCAGGTGCACAGCGTCGCAGGCAACTCCTCTCAAGAGGACGGCGTCAGCCTTGTGGGGGGGTGAGAGGCGCCACCCTGGCAGAGACGTTGGGCTTTCTGGAAGAGGACAACACCCAGGGCTACATGCTTCTTATTCCCACCCCTACGCTGGCGTGGCGTACGCCGGGCCATCCCACTCCGGTCATGCTTTGGGGGGGGGGGGGAGGGGGGTCGTAACAGGCAAGATTTCTGCGAGGTCCCCCACTGGCTGTGGTGACTTGGTTGGGTCCACTGTCCACTACACTTCATACACCAGAGGTGTATGTAGCCATGGATATGGGTGTGTGCTGCACTCTGCGGTCTATCCAGCACATCTCCGCCACTCTTGGCATTGTGTACTTTCCCAATCATGGTACTACTGCATCCTTCACACGCCTGGTTGCCACCTCTCCCCACATTCGGTTGTTGTGTGGCAGAGGTGCCATGCCATTGATGGCTCCTGTTCACGGCTTGGACAAGTAACCATTGTGAGTTGTTCTGTCGTGTCTGGTGGGTGGGCATGTTGTTGTGCATGTTGGTTGTGATTTTGTGACGTGTGCATTGCAAGAGTTGTGATTTGCATGGTTTTGGAGTTGAGGTGAGTGTGGTGTTTATTTGGAACTTGCCAAGGGGCTGTGCATTTCCCTTGTTGCCATCCTGGGTACGCTGGTCGATGATGGACGGTCGGAGAATTAAGGAATCATGCACACTGGCTGTGTATTTAAAGGCGACATTGCTGGAGGTTCCACGGTGTTCTGTTGCCTGCATATTGGGGTGGGACGAGTGCTTTCTGTTGCGGTGATTGTGTGCTGTGTCACCAGGGGGCACAGGTGGGACATGTGTGCTGTGGATTGCCCCCAACACGTGCGTGCATCCTGCTATGGCGTAGGATCCTTGATTGGTCTCCAGCATGACCTGCGCATTGTGTTGGACGTAAGGGGACTGGGGTACCATGGTGATGGTGATGTCCGGGACATGTGTGAGGGACATGGATGTGGCTGGCAGTGAGACTCCTCCGACTCTGGCGGGTGTTGGTTGGGGGTGCCAGGGGCTAACAGGTGCAGCCAAGCCAGCAGCCTGGTGTGGGGTGGGATGTTCGTTGTCCGCTGTGTTGGTGCCGTAGGCCTGTTGGGAGATGATGATTGGGATGCGTGGGATGGTTGTCCCTTTCAGCCTGTGGTGGATGGTGACCTTGTCAAAGGTTGGGTCTGTGAGGCTGGTACACATCCTGGGGGTCCGCTGTCTTTGTCTGCGCTGTGTCTGTGGTGATCCGGGGGGGTTGGTCCAGGAGTGGGTTGTGGTCCTGGGGTAGTGTGGGTGGGTGTTGTGGCCCTCTTGGGTGTCCGGGCCGCATGATGGGTGGCTCCATGGCGTCTGTTGCCCTTTAGATGTGGCCCTGGGCTGTGCTCCCTTTTGTTGTGCAGACTGCCGTCCGACTTTACACCAGGTCAGAGCAGGTGTAGATTTCCTGGTGCTAACGCGCCTTATCGCCTGTTTTGTGTTTTTATCGCAGTTCTGTCTGGTCGTTGAGAATGTTGAGGTGTGATGATGTCGCGACTTTTGGCACGGGAACGCCCACTCTGCATCTCATTAGTGATAGTTGCGGTGGGCCTCTGTGGCGATGTTTTTTGCGGCTCGCTATCGCGGATAAACTGGTGCTGTAGTTCCTTGTGAATATGCCCCTAAGTTTGTTGCTCTGGCATGCAGCCGAGAGTTACATGGGGAAACGCTGACCCTTACCTTTGAGCAGGAGCTTGGGTTGCACACTTCTGTCAGTACTCTTCCCTATTCCAGATGCTGTTGAGTCTGATAGCCTGCCCCCCGTG
The DNA here is from genome assembly GCF_964204655.1 of Triturus cristatus. Taxonomy (NCBI): domain Eukaryota; kingdom Metazoa; phylum Chordata; class Amphibia; order Caudata; family Salamandridae; genus Triturus; species Triturus cristatus. The sequence goes on from NC_140580.1 coordinate 429,892,692, forward strand.
ACTGTTCTGTACTTAACTGTAATCCAAAGTCTACATTAAGCATTGGTATTGTCCACAATAGGCTTTTTGACAACAGACCTCTAAAACTGTCAACTGAGACCTAACCAGTTTTTAGGTCTCGCCTGAGACAGTGCATGCTTTCTCTTCGAGACATTTAGTAAGTGGCTTTTAAAAGTGCCACCAGAGGCTTTTGGTGGCCTAAAGCTTGAGTGCACGTGAGCGTGCACGCTCGTAGCCGCCATCTGCCTTTCGGTCATGGCTCATTAAGCCTCCTCCACCCCCTTGCTGTCTGCTCTCACTTCCCCCCTCCCTTCTCCCCCTCCTTCCTCGATAGCTTGTTATTCTTAACTTCGGAAGCATCTGATGTGAATTCTTCAAGGAGCAATTCATTTCCGACTAAGCCAATGTCGCCTCAGACAGTTACACCATTAAGCACTCTTAGATCTTTTTCACTATACGGTAACTTGTTGCACAGTGTCTGTTTTTGATTCAATTCTTTAATTCTTTAATTTGTTACAATTAGCGTCCAGTTGTATTAACTTTCGCCACCCCTGCTTAGCTCTTTTCACACTGGTTGCCCAGTCTACTGTTGTGGTTTCTGTTTGGATTACATACAGTTGATATGAGTTCGTGGGGTTACATTGTGCGTCAGCCTGTCCATGCAAGCCACTGTGCTTTACCTATGGGATTCCCTTAACCAGCACTGCGCTGTGATTAGGCTATAAGCCCTATCTTTCACTGAGATCGAACTTGCATCTCACTGTCTTTATGGCGTTTGGCTCCCACGCTCGTCAGATTTTAATGCGAACATAGGCTAGTTCACACGTCTCCTTCACATTTTTATTTCCCCACTGCGTCGCCACTCTAATTTCTTTAATTCTTTCATTGTCCTCGGAACCTCTCCCGTTTCGGCATCGGATATCTATCCACGATTTGGGCCATTGTGATTGTGCATGTCATGCTCTGCCGCATAATTACAGTTAATCAGTTTGCACTGTCATTATATTTCACGTTCACCGTAAAACACGCGCATCTCGTGACTCCTAACGTAATGCAACTCAGTTACCTGCCTATAAAGTTGCTACTTGCACGTAGCATGGTCTGTGACGTGTCTTCTTTGCTGCCTGCAACCGTTACGGGACTTGCTGATGACATATATTTCCCCATATTTCATGATTTTTATAGTGACGTGACAAAGATTGCAAGCTTTTGTGAAGCTGCAACAAATTTCATAGACTTTTGCAAAGTATACCTTTCTGTGAAATTTGTATGGCCTCATTCAAAATATAGAACCATCTTTATAGTCTGTGAAGAGGGTGGCCTCAGCAGAACAGGAATATGTTAGTTATATATGAATGCACACATGTATAATCAGATCACTCTTTATTTCCAAGAAATGCATTCTTACAGAAATATTGCACATTATTCAATTCATTGACCTAAGCAATTACAAATATCATAAAAATCTACAATAAATAGAAATTAATTAAATCAATACAGCAAACACAGAATACCAACCTAAAACAAATATAAAATGGTATATAAATTAAAATATCTTAAAATTAATTGAGCGATCTGCAGCCCATTTTCCCACACGTATCAAAATGTTTGAAAGCGCAACAGTTTAACCAACATATGCAAAGCTCATTCGATCAGTTAAGGCTACAAGAAAGCATTATACAGGCCTAAATAACATAAACCGACAGAGACAATCCATTAAAAAAAATCCCAATTAACAGTGCATCATGCGTTTGTTAGCTCTGCTGGAGCGTAATCATCACATCTCAATTATAGGAAATAAAGTGCATTGTGCGGGGCCATAATTATACATTTCTTAAAGACTTATTCAGTCTAGCCTCACTAACAGATCCAATTTCAGAGCCAATGTCCTACTAATTTGGACTAAATCTACCTAATAGTTCAAAATAATCCCTGCAATCCTTAATGGAATACCGATGTGAGTCTAGGACAACCAAGGAAGAGAAATCCTGGCATAGGATCATACAGATTTGCACAGATATTGTCCTATGTCAATGGCTACATCCTGGTATCTCAGGCCAGATATCAGGTTTCCATGTCTCTCAACCGTATCCCATACATATTTTTAGGTCTCGCCTAGCGACGCATCGCGAAAGCGCTGTCACTAACGAACTATTGTTACCGACTTGCTTTGGAAGGGAGACGGGACCTGTGCACGCGCAGAAAGAACTGCAATTGTGAAAGCACCCATGAACGCGTACCACGGCGTTCGATTAAGTTGCAGGACAGGGGATGTGCACAACTCCCAGGTCAGGAAACGGGCGTGCGTACGACTGGCTTCCTTTCACATATGCATGCAACACTTAGTCGACAAGGACAGTAGAAATGCAGGGCAGCTTCAACCACGCGCTGTTGTATTAAATCTACTCCCCGCATTCCTGGCCGTTATGCCATACTTCAGCGCGATGCCCTGCAGCGTGTTCCCAGAGCTCACGGGGTGCTCGGTGTACCTCTCGGCCCAGGCGGCTGCCGTCACGCTGGCCGTGCTGCCGTAGGAGCGAGTTTTGGTGCATGCCAGGCTCACGGACAGTTCAGCCTCCGATTCAAACTCTGAGCCTCACCGCGGATAGACTGTGTCTCTTCTCTGGCGATCCTCAGCTTACGCTGGGACAGCCAATATGCACGCTCACGGCGTCTCGTGCGCACCCACCGCGCTTACAGTTTCACGCGCTCAGCCAGAATCCCAGGCGGCGCTGTGGTTGGTGGATAAAAATATTTATGTTGTTCAGGGAGAAATCAGCATTGCAGTTGGTGCCATCAAACGAAATTCAAGATGGAGCACTCGCACCCCTATGGTAGATAAAACCTGAGTTTTATGTTCAAAATAGTTGAGGTACAATACGAGAGGCATGGATTGTTTGTGCTGTAGCTATAATTGTTTCAGCACTCAAGTCAATACAATATCGGTCATGGGGGTTTTAAAAATCTCAAGTCATTGATACCCACTATGTAGATTTTACTCTTTTTAATAGTTTAACCCCTTTCTGTGTGATTGCTGTGATCACCGTGTCATTATTGATTAAGGTATCTTTAAATACATAGCAATTTAGTTGGAATAGGGAATTGCATATCCACAGTAAATGTTTTTATGAAATCTCCCTGCTCATTCAGTGCAAACAAGGCATAGCATTTTTTAAATGAAATCCTGTTTCGTAAATTATCGATTACAGTCATTATTTTTTCATTATTTCTGCTGCTTACTCATCAGCTGACTGTTGGTGTGCTATTTCTTACCGTTGATTTAATAGTGGAATACTGGTAATTTTTTGGTTGTACTCGTGTCACTTCCTCTTTCTCACGTGTGTCTGCATAGACAAATTGTGATGTGCACCTGGCCTTTATACAATTTCATGTACCTCCATGAAATTTTATTGTATTTTTGCTGTGAGACCGTCAATATTCCTACATATTGATGCCTTAAAACAAGCTCCTCCCTAAAATCGACTCACAAGGTTTTCTTTCTAAATTAGTTAAACATCTGTGTTGAAAGGCGTCTGTATGTATTGCACTTTAGATATATTGCACCTATAAAAAAACAGCATTTGCAATGCAATAGGTCTCGCAGTTACGCGAGCTTGAGCTATTGACATTGCAAATAACAATGCCTTTTATTTTTGTTTTCGTTTTAAAAAAATAAATAAAGGGCATTGTCATTTACAATGCCAATAGCTTAAACTTGTCTTTTGTGTGTTTTGGAATTTAATAAAGCGCAAACTCGACCCGAAGGTATCAAAGCGCTTTACATGAGCACCAGGTGCCTTTTTGTTTTACTAGGCATGTGTTTCCCAGCATTTTCTTTTACAGCCGCCTATATGTACCTGAAAACAAGTGAATACTGACATTTGTTAGTTGTATGAGAATTGACTCAAAGATAGGCCTCTGGATTTGATCTAAGATGTTTTGAAATATTTAAAGAACGTTTGCTACTCAATAGGCTTCCCACTGCACTGGTATGCAGGCGTGGTTCAGACAGTTCTGATGCCTGCCCCTAGCTTCCTTTTTTGTAATTCCCTACTTTATATTTTTCCTCTTCCTGCTCTATTGCTGTCTGCCCCTAGCTTTCTGTTTATCTTTTTTGTAATGCCCTACTTTATATTTCTTCTTTTCTCGCTCTGTTAACGTTAACAAAGCTAATAGCTCTGTCTAAACACTTAGAAGGCCCCAAAGGCGAGACCTATTGGCTATTGGGGCACTACTTGAAGGTTTTGAAGCAAATAATATAAAACAGAACAAGCATTGACATAGCCAATAGGTCTCGCTTTTGGGACCTTATAAGTGTTTAGCCATGCAACAGTTGCACCAAGGATATTGTGCTGCATAACTAAATACTTATAAGATCCCAAAAGTGAGACCTATTGGCTATGCCAATGCTTGTTCTGTTTTATATTAGTTGCTTCAAAACCTTCAAGTAGTGCCCCAATGGTCACTTGAATATAAAGGGTGAGTTTTCTGTAAGTGACCAGGTAATTTACAATTTCCATAAGCCGGTAAATTCCACAGCTATTGATAGAAGGAACAAGGCTGGGATAACTTCAAGAGGACCATTGACTGTACCTCTGGTGCTTATGCTGGAGTAGCACATCATTCTTTGTACTTCTAAATTAGTTGTGAGATTACTGAAAAAGTTTAAAGAAGCCTGCTCACTTTTGAAATGGTTGTACCTCCGTTCCTCTACCCGGGACCTTTCCCTACATGAGTATCGTCATACATTATTCACCAACATCCTGAATTCTTCTTTGTTGCAAGGAGTGTGCAAATACAGCTTCTCCCTGGTGCTTCCCCCTTCCTTTAGCAGAGGCAATATTCAGTGGCTGACCTGCATAGGGCCTGAATGTCTGGGAACACCTGAATTTAGTGAGTTGTCTTTTATCTTGACATAAGGTTGTCATTGTCTAATTGTATCAATTGTGTTTGACTCCTACTGAGGGCGAACATCTAATTTTATTGCAGGACGAAGAATGTTATTTCTAATTAACATAGAATTGGTAAATGGTGCCGTATCCGTTTTCAACACCCATCTGTTCTGGGTCAAAGGATGAACCTCCTTATTCCCCCCCCAGCGTTGGATATTTAATAGATTCACATGCTTTTGACTATAACTAGGCCTTAAATCAGTGTCTGCAAGTTTGATGAAGTTTTTCTCGGGAATAATCTAGGGTTTATCTGTCTTTAGACCGGATTTAAAAAAAAAATGTAATCTTCTTTCACTCTTATACGGACTTCAATCCTGGTTTCCTAGGGTTGAACGTGGAGGATCCAGCTAAGGGTCTAATTCTTGGCATTTCAAAAAAAGAATGAGCAGCTAGCGTCTTGTGGGCTGAGCTCATTGTGAGAATGGGCTACGGCTGAACAAAGTTCCCACCTGGCGCCATCCTTTTCTTTCGTTTATTCAGTATGATTCAAAAATCTGTTTTTCTATTTAGGTGATATATTTTTTTCTCCCCAAAGTTCCCATGTCTACATAGCTTTATGCAGATGTGCCAGAATTGTCAGACAAGTTATCAACTTGGGCCTAATCCATCTTTGACTGATACTCCCTGAATTGAATTACTGCTCTAGGTATTGCAATAATAATGTAACTTCTGCAGCTGCAGAACGAGTGTTTTGCTAGTTTCTCTTAAATGTGACAGCCTGGTTGGCAGGTACAGCCTGCAGTGACTGCAAATGGAAGCCAAAATTGATTTTTGTTAGTTTCAAATGTAGGTGTGGCATTGCTTCCGAGTACATAAAATAGCATGGCAAAGCTACCAATGAAACCCCCTTAAGTCATGTGACAAATTTGGTAACTGTACTCCTGTTTGAGCTCCAGTTTGCGGAAGTGCTGTTTTAGATTCCTTAGGTGCAGTTTTGCACCAATTTCCTTTGAAAGTTGAATGACGTACTCCGTATTTGTTCCAATACTTTGACTCTTATCTTGGACAAGCTTACTCGACTCCTTTGGAGAGGAAAAAAATGAATGCAACGTCACTTTTTGACCTTTTGCGTGGATGCATTGTACCACGTGAGGCACTTACAGGGAATGACTCATTAATACATAGATACTGGGAGGGCCGACTCTTCCGTATCGGATTGCCCTGTGGCATGGTCTTCAACTGGCCAGCTAGTGTCGTAGGGATATAGTATTAAAGTGTTGGTTTGAATACGTACCTGAGGTTTCCTGTACTGTGTAGGAGTGATAGAATTTAGTGGAGGCATTAATGGTGGTATACACGTATAAAAGGATGAGGAGTGCTCTGGAAAATATCAGTACTGTAAAACCAGTCTACACTTTGCTGAGCCGCTGGCATTAGTGAAGTCCTTAGAGCAAGCTAGGAAGTAGAGATGGTCCAAGCAGTGATATAGTGGATCCATGCTGTATTGCACATCTTAAGGTCTAGGCTTGGATGTTTTCTGCGTGGCCAATGGGAGTTATGTGAAATGTACACCAATGTGAAGCAAATGGAGACTAGTCCAGGGATGGAAGAAGGCCACTAGAGAAAGCACATCAGCACAATCCGATGTTGGATCAGTGCAAAAGACAAAGCCGCGAAAGTGGCTGTATAATGAGAATCCCCTGGATGGTTAGTGGGGAGAGTGCAGAGTGGACCTATGCACACCCCCAAATATCACTTAGTTTCTGAACACTAGGAGAGTCTCTCCTTGAGGGCAAAAATACCAGTGTATTTGGTCACCCGATGCGTTCAGGATGGGAGTCTACATTAAGAGGGAGTGGAAGGAGTGAAGCTCTGGATATTATAATATCTGCAGTCAACACACACACTACTATATATATATATATATATATATATATATCTATTATATTTTTTTAATCTTTTGTGTTTATTACTGTATACTTTAGGAATGGCTGATGGTCGCAAGAGTCGACAACAGCTGGATTCTGTCTCTTTTTAACACTTTAAAGGAATGCTCTTCAATTGGACTTGTGGTACTTTGGTGTACCCAAAAGGGGGTAATTAGGTGTACAGAAATTGAGAAAGTTGGCCCCTGCGTTTGTAGATACTACTATATATTCTCGACTATGTTGATATTTGTTGTGCATGTAACAGATGAACCTTATCAGAATAGAGAATGCAATGAGAACAACCTTCAAATGAAACACAATTCTCCCCCCCCCCCCCCCCCCCAATAAACCATGGCAGCTTACATGTTGACTATATTGGTGTGTTGCTCTTCATATGTTAAAGCAGATGTTTTGGGGAGAATTGTATTTCCAGATGGTCAAAGTCCCTTAACCCCAATGATTTTGTGTTGACAACATGCAAGTTACTAGCAATTAACATATTAATGCATTTTGACATTTGCAGAATAATCCGTTTGGGGAAAGTAAGAAATTTTTATTTGCACAGTTAATTAAAACCATTGCAGTACAAACATCAGGATTTAAAACTAGATCTACATGCATTGGTAAAAACAGTATATCATAAGTCACAATTTTTCGTTTCTTTTTAAAATCATAAAAATGTATACTTTTTGGGCAACCTTAAGTGGAAATACAGTTTTGTATTGTAATACTATCTAAAAGGCAATTGGGAATCAAGTCTTGGCATTTTCCTTTCCACCACCTTCATAAACTTCACAAGACTACAGTTCAGCTGTGGATCATGGGGTACAAAGCAGGCAAGAACTGCTAGTCTTGTTGAACGTATCCCTCGCTGATTAAAATGGGATTTTAGCTGATGTTTTCGTTCTTATAACAGTTTGTCACAGGAGCGTAACAAATGCAGCATATACTCTGGCACTGAACCACATAAACGACCGAGGGAGCACGCCTTATCCTTTAGCCAGTGTGGAAAATGCCGGATACAGGGTAACAGGCCCAACCTGTACTTTAAAAACTTAATTTTAGCAGTTTTAGAATAACCCAATTCAAGGTAGCTCTGTGGTGCTTGTGTGGAATACGAGTTCAGGGTCATCCAGCCGTGTGACCTTTTCATGAGGGATGCCTGGTCTTCAACCCACGAAAGATGTTTGATTCTTTTCCTAACCAGATTTTTTTTTTTTTTAATAAACTTTTTATTGGTTTTCTTAGAGCATAAAGAACAATCTGTGACATAGCATAGCTTGAGAATCATTACATCAGTATACATAATATCAGTCCACATCAAAAACAGCACGACCATCAGTGTCTAGTACAGTATCTCTACTGGAAGTATAAGCACTCCAGCCAGGACCACAACTGCGACCCATCTCCTAGTCCATCCCCTCGTATGCCTATTCACTAAGTTCTGAATCCGAGTTGTCCCTTGGGGGCTCGCAAATGTCTCCTCGGTAGCTATTCCATGCCCCCCATATCTGTGCCCATTTCTTGGGGGCATCCCCTATGGATATACACTGCCTTTTCAGCAACCATGATGGAATCCATGTCTCTACACCACTGGGGGAGGGCAGGGGACTGGCTGGACCCCCACTTATGCGCTATGTTTCGTTTTGCAACCATCATGCCTATTGTTACCCATGTTTGCAGTGCGCGGTTTAGATCAGTGGAGTCCCAAATGTTGAGGAGACACCTCCTGTGCTCCGGAAGCGTCGTAATGTGTGTTACCTGCGAAAGTGTACGCATGACCGCCTTCCAGTATTGACTGATTATGGGGCATGTCCACAGGGTATGAAAGAGGGTCCCCTCCTGCCCGCACCGCCGAAGACAGAGGGGTGAGTCTGTCTGCTTGAGTTTATAGAGGAGAGTTCGGCTATAGTACGTGCGGTGTAGTATTTTCAGCTGTATGAGCTTGAGTGTGGATGGTATCGCTACCTCCCTGGGGGAAGCTATGCCCCCCTGCCATTCCGTCTCGTCAGTCACCGATCTCTCCCTCCCACCTCGCTTTCAGGGCCAGCAAAGGGTCCGGCTGATTGTTTATGATTTTACGATATGTCTGGGATATGGCCCGCTTGGTAAGGTGGTCCGTGAGGAGTCTATCCTCCAAGGGCGAGGCCTCCGCAAGTCGAGTGGAGGTATCTGAATCTTTCGGCCTCATCCATGTCATACTCAGTCTGCAACTGCTCGAAGGGTATCACATTTCCCCCCCCCCCCCCCCCCCCTGCCAGAGGTCCCCCACTCGCGAGATCCCTATCAGGTCCCACTGTCGAAATCCTTTAGTATTGCGCAGTCTACCCAGCCTCTGCACGTCCCACAGCGGCATGGCCTGTGTTATCTTTCCATCCCAGCCCAGGTGCTTCTGCGCCTCATGCCATATCTGCACAGTGTGCGCCGTCGGGCCTGTCAGGGTGTGTCGCTTAGCTTTGTTATATAATGCCCCCATGACGCCGCCCTCGCCCAACAGATGCCTGTCCATGCGGTATGCTGGATCATCACCTGCTGCGTGCAGCCATTGGTTTGCCACCGCTAGCTGCGAGGCCCAGTAGTAAAGTTTGATATCTGGGAGGGCAATGCCGCCGTCATAACAGCCTTTCGTCAGTTTACGCATCGCTATTCGTGGTGTCTTGCCCTCCCATAATAAGCTAGTAACCTCAGCATTTATTGCTGCGAAATACGCGCGGGAGACCGGAAAGGGCTTATTTTGTAGGGCATACAGGAAACGAGGGAGAGCCATCATTTTGAAGAGGGCCGCTCTTCCCAATAGTGTCAGTGTCAGCGGCAGGGACCGCCAATGCCTGACATCACGACGAAGCCGCATAAGGGGCTGCGCGAGGTTCTTCGCGACGAATTGTGCCCTGTCGGTGGTGACATAGATCCCCAGATATTTGAAGCCATCTCCCGCCATCTGCATCCCACATTCCTGTGGAAGCCGCGGCGGGGGGCCCCGGAGCACATAGAGACACGATTTGTCCCAGTTAATGGTATACCCGGACACTCGTACATAGGACTTGCAAACGTCCAGGAGACAGTTAATGGAGCACGCCGGCTACTCCAGGTAGAGCAGGATATCGTCCGTGTAGAGGGATATGCGATCCTCCCATCCCCTTGCCCATTTGAGACCCCGGATAGCCTGGTCCTGCCGAATCCAGGACGCTAACGGCTCCAGCACCAGCGCGAAAAGAAGCGGCGAGAGGGGGCACCCCTGCCGCGCTCCACGTCCCAACGGAAAAGTGGTCGATACGTGGCCGTTCACTACAACCTGCGCCAAGGGGCGTGTGTAGAGTAATTGGACCCATGCACAGAACTTGGGACCGAACCCCACATGTTGAAGAACAGCAAAAAGAAAGGGCCATTCCACGAGGTCAAACGCCATTTTGGCATCAAGTGACAGAATAACAGCCTCTTCCTCAATAGTGTGCTGACGCGCAAGGACCCCATGGAGACGCCGTAGATTCAGGGCGGTGTTCCTTTTGGACATGAAGCCAGATTGATCCAGATGAATTATGGTGGCAAGATATACCTGTAACCTGGTGGCCAACACTTTTGCCAAAATCTTTGCTTCCGCATTGATCAAGGAAATCGGCCTGTAGGAGGTACACTCGTGCTGGGGTTTTTGGGGTTTGTGGATAGTCACTATCGTGGCCAACCTCTGGTCACGTGGCAGGGCCCCCCCTCTCCAGGCTTTCCGTGTACATATCCAACAAGTGGGGCACCATCTGCGCCGCTGCCTTTTTATAAAATTCCACAGGCAGGCCATTCGGCCCCTTTGCTTTCCCCGAGTGTAGCGCGTCGATCGCTGCTGTAAGCTCCTCAGGGGTCAGGTCATTTTCCAGGGCAGCCACCGCCGTACGGGCTAGGGCCGGCATATGTATGTCCCGGAGGAAGGCCAAGTTGTCGTCCACGGTATTCGTGGCTTTTGGGGTATAAATTCCGCGAAAGTGCAACGCAAATTCCTCCGCTATCTGCTAGATAGTCGTAGACTCGCCGTCAGCCAGTTGGATCTGCGCCACCCATCTACCGGCCCGTTCCCTACGATCTAGCTATGCTAACAATTTACCCGCTTTATCGCCCAATTCGTAGACAGTGTGTCGAGTGTCTTTGAGCCTGGTGTGCACCATCCCCCAGACATATGATTTATATTCCTGCTGCGCCAGATGCATCTGATGCGTCGTGTGCATCGATCTGCAGCGCATGCGCGGCCTCCGCCCGTGACACCTTCTGTTCCAGCCCCTCCACCTCCTTTTTCTGGGATTTTTTGTGATCTGCTACTAGCGAGATAGCCTGCCCCCTTAGGACCGTTTTATAGGCCTCCCACAACGTCGTCTGGGATGAAACCGTGTTTTTGTTTTCTGCAAAGTATTGTTTCGTTGTCACGAGAAGCCCTTTGGCGGTTTTCGGGACCTTGAGATACCCAGGAGACAGTGGGACCAGAGGGGCCACCGCTGTGTACGTGAGGAGGACAGGAGAGTGATCAGATATGCCTCTAGGGAGGTGCGTCACCGCCGCACCCCCTCCCGTCACGGACGCTAGTGTGAAAATATAGTCCAGTCGAGAAAGGCTGTTGTGTACCCTGGAGTGGAATGTATACTGTCTATGAGCGGGGTGTCGAAGTCTCCATACATCTACGAGCCCAAGCGCCTCTGAACTCCTGCAACTGAAGGCTGGCCGCATTGGGCCCCCTAGAGGGCTGCCTATCTAGGGACGTGTCCATGGTGGCATTGAAGTCTCCCCCTATTATTAAGTCGCCATGTGGAAGGGAGAGGAGGAACTCTCCCAGCGCACGCAAAGCGGTTTGATGCAGTGTGGGAGGGATGTAGACTGCCACTATGTTGTATGTCTCCCTTTCCCATTGGCAGGTGATTGCCGCAAAACATCCCTGGTCGTCTTTCCGGGAGTCAGTGACTATCAGCGGGAAGCGCTTGTTCACCAATATCCCCTCTCCCCGCGAACCCCTGGTGAAGTCTGAATGTACTACCATTTTGTATCCCCATCTATCTAGGGCTTTGCTGGTCGAGCCTGTCAAATGCAATTCTTGGAGCAGTGCAACTGCCGGACCTCTGCGCTCGATATACTGCAGTACCAGCCCACGTTTAATTTTATCGCCCAGCCCATTAACATTCCAGGACAGCACTGCGAGGCGGGCGTCAGGGGAATCTGTACACTTACACCTGATTCAGCCATTGGGGTCCACCATCACAACCCATCCGCCCCCTACTGCCCCGGATCCGCCCAAGGTACATGTCGCCCTAATCGCTGCAGCGCTGTGGGTGCCATACAGTGGAGTCCTATGCGTCACAACAACACTTCCAAGCAAACCAATGGTAACTTTTGAAAACTGTGCCCTCCCCGCCACCCCCCTCCCTGCTTCCCTGCCCGGCGGATTTTGAACTACCCGCCACCCCAACTCAGCAGAGTGCTTGATTCCCATAACTGTATACTTGCGTAGGGGGGGAAAGAGTCTCTACATGCCGCTCCGCCATCGCCGAGCCATAACACGATTCATTGCAAGAGTCTGAGAGTCCACAAATCCATGAGTCTTATAGAACCCAGCGCGGGCCGAGCCACACACCGGACCAGCAGCAGCATCTCGTGTAGCTGAAGCCCATGCTCCCGCCATCCCTCTTCAGTCCGCCGCGTGGATTTCCTGCGTCAGTGCCGCGTCTTCTAGTTCCGGACTGTTGTCACCGGAGGGCAACGCTGTCTGTGGCCGCACCCCGCGTGCCGGATCTGCACGCCGAACATCGCGTGCTGGTCGCCAGCCTTCCAGCCAGTCAGAGGCCTCCTCGGGCGTGTTGAAGAACCACGTTTTCCCCTCCGCTTCAACGCGTAATTTCGCGGAGTATAGCATGGCGTATTTGAGCTCACGACTGCGCAGCTCCCTTTTCACATTCAGGAAGTCTCTACGCTGCTTGGTCACCGCAGCCGTGTAGTCTGGGTACAGAGTGATAGTACAGTTATCCATCTTAGTGGGGGGGCAACTCGTGCCCGCTGCAGGATAGCATCCCGATCTTGAAAGTTAAATATTCTGGCCAGGATCGGCCGCGGCGGGGCGCCCGGCCGGGGCCTGCCCCCAGGCACTCTCGGTGCGCCCGCTCCACGGAAAAGAAATTGGAGAGACCACGAGGCTGCAGTTGATTCAAAATCAGCTTCTCGACGAAGAGATCTAGGGCCGGGCCCCGGAGACACTCTGGTACACCCACTAGGCGTATGTTGTTCCGTCTCGATCGTCCCGCCTGATCCTCCAGCTTGTCCAGCAATTGTTTTTGCGTCTGTTCCAGTGCACGTATCTGGCTTTTGAAGACTGCAGCGTCCTTGGTCAAGGTCTCTGTGGTGGCTTCCACCTCCTTGACTCGCTCATCCATTTTGGAGATGTCAGCACGGAGCAACCCCACATCCGTCGAGATCGATCCCATAGTGCCATTCATCTGCGCCAGTGCGGCCATCACGTCTTTGAGTGTGATCGGCGGCGTTGCAGGCGACCGGTCCGAGCCCGCCGCGCCTCGCGGAGGCGATGCCTCGGTGTGCCCTGTGCGATATGCGTATTTCGCCAGCTTGTTGTGGGATGTCGAGTGCTGGCCCTTGCTCCCCATCGTGTCCAGGAGGCGGGGGCGGGGTCCAGCCCCTCCAAAAGTCCTTAATGCGGATGAGTCCCGGCTATCGCCGCCGCCTGCCACGGGGGTGTTCCCTCGCGCGGCCTGTCGGTTTCACCGGCCTTTGGTGGGCAAGTGTGCACGGGGGGTGGATCAGCCCCCGCTCCGAATGTATGCCCCCTGCCTCCTCTTGCTCCACCTGGTCCTGCCCGGGTCGTCCGCTTGCCCCCTCCAGCAATTACGCAGGTTGTCACTCTGGCGCCCACTCGCTGCGACGCTGCACCCCAGCGCCTCGAATGTCCCCGGGGCAGCGCCCGTTCCGAATATCCTGGAGCCTAACAGCGGCGTCTATCGGGGCCCAAACAAGGAGTCCTACGCCTGCAGCCCGGCCACCGTATAGAGCGCAGTCCCGGGGTGCGGCGTCCCCGCCGCACTATGGGCCCCTCTCGGTGTCCGGGCAGCCGGTCCCTGCACGTCAGGCCACAGTGCAGTACTGCACCCCCCCGTTCGGGGGCCCGTATCCCGTTTTTTTCGCACCCCTACCGGGGCAGTCAAGGCCTCACAGGCAGTCTTCCAGCTGTAATGGCGGGCGCTCGCTCCCTGGGCCCAGGATATCGTCCGCTCACTGCCACCAGCCCCGGGCTGTCACTCCTCAGTCCAGTTTGTACTCCGGTGGAGGGGGGGCCCACTGCGCCGCCCACCTTGTACCTTCGAGCGCTCTCCTCTCCGGCGCCACCAGGTCACTCGGGGCGCCGCTGTGTCCTCCGTCGCCCTCCGCAGACCTCAGCTCCGGGAAAGGCTAAATCGAGGCCCCGGCTCCCACGCGGTCGCCGGGCCCGCCGCGTCACGCCTGGACGTCCGCCCGGGGTCGGATCTGCTCCCGAAGCGGCACCTCAGACTCTTAGAGCACCGCCGCTACGGGAAATCGGGTTGCAGCGGATTAGTGGCAGGATTAAGCGGTAGGCAGAGTACAGGCACGGAGCCCTCTTAGGCTGCGGCCATCTTCGTTCGTTGCTGGCCACGCCCCCCCCCTTAACCAGATTTTTAAGCGTTATATGATTTGTGGGGTTATCCCAAAGCTGAAATAAGCCAATATTTGCCAGGCTCCTTTTGAGATACTTGGCAGCTGCTGAGGCTGGGTGTTGCTCTAACTCCATCCATAGATAATCATTTAGAGTTCCTTGTTTGGATTTTCGCACTTTGTCCCAGGTAGTTATGTACGCCCCCTGTCTTGCCAGGAGCTGTTTCGGGACGCTAAACTCTAGCCTAATTTGAGCCGGTGAGGTTTGTTTGGGCAGGCTAAAAATAATCCTGTATGCAGCTATGACTGTATTATGCAGAGTCTTTGCATCTCTACCTTTCTGTACTTCACTCCCATAAGTAATTGTTGGCAGTAGTTTAGCTCGTAGTACTTTTAGGAGAGATGGGCCAGGAAGTTTACTGTTTATTGCTTTTAAAGAGATTGCCAAGGCAAGGCCTTTACCTCTAATGCTGGTTTTCTGTACAGTAAACTGGCCACTGTTATCGTTTTTTTTGTTTGTTTTTTTTGGTTTAATTTTTTTTTTACTCCTAGATATTTATTTACTGACGTATCCTCAATACGAGCATTGTTCCAAAACCAGGTAGACTATTTTTTCCTGTTCTTACTGATCATCATGGTCTGCGTTTTCTCCAGGTTTATGGTCAGTTTGTTTGCTTCAGATAGCCCTGTGTAGCATTCACAAGAAGTTGTAGCCCTACTTTTGTATGGCTGATTAGGACTATATCGTCCACATAGAGGAGACACGGTAATAATAGCCCTCCTACCTTGGGGGGCTTGAGAGTTACAGCTATTTAGGATCGGGATGAGGTCCCGTAAAAACAAATTGAATAATGTGGGGGCTAAAACACAACCCTGTTTGAGGCCTTTGTTTGTTAGTATGCGTCTCGACAGAAGTGATCCGTCACCCAACTTTATCTGGACATATGTCTCCGTGTGAAGGTTGATCAGCAAGTCTAACAGAGGCCTTGGTATCCCCCAACTGTTCAATTTGGACCATAAAATGTTCTGATTTATATGGTCAAAAGCAGCCTTATAGTCTATAAAACAGAAGTGAATGGGCATTTTAGTTGATTCATTCTTATCTATACCCATGGTTAGGATATTAGTGGTTGTCCCAACTGATTTAGTGAAGCCAGTCTGATTAACTGGAATTAGGGATTTCTCTGGGGCCCAGGCCTGCAACTCCTCCAAGAGTGTACCTGTAAAATACTTTGCCTCGTAGTCCATTAGGGATACTAATCGATAATTTTTTGAGAGAGACTTGTCCCCAGACTTAAATTGGAGAGATGATTGAGCCCTTCCAGGAGCCAGGCAATCCATTAAAATGTCTTATTTCCAGAAATAGAGGCTCAAGTGCTGCTGCCCATTAATTTTCCTCTTGTTTATAAAGGATGGGCGGAATTCTGTTCGGGCCTGGCACCCCTGCTCTTCTTCCTTTTTTAATTTGGCGCTTGATGTTTTGTGTACTTGTCAATCCATCATTTATGATTAATGTATGACCTTCTGGATTGCCAGAGCTCCTATGGAATGTCTTTGCTTTATTTCTGACAAAACTTCTTATCACATTGTCAGTTTTTGTCTCCAATTTAAAATCCATATCCTGATTAAAATGATTCCTAAGTTGGCTTGCCCATACTTCTGTAATATTGGAGGAAACTCTGTCGTGCATGGGTCTTATAAAGTGGTTTATGGTTTTCCAAAATCTTGCACCATCGCTCTGTGTGGTGTCCGCGTGTAGTTTTGCCCACTTATTGTCCTCCACAGGCTTACCATTTTAGTTTTTTCAGCATTGCCTTTAGTTTACGTAAAAGATCATGTTTCACTATATCCATGGGATTATACCGAAGTTGTCTCATCGTGTGATAAACTGATTTTTTATGCACCTGATCTTCTCTTTATACTCTTGTGTAAAGTGTTTCATGCTGCTGCGACCCAATTGGACTTGTGGCTTAGATCTTGTAGCGTAAGCTGCCATAGACGTTATACATTTCTCCCATTTCTCAACTTCACCAGATCCGGTTCTAGCATTGAAGTGCCGCTTAGCCTTTTCCAGTATGATTTCATCGGTTGCTGCTGAGTACTTAATCCTTTTGTAGTTGATAGTATAAACTGATTCTTTCGGCATTGAGGATAACTCAAATTTAGGCATGCTAATTTTGAGGACAATTTCTTGGGGACAGTGGTTGCTGTCAGCTTTTTCTCCTATCTGAAATGAAGGCATATGTTGAAATAAAGGTAGTGAAATAAAAGTATAATCCAGTATAGTATTGATTCTTGTTGAGTGAAATGTAGTAGCTGGGGGGTTATCTCCAGCAAATCTTCCATTTAATGCTCTGATGTTAAAAAGTTTGAGGTCCTCTAATATCTGCTTCCCTAATTTGGTTCGTTTGGATACTTGCGGCTTCCCTTGTAGTGATATATCCCAAGCTGAATTTTGAATTAGAATCTCATCATCTGACGAGATTCCCATAAGATTTGGATTAAAGTCCCCGGTGAGCATAAGATCTGTAGTAGGTCTTTCCCTTATACACTCCTCCAGGAAGTTGCATCATTCTTTTACTGCCTTTGCTTTCCTTTTTGGATGGACATAGGCATTGATCAAGGTAAGATCGATTCCCCCTATGCCTGGTTTTAGTTGCGAGGTGAGAAGGTTTACTGCCATTGACTCTGAAGAAGTTGGCCCAACTTCCTTGACCACATGGGCACTTGTGGCTGAAACATAGGTTACTAGACCACCGTGGAGCTGACTGTATTTTGCCATCCTTATTGCACCAGTAAAGGAACGCAAAAATCCCTGAAGGTGCGGGGGGTCTGCTTGCCATGTTTCTTGTAATGCCACAATGTCAAAAGATCTTATATAGCTAACAAAATCTGAGTCCGACATTTTGGAGGCTAGACCATTAACGTTCCATGAACATATTTGTAGATGATTATGCTAACTCGATCTTAAATGTGAGCCGGTTTGTCAATTTGTATGGTTGTTTATTGTTCTAGCGATTCATCTTCGATCAGTTAATCCAGTTGGTGATGACACGTCATCTTGGATACTTCAAATGATACTAGGATGTTGCTCATTACTTGTTCCGCATTTCCCCACCGCTCCTCTGAGTACCGATATTCCAGGTCTGTTTACAGAAGCCTGAGCTCCCACCATTGCTGCCGGAATTAATAATTCCGGGTATCTTGGCTTTATATAAGGAGTTATTGTTATCCCCCAATTTTTGAATGTATGAGCCTCTGCTAGTATTTTTTGTGCAATTGATGACGCTATCCATGTTGCTTTCGTTTTTTCACTGCCGGTTCCGTCGTCCTCTATGAATTTGATTGAAGCCAGATCCAAAGTTGTCACTTCTTCCAAAGAGGGAATATGAGATAGCAGCTGTAGAATATTACCTCTGTTCAGTATGTCGTGCCTACCTTTCGAGATATAATCCAGACTGAACCATATAGCACTTGTTGCATTCCTTAATTTCTCTGAGCTCCTGGTCCCTTTGTTGATTTGGCTCAGTGATGAAGGCTCATACCCTCGTGTTGCTGATAACGATACCTGATAGATGGAAGATTCTACTTCAGCTCTCTCTTTTTAGCGAATTGTTTGTTGTCTTGGTTTAAACAATTGGCCTTCCTCTCCGTGCCTAGGGATATCTAGTGTGGTTCCCAATTCTTTTGCGGGTTCCTGCATTTCTTCTCTCTGGTTGTCCCTTAAATGTATAGATGAAGTCACTTGAGTGATGGAAGCCAGTTCACTGTCATTTATCTCTTTTTAAGGTTGCAACTTGTTGTTTCTCCTGGCTTCTTAGTCCATGTGCATTGGTCGTTTTCATTCTGAAGCTTTATTACCAAAGTGTATTCGCAGTTTGTTGTTCAATTGATGATAGAACGAGTTGTGGTATTGCTCTTTTGTAATTGGTTCTGATCAGGCTCGAGAGAAGCTTTTACCTCTTTGGTTGGTTGGGTAATCATGCTAGGCCCTTCTCGATGTGGGGCTTCTAAATCTTCATTGATAGTATTCCCAAGGACTTGCGTTTTCTCAGTTACTCGCTTCACTCTGTTGACGGTCTGCTTTGTTACTTTTGCAGCTACTGTATTTCGTAAAGGGGTCCCTGCTAAGCTGATGTCATTTCCAGGCTTGAGTTCGCTTTGTACTGATGGTGATGACGTCCCAAAGAGACGCATGAATCCTTCACGGTTTAAATTTGTTTTTTGATTTCTGCCTTTTCGTTTTTTTGCTCGCCTTTGCTTTGCATTCGTTTGTTTGTCTACATTGTCTTCCAATGAGGCTTCAGACGTTTGGCCAACTAATGTTTTGGTTTCTCTGCCCTCTGTTACTTTAATCGTATGAGCCAGGGATTCCTTTATCCCGGAGTATCCCTTTTTATTGGCTTTAATTGATACTGTGTTTATCGGATCGTAAGTTTCTTTTTCCGAGTGGCCCTCAAAAGGTTGCTTATATGGGCCCTGCGGAGTTGTGTACACAGATCACTCAGCATTACTGGGAGTGTGGCCAATTTATCAATAATTGGACCACATCTGCAACTCAATTTTGCGCCTTGTGATTGGTCATACTTGTTTTGTAGAAGCGTGTTTAATGTACCCAACTTCCTGTCTATAGCAACCACAAAGACAGCCAAAGTGTCTAGTAGCGTCAGTTGAGTGTGGGATTAGCGATGGAGGGCCTCTACCAGGAGTTGCATTGTTTTTAACAGACTTGGCCAAGCACTTCCATAATTTGAATGTTTTGGATTTGTTGTAACATTTTGGTCTCCCTTAGTTGTCCCCTCCACCTGTTGTTACTGATTGCCTTCAGTTGTCATGTTCGAAGTGTTTGCGGTAGGCCCGCTCCTACACTTGTCTTGTGAGTAGGCGGCCATAAGATCTTCCCACTCTTCCTTCCCCAGGTATGAAGAGACTTCTGTCTCTTCTGAGGAATGAATTGCTGGCCTGTCCTCTTTTTCTCCCCCCCCCCCCCTGATCTTAACGGTGTATTGTAATCTGTCACTTGTTCGTTCGGTGGTGAAACTGGAGCTGCCAGAGAAAGTTATTTTTCTCTCCATTCCTCCCTTACCGTCATTTGTTTATATTTTGTATTCCTAGAGTGCTTTGTTGCATCTGGGCTTCTCTGTTTGCAAATCGTTGGTGCATCGATTGTGATGCAGTTGCCAATTATATTTTTACTGTGAAGTGATCCACTGGCCCCAGCTGTTTCATAGATGTCTGTTCGACTTTCTTCTAGATCGTCTTCAGATATTTCTTGTGCTTCGTTGGACCTATGTCCTTGGATTAGTTCGGTGTCGATTGCAACTTTCTTGCCAGTGGTTATAGTATCATGTGCCAGCCGAATTTTATTACATTGTGGAGTTGATGATACTTGTAGTGAACTGCTAACTGACGTACTAGGGCTTTACTTTTTGTAAGTGTTTCTCTGTGCGCCAATAAATTGTGACGGTTGTAATGGCTGAAGATGTGATTGAAGGCCCGGCACTTCTTTGGCATTCGAAAGTAGAGTATCCCCTGCATTTTTTTTAAAAGCAACATTTTGTGTACGTTTTTGCTTGGAACTAGGTTTGGCAGTTTTGTTTTTGATTATTTCCATTTGGGATGGATTCCTGCTCTTTTGCTTCCTTGAAATGTTTATATCTGTTGTTATTTCAATCAAGGAGCAGTCACTCTGTACTGCTGGCCTGGTTTTAGATGGTGGTTCATCCCTGGTGCCCTCTAGCGTCTTGGTGGTTCACTTCTGCTTTTTTGTAACACCTTTAACCGTTGGACCTCCTTGGACACGGCCTGACCTCATACTGCCCTTTACCAAGCCTAATTATCTGTATTGATTCAATTAGGAGAGAGAACCCTTTGAACGTTTTCAAACTGTATTGTATTCTAGCCATAGGTGTCTTGATTCCAGTTGATACTATCTGGAATAATAGTGGGATTGATAGGATTGTGATACTCCCAGCGCTGTTGAAGAAGAGGGGACCAGAGCGGAGCACTGGGGGGGGGGGGGCAGGGACCTTCTCAGCCAGCTCTACCCAACTCAACGCAGCTCAACACGAAAGTTTATGGCAGTTTCCTCCTTCCCTCTGATGTAATATACTAAATTTGGATTAAAAAGTTGGAGAGTGGCTGCGTCAGACTCGCCAGTAATTGTCTTCATTTGTCACTTGTCCCTTGCTTGCATAACACTGCACTGTTCCTGCCGCCTCAGGAAAGAACTCGCGGCTTCTGCTGCACTCGCCAATTTTTTGCAGCTCTTGCCGTGCCAGGAAAAGGCTTTGCAGCTCCTGCTGCGCTGGAGATTGACTTGTGGCAAATGTTTTGCGGCTTCTGCTGCGCTAGGCAAGGCCCTGCAGCTCCTGCCGCGTCCTCCTCTAAACGCTGTGCGGCACCCACGTGCCAGGCAAAGGCCCCCGCGGCTCTGGCAAAAGACTCGCGGCGTTTGCTGCAAATGCCCGCGGCTCCCTCCGCAAGTGGCCCTTGCTGCACTCGGGAAGCTCACGCGGCTAGGCAAACGTCTGCAGCCCCGGTTCCGACCGCACCAGGCAAAGGCTCACGCCGTGAAGGAAAGGAGCTTGCAGCCCCCGGCGTTTGCCGCCCATGGCTCCTACTGCTCTTGCTGTGTTGGGCTGCGTTTGGGAAGCTCTCGCGGCCAGACAGCACACCGCGGATCCCGCTGCACACGGGTGACCTGACCAAGAGCCGTGTAGAACAGGAAGAGTCGGCTGGCCTGACAGCACACTGACCTCGGTCCTCGGTGTTCCAGAGTCTCTGCTCGCGTCTGTGCCGCTGACCGCGGCCCCCGCAGGGGGCCAATCGGCGGTCGGCGCCTTAGTGCCCCCAGGGCCCCGGTCACCCCTCCCCACTCCCTCCCACTGGGGGGGGGCGGGGACGCAGACCAGAGCTCCCCTCCTCGGGCTGGCCGGAAGTGACGCGCAATGCGTGTCACTTCCTGGCCCTGGTGTGAGGGGGAGGCTATTTAGCCTTCCCCCACCCTCCTGGCGACCTCTTTGTCACCCGCTTCGCCATTTCGCCTTACCTCGGCAGCATCGGTCCTCCGTCCGCGCCATCCTCGTGTGACTCCGGCCCCCACGGCACTTAGGTTGTTGTCGCCTCTGTGCTACTGGATGCGGTGAGTCTTGCAGCACCCACTCCGCCCCGGCCCTGTCCCTGGGCAGTACCAGGTCGACGGGGCCCTGTGGCGATGATGGCCACGGGCGGAGGGGGCGCAAGATAGGGGCATGGGTGGTTGAGAGGCGTGCGTGGGCGGAAAGGCTTAGCGGGTTTTTAATGACACCGTTTGGAGAGGATGTAGTGGCCTCGGGGCGGGAGAGGGCCGACCTGGGAGCTGGGCAGCCGAGTTCGGGTGTCGGCAACGATGCAGCATCCGGTGATTCTGGGCAAAGTCACTTGATCTCCCCGTGCCTAACAAGGACGGACGTGTCATCTGTGACGAAACCGGTGCGCAGGTAGGCGCCCTGATTCCGTCGAAGTTTATGGGTGAGCCCCAGTGGCGCAATCAGTTGGCGCGCTTTACTTGTGTAGCAGTGCTTGCACTGAGCCATGCTGAGGTTGTGGGTTCGAGCCTCGCCTTTTCCCTCATGTCCATTCGTTTGGCTGCTCGGGCCGTGAACTGCACGCGACTTCATGGCATCCGTTTCCACGGTGAGTGCACAACGCCTGACACCCCCCCTCCCCCGCCGATCGCCTTCTGGAAGGCAGTCCCGGGCAGGCCAGTGTGGCCTTTGCGCGGGCTGCCAAGGGGGAGTTGTTAGCTCTTTGCGAGCACGGGCAGCCGCCGCCTGCGGATGTGGCGAGAGAGCAAACTGGTGTACGGGTAGGCCCGGGGGAGAAGGAGAATGAGCATGTGCAAGCCGTTGCTTAACCCGACTCCGGCTGGGGGTTGAGCACGTCGCTCCGCTCCTGTAGAGGATGCGAAGGGTGATACACAGCCACAGAGCAGAGGCCTGCAGGGTGCCGCTTCCACCCTGCCGAAGCAGCATGTGGGGGGTTGGAGCCGTGCAGGCTCAGGATCCTACGTTCCTCCCTGATTTCCCCGGGTCGGGTCGGTTTAAGTAGCTTCCTCCCGGCCGCCATTAATTCTGGTTTGGCTGGGGGGGGTGCATGACGCTCCGTGACCATAATACATAGGGAGGGTGTCGCAGGAGCACTGGGCAGATGTTGGTAGTAGGACATCCTCCCTTAGTGGACTGCGGGGAGCGACCACGTTTCTGCTATGGGGGCCAGTGCCAGAGAACAGCACAAGGCGCCTGAACCCTCAGAGGAGGCGCTGGGTTTTAGCAATTGCCGGCCGGGACTCGATTGCATGAATCATGTGACGAAAAGACTCGAGTCTGTGCAGGCGAGTGCTGCCTTTTGCTCTGACCGGTGCTCGCGTGTGCCTCCGCTGTGCGGGGACGGGGGGTGCGACAAGCGCGGTCTAGAGACGCCTCCCATGGTGCAAGTGCCGTATCGACAACATTGCCACTTGCCGGGGGTAGTAGTCGAGGACCCGGGTGGGGTGTGTCACTGTTCCGTGGTGCTGGGGGTCAGGGGCATGTTCAATGACACCGGGCCCTGGGTGTTTCAGCGGTAATCAGTCCCGGCCCGCGGGATCGCGTCCGCATTGCGGCCAGGTTTAAACACCCCGCACCTCAAGGGATAATCGGGGGTGGTGCTCGGGTTATCACGTACGGTAATAATTTGAATTACGCGCCCAGTGCCTGGATGTTTTATGTAAACCGGGCACTCCTGTAAAGCGCTCCAATATCGTCGGGCCGATGGCGCGCTACATAAATATGCAACAGGTAATCGTGGCTGCCCATAGAGGCAGATGCACGATATCGGGGCATGCATGGCTCGCAGGTTTTTGCGCTGAGACACCTGATCACGCAATATTGCACTCGGGAACGGAGCACACAGTGCCTAGAAGTGATCATGAACTAAATACGAGCTTAATCATGGCGTCTCTAATTCTGCGCTGTGTGATTTTGACACTGACGAAGCGTCCCATCGGGGCAAAAAACACTTCCTGTTACGGACGCGTTGCACCGCCTGCAATGTCGGGAGTGGACGTGGTCCGTCGGCTGCACGGCCACCTCTGGGCAGGAAACCAGGGTTCGTGCCTCGGGGTCGCGGCCATTTGGTACGAATCTTGTAAGTTCCCCGTGCTTAAAAGGTGTAATGTAAATAAGGTGCTCATGTAAAGCGCTCCAGTACCTTCGGGTCGAGTTCGCGCTATATGTTTATGCAACTTTTTGGCTTCCTATAAGGCGGATACATGATACAAGTGCATGCATGGTTCACATTACGCGATTGCGGGCATTACTAAACCCCCCGCACCTCAATGGATAATCTGGTGCGGTCCTCGCGTGATCCGGGACGGGGAGCGTGTAATATGGTCCGATTCTCTTAAGCACCCCCTGTTTGAAGGTGTAATGTAATTACGGTGCTCATGTTAAGTCCTCCATTACATTCCGGTCGAGTTCGCGCTAAATAAATATGCAACATGTAATTGCTAGCCTCCTATAAGGCAGATACGTTACACAAGTACATGCATTGTTCACATTACGCGATTGCAGGCATTACTAAACCCCCCGCACCTCAATGGTTAATCGGGTGCGGTGTTCGCGTGAATTGGTACAGGGATCGTGTTATATGGTAACTAATCGCTTACGCTACCCGTGCCTGCATGGTGTAATGTGGATACGGTGCTCATGTAAAGCGCTCCAAGACCTTTGGCGTCGAGTTCGTGCTATACAAATGGGCAACTTGTATCTGCTGGCTTCCTATAAGGCAGACACTTGATACAAGTGCAGGCATTGTGCACAAGATTTTGCTCCAATACCTTCGGGTCGAGTTCACGCTAGATAAATATGCAACGTGTATGGGCTGGCTTCCTATAATGCAGACCATGATACAAGTGCAGGTATTAATTTGCTCGTGCCCACATTCGCGCGCATCAGGTGATTCCGGGCATTACGACACCCCCTGCACCCGAATGGGTTAATTGGTCGGTGCTAGTGTCCGGCGCTCTAATAATTTTGCGCGCATTACGGTTGGAGCTAATCACTAATCCACCGTGCCCGAATGGGTATGCTAATACGGGGCTCATGTACTGCACTCCAATACCTTCGGGCGGGTCACGCTGTGACTCCGGGCAGATAAGTTAATTAATATCCACGTGCCCGATGATGTATGTATATACGGTGCTCACGTACGGCGCGCCATTACCTTCGGATCGAGTTCGCGCTGGGTGGGTGACGCTGGGTAAATCAGTGAATATCGCCGTATGATCTCACTCCCGTGCTCGAATATGGGTGTAAATATGGTGCTCATGCACAGCGCTGCTATACCTTCGGGTCGAGTTCGCGCATTTAAAAGTGCTATTCACGGCAAAAGTCGCGCTGTCCGATCCTGACCACACGTGACCACGTGTCCCTCGTCTCCAACCTTTTGCTGAAGGGGGGCTTGGTTCGTGTGTCGTCGTTGTTGTTGTCTGCAACAGATAAAGTATCAGCGTGTGGGTAACAGGCCGCTGCTCTCCAGCAACTCTGTGCCCTGGGAGCACGCGCGTTGCCCTAATTCTGAGGCCCACCCATAAAGGGGCCGAGTAGCAAAACAAGTAAATAGGCTCCATAGGCGGGCCTCTGGCCTTACAGCTGGGTGAAACCACCATCATTTGGAGATAGGCCCAGGTAAAATAGGGCTTTTTCTGGAGGTCTAGAGGACCATTGCGGTTGCGGGTACCCCCCACCGGATTCACTGGTCGTGTACTGCAGCTGCGGGAGTCTGGGATCCGGGTTTACGGACACGTTTACTGCGCTAGGGGCGCTGCCTGCCAACATAGGGTGCTGCTGTCCCAATAACTGGGGTGTCTGCGGGGCAAACACAAGGGGACATTATGTCAATAGTACATTTATCACGCCCAGGGTGCACTAAATGTCTACTTCAATGGAGCAGGAATTTGGCACTGCTGGGGATGCTCTGGGTTGGTGGGGGGGGGCACCCCCCGCCACCCTCCTACTGAGGAGCATGATGGGAGGGGCGTAGTAGGACTTACTCAATCCTCAAGGCTTGAACTTTACCGACAGCGCGCAATGCTTAAAGCCAGACAGATTCCCGTAGCTGGTATACCTAGGGGGTTTCATCACTGAGGGATCTGTAGGGGCATAATTCCCATAAGGAATAAGGGATGGTGGGCAAGGGCAAGAGTCGCCCCTTGCCCATGGTCACGCGCTGGCAGCCAGGAGCACTCCTGTGCTCCAGGTTGAGCAATCAGAGGGAACTGGCCAAAGGTTAAGTAAAACCCTTCTCGCCTTCATAGCCAAAGAGGGCAGGCCCAGAATTGTGAAGAGGGTAACCTGCCCGCATGGGGCGCGAATAGTTCTTGGCGCATCTCCCCAGGCCCATCGGGACCTCTCTTGCAGCGGACCCTATCCGGTTAGGATAGCGACTGGGGCCTTGGGGACATAGATGGGGCCATCTACAACACCAGGAGCTATAGCTCACTGGTAAGTCTTGGGCCTGTGGACATAAGGGATCCCACAGGGTTTGAGTCCCGCTAGCGCTGTCACACTGTCTATGAGGTGGCAGAATTTCAAACCCTTCTTTCTGCTAGGATGGTTCCCTTCCAGCTAGCGCAGGAAACCCTAGATAGAAAAGGTTGCAGGTAAGACTATGTTAGAAGGTGACCTCAGAGGAGCCCGGAGGGGGCCCTGATTATCCTGAGACCAACCCTCAAGGTATCGTAGCCGGGCACTGGCGGGAGACTCCTCAGGGGAGGAATCTCGTATCTAGGATCATACACTCGGCACCACACGACAAAGAGACACCACACCGGGAGTTCTTAAGAACAAATCTTTATCAGATCAGAGTTGGAGGATCTTTATGATCAGCAAGGCCAATATATACAAGTGGAGCGCGGGCTCACAGAGTCTTGGAGGGGGGGTAGGAGGTAGCGGGACAGTCTTTGGGGATATGGATCAAATGCAGGAGCGTACCCGGCGCACAGCTCACAATCCTCGAGCTGGGGGATACGCTTGTCGTCGTGGGGTCCGGCGGGACCAAGAGAGTCTGTGGGAGCCGCGAGTCACTCAGCAGGGCTCAGGTACAAGTTCGGAGGTCTTACGATCTTCAGGGAGCCGCGAGTCACTCAGCAGGGCTCAGGTGTTTCCAAAGGCGAATCTGACGGACCGTCCCAGAGCACCCCTTGTTATAGGGCGACTCCTCTTTGATGTCCGGAGTCTGTGCAGGCAGGGGTCTTGTCACCTGGGGGCCGCTTGTCGGGTTTCCTGCCATTGTCGTTTGATCCTTTCAGGGCCGGGTCGGGAGGAGTCCCAGACACCTAGCAGGCGTGGAGCCAGCCCTCGGGGAGGCCGGCGGGCCGATCGAAAACCACCTTCCCAGGGAAGCTCAGAGGTGCGATGGAAACTGCTCCTCCCTCTCTCATCCCAATGGGAGCGCGATGTCCCCCAGCCGGAGTGGCGCCTCTAGGCCAGGGTCGCGCTGGGGTCAGGTGGCCATCATGGTGCATGAAGTGGGCATGCGGGCCCGGTGTGGCCGAAAGGAGGAAGGCCACGGACGGGGAAGTCCGGGTCGGGTGTGTGTGTTCTGGTGGGAAGGATCGGCTAGGCCGTGGGCTCGGGGGCTTGTGTGAGGTGCAGGGGTCAGGTATGGCTATGTTACGAGGGCCGGGTCTAACACGCGTCCCCCCCCCCCCCCCCCCCAGCTGAAAGCCGGAGAGAACTACCCATCCTCTTGGGGGTTCTCTTCGCTGAGGCGGAAGAACCGGGAGAGGCCATCGGCGTTGGCGTGGTCAGCACCAGGGCGATGTTCCACGGTGAAATCCATCCCCTGGAGGGAGATTGACCACCGCAGTAGTTTGGGGTTTTCTCCTCGCATCTGCATGAGCCATCGCAAGGGGCGATGGTCGGTTTGGACCTTGAAGTGGGTGCCGAACAGGTAAGGGCGTAACTTCTTGAGGGCCCAGACTACGGCGAACGCCTCGCGCTCGATGGTGCTCCATCTCTGTTCTCTGGGCAACAGCCTTCGGCTGAGGAAGGCTACGGGCTGGTCTAGGCCTTGGTCATTCACCTGGGACAGGACGGCCCCAATTCCATGCTCGGAGGCGTCCGTTTGGACCACAAATTCCTTGGAGTAGTCGGGGGCCTGGAGGACGGGGGCAGTGCACATGGCCGCTTTCAGGGCAACGAACGCCTCTTGGCAGGCAGGGGTCCACTGCACTTTCTTGGGCTGTTTCTTGGACGTGAGCCCCGTGAGGGGACCGACGAGGCTGCCGTAATTCCGGATGAACCTCCGGTAGTAGCCCGTGAGGCCCAGAAAGGCTCGGACCTCCGTTTGGGTAGTGGGGGGTTCCCAGGCTAGGATGGCGTCGATTTTGGGCTGTAGAGGGGCGACCTGGCCGCTTCCGACCTGGTGCCCCAGGTAGGTTACCGAACCTTGCCCAATCTGGCACTTGCTGGCTTTCACGGTGAGGCCTGCCTGGCGCAGGGCGGTTAGCACCCTCCGGAGGTGCTGGAGGTGCTCACTCCATTCAGAACTAAAAACTGCGATATCGTCTAGATAGGCAGCGCTGAATTTTTCCAGCCCGGCCAGGACTCTATTTACCAGTCGCTGGAAGGTGGCTGGGGCATTTTTCATCCCGAAGGGCATCACCCGAAAGCGATAGTGCCCATCCGGGGTGGAGAAGGCGGACCGCTCCTTGGCTCCTTCTGTGAGCGCAATTTGCCAGTAGCCGCAGGTGAGATCGAAGGTGCTGAGGAACCGAGCAGCCCCGAGTTGGTCAATGAGCTCGTCGGCTCGGGGAATGGGGTGGGCATCGGCTCGGGTGACTTCATTGAGTCCCCAGTAGTCCACGCAGAAGCGGAGTTCTGGGGCGACACCGGGGGCAGCTGCTTTCGGGACCAGGACCACGGGGCTGGCCCAGGGACTGTCTGAGGGTTCGATCACTCCTAAGGTCAACATCTTCGAGACCTCGGCTTGAATGCAGGACCGGACCCGATCAGGTACTCGGTAGGCTCGGTGTCTCACCGGCGGGCTGTCTCCGGTATCCACGTCATGGACACACCAGTCGGTGACTTTGGGGACCAGGGAGAAGAGGTCGGAAAACTGCCCTAGGAGCTGGCGGCAATCCTCACGTTGCTGGGAAGTGAGGGATGGGGAGAGGTTCACTCCCTCTACAGAGCCGTCCTTCTCTTTGGTGCACAGGAGATCAGGGAGAGGATCCGACTCCTCCTCGGACCCGTCATCAGTGGCCAGCAGGAGGCTCAGCTCTGTCCGCACAAAGTGGGGCTTGAGGCGGTTCACGTGGAGGACCCGGAGGGGGTCCCGTGGTGACTGGACGTCCACCAAGTACGTGACCTGGCTCTTCCGCTCAACCACTTTGAAGGGCCCGGTCCATTTATCCTGGAGGTCGCAGGGTTTCACGGGGGCCATGACCCATACCTGCTGGCCCGGCTGAAACTCGACCAGAGTGGCATTCTGGTCGTACCAGCGCTTCATCTCTTCCTGGCTCGCCTCCAGGTTGGCCTCGGCCATCTCTCGGAACTTCCTAGTCTGGTTTCGGAGGGTCAGGACGTATCGGAACACATCTCGGGGGTGGCCTCGGGGCGCCGCCTCCCACCCTTCATTGACCAGGCTGAGGGGCCCCCGGACAGGGTGCCCGTAGAGTAACTCAAAGGGGCTGAACCCCAAGGATTTCTGGGGAACTTCTCGGTAGGCGAACAGGAGGCAGGGGAGCAGGACGTCCCACATACGCCAGAGGGGCTCTTCCAGGCCCGCGATCATCCCCTTCAGAGTCCGGTTAAACCGCTCTACCAGGCCGTTTCCTTGGGGGTGGTACGGGGTGGTGAATTTATAGGACACTCCGCATTGTTGCCACAAGGACGTCATGTATCTGGAGATGAAGTTTGTACCGCGATCGCTCACGACCTCGCGGGGGAAACCCATACGGGAGAAGATTCCCATCAACGCCCGGCCCACCACGGGGGCTGTGACGGTGCGCAGGGGGATGGCTTCAGGGTATCGGGTGGCATGATCCACCAGGACGAGGATAAAGCGGTGCCCTTGGGAGGTTGGGGGGTCCAGAGGCCCCACGATGTCGATCCCGACCCGCTCAAAAGGGGTACTGACGACAGGGAAGGGTTGGAGGGGAGCCTTGCGCTTTCCTCCGCTCTTCCCACTGGCCTGGCACGTGGGACAGAACTTGCAGTGGGCTTCTACATCTGCTTTCATTCATTCTGGGCCAGTAGAAGTGAGTCACGAGGCGACTGTAGGTTTTGTCCTGGCCCAAGTGGCCTGCGAGGGGAACGTCGTGGGCCAAGCCCAGGAGGAGGTCTCGGAAGCGTAGGGGTACCACTAGCACCCGGGCGGATCCTAGCTCCACCGACTTCTGCTCGCTGTACAAAAGGTCATTCTCCCAATACACCCGGTGCGTTCCAGTTTGGTCGCCCGCGGCCTGGGCCTCTGCCTGTTGCCGGGGCCCGACCAGGGAAGGACAGGTAGCCTGCTCTCGGCAGAACTCCTCTCGGGAGGGGCCCCCCTCGTGGCGCCACTGGGCCAATTCGGGCAGAGCGCCTAACTCGGTGACCTGTGCGGAGTCGGAAGGTGGGAGTTCGTCACTGGCGACCGACCCTTCTTGTGGGGGGATGTGGGGACCCTTGGCGGGGACCATCCTTTCTTCCGTGGTCTGGGCGTCGTCGACTTCCCCCAGGGGGGTCAGTCGGGCCGCCATGGATCGGGTGGTGGTGCACACCCACTCGGGGAGACCCATCATCCCTAGGTGGGTCTTGCGCTCGACTTGTTTCCAGGGGGAACTTTCCAGGTCGTTTCCCAGGAGACAGTCGACTGGCTGGGATGTTCTCACTGCGACTTTCGGTTTACCGACCACCACCCCCCCCCCCCATTCAAAAGGCACCAGGGCTACATTACACAGACTTTCCGTGTTGTCAGCGGAAATGACCGGGCAAAAGACGTTGGGGAGGACCTGGTCTTCGTTGACCAAATGACTGAGGACACCGGTGATGCTGGCCTTGGTGTCACGGAGGGCTTCTACTTGGTGGCCATTGATCGTCACAAGCTGCCCATATTTCTGCGTGTTGGAGGGCAGGAGGCTTCCAGGGACCATTTCTCTATCTCCTAAGGATACTAGGGCCATGGCTGCGGGTTCCCACTCTACGGTCTCCTCAACCTCCTCCCCCAGTGCTACATTGGCTATCTGTCTAGCGGGGGGTGCTGCCTGGGTGGTGTGTGGGGCCATGGGGCATTCAGGGTCGTTGGCGTAATGCCTGGGCTTCTGACAACGGAAACAAGTGATGGTCACCCGGTGCCCCTGTCTCAGGGGGGGGCCGGATACAGCTGGTGGGGGTGCCGGGGGGGGGCAGAGGTTGGGTCTTCGGGGGACTGGACTGGGACTCTCTCTGCCCTCCCTGGTTTCCCCCCCCCCCCCTCTGGCGGGGTGGTCCCTGACTGGCTCGGGGGTATTCTCCTACAGGGCCCCGGGAGACCCGGGTGTTGGTCCAGCGATCCGCTTCGACAGCCAGCTTTCTCGGATCCGTGAGCTTGCTGTCGAGCAGATGCTGGCGCAGTTCCACAAAGCAGTTCGCAGCCAGGTGTTCCCACAACATAAGGTCTTAGTTCTTCCAGGGTGGTTACCTTGCTGCCCTTGATCCGCCCATCGAATGCGCGGCTGAAGAAATTCACATACTCCACCCAGGTGGTGCCCGGGATCTTCCTGCAGTTCCGGAACCGCTGGCGGTACATCTCCGGGGTGAGGCCGTACCTTGTGAGGAGGGCCTCTTTCATGTGGTCGTAGGAGGTCTGCATGGAGGTTGGTAGGTCGAGCAGGGTGTCTCTCCCTTCGCTCAGGAATCGTCCCCACAACCCGGCCCCTCCATCCTTTTGCGGGACCCGATGGGAGATCATGGCGACCTCGTAGGCCCTGAACCACTGTTGAATGTCATCGTTTTTGTAATATTCTTTGACCACATCCTTGGGGATGTGGACCTTCTGCTCCGCCGGGGAGGCCGCCTCTCGGTTCCCCGGGGGCCGCGTTTCTTCGCTTTTTGCTTTTAGCTCCATTTCCTTCAAGCTGCGTTCGTGCTCCAGTTGAAGTCTCCTTCCTTCGTGTTCCCGTTGGAGTTTCTTCTCTTCTAGTTCTCCTTGCACCCGCATCTGTTCCACTGCTAGCTTTTTCTCGGCTAATTTCAACTCGCCCTCAATTTTGAGTTTGGCTAATTCGAGTTCGTGATGGCGACTTCTTTCTCTGTCTGCGAGTTCCTCCGGGGATAGGCCCCCGTCTGGTACGAAGCTTCGCACCTGGTTGCTGCTGCGTTCTCCTTGGGAGGGTTCCGCTTCGTCGTGGGGCTCCACCGCTCCTTCTGGGCGGGGGGCTCCAGAATCCACCCAAGCTTTTAGTGCCTTCTGCATATCTTCTTTGGTGTTGAGACCAGTGGTAGCGATTTTGAGTTCTTTGCAGAATTGCTTCAATTCTCTCTGTGTGTGTACTCTTCCAGTTGTTCCGCCTGGAACACGGTACTGGCGACGTTTTCTGTGAAAACCACGGCGTTTCCTTTTGCCATCTTTGTCGGTAGTGCGTCAGCCGTTCACGGTACGATCTCTAGATTATGGGCCCGAATCCCGTCGCTTGCCACCAATGTTAGAAGGCGACCTCAGAAGAGCCCAGAGGGGGCCATGACTATCCTGAGACCAACCCTCGAGGTATCGTAGCCGGGCACTGGCGGGAGACTCCTCGGGGGAGGAATCTCGTATCTAGGATCGTACACTCGGCACCACACGACAAAGAGACACCACACCGGGAGTTCTTAAGAACAAATCTTTATCAGATCAGAGTTGGAGGATCTTTATGATCAGCAAGGCCAATATATACAAGTGGAGCGCGGGCTCACAGAGTCTTGGAGGGGGGGGGTAGGAGGTAGCGGGACAGTCTTTGGGGATATGGATCAAATGCAGGAGCGTACCCGGCGCACAGCTCACAATCCTCGAGCTGGGGGATACGCTTGTCGTCGGAAGATCCGGCGGGACCAAGAGAGTCTGTGGGAGCCGCGAGTCACTCAGCAGGGCTCCGGTACAAGTTCGGGGGTCTTACGATCTTCAGGGAGCCGCGAGTCACTCAGCAGGGCTCAAGCACAAGTTCGAAGGTCTTACGATCTTCAGGGAGCCGCGAGTCACTCAGCAGGGCTCAAGCACGAGTTCGGAGGTCTTACGATCTTCAGGGAGCCGCGAGTCACTCAGCAGGGCTTAGGTGTTTCCAAAGGCGAATCTGCCGGACAGTCCCAGAGCACCCCTTGTTATAGGGTGACTCCTCTTTGATGTCCGGAGTCTGTGCAGGCAGGGGTCTTGTCACCTGGGGGCCGCTTGTCGGGGTTTCCTGCCATTGTCGTTTGATCCTTTCAGGGCCGGGTCGGGAGGAGTCCCAGACACCCAGCAGGCGTGGAGCCAGCCCTCGGGGAGGCCGGCGGGCCGATCGAAACCCACCTTCCCAGGGAAGCTCAGAGGTGCGATGGAAACTGCTCCTCCCTCTCTCATCCCAATGGGAGCGCGATGTCCCCCAGCCGGAGTGGCGCCTCTAGGCCAGGGTTGCGCTGGGGTCGGGCGGCCATCATGGTGCATGAAGTGGGCATGCGGGCCCGGTGTGGCCGAAAGGAGGAAGGCCACGGACGGGGAAGTCCGGGTCGGGTGTGTGTGTTCTGGTGGGAAGGATCGGCTAGGCCGTGGGCTCGGGGGCTTGTGTGAGGTGCAGGGGTCAGGTATGGCTATGTTACGAGGGCCGGGTCTAACAGACTATAGCGGGTTGGTGGGGGGCCCTGGCTGCGACGGTAAGCCGCCTCCAGGGCTGTGGCGGAATTACAGGGCGATCTGGAAGCAGGCCGGTACAAAGGGTACCTCTGCGCGGCACCATAGGGGGTGCCTGAGCCAAAACCGAGGAGCCTCAAGCGAGGTCCCGGAAGCCGTGTCGGCGCCCTGCTAGTCCTGCGGGCGGTTGTGGGCCTGAACAACCGGGGGCTTGCTATGCGACACTCCGCCCCGAGAGGTGGGGCGTGAGTAGAATTACCAACGGCACGTGATCGTAGAAAGAATCACCTGGAGGGCAGCAACGGCGGGCATTGCTCCCGCGCTGCCCGGCTCATCAGGCGGGCAGGCGACCCAGTTGGTTGCCTGCCCTTGGATCGCCCGTAAGATAACCCACCCATTACATATACTGGAATTATGTAATAAACCTGCAGCATTGTTACCCAACACCAACTGTCTTGTGTGTGTCATTTGGGTAACCTATTATGGGGGAGGGGGGACAGCGGGGTGCCCCTGGGGGTACTATGCTCTCGACTCGACTCTCGACTGCAAAAGGGAAAGAGAAAATCAAACTAAAGGTGTGGTGTAGGATTTTTTGTTGTTGTATTTGTTAACTGTGCACAGTACATAACAAAATCCCATCAGACTGGCATAGTATGGATTATAAAATGTGTCCTACACGGCAGCTTAAACTAAACCACTCCTTCAGGTATCGGACTTCTGCCGACTGCATAGGCTGACAACATTCTGTGAACCGTCGTCCAGCTGTCTGCCTAAAGTTGCCTAACGACTCTCTGGCAGTTTTACTCCATTTTTAAAATTGGCCTACGCCTATTCCAAAGATCCCACATGCATCATTGTAGGGTATGAATGTATCTGCTGGGGATAGGTCACCTGGAGTTGTACAGCCCCCCTCTCACCAGTGCTCCAGGGACATGACCCTTTTATGTCTCCACCCATTCCAGTGGTATCACCTTGGAGAATGGCTGTCTGCATAATACCCGCATGACTGCTGCTGCCTGTGCCGCTGCCACCCTCTGGACTATTGTCTGAATGTGTGGTGTAGGCTGAAGTTGTTTGTACTGAAGAAACGCAGGCCCTAAAAGCAAAATACTACTTTTGAGGTAGATAAATCAAATGGCATTTGACTGACCTTGGAGATAGAATTGGGGATGGGAGCAAGTAAATGACTCAATCAGGCTGCTGATGTAAGGCATTTATAGATTGGGGAAAGGATTGATGGTGAGCAATTGGATTATTTCAGGGTGGGGTGACTACCCACCTCCAGGAATAATCGTAACACTTTTTTAGGGTGAACCCTCAAAGTCCCTAAATTAACTTGTTAGTCAGCCGGTGGCTATGGTGCAGAGCAGAAAAGCTTAACTTACAGCCATGTGTAAAGTATTTGTGCAGTACCAAACCAGTAATGAAGGCAAAATGTAAAACGATAAAAATCCCAAGCTGAATTAGAAATGTAGAGTAAAATTGAATATACAAATCCAAGAGGAGGAATTGGAGATAGGCATTTGTTTTGAAGTTTCAAGGAGGAATAGTGCCAAGAAGCGCCAGTAAAACGTATTGATTGCAGTTGACAGGTACCTAGATGCAAAATTGAAGGCTGTCCAGATGGAGAGCTGATCGAATACTCCAACCAGGTTGGTTCTCCGCAAAGATTTTTACCATCTATATTTTAAGTTGAAATCCACCATAAGGGTACACTTCTTAAGCCCCATGACCTCCGGGGAGGCATATGGAGTCTCACAGGGCAGAGGCCAATAGCAGGGTCTAGGTTTCGCTGGGCACTTGCAGAAAACGGACTCTTGTAGCTTTACCAGGTAAGCTTAATCACCCTTGGAGTCCATTTCTTTGGCTTGGTCACAAGGGGAGCAGTTCCAATTTTCCAAGGTTCTTCTCAGATCAGACCGCTGTCCAGTTATCTCATCTTCCTCGGGTCCAGGAGTTTTCTGAAGTTGGCACCTGGCAGGGCAACTTTTATCCCTGGCATGAGCTAGTGGGTTGGAATGATTCCAGGACATGTCCTGCCCAGTGTGGAAAAAGTTCCTGGTGCCACCGCTATCTACTTTGGGCTTTTTCAAAATGGTGGAAGTCTTTTGCGACACTGTATTTGAGCGCTGGGGGTGTCGGGATGTACTGTGGTGATCCTAGTGTCCTCACACATCTAACACTAAATGCCAATTTAGGGCAGTCATTGTACCCCTTATAAACCCAGAGACAGGTGTGGTAGACAAAATTAGGGTTTTCAGAGTTAGAGTCTGCGTCAGTTCAACATCCTGTGATTCTGGGCATATCACTTAATCTCCCTGTGCCTAGGAACAGTGCCTAGAGACCCTCCTGGGTGATTAGCACCGCTATATAAATCTGAGTATTATTGTTATTACTACAGCGGATACACAAGCACTGTTTTGACATTTTCAGTTCCTTTCAATTTCAAAATACTTTATTCGGCTTTAAAGTAAAACGATAAAAGTTCCACAACTCCATGTAGCAATTGAAACATACAATTCATACCAGTAAAAGAGAGGGAGATAGCCCCTTAAGAAAAATACATACATCTAATACAATTAATAACAGAGAGGAAAAAACAAGGGACCAATGGCCAGAAATTCATCTTCATAGGTGGTGATAAGGGGTGCCTACCAACATTAAGGGTAAACTAACTCACCATACAAATCCTAGATCTCAGTGAGGATTTCAGAAAAACTAATCTAAAAATTAAACATTCTGGTTTCAGCAATTGTAAATAAAAAAAAGAGCTGGGCGGACCTGGATAAAGTTCAGCTTCTTTAAAAGAGGTGTTAAAAAATATCTGCAAGGTATTTCATAAAATTTACAAAAAAACAAAGTGTAGCAAATCCTGAGGAGACACTCCGTCGCAGCCACAGGATGCTAACACCTGGCTTCTGCAGCTCCCTTTTGGGACAGCAAGTAGCAGATGGAAATCGTCCAATCAGAACCTGATCAATAAAAACCGCACATGGGTCATCAATGGCCACAAAAGATATGGCTCTATGGATGGGGTTGTTTTAAGTATAACATATTTACGGACACTAGATTTTCCAATTTCTAGATCTTCTCTACCAAGCTTTTTTAGGGTAGTAAAAGTTTGCTTTACAAATTCCACATCCTTCAAGGTAATAGAATCCGGCTTTAAATAACGGTCCGGCCGCCCCAGCTCTTCGAAACAGCCCTTAATGTATTTTAACAATGGAATGCGTAACGTGATCGAGGCTCATATTTTCTCTTAAGATCTGGTGGTTAAGAGCTTAATCTTTGTTTAGCCAACAATTAAGCCAAAACAACAAAGGGCGCTTAGCCAAAGTATAACATATAAATGGCAACCCCAGTTCTTCATGTACCACCAAATTTGATGTTCCACTGGGCACTCCTAGGAGACGTTTTAAAAAGATGTTCTCCGCCACCTCCAAAGCATCAGTTGCTACATAGCCCCAGATTTTGCTCCCATAGCTGGCTATAGCAACACTTTTGGCCTGATATATTTTCACCATTGCCGCAATTGGGCGCTTACCCATCTTCGGGGCAAACTTGAAGATAGCAGCATTCGCCCTTATGACCTCCCCCTTTTTCCTCTGAATAAGGGCCCCCCAAGTCAGGAAGTCATCTACTAAAACACCCAGGTAAGAGAATGTCAAGGTCATTGGTACTTTCTCGTTACCCACTTTGAAAGGTTACGGTTTTCTCGGTTGAGTCCCGACCTGCATAATATAAGATTTAGAATTGTTAATTACCAGGTCACTGGCATCCATAAAGCTCCGTAAAGTGTCAAGCAGGGTCTGAAGTACCCTTGCTGTCCTAGCAATGAGGACTGCGTCGTCCGCATATAGCAGGACGGGCAAACCTCGTCGCCCCACATATGGGAAATCGACCCCTGTTTTTACCAAAATCTTATCCAAGCCATTGATGTATAAATTAAATAAAAAAGGGGCCAGGATACATCCCTGACGAACCCCCCTATCAATTTTAAAATCCCTAGATACATGGAGATCCCGAGCGTATCTGATATGAGCCTTGGTGTCCCTATGCAGATCCTCCAGGAAGTCAACCAAGTTGTCCTCCACCCCCATGGCCCGCATGGATTGCCACAGTTTCCCCCGATTGACACAGTCAAAAGCAGAGGAAAGATCCATGAAGGCCATGTAGATCGTACCTTGGCGGGCAATTGTATACTTCCCCAGGATCATATAAAAGTTGAGGTATTGGGCCAGGGTGAAACCCCCTGGGCGAAACCCATATTGTATATCAGAGATGATCATAATCTTTACAATAACACCCCACCCACAATCTTGACAACGGAATCAAGAAGGGAGATCGGTCTATAACACGAGGTGCTAATACGATCACCCTTCTTGAAAACCGGCACAATGGTTCAAGTGCCCCAAGAATCCGGCACCCGACCCTGGCTGCCGTGTTAAACAGCCATCCGTACCAGAGCCCAAAATAGTGGGTTTGATTTAAAAAGGTCTGGAGGAATGCCATCCGGACCTGGGGCCTTATTGTATGTCAGCCCTAAAATACCCTTCTCCACCTCTTTCTGCTCAAACATTACTGGGGCGTTCGTGTTAACCGTGACTTGGTGTTGTAGTTGATCCGTGGGACATTTGAAAATAGATTTAAAGTGAGACACCCATTCATCCTCAGTTATATTAGTGCCTACATCTCCATCCCTAACCTTCTCAAACAACGGTCGGTTAATAATGCCCCAGAACCTTGAGCTGTTCCCGAAGGTTCTTGGCTCCAATAAGTCTCTCCACATTTCCTCCTTCAATTCACCCTTGCGGGTGGCCAAGGCCCGTTTATACTCAAGACGGCGGGCACAAACCAAAGATTGATTTCTCGGGATAGCTTTTAAAGCTTCCTTTAATTGTCTCGCAGCCTTAGAACATAATGGGTCAAACCATTTAGGGTCAGATAGCACTGACCTATGTGAGGGAGCACTTAAGAGTGCCCCTATCTTGGTAATAATGACATCAAAAGCCTTGAGAACACCCCCCGGGTAGGAGCCAGGTGACACACAGGAAGCTAATTCAGTTGCACATGACACTTGATAAAACTGAGAATCTATTGGATAGCTCTAGCCAAGAAGCAGGCTGATACCCAGCCGTTTGGGAAAGGACCCCTTGGGATTGAGGATAGCTACCACCTGTGGCCTCAGGAGGTCTTCGAATCCACCTATCGCAAGAAATGATTGTGTTTGAGCGCCTTATGTAGTCAGCCTTATAGAAAAAACCCGAAGGGAGAACCTGAATACCAGAATCACGGTATATAGGACCAAGATAGTCATCCCGTAAAATTCTGTCCACAGGGAAAGATCTTTTGAAATTCACAATAATGCAATCACCCCCTCCAGGTTTCCTCGAACTCCCTATCCAACCCACACAACGCACAATGATAATGTTACGTTCCACCACTGGACCCACAGAGGTGTTGTTCGACAGCCAGTGGGTAACCTTGTTTTTAAGTTGAGTAAAATCCTCATAGGTCCCTGGTGAAAGTGGTGGGACGTTCCCCAAGATTATTACGAGGGGCGTGGATTGGGGAGGGAGATTGATGACTGCTACGTTCTGAGGGGCATTTGTTGGGTGACCCTGCATCTCATCCGTTGATGTTCCTGATCTTTGGGAAGCCAAACCCTGGAGATGAATAGATGGGGCCCCAGTGGATACCTGTCTTTCTCTTGTATCATCAGCCAACCCCCCTAAATCTTTGGAAGCCATATTTTTAATGTGGGGCAGCGCTCCACTGGAAAGCCGAGGGTCTGGAGCTAACCCAGGCATGGGTACGGTACCTGGAGCTAAATTATCCCTAGTCGAGTCCAAAATCACAGGTTGGGTAAATTAGATGGGTTGTGCAGACCTATTTTGTTATGCTAAGATTTTCTCTATTGAGTTTAACCTATCCAAAATGGGGCTCAACTTAGCATCCAGCATACAACTCATAGTTGATTTAAAGGCTTCCATCATAGCCGGGTGGACTGTATTTACGACTGGCGATACTGGTACCATATTTTTAGAAACTAACTTAGTTGGTACATTAGGTTTAGTTTTTTTTTTTTTTTTTGCTTGACTCCCTATTGACTTAGATTTTCTTTTTATGCTCCCACATGAACCTTTGAACCACCTTTGGATGTTGTGAGGGACCAACGTTGCTGGGTGCTTCTGAGGACTTATATTTATTAATACCACCATTCCCTGTCATAAGGGTAGAAACACCGCTCTCCCTGTTCTCAATAATAACAACGGGAGCGAGGGGCCTGTGTGGCACCTCATGAGAAGTTCTTTGCAAAAGAGATGAAACTTCATTGGCCTGTGAATCGGTACCCAACACGGGATAAGAGTATACTCGATGCTTCAGTGACAACTTCCCTTGAAGGGTTAATAGGATCAGCCAGGAGAGAG
Source organism: Triturus cristatus (assembly GCF_964204655.1). NCBI lineage: Eukaryota > Metazoa > Chordata > Amphibia > Caudata > Salamandridae > Triturus > Triturus cristatus. The sequence goes on from NC_140580.1 coordinate 429,932,433, forward strand.
AATAGGCCGTTAGAAGGAGATCTAGAGAGACGTTTATTCAATAATTCAATCTTCTTGTCTATAACCGATGCAGCTCTCGATAGGAAAGCATCCATGGTTGTGAGATTAGCCCTGGTTACAGCTTTTGTCCCTTCTTGACTCGCTTGAGTCTTCCGCCTCCCCATGACACAGTAGCAAAATAAACCCCCAAGTCTTACGTAAAGATAAAAACACAACACAGCACCTAGTGCCCTGGTTAGGGTGAAAGAGACCATGTTACCACAACAAACCGTAACAGACCCCTGCCGTGTAACAGCGAAAGCGTAATAAGGTCCCGTTTGAGTGATACTTCACCCGCAAAATGGTGCTACACCCATACACTTCTATGAACGGTCCAACTAGAGGAGGACAAGGTGCCAATCTGGATTTTCAATGTTGCCCCGCAGCTGCAGGTAAAAACCAAGAGGGGGGGGCCCAGCCCGGCCTCTTTTGGCCCCTGACAGGCTCAGGCTGGCCCGCCCTTGGTCCGGGCTTCGTTCGTGCTTCGTCCCGCGCACGTCCCGTGCTGTGGGTGGAGAGGCAGCACTTTAAGCGCGATGGTCATGCCTCCCCCTCACTCACGGCAGCTGGAGATTGGCAGGTGCACCCTGGGGGCTGGAGTCCTCACCGAGGTGTTATGGCGAAGAAGCCTGAAATGGCAACAAGTCAACGGGGCCGGCCGGGCAGCACAGCGTCCTTAGTCAGCCCACTTCCTGTTGTAAATGACCAAGGATTACTCCGTCCGTCCGCAATGGCAGTGGCAGCAAGTAAAAGACTCCTGCGCTGTGGGGGGAGAGGCAGCGCTTTAAGCGCGATGGTCATGCCTCCCCCTCACTCCCGGCAGCTGGAGATTGGCAGGTGCACCCTGGGGGCTGGAGTCCTCACCCCAGGTGTTATGGCGAAGAAGCCCGAAATGGCAATAAGTCAACGGGGCCGGGCCGGGCAGCGCAGCGCAGCGTCCTTCGGCAGCCCACCTCCTGTTGTAAATGACCAAGGATTACTCCGTCCGTCTGCAATGGCAGTGGCAGCCAGTTCCTTTCAAGTGCTCACCAAGTGTTCTATGTAAAAACCCAGATGATGTGTCCAGCAGGATTTGACACAGTATTTTCCAAAAGGATTCTCACAGCCCCAACCTCCGTATTCTTTCATGTTAAGGGGGGAGAGGGGTTATCTCTTCCTATTCAGGTCAGCATCCTGTCAGGTTGTCTCCTGGGAGGCATTTTACACCTATTCTAAATACTGGCTGACAGAAGTGGGAGAGCAAATGTTCATTTAGCTTCCAGGAACTTCAGGCAGGGAAAATGTAACTCTAAAAGTTACTTTTCCTTAATGTTTATTTAAAATCAGACTTCAACTTTGTAGGAAAGTGCCCTTTCTGCATGGTTGCCCCTAACTTTTTTGCCAGATACCTGATTCAAATTTAACTGAGCGTGCTCTGCGTGCCTGCCAATCGGGATCCCAAGGCCTGCGTTCTTTCCCTAAACTGTACCATTGTTTCCTCAATTGGCACAACTCTGGCATACCTATGAGTCCCTTGTAAGGGGTACCTATGGTACCAAGGGCAGGGTAGCCAGGGAAGGCCTCCGAGGGCTGTAGCATATATTATGCCACCCTCTGAGACCTCTCACCACAAACATGCACCACTGCCATTGTTGCCTGCCTGTTTGAGTGCAGTTAAAAGTGAAGTCGATATGGCACACATCCCTGTGTGCCATGACTGTCCAGCACTGCATGAAGCCTAGGTAAGTCACCCTTAAGGTAGGGTGCACTATGTCTCATATGAGGGCCTACCTACATGAGCAGACAGGCCCCCTATAAAATCTAAGGCTATTCCTGGATATTATAAGTGCTCGGTGAAGCCGTCCCGAGTATATGGTCTGGAAACTAATAATTATGAATTTCCTAGCACCATAATGGCTTTACTGAAACCTGGGATGTTTGGTATCAAACATCTCAGAATAATAAACCTGCACTGATCCCAGTGTCCGATTTATTTTTTCCATGCACTCGGGTCCCTTCTAGAGGGGGACCCCTGAACCAGACCAGACTCGTCACCATCAACCTGCCAACATGAGACAAGCTTCTGGACCCCTGGGTTGGGAGCCTTCTCTCCCTGGGCCCAGAAACAAAGCCTTTCCTGGGTGGAGGTGTTCCCACCTTCCCCAGGTTAGGAAGAGCCATCTGTGGCAGGGGAGCTTCAGAGGCCTTGCTGCCTTTACAAAGTGACCCTCCAGCCTTTCCTGCTATCCGGGGCAGGCCTCCTTCATGTCTTGCCCCCTTTTTTGGTGGGAAGGCAGGCGGAAAAAAGTGCAACAGCCCAGAAGGTGTGCCAACACCACCCCTTAGGTGGGGGAGACGAGGTGAAGCCCACTCTTCAGTGCCTGCCATCTTGCAGATGACAATCACTCTCCTGAATCAGGGGCAGGGATGGTGCCCCCACGATGGGTGGGAGCGTCCTAAGGGTGTAGTCACCCTAAGGACAGTAGCCCATTGGCTACTACCTCCAGACCCCTAAATACAGTATTTAGGGGGGGCACCCTGTACCTAGATTCGACAAAAAGGACTGAAGATCCTTGCTGCAGACAACTGCTTCAGCCCCAGCACTACCGGCCTGTCTTCTGCTCCGGAACCCCTGCAAGCTGAAACCGGCATGTCCTACAGCCAGCAGCATGCAAGAAACCCGGAGACCGGCCCTGCTTCCCAAAGAAATCTGATCTACTGTGCACACCGGATTTGTTCAACAGCAACCTAAGCCAGGACTCGGAATCCAGCTGGAACTCCAAGTCCTCACCACTCTGCACCCGATGCACATGGCCTGAGTCAGAGTGGCCCAATACCCCAGTGAGGTCCACCCCGGCGATCATGACCTGGGATCCAGAGTTGGACAACCTCCTCGAGGCCTGCTACCTCATCCTGAAGGGTCCCCTGACTGTGATCGGTAAGAAGAACGTAAGACAAAAAGACATCACTGTGCCCGCAGCCCCTGAGATGTGAGGTGCCCGACAGTGTCCAACAACCCTTCGACTTCATCCTCCAGTTGTTGGTTCCCTTAGTCCAGTCTTCTGGCTCCAGCGTGCAGTCCTTTTCTTCGACCGGTTACCCTCCATAGGAAAGCATTGGGCTCCGACACCTCAGCACCCTGCACCTGGCCGCCCCTGCACTGCTGGTGGTGTGGACTTGGTGCTAACCTGGGATCCCCTTTGCCTTCACCTTAACCCCAGGAGCTTGACTCCCAAGACCGAGTGGCCTGCCTGTGAGCAGCCCCCAACCGAGGTGCCCCATTGGCACTCTGCACCCAGCGTCGCTGGTGGTGCCCCTTGAGTGCCAACCTGAACCTTTGTTCAACCCCCCCCAAACTCCATTTCTAAAACAGTCTACTTACCTGTAAACCTAACTGTTAGAAATGGGGGTCTCTAGTTGGCAAAAGTTTTCACCGTTGTCGAAGTAGGGACCCTTTTTCTAGTCTGGTAAGGGGGATACACTTCTAAAATAACCCCTGCTCACCCCCTTGATAGTTGGCACGAGCAGACAGGCTTCTCGGAGGCAGTGTGTAAAGCATTTGGGCACACATACAGTAATACAGTGAAAACACTATAAATGGACACCACACCAGTTAAGAAAAATAAGTAATCTTTATCTAAAACAAGACCAAAAGGAGACAAATCCACAATACAGTAATCAAAATATGACTTTCAAAAGGTAAAAACAGTTTTGTTCAAAGCAAATTGCAGATGCAACACTTTTCACAAAAAGTACCTTGGATGCTTCAAAAGCAAGCACAGCCGCTGGGAAGGTGATGCGTTGGTTCCTTACTCCAGGGGAGCTGAAGCGTCAGTTCCTTAAAGCCATGCAGGGAAGGTGATGCGTCAGTTTATTACTGCGTGGGGAGGTGATGCGTTGGTTTCTTACTGCGGCCCGGTGTCCTTGTAGACTTGGTGCCCTGATGAGATGCGCGAGGATCGGGGATGTGTCTGTTCTCGATGCAGCAACGGCGCTTGCGTTGATTTCTTCAGCCGCGGTCCCACGATGCGTTGGTTCTTGCAGCCGCTCAGCACAGCCTGCGTTGTAATTGGTGCGGTGATCTCTGCCTTCGTAGATTGGTGCACTTGATGCAGTATGCGTCGATTTCTTGAGCCTCTGGCAGGCACTGTGTTGGTTTCTTCAACGATGTGTCCGAAACAGGTACAGATTCATCGCGCTTCTCCTCGTTGCGTAACTTTTCCAGCTCCCAACAGTAGGAACAACCTCCAGAGGCCCAGAGCAGCAACAGGCACCTCTTGGCAGGCAAGAACTCTCAGCAAGGGAGTTCAGGGGAGCTGGGGGTGAAGCCTTTGTATCGCTGACACTTCAAAAACAGGAGGCACTCTCTACTTCAAGCCCTTGGAGGTCTTCCTCCAGCAGGGGACATAGCACACAGCAAAGTCCTTGTCCTTTCCTTGGCAGAAACAGCCACTACAGGCCAACCTCATGCAGCACACAGCAAAGGATCAGTACTTCTCCTCAGTTTCTCCAGCTCTTTTCCTCAGCAAAGGTTCCTCTTGAATTCCAGAAGTAATCTAAAAGTCTGGGGCCCACTTTTACAGAACAAATTCCTTCGTTTTCGGGTGGCAGAGCAGCTCTTTGCCCAACCAAACCCAGTTCTGTTCTCTCTGGTGCAGCTTCCTGGTAGGAGGTGGAGACAACATTGTCCAAGGCAGACCAGGCCCATTCAGGTATGAAAGTAATCTCCTCCCCCTACTCTGAATGCAGCCCGGGTCTGTTCAGCCCAGCTCTGACTCATTCAGGAAAGGAAGGACACACATCAATCACCCCCCTCCCCTCCAGTGGCTATCTGAGAGAATACACATCCCCAGCACCTGTCACTCCAAAGCCAGAAAGTCAATCCACAAACCAGCAGAGGTGCACAGGATGGCTAAGCAGGAAAATACCCACTTTCTAAAATTGGTATTTTCAAACACACAATATAAAAATCATATTTACCAAAAGATGCATTTTTATATTCAGAGTTCATGCATACTAAACTTTACCTTCCTATCTTGTCCCAATGGAAAGGTATATTTATAAGATGTTATGAATAAACTCACGTTCTATCCTAAGGGACAGATAGCCTTCCAATAGTGAGAAACAAAATTGGCAGTATTTCAATCTCAGGACAGGCTGCACACTTCAGGGCATGTACTACCTTTCGCATGCACTACACCCTGCCCACAGGGGTTCATTGGGCCTACCTTAGGGGTGTCTTACATGTTAGAAAAGGGAAGGTTAGGGCTGGGCAAGTTGGTGCACTTGCCAGGTCGACATGGCAGTACCAAACGTCACACAGACACTGCAGTGGCAGGTCTGAGTTGCATTTAGAGGCTGCTCATGTGGGTGGCACAATCAGTGCTGCAGGCCCACTACCAGCATCTGATTTACAGGCCCTGGGGACACAGTGCACTGTACTAGGTGCTTACCAGTAAATCAAATATGCCAATCATGGAATCGCTAATCCATAAACACAATGTACAGGGAGAGCATATGCACTATAGCACTGATCAACAGTAGTAAAGTGCCCAGAGTCCTAAAATCAACAAAAAAAGGAGGCCAAAAAGCAAAAAGTCTTGGGTTAAACCCACTGGACAAGCCAGGTCTAACGCAAACACTTCGTTTTACACCAGAGGATTGTATGGTGGGTTGTCTCTGAAAAATCTCCTAGGTGTTGAACTGTCTTGTACTGCAACCAAAGTAACTTGGGGGCATATTTACAAGCCCCTATTGCCACGGGAACGTCTATCTTTACAACATTCCTGTGGTGATAGGGGCTGCGCCTTATTTACAATTGCTTGCAATGTTCAACACTCCGTCCATCATTTCCTTTGGTTTTTGCTTTGTTCGCCATAAGTTGGCAGGGTATGCTCAGACGTGAGTCCCTTGCTCACTTTGCCACTGGATTCAAGCAAGCCTGGCTGAAGACGGCTGAAATGCCAGAAACCGGTCCTAGGAAGCTTGTTTCCGGTCCAGGGAAGACCTGGCTTGGCAGTTCGGGCTGGACTGTTCCCATGAGGCACAGGGTCAGACTGATTTGCATATGGCCATGTCTGAACTGGGGTGGCAGAGTGGGCTAAAGAACGGTGATGGATTAAACCCAGATCAGTTGACTGGGGGTGAGTGCTTGCAATTCAACACTTCGTCCATCATTTCCTTTGGTTTTTGCTTTGTTCGCCATAAGTTGGCAGGGTATGCTCAGATGTGAGTCCCTTGCTCACTTTGCCACTGGATTCAAGCAAGCCTGGCTGAAGGCGGCTGAAATGCCAGAAACCGGTCCTAGGAAGCTTGTTTCCAGTCCAGGGAAGACATGGCCTGGCAGTTCGGGCTGGACTGTTCCCATGAGGCACAGGGTCAGACTGATTTGCATATGGCCATGTCTGAACTGGGGTGGCAGAGTGGGCTAAAGAACGGTGATGGATTAAACCCAGATCAGTTGACTGGGGGTGAGTGCTTGCAATGTTCAACACTCCGTCCATCATTTCCTTTGGTTTTTGCTATGTTCGCCATAAGTTGGCAGGGTATGCTCAGACGTGAGTCCCTTGCTCCCTTTGCCACTGGATTCAAGCAAGCCTGGCAGAAGACGGCTGAAATGCCAGAAACCGGTCCTAGGAAGCTTGTTTCCGGTCCAGGGAAGACATGGCTTGGCAGTTCGGGCTGGACTGTTCCCATGAGGCACAGGGTCAGACTGATTTGCATATGGCCATGTCTGAACTGGGGTGGCAGAGTGGGCTAAAGAACGGTGATGGATTAAACCCAGATCAGTTGACTGGGGGTGAGTGCTTGCAATGTTCAACACTCCGTCCATCATTTCCTTTGGTTTTTGCCTGATTTACAAGGCAGCGTTAAGCCACTTAATGCTGCCTTATAAATAAGGCCCCCTTTCACGCTATGCTTAGCATGAAAGGGGAGGGCAATGGGTGTTGCTATGGGCATTTCACCGCAACATACATTGATTCTGACACTGCCCCCTCCTTACTAGGGAGGCGTAAATAGGAGTCAGCGCCAGAATTAAGACCAAGGAAAACCTGGTCTAATGTTTAATTTCTCCTCGTTTTTGCTGTTTTCATGTGTGCTGTGTTGTGCAGCACACATGAAAACAGCAAAATGCCAATAATTGTTTAGGTCCCCCTTTCTACACATGAACAATCATTTTTTTTTAAATGCTGTTTTTCAACTTCTATTTGTGCTGCATTAAGCAGCACTCATTGAAGTTACACAACGGCATTTAAAGATTGTTTATGTGCAGGAAGGGGGACCTTCCCCCACATAGTCTTCCCCTGCACGCAGACACCCTTGCACTATGGTGCAAGGGTGCCTGCTTTGGCGCTAGACTGCTAAGTGTAGCGCCAGTGCAGTGGGAAACGCAAGGCTGCACCATATTCTTGTAAATATGGTGCAGCGCTGCGTTTCTGAAGTGGCGGAGTGAGGTGTTAAGCCAAGAAGGCTAACGCCTCACTCCACCACTTCCCATGCAAATATGCCCCTTAGTGTCTTTAAAAGAATTAACCTGCTTACTGATGTCCTGTGATGCATAAACGGAGTTATTAGTTTGTTTCACTCCAAACAAGAAATGTAACTACAAAGTCATCTGAAAGTAATTGCAAGTGTTCTAAAGAGATTACAACCCATTTTCTCACCTGAAAAAGTAATTTGTATGTTCCTACAAAACCAGTGCACGCTGTATTTTGAAAAGTAACATTGTATGAGAAGTATCACCTACCTACTTCTGAGTAAATCTTGGTTCTAGTAATAAAAATAAAGTAACAACTTTTTATACAAACGATTGTTCTGGATTCAGTCTTTGAGTGTGTGACATCATTTCTTGCCTGAGCGTGTAAGACAAATGCCTAACATTACCCTCTGATAAACCTGACTGCTCAACCACACTACCACAAAAGAGAGTAAGGTATTATCTATTTTAGCCTCTGCTATACCTCTGGGGATCCACTGGACTCTGTGCACACTATACCTTTCTTTGGTATAGTATATACAGAGCCAGCTTCCTACAACCTTTGAATTGGATTTTTAGTAACAAATAAAAATAGGTGTTTAATAATTTTTCTAGCTAATCCCATTCCCGAAATACAGTATTAGGATTTTAGGACAGCTATGAGTGCTGCAGTGACAATTTTTTCAATGTTTATTGGTTTATATCACAGCCATACATACAGAAATGGACAACACTTTTCAAATTGAGTATAACAGTATCTGAGCAAACATTAGAGTAGTGTATGTACTACTTTTAAATACCACTCACCCTGTCTTGTGTGCAACAAGGCCTATAGAGGGATAACTATCAAAAGGGTTTGATGGTTCGAATTGCAGCATTTAAACTACCAGTCATGCTACAATGGTAGACGTAGAGCCATGGTTTACACTTGTAGTGGATGGCACAGTAGATGCTGCAGTCCAGATATGTAACTTGCAGGCCTTGAGTAGCGTTTGTACCACACACTAGGGACTTATATGTAAGTTAAATATACCAATTCAGAATGTGCCAATTAAACTATGTTTAAAAGGTAGCACAGGAACTTTACCACTGGTTAGGAGGGAAAATGTGCACAGAGTTGTAGCAACAGTAAAAATATAGTCTCCAGAATATCGGACTTGATTAATAGGTGTATCTCAATGGTGAAGCCCTAGAACATAGTTAGGAATACAAGTACCTGGGAATCTTCTTAGACAGCAAGTGATCTTTCACTGACCAGGCTCACTTAACCAACAGTAAGGGCTCCAGCCTACTGTTTCCCTTCACGACCATTGCACAGAAGCACCAAGGTCCTAGCCTTGACCTGCTGCTCAATGTAATGAAGGCAAAGAGTGGCTCTACTCTAACCTACGGCAGTGCAAACACTCAAGGTAAGGAAGCTGGGCCTCTGGACAAACTACTTACAAAAATCTATAAATCTGCCCTGCGCCTGTTAAAAAGAACATCACCTGCCCAAAGTGAGATTAGAATAAGCCATCACAAAGGAGCGCTGGGTATCTGGCAGTTGCTTTCTTAACTTCTGCCACCGGCTCAGATTGGTGCCGCTGGATTCTATGAATGCTCTAATTTGGTTCAAACTGGAGCACTCCGGATGACGAGAGGCATACAAGACCCAATCAGACACCTTACTGAGGAACTTTTCACTAAAAGTAGCCTGGAGCAAACACCTCTCCCTGCATGTTTTTAGAAAACTCTGCCATGGCCAAAAAATATTGACACTAGAGGAGAAGGCAGCCTTGCGTAAACATGCACATGCATTGTTGGTGATGAATTCATACTCCGCAACAGAGCTACATAACCAATACCTACCACTATAAATCAAATCCAGGTTGATGCCACTAAGAATGGGGGAGTTGTACTTTTTGGATCATCATCTGACCTGGCACCGCTCTGCCAACCTCAACACCAGCTGCCACCTATGTGGACTAAGAAAGTAAACCCTAATCCAAGTCTTATGCATCTGTCCTCACCTTTTACTGCAAAGGAAATTGCTACTTTGTGCCGACTTTATCAGCTTAGGTGTACGTACATGCCGACAGGCAGTAATTGCTAGCTTAAATTCACAAAATTGTCAACTCAATACAAAAACAATCACATTTCTTAAAATAGCTACCAAACTAGGCACAGCAAGTACAACAAGTAGCATGTTAAATATGCACCTGGTCCTAAAGCACTTGAACACAGTCAGGCTGGGGGGAGGAGAAAAACTACATGCTGCTTGCACTTTAAAGCTGAAGCACACAAGATCAGTAAACCCGAGCTTAACAACTTAGGGGCCGATTCCAATCCTGGAAAAAGGCTAAACGAATCGTTGTACGGAGCGTTTTCTCCGAACGACTCGTACCCGGTAAGCATTCCGTACAACCTAGGAAGTACGATTCGTACAGAAAGCCTATTTCCGTACGTTTCGTACAAAAGACCGTACGGGTCAAAAAAAACATCGATTCTGATCCGGAACAGCTTGTACGCGACGTCCGGACGTATTCAAGCAGCGGTTTCCGGCCCAGCAAGTACGATTCGTCCCTACGTCACTCCATACGGCTCTTTTTTTACGGGAGCCAAACACAGCCGGAAAAGCAGAGTCCTACGCGAACCGCTACGCAACGGAGCCCCGGTACGCAACGTACACGCCATGAACCCCATCGTACGTGTCCTCCCGGTCCTCCTAGCCTACGATCTGGTGCACCGGACCCGACGCACACGCCACAGAAGGTGAGAACAACACCCAGGGGCCAGGGTGGGGGTGAGGGGCAGGAAACATACCCCATACCCAAATACAAACCTATAATATGGAGCCCATACATTACCACCAGGGTCTGGTCACTTGGGGGGGCGTGGCCAGCAACGGAAGTGGACGTGTACGGTGCGTTGCCCACATACCCCTACGGCACCAGTAGAACAGTGATACGGACCGTACTCACGCAATGAATGCGTGGGTACGGTGCGTTTCACACGTACCCCTACTGCACCAGTAGAACAGTGATACGGACCGTACACACACAATTAATGCGGGGGTACGGTGCGTTTCACACGTACACCTACGGCACCAGTAGAACAGTGATACGGACCGTACACACGCAATGAATGCGGGGGTACGGTGCATTTCACACGTACCCCTACGGCACCAGTACAATAGTGATACGATGCGTACACACGCAATGAATGCGGGAGTACGGTGCGTTTCACCCGTACCCCTACGGCACCAGTACAATCGTGATAAGATGCGTACACACGCAATGAATGCGGGGGTACGGTGCATTTCACCCGTACCCCTACGGCACCAGTACATTTGGGATACGAGACGTACACACGCCACGAATGTGGGGTTACGGTCTGGCCCTGCATGTTACCTTCATATTGGTGTGTGTGTAGGTCCAGGCCAGCAATGTACTGCTCCAAGGGGGTGGGTGCGTGCAGAGGATTCCCAGCAGTGGCCAGCCATATGGGGGTGGCTGCAGATCAATACCAGCAGTGTCCAGACATGTAGGGTTGGCTGTAGAGGACTCCCAGCAGTGGTCAGCTATATAGGGGTGGCTGTAGATGAATACCTGCAGTGTCCAGCCATATGGGGGTGGCTGCAGATGAATACCAGCAGTGGACAAACATATAGGGGTGGGTGCAGATGAATATCAGCAGTGTCCAGACATATGGGGGTGGGTGTAGAGGACGCCCAGCAGTGGACAGAGACATAGGGGTGGGTCTAGAGGACTCCCAGCAGTGGACAGAGACATGGGGGTGGGTGCAGAGGACTCCCAGCAGTGGACAGAGACATGGGGGTGGGTGCATATGATTACCAGCAGTGGACAGAGACATGGGGGTGGGTGCAGAGGACTCCCAGCAGTGTCCAGACATATGGGGGTGGGTGCAGAGGACTCCCAGCAGTAGACAGAGCCATGGGGGTGGGTGCATATGACTCCCAGCAGTGGACAGAGACATGGGGGTGTGTGCAGAGGAATCCCAGCAGTGGACAGAGACATGGGGGTGAGTGCATATGACTACCAGCAGTGGCCTGCAATATGAGGGGTGGGTGCAGAGGACTCCCAGCAGTGGACAGAGACATGGGGGTGGGTGCAGAGGACTCACAGCAGTGGACAGAGACATGGGGGTGGGTGCATATGACTACCAGCAGTGGACAGAGACATGGGGGTGGGTGCAGAGGACTCCCAGCAGTGGACAGAGACATGGGGGTGGGTGCAGAGGACTCCCAGCAGTGTCCAGACATATGTGGGTGGGTGCAGAGGACTCCCAGCAGTAGACAGAGCCATGGGGGTGGGTGCATATGACTACCAGCAGTGGACAGAGACATGGGGGTGGGTGCATATGACAACCAGCAGTGGCCTGCAATATGAGGGGTGGGTGCAGAGGACTCCCAGTAGTGGACAGAGACATGGGGGTGTGTGCAGAGGAATCCCAGCAGTGGACAGAGACATGGGGGTGAGTGCATATGACTACCAGCAGTGGCCTGCAATATGAGGGGTGGGTGCAGAGGACTCCCAGCAGTGGACAGAGACATGGGGGTGGGTGCAGAGGACTACCAGCAGTGGACAGAGACATGGGGGTGGGTGCAGAGGACTCCCAGCAGTGGACAGAGACATGGGGGTGGGTGCAGAGGACTCCCAGCAGTGGACAGAGACATGGGGGTGGGTGCATATGACTCCCAGCAGTGGACAGAGACATGGGGTGGGTGCAGAGGACTCCCAGCAGTGGACAGAGACATGGGGGTGGGTGCATATGACTACCAGCAGTGGACAGAGACATGGGGGTGGGTGCAGAGGACTCCCAGCAGTGTCCAGACATATGGGGGTGGGTGCAGAGGACTCCCAGCAGTGGACAGAGACATGGGGTGGGTGCATATGACTCCCAGCAGTGGACAGAGACATGGGGGTGGGTGCATATGACAACCAGCAGTGGCCTGCAATATGAGGGGTGGGTGCAGAGGACTCCCAGCAGTGGACATAGATATGGGGGTGTACATCATTATCAGATGACCACACCTACATGGTGGTATGTACGCATCCCAAACTTTGGACTATGATGACAGTGCTATAACAACACATCACTGACAGCAGTGTCCCACTCCTAGGAGGATGGATGTCTTTCACCCACTGCATGACACACCACATGTGGGTGTGAGGACAAATAACACATGCATTTCCACCCATGGCAGATGCAGCACAATACACACCCTGATATCATGCCACAAGACTGTATAGTCATGTAACTGCCTACAAAACTAAGATAGCCAAAGGGAACACACACACTGTCACGCATATCCCAGGACTGATAGGAATGTCCAGGGGCTGGTCCAGCCACCAAGATGTTGTCTCTCATGGAAGGAATAGGGTGGAAGTCCCCTAGCTACAATGCCCACAATTGTGAGTCAGGTGCCCAAATACCCTGCATAACAAGTACCATTTGTGTGGTAGGCTGTGATTACACACATGCATAGTGCTGAAAAGGGTGAATTTGTCCCTGAAGGCATTTCAACATACTCAAAACACAATTACAGTGACTATCAAGGATGGCACAGACGATTCAGCAGGAGACATCGGTGAGCAGGGATGGCCATTGTTGAAGGGATCCGTCACCAACAAAGGAAATGTTGACACAGGTCAGCACAACAATAGTGCAACTGTTTGCAGGGAAGATGTCAGGTGCCACAGAGGAAGGAACACTCCTTGGGACAATGTCTGCAAACAAAATGAACACACACTACAAATGATTCTTTGCAGAGACATTGTGATGGCACACAGATACCATGGTCCACCTCATGACCATCATACAAAAAATTTCTCAGAACCCTAACACATTACCAGAACACCAACTCCAGGAGCCTCAGCACCAACATCAAGTACCTGAAATGCAATAGTGTTGAAAGTAAAAATAAAGGCTTTATTCAGCACCATAACATTTTTAAAAAAAATAGACTATTTACAGAGGCCAATGGCCAGTCCATACGTAAAGTCCAATGGGGGACGTAGGGGACCGCGTCTACCCCTAGCTTGCCTGCACAAATGAACCTCCAGGTTCGTCGGACGGGGGTGGGGCATCATCTGTGGCAGTACCAGGCACCGCAGGGACAGGAGGGGGAAGGGTAGGTGTGGTGGGTGCAGGGGTGGACGTCTCCACCACAGGGGGTGGGGCAGCACCGAAGGTGGAGGTGAGCTCGGCGCTGCACACCGCTGCCAGTACGTCCATCCGAACCCCTGCACCTGAGGATTCCCCAGGGTCAAGGGAGGGTGTGGTGGGCGAGGGATGGGGTGCAGCGCTCCTTGGGGAGGGGGTTTATGTGGTGGGGGACTCAACTCCCGTGCCCGGAGACTTCCTCGCCCGCTTGTGGGGTGGTGGCTCAGCGGGGGCGAGGTCCAGCCCACCCAGAAAGAGCTCCTTGAGTGAGCGTTTGACAGGGGAGCCAAGGGGAGTGGTTTTGGAGGGACAGGGTTGTGAGGACTGCGACTGTGGCTGCGTGTATGTCGTCTGTCCCCAGACCCTGTGGGTGTGCCTACATCCCCCTGAGTGTGCGTGCCAGGAGGTGTGCACTTTGCCTTACTTGGGGGTGTACTGCCTGTGTCTGGTGGGGTGCGTGATCATGACTGTCTGGGTGTGTGTTGGACAGATATGGGAGAGGGAAGTGTGGATGGGTCCAGGGTAGGGGGTGGGACAGAGCGCTGCAGGAGAGTAACTGCTGCCGTCAGGGAAGAGTCCATGGACCGCAGAATCCTGCGTTGGTCAGACATCGTTGCTGACATGCCCTCCATGAACGACACCATCTGTGTAAGCAGTTTAGTGTGGCCATGGAGGACATTCAGCACCGATGCCTGCCCAACCTGCAAATGCCACAGTATGTCCACAGACTCTTCACTGAGGGCAGCAGGGGTGACAGGGGCAGGGGTGCAGTGGCTGGGCCGAAGGAGACATGGTGGGCCTCTGCACGGACAAAAGGGACGGGAGCAACTGGGAGGGCGGAGATGGTAACGGAGGAGGTGGGGACAGATGTGGGGATGCTGCCAGGTGGTGTTGCAGCCTCCGCCTCCTTGAGGAGGTCAGCGTCGGACCCATTGGCGTCGTAGCTGGTATCGCCTCCGGACAGGTCCTCGGACTGACTTCCCTCGCTCTCCGTGCCACTGACTCCTTCTGACTCTACAACACTGGTGGCACTGTCGCTGGGTCCCTCCTCCAGGTCCGTGCAGGTGTCTCCTTCGGTTTCCGATGATGATGCTGTGGGCAAGGAGAAGAAACAGAAATGCTTCAGTCACCTGTATACATCTGACACATGAGCACAAAAACAATAGGTCACAGTGCATATCAGGCAATGCATCATGAGTAACAGCTAGATTCCTCCGCACATATGTAAGCCCTGTACTGCCCAGTTGGTAGACCCACTATGCCACATGGACACAAGGTAAAAAAAAACACACCAGGCCACAACTTGAATGAGAAATACACTGAGAAGCTAGTGTCTGTGAACAGGTGAGCACAGCAATACAATGAAGTCATGCCACCTCTTGTTTAGCCTGAAAGAACCAGTAGTGGTGCACCCAACGTAAACTAACACACCTCACTACTCAAGGTGTCACCACACTCAGAGACCTGTAAGTACTTTGGAACACAAAACGGAAAAATGTTGTTACCTTGAGACTCACAATACTTTACACAATCGACATGTATTGAATGTGGCAATTCGCCATTTCGTGAAAAGAACACTCATGTGCCTGCATGAAAGATGTCTCCCAAGGAAGTGCACACAAAACTACATTTACACTGTCATTGAAGAAGCTGGCACCTTTTTCAAAGAAGCCACTGTTAGAAATAAATGGTGTTGCAGAAAGTACATATACATGGGCCCACGGAGGTCTTGGTGTCTTGACACACGTTAGTTTGTATCACCAACAACAAAGGAGTTTCACAAAATCAAGACCACTGTGGGAACAGTATACAGAGAATCTGCAACACCATTTAATTCTAACAGTGGCTTCTTTAAAAAGGTGCCAGCGTGTTCCATGAAAGTGGAAATGTTGTTTGGTGTGCACTTCCTTGGGAGACATCTTTCATGCAGGCACATTAGTGTTCTTAACACAAATCATCAAATTACCACATTTAAAACATGAAGAACTGTCGACAAGTGCTGTGAGTGCCAAGGTACAAACATTTTTGACTAACAACTTGAATTATGTCAGTTGTCACATGGCCATCCGTTACCTGAGGACACAGTTGGCTACACATATGACCCACTGTCTGTCATGTAGAGTGGCACACATGTCCAAACCCAGGACAATGCATAAGCTAATGGGCCTGCAATTGTGTTGTAAAAAAACATAGCTGTACTGTGGACACACCCTCATGGCAAGCCAGAATGTCCACACAGATGTCAGCACACAAAGACCAAACTGCGTTGCATCTGAACCACACACATGTGCCAATAATTTATGAGCAGTGTTCATGTTGTTAAAAAAATGACACAGGCTGCAAAGCACAAACATTAAGCACTGGCCACCATCACAGGGGCACTGCACGGTGATTCTTTGTACAGCCAATTCTCACACACAGGTCAGACCTGGCAAGGAGAAATCAGGGGTGCCCATGTAGGCCTCTCCCGCACAACCCCCCCATACCTGAGTCAATGTGATTGATACAGATCAAGAAGTGACACCTCTTAATCAGGGTTTCCAAAACCGTGCAGCAACAATTGCTAAATTGACACAACATCACCTCGTGGGGCTGCCAACACATATCTGTGACAAACAACCATCAACAGATTGTTGTGAATAGCCACACAGGCACTGCCCAGTGTGAGCATGCACAAGCCAAATGGTGTATCCCTGTCCAGTGGACACATGTAGCACGCATTGGAAATATACAAACTAGGCCAGGGAGCAATGCCACTGAGGCAGACCTATGCTGAACCCACAGAGAATGTGCACAGTGTTGGATGACACACATGATTAGGAGGTCAGGGTGTCTCAGGGGATTGTAGTGGGCACACTGCTCCGTGTTCCTGGAATGAGCTGACTGTACCATGAGCAACCGTCATGGCACTATGCATATCTCCCACTCATGCACATCATGTCGGAGGCCACAACATTGGTCATGCATGGTGCAAGGGTGTTCAGTTGAAACCTCACACTCCTATTTTGAGACTCATCATCAGTGCCAACAAATATGGACCCCCAACATAGTGAACAGGTCATGGCACAGGCAAGGTACCCACACATGTCACAGACCACCCTCCCACATGATGCGGAAAGCAATGTGCACTTTGATTTTCTGGCTCCCTAGATGACCATGTGCAAATGTGATTACACACAGACCAGGGGACACATGTCAAGGAGGGGAAGGGATGAAAAAGAGCACCAGGTGACATTGGGGAACAGAAAATGCACTGCACATATAAACTCTGGGAGTGTATCCAGGCTACAGAGCACTTCCAAAAGCTGGTGACACATAAGACAACAAACAGCCATGTACCTACCCCCTCCTTGCTGCAGTCTCTCCTGTAACTGCCCATCGAGGTCAGGGAAGACCACCGCCAGGACACGGGTCATGTGGGAGGTCAGGAGTCGGCGCCCGCCGTGGGGGCGAGGAGGGTCGAGCCCCAGCTGGACCCGGGCGATCCGCCGGGTCCAGCACCGGATGTCCTGCCACCGTTTTCGGACCTGTGGTAGGCGCCGACTCCGATCCCCCGCCGATCTCCCGGCCCTGACGATGTCCTGCCAGATCACCATCTTCCTGTAGGCCTGTACCTGTCAGGATGACAAAGTGAGACAACATCACTACACCTGCTCCATGTCCCAGAGACACACATTTGAACATCTTTGATATGTTGAACAGGGCATAGGATGCTGACAGGAATTGCATCATTCTCAATGAGAAATTGGCCTGCGTGCAAGCCCCAATGCACTACATGGCATTGAAAGTCAACAGGTGGCATAAGGGGTACGACACACTCACTGATCATGGCACACACTGTGCAGCACATGCAACAGCAGGCTGATGGACAGCACGTGCCAAGCAGTCACATGTCCCACTCCACTGACGCACCCTCAGCAGACTAGACAGACACACCCAGGCACAGATCACTCGCCTGTCAGTGACAACAGCGGATACAACCCTCACTCTGCACATGTGCCACTTGCCTGTGGGGTGCCACAGGTGTCGTGCTAGCTCTGCAAGTCAGACACACAGCACGGCTTACTTGTCACATCAGATGGGTACGGCTGTTGCCTCCTCCATGCAGCTGTGGTGCAACACTTCACATAGACACTCACCCACATGACAAGGAACATTCACACACATCAATGTCCATGAGGTCGTACACATCATTTGGACACTCTTACCACAGGTCCACTCAACTCATACACATCTGTGGGTACAGTCACCTGTCACACCGGGGGGGGAACCACTGAATTGCCTCAGGATAATAGGAAAAAAAGCCACCAAGGATTTGCCAAGCTGAATGTGTCATGCACTATGCAGTGAATGTCACAGTAAGCACAATGCAAGTGAGGAGTGCACACAGGAACTACCTCATGCTCTGCATGAGAGACATAAGCATGTCCCCCCCCTGGGACCCACTCTAAACAACTGTGCATGTCTGTCACACCTGGACACAATGCCAGAAGTGACAGTCACACAACAGGTGCATAGGGAAATGTAGAGGAGTCAGCACTCACCTGCTCCCCTGGTCTCCCATACAGCTTGGGGTACTGTGGGAGGAGGACGTCCAGCAACGCCTCATTCTCCTCTAGGGTGAATGGCTGGGCCCTCTCCACAGTATGCAACATGGTTCAGAGGAAGCAGAGACAGCAGCAGTGTGGTCGACTGGAAAGTTGTGCAGGCAAGTGCCCTCTCATGGGTTCTGGCTGCCTTATATCTGTCTTGCTGAGGAGCATTAATTTAGAGGAGTACAAAGTGATTGGTCAGACTCATTCGCATCATACGTTTACTCCAATCCCTTTAAACATACACCAATGACACGCATTCGCATCGTTCAAATTTTGAGCATTATGTCAAGTCAACAACCACTTTGCAACATTGTATTATTTGGCCAACTGACTGTTCCAGGACACCTGATGGACACATTGCAAATGAAAACTCTGTATCCATGCCAACCAGCATGCATTTTGGGCCTAATACTTGTCCCCTATGTGTCCCCTATGTAATTATGAAATCCACACACATGTATGGTGCGTTTCACACGTACCCGTACAGCACCAGTAGAACAGTGATACGGACCGTATACACGCAATGAATGCGGGTGTACGGTGCGTTTCAAACGTACCCGTACAGCAGCAGTAGAACAGTGATACGGACCGTACACACGCAATGAATGCGGGTGTATGGTGCGTTTCACACGTACCCGTACGGCACCAGTACAATAGTGATACGGACCGTACACACGCAATGTATGCGTGGGTATGGTGTGTTTCACACGTACCCGTACGGCACCAGTAGAATAGTGATATAGACCGTACACACGCAATGAATGCGTGGGTATGGTGCATTTCACACGTACCCGTACGGCACCAGTAGAACAGTGATACGGACCGTAAACACACAATGAATGCGGGTGTACGGTGCGTTTCACACGTACCCGTACGGCACCAGTACAATAGTGATACGGACCGTATACACACAATGAATGCGTGGGTACGGTGCGTTTCACACGTACCCGTACGGCACCAGTAGAACAGTGATACGAACCGTACACACGCAATGAATGCGGGTGTACGGTGCGTTTCACACGTACCCATACGGCACCAGTACAATAGTGATACGGACTGTACACATGCAATGAATGCGTGGGTACGGTGCGTTTCACACGTACCCGTACGGCACCAGTAGAACAGTGATACGGACCATACACACGCAATGAATGCATGGGTACGGTGCGTTTCACACGTACCCGTACGGCACCAGTACAATAGTGATACGGACCGTACACAGCATTGTGAGTGGACTGACAGCAGCTCTCCATCTAAAAGACACCCCACCCTTGCAAGGCAGATCAAATCCCTTGCAACGTTCTACCACTGCAAGCTCATGGACATACACGACAGCCTTGGCACACAGAGGGAGACAGCACTATTATCCGCGGGACAAACCCCCCTCAGGTTCTGGACTCCCGTCAGCAGCAAATACACCACCTGGCTCATGTGCACCATCCACTCTGGCTCTCCATCAGGCCCCTTCCCACACAACATCTCAACCACATCATTCCCCATGCTGGAAGCCCACGTCCAGCACGTCATGAATGTCTCCTTTGAGTTTGCCACATTCCATGGGAGCTGGAGGCATGCAGAGACCCAGGCCTTTCTTAAACAACGGACGGCAGTACCGCAGGAACTCCTGGAACATCACCCTGCTTCCCTACCCAGCAAATGTCATCAGGAAGACACTCAACGAGCAACTGACAAACTTCCTCCACGCAAACAGCTCCAGGCAACCGGCACCAGACCATCTTCCACAGTAATCACACCACTGTAACCGTGATAATTGCCACCACCAACGACAACTTTGCCCTGCTCAACAATGGTGAGACCACCCACCTTGACCTCTCAACGGCATTCTACACCATGTGCTACCACACTGTCAGCTCACACATCTCCAACACTGGTATCCAGAGGAGGGCCCAGGATTAAATCAACAAGTAGCTCACCAGCAAGGCCCAGGGAGTCGGCCTCCACCCTTCCGCATGTGGTACACTGGAGTCATCTGGCCCATGCCCCAGGGCTCATCTCTCATCGTGACGATCTTTAATGTCTCCATGTCCCCCCTCTCCACCATCACATGCGCACACGTCCTCATCATCATCTTGTATGCCATTAACACCCAGCTGCTCCTCACCCTCACCAAAGACCCAGCCATTGCCAGATCCAACCTTCAAGAAGGCATGAGATCCGTTGACGAATGGCTGAACATCAGCCACCTGAGGCTGGACTTGGACAGGACTGAGGTCATCATCTGAGGATTGTCCCCTTACGGCTGGGTCAACTCCTTGTGTTCCACCGGCCTGGGCACCGCACCAGCACTCAGTGGCCACGCACGCAAGCTGGTGTTCATCATGGACTCATCGCTCACAATTACCATGCAACTCAACACCATCTGTACCTCATGCTGAAACACCCTCCGCATGCTGCAAATGATCCACAGATAGATCCACTCCAAGGCAAGACAGACCGTCCCCCAGATCCACGACACCAGCCGGGTCAACTACAGCAACGCCCTGTACGGAGGGACAACAGCAAAACTGCAGGAGAACTTGTCCACATCCAGGGTGCATCCGCACACCTCATCTTCAACATCCCCCGCCCCAGCCACATCACCGTCCACCTGAGATAGCTACAATGGCTCACTGTCTGCTGCAGGATCACCTTCAGACTCCTCACCCACATTCAGGAGGCAGTCCACAACCCCAGACCCAAAACCGACCTTGGACGTCTGTCACCAACACCACGTTGGCCCAACTCCGTGCAGACAACCTTGCCCTGGCCACCATTCATCACATCCACAGAACAACTGCATGCAGGAGATAGTTCTCCCACCTCGCCAAACAGACCTGGGACTCCCTCCCCGGGCACCTCCACATGACCCATGACCTCTACGCCTTCATGATACTCTTCCAAATTGGTCTGTCCGAGCAGTATTGCAAGCCCCCCCTCAGCAGCTTGAGGCCATCAGGGGTGAGTATTGGGCTCCATGTCTGTATTTGATGATACATTGTGACCCATGTGTGTCCTCGACCGGACTCAGATCCCAGTGTATGGATGGCTGGAGTTAGTTCCACACTCCGGCATACTTTGACATATCCCCACACTTATGTTGTGGACTCATGCGAAATGACTGCAACATCAAATTTTTTTAATTTTTTTTATTATAGGTCTGGGCCGTCATTTGTGCAAGAAAAAGTTGCAATACAGGGACCATAGAATCTAAAGTTCCCAGGGGGAGGTGGGATCCTTGGCATTTGCAAGCAGCAGAGTCCAGACCACAGTGTTTGGCATCATTGGTCAGACTGCGACCAGCAAGTCCATGTGGCAGAGAATGTCAGTCAATGAGGTGATGCTGTTGCACATGAAGGCCAGGTGCCAGGCCAGGTGACCTGGGAAATGTGGATGGCCCGCTGCCTCTCACGGTCTTTTCCGTGGACGGCCCACCTTCCTCAGGGGACCCTCAGATGCAGGCCATGACGATGCTTGGGGCGCTCCGTCAGACAAATCCTCCTCCTCCTCCTCCCTGTGGCTGGTGGTGGTCTTCACCTGGTGGCACAGGGAGGGTTGCCCATGTTGTCTACGATCCGACAGAGTGAAAGGCTTATGTCCCTTTGCACCGCCAGGAGCTCAGCCAGTCTTGCCTCCATCTGTCCTTGGTGTTCTTGTTGACTGGCGTGTTGCTCGGCCTGCTGGTTCTTCATCTCTGTGATGGTCCCCTTTATCTCTGTGAGTGTACCAACTACATGACTGATCTCCCTGGTGTCACGCCGGTATGCCTCCATGATATTGTGTATGTGTGACATACCGGTCTCTTCAGCTGGCTGGTCAGGTTCTCGCCTCCGCCTGCCTCCACTCCCACCACCCCTGCCCACACGAGCCTGGCCTGCCGTTGTGGGCACATCGGGTCTACGGGACCCCTGAGGGATGGCAGTGGTGGTGTTTTCTGCCTCCTCCTGGGTGCCCGGCAAATCTTGTCCCTCCTGGTCAGACTGGCTCAGTTGTTCACTGCGGGCAGGGCTCCTCGGTGTCTCCTGGGATGTGGCAGGAATGGGGGTGGTGGTTGGCACAGATGTTCCTGAACCAGGTGCTGCAGGGGCTTGGACAGCAGAGGGTCCAGGTCGGTCGGGGTCATCCGCGGAGTGTTGAGAGGTGTCGCTGCCGGTGGGATCAGGTTCCTCCCGACCCTGGGACTGTGATTCTTCACACCCATTGTTGGGGGGAGATTCCTCACGTTGCCCTGTGTGTGAGAGACAGTCAATTTTAATGCTGTTTCATGCAACATCCATGTTTCATACACATTCTAGTTGGCACTGTTCCTCCAGGTAGTTATATGTGCCTAGCATTCTCCTCAATGTTCACTTGTGGATGGGTTTGTTGCGGGGGACAGATTGATATGTGTTCCTGAGTCTTTGACTTGTTGATTTTTTGCTTGGATGCTTCTTCGGCTATGTATTGGTCTTGTTGTGTTACATGTCCATTGTGACAGTGGATAAATCCATTGCCTGTCCCGGGGGTGTCTGCTTGTGTAAGGGGTGTGTGTGACAGGGCCGGCTGGTGTGTGTAGTGTGATTTTGCACTGGGGCTCCCAGGTGATGTAGCTGTCCCCCCATGGAGCATGCTGCCATGACAGTGAGTGTGAGTTCCTGTCCTAGATATCTGACCTTGTTGTCTTGGTGTTTGTGTTTGCACTGGTCACAGGAGGGCCTTGTGCTGCCTACACCAGGGCCCAGTGTCAGCTATCTTGTCAGTACTTTCACAGTCCCTGTGCATTGAGCATGGTGCATGGGTATGTACCTGGGCCATATGGGATGAGGGCAATTGTGTCCGATTTGGAGTTCAACAATGCGTTTTGTTACACCCACCCTCCCAGCGTACCGGACATCCATTCTTGGGTTAGTGCTTCGTGTAGCATGGGACATAGCATGGCCTTGCTTTCTCAATGGGGCATACACATGTAGTGGCATTGGCGTTGTTTTTTACTATGGTTCTGGCCAGTGAGTGTTTGGAGGTGGTTGCGTGCATTTTGTGTAGTTGGGGTGTGGATGCCATTACCCCCATGTTACATAAGTTGTTTGTGTACTCACCAAGCTCGGGAACTCCTTGAAGTCCATGTACTCCCACCGGCGGAAGCAGGGCCATCACCTTCTCCTCCCAGGGATGGAAATGTACTGGTCTGCGGGGCCCACCACCTCCAGTGATGTTGCTCTGGGCGTAGTCGTCATTCATTTTTCGCTTGACTGCCCTCCGCAGATCGTACCACCTGGCTTGGCATTCAGTCCTGGTCCTTCTGATGGGTGCAACAGCATTCACCCTATCGACGATCCTTGCCACAGGCGTGATTTTTCGGCTATGCTGGTCTGTCTGACCAATGTTCCAAACAGCTGTGGCTCGACTCTAATGACTTCATTGACAAGGATCTCCAGCTCCTCCCTTGTGAACTGTGGATTCTTGTCTGTGGGCATGGTGTGGGGTGAGGGTGTGGATGGTTGTGGGTCTGAATGTGAAGTTGTGGGTCTGAATGTGCAGAGGGGTATGTGTGAAGGAGGTTGTGTGAAGGTGTATATGTTAAGGTGGATGGGTGCAGTTGTTGGTGTGTGCTCTCTAGCTGCAGTGAGTCTGTTGCAAAGGCTCATGGTTTGTGTGTGTGGGCCCTTTTTATTGGTCCATTTGTGGGTGGGCCTTAGTTTGAATTTTTGGTGGGTGTGTTATAAGGGGTGGTTGTGAGTTTGGCCCACTGTTTGCCTGTTTAGATGTGGCCAGGTCAGTCATTTCTATGTTTTGTGCACTGTAGACTTGTTTTGTGGTGTTGTGCGAGTCGAATAGACCCTCCTTGTGCTGTTTTACATTGCCTATGTACGGTGTGTACATACGCGATGTTGTTGTGAGGTGCGTACATACGCGATGTTGGGGTACGCACCGTACATACGCGATTATGTTGTTGTAAGGTGTGTACATACACGATGTTGTTGTGAGGTGCGTACATACGCGATGTTGGGCTATGCACCGTACATACGCGATGATGTTGTTGTAAGGTGTGTACATACGCGATGTTGTTGTGAGGTGTGTATATACGCGATGTTGGGGTACGCACAGTACATACGCGATGATGTTGTTGTAAGGTGTGTACATAAGCGATGTTGTTGTGAGGTGCGTACATACGCGATGTTGGGGTACGCACCGTACATATGCGATGATGTTGTTGTAAGGTGTGTACATGCGCGATGTTGTTGTGAGGTGCGTACATACGCGATGTTGGGGTACGCACCATACATACGCGATGATATTGTTGTAAGGTACGTACATACGCGATGTTGGGGTACGCACCGTACATACGCGATGTTGTTGTAAGGTGCGTACATATGCATAGGGGGGGCCTGTACGACTCGCACCCCGGGAAGTTTGCTTTGTAGCGGGTAAAGTCATTCCCCGTGTACGGGACGTTTTCCGTACGAATCCTAAATCGGAAAGCCGGTCCGGATCGTACTATTACGGTCGGACTGTATTTTTAGGATTCGTACGGAAAAGTGTCTGGGTCCGTCTCGTACAACTTTTCCCGATCGAATTCGTACGGATCCGTATGTATTTTTCCCGTACGAATCGTACTTCATGGGTGGGACGGGACTTGTACGATTCGGATGGGAAAAATGACGGATATGAGTCGTACGGAAAAAGAAAATACAGAATCGGAATCGACCCCTTACTTTCCGGACCTGAACTCCTTGAGACCACTTACCGAAGGCCGGACCGAACCGTGCAATTTAGGGCATGGCTGCAATGCATCAGAACCTCAAGCAATGCAAAGAAAGTTGACCTCTACTAGCTTTATTATGGACTAAGAATAACACTATGAGCAGCCCTTAGCACCTTAACATCGATCTTACTTGAAAAGGTTTTAACAATACTCAGTATTTTAAATACCCGCTTTTTGTAAAGGTTTTTTTATTAACTGTACAATAAATATGACTATGTCCAGCAAAAGACAGAAAATGTGGGGTGACCACACAGAAACGGCAGTTTTCTTACAGTAAAATGTAAAATAAATGTAAATTTGATACTTGTATAGCGCACTACTCACCCGCAAGGGTCTCAAGGCGCTTGTACGAATACCGCTGTGAAACCCATCCTGGCTTTCCCTGTGAGGCGTCCACTCCTGGGCACCCCCAAGGTGGAGGCCAGGCATCCTTAGAGTTGTGGGGGTCGTTGTGGAGATTAAGCAAGCTAATCAGTGATAGTCAACTTAATAAGCTTGTACCATGGCTGACCGGCAGGTGGAGGGATTCATATGAGCAAACACAATATGATGGACGGAGTGCTGAAACTTTTCAACCACTCACCCAGTCACAGACCTGAGTTTAATCTGTCGCTCTTTTATTCACCATGCCATCCCAGTTTGGACCCAGTCATATGCAACTCCACTTTGACCCTGTTCCTCATGGGAACAGTCCAGTTCCTCCCTGGAATGGAAACAGGCATCCTGAGACCGGTTTCTGGGTATTATTCCCTCATCAGCCAGGCTAGCTTGAATCCATTGGCGCAGCGAACAAGGGCGTACCCTCGGCCACTTAGGGCAAACATAGAAAACACAACAAGATGATAGACCCAGTGCTGAAACTTTTCAACCAGTCACCCCCCCAGTCACAGATCTGGGTTTAATCCATCGTCCTTTTGCTCAGTATGCCACCCCAGTTTCATATGAGATCAGCACAAATAGTGCTGAAAAGATTCGTATTGGTGCAAAATGGAGGCAAGTAAGCTGCATATTGGGCAGTTGAAAGTTTGACACCAGGCACAGGTATCAACGTAAAAGAAGAGGGAAAATGCCCAGTACTTTGGTAGACTGATCTGCACTCTGTTCCTGACCTTGTGCACATAAGATTTAAATGAGAAGGTGGCTGGATCTCAAATATAAAGAAGCAACCTGTTATGGTGGTGGGCGTATATTCAGTGGCAGTACTGTGCAGGTTACTTAAATGTGAATATTAACCTGGGGAATGATCAGCTCGATTCTGGACAGCCTTTTGAACATGATTTCGGGGGGGACTTGCTTTTTTTAAACAAATTTTATTATGTCAATATAGCCATCACCATGCAGAGCCCTGTAACCCAGAGACGTCTGCCAAATCCTTTATACATGTACATAGAGGCAATAGACAGTTGTATATTCAATAACTCCCCAACTCCCGTCTCAACCCCCCCCCGCCCCCCCATCCCCCAAAGATCGCACTTCCTACCGCTAGCCTTACTCTCCCCCTTCCATCCATCCCGCTCTCCCCTCGCAGCATACGCACCCCCGCACTGCCCCCCAGGACCACCAACGTCCGTGAATCTCCTCTCTGCGGGAGGTTCCAGCCCAATTCCACGGTAATCTGCCCATCGTTTCCAGATCTTAAAGTGTTTGCGTGGGCACTCCCTGGCCTCGAAAACGGGCCGCTCCAGCCCCATACAGAAGTCCAGGCCGTTCTTCCATCTCAACATGGAGGGGGCTTGTGCCGCCTTCCACTCCCTTGCAATATCCCGCTTGGCCAGAGTGAGTCCCAGCAACAAAAGATGACGTTTGTATATATTACCCCCTATATCCTCCATGACATGGAGTAGAGCCAGCCGCGGCGAGCGGGGGAGCTCCCACCCCAGTACTTCCGAGAGGCACGCCAACACTCCCCTCCAGAATCGATCAAGGGAAGCGCACTGCCAGATAGTGTGAAAGAATGTGCCCTCTTCCCTGCCACACCTCAGGCACTCCGGGGATGCAATCAGCCCCGCCCGCCACAGCCGCACCCTCCTGAAGTACACCCGGTGCAGGTATTTAAATTGAACCAACCGGAGCCTCATGGCTATGGCAGCACCTCGCAGGGCGGCCAGCGCCTCCCTCCAATCCTCTTCCTCCAGAGTGCCCACATCTGCCTCTCAGTCCCCCCGAAGTTTGCTCAGTGTGGGGGAGCTGTGTGTAACCAGGGATTGATAGATCCTGGAAAAAAAAATTTTTGGCAGATCCCTCATGAAGACTTTCGCCTCCAATGGGCTGAAGTCAGGAAGCGATTCCAGTCCCACCAGTGCAGGCGACAGGGCGTGCCTGAGCTGGAGATATCGAAAAAATTGCTCACGTGGCATATGGAATTCCTGCTGTAGCTCATGGAAAGATTTGAGTGTAGTCTTTCTCATTACGTCTCCCAGCGTGGAGATGCCAATGTCATCCCATCCCTTAAACCCTTGTAGGGCCGCCAAGTGGGGTAAACGCCCATTGTGCCACAGGGGAGTCTCCCGAGTCAAGGTCTGCCACCATCCCATACGGCGCAAGGCCTGCCTCCAGATGTGAAACACTACCTGTGTGACCGGGGGCAGCGCACCCCTCAGGGACGCCGACTAGAGGAGTGTATGCAGCGTGTGGCGTCCCAGAAGCTGCCGTTCCAGCGCATACGCCGAGTCTCCCCTGTCCCCGTACCACCATTCAGGGGGGGGGGACTTGCTTTTTTAATAGACAACCACAATCATGGTGCTAACAGAGCTGTTGTTCAGCAAGGTGCGTAGCACTACAGAGGTAATGTATAACTGTTTCTCCACAGTCTTTTGGTTAAACCAGAATTGTTAGAGAAAGGTAATAGTAGGAATTTGGTAGTGATTTGCGTCAGAATATGCATAGTGCTATGTAGGGTTTTAAGTAAGCGTACCAGACTCAGAAATAGGACAGTGTTGTCATTCTATTTCATTCTGCCAAATGAGAATAGGGGCCTTGGGCCTATTTGGACCATGACCTCTGAATGCCTTTCTGTGGAAGGACAGATTCAAAATTCTAATGCTGGCCCAAGTCCTGTCTGTCCTGGATCTAGGTGATTGGATGGTGTTCTTGGATCTGCAGGAGACATATTTTCATGTACTCACCCTGCAGTCCCACATACATTACCTGTGGTTCAAGGTATGCCAGCAGTATTTTCAGTTTGCTGTGCTCCCCCCATCGGCCTTACCAGTGCCCTTTGTGTTCATGATAATTGCTATGCATATTCAGATAATAGGGATACCAGTTTCTCCCTTCCCTTGATAACTGGCTGTTGAAGGTGGGATTGCCACAGTCAGTCATAGACTACATCCACACAATGGAAAACCTCTTGACATCATCGGGGTTCATGTTCAATGAGTTAAAGTCTCACCTGACTCCTTTGCAGGGGCTTCCTTTTATTGAAGCAGTCCTGGATATAGTACAGTTGAAGGCCTTCCCACTGTTGCAACAAGTCCAGGACATTAGGGCTCTGATCCTGATATTTCAGCCTCAGTCCTGCATTTTGGTGAGAGCAACTCTGAGTCTTCTTGGCCCTTTCACCTCCTGCATCTGCCTTGACGATAATGGCAGGTGGCATATGCAGGATATGCATGGAATGTAAAGTTCTAGTGGGCCCAGTACCAAGGAAAACTATTAAATACCATTTAAATTTCGAAGGAGGCTTCACATTATCCACGGGGGAGGTTACTTGATTCCAATTGGACCAGTGGTGATCCTCTCCCTTTTCCTCACCCAGAGCTGACCGTGGTGACAGATGCATCACTGCTGGGTTGGGAAGGTCCTCCTATTTTTTTTTTGGGAGTTTGGCTCACTAAGGTCTAGCAGTCGGCACTATAAAGTGTTATTTGTCAGCCCTTTTGCGTTAGCTGAACAACCATCCTTGTTTAAATCACCTTGGGGCATATTAACAAGCACGACGTTAAAATTGTCGCCGATTTAGCGGCAAAAAACTGCCGCTAAAGCGGCGATAATGGGCTTGATGATATGCCCGTGAGAATTCCAATAGTAGCCCATGTTGACACCAGAACATTGGCTTCTATTGGAATTCTCCAGGGTATATTTTCAAGCCCATTATCGCCGCTTTAGCGGCAGTTTTCTGCCGCTAAAGTGGGGATAATTTTAACGCCGTTGCTTGATAATATGCCCCTTAATTCCTGACTGTCCTCCTGCCTTCGTTCTGTGGAGTGGCCTCTTTTTAACATCAAAAAAGATCCTACGGTACGAAGCGGCACACTGGTTATACCAAGTGTTCACACTTCGTATCTGCTGGCATAGAAATAGAACAAGCAAGAAACCGACGCATGTGGGAATGGTGCATATATGAGGCTCTGATTAATCACTTTTGGGGCAGTACTTAGTCAATACGGAGCTGTGCAGTGCCACCTGGTGGTACGTGGGACCATTTTTAGAGAAAAGTTTCCCAGATCCATTCTGGCACCTGACGAGTATTCTAAGTTGATGAATCTGCATTTAGATAGACTTTCCATGAGAAAAAGCATTACCGAATGTAAGTTTTCTGTGCTTCTGCTGGGCTGAAATTCTGATTGTCAGTCCCTGCATTTATGCTGAGATTGTAAATGATTTCCAGACTGTCAAGGTTTTCTCAATCTTCTGTATAAATGGGACAATACTCTTTAATTTGGAGGGTGGAAGAGGCTGGAGGTACCTGTTCGAGGACACAGAGAACAATACTATGTAGTGCCAACAGATGAAAAGGTGGGGTGGAGGAGCTGGTAAGAGGAAGATGTCAATTCTGTGGAGCTGTAGGTGTGTGGTGGCTGTCTAAAAATGTAATAAAACCCCCAAAAAGCTGGGAGGGGAAGTAATGCCAGGTTACGCACCGGTAATATTCATTACTCCGAGTCCTGGTCTTCCCATCCCATTCCTGAACAGTGAGCAGCTAGTCTGCTCCCCAGAATGCTAAAACCTAGCATAGCTTTAAGCATTTCCCCCAATATGGCGCCACCAATCCGGTGAGGATAAAGGGGGAAGTGTGCGTCATTACAGCCTGAGAATACCAAAGAAACCCAGAAAACAAAAAACAATCACCATACACACAGGGAGGGAGGGAAGGGCACAGGAATGGGATGGGAAGACCAGGACTCAGAATAATGAATATTACCGGTGAGTAACCGAGCATTACCTCCTCGTCCTGTCTTCCTGTCCCATTCCTGAACAGTGAGCCCATACCCAAGCACACGGTGATTGTAAGTAAACAAGACCAGAAATGCGTCAGACAGGTCAATTTAACCAAAAGAAAGCAGTACAAATCATAAACCATGTACAGCAGACAAAACATGAGCGCCAAAAGCAGCCGAGGCCGCCATCCCCAACTGAAGACGATAATGAGAAACAAAAGTATGGGGAGAAGCCCATGTGGCAGCATTACAGATGTCACGCAAGGAGGCTCCCTTGAACAAAGCCCAGGAAAAGGAGACACCCCAGGTGGACCTAACCTGGATCGAAGAAGGGAGAGGACAGTGAGCCGAATTGTAAGCCGACACAACAGCACCCTTAAGCCAACGAGACAACATGGACAAGGAAGGCCGAAGACCCTTCCCAGAGAGGCAGTAGGTGACTAATAAAGAATCAACCTTTTGAAAACCACAGGTCCTGTCCAAAAAGATGCGGAGAGCCCTCAGCACATCCAAAGAATGGAGAACCAACTCCTCCGGGGAGGAGGGGTCCGGAAAAAAGACAGGGAGGACAATATCCTCCTGACAGTGGAAAGAAGATAACACTTTGGGCAGAAAAAACTGATTAGGACGAAGAACGACCTTATCAGAGCAGAACCGCCCAGAAGTAATGGCCACGAGAAAAAGAACCTTATCAGAAAGCAACTTCAGGTCCACCGAGAGCAGAGGCTCAAAAGGGGGACCCGTCAAGGCCTGCAGGACCAGTGGAAGATCCCAGGCTGGCACAGGAGAGTGAGAGACAGGCCGCTGAATCAGAAAACTCCGCAAGAGGCCAGCCACCAAAGGGGAGATAGAAGACACAGAAGAACCCCGAAAAGCCAAAATGGCAGCCCACTGTGCCCGGAGAGTGGAAACACCAAGCCCCAGGACAAACCCCTTCCGCAAGAAATCCAGCACCCGCACAGCCATACAGGAGGAGGAAGACAGACCCTTACCAAGGCACCAGGAGAAGTTCTTCCAATGACGGTCGTAGGACTTCAAGGTGGTAGGGCGCCTAGACAACTGGATGCACTGGGCAACCTCAACCGAACAACCTTGAAGACCCAACAAACTCAGCCTTTCAAGTGCCAAACCCTCAGCCGGAGGCAGCGCAGGGAGGAGAGACGGAGAAGAGGAGCCCTCAGGGGGGAGGGACACAGGAAAACTGCCAATGGGGGCACACAGACAGAGTCAGAAGAAGGGGAAACCAAAGGCCGATGAGACCACTCTGGCACCACCAGAAAAACCTCCGCCCGTACCAATTGAATCTTCCGGAGCACCCGTGGAATTAAGGCAAATGGCGGGAAGGCAAAAAGAAGACCAACCGACCATGGAACGGAGAAAGCGTCCATCGCCCAGGCCAGACGAGATGGAATGAGGCTGCAAAAATGAGGAAGAAGGCCCGATTCCTCCTAGGCAAACAGATCCAGCCAGGGAAGGCGGAACCGGAGGACAATCTGATCGAACAGAGTCGAGGACAGACACATCGCCACAGAGGAAGGGAACACCCTGCTCAGGGAGTCCGCAGGCCCATTCTCCCTCCCCGAAAGATAGACAGCCGTCAGTGACAAAAGACTCCGCTCAGCCCAAAGGCCGATCATCCTGGAAAGGAGAAACAGAGACCGGCACATGCCCCCTGACGATTCACATATGCCCGAACAACCTGGTTGTCGGTCTGAACAGAGACAGCACGGCCCAGAAGGAGAGGAGCAAACCACAGCAGGGCCAATCAAACCGCCCATAGCTCCTTCCAGTTGGAGGACTGAAGAGACTCGATCCGGGACCAATGACCCCGAGCCTTGGAAGCACCCAGGACTGCACCCCAACCCACGGCAGAAGGGGAAGAAGGTCGAACCCCCAGGAAAGAGACTGAGGGGACACACACCAAAGGAGAGCAGCCCGAATCTGCGGTGTGACGGGAATAGGAACATAGTAATCCTGAGAAACAGGATCCCAGTGGGCCAGGACGTGATGCAGGAGGGGATACAAATGCAGAGGGGTCCAAGGGAGGAGATGCAGAGTGGAAGCCATCTCCCCTTGACTTCGCAACCAGAGCAGAAACATGGAACTGGGACAGAAGCCAAAAAAGGTTATGGAACAAAGTCAACTGTCTCTCCCGGGAGAGGTACACCATCCCCAGATCCATGCGGAAGAGAGCCCCCAGGAACTTCAGAGTCTGGGAGGGCAGCAGGGAGGATTTCCGGCGGTTGATGAGGAACCCAAAGGACTCCAGAAGATGACACACCTGGTCCACATCCGCCAGAGCCTGAGAGAAAGAAGGAGAAACAATCAACCAATCATCCAGGTAGGGGAAAACCTGAAGACCTTTGGAATGCAGAATACCCACCAGAGGGGCCAAGAGCTTTGTGAAAACCCTTGACACCGATGAAAGGCCGAATGGAAGCACTCGGAACTGGAAATGGCGAGAGTCCACAGCAAAACGGAGATACTGTTGGTCCGCAGGATGGATAGGGACGTGAAGATACGCGTCCATGAGATCCAGGGAAGCAAGGAAACAGCCCGGCAGCACCAGATGCAGGAGGGACAGCAAAGTCACCATCTTGAAAGTACGCCTGACAACATAGAGATTGACTCTCTTCAGATCCAAAACATGACGCAGATCCGTCTTATCCTTTTTGGAGACCAGGAAGAGGATCGAATAACAACCCCTGCCCTGTTCCAGAGGAGGAACCTCCACGATAGCCGCCTTCTCCAACAGAAGGCGCACACCCTCCAGCAAGGCTGCCCGCCTCACCGGGTGACGGGGCAGGGTAGTCTCCTGGAAGACCGGTGGGGGAGGAGAGGAGAACTCGATCTGATAACCCTCTGACACAGTCTGCACTGCCCAGGCTTCCGGAAGAGTCACCCACTGATGCAGAAAAAAGCAAAGGTGACCCCCAACCGGAAAAGGCAGATAGTCACTGGGCAGGGGAAGGGGCGGGGACAGCACCACCGGCGGGGGCCCGGGACTTGGCACCACCAGGGGCCTTCCGGCCACGACCCCTGCCATGAAAGTGTCAGAAGGAAGGGCATCATCAGAGAAAACCAGACCCTGCGTGGAAAGACCAGCCATCAAATTGGCTACCTTGACAGACTGAGGGAACTCAGCAGCAAACCCTTCCAAAGGATACCGCTTACCCAAAAAGCGAGGGAAGACGGATCTATCCACATCCTTCCACTCATGAGCAAGCACCTTGTGCGCAGCGCCATGCAAGGGTAAGGACTGAGGATCCGGCTGGTGGTATTGAGTGAAGAAGTAATCCTCCAGGACATCAGGCACAGGAGGAGCGAACCCCAAATTGTCACGCAAATGGCCAAACAAGTCAGAGAGCTCCGCACCCCGCACAAAGCGACCACGCACACAATCATCCTCCTCAGTCCCCACCTCCTCAGCAGAAGGGTCAGGCTGAGCAAGAGACCCACGAGGCACCTTGGCAGGAGGGCCAGCCCCTTCCCGAACCCGGCAAGCGCTAGCAACGGCCTCATTAATCAGGAGGCAAAGGGCATCCAGAGTAGGAGCGGCATCAGAAGCATACATGGCAGCACAAGCGAAGTGTAAGGAGCACCAAACACAAACAGCAGAGGCGGGAACCAAAAGAAAAACGGACCCGTTATTGAAAGAAACGAAGTCCCGAGGAACCCAACCTCTCGCGGCACCAGGCAAGGGGGTGGATGCATAAAAGAGCGACCGATAGCCCAAAAGAAAAATCCAGGCTGCAGGAAACCCGAAAGGACACTCCGCACCGTCGGGAAAGACAGAGAATCCCCGCCCGCTAAAGCAGGGCGCTCTGGGACCTCGTCAGAGAGGAGTGCATGCATCAGGCGAGGAGCCGGGAAAAAGGAAAACAGGCACACGCGGCCGCTAGAGCGAAAGCAAGTCCCCACCATAAAAACAAGACAAAAAGTGGCTGCTACAGCAGGCCTCCAACAAAAATTACAAACACAGAGACAGAATTCACCCAATCATAGTCCAACAGCTCCGCTAGGCAACAGGAAACTGACGAGAGTCAGAAAAAAACGTACAGGCTGTAATGACGCGCACTTCCCCCTTTATCCTCACCAGATTGGTGGCACCATATTGGGGGAAGTGCTTAATGCTCTGCTAGGTTTTAGGTTTTTGGGGAGCAGACTAGCTGCTCACTGTTCAGGAATGAGACGGGAAGACAGGACGAGGAGGTAATGAAATAGTTGGGAGGCTGGGTTTGTGATTGGAAAGCAGCACACAATGGAAACACAAGAAAACAGGGACTTCCTTGAAATGCTGAAAGAAAACCAAAAAAACAGTTCCATAAATGGAAGGACACAGTTAAGGAAAAAAAGCCCCAGAGGCAGGACAAACCTAAAATAAACATGACGTAAGAAGCAGGGAAATGAGATCAACAAGAAATCCACCTAATCAAGAGGAAGGGGCTGACCCAAAGGCCACCATATTTATCTATTTTAATGTATTGGAATCAATAGGTATTTGACAACAGAAAACTAAAGCTGTCAGCATTAAAGACCGAAAAAGGAGGATGGCCTCCAACCTTTACATTACACAATAGGTGGCCCTCACCCAGAAGATCATTTTGGCAGAAACAGCTGCATCTCACCTAGACAGAATTTGTGGCATCATTGAGTGCTCAAAGCTGTTCGAAGCCATATAGTTGGCCAAATATTACCACCTCAATAGCCCAGCTAAGACTATACTCACATCATCCTACAACACTTCCTTTTATTCCTTAGCTATCCC
This sequence comes from Triturus cristatus, assembly GCF_964204655.1. Classification (NCBI taxonomy): domain Eukaryota; kingdom Metazoa; phylum Chordata; class Amphibia; order Caudata; family Salamandridae; genus Triturus; species Triturus cristatus. The sequence continues at coordinate 429,967,354 of NC_140580.1, forward strand.
TCTTTCTTTCCAAAAGACCCTAGTCCGTGGTGTTGACCAAGTAACCGGAGTCCCAACCATCACCTAGATCTCCAGGTCCCATTTTCTCCCTGGCTCTCTGTACAAGCCTCCTGCTGGGAAAGCATGTTAGGGGTTTAAAAGTGAAATGAACTGCTGTGAAAGCTAAGGGAAACTTGCAACATATTCTACCATCACTCCTGGTCAAGTAAGGTACATGGTGGGTGGGCAAGGCTCAAACATCAGAAGTCTTTTAAAGATACCAAACACACACAATCAATATCTGAGGCTAGGATCATCTCCAGACTAAACTACGCATGGGTGCCTCCCCACCCTTTGAAAAAAGATAATCTGGAATCATCGACCGATGTACAACTCGCCGTTTGACTCATTCATGGCACCTGCCCCTTTTACCATATCACCCCAGTCCTATGCACACACCACTCATTCCAAGAGGAAACATGGTGTCTATTTAAGGCAGGTTGCTTAGCTGCAAGGACTTCCAAATGCAATCTAATAAATATATTGCTACAAACTTCCAATTACAGGAGGTTAGAGTGGTCTTCTTAGTAATGAATCTGACCAGAGATTTCGAAAATCAAGAAAAAATAAATACTACATTCTTTTTCTGGTGGCACACTGTGAACACCAATTCACATTTACTTAAGTTAGGCTGGGCTATGATTATTTAATCAGCAGTTACATCTTGTCTGTGTTAGAAATTGGGACTCTAGTTGGCAGAGGTATTAACCCTGTTCAAGTAGGGACCACAATCCTGGTCAGGGTAAGTCAGATACACACTATAACCTGTGCTCACCCTCTGGATCCTAGTCACAGAGCAGTCAGGCTTAACTTAAAATGTGTAAAGTATTTGTGCAAAACTTAAAACAGTAAAACAATGAAAACATGTGTCGATGTCGAAGACCTGATACTAGCAGCAGAAGAGGCGATGCATCAGCATTGATTCCTTCGTATGCAGGCAATACGTCAGTTCCGATCCAGACAGCCAGAGATACGTCATCGTCAAACCCCTCTGTATAAAGGTGATGTCCTCGTCTTTGGAGGCAGTGCCAATACGTTGAGGTGAGATGCATCAGTTCTGACCGGTGCAACGACAGCGATGCATGGATTTTAGCTGAAGACACCTAGAAAATAGACTTCCAAAAGCTCATGACTGGATTGGCATCATTTGGCAGGGAAGGAGTCAAAATTGGCATAGTTGTTGGAAGTCTTTGATGTCTCTGAGACTTCAAAAAAGAAGCAGGCCAGCAAACCCTTGGAGCTGCTTTGTTTCTGGGTATGTAGAGATGCAGCTCCAGTCCTTTTCACTCCCAGGCAAGGAGAGCAGAGAGCAACAGGGCAGGCACAGCAAAGCAGGAGTCCAGCATAGTGGCATCTCTTTCAACAGCACAGCAGTCTTCAGGTCCAGAAGTGTACTAGGTTGATGGTTTTGGGGGTCCAGTACTTATACCCAGTTGTGCCTTTGAAGTGAGGGAGACTTCAAAGAGAGGCCTTCGAAGTGCACAAAGTCCCTGCCCTGTCTGACTTTGGGCGGGGGGTGGAGCTCTTTGTTTGGGGACAGGCACAGCCCTATTCAGATGCAAGTGTTAGATCCTACCCCCTTTGCTTACCCAGGCTGACCCATCAGGATGTTAACAGCTCATCAGGATGTGGATGGCCCATCAGGCACACCTAAGCACCCTTTGTGTGTGGCTCTTTAGAGGGAATGCACAAAACCCAGCTGTCACCAACCCCAGATGTGTATTCAGAGGCGGGCAGGGGCACAAAATGGTTAAAGAAAATGCAAACTTTCTAAAAGTGGCATTTTCAGACTTTAAACTTAAAAATCCAACTTTGCCATACACTGTGATTTTAAATTGTGTGTCCAGAGACACCAAACTCGAAATATATCTTTTTTCCCCAATTGGAAATTACACTTAGAACATGTAATAAGATAATCCCAATGTAAACCTATGGGACAGATGGGTCTTGCAGAAGTGAAAAACAAATTTAAGAGATTTAGACTACATGGACATGTAAAACCTAAGAGTACATGTCTAGCTCTTTAAATGCACTGTACCCAGCCATTGGGGCTGTACAAGGCCTACCTTAGGGGTGACTTGTATGTATTAAAAAGGAAGGGTTGGGCCTGGCACGAGAATTACCTTGCCAGGTCGCAATGGCAGTTTAAAACTGCACACAAGGCTCTGCAATGGCAGGCCTGAGAGAGGTTGAAAGGGCTACTTAAGTGGGTGGCACAACCAGTGCTGCAGGCCCACCAGTAGCATTTAATTTACAGGCCATGTGCACAGGTAGCACACTCTAATATGGACTTGTAAGTAAATTAAATATGCCAATTGTGGACATGCCAAGTTATACCATGATTTAGAGAGAGAGCACATGCACCTAAAGGTAACAAAAACGAATTCAGCAAAAAGGGGGAGGAGGAAGGTAAAAGGTCTGGGAGTGACCCTGCAGAAAGGGCCAGATCCAAAAGTCTACATTTAAGTGATACTTCAAAATTAAACTAGTTTAAGATACATGGGGACCAAGTTGAACACCACAGGCTACCACTGTAATTTATTTATTTTTCATTTGCATGGTCACAAACCAAGCAATGTACTTGCGATTTTAAACATTGAGGGGCAGATTTACAACAAAGTAACGCAGCACGGTGCAGCAAGTCATTTTGTTGCACCGTGCTGCGTTAGTTTGGAAAGCACAGAGATGCGACATATTTACAAGAATATGTTGCATCTCTGTGCTTCCCCTGCGCTGGCGCACAAACTGCAGCCATGCGCCGGCCATGGTGCAAGGATGCCTGCGTCGCGGGGAGATTGTTTTTGTGCAGGAAGGGACACCTTCCTGCACAAAAACTATCACAAGAGGCTTTTTCCTCTTTCAATGCGTGCTGTAGAATGCAGCACGCATTGAAAGAGGAAGAAACGAGGAGAAATGAAAACATTTCTCCTCCTTACGCCTCGCTACACCACCTCTAGGGTGGCATAGCATTCACACTCATCTCCAGATTTACGATTTCTCGTAAATCTGGAGATGTGTCTTGTTCCATGGGTCTTGCGTGGGAACACCCACAGCAACACCCATGGAACGCCCCTTCAATGCACAGTGCTGCATGTAAAGGGGCCATATTTACGAGGAGAGGAAAAGTCACGCAGGGTGGCTTTTCCTCTGCTTGTAAATATGGAGGAGCACCCTTCGCCACCAGTACGTCATGAAAAGTGACGTAGTGGTGGCGCAGGGGGCTTGTAAATCTGCCCCATTGTTATTAACGTTCGTATATGTCACTCTTTAGTACCCAACTTTTAAGATGTTAAGCTACGTGTAAAGGATCTTCATTATTAGGTAACATACTTTAGATTGCAGCACACGCAATCAGTATCATGAGAAGCAGCTTGCGTTGTAGTTTAAGTATATTGCTATTTAGTCTTGAGTTTGGAATATTATAATTTGTTTACTTCAAGATTTTAGTTTCAGTTTTAAAAATGACATCTAATCATATTCATAGAAAAAACCCACAAGCATTATCCACTTTAGACATTTTACTCCTGCCTTCAGGTTCAGAACTAAAGTTGGATTTCTAGCAAACCAAGGGGCATATTTATGAGGCTTGCATTGCGTTTGCACCACGCAATGTAGCACATGCGTGACGCAAACCTATGGCTCTGAGTAGCTTCATAAATCTGGAGTAGCATAATGGGTGTTGCAGTGTTTGTTTCCACGCAACTCCGAAGGATTTTGATGCATTCCCAGATTTACAAGAACTTGTAAACCTGCCAAAGCGCCAACATCATACGCCTTCCCAGGGGAGACGTAACATAGAGAAATTCCTTTATTTCTCCTTGTTACTTCCCTTTTCTATGTGTGCTGCATTCTGCAGCACACATGGATGGAGGAATATGCCTCCTCGGATTGTTTCTGTGCAGGAAGGTGTCCTTTCCTGCACAAAAACAATCCTGTCTACAACACAGGCACCCTTGCACCATGGAGTAAGGATGCCTGCGTTGGCAGTAGGCTGCCTAAAGTGCACCAGTGCTGGAAAAAAGGCAGGAATGTGCAGTATTCCCTTAAATATTGCATATTCCTGCCATTTCCCTTTGGCTCACAGCAGCTAGATGACTTGATGCGCTGCACCATTGTGTTGTATCTGGGTTGATTTTTCACACATGCTGTCGTATATAGATTATATTGAAATTTGGAGGGTTGGTTGGAATGTGTGGAATGCTGTGATGATGAGTGTGGGGCCCGTTACTGAGCTGGCTGGCAGTTCCCTCCTGGTGTTCTGACTTTATTTGAAGTAAATAAAGATTTATTTACTCACTAGTACCCCGTCACTACTTTTTAGGTCTCAGCTAGCGTGGCTGCGCACATGCGCAGCTTGCTCGCTGAGATTTAACGTTTTGGAGGAGTTTCAGTAAAGGGCTGTAAGCCCCGCCCCTCTTTTCCATTGGCTGGCGTCACCGTTTATGCTAAACGGTGGCCAGCCATTGGAAAAGAGCTGTGTGTGTTACCTCCCTTTGGCTTTTTCTGCCGTCCCACTTGGACGGGCTCGCCTGCTTTCCGTTTGTCGCAAACGATTTCTTATCTTTATGGGGCCATGTGTTTAAACACATGGCCCCATAAAGACAAGAGATCGGCTGCAGCGTAGTCCTCTTTCACTTTCGGGACCGCGCTTGTTGATCTATATTGGTGCATGTTAAATGAATTGAGGGTTGGTGTTTCACAACGCAGTTATTTTAGTTGCCCACTTCATTGTTACTTAAGTCTTGTGTCAGTTTTTCTGTTCGGCAGTACTACTGCGGTCTAATGAATATTTCCTAGGCACTGCGTTTTGCTTCAGTGCTGTTAACATCAAAGCGTTGAGCCAGCAGCAAATAAAGCCCCAGCTCTAATATCAGCTGATGTCGAGCAGCAGTGACACTGACCGTGCTCCTGCTAGCTGCATGTGGGCGACCATCATGTAGAGTCAGGAGAAGCGAGGAGGAGTTTTGATGTCGAGCAGCAGTGACGTTCAGGCTCTTGGCAGCTGCATGAAAGCGGCCATATTTTTGAGGCAAGCAAAGCAAGGAGCCTCTGATGCCTACTGACGTCAAGCAGCAGTGACGTTGTTGTTCAGACTCATGGCAGCTGCTTGAGAGTGACCATGTTTTGCACTCTGGAGAAGCGAGGAAGGAGCCTCTGAGCCTGGAGATGTGTTGCACAAGTGAATGTGTCTGCAGCTGTTTGCGGGTGCCTATCTTGTAGTCTGGAGGAGCAAGGCACCTCGCAAGCCGGGCTGCTTACGAGCCCGTGACCACATGTGGTGGAAGCTCAGAGGACCCATCTGCTAGGCGCAACAACTGTCACTCTCTTCAGCTCCTCTTTAGAGCGGAGCCAGAATGCCTGTCTCTGTATACCTTGCACTATAGAAAGGTTTCATCTTTTGTCTGTCGGCTGTAAAAGTTGTGGGGCTTGAAGGTCTGGCAGTAATTTATGGTTTTCGAGGAATTCAAATACATTTTAACTTGCACCACGCATTTTTGGGTGAGTAAAGTCACAGAAGTGAAGATCATTTGGGAGATAAGACAGGGCTGCTCGGGTTTGTAGCACAGCCCGCTTGTAATTAAGTGGTGAGGTGTTTTTCGCCATTGGTCTGCGTCAGTGGGGCCAGTCATGTTATTATGCGAGTTAATGCAGTTTACCTATTTTTATTCTTTTTGTTCAAAGTATCCTGTGCACATCGATTTTGTAAGTAAATTTGCCGCCTGAATGCAGGAGACCAGGGTTTTCCCCCTGAGATGATCTGGGTAACTTGCATGTCAGGTGGTAGTTAATTGGCAGGGTTGGCTCGGCTTCTTATCCTGCTAACGATGCTCCAATCCAAACCATTGACTTGGAGAGCCTGCCTGTCACCAAAGTGCATGAATCCCGCGGGAGTTTGATTGTCTATTTTTACGTGGGTTGTTTATACGTGTAATAAATGTATGCAGTTGGTGAAACCTGGCTTTCAGTGTACACAATATAGTTAGACCATTTTATTCGTTCAGTTCCACTCTCAGGAGTGTCCTGGTTATACAGTGTCTTCGACACTAGAAATCCTAGGATAAATTACGAACTATTTGTTGATGATGATGTTCATTAGCACTTGTAGAGCGCACAATAGTTCCCGTCTCTTCTCCGGTATGAGCCCCTTCCTGTAGCCGGCTCCCGGCGCTCTGAATATCCTCCCCTTTCATGCATCCATGTTTGAAAGGCTCTTTTCCTGGGTGCTTGTTTCCTTGCTGAAGGTAGAGTTAACATCCCAGGACATGGAGCAGTGCAGCTTAATTGTTCCCAGTGATATGCACAAAGAACCCGTCTTAAACTTAATTTAGAGGCCTGGCCTTGTGCAGCAGACAGACAGTGCCGTTTCCCATAAAACCTCACGTTTCCTTCTTGCACCGCTGGCCTGCTGTCTGTTTAAAGGACCTCCCCACGAGCCCATCGGTGAAATGCTGTTTACTCTACATTTTGAACATCGCCATACTCTCTTTATTGCTGTTACAACAACGAGGAGTCGCGATATTCATATTTAGAAACACTTCGGTTTTGGGGCTGTCTGCCTGCCAGCTGCTGGGGCTCAGGGCTGGCTGGAGCCGGCCACAATGTGCTAGTGTTTTGTAAACAATAGTGCATAGTTACACAACATTTCCCACCTGGCCATGCATAGTCCTGGCCTCACTTCAGACTGCCCTGGCAGAGACTAAACGGGGCATATTATTAAGAAAAAGTGTTAAAATTATCGCCGCTTTAGCGGCAGAAAACTGCCGCTAAAGCGGCGATAATGGGCTTGATAATATGCCCTTGAGAATTCCCATAGAAGACCATGTTCTGGTGTTAACATGGGCTTCTATTGGAATTCTCTGCGACATATTATCAAGCCCATTATCGCCGCCTTAGCGGCAGTTTTCTGCCGCTAAAGCGGCGATAATTTTAACGCCGCGTTTGATAATATGCCCCTAAACATTTGTCACGCTATCTAACCTCCTTTAAACGGGCTCCCCCATTGGTTCCGCAAAAGACAGAGGCAGATACAGCGAAAACCTTACCGGGTTACCCTCCCTTACTAGCTACATTTGGGGCATATTATCAAGACAGGAGATAAAATTATCGCCGCTTTAGCGGTAGAAAACTGCCGCTAAAACGGCGATAATGGGCTTGATAATATGCTCTATGGAATTCCAATTGAAGCCCATGTTAGATGTGAAGGACATCTAACATGGGCTTCAATTGGAATTCCATAGAGCATATTATCAAGCCCATTATCGCCGTTTTAGCTGCAGTTTTCTGCTGCTAAGACGGCGATAATTGTATCGCCTGTCTTGATAATATGCCCCTTTGTTCTTTTGATTACATCCGATTTAGCCTAATCTACATTTCTATCGGAATACAGGGCAAATATTTCTATTGGAAGACAGGGCTAATCTAATACGTGGTTGCTTCTACTTTGGCGACTGTACCATTACATCAGCCACCCCACACCAGTCCCTAGAGGAGAAGCAAAGCTAAACATCTGCGAGAGGCCTCACAGGGAGAGAAATTGTAACAATCATTGCCCTTCCTTCAGTTGAACATGGTCCAGGATTTCATCATGTATGTGTGATAGTTCAGTAAAGCATAATGCGCAGCCTCCGCACACCAGTAGGGGGTTGCGCAGTCTAGTCGTGGCACGGCGCTATCATTTTAAACTAGTCGTGATCTAAGATGGGAGTGCCCAGCAGCAAGTGATGTCTTAAGTCTACGGTGAGCGATGTGAAGTGAACAGAGCGGAAATAGTTGCGATATTGTTGTGAGAGCTGTGGGAGTGTAGTCCAGTCTCGAACCTGGTAGGTTTGTTCCAGGAAACCAGTAATTTGGAAGTCAGTCGTTGCAAATTTAATATGCTAACATATTAATAGACACTTAATTCGTACATTAGTATTGGGCAAATGTAAGATTCCAATATCTATGTTGATAGCTGCCTTGTAGAAGAGTTGTTTGTAAAGAAAGCATGAGGGAGGCAAATTAACACACCGCTTACACAAATGTACAATGTTGAGTTGAGAGAAATAACTCACTGGGCGAGGCAAGAGGTGATTGACAAAGCGACAAGCCAATGGCTAAAATTGAATGGTCTAAAAAGCCAGTGGTTGAAATGGGCAGACCCAAAATATATTACTATAGGTATCATTGACAACTGCACTATTCCTACCCCAACTTAGAGTTATGTTCTGTCTGAACTGCCAATTCTGCTGAGCCCTTAAGACAGTCGTATGTTGTTCTTGGGCATTGACTAACACATGGACCCGAAGTTCTTGATATTCCACAAATTCAGAAAACACATTTTTAAGGCCAATCAGTGGATTGAGAGATCAGGAAAAAAGATTTTAAAAAAAATAATAACTATGCAACAGTTTTTACCTTTAAGCTTATGTATTATTATTATTATTCCTGTGTTCTTTGGAAATCTTCCAATGCACTAGCTTCAAAGCGTCATGAATGCCCTCTCTCGTCGTGTGATTGAACCTTCATTAAAATTCGGAGGAAATGAAATTCAGCAAGAATGTTTGTTTGCTATTTTTGTGATACAAGTAAAATGTTAAAGCAGTTTGGCTATGCAGGAGGCAAAAAGGGTAGATCTTTGCCATCAAGTCAAATGTATTTTCTAAAAGCATGTATTGATAGCAAGTAGTACGTTATTGTGAAGCCGGCAACCCGTTTTATTCTTGAATATTAAAGCAGACTTAAACTTCATTTATAATCATTCAGCGTGCAAAAACAACAGTTGATGGATAGAATGCAGAACAATGTCATACATTCACCCCAGTACAGAGATCTGGGCCTAAATCCATCGTTTTTTTGCTCACCATGCCATTCCAGTTTGAACCCAGCCATATGCAAATCGGTCTTGACCCTGTGCCTCATGGGAACAGTCCAGCCCGAACTGCTAAGCCAGGTCCTCCCTGGACTGGAAACAAGCATCCTAGGACCGGTTTCGGGGTTTCACCCCTCTTCAGCCAGCATAGCTTGATTCCAGTGGCATGGAGAGCACGGGACTCACGTCTGAGCATACCCGTCCCACTCGGGGTGACAAATGCAAAAACAACAGTTGATGGACAGAATGTAGAACAATGTCATACATTCACCCCAGTACAGAGATCTGGGCCTAAATCCATCGTTCTTTTGCTCACCATGCCATTTGAACCCAGCCATATGCAAATCAGTCTTGACCCTGTACCTCATGGAAACAGTTCAGCTCGAACTGCCAAGCCAGGTCCTCCTTGGACTGGAAACAAGCATCCTAGGACCGGTTTCGGGGTTTCATCCCTCTTCAGTCAGGATAGCTTGATTCCAGTGGCATGGAGAGCACGGGACCCACGTCTGGGCATACCCATAATCATTCAGCGTGGTCTTTAGTCTTTGTACACAGATGATGCCTTCTAATGGAGCAGTGTTTCAGCCTCCACTTGATACCATTGCAAATTGTCACAGCATGTGCGTTAATTTATTTGGTAGGGAAATCATTCAGTTCACCGTATATCTCTTCCAAGATTGCACTTTGAGCATTCATCCGCCCTTTGAATCTTTTAAAGAATTTCTGACCAATACCTTGGCTTGATCTCATGAAATATCTTTCAACAGTACTCAGTTCTGCCTTCAAGCACCGCCAGAGAAAGCCTGGAAGGAGAGAGTTTTTCTGGAATGAAATGTATTTCTTAGTATTGGACCAGCTACAAGAACTAAGACAAACTTAAAAAGCAGGGCAAAATAAGCATATGTGGATTCTCCTGTAGTATCTGGCTGGTTGCTTTTGCTTGTCTCCTGTGTTTTATGGTGGTGTTCAGTTTGACATTTCAGGAAGGTTTGCACTGTAATTATGATCAAGGAGTGACTGAATAGACAAGTTGGTTAACCTCTTCAATGCCCGTGACGAGCTGGTCTCGTCATGGGCCGCGGTTGCGCTGTGCCCATGACGAGACCAGCTCGTCATAAACCCCGCCCGCTAATGAAACGGCCGGCACAGGGCGGGGAAAGGGGCGGGCACTGAAGGGGTTAATGTGCCGGCACTCTGTGGCAGTATGGATAAGACAGATTTAAGATGCATATCTATTAATAAAAGATGCAAAATTTTGCTGCTGTTATTGACTAGTTGCATTCTAGTGTATCAGCTGCTTCAGTTTCTTCTCTGTCTCTGCGATTATGGATGGCATTTTCCCTCTATCTTAGGTTAAATCTACCAGACAGTTCAGGCTGTCTTGTTGCAAATGGCTTGTGCTTACAAAAATTCAAGGGATTACAGCCGGCACATTGCTTACCATTGGTTGGCTTCAATGTCCTTCTCATTTGTTTGCTTTTCATTCAGTGGCTTTCCTTGTCCTAGTTTGTCCTGCCCTTGAATACTTTTCTTCCTCTGATCACTTTTCTTCTTTTTACTTGAGCACTCCATTTCCAACTCTCTCCCTTGTGTACTTTTCTCATCTGCCAAATATCTGCTCTCCATGTTGCTCTCTCCCTCGTGTTGCAAGCTCTCTTTTACATGCTTCTCCCCTGTCAAACTCCCTGTCTCACCTGCGCTCAGTGTTGCTTTCTCACTCATGTACTTCTACCCCCAACCCCTGAGTTACACGCATGCATGCCTACAAAATGACAATTTTGCTGAAGTTGTGATTGCGTCTTTTATTTTCGGCTGTTCCACACTATCTTGTCGGAGCGGTACAGCTTCGCACAATGGCATTGGCAAAGCCAGTAGGTCCCAACAACCAGATCTATAGGCTGCACACATCCTTGTTTCCTTTTTAGGTCTCACCTGGCGTTAGCAGCACGCATGCGCTGTTCTGGTCATGCAAGGGCCTTTTGCGATCAATTCAGCCAAAACTGAATGCACGCGCGTCCAGATGGACAAAGATGGCTGCTCTCGCCATCGCGTACAGACACAAAAATGCATGCTCATGTGGACAGCCCGACACCATCTTTGGTTACTTTAATTAGCGTAGGGATGTGCACACGCGCACGCATTTTTTTATCTGTACGGTTTCACTTTCATTCTTTCACGGCCGCCGCTGCGTGACCCACCGCACAAATCTTAGTGAACAAAGGCCAATATTATTTCCAAGCAAGGAGCACCACCTCAAACCCCTTTTCTCCTTTGGGCATTCTTTGTCTTCTCTTCTCGTGCCTGTAGCAACCCCGTTGTTCACTCTCTCTCTAACAACTGGAGTTTTCTGCCCTTCTCCAGCTCTCAGGCCTCCATCGCCAACTTAACACCAAAGGAGAAAACCTAACTCCTGTCTCCCTAGCGGCTCGAGCCACCCAGCTAACGAGCCCTGAGAGAAGCCGAGGAGAGAGGTGCGAGCTCGCGCAGGATGCACCCCTGCCAACCCCATCACCTGCAGAGACAGGAGCCTCGTGAGGAGCAGGCAGGGGCAGGATCTGCCCCCACAGCCTGCCTGTGATGCAACCATGCCTGGGACAGGAGGCGTGTGCAGGGCTGGCAGCTGTGCAAACTCCAGGTGAGTGTCAGCACTGCGTCCACTCTCACTGCAGCTTGTGTGGTCGCGCTGCACAGGGTCAGAACTGCAAATCTTCAACGAGCCGGCGGATATCCAGATGTTTCTAGAGGCGACTGGTGCATCAGGTGCAGTGGCACCGGGGCCCACGGGCTTGAGGTGCCCACTGAACTCTGGATGTTGCTGTCATTTAGAATTCAAACATCAGTCAGGGGGCCCAGATCCTTCGTGCAGACGGTGCGGTGCTTGGACTGCACGCTCGCAGCATGGGCGCTGCTGCACGGGGCATTCCACCACAACACCGGCCACCTCCACATGCCAAGCCTGGGAGGACGACATGGGGGTGTTACTTCATCTCTCGCTTGGCGCCATTAGGGGTTCGCCAGGTTTACACGGGGGATCCCTCATTAGAGAGGATGTGGCTTAACAGTCGGAGTGGCCGACTTTGAATTAGGGGAACCGGGTTTGAGTCTGATGGGAGGCTCAAGCATTTTGTGATTCTATGAAAATCACTAAATCTCTCTGTGCCTAAAAATAATATTTAAACAAGCACTGGCATAGCTAATAGGTCTCGCCTTCGGGACTTTATAAGTATTTAGCCATGCAGCACATTATCTTGGGTGCTATAACATCTACTGTTCGTCACTGCCACAAGGGTAACTAAGTTAATATTGTGCTCAAACAGAATGAAAATAAATGTACTTGAACATTTAATTAAATTCTGCTTACACGCAGAAAATTGTTCGTCAATTGTTGAAAAGATGATGTTAAAGAACTTTATAAAAGTGAATGAGTGAAATACAACCGAAGCAACAGAATGTACTCCATGCCTAAGAAACAACTTAAGTAAGTCTTATCGAAATAAAACAAATCATGTAAGTGAAATACACCTCAAATCTTTGTGTGCCAAAAACAACTTTTGGCAGGTCCAACCCGTATCTACACCATCTTCTCTTGTTAACCAATGAAATCAAAGCACACAATTTACTCACCGAGGTCGTATAAACCGAAACTCGTAAGTCTATTGCTGAAATTCAATCAGATCAAAACAAATGTGACATGCACTTTTATAAAGTGCTGGTTAGTCAATCTAAAACGTGATTTGTCCCCCATATGTGATGAAAATAATCAAAATACTTCGGACACATAATCATCTCAATAAAGTATACAACTCACACAAATTTAATATGAATTGTTAAAACAATTAATACAATTATAACAAAAATGAATGTTAATTTTAAATGAACCTGCACATATAATAATGTCAGCCAAATGGTTTAATGTGCAAAACAACTTAAAACAATAAATCTTAATTTTCTAAATAGTCAAGTCTCAGCTTATCATTCTCAGTTTGTTAAGCCATAAAAAAGGGAGCTTCCTCTGCTACCGCATTGCGCTTTTTCAACTTGTTTTCACTCTAATGACATCTTGAACTGAGGGTGCAAACTAACCCAGGGGACTGAATAAGTGTAACAGCATCGGAAGATGGTAGGATACACTCCCATTTTACTCCAAAACCTTCTTCAGTATTAATTGTGCACACGTGTAAGGGTTACATTTAATGACATTCCCTTGCTTCACATAGAACTTAACAGTCCCACCTGCATGCAGTACGTAGGTTTCTACACGTAAACAGGGACTTATGTGAGAGAGGAATGGTGAACAGCATTGCCACAGCCCGTGTGTACTTGCACTACAGCTGCACATGAAAGAGTCTCTTCCTTCGCAGACCAGGTTATTGCTGCCGGTCTGGGTTGCTACGCACTTCCGACACCACGTGGGCAGTGAGGGATATGGGAGCAGCTGACTGCATATGGCAGCCAGGAGAGTAAGGCACTGGAACGGACAGCGCGCACTTCAACCAGAGGGTAGGCAGCCCCCGAAGGGAATGTGACCAACTGCACTGTCTGGCGAGGCACTGCCAACATCAGGCAAAGGGTCTGCTGGTGTGCGGGGCTGCACTGAGGCGGGCACTGACGATGGCAGGTAAGTTCACCCTCTGTCTTGCAGAGCGAGCTTGAATACACGGCTAGTGAGCTCTGCCGCATCAGTTATTCTCCATGTGTCCTCTTTCGAGCTCCTGGCTTCGCAGCTCCAGTGTTCACACTGCCTGCGAGTTTCAGAGTTGGCCATATGTTGTGCTGAAATAAGGGACTGGAGGCGTCATAACCGGCATCTCCTTTTCTAATCAGAAATTGGCAACATTCACCTTTAAATTGTTGGGAATTTGCATAGTAAGACGCTTGGGAATAGTAAATTTACGGCTGTCATAAAATGAAACTAATGAAAACAGAGGGGGAGAAGGGAGGGGGGAGTGCGAGCAGAGGAGCCTGAATGAAGCAGACGAGAAGGGAGGGGGAGAAGGGAGGGGGTAGTGCAAACAGAGGAGCATGAATGAAGCTGACCAGGAGGGAGGGGGAGAAGGGAGGGGGTAGTGCAAGCAGATGAGCCGGAATGAAGCTGATGAGAAGGGAGGGGGAGAAGGGAGGGGGAGAAGGGAGGGGGAGAAGGGAGGGGGTAGTGCAAGCAGAGGAGCCATTATAGAACCCATATGGCAGCTGTGCACGTTCACGCTCGCGTGAACGCAAGCTTTAGGCCAGCAAAAGCTGGTGGGTAGCAATTTGAAAACCCACTTACTAAAAGTCTCGCCAGGGCAGCGCATGCACTGGCTCAGGCGAGACCTAAAAATGAATGTGTCCGTCTGTAATGCAACTGGTGGCCATGTAAAGCGCTCTGATACCTTCAGGTTAAGTTTGCACTATATAAAACTGCATACACGCACGCATGTACACACACACACAAAAAAAATAACTTTGCCATTAGGTTGGTGAAATTTCCTGTTTTCTAGTTACAAGAGGCCTGTCACTGTGCAACTACAGCTGAGATTCCAGTTGCATCTTGGCTCTTGTTATTGGTGTGCAATCCTTTACAACGCGAGGCATTTAATTTTAGTGTATTAGATTACATCATTGTACCGAGGTGGTTATTAGAAGTGACAGATTCCAAACACGCGCATAGAACCATGTATGCCCCCTCTGCCGTGATGACCATGCTGTTTGTGAACCTAGAGGCAAACCCCCTCCTTATACATGCTTACACCGTGAGCTGGTGTATTTCAAGATGCTCTTTTGTGATGAAGGAAAAGGAGGCACTATGGAAACAATAATTGCCTAGGATCACACAATGTGGTCAAATGGCAACTGGGACTGGTGCAAGGTTTCCAAGTTTTACATTGTGCAGTTCAGCCACTATATGGTTATCTGTTTCTTTCTCCCATTTTACATCGCAGCTTAATGCTTTATTTTTAATTCTCAGAGGCACTAAATCAGTGCTTTGTATTCAGTGCATACACTTATTACACATTAAACAAGGTTGACACAAAAAGCCTTTCTGCAAAATAATGCACAATTAAGGAAAGGCTGGGTAAGATATTTTAATAATGATATCGCCAGCTACCCTGACTCAACAAAAAGAGCGATTTTAAGGCAAATGCATGTATTTAAAAAAATGTTTGGGTGCTGCTAGAAAGTCACATATGTTCACATCAGTGAGTGAGACGTGCTCAGCTGCGGATAGAATCAACACCCTCTATAGTTCTGTGAGGTGCTTGAGAGGAACAATCTGCAATTTCAGAACAAACTGAAACAAGCATTGGCAAAGAGAGTAGGTCCTGTCTATGCGAGAACTATTGGGTTAGACATTAAGGCATGTTGTACAGCAGAATGGCTGCTGTAGAACATGGCAAAAAAAACCTTTGTCGAAGCCAAATACCAGAGCTATTCAGCTTTGTCAATGTGTCTTTTTTGGAATGTACTAAAACAGCGTTGCTACTGTGCAGCATGGTTGACAGTAATAACAAGCATTGAAAATGCAATAGGTCTCGCCTTTGATTAAGTTAAAGCAATTTTTAATGCTTGTTTTCATTGGCGACAAGCTTCGAATCTGTTCCAGGAGGAGAGTGCCCGATTGGAGGCCAGCAGCACTGGAGAAGCAGAAAAACAAGCATGAACGCCGGTATACTGTGGTTTTCTCCAACCAACATGGCCTTGGTGTGTAGCGGTACAGAGGTGGCCCCAGCGAGCTGCAGAGGCAGCAATTCGAGGAGTCCTAAAAGATTTACTGGTGAGGCCGCGCTTGCGACTTCGCTGACGTCAATGGCAGAGAAGTCACAAGCATTCCCTCTTAGGGCTGGCAGAGTATTACTCCCAGTTTGTTTCCATGTTTGCAGACAAAACTGAAAGCTTGAGGAAGCTAATGGGAAAGTATGGCAAGTTCAAATGGAGTGAAGATTGTCAAAGGAAGTTTGAGCAACTGAACAAGTGTACTGCATTGGCCCCAGCATTAAAGCCATTCGACACAAGGGACAAATGTGTAATTTGCACCAAATCAATACAGAGATGGGAGAGATGTAACCATTGCCTAAGCCTTGTGTCCCTTGAGGGAAGCAGAGTTGATGTATTCTACAATTGAAAGGAAAGGTCTGGCGTGTTGTTGGAGTGTGTGCATTTTCCCCAAATTTGTATTGGGAGTGGATTTTGTAATTCAAACGGATCATCGTCCTTTGGTGGAAGTTTTTACCAATAAGGGTATTTGTCAGGAATGTTCTGGAATTACTAGACCGGTGTTAAAGTTGATGACTTTACTTTCAGGATGGAATATATCCCCTGAAAAAGAAATTTAGTAGCCGATTGCTTGTCACGATTGCCTGTGAAAAGTGCGAATGTGATAGTTGAAGGGGACAAGAAGTGGTTGATAGCGAGTGTGACTACACTCACCGAAGGCTGGATAACTCATGAGGTGTAAAAGAGGATATCACATCGCAAGAGGTGAAGGAGTACATGGCCAGGGGTTGGCCGGTGGAGAGAAGGGTGTCAGATGGAACAGAGTAATTTTGAAAGGTAAGTACGGAATTGCCAGTAGTATGTGAGGTAATACTCAGAGGAGAGCTATTGGTTGTACCAGACGTGTTGAGGGGTCACATCTTGATGTTGGCTCACAAAGAGCATACAGGAATGAGGGCGACTAAGCGCAGGGTGAGATTGGAATATTGGTAGCCGGGACTGGATAAAGCGATTGAGAAGGCCATAAGGGAGTGTGTGCCATCGTTCGGAGCGACATGTCACAGAGGATGGTGGAGTATCCACCAGTTGAGGTTGACATGATGGATGCTTCCTGGAAGAAGATTGTCTTGACAACTCTGGTCCAAACAGAGTACTGGGTTTGTGTCCTAAGTTTACTTTGGTAGGCATAGATTATCATTCAAGGTGGCCGGAGGTTAAGTGTACTGATCATGTTACCACTGATGACGAAATAAAGTTCTTGGAAGAACTATGGGATAGGGAGGGGATACCAGAGCAAGTAGTAACTGACAACAGTGTACAGTTTGTCTTGCAGGAGATGATGGGATTTTTAGGTATGAATGGCGTGGAGCACATTAGATCTTTAATTTATTACCGTCAGAGCAATGGGTTGGTTAAGAGGTGGAATCGGACTTCGAAGAACGGTTTATAGTTGCCATTGAGTCAAGGCAATCAGGGGAGAGTTTCAGCAAAGAAGGTAGTGTGGACATATCGCACAACACCCAATAGGGCCACAGGGATGGTGCCTTTTGAGATTATGCAGGGCAGGAAAGCGAGAGGTCTAATTTGCAAAGGGGTGGAAAGGAAAAACCGGGGCTGAAAATGTTGCTGGGCTAAAATAGGAGTTTGGAGTAGGAAAATTGGTGCCCATGCGGAAAGGGCAAAGGGAGGACAAAAGTTTGGCAGAGTTTCAGAACCTTTACAAGTGATAAAAATGTACCCCTACGCTGTGATGTTAAGTGCAGGCAACGTGTGGAACTATAAGAAAGTGGTCAAGGTTTCTAAAAGAAGAAGATGAGGGGAAAATACAAGGGGAACATGATCCCTCTCATGAGATGAGAAAGGAGGAACTTGATCTAGCTAGGAAATAATCTGGAGGAAGCTGGCTTGGCATGGGGATTATGTAACGGGATGAACTGCATTTTGATGCATTGAGGTAAGAACTATCAACTTATGTATCAGTCAAGAAATTAGGATTTTTTTTATTTTATATTTCTCTATGTTTTTTTTTGCGAATTGTATTCTACTTCTGTTCTAATTCTGTTGTTGTTAATCAATATAGTGAGGGAGATGTATTTTATCTGGGTTGATCCTTCACAGGACATGCTGTTGTGCATGGGTTCTATTGGAATGCTGAGCTGATGAGTGCAGGGACCGTTACTGAGCTGGCTGGGAGCTCCCTTCAAGGGTTATTTAAAGTAAATAAAGATGTATTTACTCATCTGTGCCAGTGAGTTCTTGATTTCACATAGTTTCATAAATATGCCCCACATGTGTAGAGGTTCTGGTGTGGAAAGATGTGGCAGTTTCGCATTTTGAAAGAGAGAGCGGTATTTTCATTGGCCAGTTTGAGGAAGAAAGGCCAGATGAATTTTATGAATCTCGTTGAGCAAAGAGTTACCATAATCAAACCTTGCTGCACTAAAAATTAAACAATAAGGGGCATATTTATGAGAGGAGTTTTGTTTCACTTGCATAACACAACTCCAAAATGCGATTTATGAAGCCACACAAGGCCACCTTGCGTCGCCCTGCATTGCTTCATAAATCTGGAGTAAAGCAACGCAGTGCGAATCGATGCATCTGCATTACTCTGCACCAGACGAGCGTTCCACGGGAGTAGCGTGGGTGTTCCCAAGCAACATCCATAGATTTTGGAGTATTCACAGATTTACCAAAAGTGGTAGACCTAGGAATGTGCCAAAATGCTACGCCTTCCCAGGTGAGGCGCAACAAGAAGAAATATTTTGATACTAGGCATTATCCACTATTTGTAATATGGAAGAGTGTCTAGTAATCAATTTGTTTTTAAATGTGTGATAGGAAAATGTTATTGTGTTGGAGGATAGTAAGGGTCCCAACTTCACTGAAGTTCTTTGGCCACAACATCTGCTATCCACGTCTGAAACCATGAAAAAGTGATCCAGAAATACTTAATGGATGACCATAGTATGGCAGATAATAATCCAAACTGCAAGTTACATCCGTTGTTGAAGAAACAATATTTTAGTCGACATTTCCTAAAATAAACTTCAAATGCTTCAGATAAGCCCATTTGGACTTTGTTCGGCCCAGAAAAAGTAAAAGGGCTTCCACACATATAGGCAAGGTAGTCAAAACATGTCCACATCTTTCATGTTTAAATTATGACCTGGCCTCTCAGAGGTAGTCTCACGCTTGGAGCAATCCTATTTGCCTCTCTTTTTATGTCGCCAAAAGAAACTTCTCTCCAATACCTGTGTTTGAAGTGCTGGTTGTAGTAGTTCTGGCTACTAGTACATACTGGATGATGTTTTAAGACTTTGAGTAAGCATAATGTGGAACAATGTTGCATACACATAAGCATGTAGCATTGCGGAGAGGGGAAGAATGGGTTTGGCCATGCATGCAGCTACTAGTCAGATCATATGTAGACATTGCCATTGATGTGCATCAGTGTTGTCCACCATGGTGTACATATAATATTGAGTGTACGCAGGAATGCCAGGAGATCAACTCACTTTATGCTAAGTTAATGCCACACAGCGAGTACTATACTGAGTTTACTTAGGCACAACAGGACCAAAGCTCACTATTTCTCGTGGGTGTTCAGTGAGTGTTTGTTATACGAGTAACCTTGATGTTTCTTTCTACAGCCTCCCACTCCATCCTATGTATTTGACTACAACAGATAGTTTTACTGCGCACATAAGCTGCCTGAGTGCAGCCTACTCTAAGAACCATGCCTGTCTACCTAAAACGGTTTACTGTATTTCTGTAAGTTGCCCTCATCTCATTTCATAGATCATCTCATTTCATAGATCACCTCATTTAGTAGATCACCACCTCTCCTTCTTTCAAACCATATAAAGAAGCTACTTACCTTCGTTAATGCTCTTTGCGGATACTCTGTCAAACCACCAAATTTCTCACCTTTAGGTTATCCCCAGACACCAGATTGTCTCCTGAAGATTTAAAGAGCACTGCTCCCGTGCTCCAGTAGGTGGCACAGTGCAGCTCATCATGGACTTCATTGTGCCCTAGAAGTAACAATGGAGCTAGATATAAGTACCACTACATCAGTAGCTTTTTGTCACACCTTAATACTCTGTTCCAAAGCTCGCTCCCAACATTTTCCTCATCAATTGTTATTTAATTATTTTTTACAAAATTTTGCAAAGTTGTGTCTCTGTGAACACTGAAAGAAGCCTCGGACGTTCAACTCTTGCTCAAAGTCGAGGTCCTGGTCTTCTGGAAAGTCGAAGCTGCAACACAAGAAGGCCAAGCAAGACTCGTCCCTGCTTTGCCACTCTCAGCCTGAGAAGACATGAAGATGTCTCGGCACCTTGCAGTATTGCTCCCTGTACCCCCATAGAGGAGCCGATTCCGCAGCTGATCCCAATATACCCAGAGTTTTCAGGTCCATCAGTAAGCTCAGAACAGTTACTGTTTAAATCTACCAGATCCAGTCTAGCGCCTCGGAATATTATATGGGTGAGGAATCTGATGTTAGCAGTATTAATCAGAAACCTGCAACCTAAAAATTCCATCTAATCTCTCTTCCATTCCATCAAGCATCTGCATTAATTCACAAAGCCCCAAACAAGATCACACCTAGCTGTGTGTCAATGCATGCATTTTTTAAGGACACAAAACTAATCCCATTAACCAGCAACAACCAATCACTGCTGGATTAACCACTAACCTCGGGAGGATCTTTCAGCGTAACTTGCTACTCAATGTTAAAGCGCTTCAACCCCTTGTAGTAAGGGATACATAAATACAATTACAGTACCACCGCGGACCAACAGGAGCCCAATTGATGTTAACCCAGGAGAAGTGCTAGGACAACCATTTGATGTGAGTCATGGGTGTAGCCAGACTATTAAAATACCCCTCTCCCCCTAAATTTGAATTAAAGTTCTTATCGCACCAAGCAAGTGAATCAGGTGTGTCCAACTCTCCCTAGAAAATCTCTCTTGTCTCTTCCATCCAATCAGCTAACCATTCATCCTTTCACCCTTCCATCCACAAATTCACCTTTACTGGTTGTCATCCATTCTTTCATCCATCATTCAAACTTTCCCCATTCCATCCATCGCCTCTGCCACCCATTGATCCATCCAACTACTGTTATCCGTCCATCTAATCATTCTTTCACCCACCTCTCTATTATGCTATTGTTTCACCTGTCCATCCAAATATTCATCCCTTTACTCTGCCATCCTATCACCTATGCATTCATCCACTCACTTTCACCTGCTTATGAACCCATCCATCCATCAATCCCTATACTCCGTCATACTTTCACCTGTCCGTCCGTCCGTCCGTCCCTCCCTGCCTCCCTCCCCAGACTTGGAACCAAAAGTAGCCCTAGCAATTTTCTCGGACCAGGCCCTTGGGGAGCACTGCCTGGGCCAGGGAGCTGGAAACACTTGCTGCTTTTCTTACTGGGGCAGATATTGCAGCACTGCTCCAAAAACAGCCCCACCCTTCCAGTCTCTTGGGGAAACACCTAATGCCCGGTATGGCTTGTCCAGCCCTGCATCTATCCAATTTTTATTCTTTCTTTCCCTTTCTATTTGTGCATCTTTTGTAGACTATTATAACGTTAATTATGAGCTTTTGTCTAGCCGGCTGCGGACAGAAGACTCCCATAATGAACACTACCCCTGCTGAAGCTGCTAAAACGGGGGGGGGGGGCACTAAGTAAATCAGGACCACTGGTGTAGTCATTGTGAAGAAATGCATTTTATTACTGTTACAAATGAGAGAGTGGATGAAAAAGGAGGCATTCTGGTCCCAACTCTAGACTCTACTTGGCCACAACACGCCAACAAAATAATGGAAGTCCCCATTAACGCAACCACACTTTACCTAGACTAGACACTGTATGAATTGTGGTTAGGAGAGTTACAAGGGGGTGAGAGCACCGCCCCAAGATGACAGCCATGAGGAAACAAGTTAGAGGGGGTGGGGGTGTGGGAATTATTACAGGAACAAAATACGACAAGCATTGACAAAGCCAATTTGTCTCGCCTATGTAAGAGTTATTGGCTTTGCCAATGTGTTTAAGTCCTGTTGTACACCATCATGGCTGCTGTTCCTGTTGTTCAACATGGCTAAACATTAGTAGCGTAGATAAGAGTGGAGTTAAGTGTTGTACGGCAGAGTGGAGTGTCGTGGAGTGGAACAAAGTGTTGCAGAGTGGGACAAGGTGCCGTAGAAAGGGACAAAGTGCAGTAGAGCAGAAAAAAGTGCTGTAGTGCGGGACAGAGTGCCATAGACTCAGTGTAGTAGGGTGGCACTGCCTGGCCTAGAGTGACGTGGCTTGGCGTAGGTTGGCGTGGCAGAGTGGAGTAGAATGTTGTGGAGTGGCATAGAGTGTTGTGTAGTGGCATAGGGTAGAGTAGAGTGGAGACAGTGCCAGAGTGGTGGGCACATAGTGGAGTGGCGAAGAGTGGAGTAAAGTAAAGTATCAGAGTGGCGTGCTGTGAGGTGAAGTTAAGTGGCATGTAGAGTCGTGAAGTAGAATAGAGTGGCCTAGAGTGAAGTGACCGAGTGGAATGTCATAGAATGGAGGGGCTTGGAGTGGAATGTCGTGGAGTAGAGTATGTATGGTAGCGCATTGCCATTAAAGACAACACATTTGTATGGATAATACCAAAAATCACACATACGATAATGTGTGGAAATTACATCACCAAGTGTACCGATTTGTTTCGATCATATTAAGCTATTTGTTTCCTCCTCATTTCTGAATTGCAAAAAAATGCTTTATTTGGGCTTTCAGAATTCTGCCATATTCTGAAATATTTGCAGTTAATTTACAGACATTTAAATGTTGTTGTGTGATAGAAAAAAAACTTTTCTTCCCCAGTACCCAACAAGATTGTCATATAAATCTTCTCACTTTGAAGTCAGAGAAAGTAAAGTAAACACCAAGCTCCTTTGGAAGACAGAGTCTGCAATTGACCTTTGTCTTTTAACGCACAGCAAATGTGACAAGATAAGTACAAAATTCAAAGGCCTGTTTACAGAAAGCTAGGATTTGAGGAAGAATACATGGAGCTATGATGGACAAGGTATGCTCCACAGGAGTAACAAGGACATGCTGGACAGCCTAAAACAAATAATGCCACTAAATAGAAAGACAGAGAATGTGAGTTACAAATCCCCTAGCAAATGGTAAGCAATGGTCAGAATACATTTCCAGGAAAGCTTTCAGAATAACTACAAGAAATATTTTTTCTATCAGAAAGCTGTGCTGTCTGGTAGGCTTCAACCTAAAAAACTGGAATTAGAAAACAAAAAGACATAGAGAAATAAAACATAACGAATGAGACCAGTAATTACAAGTTGGTTCGTGATTTGGTGAAAGAAAGGGACAAATTACAAAAAGGGAATAAGTAAAAAAAAAAAGTGTGTTTGTAGGGAAGGAACTGGAACATTAAAACAACCACAGACAAGGTCAATAGGTCTCATGTTTGTGATCTATTGGTGATGCTGTGCTGTAGATGGATTGGTAAATTAAAAATTTTAAAAACAAAGAAGTAGCGCAAAAGCACTTTCTTTTAGGTGGAGGTGTGGAGCAAAGGAGGAGTGGGTGGAGTATGCAACTGGAAGTGGGGCGAGAAGGGAAAACATAGCATAAATACAGAGCAGGGGAGAAGCACACAACTGAGAAATCAACAAAAGTGCACCAGGAAGATAGGGGGTTTGGCACGAGGGAGGATTGTAAAATGAGGGAGATAGCAACACTGAGTGCAGGGGTGGGTCAAAG
The DNA here is from genome assembly GCF_964204655.1 of Triturus cristatus. Lineage (NCBI taxonomy): Eukaryota > Metazoa > Chordata > Amphibia > Caudata > Salamandridae > Triturus > Triturus cristatus. Next base: position 429,990,714 of record NC_140580.1, read on the forward strand.
CACACTAGGGAGAGCGGTGATAAACTTTGTGCACTCTCATTGAGTGCTTAAGGAAAATGAAAAAGTCGTTTCCTATAAGTGAGCAGTGGAAGGAAAGAAGGCAGCCAATCAGAGAGATAGTAGAAACCTATGGTCCAGGGGAGGAACAAATACAAGCTGGGACAAGGAAAGATATTGAATAAGAAGCAAGCAAATGAGAACGACACAGTCAACCAATGGTAAAAAATGGGCACGCTGGTAACCACATATTAGGTTTGTTTTCAACTGGACAAGGCTTGACTTAAAAAAATAAAATATGTATATATATATATATATATATACGGTAACTAGATCTCTATGACTTTGTAATATGTTCCGTCTATGTCTATGATGCTTTATCACGTGTGCGTTTTGCACTGGCCCTTTAAAAAGAAAAAAATGACTCCAAAACGTGTCATATGACCAAGGCCTCGTTGAAGGCTGAAACGCGTAATTGCGGAGGTGCGGGCATTTCTGGAATAAACCTGCTTTGCACTTACTCTGGGTCTGCTTTTTAGGTCTCGGCTAGCGAAGGCTGCGCTTGCGCAGTCTCGCTCGCGAGATTTAATGACTTGGAGAAGAGAGGCTTGAACCCGCCCCTCTTCTCTCCTCTTCTCCATTGGCTGGCCTCTTAAATGCTGGTCAGCCATTGGAGAAGAGGCTTGTCTCTCCAAACAAGCCCCGTCGTTTTGCGATTCGGGGGCGTGTTTTTTGTCGATTTTTCTCTGGGCGTGTTGTTCGAGAAAAACACGCCCCCGAATCCGAAAACGCCGATGCCTTTCTCCGAGGCATTTCTGCTTTCACCTCGGAGAAAGGCAGTGGTGTGCTTGTTTTCTTCTGGGAGTAAGCCTCTCTGTATTCAGATGCTGCCTGTGTGCCTGTTTTCTGCCTCGCCATGTGCTGGAATCCAGAGTTCGTCCCTCGGGGTTGCGTCCACATCCTTCCCCGTGCCTGAATGGGTGACGTAACCGGCGCTCATGTAAGGCGCTACTAATCTCCCCGTGCCGAAATGTGTAAGGTAAATACGGTGCTATGTAAAGCGCTCCAATACCTTCCGGGCGAGTTCACGCTATATCATTACTTTGTCCGTCGGCTACACTGCCGACTTTTGTGCTGGAAGCCAGAATTCGTCCCTCGGGGTCGCGTCCACATCCTTCCCCGAATGTGTAACGTAACCGGCACTCATGTAAGGCGCTCCAAATCTCCCCATGCCTAAATGTGTAATGTAAATACGGGGCCATGTAAAGCGCTCCAATACCTTCCGGGCGAGTTCACGCTATATCATTACTTTGCCCGTCGGCTAGACTGCCGACTTTTGTGCTGGAAGCCAGAGTTCGTCCCTCGGGGTCGCGTCCACATCCTTCCCCGTGCTTGAATGTGTAACGTAGCCGGCACTCATGCGGGGCGCTCCAAATCTCCCCGTGCCTGAATGTGTAATGTAAATACGGGGTTATGTAAAGCGCTCCAATAACTTCCGGGTGAGTTCGCGCCATATAAATATATAACTCTGCCAGCTGGTGCTTTCGTTCTACTGCTGCCTACATCGGGAGAATGAAGGGGGTTAAGAGTGCTGGTTAAGTGTTGTGTTGAGGGTCGCGTCCACATCCTTCCCCGAATGTGTAACGTAACCGGCACTCATGTAAGGCGCTCCAAATCTCCCCGTGCCTGAATGTGTAATGTAAATACGGGGCCATGTAAAGTGCTCCAATACCTTCCGGGCGAGTTCACGCTATATCATTACTTTGTCCGTCGGCTAGATTGCCGACTTTTGTGCTGGAAGCCAGAGTTCGTCCCTCGGGGTCGCGTCCACATCCTTCCCCGTGCTTGATTGTGTAACGTAGCCGGCACTCATGCGGGGCGCTCCAAATCTCCCCGTGCCTGAATGTGTAATGTAAATACGGGGTTATGTAAAGCGCTCCAATAACTTCCGGGCGAGTTCGCGCCATATAAATATATAACTCTGCCAGCTGGTGCTTTCGTTCTACTGCTGCCTACATCGGGAGAATAAAGGGGGTTAAGAGTAAGAGTGCTGGTTAAGTGTTGTGTTGAAGATTTGTGGTGGGGGTTATGAGCAATGCCAATAGCTCTAACTTTAACAATGCCGAGACCAGTGCATTGTAAATGCTTGTTCGTCTTTTGGATGGTTGGCGTGGCGAGAATCTTTGTGGATCTAATACCGAGCCAGCTTCCTCGGTAGCAGCAGACCCCTCCCTTGTTTAGGGCCGACGGCAAGAGGCATCTTTCCCCGTGGCTATCGGGAATTTACACAATTCTCCCCAAAGGAGCAGCCGTCGCAGCCCCCGGACAGCGGAAAAGTCCAACCCCCAGCAGGGTGAAGCGCAGCACGGGTCGGAAGACACAAGCAATGTGACACATTGCACGGAGGTAAGGGCCTGCCTACAGACCAGTGAGGGAGTGTGCAGTTGGGACGGGTGCGGGCATTGTCTTTAGCACCTTCCCTGGGTTAAGAAAACAGCCCATTACTGAAACACCATGTCCGCTGACGCGATTCGGAGCCGAGAGGCGGCAGCTGATGATTTGTTTAATGATTCCCTCAATGGGGTGACAATAACTCAAGCACAGGCAAGTGGCACACATCCAGCAACTAACAACATTAGAGAACTATAGAAGAGACTAGAAAAGTGTATGAGATTGGAACAGGCTAAATGGTGGGAGAGCAAATCCCTGACCAGATACCTTGAAGTAGGAAGAATCCCGAGAGGATTAAGAATTATGCTTGCTCCTAGTTATGAGAACCCTGATCCCCGGGTGTTGGCCGAATGGGAAGACTGCAATCTTGAATCATCACGCAGGCGTGTTGTCATTTTGGTTAAATATGCGGACAGTGACATGGCAGCATTACAGCTACAAATTGAGGAACTCAATGAGGAGATTGGTAAACTGGAAAACACGGCTGTGAGCCAGAAGTACCGTGAGGACATGATTAATCGCCTCCAAAGGGACGAGGATGTTATTAAAAGACGCAAAGCCTATACATTTCAAAGGGACAAGGTGGATTACGAGAAGGGGCGTGTGTTCACCTTTGCAAAGAAATATGATGCAGCAAAAGCAGTAAATCCATCTGGGGCTGCCCAGTGCAAGAGGCAGTCTACAGGCATCCACGTCTGCCTCTGACTTGAGTTCAGCCATCGATAGTGGTTCTGATAATGATCAGGCCTTAAATACCCGTGGATTGGGGTTTATAAAGCCATCATTGGGTCACGAGCTGGATTACCTTCAGATGGACAGGATACAAAACCTATGTCCACGAGGACAAAATACAAGTGTCAACAAAGAAAAAAACGACAGAACCAAAAACGACAGGCAAGACGCCAATGTAAAAAACAGAACCAAGCAAAGCAACAAAAAACCCGCAAATCGGAGATGGAACAGATGGTAACAAACACCATGGATGAGCACACAGTTATCAACTTGACCATGACCGCATTGAGTGAAGAGGAAAGAAATACGTTGGCCTTGGGTCTTTCCTACAGCCCTGTTAGAGACTTAGATTACGCACAAACGCGAATTGATTTATACAAATTTGTGCGCAAAATGAAATTACTCAAATACCATCCAATCCAAGGAGTACACAATCATGATATTGCAACAACAATGCCTGTAGAAACAAGTGCTAGCCCAACACCGACAGCTGGTGATTTGAATCTTTTGAGGGATATGCAGCAATTGTTTGATGAACAGAATATAACTACAAGCGAGACCGGTCCACAGTCCTCACAGGTAGGGGCAACAATTCAAACCAATTTTAGACCGAAATCAACCTTTAGTCCGATAACACGCGAGACAATGTGGACATTTTTCATGAAAAAGTCACTTACGAACTGAAAAAACTTTATTGCTCCACTATGAGGTCCCCTAAGAAACACACTAAGCAAGACCACATCTATTCCCAATTGATCAAGAAATTACAGGGTGACAACAACATTATCATCCGACAGTCAGACAAGGGTGGTAATGTGGTCACAAGACTTGTATATGGAGGAGGCACTAATACAAATAAACGATAGGAACTGCTATAAAAGAAGTACCATACTAGCAGTAAAATGTGCATGGAGCGATTTTAATGGTAAACTTCTGGTGTGGAAATCTACAGGTCTGTTAAGCACGGAAGAGTTCAAATTCTTGAAAGTAGACCATTCCATTAAACCAGCCATCTATTGTATCCCCCAAATTCATAAAGCTGTGCAGAAACCCCCGGGGAGGCCCATTATATCGGCCCAGGGGAGTCAGATGGAAAATGCATCAAAATATGTAGACTTCTTCCTTGAAGAACACGTGAGGAAGCTCCCATCGTACATTCAGAGCACTGGGGACTTCCTGCGCAAAACACAAAATGTAAAATGGGAAGATGACGGTGTACTAACCTCATTAGATGTGACATCATTGTACACAAGTATACATAACTGTGATGGCATTAAGGCAATTGAATTCTATTTAAACACCAGACCTATGCAGTTTTATGCACACAACAAAATGTTATTAGCTATGATTTCCACATGCTTAGAAAATAATTTTGTTTCTTTTTCTCAATCAAATCTTCCAGCAAGTCAGGGGGGTTGCCATGGGGGCCTGCTTTTCTCCCAGTTATGCCTGCCTGCATACGAGCTTGTGGGAGGAATGGGTCCTCATGGCAACACATAGTGAGATCCTTTCTAGACATGTACTTTGCTGGTATAGCTATATTGATGATTTATTCTTGGTTTGGAAAGGCAGTGAAATTGATGCACAACATTTTGTATCAGAACTCAATAACAACAATCTGAACTTGCAGTTTACAGCCCAGATGAGCAAGGAAAGCATAGTTTTAGATGTGGAGATATACGTGGCAAATAACAAGCTAGAAACAAGTCTTCACAGAAAACCACCTGCTGGCAACACGGTGCTGCATGCTTCCAGTCATCATCCCTCCCACCTGATCAACAGCATTCCTTAGAGGGAAATGCTGCGGATCATGAGGCTATGCAGCACAGATCATGATTGCAGTCAGGCTCAGAGGGCGAGTAAGGAGAGATTCCTAGCCAGAGGATATTCTAAGGCGGTGGTTATGACAGCCATAAAAAAGGCCAACAAGCTACAACGTTCCGAAGTGTTAACACCAAACGTCACTAGGGACGATATCACCTCTAAATCCATTGATCAGCCCACCCGGTTTGGTGCTAACCTTCAACCGCCAACATAAAACCTTAATCGTGAACAAAAACTGGCCCTTGATACTTAATGATCCAATATTAGGTAGTCGTTTGACAACAACTCCCAGCATTACCTATAGAAAGGCTCGCTCCATGAGCAACGCCTTGGTAAGGAGAAGTCCAGAGGTCACTTTTACCAAAAATTGTCTGAGTAATAGAACAGGCTTTTACAAGTGTGCTACTTGAAGAGCCTGTAAATATGACTGTAATACTAAGTCATATACCAGCCCATTCAAACCTAAGCCAGTTGCCATAACAAAATCCCTCAACTGCAAAACTGAATTTGCGGTGTATGTGCTGGAGTGTCCGTGTGGCCTGCGCTATGTGGGTAGCACTAAGTTGCAGGTCCGCAAATGAATACTCCAGCACATGAGAGCCATTACCAATAATGATGCCGCTTATCCAGTGGCAAGGCATTTTAAAGAACATCACAGCAGTGATCTACAGTATTTAAAATATTTTGCAGTTGATACTGTCTTGCCTCTTAGAAGGGGCGGTAATCGTGAATACCTCCTAAGGAAGCTGGAAACGAAATTTATTTTGGAGTTGAACTGTAAGACACCTCAGGGTCTCAACACTAGTGAGGATTTTTTCATGTGCCTATGAAAGCTCTGTTTTACACATTTGATCTCTTATAGCTGATATCAGTACCGCCTCATAGTAGGTTTTAAAAGAAATTCATTTATTGTTTATTTTACACACTTTTACACTTTAAATCACGGCTGTGATTTAAACAGGGTGTTAGCACTTTTACATTATAGCACTAGCACTTTTTACTAGAGGGACATTCATGGCAGTGGCGTCACTAGGGTTGGTGTCACCCGGTGCGGGTAACTCATGGTGTCACCCCCTCACGACTTACCGCATGGACCTCCTCCGCCCGAGTCCGCCAGTGGACACAGTTGGCAAATAACGGGACCATACAGAATCCTTAGTAACGTTTGTAAATGTAGGTCCTATATTTACAAAATGTGCCTGTTAACAACAGTGTGATAATGATTCATTAATCAGGTTGTACAGTGGGCTACCTGTTAGTCAACAGTTTATTGGAATTTATAATATCATAGGTATGGTACTTTTTACTGGTGTGGTGTTCCCACTATCCAGCAACACGATATATCAGTGGTCGAAGTGGGGGAATAAAAGTAGGGGAACTGTGGGCAGAGAATCAGAGGGCGGGAATAACCCAAGGATTGGATCAGTGGGCAGAGCCAGAGGCGTGGCCAGAATGCGCAAACATCCCAATTTTTTGTATTTGTTTGGTTTCACTGCCCAGTTTTATTAACCAATGGATACACATGATTATTTAAGGTTATAATGAGTTATTGACAGTAAAATGTGTTCACAAAGTGGGATATGCTTCTAATCACAGAATGTCCCCAAATACGATAAAATGTGGAAGCACAAGCCATTTGTCTCTGAGCCATGGAGTTTCTGTCATCAGCACTTCTCCCTTTTCCAAAACAGCAGTTCAAACATGAATGGCTAAAAATCCTAGTTTGCAAATGTTTTCTAAATAATAATGGCTCTGCCATATTTGCTCGAATAAGTAAGAAAGTATGCTGTTCCTAAAGAGAATTACTGGTGAAAAAAGAGATAAATGAGTCCCTGAGGTCAGGAGGAAAATCCTCCTTTAGGAAAAAGACCCTCACACACCCGGCAGACTAGCTGTCATATGTCGTCAGCATGTGGCCCAGATGTAAAGTGTCATCATCGGGTCTGCTCCGAATCGGGGAGGCGCTGCAATCCCCGATCGGCGACCCCAATGGCGCCTTTTAATGGAGATCTTTATTCCATAGTTGCCGGTGGGTGAATGCAGGTGAGGGCCTTCAAGTGAGAAGTGTGTGGTGAGGGGAGTGTATTAAAAATAAGTAGTGGGGAACCTGAATAGTGTTTATTAAATGACTGGGGTCCCACTCTTACAATAAAAACAATAGAGTGCGTAATATTACAGTTAGATTGACTGTATTACGCTGTGGTCATAGATGGTCAACATGTTTCTTGCTTAAGTAAAGTAACCGCAATTCTTCAGGACCAGGTGATTCACACACTCATTGGTAGTGGTAGTGGCTTAATTTTGACACTTACCACACATACAGCACCCTAATAAGTGGTGACTAGTGCAGGTTAGGAAAAATGCCTGAAAGAGAAAAATATATACAGGGACACAAACATACATGTAAATAACAATCACATTGCGACAAGCATTATAGATCTTATCTCTTAACAACTACGATAATCAGTTGTCATGCAAATTCAATACTGCCAAGTGTTCAGCTATAAGGTGGTACTAGTGGTGAACACCCTATAGAAGTGGACTAAAAACGGGAGAATTTTAAAATTTTTTATTTTTGACCACTTCCCACTGTGACTGGTGCTAGGGCAGAAAATTAAGAACGCCGGATGCACGAGGTGTTTGGTGGCATCGGGGCAGAGATAACAGTTTATTTTAGTTCAACCACTCACCCTTCACTGCAGGGCTGTAAAATCCAACGAGCTGGCGCTGGAGGCAGACACCGGATAGTACAGTGTCCTAATGATACACAGAGCGTCGACCAGCGGGCAGAAGGTGCAGCCGCAAGAAAATGGAATAGAGAGCTGATCATTTAGTAGCATGATCATTTAATAAGGAAATCCGCATAAGATGAGGACCCAGATGCCACGAGGGGATACTTACAGAAGTCCGTAGTACAGGACGCCTATCCACCTACCCTTGATCCACGCCGACTCGGGGGACGAATCTCAGAACTCCCGAAGGGATTATCTAGCGAAGGCCAGCCAATCCGAGCCGTGCACTAATTGCTACGTCAGAGAGGTACTGGCGGAGAGACTAGTGCGCGATGTTTACATCCGGTAGAGGGAAAGAGAGGGATATGGGCGTGTAGCAGGACGCGCCGTGTAAACCACAGGAAATGATGACGCGGGGTCACGTGTGACAACAATGTTACGTGAGGAGCCCTTATTGGTTGTTAGAGCTGTGGTTGCTGTGGTAACCAATTGAAATCGTGTCAGTCTAGAATGTTTGGACTTGACGTAATTCCACAGATCGAGCCGCGAATAGGTATCTATATATGTGACAAATGCGTGTTGTTGGCACATGATGTAATGTCATCATTGTGTTGCCAACTCGCATATTTTACGTGGCCAGTTCGAATGTTAGGGAAACTGGCATGCATATATCAGAGGATATCTATAGGTATCTAATGTGAAGTGATCATATTGTTGACAACTTGCATGTTAGGGAAATAAAGTGTATCAGAGGATGCCTGTAGGTACATATATTAATATGCTCTGGTGTCTAAGCGTCACATGCTTAAACGAGGGGGGGCCCACACAGGTACAGAACGTCTATTGGAGACAGCTAGTTCTGTCACGTCAGATGTTTGTAAGGCTGCTCCACGGGATGTCCTCGTTCAATCCATCGGTATTGGAAGACAGTCTCATCACCCACCTCTGCTCCAGGGTGAACAGTTTGGTTTTGGTGACATTTTTAGGGGACTGGAGAACTACCCACTTGAAAGAGTCAGGGGAGTGGTTATTTTCACAAAAGTGCTTGGTCATCCTAGTGTTCATTTTTTTGCATCGGAAATTACTCCGATGCTCAATGATTCTCGTCTTCACTGATCTAGTCGTCATCCCTATGTAAGGTAAGTTACACGGGCAGGTTATCAGATAAACGCAATAGGCAGTATTACAGTTAGTGTGCGTTCTGCATTCCCACGTGATCCCATTAGGAAAGACAATGTCTTTGGTTATTTTAGTTTGAGGACACACCACACAGTTACCGCAAGGGTAGTGGCCCCTGACGGGAGGAAGGTTCCATAAAGTCGATTGATTGGTGTTCACTGGTGGTTTGGGTTTGGGTCTGGTATGTATTAATCTCTCCTTCAAATTGGTGGTGCGTTTGAAGGCAAAACGGGGGTTCGGTATTGTAAGTTCCCCAGTGTGGAGGATACCCCAATGTTTGTTAATGATTTTCTTGAGTTGTGAAGAGTTAGGGGTGTAGGTGATCACACAGGTGAGGCAGTCGTCAGTTTTTTTCTCTCTTGGTTCAAGTAACCCTTCCCTGTTATTGTTGCGGGCACGTTTGTAGGATCTCTGGATGTCCCGGTTCTGGTACCCCCTCTGGAGAAGATTGGTCATGAGGGTTTGTGACTCCTTTTTGAAGTCAGTAACAGCGCTACAATTCCTCCTAATACGGAGGAATTGACCAAAGGGTAAATTTTGTTTGAGCGCCCCAGGGTGGTAGCTGTTGTAATGTAGCAGACTATTTCTGTCAGTCGGTTTACGATGTAGTGTGGTGCTCATTTGATGATCGTCTAATATGATCAGGAGGTCCAGAAAGGGAAGCTGGTGGTCAGAGATGGTACTCGTGAATTTTAAATATGGATTTAAAGTATTTATCCATTGGCAAAATTCATTGCAGTGTGCTTGATCACCCTTCCAAAGGATCAAAATATCGTCAATGAACCTCTTCCACAAAAGGATATTAGCTCTGTAAGGGTTCGATTCATTATGGATGGCTCGTTCCTCAAATGCTGCCATGTAGAGGCAGGCCACACTAGGGGCAAAGGTACTCCCCATCGACGTGCCCTGTGTCTGATGGAATAATTGGCCTTCAAACTCAAAAAAGTTCTCTGTAAGAGCTAGAGTGGCACATTCAATAATGAAAGGGCGGGGGGTAGGTGATACCCATTCCAGACTACTCAGTGCATCCTCTATAACATCAAGGGTAGCCCTCTGGGGGATATTCGTATAGAGGGCCTCAACATCGAGGGTGATGAGGAAGTCAACCTCTCCCTGATGTTGGGTGTCCTCTAGAAGCCTGAGTACATCGGTGGTGTCTCTTAAGAATGAAGGGGTGCTTTGGACTAGAGGTTTGAGAAAGTAGTCTGCAAACTGGGAGAGGGGTTCCAACAGGGAACCAATCCCCGAAACAATCGGTCTCCCTGGGGTCGGATTAGTGCCCTTATGTATTTTGGGGAGACAATAGAAGTAAGGAGTTCTTGGTTCGCCAATGACTAGAAAGTTAGCCTCTTTTTTTGTAATCCAGCCCTGAGTTTCGGCATGGAAGACCATGCTCGCGATCAGGGTCTTGAGCCTGTTGGTGGGGTCCTCCTGGATGGGAGTATAGTATTTCCTATCCCGTAACTGGCGTTCACACTCAGTGCGGTAATCACAGGTTGACATGATAACCGTTGCGCCACCCTTATCTGCTTGTTTTATGGTGATAAGGGGGTCATCATTAAGTGAGCGTAGTGCTGCTTCTTCCTCGTTGGTGATATTGTGGAAGGTCGCAGTAGGTTTAGCTTGCTTCCAATCTTTAAGAACGGCCTGTTCATAAGTTAGCACCTCGTTAGGGACCATCCCGCTGTGTGGTGTAAAGGTAGAAGGTTTATGGAGGCCAGAGTCTTCACATTGACCCTCCGGTCCATCCTGAAAGTAAGCTCTAAGGCGTACTTTGCGAAAACAGGCCTGAATTTCACACATTTCTTTAAAGTGATCGACCTTCGGAGTAGGTACGAAGCCCAGACCCTTCTCAAGTACACACCTTTCTGTGTCATCTAGAGTGCGGGATGAGAGGTTAACAACTAGCGTCTCTTGTTCTGGGCTTGGCTCCTGGTCTCCATGGATGTTGAGGGTTGATCCTGCCAGTGCACTTTCTTGTCGTCTCCTCTTCTCCGCCCTCTTCCTCTGCCCCAGCCTCTGCCTAAAAAAGGGGGGCCTTGTTGGTAGAAGGGAGGGGGCGGAGGGGGACCCGGTTGGAAGTTGGGAAAGTGCCAGAATGGTGGGGTTGGCTGGTATTGTCCCTGGAACGGGATCATAGGATAGTGGGAGTAGTTCTGTTGTCTCTGTCTATTCCGATTGTTGGAGAAGCTGCCCCCACTGGAATCGCTACTCGTATTGGAGTTGCGTCTGGAACCACTAGACTCCTCTTCAGAAGAGTAGCTGTTAAGCGTTGATGTATAATCCGCCTTAAGGTAGGGATAAACCTTTTCCTTATCAAACTTTTTTATATCTTTTTGTAGTTTGGTAATCTTCTGTTTCATTAAAAACTCTTTGTTCTCCGCTATTTCATTGTTGATTTCAGACAATTTAGTTTTGAAAATTGCTGTGGTTAAGGTGACTTTCACAGCCCCCTCCGCATTCTGAATTCTGATCAGAAGAGCATCAGCTAGTCTCTTGGACGTATTAATTATTAGAATCAACCAGTCCCTGGTGCATTTCCATGACACCAGGGACCATTCCTTTTTGAAAATCATATCGTCGAGAAAGAGGCGAGGAAATTTTTTTACAATTAACCCATTCGGGGCGATATTGGCCCTCAGGTATTCTGTCATCATCGCTCCATGCAATGTGATTTTAAGCCATTCCCGTTTCAATGTGGTAAGGGTCATGAGGTCGTCTGATTGGGCTCCAGAGGTGGAACTGTTATCAGGCCCCAGAAGAGACGGAGTTCGTAGAATTTCTGCAGCTATGTCATCGCCAAAACTCAAACCTTGGCAATCATCCATGGTTGAGTATAAGGTTAGTCTAAGATAGAGGGGCAGCCAATGTACCCAAAATCAGGGGAAGGTAATGTATAACACAACAGAAAATATATATATATATAAGGCCAACAGATAATCTAATGCCTTATGTAGTGTAAATGGACCAAGGCTTCAAAATAATGAATGTCTCTGGTATCCTATGTGGTTCCTACGGGATGACCCCGTGCAAAACATGGTACTTGAAAAGAGGAGGAACAGGGGCTGTTTATGACAGGTCCAGCATACATAGCCCAGATGTACTCGAATAAGTAAGAAAGTATGCTGTTCCTAAAGAGAATTACTGGTGAAAAAAGAGATAAATGAGTCCCTGAGGTCAGGAGGAAAATCCTCCTTTAGGAAAAAGACCCTCACACACCCGGCAGACTAGCTGTCATATGTCGTCAGCATGTGGCCCAGATGTAAAGTGTCATCATCGGGTCTGCTCCGAATCGGGGCGGCGCTGCAATCCCCGATCGGCGACCCCAATGGCGCCTTTTAATGGAGATCTTTATTCCATAGTTGCCGGTGGGTGAATGCAGGTGAGGGCCTTCAAGTGAGAAGTGTGTGGTGAGGGGAGTGTATTAAAAATAAGTAGTGGGGAACCTGAATAGTGTTTATTAAATGACTGGGGTCCCACTCTTACAATAAAAACAATAGAGTGCGTAATATTACAGTTAGATTGACTGTATTACGCTGTGGTCATAGATGGTCAACATGTTTCTTGCTTAAGTAAAGTAACCGCAATTCTTCAGGACCAGGTGATTCACACACTCATTGGTAGTGGTAGTGGCTTAATTTTGACACTTACCACACATACAGCACCCTAATAAGTGGTGACTAGTGCAGGTTAGGAAAAATGCCTGAAAGAGAAAAATATATACAGGGACACAAACATACATGTAAATAACAATCACATTGCGACAAGCATTATAGATCTTATCTCTTAACAACTACGATAATCAGTTGTCATGCAAATTCAATACTGCCAAGTGTTCAGCTATAAGGTGGTACTAGTGGTGAACACCCTATAGAAGTGGACTAAAAACGGGAGAATTTTAAAAAAATGTATTTTTGACCACTTCCCACTGTGACTGGTGCTAGGGCAGAAAATTAAGAACGCCGGATGCACGAGGTGTTTGGTGGCATCGGGGCAGAGATAACAGTTTATTTTAGTTCAACCACTCACCCTTCACTGCAGGGCTGTAAAATCCAACGAGCTGGCGCTGGAGGCAGACACCGGATAGTACAGTGTCCTAATGATACACAGAGCGTCGACCAGCGGGCAGAAGGTGCAGCCGCAAGAAAATGGAATAGAGAGCTGATCATTTAGTAGCATGATCATTTAATAAGGAAATCCGCATAAGATGAGGACCCAGATGCCACGAGGGGATACTTACAGAAGTCCGTAGTACAGGACGCCTATCCACCTACCCTTGATCCACGCCGACTCGGGGGACGAATCTCAGAACTCCCGAAGGGATTATCTAGCGAAGGCCAGCCAATCCGAGCCGTGCACTAATTGCTACGTCAGAGAGGTGCTGGCGGAGAGACTAGTGCGCGATGTTTACATCCGGTAGAGGGAAAGAGAGGGATATGGGCGTGTAGCAGGACGCGCCGTGTAAACCACAGGAAATGATGACGCGGGGTCACGTGTGACAACAATGTTACGTGAGGAGCCCTTATTGGTTGTTAGAGCTGTGGTTGCTGTGGTAACCAATTGAAATCGTGTCAGTCTAGAATGTTTGGACTTGACGTAATTCCACAGATCGAGCCGCGAATAGGTATCTATATATGTGACAAATGCGTGTTGTTGGCACATGATGTAATGTCATCATTGTGTTGCCAACTCGCATATTTTACGTGGCCAGTTCGAATGTTAGGGAAACTGGCATGCATATATCAGAGGATATCTATAGGTATCTAATGTGAAGTGATCATATTGTTGACAACTTGCATGTTAGGGAAATAAAGTGTATCAGAGGATGCCTGTAGGTACATATATTAATATGCTCTGGTGTCTAAGCGTCACATGCTTAAACGAGGGGGGGCCCACACAGGTACAGAACGTCTATTGGAGACAGCTAGTTCTGTCACGTCAGATGTTTGTAAGGCTGCTCCACGGGATGTCCTCGTTCAATCCATCGGTATTGGAAGACAGTCTCATCACCCACCTCTGCTCCAGGGTGAACAGTTTGGTTTTGGTGACATTTTTAGGGGACTGGAGAACTACCCACTTGAAAGAGTCAGGGGAGTGGTTATTTTCACAAAAGTGCTTGGTCATCCTAGTGTTCATTTTTTTGCATCGGAAATTACTCCGATGCTCAATGATTCTCGTCTTCACTGATCTAGTCGTCATCCCTATGTAAGGTAAGTTACACGGGCAGGTTATCAGATAAACGCAATAGGCAGTATTACAGTTAGTGTGCGTTCTGCATTCCCACGTGATCCCATTAGGAAAGACAATGTCTTTGGTTATTTTAGTTTGAGGACACACCACACAGTTACCGCAAGGGTAGTGGCCCCTGACGGGAGGAAGGTTCCATAAAGTCGATTGATTGGTGTTCACTGGTGGTTTGGGTTTGGGTCTGGTATGTATTAATCTCTCCTTCAAATTGGTGGTGCGTTTGAAGGCAAAACGGGGGTTCGGTATTGTAAGTTCCCCAGTGTGGAGGATACCCCAATGTTTGTTAATGATTTTCTTGAGTTGTGAAGAGTTAGGGGTGTAGGTGATCACACAGGTGAGGCAGTCGTCAGTTTTTTTCTCTCTTGGTTCAAGTAACCCTTCCCTGTTATTGTTGCGGGCACGTTTGTAGGATCTCTGGATGTCCCGGTTCTGGTACCCCCTCTGGAGAAGATTGGTCATGAGGGTTTGTGACTCCTTTTTGAAGTCAGTAACAGCGCTACAATTCCTCCTAATACGGAGGAATTGACCAAAGGGTAAATTTTGTTTGAGCGCCCCAGGGTGGTAGCTGTTGTAATGTAGCAGACTATTTCTGTCAGTCGGTTTACGATGTAGTGTGGTGCTCATTTGATGATCGTCTAATATGATCAGGAGGTCCAGAAAGGGAAGCTGGTGGTCAGAGATGGTACTCGTGAATTTTAAATATGGATTTAAAGTATTTATCCATTGGCAAAATTCATTGCAGTGTGCTTGATCACCCTTCCAAAGGATCAAAATATCGTCAATGAACCTCTTCCACAAAAGGATATTAGCTCTGTAAGGGTTCGATTCATTATGGATGGCTCGTTCCTCAAATGCTGCCATGTAGAGGCAGGCCACACTAGGGGCAAAGGTACTCCCCATCGACGTGCCCTGTGTCTGATGGAATAATTGGCCTTCAAACTCAAAAAAGTTCTCTGTAAGAGCTAGAGTGGCACATTCAATAATGAAAGGGCGGGGGGTAGGTGATACCCATTCCAGACTACTCAGTGCATCCTCTATAACATCAAGGGTAGCCCTCTGGGGGATATTCGTATAGAGGGCCTCAACATCGAGGGTGATGAGGAAGTCAACCTCTCCCTGATGTTGGGTGTCCTCTAGAAGCCTGAGTACATCGGTGGTGTCTCTTAAGAATGAAGGGGTGCTTTGGACTAGAGGTTTGAGAAAGTAGTCTGCAAACTGGGAGAGGGGTTCCAACAGGGAACCAATCCCCGAAACAATCGGTCTCCCTGGGGTCGGATTAGTGCCCTTATGTATTTTGGGGAGACAATAGAAGTAAGGAGTTCTTGGTTCGCCAATGACTAGAAAGTTAGCCTCTTTTTTTGTAATCCAGCCCTGAGTTTCGGCATGGAAGACCATGCTCGCGATCAGGGTCTTGAGCCTGTTGGTGGGGTCCTCCTGGATGGGAGTATAGTATTTCCTATCCCGTAACTGGCGTTCACACGACCAATCTTCTCCAGAGGGGGTACCAGAACCGGGACATCCAGAGATCCTACAAACGTGCCCGCAACAATAACAGGGAAGGGTTACTTGAACCAAGAGAGAAAAAAACTGACGACTGCCTCACCTGTGTGATCACCTACACCCCTAACTCTTCACAACTCAAGAAAATCATTAACAAACATTGGGGTATCCTCCACACTGGGGAACTTACAATACCGAACCCCCGTTTTGCCTTCAAACGCACCACCAATTTGAAGGAGAGATTAATACATACCAGACCCAAACCCAAACCACCAGTGAACACCAATCAATCGACTTTATGGAACCTTCCTCCCGTCAGGGGCCACTACCCTTGCGGTAACTGTGTGGTGTGTCCTCAAACTAAAATAACCAAAGACATTGTCTTTCCTAATGGGATCACGTGGGAATGCAGAACGCACACTAACTGTAATACTGCCTATTGCGTTTATCTGATAACCTGCCCGTGTAACTTACCTTACATAGGGATGACGACTAGATCAGTGAAGACGAGAATCATTGAGCATCGGAGTAATTTCCGATGCAAAAAAATGAACACTAGGATGACCAAGCACTTTTGTGAAAATAACCACTCCCCTGACTCTTTCAAGTGGGTAGTTCTCCAGTCCCCTAAAAATATCACCAAAACCAAACTGTTCACCCTGGAGCAGAGGTGGGTGATGAGACTGTCTTCCAATACCGATGGATTGAACGAGGACATCCCGTGGAGCAGCCTTACAAACATCTGACGTGACAGAACTAGCTGTCTCCAATAGACGTTCTGTACCTGTGTGGGCCCCCCCTCGTTTAAGCATGTGACGCTTAGACACCAGAGCATATTAATATATGTACCTACAGGCATCCTCTGATACACTTTATTTCCCTAACATGCAAGTTGTCAACAATATGATCACTTCACATTAGATACCTATAGATATCCTCTGATATATGCATGCCAGTTTCCCTAACATTCGAACTGGCCACGTAAAATATGCGAGTTGGCAACACAATGATGACATTACATCATGTGCCAACAACACGCATTTGTCACATATATAGATACCTATTCGCGGCTCGATCTGTGGAATTACGTCAAGTCCAAACATTCTAGACTGACACGATTTCAATTGGTTACCACAGCAACCACAGCTCTAACAACCAATAAGGGCTCCTCACGTAACATTGTTGTCACACGTGACCCCGCGTCATCATTTCCTGTGGTTTACACGGCGCGTCCTGCTACACGCCCATATCCCTCTCTTTCCCTCTACCGGATGTAAACATCGCGCACTAGTCTCTCCGCCAGCACCTCTCTGACGTAGCAATTAGTGCACGGCTCGGATTGGCTGGCCTTCGCTAGATAATCCCTTCGGGAGTTCTGAGATTCGTCCCCCGAGTCGGCGTGGATCAAGGGTAGGTGGATAGGCGTCCTGTACTACGGACTTCTGTAAGTATCCCCTCGTGGCATCTGGGTCCTCATCTTATGCGGATTTCCTTATTAAATGATCATGCTACTAAATGATCAGCTCTCTATTCCATTTTCTTGCGGCTGCACCTTCTGCCCGCTGGTCGACGCTCTGTGTATCATTAGGACACTGTACTATCCGGTGTCTGCCTCCAGCGCCAGCTCGTTGGATTTTACAGCCCTGCAGTGAAGGGTGAGTGGTTGAACTAAAATAAACTGTTATCTCTGCCCCGATGCCACCAAACACCTCGTGCATCCGGCGTTCTTAATTTTCTGCCCTAGCACCAGTCACAGTGGGAAGTGGTCAAAAATACATTTTTTTAAAATTCTCCCGTTTTTAGTCCACTTCTATAGGGTGTTCACCACTAGTACCACCTTATAGCTGAACACTTGGCAGTATTGAATTTGCATGACAACTGATTATCGTAGTTGTTAAGAGATAAGATCTATAATGCTTGTCGCAATGTGATTGTTATTTACATGTATGTTTGTGTCCCTGTATATATTTTTCTCTTTCAGGCATTTTTCCTAACCTGCACTAGTCACCACTTATTAGGGTGCTGTATGTGTGGTAAGTGTCAAAATTAAGCCACTACCACTACCAATGAGTGTGTGAATCACCTGGTCCTGAAGAATTGCGGTTACTTTACTTAAGCAAGAAACATGTTGACCATCTATGACCACAGCGTAATACAGTCAATCTAACTGTAATATTACGCACTCTATTGTTTTTATTGTAAGAGTGGGACCCCAGTCATTTAATAAACACTATTCAGGTTCCCCACTACTTATTTTTAATACACTCCCCTCACCACACACTTCTCACTTGAAGGCCCTCACCTGCATTCACCCACCGGCAACTATGGAATAAAGATCTCCATTAAAAGGCGCCATTGGGGTCGCCGATCGGGGATTGCAGCGCCGCCCCGATTCGGAGCAGACCCGATGATGACACTTTACATCTGGGCCACATGCTGACGACATATGACAGCTAGTCTGCCGGGTGTGTGAGGGTCTTTTTCCTAAAGGAGGATTTTCCTCCTGACCTCAGGGACTCATTTATCTCTTTTTTCACCAGTAATTCTCTTTAGGAACAGCATACTTTCTTACTTATTCGAGTACATCTGGGCTATGTATGCTGGACCTGTCATAAACAGCCCCTGTTCCTCCTCTTTTCAAGTACCATGTTTTGCACGGGGTCATCCCGTAGGAACCACATAGGATACCAGAGACATTCATTATTTTGAAGCCTTGGTCCATTTACACTACATAAGGCATTAGATTATCTGTTGGCCTTATATATATATATATTTTCTGTTGTGTTATACATTACCTTCCCCTGATTTTGGGTACATTGGCTGCCCCTCTATCTTAGACTAACCTTATACTCAACCATGGATGATTGCCAAGGTTTGAGTTTTGGCGATGACATAGCTGCAGAAATTCTACGAACTCCGTCTCTTCTGGGGCCTGATAACAGTTCCACCTCTGGAGCCCAATCAGACGACCTCATGACCCTTACCACATTGAAACGGGAATGGCTTAAAATCACATTGCATGGAGCGATGATGACAGAATACCTGAGGGCCAATATCGCCCCGAATGGGTTAATTGTAAAAAAATTTCCTCGCCTCTTTCTCGACGATATGATTTTCAAAAAGGAATGGTCCCTGGTGTCATGGAAATGCACCAGGGACTGGTTGATTCTAATAATTAATACGTCCAAGAGACTAGCTGATGCTCTTCTGATCAGAATTCAGAATGCGGAGGGGGCTGTGAAAGTCACCTTAACCACAGCAATTTTCAAAACTAAATTGTCTGAAATCAACAATGAAATAGCGGAGAACAAAGAGTTTTTAATGAAACAGAAGATTACCAAACTACAAAAAGATATAAAAAAGTTTGATAAGGAAAAGGTTTATCCCTACCTTAAGGCGGATTATACATCAACGCTTAACAGCTACTCTTCTGAAGAGGAGTCTAGTGGTTCCAGACGCAACTCCAATACGAGTAGCGATTCCAGTGGGGGCAGCTTCTCCAACAATCGGAATAGACAGAGACAACAGAACTACTCCCACTATCCTATGATCCCGTTCCAGGGACAATACCAGCCAACCCCACCATTCTGGCACTTTCCCAACTTCCAACCGGGTCCCCCTCCGCCCCCTCCCTTCTACCAACAAGGCCCCCCTTTTTTAGGCAGAGGCTGGGGCAGAGGAAGAGGGCGGAGAAGAGGAGACGACAAGAAAGTGCACTGGCAGGATCAACCCTCAACATCCATGGAGACCAGGAGCCAAGCCCAGAACAAGAGACGCTAGTTGTTAACCTCTCATCCCGCACTCTAGATGACACAGAAAGGTGTGTACTTGAGAAGGGTCTGGGCTTCGTACCTACTCCGAAGGTCGATCACTTTAAAGAAATGTGTGAAATTCAGGCCTTTTTTCGCAAAGTACGCCTTAGAGCTTACTTTCAGGATGGACCGGAGGGTCAATGTGAAGACTCTGGCCTCCATAAACCTTCTACCTTTACACCACACAGCGGGATGGTCCCTAACGAGGTGCTAACTTATGAACAGGCCGTTCTTAAAGATTGGAAGCAAGCTAAACCTACTGCGACCTTCCACAATATCACCAACGAGGAAGAAGCAGCACTACGCTCACTTAATGATGACCCCCTTATCACCATAAAACAAGCAGATAAGGGTGGCGCAACGGTTATCATGTCAACCTGTGATTACCGCACTGAGTGTGAACGCCAGTTACGGGATAGGAAATACTATACTCCCATCCAGGAGGACCCCACCAACAGGCTCAAGACCCTGATCGCGAGCATGGTCTTCCATGCCGAAACTCAGGGCTGGATTACAAAAAAAGAGGCTAACTTTCTAGTCATTGGCGAACCAAGAACTCCTTACTTCTATTGTCTCCCCAAAATACATAAGGGCACTAATCCGACCCCAGGGAGACCGATTGTTTCGGGGATTGGTTCCCTGTTGGAACCCCTCTCCCAGTTTGCAGACTACTTTCTCAAACCTCTAGTCCAAAGCACCCCTTCATTCTTAAGAGACACCACCGATGTACTCAGGCTTCTAGAGGACACCCAACATCAGGGAGAGGTTGACTTCCTCATCACCCTCGATGTTGAGGCCCTCTATACGAATATCCCCCAGAGGGCTACCCTTGATGTTATAGAGGATGCACTGAGTAGTCTGGAATGGGTATCACCTACCCCCCGCCCTTTCATTATTGAATGTGCCACTCTAGCTCTTACAGAGAACTTTTTTGAGTTTGAAGGCCAATTATTCCATCAGACACAGGGCACGTCGATGGGAAGTACCTTTGCCCCTAGTGTGGCCTGCCTCTACATGGCAGCATTTGAGGAACGAGCCATCCATAATGAATCGAACCCTTACAGAGCTAATATCCTTTTGTGGAAGAGGTTCATTGACGATATTTTGATCCTTTGGAAGGGTGATCAAGCACACTGCAATGAATTTTGCCAATGGATAAATACTTTAAATCCATATTTAAAATTCACGAGTACCATCTCTGACCACCAGCTTCCCTTTCTGGACCTCCTGATCATATTAGACGATCATCAAATGAGCACCACACTACATCGTAAACCGACTGACAGAAATAGTCTGCTACATTACAACAGCTACCACCCTGGGGCGCTCAAACAAAATTTACCCTTTGGTCAATTCCTCCGTATTAGGAGGAATTGTAGCGCTGTTACTGACTTCAAAAAGGAGTCACAAACCCTCATGACCAATCTTCTCCAGAGGGGGTACCAGAACCGGGACATCCAGAGATCCTACAAACGTGCCCGCAACAATAACAGGGAAGGGTTACTTGAACCAAGAGAGAAAAAAACTGACGACTGCCTCACCTGTGTGATCACCTACACCCCTAACTCTTCACAACTCAAGAAAATCATTAACAAACATTGGGGTATCCTCCACACTGGGGAACTTACAATACCGAACCCCCGTTTTGCCTTCAAACGCACCACCAATTTGAAGGAGAGATTAATACATACCAGACCCAAACCCAAACCACCAGTGAACACCAATCAATCGACTTTATGGAACCTTCCTCCCGTCAGGGGCCACTACCCTTGCGGTAACTGTGTGGTGTGTCCTCAAACTAAAATAACCAAAGACATTGTCTTTCCTAATGGGATCACGTGGGAATGCAGAACGCACACTAACTGTAATACTGCCTATTGCGTTTATCTGATAACCTGCCCGTGTAACTTACCTTACATAGGGATGACGACTAGATCAGTGAAGACGAGAATCATTGAGCATCGGAGTAATTTCCGATGCAAAAAAATGAACACTAGGATGACCAAGCACTTTTGTGAAAATAACCACTCCCCTGACTCTTTCAAGTGGGTAGTTCTCCAGTCCCCTAAAAATGTCACCAAAACCAAACTGTTCACCCTGGAGCAGAGGTGGGTGATGAGACTGTCTTCCAATACCGATGGATTGAACGAGGACATCCCGTGGAGCAGCCTTACAAACATCTGACGTGACAGAACTAGCTGTCTCCAATAGACGTTCTGTACCTGTGTGGGCCCCCCCTCGTTTAAGCATGTGACGCTTAGACACCAGAGCATATTAATATATGTACCTACAGGCATCCTCTGATACACTTTATTTCCCTAACATGCAAGTTGTCAACAATATGATCACTTCACATTAGATACCTATAGATATCCTCTGATATATGCATGCCAGTTTCCCTAACATTCGAACTGGCCACGTAAAATATGCGAGTTGGCAACACAATGATGACATTACATCATGTGCCAACAACACGCATT
Organism: Triturus cristatus; assembly: GCF_964204655.1. Taxonomy (NCBI): domain Eukaryota; kingdom Metazoa; phylum Chordata; class Amphibia; order Caudata; family Salamandridae; genus Triturus; species Triturus cristatus. The sequence continues at coordinate 430,012,668 of NC_140580.1, forward strand.
TGTCACATATATAGATACCTATTCGCGGCTCGATCTGTGGAATTACGTCAAGTCCAAACATTCTAGACTGACACGATTTCAATTGGTTACCACAGCAACCACAGCTCTAACAACCAATAAGGGCTCCTCACGTAACATTGTTGTCACACGTGACCCCGCGTCATCATTTCCTGTGGTTTACACGGCGCGTCCTGCTACACGCCCATATCCCTCTCTTTCCCTCTACCGGATGTAAACATCGCGCACTAGTCTCTCCGCCAGCACCTCTCTGACGTAGCAATTAGTGCACGGCTCGGATTGGCTGGCCTTCGCTAGATAATCCCTTCGGGAGTTCTGAGATTCGTCCCCCGAGTCGGCGTGGATCAAGGGTAGGTGGATAGGCGTCCTGTACTACGGACTTCTGTAAGTATCCCCTCGTGGCATCTGGGTCCTCATCTTATGCGGATTTCCTTATTAAATGATCATGCTACTAAATGATCAGCTCTCTATTCCATTTTCTTGCGGCTGCACCTTCTGCCCGCTGGTCGACGCTCTGTGTATCATTAGGACACTGTACTATCCGGTGTCTGCCTCCAGCGCCAGCTCGTTGGATTTTACAGCCCTGCAGTGAAGGGTGAGTGGTTGAACTAAAATAAACTGTTATCTCTGCCCCGATGCCACCAAACACCTCGTGCATCCGGCGTTCTTAATTTTCTGCCCTAGCACCAGTCACAGTGGGAAGTGGTCAAAAATACATTTTTTTAAAATTCTCCCGTTTTTAGTCCACTTCTATAGGGTGTTCACCACTAGTACCACCTTATAGCTGAACACTTGGCAGTATTGAATTTGCATGACAACTGATTATCGTAGTTGTTAAGAGATAAGATCTATAATGCTTGTCGCAATGTGATTGTTATTTACATGTATGTTTGTGTCCCTGTATATATTTTTCTCTTTCAGGCATTTTTCCTAACCTGCACTAGTCACCACTTATTAGGGTGCTGTATGTGTGGTAAGTGTCAAAATTAAGCCACTACCACTACCAATGAGTGTGTGAATCACCTGGTCCTGAAGAATTGCGGTTACTTTACTTAAGCAAGAAACATGTTGACCATCTATGACCACAGCGTAATACAGTCAATCTAACTGTAATATTACGCACTCTATTGTTTTTATTGTAAGAGTGGGACCCCAGTCATTTAATAAACACTATTCAGGTTCCCCACTACTTATTTTTAATACACTCCCCTCACCACACACTTCTCACTTGAAGGCCCTCACCTGCATTCACCCACCGGCAACTATGGAATAAAGATCTCCATTAAAAGGCGCCATTGGGGTCGCCGATCGGGGATTGCAGCGCCGCCCCGATTCGGAGCAGACCCGATGATGACACTTTACATCTGGGCCACATGCTGACGACATATGACAGCTAGTCTGCCGGGTGTGTGAGGGTCTTTTTCCTAAAGGAGGATTTTCCTCCTGACCTCAGGGACTCATTTATCTCTTTTTTCACCAGTAATTCTCTTTAGGAACAGCATACTTTCTTACTTATTCGAGTACATCTGGGCTATGTATGCTGGACCTGTCATAAACAGCCCCTGTTCCTCCTCTTTTCAAGTACTCTGCCATATTTGCCTCATAATGCAAGATCTGCAGCATGATCTGACCATTTAAACTAATAAATTGTTTGTAGCTTAAATGTATCGAAAGTTAATAAAGAATGTGACCTGTGTTGCTGCGGAGTAGATGACAGTTAATAGCTCGCTGTTCTATGTTAGGATTTTAACTTATAAAATGCAAGTAACAAAAGGATCTCTCTGACAAAAGCAGTAGCCCACTGGCCTATTTACATGATGTGCACTTTGTGATCTGCATGGTACATGTTATTTGCAGCAGGTACATTAACCCTCTGAGCTACCTTTCCATGAGTCAAATCTTCCATTAGACAAAATTCCGATCTCTCTCTAGGAAGAACATTAATCACCAGAGTCATCATGACATTTTTATTGTTACCAAAAATTACTGGAGGCCAGGAAGAAGGCAGCAAGCGCTTTTAGAACCATAATATACTTGCAAAAATGATGCCTCCACCTAAAGTGAGCACCTGGTGCGGTCACACCGGTTGCACCGCCCTAGAGCTGGCCCTTCTCAAGGGTCCTGGATCTCAGTGACAGGGTCACTGTTCTAGGGTGTACTGCTTCATAGACCTGCCCGCAAGACTGGAGGTGAACTTCAGTATGTATAGTGGTGGACAAGCCTTGAAGGTTAACCTACACTTGTCATGCTAGGGTCCACCTGCTGGTGCTACGACACCGGGGCTTCTAATGTCTTGCGAAGCCTTCTAAGGTCTAGCATGAGATAGTGCTCTCTCAGGAGAGTGGTCTGGCGGACTGGTTATTAAGGCTGAACCTGGTTCCCCAGTTCCAAATTCAGCAGCTCTGGCCATAGTGCCACATCCTCTCCCCCACTGAACACCATACTGCCCCACTGAGAAAAACTCAGACTGCCTTCAACTACAACCCAATTGTTGCCAGCTATAAACACCTGGATGCGGCTCAATTTAAATTACGCACTGGGCAAGAGCAATATGTGGCCTACAAAAAAAAGTGACAGCATCCTGGAAAAAGCAAACAGTCATAGGGAATGCAAAATTTTGCAAACCATGTGAAATGTAAGCAGGAACAACATGGTTACCTTAACACTTTTACACTCACTGTTCTGAAATCAGTGAGTGCTTTTGCCTGAAAAGTTAAGGATATGACAACAGGGCCCTGAATGGACCCGTTTCAATGGCCATTGCTTATATCCTTACAAAACGTAAGCAGTATGGTAAAATAACAGACAACATCCCTAGATACAGAGCAGCAGTACAAATGTTGTTTTTCAATCCTCACATTGCAGTACCTCCAGGATTGGTGCACTAGTTCCAAGCCCAGGGAAAACAAAGCCAAGACAACAAAAATAGCGCTTCACTGGCAAACTCTGTAAAAGTGGCGCTAATGTGTTTGGGTGTGAATAAAATCAATCTGGAAAGTTTTCTACCACTCTGTCTTACTTTATTTAGTTATTTATTTTTCATATTTTTAAACGTTTATTCCAGATGCTGAATTTTGGGATTAAATGTCAGAAAAATATGACATTGATTTCCAGCAAAAGTGATTTTCTTTTTTGGATCCATTTCACAGGGAACTAAATAAAAGAAAGGAGAGGAGACAGTGCGCACTGCGCACAGGCACCTCCTCCTCCTAAAAGGTTAGGTTGCTCTGCGCACACCGGCCCTGTTGGTGTCACCCCATGTGAGGGTGTCACCCGGTGCGGTCCGCACCCCCCGCACCCTCATAGTGACGCCGCTGATTCATGGTCATGGGCCCACTTGGGCAGGACACGAGAATCTATGTTTTCATAGCATTTGAATTTATGTGCAATTTTGGTTTAGACTCAAATTGGAGCAATGGGTATTTTACCATGATACTTGTCATCTGCAGATGAGCTACTATAATTTTGGATTTTGACATGTATTTATGCTTCTTAACATGGATTTTATATACTTATATATAATCTTTTATGTCATTTTATTCCGTATATATTGATTTTAGCTCTGCCTGCAAAGCACAATTTTAAGGGATAATCTTTTTTTATTGTACCCAATAGAATTTGCGTGTTTTTTTAAAATATTTATGTAATCATAATTATTTATACCTTGCTCTCTTTGCACATATTTACTGCATTTCAATTTATGAATCAATTTTACCAATGCAATACAGTAACTAGATCTCTATGACTTTGTGATATGTTCCGTCTATGTCTATGCTTTATCACGTGTGTGTTTTGCACTGGCACTTTAAAAAGAAAAAAATGACTCCGAAACGTGTCATGTGATCAAGGCCTCGTTGGAGGTTGAAACGCGTAATGGCAGAGGTGCGGGCGTTTCTGGAATAAACCTGCTTTGCACTTACTCTGGGTCTGCTTTTTCGTCCTTTGGATGGTTGGCGTGGCGAGAATCTTTGTGGATATATATAGATATATATAAATAAAGAAGTTTGGCGGGGTCAAAAAAGGCAGACAGCACAACAGGGTTTGAGATTGCTTTCACCAAAAACAACTTTTGCACAAGAAATATTACAAATCGGTGTTTAAATTTTACAAATTTAGAAGGAGATGCACAGAAAAAAGTCAAAAAAGTAAAGCAAGAGTAAGAGTTGATCAGCCTTGACTCGATCCTCTTGCATCAAGGAAAGTTTGCAGATCTCAACATCCACATCTGTTGTATTGTTATATAGGTGGAGACTGCATATTATTTCACAAAAATAAAGAGCATTCATTGGCACCATCACAACACAGTACGCCCAAGGAACCATAGTATTCTATTTATTTCTTTCCTCTGATTAGACCATCTTAAGTCACAGCTTTTAATGAAATATCTACCCATGAGTTTTGTCAGTACATCTGAGATGTTACTGAGCAATAAAATACGTTCTTCGTCAGACTCCAGCTTTTCTTGTTCTAAGATTTTCTTCAAGGCAACACCTCTGATGCGATTGTAATTGGGGCAGTATAACATACAGTAGGTCAGGTCCTCAAAGGTACCACATGGGTAGTTAGCCGTAGGGGCTAGATTTCTTGTCCACAGAAACGTTTTCCTGGGGCAAAAAGTCTAGTCTCCCTGTGGCTTGTCAGCTTTAGAAGATAGGGTTGTACCTGCTGGGCAGCATCAAACAGACCTGCCTGACCTGCTAGGTGGAAGATCTCTGTGGTCATCAATACTCTAGCATATTGTTAGTTTACGATCTTGTTTATATTTTTCTTGAGCATGAACTTCAAGCCGAGTTTGTTGATGTGGTGCCAGGCGGTTCAGGACTAAAACAAAGCGCTTGGCCTCTTTTCCCACCACATGACAAAAATCTGATTTGAAGCACATTTCAAAGTTTTCTCTCCAGGCCATGTCGACCAAGTTTCTCCCAAGAGATCTTATACCTTTCAGGCCATAATTTGTTGAAGCCATTTGGCACCTATTCAAGATCAACAGGCTGTGTCTGATTCCAGAGGGGCAGTGATGAATCTTCTTGGTAGCATCCAGAGAAACTTTCAGAATCTTCTTTCATGACATTCTATTTTAAACATATTTTTTTATCCCAGCCCCAAAGTTCGGGTACCATAGAGACTGGCTTCCAACTTTGGCCTGAAATATCTGATCGATAAGTGGTGAGAAACATTGTTCATGGAAGCGGGCCATCCTTAGAAAGGCATTCAGTGAGGCACCTGATTTCTTTATTGCCTTTGGGTGCGTGTCCCACTTGAGGTTGTGTGTAGTGATCAACCCCAGACATGTGATGGAATTTACTTCTAGACATGGGTCTCCGATTGAGAAGATTTTACTGTCCTTCGGATTTTTTTTTTAATACCATTAATTTCGTTTTTTGTACATTAATCTACAGGCCATTTTCATGGCAGTACTTGTCAATTGCTCTAAGTTGCGCTTGTAAGGCCTTTGGGGTGAGAGCTGTCAGGATGGAATAATCTGCATGGAGGAACGCAGCTATCTAGAGGCTGGTGCATCCTGTGGTGCTTTCATTTCTTCACTGTGTAAGGTATTTGTGTACAGAGAAAACTGCTAGAAATGGAGATTCTTTTTTTTAAACTGAGGAGACCTTTTTGGTTTAGCCTTAGTTGCAATGTTGTGTCTGTGCATAGCAATTTTTATCAAAAGACTATGCTGAACTGTTAGACGTGGCCCTTTTTGCAGGGTCTTCCCAGAACCTTTTGCCTTCCTCTTGTATTTCTTTCTGACCTGGTGGTGGTTTTATGACTCTGGGCACTTTACCACTGCCGATCAGTGCTAAAGTGCATATGCTCTCCATGTAAATTGTTATGGTGGATTGGTGATTCCATGATTGGCATATTTGATTTACTGGTAAGTCCCTAGTACAGTGAACTGTGTGTGCCCACTGCTAGTGGGCCTGCAGCACTGATTGTGCCACCCACATGAGCAGCCTGTAAATGTAACTCAGCCCTGCTACTGCAGTGTATGTGTGCATATTAGAACTGCCATGTCGACCTGGCATGTGCACCCACTTGCCAGGCCCTAACCATCCCTTTTCGTACATGTGAGTCTCCCCTAAGGTAGGCCCAAGGTTCCCCTGTGGGCAGGGTGCAGTGTATGTGACAGAGTGGACATGCCCTGATGTGTGTGGCATGTCCTGATTGCGAAATACTGCCAATTCAGTTTTTCACTATTGTAAGGCTATCAGTCCCATAGGATAGAATAATGAATTTAGTTATAACATCTTATACGCATAACTGCATATGGGAACAAGATAGGAAAATAATGTTTTTTATGCCTGAACGCAGAATTTAAAGGTGCATCTTTTATTAAGGATGATATTTACATTCTGTGTTCGAAAATACCATTTTTAGAAAGTGGGTATTTTCTTGCTTAGCCATCCTTTATGCCTCTGCTGGTTTGTGTATTGACTGTCTGGCTTTGGAGTGACAGGGGCTGGGGATGTGCATTCTCTCAGACAGCCACCCGGGGGTAGGGGGGTGATGTGTGTCCTGTCTTTCCTGAATGAGTCAGGGCTAGGCTGAATAGACCTGGGCTGCATTCAGAGTAGGGGGGGAGGAGTTCTCACTAGCACCTGAATAGGCCCGGTCTGCATTTAGAGTGGTGGGAGGAGATTTCCCTTGCACCTGAATACACCCTGTCTGCCTTGGACAATGCTGTCTCCACCTCCTGCCAGGCAGCTGCACCAGAGAGGACAGAACTGGTTTCGGCTGAGCACAGAGCCTCTCTGCACTAAGAGAACAAAGGAATTTGCTGTATACATAGTGGGGCCCAAACCCTAGTATTTTAGACATCTGCTGAACTAAGCAACCTGCCAGGAAGAAAAACTGGAAAAGGTGGAGGAGGAGTAATGCCCCTGTGCTGTTGGGGTTGGCCTGCAGTGGTTGCTTCTGTCTTGGGCAGGGGAAGGACAGGACTGTGCTTCCATCATCCTGCTGTTAGAGCTTTTTCCAAGGGCTTGAAGTAGAACTTGCCTCCTGTTGGAAGTCTCAGGGATAGAAAAGACTTCAAAGATCACCTCTGGGAATCAAGAGGTACCTTTGCTAAGGAGATGAGCTGGAGAAACTGAGGAGGAATACTACCCCTGTGCTGTTTAAGGTTGGCCTGCAGAGACTACTTTCTGCCAAGGAAAGGGAAAAGGACTTTTCTGTTTACTGTGTCCCCTGCTTGAGGAAGATCTCCAAGGGCTTGAAACTGAGCTTGCCTCCTGTTCTGATGTCTCAGGGACACAAATACTTCACCCCCAGCTCCCCAGAACTTCCTTGCTGGGAGTTCTGACCTGCTACTGCTGTTGTTTGGGACCTCTGGAGGCTGTTTGCCGCTGGAAAAGTAAAGCAAATTGGAGAAGAGCGAAGCATCCGCACCTGTTTCCGACACATTGACGAAGAAATCATCAGATCGCCTGCCGGCAGCTCGAGAAATTGCTGCACGCCACATCGAGTGCACCGATCTCCGAAGTCCAAGATCACCGCACCGATTCCAACGCAAGGCCTGCTGAGCAGCTGCAAGAAGAGGAACAAGCTATGGCCACAAACTTGGCAGAACTACACCCCCTTCCAGAATCCCCCAATGGGTTCACCTTAGCACTTCTACCCTACCCGACAACCCCACCAGTTCTTTGTGTGGGGCAACCCATTACAACATGGTCTCCACCAGGCTCCACCCGCCCCCAAATGAGAGGTTCCCTTTTTAAGGGAGAAAGAGGCAGGGGCAAAAAAAGGACAACCAGGTACAATGGAAGGACAACCCAACAGGAACACAGACACCAGGAGCACGTTGAGAGACATGCAACCAGGGCCTTGCAGAAACAACATCTTGACAAATCTATCCTCAATAACACTCACAGACACTCAAGTGAGGGTCCTAAATAAAGGACAAGAATTTGTACCCAAAACACAACAAGACAAATTTTGCTTACACTGTAAACTAGCAGAGTTTTTAAGGAAACTAAAGCTGCAAGCCTTCTTCCAGAGACACCTGTGGAAACAGAACACAAAGAAGATACAGGGTTTAAGGTAAAGTCTACCTTTTGCCCCCACATGACAACTATTCCTGTAGAGATGCTCACATTCGAGAAAGCGGTCTTCAAAAATACAAGGAGATAGCAATATCTACCACAATATGAGTAAAGAGGAAACAAAAGCACTGCGAGGCCTGAAAGCAGAAAAGAGAATCATAATAAAACCGGCAGACATAGACAGAGGAATTGTAATACAGAACAAACAAGATTATAACACTAAGTGTAACTGTCTCTTAGAAGACAGAAAGAACTACAAGATCCTCACAACAGACTCATCTCCACAACTGAGATCAGAAATCTCATTGAGAAGGCGGAAGCCAACAAATATATTTAAAAAAAAAAAAAAGAAACAGAATTCCTCTGCACCATCAATCCAAAGATGCACTATTCTGACACACTCCTGAAAATCCATTATACGAACAGGACCTCATATCTCCAGGACGCCAGATCATATCAGGGATATGTTCAATATTGGAGTCCTTGTCCCACGTTTGCGATTTCTTTCTCAAGCCTTTAGTACAGGGCACCACAAAATACTTAAAAGACACAAAAGGCTTACTGATTCTGCTCAACTAGATTGGATGTGACCCAGCGAAGAACCTACTAGTGAGTACCAACATTGAGAGCTTGTATACAAGCCTCCTGCAGGAGGAGACACTGGCAGTCATCAGAGATGCTTTGGAACACAGCGAATGTAAATACACCACCCAAAAACGTTTTTGAGTTTGAGGGAACTTTGTACCTAAAAACATTTGCCACTTCAATGGCCAGCACATTCACCCTGAGTGTAGCAGAACTGTACGTGTTTAACTTTGAATCCAAGTACATCTTACACGACAGTAACGCTTACAAAAACAACAACGTGCTATGCAAGCGGTACATTTGGGAGGGAGACAGTACATAGATGATGACCTTTCTAGACTGGATTAACAGTTGTGATAACAACCTCACGCTCACTCATAGGTGGACAGCAAATCTATCAAATTTTGGGATGTGACTATCTTCGCAGAATGGGGCAAACTACAGATTAAAACATTTTAAAAAAACACAGATAAGAACACACTGGTTACATTTGACAGTTTCCATCTAAGAACATTTTCTGAGAATTTACCTTGCGGTTCATTTTTAAGACTAAAGAGGAACTGTAGCAAGTCCACTGACTTTAGGCTTATAGCCACATCCCTCACAGAGAAATTAAGGGCGTGTGACTATCCAGAGAGAATTATAAAGAGAACTTGCAAACAAGCCCATAATCAAATCAGGGAAGCCCTGTTAGAGAACCATGCACATGCAGACTACAATCCCTCTTACATGCATCAGCAGCTTCAACACTATATCTAACCAGGTTAAGAAGTGATCAATAAACACTGGCACATTCTAAAGATAGGGAAGCTCAAATGGGAGAAATCATTGTTTTCCTTCAAAAGAGAAGAAGTCTAAAAGACAAAATGGTGTCCACCCACCCTAAGATATTTAGAAACAAGGACTATGGTCCTCATCAATTGGGGCTTTCCAGGTGTAGTGGGATGCTACGCATGTGGCAACTGCTCTGTTTGCCATCTAACTTACATGAGAAAAAAACTTGACCTAGAACCAGGGAAAGTGTGGACGATCAGGAAAAACACAAACTGTAACTCTAGCAATGTTGTCTTTACGATAACTTGCTTCTCTGAGCTCTGCTATGTGGGGATGACAAGTAGAAAAATAAAAACACAGATCTTCGAGCACTAGAGCAACATCCAATGCAAGCGCAACACTACAAAAATGACAGACCCTTTCCTCAAAGAAGGACACACAACTATGATATGAGGTGGGTCATTACCAAACAACTGGAAGGTATCACCAACAACCCTGTAAATCTACTGTTCGAGAAGGAACAGCGGTGGATTTACTGTTTGTCTAGGCACAAAACTGGCTTAAACAATAATATACAGTGGAACACTATAAAACTGTAATTTGGTCACCACAAACAGTAGACTTATGATTAGTTAGTCCTGTCATTTCAGAAGGTTAGCCTATACTACCATACCTGGGGTATGATTACTAACAATGTCACCCAGAGGCAAGCTATTTGCATCCAGATCTGGAAGTAGCTATACCAGTTATTCCTCACGCTATACCTATGACTAATGAAAATGTTCTTAAAGATAGACTGATCTGGATATAGTAACACTAGTCCTCTAATAGATATCCATTGTGCTGTATTCACGATCACTAGTTTTTACATATACAACCTTTGCCGATAAGTTTTATGACATTTGAGTTTAAAAGAAACCTTTTTATACACACAGTCTTTACCAATGACTTTCACTGGCACAAACACTCACTTCTATTGCCACACTGATCTGATAAAAACAGGTTTTACATATACAACGCCCATATTGGGTGAAGATGAAGGCGCTCACACAGTTGGAACGCCCTTGAGCAGCTGCTGCTCGGGGCATGCTGGTTGACACAGGACGCACACACACATGCGTCTATGCGCAAACACAGAGGTTCTCTTCCCTGATATGCTGAAAGACTATTTAGTCCATGCCGGGTAGAGGGAGATTAACATCTGGAGTACGGTGAGGGCAAGACACCTTGACAAAGTAAGTTGGGACAAGAGAGGGCCATCAATGGGCATTTGATCAAAACAAATGGGGGCATTATTTTCTACTCCTGCAGTGTGTGACTACATAGTCTGCCCCCTCGTCAAATCCATGTCGCAAGAGAATAACGTAATATAAGTGGGTTTGAGAACTCCACTGTTCTAACAATGCTATATTTTGAATTTTGTTTGTGTTCACTTTAAGCATGACACCATGATGCATGAGCCCCTGTATCGCTCTGCCTGAAATTAAACCCAAGTAGGCGCACGCTACTTAGGGAGAAGCTTACGCTCCCCTAGTAGATATAAGAAACTTGATACATGAAGGACAATGAGAGGGTTTAAAGCATTTAGTCACTGTATAGAGACATGACATTAGGAGATGTATGTTCCAGAATGTTTGAACACTTTGCATGGAACAAGCGTGTCGAGCTGGCTATGCTTAAAGAATTCCACACAATGTGCTACCATAATGCCTCAAATAATGTCTTTCTTATTGTATCCACCATAGACTATTACGAAGAATGGAGAAAATCGTAAGTTACAAACCAACACACCAGCACCGCATGCCTTAGCACACATGCAACCACAGGGTAGGAATTTAATTCTAGCAATCCATTCCTGAAGAAAGCCAGTGCCCTGAGGGCTCTGAAAAATGGCTGAAACATTCAGACCTAGGATGTTGGTGATAATGATATTCTCACATTACATCCACAATCACTGTTGTTAATTGTACCCAAGGTGTCCCTGATTAAAATACCCTTGAGGGGCAGATTACTCTGAGATAGTTTTAATTCACCCATTCTCACAAACAAAACAACCCCGCTGTAATTTAGGCGCTGCAGCACACCCAGCTACACCAAGCATCTCAGGTGGGAACCCTATGATGAAGCATGCCACTAACTAGTTTTAGTGGGTGAGGGTTCTTCAAAAAACATAAAGGGTTTTCCTACATACTTGAGAAAAAGGCATTTTGATGCTCTGAATCTTGGTAGCAAGCTCATTTCCATTGATTGTGGTCTATAAAGGGAAGTAAAGCAAGCATATCTTTACTTCACACTCTCCTGCTTTATGCTTTAACCAAAAGTGTACATTAGGAAAAACATCAACAATCTCTCCCCTCTGATTGATTTAATAAGCACTAAAAACCCCATTAATAAACTTTATTAATCAGACATTCGTTTTTTTTTAAAATCTTCAGCTTCTTAAATAATCATACACTTCCCTCTAATTGTTTCAATTGTTAATAAATTTGATCCTTATAATCGTTGTCTTCCACAGCCATTGACCTTTATCTTTCTGATTTATCACAGCTTTTAGTCTTATTATTATATATCTACTAATAATATATTCTAAAAACGTTAGTAAGAGCAATAGAGTAATTGCACAAATCATCACTTTAGTAAAGCTTCCCCCTAACTCTTTTATCCAGGATTCTACACCCTCCCATAAACCTAGATCTGTCAATGATGTAATCTCATGAGTCAAACTAATTATGTTAGTAATAAAATGATCTATCACTATACTATAATAAGGAATGGAAGTACAGCATCTCTTCGCCTTCATTAATTTGCAAACTCCACTCTCTTTTGCCAAAAGAATATTCAAGGCAAAATGGTTCTGCATGACCATTGCTCTATTTGCTACCATCTCTACAATTTCTAATTTAAGAATCTGCTGTATCTATTGCAAGTCTATCTACTATCTATTAACTGTCCTCTTTTGAATGAAACATCTGCTGTAACTTGATTAACAATTTGTTTACTGCTAATCCCTGCAACTTGGACTTATCTTTCTGAGGGGTCGGTTTGGGACTGCCACAGAAAGTGCTGTAGTACGGGTATCCCTGTATCAATCAGAAATGAAACAGGGAGGCCATGGACTTCTCCATCAGTACATAGACCACTCTAGTCTACCTCCAGGACTGCACCAAGAAAGCAAGACTCCTCACGTTCCCACAATACAACATTTGGAACTACTTCGTACCATTTCATCACCCTGAATCATAGCATTTTGTTGAAACCATACAATATATTGCATTTTATTTCTCATATTTTGTTGCATTACCCAAGCTGTTGGCACATTCATTTGAAATGATTTCTTATTCTGCATACTCTGCTCTGTATTCTGCATATTCAACATCGTATCACCTCTCTGTGCTTGCTGGACCTGTTCTGAATTTACCTGAACTTGGTTAGGATTTTGTCTACATTCTCTTATCCAATGTCCAATCCTCCCACAGTAATGGCACACTATATTCTTGTTCAACATTTAAAAACCTGGATTCATCCCATCACCTCTATCATGCATTCCTAGATTCATCTCATTCTGTACTAAATTCATATTTGAACCCATTTGATTCGGCGTCCTTTTGTCAAACTGCTTTAGTCTGAGTAATCATCATTTTCTCTTTTGACTTATTCTGCATTGTTCTGAAATATTCACAACTATTTTTTACTAACATCAAGATCTCCAACAATTTTCATCTGTCAAAACAATGTTTAATATGATTACCGATCTCAAACCGTTTATAAAAGCAAAATAAAACTACTAGCTCCATCATTCTCTGCATTTTCATCTCCACTATGTTTCTTGAAAACATTCACCAACCTTTCATAATGCAATTTCACATATTCTTTAGGTTCCAGTGTCATTCTCAAAATCTTTTCCCAATTTATAACCTTTTCAACATGCTTTTTCAAATGCCAAATTACAGCCTTGTATTTGCCTGCTATTTGTGTTGCATTATTAGGACCAAGCCTTGATATTTCTTGTGTCGGCCATCCAGTGATAACTTTACACTCCTGCCACAAATCTCCAGAGACCACAATCTCAAAATATTTAAATCAGTTTATTACATTGAAGAAATGTGTGTCAACTGATGTATGTACTCATACCATTTTGCTGGATCTTGTTGCAATTTTGGAAAGTTATGTGCAAAGGCATACAAATGTGCCCTTGTCCACAGAACATGAACGAGGGAATTCTACTACAGATGTTATCCCTATTTCGGAGTCACTTGCAATATTCCTTGACTTTCTCTGAATCCCTTTCATTTTCTTTGCTGTCACTTTCTTACATTTTTCTAGATATTCTTCAAACCATCACAGTCTCTTGTTTTCTCAATTACATTTTTATTATGAGCTCTTAAAGTAATCAAGCCCATTTCTTTACACTCAAATTAAATGCTTTTGATAATTTCATTTTACATTTTTCATTTTGCTAACATTAACTTCTAACTCATCAGCCAATTCTTCCAATCTATCATGTTTCATTAGCACATCAAGCTGCTTCTGTCATCAAATACCTAATTTCATCAGCACTGTAATTTGAAAGTTTGTTCAAATCCACATTTCCTTTTAGCATTGCACCAATTTCAATTGTCAAAATTCCAATGTAGATTTCTTTAGGGAGTGGCTCTATCAGCTCTGCTCAGACAGGAGTAACCTGTGTTTGATCTTCTAATACCCCGCTTCCACTTGTACTAAGCACTGTCAATGTATCTGTATTTTCGGTCAGGCACTCGGTGCAATTCCAGTAGGGGCTTGTTCCATTCTTGTATCTCGCCCCAGCATCCTTTTCCGCCCTCAGAACACTATGGGTTGACTCCATTAACTTATCTGTCTATGGAGGAGGTCTAAATTTCACTTATAATTTGGTTATCATCCGATTCTACTTCTTTTTATTTTCTCCATATCCTGCTCTTTTCCATTAACTATAGCAGGGAATGTCTTTACACATTCAATCATTTTTTTCTCTCTAATCCTTCTCCCGGGGATCTAGTTGTTTTTTTTAGCAAACTCCTAAATTACTTCTTTTTAGTTTTCTCGTTCGTTTTCAGTTGCCATATGATCCTATTTATTGAGTGCCTCGAACTGAGTGGTGCTAGGCATCGGCCTCATGTCACACCACAATCAATATAATGGAAACTGTAAAACCAAACATGCTGTATACTTATTCAACTCAGAGATTTAGGTGCATGTATAATACTCTACCACCAAATCATATGCTGGGGTTCCTTCACTTTGAAATTTCTGACCCTCTCTTGGTATCTTGTTTTTAGGTTTGGATTTCGTAAATATACCACCCATGTTTCACACCTAAATAGACTCAAACAAACTCAAAATCACAACTTTTTTTTTTTTAAACACATTTTTTCTAGTTTACAAAAATACAAACACCGCATGCCTGGGTTGAATGGAATAACAGGTTGCAACTCAGAATGTGCTTGCATCAATTGTCAAACATGTATAGTAGTGATATCCAAGGATAGCAAAATAGTGCATACAATGCAGTATTGTTGACAACCTGTCCCAGTTCAAACAGTAACTCCTCCCACCCTGCTCCCACCCATCCCATGCCCCTGACCTTAAATATATCACAAAACATGGCATGCCAATTATACCCTTATTATCACAGAGAATATATACAATATCAGTGCCACTCATATCACCACAATAACACTCTATAAATAAACTAAGCGAACAACAATCTTTAACCCCTTCGATGCGTATGACGGAGCGGTTCCGTCATGCGCGTCTGTCGCTCTGTGCGCATGACGGAACCGCTCCGTCATGGCCCCGCCCACGCACGGAACCTTCAGCACAGCGCGGTAATCCGCGCCGCGCTGAAGGGGTTAATAGTGCAGATCAGTCAAAGGATAACCTATCACAGCGTGACTATACCAGAGACTGACCAATCAGAGCGTGGCTTTGTGATGACTTTTTACCAATCCCAAGTTGGATCCCTATTTGAGCAACCAATCACAACGCAACTTCCTTGTGGACAGGAAAACAATTACGGAAACACTCATTTAAAACCAATAAAATCCTTACATACTAGCAATAGAAAAAGGAATCACAACAATCTAACAAGGTTTCTCGCTAGGCAAATCCGGACCAGCAGAAATCTACCTCCAAGATTTCAACAAATCTGATAACTAATTCTATATAAACTAATAATACATTACATTTCCAATGGGATCACAAATATGAATAATACATCATCACAACAGTAATCAATCCACCAATTGAACCCACAATCATCATCACACATCCAAACACAACACAGAAACAGAAATCTATTATCATAAATCATACTTTAAAGCCATTCACCACCAACTCAACTTTTCCTTATTCAAACATAAACTCCAATTTCATTCAGGTACTCCCAGCAAATACAACTAGTCACTTCCCAGGAGGATCCATCACTGAAAAACTGGCAACTTTCAAAAGAAATCTTTTCTCCAGGCATAAATGGTTCAAAAACTAAAAAAATCTTTCAGGGAGGATGCTCGTATGCAAACCATCCTGTCGTACCAAAATTTGTGGGAGCTAAATCCCAATCTTCTGAACCATGATTTAGTTGAACCCCATATTTTACCCTTACAGTTCAGCTCCATGTGTCTTCTAATTGAAGCAAAATCATAATCAGAAAACTTAAGAACTGAGTTCTAGGTCAAAATTAAGTTTAAGAAGGTTTAATGCAGAAGAAAAATGCATTATTTGACAAAGGCTCAAATACAGAATCATAACAGACACCCTAGTATGTCAATAATTTCTCTAGAAATTCTAAGTGTCAAACTCATAAGAGTACGGACATCTTCCTAAGTGAGGAAATCTCAAAATAATTGGACAGAGTTTCAGGAGGAAAATGGAAAGTTGCTATGGATCCATAAAAAGCAGGGCTTTTCATACACAATGTATGCATATTAAATAATAAAGCTGTAATTTCAGCATTGTACGATCATGGTTAGATCGCACTGGCAAATGAAAAACAATTTTGCAAATCTGTGAGGTCCTTAACACCAACACATTTCTTAAGGTAAGAAAAATCTTCTGCTTGCTTCAACAGCAACTGCATTCTAGAGCTGTATAACACAATGTGTAACATTTTGTCAAGAACAGCTCATTAAATGATGTTCTTCTACACGCCTGCAAAACTAGCAACGGAAATCCTTCAAAACGATACATCAGGTACATAATGGAAAGTTTCATTCACTACACATGATTTCTAAGAGTCCATTTATGACATGGGGAACTGTGGAAACTGTAGGGAGAGAAGACTTGCATCAGGAGGAGGATGAGCAGGAGCACAATTAGCAAAACACCAGAAACTGCATCCATTTTAAAATACCTGTGTTCTTATTAACTAAGTGTGCAATTATTTTTGTACGAATACCTGCTAAGACAGTGTTGCAGATACCATCCCATGAAAATGTGGCATAACTATACTTATTAATCACATTTCTAAATGAGATAATCATATAGTTTTAGGTGCACAACAATCAATTTGTCAGTTACGGTCATATGCATCATTAAAATGGCTAATTCACACAAATAATTTGTCACCCAAAAGAGTACATCAGAAAAAACTTTAACACTGTCATTAGGCATGCCTTATACATGTGGATCAGGGTTTTTGTGCTCCTATTCCTTACCTACTGAGGTCTTACATGGTGTTTATGGGGGCCTGAATTACTTGAGTTAGGTGGGGACTGAGAGCTAGTGCATGTTGGCATTAGCTGAGTGCCAGTTCGTGGTAGTTTGTTGGTTGCTAGTTTAGGTAGATTTAAAGTGAAGGTTACACTGCATGCGCAGCAAAGACTCACCTCGCCATCTTGCCCCTTCCTCTTAAAGGAGTCTTAAGTGCATCTACCATTCATTTTGACCACAGAGTCATCACTGAGCAATAGGATTTAGGATGGAGAATCTTTTCACCTAGATCCCAGTTGGGAGACATGAAAAGATACAAAATGAAGGGGTGTCCAAGTGCACACCTGTCAATGGGTTCACCGCAAAAGTTCATCATTTTAATCTGTGTGCGTGCTGCCTGGGTCCGTGGTCTGCCCAATTGCCACGCTTTAAGACAATTCATCAAAAGCAGGAGCGACATGCCACTCCGTTACCGGACGCACAGCCTTTACTGAAATCTCAATAGATTTTAAATCTATTGAGATTTCAGTAAAGGCTGTGTGTCCGGTAATGGAGTGGCATGTCGCTCCTGCTTTTGAAGACATGAAAAGATGCCAGTAGTGCTCGCTTCCTCTCCTGCTTGCTGGCTACAATCCAATCTTCACCTCGGTCAAAGCAAGAACCTCAGGGCTTTGGGGCTGCTAGGTTCCAACATCAAGTATCAGGCTAAGAGTTGCGAAAAGGCAGGAAACTGGGTGCCTCCCTTCATTAGGATGGGACCAGGTACAGGTGACCCTGATGCAGCTGGACCCAGCAAGGTGTGGATGAGACTACCCCATCAGGACTAGGTGTGAGCATTCGGTGTCAGTAACAAGGCCCAGTGCACATGGCACAACCAATGCTATTCAGCAGTGTCTAGTACAGTCTCAGTACTGACCTAGACCCTGTGCATGCATCAGTGATGGGTTTGCTGTTTGTGGACCAGCCTTGCCCCCACTCAGATCTGTGGGGGAGCCTATGGAGAAGACAAGTAATAAAGGGGCAGCGATTTCTGTCCAGTTGATAGTGGATAATGGAGGAGAATTGGGCAGGCGAAACTCATCAGTTGCTACACCCACCGCTTCTGCCCAGCACACTCCCAAGTCAGTCATCTGGTCTGCTGAAGCGCTCTCAAAGTAGAGCTCCTTCTGTCGCTTAAGCAAAACAACAGAGTTGATGGTCCAACTCTACCATCTACAAAATGCTTTTTCTTGCCCTGAGCAGGCCAAGGGGGTCAGGGTGTTTCTACCCTGCCCCCTTTTCTTGTTTTTTAACCTTTATTTTTACTGTTTTCTTGTGACTCGGTTCACAAGATGGCTGGTTTGGAGTGTTGGCAGCCAATTATAATGAAGCTCGTGGTTGGGAGGGTTCCCGAACCCACAGTGTCCCTAGATATCTTAACTTTTTCTAATTTCTCAGGAACTACTGAACGGATTTACACCATTTAACAAAAAGGGCTCTTTTTGAACCAAGGCCTACCTTTTTGCCAAATTTGGTGTAATTCCGTTCAACAGTTCGGGCTGTAGCTTTGTCTAAAGTTTCCTATGGAAAATAACATGGGGAAAAAGCGTTTTGGGACCCCTCTTTTTTCTCAGCCCCCGCTTGACGAATCACCCCGAAACTCTCAAGACAGGAGCTGACCGGAGCGGGTCACTAGTTTTGAAAATTTCGCGAAGATTCGTCAAATGTTATTGGGAAAGCAAAAAACGCTTTTCCTATGGAAACAAGGTCCTAACTATAACTACCTACTGGCAACCGTGGTAATATATATATATATATATATGAATCTGCTCCCCATTTCTGGAATGTGTGGTGGTGGTGGTGGCGGCGGCGGCGGCGGCGGTGGTGGGTGTGGGTGTGTGGGTGTGTGTGTGTGTGTGTGTATATTCACTGAAAAAAACATAGGTTTCAGGCACGTTATAGTTAGGAATTAGCATTTAAAAAACCTTAGAAATTCACTGAAAAAACCATAGGTTTCAGGGGCGTTATAGTTAGCTGGACTTTTCACTCGTCCAAAACCATTGAAATTCCCCCGTTATAGTTAGTTCATCTAACTATAACTCGCGCGCCCGCAATGCACTGCTGATGACGTCACATATTACATCACTCATGACATGGTCAGTGACATCACTGATGACATCACTGATGACATCTCAAATCAGCATGACCTCCTCTGTAAGCCCCTAGTATATAATAGGGCAGGGGATTAAAACTACCTCTTAAAACGCGCCACAGGGCGTGTTTGCACACGTCATTGCTGGCCCCGTCCCCTCAATTCCCCACTGTGTAAACACGCCCTGTGGCCGTTTTAAGTTGGGAGATTAAGTCCCCTTGAATCCTGAGGGTACCTAGGGTCCAACTAGTCCACTAGGTACCTCCAGTAAGCGCCACAGAGCTGCGTTACAGCGAGGTGTCATAAGTGGCATGGCCTGTACCACCTCTCTGCAACGCAGCACAGTGGCGCTTACTGGAAGCACCTGGTGGGCTAGTTAGCCCCCAGGGGCCCTCAGGATTGAAGGGGAATTATTTCCCCAACTTAAAACGCGCCATAGGGCGTGTTTGCACACGTCACCTCAGGCCCCGTCCCCTCCCTTCCCCACTGTGTAAACACGCCCTGTGGCCCTTTTTCAAGTTGGGAGATTAAGTCCCCTTGAACGCTGAGGATCCCTAGGGGCTAAATAGCCCACTAGGAACGTCCAGTAAGCGCCATTGCAGAGAGGTGTAAAAAGAGGCACGGCCTGCACCACCTCTCTGCAATGCAGAGCAGTGGAGCTTACTGGAAGCACCTGGTGGGCTAGTTGGCCCTCAGGGTCCCTCAGGATTGAAAGGGAATTATTTCCCCAACTTGAAAGACGCCACAGGGCGTGTTTGCACATGTCACCTCAGGCCCCGTCCCGTCCCTTCACCACTGTGTAAACGCGCCCTGTGGCCGTTCTAAGTTGAGAGATTAAGTCCCCTTGAATCCTAAGGGTCCCTAGGGTCAAACTAGCCCACTAGGTACCTCCAGTAAGCGCCACAGAGCTGCGTTGCATAGAGGTGTAAAAAGGGGCGTGGCCTCAGAACACCTGTCTGCAACGCAGCACCCTGGCGCATACTGGAGATACCTGTTGGGCTAGTTGGCCCTCAGGGACCCTCAGTATTGAAGGGGAATTAATTCCCCAACTTACAACTGCTCAGGGGCGCGTTTGCAGAGTGCGGCAAGGAGGGGGCGTGGCCTCCGGCGCGATGCCGGTCTTTTATTTATTTTATTTTTTTAAGAAGGAGGGCTGTGTGGCCCCCCTTATTTTTCTAATTTACTGGCCCTGGGGACCCCATCCCCCAGGGCCTGCACCCTAATTCTTTTTGTTGAAAAAAATACATTTGGCCCTCCCAAGGCCTTAATCGGCCCCGGGGACCCCAACCCCCGGGTCATGGGCTTTTTTGTTTTTTTATTCTTTAGGAGGGGGCTGCATTGCCCCCCTCCTCAGGCCACTTATGGCCCCGGGGACCCCATCCCCCGGGGCCGGCCTTTGTTTTTTATTCTTTAAAAAAAATATATATTTGTAGAAACACCCAGGGCATGCTGGACAAACCGTACATACCTATCACCATGACGATTTGCGTGATATTCATTAAAAGGCGACTATGCATAGAATGAATCCACATGGAATGTATTTACACTGCTAGTGAAGCTCTGACGTGTTGACGCCCTACCGTGCCTAATCCCGGCGCCCCCGCCGGTGGGTACTCTCCAAGTAGACACCCTTGTCATTTATTTATACAAACATGGGTAGCTATTGACGGGCACATTTAATATACACGCACACCAAGCCATTCAAAGGGGATTCGACAAAAATTCGACCAAACTATGCAAGAAAACCCCCTCACGGTTAATAAAATACACATCCACCGCCGGATGTGCAATACTTTTTATTTTACTCTCTGGAAAGGAGACGAACGTCACTTGAGAGTCACAGCGTGCTCCTGGCTGAGCCCAATGCTGTGTTACACCCACCAGTGCCCGCCGAGTGCCTCACAACTCTGTGTTGTATTCCACCAGCTAGTGCGTATGCTATGACACTCTCTAGCCCATGTGCACTGTAATACCACCCCGTGAATATGTCATGCCACACTTGCCTTCGCACAGGTTATATTGCCCCATCTAACGTGCCTTCCTCGAAGCCTATGTTATAACGCACAGCGCTATGCCATACAGATTACAATCTGGGATCCATATCTTTGTTACGTTACACAACACTGCCCTGTGCATATTACACTCCAAGGCGCATATCGCATAGCACGCGCTAGTGCCTGTGCTATCTCGCGCTCTCCAATGAATCTGTCATTGCGCACAATGTATTGCATATTATATTTCACGCCCGGTTCATCTTATATCACACTTTTTGGTGCATAGTTTATACCATATACTATATCTAGTTTTCATTTTCAATCGTGCTCTCAGGACTATGTTCTATATAACACTGCGTCCACCTACCCTTTTCACGGGCATTACATTTTGCGATGGGGGTGGAGGGTCAGGGGGTGTTTCTGCCAAGTGAGCCCGGAGTCACAGTCACAAACTTCCTCTTCTTCCTGAATAAAAGTGAGATTATGCTGCATACTTGTTCATATTTTAAGTCGTTCGCACAGACACACATTTTAAAAACAATAAAGTTCCTAATACCCACCTTCTCTGAACAGTTAGCTTGCTGCCCCATCCACCTCTTCCCTATCCTCTGTTGTCTGAATCCATGGACTAGCCTCCTCCCTCCTGCCATGCATGGTCTGATGTGCTGCCACTGCCCTCCATTTAGTATGATGTACCAGTCCACTCCTCCTGCCCTCCATTGCCCAATTCTATGGCCCATCATTGACCTCCTGCTTAGCCTCTGTGTTTAGCTTGCTGCCCCTATTCTCCTTCCCCCTGCCCTCCGATGTCTTTGTGCATGCCCCTGCTCCATCCTTTTTGCCCACCATGTTCCATGGACCTGCCACTCCTATCTACTCTGAGTGTTCTGTTGAGCTGCCACTCTCCTCCCACCTGCCTAGGATTGTCAGATGACTGTAACCTGTCCCTGCCACCTCCACCCTGCCTGTCCACATGCCATGCCCCTATCCCCTTCCTCCTGTCCTCCATGGTCCATTTTACTGCCACACCCTTCTGCCCTCCCTGGTCGGTTGTGCTGCAACTGCTCCTCCTGCCTGCCCCACGCGGTCTGTTATGAGGCCCCTTCCCCTGAACTCTCTTGTCTGTGCCCAGGTCCTGACCCTCCCTTCTATCCTGCATGGTCCTTTGTGCATGCCCCTGCACCCTCCTTCTTGCCCATCATAGCCATTGTGCTGCCACTAACCCTCCCTCTTGCCATGCATGGTCTTCTGTGCTGCCATGGCCCCTCCCACCTTCCCTGTGTGGTCAGCTAGCTGCCCCTGACCCCCTCCCACCTTCCCTCCATGGTCTGTGTGTATGCCATCATAGTCTCATTGTTGCTCTCCATGGTGTGTCTTGTTTCTAGTGCCCATCCTGCCTGACCTCCATGGTCATCTTGCTGCTTCTGCCATGCCCCCTTGCCCCCAGCCCTCTGTTTCCATGTGCAGACCCCTATTCCCTCCCTCCTGGCTTGTCTGTTCCATTGTAATGCCCCTGATCCGTCCCTCCTGCCCTTTATGGTCTGTTATGCTGCAGCTTTCTCTCCTGTCTGTCCATTATGGTCAGCTAGCTACATTGCCTCTTTCCCCTCTGTTCTCTGTTGTCCATGTGCATAGTCCTGTCCCCTCCCTATTGCTTTCTATGGATTGTTGTGCTGCACTCCCGTCCCGCATGCGCTGTGTGGTGTATTGTGCTGCTGCAAACCCTGATGCCTGCCCTGTAGGGTCAGTTTGGTGCACCTCTCCATGTCCCTCCTGTCCTCTGTTATCCGAGTCCATGTCCCTACCCCAATTCCTCCTGCCTACCATGATCCAATGTACCATACTTGCGAACATTTTGAACTTGGTAAGAGGGAGATTTTGAGAAAAAAACTTGGGTATTGATTTTCCCCTTTGAGTTACATTGAAAAAGAGGAGATTGTAGACAGGAGACAGATCAAATAAAGCCCATTTGAGCTTAAAAACATTGGACGTTACCTGTCTGAAACGGGTCTGTTGGCATGTATGGTTGTACTACCACTGCCTCTTCCTTCTGCCCACAATGGTCTATTATGTTGCTACAGCCTATCTTGCCAGTCCTGTATTGTTGGTTTGTTGCCCCTGCCCCCCTTTCCACTGCCCTCCATAGTCTGTTGTGCTGCCACTGCCCTTCCTGCCTGCACAGTGTGGTCAAATTGTTGCCTCTGCACTCTCCTAACTGCCTTCAATTTTCAGAGTCTGTGCCCCTGGCCTCTGCCTCTCAACAGTATCCCTATGAACAACTAGATTGCTAACATTCTATATTTATTACAAAAGTGTGGAACGCCTGACGTCATCTTGATGTAATCAAAACTGTAATACCTAGAGTATTTCCTTTAGAAATTACATATATGAGAGGGTCTTATTTGCATCAAAATTATGGTTAGTGCTCTAAAAAACTAAAAGGAGGACATATTTTCTGAGTTTTCAAATAGCGACAAAGAACTTTTAAAATATTTGTAATCTTTATGTTTTTTTATCCAGCTGACCACTTGATTAAATGTTGCACCTAGGGGAGAGAATGTGGTGTTACTTCCAGAGCTGCAGACTTTGCAACTGGGGAACCAGGTTGGAGTTTCTGCTTCAGCTCAACATTCTGTGATTCTGGTCAAATCACTTAATCTCCCCATGTCTACAACCAAAATGAATTTGATCTTGTGTGATGTAACCAATGCTCATGTAAAGCACTCCAATACCTGACAAGTCTGCACTATATAAAACTGCAAACACACACAAAATAAGTGTTTTGCACACTTCCGTCATTGGGCTACATGTGGGCTACATCTGGGTGATATTTGGGCTACATTTGGGCTCTTTTGTCTATGGTGGCCATCTTGGGAGATTTATTTGTTATGAAGTTTCCTAATTTCCTCATTTACTGCAGTCTCCTCAGTAGGAAATACTTTAGTTTTTTTTTGGTTCCATCAAGAAGGCATTCAGATGTGTCACACATTTGCCATAAATTCTGAATGTTAGCACTCTAGTTGTTCATTAGATCACTGTAGTAAAACTACTGCTCACCAGGGAAGTCTGCTGCTGGTATTCAAAGTGCATGTTTCAGTCTGCATGTCAGAATGTTTTTATGAAATAGAAGAGGATTTGAGAAGTCACTCAAAATGTCCCCTAATTTTTCTTTCTGCAGAACTAATCACAATTTCTATGGCAAAATGAACCCCCTCATTTTGTTCCTTTGTAAATTAAATGTTTTAAGTGTTACCACTTTATTCCAATCAAGATGGCTGCAGGTGTGCCATACTTTTGTCGTAAGTAAGACTGTTAGCGCTCTAGTTGTTCGTTAGAACACTCTGGGACATTCTGTCATTGGGCTATACTTGGGCTACATCTGGGTGATATTTGGGCTACATTTGGGCTCTTTTGTCTCTGGTGGCCATTTTGGGAGACTTATTTGTTATGATGTTTCCTAATTTCCTCATTTACTACAGTCTCCTCAGTAGGAAATACTTTCAGTTTTTTACTTTGATTCCATCAAGAGGGCATTCAGATGTGTCACACATTTGCCATAAATTCAGAATTTTAGCACTCTAGTTGCTTATTAGATCACTGTAGTAAAGCTACTGCTCACCAGGGAAGTCTGCTGCTGGTATTGAAAGTGCATGTTTCAGTCTGCATGTCAGAATTTTTTAATGAAATAGAAGAGGATTTGAGAAGTCACTCAAAATGTGCCCTAATTTTTCTTTCTGTAGCACTAATCATACTTTCTATGTCAAAATTAACCCCCTCATTTTGTTCCTTTTTAATTTAAATGTTTTAAGAGTTACCACTTTATTCCAACCAAGATGGCTTCTGGTGTGCCATACTTTTGTCATAAGTAGGACTGTTAGCGCTCTAGTTGTTCTTTAGAACACTCTGGGAAGCTGCAGTAGAACACAAAGGAATCAACTGACAGTCTCTGCCCTTGTTGGATGTACATGTTTTACTGAGAATGTCAGACTTCATTCTCACATGACTGAGAAAGATAATGTGAATTTACAGAAAATATGCTCTCAGTTTAGCTTATAGATCACCTTCCAAACCTGTGGGAAAAGCATGAGAAAATAGTTTTCTCTCAAACAGGATTCATGATATCACAGCAGAAGGCTTTTCCACATGGTAAAATCACCTTAGAACACACCACAATTCCTAAAATGAGTATGGTACCATCAACAAATGATTTATAATGTAACTAAAGTCTTAAAACCTCCTATTAACTTTTATAAAAGCCGAAAGAATGTGCTCCCGCTTTATATGGGGGTACAAGAGAACAAGGAGAACCCTTAAAAAACTAAGCTTATCAAAGGAGAGTGGGGGATTAAATATCCCTCAATTTCAATATTATTACTGGGTGGCCATGCTCCAATATATGGGAATATTGTTTTTCGGTGTTCAGTCCTATAAGGACCCAGCTATATGTCCGTCTATTTATGAACTTATTTTAGGCCCAGAAGCCAACTATATGTTCTCTAAGTTTTTTGAGCCCAGCTATTACAAAAGGACACGTTTTAAGACTTTAGCTGCTGCTGCTGTAGTTTGGTCTAGAATTCGCAAATACTTTATTTTAAAGGAATATAACCGATATATGCCCCTGGGAATACCAGGTAAACTCCCTTTAATTTTTTGTGACTCTATTATGCGGAGATGGAGTGCTCAGGGGGTTAGAATCATTGGTGACCTTTTCATAGAGGAACAATGAATCCCATTTGTAGAACTTCAAGAGAAATTTGGGCTGTTACGTACAGACTTTTTAAAATATCTCCAAGTTCGCAGCTTTTTAGATAACCTTGATTTAAGAGGACAGATTAATCTAGAAAAGAATGTAATATTAGAATGCATAAAAGGGAGATGTAAGATTTCTCAACTCGCTAAAATAATGATTGCAAGTCAGCAAGACGACCTTGCTTTATATGAGCACCGCTGGGAGATGAGGTTGGGGATGGCAGGGGTCGACCTACAAGCCGCATTCAATCTAGCCGATCGGTTAATTTTTTCAGGTAGATATAAGAGTCAATATTATATGGCCATTTTTGATTTATATTACTCTCCAGCAGAGATAGCCAAATGGGGGACAAACCGAGGGATCTCCTGTCCTAGATGTACCCTGAGGGCTGCCGACTTGGTGCATATGCTATATGAGTGCCCAGTTCTCTCTCCGTGGCTTAAGGAGATACAAAGTTTTTTGAATAAAGGTTTAGACATTTCAGTTAATTTGTCACCTCAACTAGTGCTGTTTGGTTGTGAGTTTGGAGCAAATGTCAGAATTCGACCAACCCCTGAGAAGGGATTTTTGTTTCTTTGTATGGCTATTCTCCGTTTATGCATTACTTCCCAATGGCTAAGTCCTGACTCACCG
This sequence comes from Triturus cristatus, assembly GCF_964204655.1. NCBI lineage: Eukaryota > Metazoa > Chordata > Amphibia > Caudata > Salamandridae > Triturus > Triturus cristatus. The sequence continues at coordinate 430,039,263 of NC_140580.1, forward strand.
TCCTTTAGTATGTGGATGACCAAACTATTATCCTTGTATAAGTTAGAAACTGCTCTGTACAAACTTAAAGGCAGGGAAAAAAAGAAATTCGGACTTGCACTATGGGCCCCAATCATGAACTGGGTATGATTAATTTGGTCTTTTTCTTCTTTTGGATTCTTACTGTATGTAAATGTCATTTGAACGCCTTCTTCTTATGTATAAGTTTTTTTCTTTATTTATGGGTAATGTAACAAATGTTAACAATATGAAATTGTTTTATCACTAATGCTGATTTTTGAAAATTCTAAAATAAAAAAAAACTCCTATTAACTGCAATGGTTTTTAATGAGGTGCTATCATGTATATTGGTCCCAAGATGGCTGCCAACACTTCTTGTATGAAGTGCTGACAGCCAATCAGATCTCACGATGAAATGTGTGGTTAGGCTCCACCCAGATATATACGTGATTTTACTTTTGATTTTCTCAGGAACTACTGAACAGATTTACACCATTTAAGCAAAAGGCACATGCCTGACCTGAGGACTGCCTCTTTGCCAAATTTCAAGTAATTCTGTTCAGCCGTTCGGGCTGTACCTTCGACTAAAGGTCCTATGGGAAAATGCATGGGGAAAACGCGTCTTGGGACCCCCCTTTTTTCTCAGCCCCCGCTTGACGAATCACCTCGAGACTTTCAGGGTAGGAGCTGAGCGGAGCGTCCTATTAGTTTTGAAAATTTCACGAAGATAAGTAAACCGGCACCAAAGTTATTCAAAATAGAATTTTTAGATTTCCTATGGGAACTCGGTCCTAACTATAACTATCTACTGGCGACCGCCAGTAGATAATATATATATAGATATATATTCACTGAAAAAACCATAGGTTTCAGAGGTGTTATAGTTAGCTGGACTTTTCACTTGTACAAAACCATTGAAATTCCCCCGTTATAGTTAGTTCAGCTAACTATAACTCGCGCGCCCGCAATGCTGATGACGTCACATATTACATCACTCATGACATGGTCAGTGACATCACTCATGACATCACTGATGACATCTCAAATGACATCACTGATGACATCATCCAGTGAATGTGTGTTTTTCTGAAAATTAAATATGTTTTATATATGTATATCTCAAGGTCGATGGAAGAATAAATGGGTATATAAGTGTCTAAATGGATGATTTGTTTTTGAAAAATTGATTGTGTAACTGACTGATTAAGTGTATCATAGTGAATACATGGCTTTTTGAGTAATGTTTAAATATGTAAATATCTGTATCAGTCTCTCACTTTGTGTATAAGTGGCTGCATGGGTTGGTGAGTAGCTACATGGGTGTCTATATAGGTTATTAGTTGGTTTTTTGAGTATCAGTCTGAGTGTCTGCATGGTTCGGTGGGGGGTATTACGGAGTGTATAGGTGCATGAATGAGTGACTCACTGTTTGTATGTGTTGAACACAGCATGTGTGCAGGACTGTATGGGTGGATGAGTGTGTGTATGGGTGTGTTAGTGAGTGAATGACTGTCTCAATAGTGTCTTTATGAGTAACTACATATGTTTTAAACTAGTATATGTGACTATTGGTGTATATATGTGAGAGTGAGAGATTGAAAGAGTTCCTGTATGAATAAGTATGTGTTTCTATAAGTGATTGTTTAAAAGACTAAGTATGTGTAAGTTTCCGTAGAAGTAAGTGTGGTGGTGTGTATATAACTGTATATGCAAGTAAATGTATGTTTGATTCTTTATTAGCATGAGTGACTATGTGTGTGAGTAACTCTATGGATGAGTGGCATTGTGTAACAAGATGTATAGGTGTATGAGTACATATGATGAGTGAGTACATGTATGAGTGACTGTATAGGACTGTTGGTGAATGAGTGGATGTGTATGTGGATCTTACAATTACTGAAGAGGTTGTTGTAACTGGTATTGGTATGTCCATTGTTTTGAAACTTTTAGTCTCTATTTTTGAATGTGTGTATCAAAGGTTATATTAGGGTGAGAGGAGGTCTGCCACTCTATCACAAGGATGATGTCATCAGTGATGTCATGAGTGATGTCATTTGAGATGTCATCAGTGATGTCATGAGTGATGTCACTGACCATGTCATGAGTGATGTAATATGTGACGTCATCAGCAGTGCATTGCGGGCGCGCGAGTTATAGTTAGCTGAACTAACTATAACGGGGGAATTTCAATGGTTTTGTACAAGTGAAAAGCCCAGCTAACTATAACACCCCTGAAACCTATGGTTTTTTCTGTGAATTTCTGAGGTTTTTTAAATGCTAATTCCTAACTATAACGTGCCTGAAACTTATGGTTTTTTCTGTGAATTTCAAAGGTTTTTTAAATGCTAATTTCTAACTATGCCTACAGAGATAGGACATGTGAAGAAAGAAGAAAAAATGCACAGAAAGAAACAAAAGAAGTGCAGAAAGAAGCAACAGAAGTCCTCAAATACGAAGATAAGTGCAGGAAGAAGGATAACGTGCAGAAAGAACAAAAAGCAGAGCAGAAAGAAGCCTTGTTGCAAAATCATCCTGTACCCTCAACTTTTTCAGACGGATACTGGTGGTAACTGAGTCTGACTAACCAGTCCTAGAGCCAGTGCTATGTTAAAAGACACTTAGAATACAGTGAAAACACCTACATACACTAGAGAACATTATGCGTTGGGGTCCCCCTGTGATTAGCATGAACTCCTCTGTAAGCCCCTAGTATATAATAGGGCATGGGGATTAAAACTACCTCTTAAAACAGGCCACAGGGCATTTTTGCACACGTTAACTCAGGCCCCGTCCCCTCCCTTCACCACTGTGTAAACACGCCCGGTGTCCGTTTTTAGTTGGGAGATTAAGTTCATTTGAATCCTGAGGGTCCCTAGGGTCCAACTAGCTCACTAGGTACCTCCAGTAAGTGCCACAGAGCTGCGTTGCAGAGAGGTGTAAAAAGTGGCACGGCCTGGACCACCTCTCTGCAATGCAGCTCAGTGGCGCTTACTGGAAGCACTTGGTGGGCTAGTTAGCCCCCAGGGGCCCTCAGTATTGAAGGGAAATTATATCCCCAATTTAAAACGTGCCATAGTGCGTGTTTGCACACGTCACCTCAGGCCCCGTCCCCTCCCTTCACCACTGTGTAAACGCGCCCTGTGGCTGTTCTAAGTTGAGAGATTAAGTCCCCTTGAATCCTAAGGGTCCCTAGGGTCAAACTAGACCACTAGGTACCTCCAGTAAGCGCCACAGAGCTGCGTTGCAGAGAGGTGTAAAAAGGGGCTTGGCCTCAGAACACCTCTCTGCAGCGCAGCTCCCTGGCGCATACTGGAGATGCCTGTTGGGGGCGCGTTTGCAGAGTGCTGCAGGGAGGGGGCATGGCCTCCGGCACGATGCCAGTCTTTTATTTATTTTAATTTTTTAAGAAGGGGGGCTGTGTGGTTCACCTTCTTATTCTTATTTATTGGCCCTGATGACCCCATCCCCCAGGGCCTGTCTCCTAATTATATTTTTTTGACCCCAATCCCCAGGGCCGGCCACTGTTTTTTATTATTTTTAAAAAATATATATTTATAGACACACCTAGGACATGCTGGACAAACCGTACGTACCTATCACCATGACGATTTGCGTGATATTCATTAAAAGGCGACTATGCATGCAATGAATCCACGTGGAATGTATTTACATCACTAGTGAAGCTCTGACATGTCTGATGCCCTACCGTGCCTAATCCCGGTAGACACCCTTGTCGTTTATTTATACAAACATGGGTAGCTATTGATGGGCACATTTAATACACATGCACACCAAGCCATTCAAAGGGGATTCAACAAAAATTCGACCAAAACTATGTAAGAAACCCCCCTCACGGTTAATAAAACACACATCCACTGCCGGATGTGTAATACTTTTTATTTTACTCTCTGGAAAGGGGACGAACATCACTTGAGAGTCACAGCGCGCTCCTGACAGAGCCCAATGCTGTGTTACACCCACCATTGCCTGCTGAGTGCCACACACCTCTGTGTTGTATTCCACTAGCTAGTGCATATGCTATGACACTCTCTAGCCCATGTGCACTGTAACACCACCCCGTGAATATGTCATGCCACACTTGTCTTCGCACGGGTTATATTGCCACATCTAACGTGCCTTCCTCGATGCCTATGTTATAACGCACAGTGTTATGCCATACATATTACAATCTGGGATCCATATCTTTGTCACAGTGCATATGCAACGTTACACTCCCCAGCACATATTTTATATTACAACTTTAGAGACTAGTTAGGTTACATAACACTGCCCTGTGCATATTACACTCCAAGGCGCATATCGCATAGCACGCGCTAGTGCCTGTGCTATCTTGCGCTCTCCAATGAATCTGTCATTGCGCACAATGTATTGCATATTTTATTTCACGCCCGGTTCATCTTATATCACACTTTTTGGTGCATAGTTTATACCATACACTATATCTAGTTTTCATTTTCAATGGTGCTCTCAGGACTATGTTCTATATAACACTGTGTTCACCTACCCTTTTCACGGGCATTACATTTTGCGATAGGGGGTGGAGGGTCAGGGGGTGTTTCTGCCAAGTGAGCCCGGAGTCACAGTCACAAACGTCCTCTTCTTCCTGAATAAAAGTGAGATTATGCTGCATACTTGTTCATATTTTAAATAGTTCGCACAGACACAATGTTATAAAAACAATAAAGTTCCTAATACCCGCCTTCTCTGAACAGTTAGCTTGCTGCCCCATCCCCCTCATCCCTATCCTCTGTTGTGTGAATCCATGGACTAACCTCCCTCCTGCCATGCATGGTCTGATGTGCTGCCACTGCCCTCAATTTAGTATGATGTACCAGTCCACTCCTCCTGCCCTCCATTGCCCAATTCTATGCCCCATCATTGACCTACTGCTTAAACTCTGTGCTTAGCTTGCTGCCCCTATTCTCCTCCCCCCTGCCCTCCGATGTCTTTGTGCATGCCCCTGCTCCATCCTTTTTGCCCACCATGTCCCATGGACCTGCCACTCCTATCTACTCTGAGTGTTCTGTTGAGCTGCCACTCCCCTCCCACCTGCCTAGCATTGTCAGATGACTGTAACCTGTCCCTGCCACCTCCACCCTGCCTGTCCACATGCCATGCCCCTATCCTCTTCCTCCTGTCCTACATGGTCCATTGTACTGCCACACCCTTCTGCCCTCCCTGGTCTGTTGTGCTGCAACTGCTCCTCCTGCCTACCCCGTGTGGTCTGTTGTGAGGCCCCTTCCCCTGAACTTTCTTGTCTGTGCACAGGTCCTGACCCTCCCTTCTATCCTCCATCGTCCTTTGTGCATGCCCCTGCACCCTCCTTCTTGCCCATCATAGCCATTGTGCTGCCACTAACCCTCCCACTTGCCATGCATGGTCTTCTGTGCTGCCATGGCCCCTCCCACCTTCCCTGTGTGGTCAGTTAGCTGCCCCTGACCCCCTCCCACCTTCCCTCCATGGTCTGTGTGTATGCCATCACAGTCTCACTGTTGCTCTTCATGGTGTGTCTTGCTTCTAGTGCCCATCCTGCCTGACCTCCATGGCTATCTTGCTGCTCCTGCCCTGCCCCCTTGCCCCCAGCCCTCTGTTTACATGTGCAGGCCCCTACTCCCTCCCTCCTGGCTTGTCTGTTCCATTGTAATGCCCCTGATCCGTCCCTCCTGCCCTTTATGGTCTGTTATGCTGCAGCTTTCTCTCCTGTCTGTCCATTATGGTCAGCTAGCTACCATTGCCTCTTGCCCCTCTGTTCTCTGTTGTCCATGTGCATGGTCCTGTCCCCTCCCTCTTGCTTTCTATGGATTGTTGTGCTGCACTCCCGTCCTGCATGCCCTGTGTGGTGTATTGTGCTGCTGCAAACCCTGATGCCTGCCCTGCAGGGTCAGTTTGGTGCACCTCTCCATGTCCCTCCTGTCCTCTGTTATCCAAGTCTATGTCCCTATCCCATTTCCTTCCATGATCCAATGTACCATACTTGCGAACATTTTGAACTTGGTAAGAGGGAGATTGTGGAAAAAAACTGGGGTATTGATTTTCCCCTTTGAGTTACATTGAAAAAGAGGATATTGTAGACAGGAGACAGATCAAATAAAGCCCATTTGAGCTTAAAAACATTGGACGTTTCCTGGCTGAATCGGGTCTGTTGGCATGTATGGTTGTACTACCATTGCCTCTTCCTTCTGCCCACAATGGTCTATTATATTGCCACAGCCTCTCTTGCAAGTCCTGTATTGTTGGTTTGTTGCCCCTGCCCCCCTTTCCACTGCCCTCCATAGTCTGTTGTGCTTCCACGGCCCTTCCTGCCTGCTCAGTGTGGTTAAATTGTTGCCTTTGCACCCTCCTACCTGCCTTCAATTTTCAGAGTCCGTGCCCCTGGCCTCTGCCTCTCAACAGTATCCTAATGAACAACTAGATTGCTAACATTCTATATTTATTACAAAAGTGTGGAATGCCTGACATCATCTTGATGTGATCAAAACTGTAATACCTAGAGCATTTCCTTTAGAAATTACATATATGAGAGGGTCTTATTGGCATCAAAATTATGGTTAGTGCTCTAAAAGACTAAAATAAGGACATATTTTCTGAGTTTTCAAATAGCGACAAAGCACTTTTAAATTATTTGTTATCTTTATGTTTTTTTATCCAGTTGACCACTTGATTAAATGTTGCACTTAGGGGAGAGGATGTGGTGTTACTTCCAGAACTGCAGACTTTGCAACTGGGGAACCAGGTTGAAGTTTCTGCTTCAGCTCGACATTCTGTGATTCTGGTCAAATCACTTAGTCTCCCCATGTCTACAACCAAAATGAATTTGTTCTTGTGTGATGTAACCAATGCTCATGTAAAGCACTCCAATACCTGACAAGTCTGCACTATATAACACTGCAAAAACACAAAATAATAAGTGTTTTGCACACTTCTGTCATTGGGCTATATTTGGGCTACATCTGGGTGATTTTGGGCTACATTTGGGCTCTTTTGTCTCCGGTGGCCATCTTGGGAGATTTATTTGTTATGAAGTTTCCTAATTTCCTCATGTACTGCAGTCTCCTCAGTAGGAAATGCTTTCAGTTTTTTACTTTGATTCCATCATGAAGGTATTCAGATATGTCACACATTTGCCATAAATTCTGAATGTTAGCACTCTAGTTGCTCATTAGATCACTGTAGTAAAACTACTGTTCACCATGGAAGTCTGCTCCTGGTATTAAAAGTGCATGTTTCAGTCTGCATGTCAGAATTTTTTAATGAAATAGAAGAGGATTTGAGAAGTCACTCAAAATGTGCCCTCATTTTCTTTCTTCAGCATTAATCATAATTTCTATGGCAAAATGAACCCCCTCATTGTGTTCCTTTTTAAATTAAAAGTTTTAAGTGTTACCAGTTTATTCCAATGAAGATGGCTTCAGGTGTGCCATACTTTTGTCATAATGAAGACAGTAAGCACTCTAGTTGTTTTTAAGAACATTCTGGGACATTCTGTCATTGGGCTATACTTGGGCTACATCTGGGTGATATTTGGGCTACATTTGGGCTCTTTTGTCTCTGGTGGCCATCTTGGGAGACTTATTTGTTATGAAGTTTCCTAATTTCCTCATTTACTGCAGTCTCCTCAGTAGGAAATACTTTGTTTTTTACTTTGATTCCATCAAGAAGGCATTCAGATGTGTCACACATTTGCCATAAATGCAGAATGTTAGCACTCTTTTTGCTCATTAGATCACTGTAGTAAAGCTGCTGCTCACCAGGGAAAACTGCTGCTGGTATTGAAACTGCATGTTTCAGTCTGCATGTCAGAATTTTTTAATGAAATAGAAGAGGATTTGAGAAGTCACTCAAAATGTGCCCTAATTATTCTTTCTGCAGCACTAATCATACTTTTTATGGAAAAATGAACCCCCTCATTTTGTTCCTTTTTAAATTAAATGTTTTAAGAGTTACCACTTTAATCCAAGCAAGATGGCTTCAGGTGTGCCATACGTTTATCATAAGTAGCACTGTTAGCGCTCTAGTAGTTCTTTGGAACACTCTGGGAAACTGCAGTAGAACACAAAGAAATCAACTGACAGTCTCTGCCCTTGTTGGATGTACATGTTTTACTGAGAATGTCAGACTTCATTCTCACATGACTGAGAAAGATAATGTGATTTTACAGAAAATAAGCTCTCAGTTTAGCTTATAGATCACCTTCCAAACCTCTGTGGTAAAAGCATGAGAAAATATTTTTCTCTCAATCATGATATCCCAGCAGAAGGCTTTTTCACATGGTGAAATCACCTTAGAACATACCACAATTCCTAAAATGAGTATGGTACCATCAACAAATGATTTATAATGTAACTAAAGTCTTAAAACCTTCTATTAACTGCAATGCTTTTTAATGAGGTGCTATCATGTATATTGGTCCTAAGATGGCTGCCAACACTTCTTGGATGAAGTGCTGACAGCCAATCAGATCTCAGGATGAGATGTGTGGTTAAGCTCCGCCCACATATATATATGCTTTTAAATGCTATTTTCTCAGGAAATACTGAACAGATTTACACCAGACCTGCAAAAGGCACTTCCTTGACCTTATGGCTACCTCTCTGCCAAATTTCAAGTAATTCTGTTCAGCCGTCTAAAGGTCCTATGGAAAAATGCATGGGGAAAACGCGTTTTGGGACCCCCCTTTTTTCTCGGCTCCTGCTTGACGAATCACCCCGAGACTTTCAGGGTAGGAGCTGAACGGAGCGCTCCATTAGTTTTGAAAATTTCGCGAGGATTCGTCAACCGGCGCCAAAGTTATTCAAAATAGAATTTTGAGATTTCCTATGGAAACTAGGTTGTAACTATAACTATCTACTGGCGACCGAAACAATCAATAGAGAAAGGTACAACACCAGTGTGACATTGTTTTACGATCTGCTTGACAAATGGAGAAATTGTGGTATTTTGGAGGAGGACGAATTTCAGTTAATCAAAGTGGACAGTCCTGTATTGCCAACATTCTACCACTTACCGAAAATCCATAAGGACGCCCTCAAACCACCAGGGCGCCCCATAGTTTCAAGCAAAGAGTTTGTTGGAAAAGGTGTCTATCTATATAGATCACTTTCTGTTTCCCCTTGTAACTGATCTAAGCTCTTTCATCCAGGACACTACTGATTTCATCAAACGCATACAAGAGATACAGTGGGAGCCGGACTTTGTACTGATAACCATGGACATAACTAGCCTTTATACCTGTATTGCACACACTAATGGGCTGGAAGCACTCCGGTATTTTTTGAGAGCCAGACCTTTGAAGTTTCAGATGCACAATAGAATGTTGTTAGAATTTGCAGAATTTTGTTTACGCAATAATATTTTTCTATTTGGTGGTCATCTGTATCTGCAAACCCAAGGTACCGCGATGGGCACGTGCTTCGCCCCCAGCTACGCGAACCTGTTCGTGGGCTAGTGGGAGAAGCACGTGGCCTGGGCGGACGACAACGAGGCATGGGTCGAGAAAATTGCCCTATGGGCACGTTACATCGATGACCTATTCATCGTTTGGAAGGGCACGCCCGAAGAGGCAAAAGAGTATATAGACGTCTTGAATGATAATACTCTTAATCTGCGGTTCACGAGCTACATGAGCAAGACTGAGGTACCATTTTTAGACCTTTCAGTTTTTGTGGCAGATGGTAAAATATGCACGAAGCTCTATCGTAAGCCCACCGCAGGGAACACAGTTTTGCATTACAAGAGTCAGCATCCTCAGTCACTAATCCGTAGTATTCCATATGGGGAGTTGTTGCGGCTAAAAAGAAATTGCACACTCCCCGAGGATTATACCCAGGCAGCCAGTGAATCGCTGAGCAGATTCAGACTAAGAGGATATACCAGTGATCTCCTAAACGACACTGCCCTAAAAGTACATACAATTGAGAGACAGTCTCTATTTGGTTCAAAAGAATCTAAAAAGACTCTGGCAGTAGAAAAAATGGAAAGTCCTCGACTTATTTTAGGTTTTTCCACACAGGCGAGAACCATTAGAGGACAGTAGAGAAAAACTGGAAAATATTGCAGACTGACAACATTATTGGTAAAACTATCTCTGAACAACCTGAGGTAACATATCGCAAAAGTAAATCATTGAAAGATTTATTAGTACGTAGTCACTTTTCCGATAGTACCCCCAAAAAAACTCTGGCTGGCTTCTACCCGTGCCTCTCATGTAAGGCGTGCAAGAATAGCAAAAAGGTTAAAGAATATATGGTTCCCGGCAGAAAGAGAATGTGCACTATCAATAGGTTCATGAACTGCAACACGAACTTTGTCATCTACTGTTTGACATGCCTGTGTGGTCTCCAATACGTCGGAAGTACCATTCATCCCGCTAAGAAACGAGTGTTGGAGCACACACGGGCAATCACAAACCGCGACACAACTTACCCGGTAGCGAGGCATTTCGCTGAAAAACATGAATCTCGCAGCGATAAGCTCAGCTATTTCTGCCTAGACCATGTCCCCATTACTGAAAGAGGAGGAGACAGGGTTAAAGAGCTGCGTCAATTGGAGGCACGCTTCATTGTTGAACTCCAAACACGCACTCCTGGGGGTCTTAATATGGAGGAAGAACTGTGGTCCTTCATTGGCTAAGCCAAAGTCCAACCCTATGCGACACTGTGTATGCAATATGACTTAGAATAAGCAACAGCAACTTGATAACTCATGCAGTTCGTGGTGTGCATACAATAATTTTTGCATTGAACATTCATTCATGTATTACTTGCCCATATGTTGTTTTATAAAGTATTCTGCAACGATGTATTTTCACCACACGTCAAACTTCTGCTGGATATTAGCCCATTTGAGGGCTGTATCTCTTAAGATCGAAATCCAGCGATTCTACCGTATGGTTGTTAAACGAACTTATATGGGTAAAGTCTATTGTTAGTATATATCTATGGCAATGCATCAAATCATATCGACCTTAGACGGAGTTTTCCCAAAATTTTTAATGCCATTTGATGTAGCAACATTTATAACGAATTTTTTGAGACAATCGATCACGACAATACATCCAATTGTATGGATTGATTTTTCTTCTCTTTCAGGGAAATCGCAATGTGCGTACATTTATTTTGCATGCTCCATATGTCATGGGGTTTTGAATGTTATATTATGCACCCACAAAGTTGGCATGGTTTGATGAATTACCTTGTTAATCTTGCCAAGATCTTTTCTGTTTAAATTAACTAGGCTAAAATGGCCGACGCTGTAACGATTGATTTTCTGTTATCTGTATGATAAGTCCTCTGTCGATCTCGCTTACTTGCCTTTCCGTCCAATGAAGACATTTATTATTTATATGTGGCTTTTTGAATGAATTAACGGACACTGACGAAGGCCAGGGTGCCGGAACGCGTGTGTTAGCTTTCCACGGAAATTGAGCAATAAAGATTTATTCTTGGAAACGAGCTTGGAGTGCGCTTCACATTATCTTTGGTGGAGGCGTGGTGCTTTGGAGATCTATATATATATATACACACTTACTTCTTGAGCTTTGCTGAAAATGGCATCTCATCCACCTAGTGTATGGGTGCTCCGTAACAGGCGCGAGTCCCTGACGTATGAAAACGCAAGACTTTGCAACACCAACTCCGAGACATTTTGGCTCCCATGAGCCTTTCACAAGGTGACGAGCCCACCACCTTTAAAAATAAATACACTTGTAAAGTTAAACCGTGACAAGTTACTATTTCATACAACGAGTGGCCATGGCAGATGACGATACCAAACTACTATTGGCAAACATCTTTAAAAAAAAAAAAATTATATATGTACCATACCTACACACATATATATGTGTATATATATATATATTATGTATATATAACCTAGTTATAGTTAGAACCTAGTTTCCATAGGAAAAGCATTTTCTGATTTGCTAATAACTTTGGTGTAGTTTGACGAATCTTCGCGAAATTCTCCCCATAAAAAGTCTATCCAAGTCAGCTCCAATACTGAAAGTTTGGGGGTGATTCTTCAAGCAGGGGCTGAGAAAAAAGGGGGTCCCAAGACGTGCTTTCTCCATGTTAATTTCCATAGGAAACTTTAGCCAAGGCTACAGCCCGAACTGCTGAACGGAATTACACCAAATTTGGCAAAAAGGTACTGCTTGGCTCGGAAAGCGACCTTTTTAGGTCGAGCCTAGAGCAGCGCGCATGCGCAGCTTGCGAGACTTTTAGAAAGGGGCTTCAGAAAGCTCACCAAGCTCACCACACGCTCGTGCGTTTTTTTTTTCGCACAGGCTATTGGGCTTTGCATGCGTCTTTCTAAGAAAGACAGCATGCAATTGGGCAAAGGCGGGTGCATGTCCCGCCTTTGCTCTGTCGATGTCCTATTACTTGCGGTTAACCGCACAGGCACCATCTGTTTTGAATTATCGTGCCCAGACGCGTGTGCGATAATTCAAAACTGATGTTTCACTGCGGCGCACGCGCAGCACTCGCCTGCTTGTTTTCTCTGCCAGATATTCCCCCGCTGTTTGAGGAGTTACTCATCAAACTCTGAATACTTGTGCCGAGGGTGAGTGACGTCAGCTGCGCTGCTCCTCAATGGCCCATTCTGACTCACAGGCCCTGGTATCAGTCACGTGACCGTGCCTACTCCCATCCATCCCTCCCTCCAAGAGACGGACTGTCCTCCAGGCAGTCCCGGCCATCTTTTCTATGCCTCTTCTACGCCTCGTCATACCCTTAAAGATCTACTGAAAGAACTTCGGAACTGCGGTTTCTACCTTTATGTAGTATGCACAATTCACGCTGAATCGCCTCTAGGCGCTGGTTTTCATTCCTGGAAAATTGAAACTATACATTCCATGCAGTGGTGTAAGGAAACCTCCACCCCCCAAAATCTGACAAGCTGAGTCTACCCCCCCCCCCACCCCCACAACGTTTGGAAGACTACTGCCCCCCCCGCACCAGGGTGTTTGTCCGTTACGTCCCTGGTTCCAGAATCCAACGTGAGGTAAGTTAAAAAGACAGCACTGACTGAAGCGGTCTCACATACCATGCTTATTAAAACATTTAATATGTTCGGTTTAATATTATGAGATATCCATATCAAAGAGAACGTGCAGTGGGAGGCACTTTAATAACATGACCAGAAACCTCCAAACCTGTATGAACACAGCACCCACCAGGGTGTCTCCCCTCTTTCAGCATTCACTGAATACCTGCGTCTGAAAAGCATTAAATCTGACTGTTGAAAACACACCCAGCGTTGTGGCCTGCCCGTCACACCGCCCCGTCTGCCTGCAGCTAATCTCCGCGATAAGATCAAAGGTGGCAGTGACGTCACTGCCAGCGCCCTCCCCCCGGGAACCTCGGAGCAGGCAGCTCGCTGCATCTCTGAGCTTTGGAGCCTAGTGCTGTGCATGCAGGTGCTCTGTAAGGCTGCCCGGGGTGGGGTTGCGTAGCGGCCCGCCCCTTGGAGGGTGGCCGCCTTAATGCCACGGGAAGGCACAGGGGTGAGAGGTCGAGTCCCTGGGCTAGTCCAAGGGAGACCCCAGCAGATAGCTGCTTCCGGCGAGGGCGGGGAGGAGACATATTCTGTCTCCGCCCCCTCCTCATCCTCTTGTCCGCTCGTTCGCCTTGGGTAGCAGTTCGCTGTCGCTGGATTCGTCGTGTTCGCGCTCATCCCCCTCCATCTTTCGCGGTGAGTTTTGCCGGTACCTTTTCTCGCCCCGGCCTCGTCCCTGGGCAGTACCAGGAGACGGGGCCCTGTGGTCGGTGCACCACGGGCAGGGGGGGGGCCGTGCGCGTGGGGGCTGGCTGTGTTGTGGTGGGCATTCCTCGAGAGTCACTTGGGCCTTACGGTTTAGTGCGTGAAACGTACCCTGGCGACACTTCCTTCGCATTGCTCGCTTGCGGTTGATGTCTGTTGCAGGCCCTGGGGCAACCTCGGCATGTTGGCCCTCCCTGGTACTCTCTTGGTTGAATGTGGTAACCCTAGGCGGCAGATCCTAGGGTATGCTCTTTGACCGCGACGGGGGACCGGAGTTCGAGGCTGGGCTGGGAGCGGGGCGTAGCACTCGCGGGTCGCGCCAGGCACAGGCGGTCTTGCGCTCAGATCGGGGCCCCGGGGTTGTAGGCGGTCCCACGGGAACCCCCCCCGCCCCCTCTGCTGGGCTACGGTCTATGGCGGGTGCCGCCGACTTCGGAAGCCTATGGTTGGTTCGGACTCGGTGCCGTCTCGGAGTCCTGTGGTCCGGGGAGGGTCGCGCAGTCGCCCGTGCACGAATTCATCGGCAGCTGGGGATGTGGCCTGGTAATTAAGTGGAGGGCTGTGGGCCCGGGGGCAGTGTTCGCGCAAGGTGGGGATACATGTTAACGCTGCACGTGAATGGTCTTTTCAGTAATATACTGCCTGGTTTGTTGGTGGGCACTTCTCGCCACAACCGTCAGCTGCAGAGGTCCGGGGTCGTGCCTCGATTGCGCGCCCTTCCGGCGCCGGGGCATCTCGGTGATCCCCGGTGCCTGAGTGCTTGGTGATGGGGAGGTGGGCCGCGCTCATGCACTTGAGAGGTCTTTATTGATATAGCATTGTCAGCATGGCTGTGTGCATGATCTTGCCTCAATTTTAACGTAGTTTCTCTGGCGCAATCGGTTGCGCGCCTGGCAGCTAATCGATAGGTTGGTGGCGACTTCACCCAGGGACAGGCACTTCCCGGTTGCGGAGGTCCAGGTCGTGCCCCGAGTGCGTGCCATTCCGGCGCCGAGGCATCTTGGCGATCCCCGGTGCCTGAGTGCTTGGTTGAGGGGGAGGTGGGCCGCGCCCTTGCCAAGCGCTCCACTTCCCCTATGCATGCCTCCCGGGGCCCGTCCTGCACGGGGATGGCACTTGCATTAGTCTTCGGGGTAAGGCGCCCTATCGGGGAAAGCGGCGATTGTTACATTCCTCTTCATCGTAAACCACCTCCCAGCAACTTAATCACAATTAACTAGGTTTGTGGGGAGGAAGGGTGAAATAAACACTTGGTTGTGTGCCTCACCTGCCCTTCAGGAGACGTCTACTGTGCATCTTTTGCTTTTGAGACATGGGCTTGGTTTTATGAACGATCCACCATAACCTAGTCTCCTTAAATCTCTCAATTAATTCCAGTAATGATATTTATGGTATTCCACAAAGCCACAAATAAACACTGAACTCCCGTATGTAGATCAACAGGCGTCACCTTTACCAGGAGGGTGGGCTGACAGACGTGTACGGGGGCGATGTGGTGCGTGTGTTGGGCGCTCTGATATCCCCGAGCCGAGTGCGCGTTCTTGCCTCTCGTGCCATTTCATGTGTGGGGATGCCACGCGCAGGCGTAGCACACCCGCCCCCTCCCCCTTGTCGGTCTCGCGCTTGTTAACATGAGGATCGGAGACTAGTGTCGTGCATCCTCCTCGTTGGTGAGCTTGCACCCGGCGCAAGGTACCTGGTGCTCCCCTCTGGCGCTTTCTTCACTTGGGCCCGGCCAGGATCGGCTCGTGTTGTGTTTCTGGCCTCCGCGCCCACGCCCGGGTTGCGTTTTTGCGCCGGCGAGCAGCATTTGGCGGGGGAAGGGAGGCATGCCACATGTGTTGGTCTGCCTGCGAGTGCGGTCCGCAGGCCATGCTCATCCTGGTCTCCGGCCTCTCAGTATCGTGTATCGGGTGTTCAGGGAATTTGCGTTGCTCCCATGCGCTTAGGGCCTCAGGTGGGGCACATGGAGCTTTTTGGTGCATGCAGGAAGCGCGGCGTAAGTGCCTGCAGGCTACAGAAGCAAAAAAAAAAAAAAAAAGCCATTAACCTCTCCATTCTCCCCCTTAGATCGTGCCGTGCCTGGTGTCCGGCTGATCGGTGGAACTTGCTCGCTGCTGGACAGGGGTGTAAGTTCGCTAGGGGACGGTGGGGGACACGGAGAGTAAGCTCCCGGCCTGCAAGCACAGGAGAAGGTCACCGTTGGGCGCGGGGCATAACCGTTGTTGTTCTTTGTTTTACACAGGTCGATAAAATGAGTACCACGGAGTCGGGTAACAAGTACCAACTGTTATTTAGTGCCTAGTCACCTAATTGCTCAGCCTGTCATCCATCTGAGGTCGATAAAATGAGTACCATTGAGTTGGGTAACAGGAACCATCAGTTATTGAGTGCCAAGTTATCGTACTGCTCAGCCTCTCATCCACCTGCGGCGATAGAATGAGTTCCATTGAGTTGGGTAACAAGAACCATCTATTATTTAGCGCCAAGTTACCTACGGGTGAACGTGCTCTCCTGTTGTTATGATTACTTGGGATTGGAGAGGTAGGGAGATTTGGTTAGGAAGTTCGAAACAGTTGAGAATAAGCCTTGATCTAGAAATAAAGGATCAGGATTTCCTCTTGAATTCTGCTGGCTCTGGATTGTACACAGGCGGGACTAGAACTACCCGCAGTTTATAGGGCCTTCCTTCTCTGCCTGCTGGGGATTCTCCTCCTCAGCCGCTTGCGGTATCTTCGGCTTTTCCTGCGCCGGGGGGCTGTGGTGGTCCCGGGTTCCGCTTATAGCATTTATATACCCAGAATACTGTAAGCTTGTTGTTGGATAGTAGTAGGGGTCCGGTTTCGCGCCAAGTGCTCCCCCGGCGGCCCCCTGGGTCCCTGGGCTGCGGGAGCACATCCGGACTCGGACATGATATCAGGCTGTCTGGTACCCTGCCTCGGCAATATCAGGTTTGTTGCGGCCAAGTTGTCAGCTTTCTTTAGTAAAGCCTCAAGACTCCGTGGCTGCTTAATTTTCCTATGCAAGAAACAACCATTGACGAAGTCTATAGTTCTGATGGGTAGGATTGAGGCCAGTGGTGTATTGGCCACCGGGTGTCACTGACGCTTTGTGTTCGTTGCGGAACTAGGTTCTGAGCGCTGGTCACAGGGGCGCGGCACTCCTGGCGATTCTGGGCAAATCACTCTATCTCCTCGTATCTATGTGATAGTGAATGTGTTCTTCTGTGGTGCAGCCGATACTCTTTTTATGAGGCATGCTCACGCACCAAAATAAATAAACAAATAAATAAATATCCCTCCCTAATTTCACTCACAGATCCTGCCGGTGTCCCACAGAGCTGCGGGCACCACTCACTAGGGAATGGCAGTGTAAGTTGGGTCGGTGGGAACAGTGGGGGACTCTGAGATGTGGGTGTTCAACATAGTTACCGACTCGGGAAACGCTAGTCATTAATTTTGTGTTCCCAATTCTCCTTATATTGAGCATGGGTGCGGGTGCAACATGCTCCTGCCCGGCTATGTTTCGCGGTTTTGGAATGATTTGAGGTGTGTGGTGTCCCCCGGGCGGACGCGTGCGTGTCTCTTTGCTGTTGGCGGTTAACGTGAATATAGACTAGTGCTGATGTTATATTTGTCATCTTGCGGCCTATCTCAGATTATTGTGATGGGGCGGCGTACATATATGGTCAGGTTGCCTTGCTGAGACTGTCATCCGCGTACTCTGGTCAGCACAGCGGGAGTGGATTGGCTGTGCGGTCCTCACAGGTGAGGCGGGAGGTTTAATCTGCTTGAGTCAGCACCCGTCTTAGGGGCCTGGTTTCAATGCTTTGTTTCATGGGCAAATGAGACCGAGTGGACTTGGAACACCTAGTAAATGCGCGGTGTGTTGGTGGCCGGTCGGTATGCCATAGCCAGTGCCGGAGCATGCTGGGTAGCCCTGCAGACCAGTTTTACTCTGGGAAACACTTGCAGCTGCGCAGGGCTCCCTTGGCCTGTCGGGGTCTGTTATATTAGCCGGGCACTCCTGGGACGCTTCACCACTATGGTCGGGAGCAGGGGGAGGTGTCACTTTGCATCCAGCACCTAGGCTAAGCAAAGAGTTACGCCAGGTTGCGTGATGGCTAATGTTACCTGGTCGTTCTTTGGGGAGCCTGAGGGTAGGATGTCCTAGCGGCTAATAACAGCTAGGGTGGTTTACGTGTGCTTCACACAGTAGTGGGCAAAGATCACACACGCCACAGGTGCCGAGGCCGGTTCTGATGCCTGGCGTTGGGCTCCCAGGTTTCTTCTGAAGGGCTAGGCCTTCAGATGCTGAAAGGATGTCCGTTGTTATTTACTCCATTGTTATACGATTGGTTGTTTCCGGGGTCATCCGCGGGTGTAGAGCGTTAGGCGCTTGTTGTCTTTTCATCGGGTCGGTTTGATGTGGGATGGTGTTTTCCTTGGGCACAGCCACGGGGTGGGTTTTTCTGTGTCAGACTGGGGTTAGCCTTCCGTTCTCTTCCTGTGTGTCTCACACGGTTGTAAGACAGGGGGTCAACTAGCCCTGTGCTGATTGAGTTGCTACTACGCCTTTAGTAGTTAAACACATCAGGTACTCGTTTGAACTCAACTATAGGTACTCCAGGACGCATGTCCTCTATCACACACACGCAGACCGGACTGCCACCCCCCCCCCCCCCCCGCTCCAATCCTTGGAGCAACAGGGGTCCAAATACTTGTGGGGTTGGCAGGCTTGGACAGAGGTTGGTGGCGAGCTCCCACATCATTCGGTAGGAGGATTTCGAAGAGTCTTTGGGCAGGTCATTGGCCGCTCCACCCGCTGTATTTGCTGTCATCTTATTCTCACTGGAAACCCTTACTCCTTCACGCCATGGTTAGCTGAGGATGCCTGTTGACGCTGTTAGACCTGCCATTAGTTATTACACACATCTGTGTGCCTTGGCATGGTTTGTTTCGCAGCAGGGCCAGTTTGGGGTTACTGGCGAATTGTTTTCTCCAGGGCTGAAGCGGGCGCTTCTAGAACAGGGCAAGATTGCTTAGGCCAGGCAGCAGGACAAAGGTCTTTTCGGCACTGGCAGTATGGTGCAGGCTGCGAAGTAGGCCATTGCAGAACATAGATTTGTCAACATTGTGCTAGGAAAGGATGAGCAGCATTAAGGTATTGGACCATGGGGAGAAAGTGTTGTGGGTTTCGTGCTCAACAGGAGCAAGGGAATTGCATTCGGTTCATCTAGCTACAGGTACGGTCGACAGCACCAGAAACTGTAAAGCTGCTATGTTCGCCCGGGACTGGGCTGCTTATGTCATCTAACTTTACATCCAGCCACTGAGTAGGCAAAGACATACTTGCGATGGTGCATTGTGCACTCAGCAGTAGAGTTAGTTGAGTGTCATCATACCCCGATATAACGTCAGTGATAAAACGTAGGTGGCCACACTCGACCAGGCACTCTAGGGCAGCTGGGGCAGGAGTGTGCCAGTGCCAAGAGGGTGCGGGTCGCCTGGTTTGGGCGGCTGGTTTGGAGGGAACACTAATACGGATCGCCACAGAGCACATTTTGCATTCATAGAAGGCTGAATTGATACTTTTGTGGCATGGTGCCAGTTGCTTTAGTTATGCGCATGTTTCTTGGCCGGTCAGGAACATCCAGAATGCAATGCTGGTGGTCAGCCTGTTGTCCCGCTTTTCAGAGGTGTCTTAAGCTCAGGCATGGCCAAGCGTGGGTTAGAGGACGGGGTCTGCCCTGGGGATTTGTGTTAACAGGCAGGTGAAGCAGCAGAACTTAGAGGGCCCCTGGTTTCAAGGGCAGAACCTGGTCAGCTCACTTAATAGCCTGTCCTTTAGTTCGACAATTCAGGTACATTTATAGTGAGTAACGGTAAGGGGTGACTTCTCCCGCCCTTCAGCACTGCCTGGCAGCTATGCAGGCGGTGGAAGTGACCTTCCCACGAGGGCGATTGGGTCCATATGTTTGGGGCAAACTCCTAGAAGGCATATTTGGGATGCAATGCAGCAGGAGTACCACTGGATTCCCAGTATTAACATGATGAGGCATTCATGCTTTGGTTCCCCCCTGGGTCACGCTGTCCTGTCTGCTCGCGGGTATGTTGTCAGAACTTTGTGAGGGCTAGGCCTCACATAGGGTGCTGACTGTCGGAAGGTGATGGTCATACTCCGACTAGGGCTAGACTCTGGTAACTGAGGTAAGAGGAAGTAGAGCGGGTTTGTCAACTCTTTCCTCCACCCGCGGGCACTTCCTGGCAGGAGTGGCTTGTCATAGGTACTGTTCTTCAGCCATGCAAAGGTAACATTGGACTATCGCCTATTTTTAGGTTACGGGTCACATCAGTCAAAATCCACGGGGAGTTTTTGATAGAATGGGGGCACTTGCCTGAGGGGGCATGCCGGCTCTGGGCCGGCATGGGCTAAGACTGGTTTGGCTGGACCTGGGGAAGCCCGGTTATCAGCATGTTGTATGTTAAAAAGCAAATTTGGTTTTGGCTTCATTAGGAAAGGTCTTAGTCACGCCAAATCCAGAGGGTGCCGGGAGGGAGATGGGGTACACCTCGCTAGTTGAAGCATGGATCTTTTCCACTGGAATTAGGGGAAGCTTTGGCTGCAGCAGGTTGTAAGTAATAGGCTACCTTGGCAAGGAGCCCGCTCAGGAGAAGCCATTATAGTGTCAACAGCGCCATGCGCAAGTTCACTGAGCTAAGAGGCTTTGGCTTCATCAGGCATGGCCTTTTACACGCCAAATCAACAGGGTGCCTGGGGGGTGATGGGGTGCACCTCTCCACTCTAAGCATGTATTTTACTTGACCTTGGTGTAGGCTTGGCAGCTGCGGGTTGTGAATAGACTGGAACTACTGACCTAGGGGAAGCTTTGGCTGCAGCAGGTTGGAAGGAAACAGGTCTACCTTGGTGGGGGGCCCTGGTAGTGACGGTGGCCACTCCCAAGGCTGTGGAGGAGTTACAGGGCGATCCAGGGTCTGCACATACCAAGGGGTATATCATGCAGCAGTACCGCGGGGTGCTAAGCCAGGATACCCAGGGATGGTTAGCGTGTCCCCTGGAAGAACGACGGCGCCCCGTTAGCCGACAGGCGGTTGTGGGTCTGAGCAACCGGGGGCTGCCATGTATGCTCCGCTCACCCATCACGGGGGGCGTGTGAAGCAAGTGGACTGGTTGTCCACGGATGGGAGGGGTGGACCCTCCCAATATTTGGTATACACCAGTTGGCGTTGCCATGGTGACTCTAGGCTTATAAGAAGGGCAGGCGGCATAGGGGCTGGCCTGCCCTGGGATCGCCCGTAAGATACCCCACCATGTTTGCATATTGCTTATGCTAATAAACCTGCAGCAATATTTCTCCACTTACATTACAGCGTCGTGTGTTTTATTTATGTACTTATGTGTTTTGTGATAACTGTTGCCGATATTGGCACTATGTAAGGCTGCCCGGGGGGGGGGGGGGTGTTGCGTAGCGGCCTGCCCCTTGGAGGGCGGCCACCTTAGTGCCACAGGAAGGCACAGGGGTGAGAGTTCGAGTCCCTGGGCTAGTCCAAGGGAGACCCCAGCAGATAGCTGCTTCCGGCGAGGGCGGGGAGGAGACAGGGGTACATATTCTGTCTCCGCCCCCTCCACTTGTCCGCTCGTTCGCCTTGCCCGCCCCTCCGCTTACCCAGCGTCCGGAGGGACAAAGGGGGGGCCAGGTCTTCTAACAATTTTTACTTTGTGTTGCAGGAGGAGTTACAGGGCGATCTAGGGTCTGCACATACCAAGGGGTATATCATGCAGCAGCACCGCGGGGTGCTAAGCCAGGATACCCAGGGATGGTTAGCGTGTCCCCTGGAAGAACGACGGCGCCCCGTTAGCCGACAGGCGGTTGTGGGTCTGAGCAACCGGGGGCTGCCATGTATGCTCCGCCCACCCATCACGGAGGGGCGTGTGAAGCAAGTGGACTGGTGGTCCACGGATGGGAGGGGTGGACCCTCCCATTATTTGGTATACACCAGTTGGCGTTGCCATGGTGACTCTAGGCTTATCAGACGGGCAGGCGGCATAGGGGCTGGCCTGCCCTGGGATCGCCCGTAAGATAACCCACCATGTTTGCATATTGCTTATGCTAATAAACCTGCAGCAATATTTCTCCACTTACATTACAGTGTCATGTGTTTTATTTATGTACTTATGTGTTTTGTGATAACTGTTGCCGATATTGGCACTATGCCTCTAGGCATGTGGGGGAAAGAGGCGGAGGGGCATGGCCAGGAGTCCGGGAAGCTTCCAAACTGCCGCATTAACAGAGGGGAGGACTCTGGGGGATTCAAACGTGTGTCAATAAGGGTTGATGCTTTAACATACGGAATTAATTTAATATGGATAAGCCAAGACTGAGCTAGTGCTGTGGGTATCTACCTTTGTGCGAGACAGTTGAGACTGCATTGATGTCTCTGGCGCTACCTCATCTAGAGTCCCCTTTACTTTTTTGAGACTGTGTGCCAAGGTGTCTACCTCAGAGTGAGTCAGAGTGTGCCTGTTGGTGTATGACTCACACCTAGTGTGTGAGACTGTGGAACATGGTGTTTGATTCTTTTTTTTTGTTGCAGTTTTATATAGTGCAAACTTGACCGGACGGTTTCAGAGCGCTTTACAGGAGCACCAGTTGCATTACAGAGGGACACATTAATTTTGTTAGGCACAGGAGATCAAGTGATTTTGCCAGAATCACAGGATGTTTTAGCCTCCTGCCAGACTCAAACCTTGTTGAGTGTAAATGTACACCATAGAGTGAGATTGTGTGTCTAAGAGTTTGACTCAGGCCAAATGAATCGAAGAGTGATTCTTCGCCTGACTCTGTACGCCAGAGTGGTTTTATTGATTTTTATTGTTGTCGTTTTATACCGAACTCAATCCAAGTTCACTGGTAGAGGAAGTGATTTACCCAGTTGAGTGTCTGACTCAATATCCATGACTGAGATTGTGTTTAAGGTGTGCTTCTCACGAGCAGCGAGTGAGGTGCACAGCGAAGCGTGAGGCAAACACTGAGGGCCCGATAAAGTTAAACTTACACTTAAGTGTGTTTACTACTTTTTGGTATTCACAAAGGTAAATGACTACTAGTAATTTTACTAGCAGTAAAGTTACTAGTTGTAACTTACCTTAGTGAATACCAAAAAGTAGTGAACTTACTCTTAAGTCTAAGTTTACCTTTGTGAATCGGGCAACCAGTGCTTAAGACCGTGCCAATATGTCTGACTCACTCCTAGCAAGTGAGACTGTGAATTACCGAATGAGTATACATTGAGTGATCCCATACCCGTGCTGTACGGCACACACTCAGTGAGTGAAAGTGTGCTCGAGGCTCTTGACTCGCATCTAATGGAACTTATTTGGCTTCTAGGTGTCTCTCTCATATGTCACTCAGAGATGTGAGGCTGTGCATCAGGGTGTCTGACGCACACCTAGAATACAAGCATTGGCATAGCCAATAGGTCTCGCCTTTGGGACCTTAAAAGTATTTAATTATGCAGCACAATATCCTTGGTGCAACATCGACTTTTGCATGGCTAAACACTTATAATGTCCCAAAGGTGAGACCTATTGGCTATGCCATTGCTTGTTAAAAATGGTGTAAATCCGTTCAGTAGTTGCTGAGAAATTAAAAAAATAAAAATATCGATATCTAGAGGCACGTTGGATCCGTGGACCCTCCCGACCACGAGCTTTATTCTAATTGGCTGTCAACACTCCAACTCAGGAAGTGTTGTCAGCCATCTTGTGACTCAGTAGAACTGAGTCACTAGAAAACAGTGAAACAAATGAGAAAAACAAGAAAAGGGGGCATGGTAGAAACACCCTGACCCCCTAGGCCTGCTCAGGGGGTCCCACAAGGACCCCCAGGGCCCAAAAAAGCAATTTTTTTAAACAAATCGGCCGAATTCGTGCTGGGGTCGCGAATCCGGATGAGAATTTGTTTTTAAAAATGAAGCGCGGGCTCCCGCACTTCGTTGTATTGAAACCCTCGGGTGGGCCAGGTCCGGGGGGCACTGAAAAAAAATGTGTTGGGGGGCCCCAATCCCCCCCACACTGCCCCACCGCAGCCCTGAGGACCGTCACCCCCCAGGGCTAAATTTTAAATGTGTGCGGGGCCTCCAAGGCCCCCTAAATACCCGGGGATCGCCACACCCAGGGCTGTTATTAATTATTTTACAGGGGGCATATGGGCCCCCCGCTGCTCCAGGGACCGCCACCCTCCCCGGGGGTTTAATGAGAAAATAATAAACCTGCGTGGGGGAGCTCAACCCCCCCCCCCCACATGCCCCAGGGACCACCACCTCCCTGGGGCACAAAGCATGTAAATTCAGGGGTCCGTTACGGACCCCTGAGCCCTGGGGAACACCATCTAGCCCTCCATGGCCCTGGGGACTGCCACCCCCCAGGGCCGGCTCCTGCAGTGTCCCGGGGTGCCCACCCCCGGGACACTGCTGTTTGCTATGGCAGGGCGGGATCCGTGCGGCTCCTGCCCTGTCATAGCAAACTGTGGTTTGGATTTTGTAAGCGAGAGCAGGTTTCCTGCTCTCGCTTACAAAATCCAAACCACATTGCTTTTCCACAAGGGAAGCTGCATGTTAGCAGATTCCCGAGTGGAAAAGCAATGCCGGCTCCCGCAGGAGGCGGGGAGCCGGCGGGACCATGGGGGCATTGGGGCTTCCCCCACAGTCCCCAACAGTGAGGCCAGGCCCTGGGGGATGGGGTACCCGGGGCCATGAGTGGCCTAGGAGGGGGAATACGCAGCCCCCCTCCTTTAAAACATCTTTTTTTTTTTAAATCAAAATGTGACCATGCCCCGGGGCCCCAAATAATTTAAAAGGAGGGGGGCAGCACAGCCCCCTGGAAAGAAAAAAAAAATAATAATAAAAAAGCCGGCATCGAGGCAGAGGCCATGCCCCCTAACTGCAGCACTCAGCAAACACGCCCCCTGGCGTGTTGTAGGTGGGGAAATTAATTTTTCTTGAATACTGAGGGTCCCTGGGGGACAACTAGCCCACCAGGTACCTCCAGTTTGCGCCAGGGAGCTGCGTTGTAGAGAGGTGTTCCGAGGCCATGCCCCTTTTTACACCTCTGCAACGCAGCTCTGTGGTGCTTACTGGAGGTACCTGGTGGGCTAGTTGGCCCCTGGGGACCCTCAGGACTCAAGGGGAATTAATCCCCCAATTGACAATGTGCCAGGGGGCGCATTTGCACAGTGGTGCAGGGAGGGGGTGGGGCGTGACATACCAAGTGTGCAAATGCACCCCCGGCACATTGTAAATTGAGGGATTAAGCACCCTTCAATCCTGAGGGTCCCTGGGGGCCTACTAGCCCACCAGGTACCTCCAGTAAGCACCAAAGAGCTGCATTGCAGAGAGGTGTAAAAAGGGGCGTGGCCTCTGATCACCTCTCTGCAACGCAGCTCCCTGGTGCATACTGGAGGTACCTGGTGGGCTAGTTGGCCCCACAGGGACCCTCAGGATTCAAGGGGACTTAATCCCCTAACTTAAAATGCGCATTTGCACACTTGTCATATCAGACCCCGCCCGGCACCACTGTGCAAATGCGCCCCGTGGCCCGTTTTAAGTTGGGGGATTAAGTTCCCTTGAATCCTGAGGGTCCCTGGGGGCCAACTAGCCCACCAGGTACCTCTAGTAAGCACCAGGGAGCTGCCTTGCAGAGAGGTGGTCCAAGGCCACGCCTCCTTTTTACACCACTCTGCAACGCAGTTCTGTGGCGCTTACTGGAGGTAGCTGGTGGGCTAGTTGGCCCCCAGAGACCCTCAGGACTCAAGGGGACTTAATCCCCCAATTTACAGCCCACCAGGGGGTTCATTTGCCCAGTGGTGCAGGGAAGGGGCGTGGCCTGATGTGACAAGTGTGCAAACGCACCCTGTGGCGTGTTTTAAGTTAGGGAATTCAGTCCCCTTGAATTCTGAGGGTCCCTGGGGGCCAACTAGCCCACCAGGTACCTCCAGCAAGCGCCACAGAGTTGCGTTGCAGAGAGGTGTAAAAAGGGGCGTGGCCTCGGACCACCTCTCTGCAACGCAGCTCTGTGGTGCTGGCTGGGGGTACATGATGGGCTAGTTGGCCCCCAGGGACCCTCAGGATTCAAGGGGAATTAATCCCCCAAATTAAAACCCACCAGGGGGCGTGTTTGCACAGTGGTGAAGGGAGGAGGAGGGGCCTGATGTGACATGTGTGTACTTATTCAATCACCCCACCAAAACCCAAACACTTATAAATTCACCATGCACTCTCCTTGCAGTACTCTAATCTTCCAGTCAGTACCCATGTACTCACTAACACATGCACTGCTACAATCCCCTGTGCACTACTCATGCAGACCTCTAACCACCTACACAGTACTGATTCACTCCTACAATAACCCAGGATGTACCCATGCACTCCTCCAATCATCCATCCAGCATCATGTACTTATCCAATCACTCCATCAAAACCCAAGCACTTATAAATTCACCATGCACTCTCCTTGCAGCACTCTAATCATCCAGTCACTACCCATGCACTCATGCAATGATCCATGCACTAACTCATGCGCTGCTACAATACCCTGAGCAGTACCCATGCAGTCCAGCCATTGCCCTGTCACTACCCATGCACTCCTTCAATCACCCAGCAGCAAGCACCATGTACTTATCCAATCACTCTGCCAAAACCCAAGCAGTTATAAAATCACCATGCACTGTCCTTGCAGCACTCTAATCATCCAGTCACTACCCATGTACTCATGCAATGACCCAGGCACTAACTCATGGCAAATATAGAGGAGGTCATGCTCATTACAGGGGTACCCCAATGCATAGTGTTCCCTAGTGTATGTAGGTGTTTTCACTGTATTCTAAGTGTCTTGTGTCAATTTAGATACCGTATATAGGTTTCCCAATTTATGTACTTATATAGGCACAATTCGCATTGCCCATATTTAGGCATAGAAATCCTACCCTTATTTAGGCATTATCCATGCTAACCAAATACAGGCATGGCCACCTACATCCGTTCATCTACGTCACAACGAGTTCATGGAAAACCAGACTCTTATGCCTTTAGGACTTCCCCTTGCTTGGATATTGATTTCTCCAAGAACTAATTTATTATGCATGAACATCTATTCCTTAGAGGTTCATTCATGACGTTCTTCTGCCCGACTTTTACGTCAATACTGGCATTCCTAAACACATACAAGGTATAAATATACCTTCACTTACCATGGCAAACCACGGTTCGGCTGCCTACTTGCACGACGCAGCTCGCCATGGCAAGTTCGGAAGGAAGTCAAATCCCCGCCTGATGCACTGACCAGACGCTGTCATCCTCCTCGCAGAGAATCCAGCTCCAGTGTTTCTGACTCCCCTTGCGGGGTGTTAGAAATTGAGACTCAGAAAGAGATTCCAACCTCACTCATTCTAAGGTATGGAGCGGATTAGAACCTATAGGGACTTTTGGCAAATCTTGGCAACTATAGCTAAACTAGACTATAGACAAACAGCACCTACTTCTTACCTCGTACTACACTTAGGTTAGGTAAACTGGGGTAGAACTAGCTAGAAGCATCAGATGAGTATTAACATTTTAGCCTGTGTTATTTATGTATGTATTTTTATGAATATCTGTCATAGCTACAAACCATGCTATTGCAGTATTATTTTATCTTACTGCTAACGCTGTACATATTTTACTTCGCACTCTGTCTTACGATTGTAGCAGTTTATATCGCTTGCACGAGAAATAAGACTGTTCAATAAACCCTTTTTATTGAAACGCCAGTCTATCTGTTTCTGTGTAACTCTGTAGAAACAAAGCATGCACGATTGACTGAGTGAAACTGTTATCTATTGAGACCTGGTTGCCTCTTCAGTTGCCTCATTACCTGGCGCGAGGGAAACGCGAGGAGAACGGACTCTGCAGTCGGGTGATTTCTGCTGCATGCACACGCTTCTCATTGCCGTGAGGGGAACGGCCCATCAGGACTTCATTTCCCAGCATCCTCTGGTCATTGGCGCACGCGTTGACGACACCAGGCAGCGCCGGAACACTACTTAGGCCGCCTGGTGCCACCGCAGCGCGGGACGCTCTTTGAGACCTGGTTGCCTCTTCAGTTGCCTCATTACCTGGCGCGAGGGAAACGCGAGGAGAACGGACTCTGCAGTCGGGTGATTTCTGCTGCATGCACACGCTTCTCATTGCTGTGAGGGGAACGGCCCATCAGGACTTCATTTCCCAGCATCCTCTGGTCATTGGCGCACGCGGTGACGACATCAGGCAGCGCCGGAACACTACTTAGGCCGCCTGGTGCCGCCGCAGCGCGGGACGCTCTTTGAGACCTGGTTGCCTCTTCAGTTGCCTCATTACCTGGCGCGAGGGAAACGCGAGGAGAACGGACTCTGCAGTCGGGTGATTTCTGCTGCATGCACACGCTTCTCATTGCCGTGAGGGGAACGGCCCATCAGGACTTCATTTCCCAGCATCCTCTGGTCATTGGTGCACGCGGTGACGACATCAGGCAGCGCCGGAACACTACTTGCATGCACACGCTTCTCATTGCCGTGAGGGGAACGGCCCATCAGGACTTCATTTCCCAGCATCCTCTGGTCATTGGAGCACGCGGTGACGACACCAGGCAGCGCAGGAACACTACTTAGGCCGCCTGGTTCCACCGCAGCGCAGGACGTGCGCGGGCAGCGCCCGGGCGAAGCCCGGGCCAAGGGCGGGCCCGTCCTTGCCCGTCAGTGGCCGTTAGTGGCTGGGCTGGGCCTACTCTCTTGGGTTTTGTTCCTGTTGTTTAGTTGGGCCTTTGTAGGGTTTCATTATAACACCTGGTATTATTTGCGGGGTATTTGATAGTGATATTGTCACATATATAGGGCTGTTTGCTGTGTAGACCTCTTCCAACATGAGTAAGAGGAAGGCTGAGGGTAGGATAGCGGGTACACTTGACGACTACCTAACAAGGGTCGAACTAGAAATTACAGACAAGATCTTAGCTGTGGAACGAAGGCTGTCATTGGATCCTATTACAGCCTTGCCTTGTGCCTTGCCCACAGCTGCTAATGTCAACCCATTGGTAATGTACCCAGGTTCTTGTTCACCGGGGGGTCCAGTAAGTGTTCCTTCTAGCTCTGGACTCACCGACCCCCCCTTCCTCTCTAGCCCTCCATCCTCCCGAGCAATGGTATCTACTCAAGCGAACAATAGAGCTGTAGGGCCTAAAGCTAGAGAACCTCCATGCAAAAAAATGGAAGGGTAGGGTTCAAAACAAACCTCCCATCCCTCGAGTTGCCACTGGCTCTTTGGGTGTACAATCTCCAGCACAACCCTCTGCCCCTATAGGCATAAACAACACGCAATTTATAGATCAGCAGAGCCTTGATATTTTAAGCTCCGCACTTAGGGACCAATTAGTGACACTTATACAACCTGTTCTGGATAAGCTTGAAACTGTGGTGACTAGACTCAACCACATTGAAGCTAATCTGCTAAAATTTCAGCCACTAGCAGCAACAATACCCGAACAGAATAACAAGGAAGTGGTTAGCAGAACTAGTGTAAGGACTACTACTGGTCTACATGTTTTAGGAACCCATATTAGTACTCCCCCGGCCCCTATAGCATCAGGGGCCCAATCTACTAGGCCCACGGCCGCCCATAACACTGTAAGAAGACCGTTGATTGATCAACAGCCCTTTGAGGATACAACAAGGCCTGTGACTTTTAAAGTAGTAGCTTCTGAAGTATCAAGGAGCTTACATCTCCCTGCAGAGGCTACCCCTTATACAGTTATTCTAGCCAACGTTCCCCAACTGCCGGAGGGGTCTAGTGAGCACTAGTCCAATTTAAAGAATAAAGCTCTGTATTTCCTTGGTAGAAAATTTGGGGCGACTCAACCTTTATTTGAAGAATTTAAAATGGTCAGGCGGGTGTCCTGGGTTGGACATACCCAAAAGGCCATGTTAGGTGATTGTGTTTTAGGTCCCCCCTATTGGTTGAACGTATACTGGAGATGGCCACATATCATGTTCCTTCACAAGATGAGATTTTGATCCTACCCTTGGGTTATTTCTACAGGCCTGTAAGGGCTGTGACTCATATGCAGCTACGTGACCCCCATTGTGTCCCCCAACTAGGCCCTCAGCCAGTTGGGTTAAACAATCGCTTCGCTGTTCTCTCTACTTTGGAAGACAACGATTGACAGGGGGATAGTTTTGTTTTGCCCTGGTCTGAACTAACTGGGAGCTTATTGTTTACTTGTCGGGAGCCTTCTGCTCCTTTGCATCCCACGGAACAAGTTGTGGAACCTGCCCTACCCACTTCCTCCGAACTCTCAAGTTTACCCACTGTATGCTCTATCATTGATTCCAACATGGAGCCGCAGTTGACGAACCCGTCAAACGCCAGTCACAACCTATTATTCTCCTCCTGGAATATAGCTGGCCTCCAACCAAAACTGGCTTCTCCTGATTGGGTGGCGTTCGTAGATCAGGTAGATATTTGGTGTTTCCAGGAGACTTGGGCGGTGGTTCCCATCTTTCGAGTAGGGTATGTGAACTACTTTAAACCAGCTACTAAGGGTACTAGAGGTAGACCGGTGGGTGGTTTGACTATTTGGGTTAGTCAATGTGAGGGTATTGTAGTTACGGAAGTTCTGACAGACAGTCCCGACATATTGGCCATTCGAGCCTCCTCTATAAAGGGTCTTAATATTCTCATAATTAATACCTATCTTAGGGGAGTTCCTGGAGGCAAATGTTCCCCTTCTGTTTATGTATTAGATCAATTACTCCGTAATACACTTAGAGTAGGCCACAGGGTTGTGGCAGGTGATTTTAATACCTGTTTCGAACCACTGGGGTCAGATGATGGGAAATTATCTGAGGCTGAGGATTCTGTGTGGGGTATTCCCCAATTAGAATTAATTCCTATCAGCAAATGGACCCAAGCAGCCCTTTTTTTGAAGGGGCTTTGCTTAGAAATGGGATTGAGGGCTGTCAATGGTAGAACAACATCGGACAGGCTAGGGAAGATAACTTTTAATAATGGTAGGGGGCGTGGCTTGGCGCGAGGCAAGATGGCCGCACTGTAGTGCTGCTCCGCCGGCCGCCTTAAACATCCTGCATTATCCTGCTCTCCGGGTGCCCATCACCGAGCGCCAAGGTGGAGGCTTGAAGCTCCGGATCGGGAGCTTGCGGAGGCTGGTGTCAGTGTGCGGCTCCATGGTCTGAGATGGCGACTGAGGCGCTGCGCTAGGTGAGGCCGCCATCTTGGGAGACAGCTGCGGAGAGCGGAGGAGTCGAGGTGGCGAGGATCGACATCGCGCTGGGACCCCCCCGTGCTGCCTATCTGGTGCTTGTGCGGTGTGCACGGACATTGTCGGAGGACGGTAGCGGTGACGAGCGGCGTCGACTTTGGGGCTCCCCGGACACCGCACACAGCGGCAGAGGAGGCGAGTGGTGGCTCGGCGGGCGCGGAGGGAGGGCGAGCGGTACGGGACACACGTGAGCTGCCGGCTTCGGACGGGTGAGTAGGCCCTGTGGCCGACGGCGAGCTCCCCCCTCCGTGTCCTGCCTGGGCTGCCCGGTGCTGGTGTACAAGTGCCCGGGCACCTAGGCCGACTGCGGACCTTGCGGGCTGTGAGGTCGGGAGAGGGAGAGGTGGACTAGCGGGCGTGGAGGCTGTCTGCGCTGGGACGAGGGGTACACGAGCTGTCGGCTCGGCAGCGAGTTCCCCCCCCCCACTGTGTCTTGAGTGAACTGCCTAGTGCTGAGCTACGGAGGCCCGGGTGACTGTCCTGGAGGCTGGAAACACACGCTACGGGGTGCGGGCCACTGCCTGGGGGACTGAGCTGGGCATTGCGTGGCAGATGACGCCGGATCCCCGTGGGACCTTTGGGGGACCTCTGGAGGCGAGCTACATGCTGGTGGCGGTGAGGTCTGCGACGCTGATCGAGTGAGTTGGTGGAGCGAGGGCCTGCTGGCGCTGTGTGGTGTGTGCCGCGTGGGTCCCCCCTTGAGGTGATCGCGGACGGTGGACGCTGCTCCCCCCCCCCTGGTTGAGTCCTGCCATCGCCTGGTGCTCTGCTCCTTGCTGGCCTGGGGGCGCGCTTCCATCCCCCGTTTGCCCTACTGCCACTTTCGTGTCCGGGCCGGTGGAGACTGGGACGCGGCCATGGGCAAACCGGATAAAGCTCAATCGCGGCTCACGTTTGAGACGCGCAAAGGGGGCAAGTCGTCACATACCGTGACTTCAGACTCGGAGTTGGAGTCTACCGCGCCGGCCCCCACGGCCTTGGAGAAAACGTTGTCGGCGATTCAAGCCAGCCTGCAATCTATTGATGGCAAGATAGAGGCCCTCAGTGGTCGCATGGACTCCATTTCCGCCAAGCTGGACAGGCAGGGGGTGCGCTTAGGCGAGGCGGAGCAGCGCATTTCGGATAACGAGGATGGTCTAAGGCAGGTCTCCGACAAGACTGCGGACATTGCACAGCTGCTGGCAGTGATACAGGCCAAGAACGAGGATATTGAAGCGCGCTCTCGGCGCAATAACGTACAGATTTTGGGTCTGCCGGAATCCACCAATGTAGGCAGGCTTGAGGATTACATCGAGACTATGATACGGGACATCTGTGAGCCTACGAATCTCTCAGCCATGTTTGCCGTTGAGCGCGCCCATAGATCCTTGAATGCGCGTCCGCCGCCGGGTGCTCCACCGCGCCCCATTATAGCTAGACTGTTGAACTTCAGGGACAGGGACGCACTGCTTCGTATCACTCGTCAGAAAGGCACTATTAACTACCAAGGCAATGTCCTCTCCTTTTTCCCTGACTTTACTGCCATGGTTCAAGCAGCACGTAATGAATTTCTAGGTGTCAAAAAGCTACTCATGAAAGAACGAATCCCTTATGCGATGTTATATCCGGCGCGTCTCCGAATTGGCAATGATGACGCAGCTAAAATATTCACTAACCCGAAATCTGCTATGGACCATGCTAGATCACTGAGGAAGAGGCAACAGCCCTCCGCTCCTACTTCCGAGATTGATGACTGACTGCGGCTTCACCTCTCCACTGGGTCGATGCTGGGTCCGCATTGAGGCCTGCTCTACTGGAACGCTGCGTGGTTGACTTGAGTAGCATGATTGCTGGCTTCTCTCTGTTGCTTGCTGCGATAATGTGTTGCACTCGTACTGTCTCTCCTGCAGCTCACTGTCAGCTACTGCTGTGTATTGTTGCTCAGACATGCGGCCACTGCTGGTCCAGGGTCCAACTAGATGTCAAATGCATGTAATTTCAGCCATTTGCTATCATGGCGCGAGAGGGATTACTGGGTCTCACTGGCTGTTTCCTTCGTGGCGATGCTGTTGTGCTGTGGCTGGGGAGTTTGAGCTGCACGCTGAGCGAATACATGGCGCCTCGAGTGGTGGGCTAACCGTTGGGAGCACTAGACACAGTATGGCGGCCCCCTCCCCAAAAGACTGGGAGGTGTTTGCGGCCGCTACGTTCCCCCCAATGGGTGCTCCCCACCTTTCTTTCTCATTGCTGTGCTGTGGGTTTGATTTTGGTTATGTTTTTGTATTATGCTGCTTATTGTCGGGGTCTGTCTTTGGCAAAGTTGCTGAAGTGGGTGGAGGGCGGGTGTTCAATACAGTTCCGGATGCATGAAGGGAACGTGCTTGGAGTGTGCGCCTGGGAGATGAAGCAGGGTGCGTGTTGTGATGCGGGGTGGGGGGTGACAGCCGGTTCTGAAGCGGTGCCACTACCTACAGAAAATGGGTGACGAATACAGATGCTTAACTTGGAATGTCCGCGGGCTTAACACCCCAAAGAAAATACGACATGTCCTGCACTACTTAGATAGGCACAATATACAGGTGGCGTTGCTGCAGGAGACGCACCTCACCAAACACACTGAGACCGCGATGGCACACAGGTGGGCGGGGTTTCGGCTCGCTTCTTCCTACTCAGCTTATGCGCGAGGGGTGGTTATACTGGTCAAAAAAGGTGTCCCTTTCCTACCTGTGCGAACATCTACTGACTCAGAAGGGCGCTGGGCGGCAGTACAGGGTAGGCTAGGCATGACCTATGTTACGATTCTGAATATGTATGGCCCGGTAGTGGATGACCCATCCCCCTTTACGCAGATGCTTGCTGCGGTGCGCTCCTGGCCGGATGCTGCAGTACTCTGGGGGGGTGACCTCAACCCACATCTCAATCCACAGGTTGACAAATCGAATCCGGCGGGTGCTCGTACGCTTAAAGTGGCTCAATGTGTTCGTGAGGCAATGGTGGAGTTGGGACTGGTGGATGTCTGGCGGTTGAGGAATGAACGGGCTTGCATGGGCACGCACATCACACCTGCCCACAATAGCTGGTCCCGGCTGGACTATTGGTTGTTGGGGGAGGAGACAAACAGATGGGTGCTCGATGTCCGTAACCTGCCACGCACGCTATCGGATCACAGCCCCATATTTCTGCACTTGCGAATCCCTGCGAGCCCCCACCGCCCCTTCACGTGGCGCTTTAGAGCGGAGGCACTGCGGGACCCTCTATACACGGACACCGTTAGGGAGGCTATAGTGAATTATTTCACTGAAAACACGGGCTCCGTGGCTAGCCAGGCGTCTCTCTGGGAGGCGTTCAAGGTGACGATTCGAGGGGTCTGCATTAGCACCACCGCAGGTATTCTGAAAGACATACGGGGGCAGCTTGCTAAAACTGAGACTGCTCTTGATGGATTGGAGAGGGAATACTACGCAGCGCCGTCTACTGCCACGCTGGCACGCATACAAGAGTTGCTCGTGGAATATGATAAATTGGCGGACACAGAAGTAAAATACAGGGGGAAAAGGCATGTGGCTAGGGCGTATGGTGAGGGGGGGCGACCTGGCGGAAATCTGGCCGCTAAATTACAATTTCGAGCAAATCATCAGCAGATTGACAAGATTGTGGATGCTGCTGGGACAGAGCATTTCACGCCGCAGGCTATTGTGGATCAATTTAAGGACTGCTATCAGACACTTTATAAACCACAGGGGGAGGTAGACGGGTCGGCCCTGACGGACTATTTGTCGGACATAGCGTGTGTGTGGCTCTCAGACTCCCATAGGGAATACCTATCCATGCCTATAGATGTGCACGATGTCCGCGACGCTATTATCTCTCTTCCCAACAAAAAGGCCCCCGGGCCTGATGGCCTATCGGCCGAATTCTACAAGGCTTACGTTGACCTACTTGCCCCACATCTACTGGAACTCTATGCTGAGGCGCACGAGGCTGCCGTCTTGCCTCCGTCTCTGCGACAAGCCATGATCATAACCCTCCTCAAAAAGGATAAGCCACCCTCCAGTTGCGAATCCTATCGTCCCCTCTCACTGATTAATCTGGACGCAAAAATACTGGCTAAGATTCTGGCCACAAAACTGCAACCGCTAATGACCCGTCTAGTGCTCCCCGATCAGTCCGGGTTTATACCGGAACGGTCCACCTCTCACAATCTACGGACTATTTTCTCCATGTTCCACATCCTTAATCCTGAGTTGCCAGCGGCTGCTGTCATGCTGGACGCGGCTAAAGCCTTCGACTCCGTAGAATGGCACTATATGTTTTACATACTACGTAAGATGGGTTTCCCAGAGGTCATGATGCAGTGGATTCGGCTCTTATATACGGACATATCGGCTGTAGTGCGCGTGGGTAACCATACGTCTGGGCCATTTCGAATTGCGAGAGGTACGAGGCAGGGGTGCCCGCTGTCCCCTTTGCTGTTCGCCCTTGTTCTTGAACCACTGGCTTGTAAGATTCGGCAATGTCATAGGGCATCCGCCCTCAATTTTAATCACCGGCCAGTTGGAATATCAATGTACGCTGACGACATGGTTTTGTTCATCAGACATCCCCAGACGCATTTAGCTCCGGTCCTTCGGGAATACATTAAATTTGGTCTGTACTCTGGGCTCACGATCAACTGGGACAAGTCAGTGGTCATTCCGCTTACGACGATAACGTCCCAGCCCCAAATGGAATACCCCTTGATTTGGACGACGGACCAAGTGAAATATCTCGGGGTGTGGGTCCACCGTGATCCCGAGGTAGTGATCAGGGAAAATTATTGTAGGGCTTATGACACACTGATGCGGCAGGTGGACGGTTGGTTGCGCCTCCCCTTGTCCCTGGCAGACCGCATCGCTGTGATAAAAATGGTTGTCCTCCCACGCTTTCTATACTTATATTGCAATATACCGGTTAAACTGACTCAACAATTTTTTAAAACGCTGCGCACCCAACTACTGCGCTTAATTTGGGGGGGACGACATCCTAGAATTAGCTGGAAAACACTGACCTTGTCGTACGAAAGGGGAGGATTTGCGGCGCCAGACTTTTACGTGTATTATCTTTGCGCACATGCGCAATATGCGTACTTTTGGTATGGACCACATAACTTCATTCCACACGTGGCGGTGGAGGATGGGGACGCCCATCCCACCCCACTTCGAGGTATACTCACGCACACTGCCCGACACACGCCACGCACTGAAATTAACACACTGGACATGACTATTGAGGCCTGGCAGGCGATTGGCCGTAGGACGCAGAGACTGCCGCTGTATGCGCCGGCACTGCCCTTGGCGCACCACGCTGCCCTGTCGGTCACACGGGAGGCGGGTCCACTAACATCGCTTAAAGAAGCTGGTATCACTCATATGCAAGACCTGTACACACAGGGACACTATCTAGAACAGAATGATCTGGCATACATACAAAACCCCACGCCTTTGTTTGTATACACTTGCCACCGTCTAAAACGGGCCATGAAAGCTCACTACCCCGGTTTCCCTGCTGAACCCCCCACACTCAAGGCCCTGCAATTGCTGCTGGTGACTCCATCTAGGAAGAAACTAATCACTAAACTATACAGGGCTGTGCAGGAGGAGACGGTTAATGGCCCTGATACCAGTCTAGCAAAGTGGAATGATATACTGGATCCCCAGATCACGGGTGAGGAATGGGAGCGGATTTGTCAACTGACGGGCCGCCTAACCCCTAATGGCAACCTGCGAATTATCCACTTTAAATTCTTACATCAAATATACTATACCCCGTCCAGGCTGCACAGAATGGGGTTGAGGGAGTCGGCTCAGTGTAGGCGATGTGGGCAGGAGGATGCGGATTTTCTGCACCTTGCCTGGAGCTGTGTGCCAGTGTTTGGGTACTGGGGAGAGGTGCTGACTCACATTCACAAAATGACGGGGGCTCTGCTTCCATGTGTGCCTGCGGTGTGTCTGCTGACTTATGTGCCTCAGCTGAAGGGCGTGGTGGGCAGATTTGTGAGGGTTGCTCTTCTGCTGGCCAAACGGCGCACTCTGTTTACGTGGGACAGTGTAGCTAAACCAACATTAAGTAGGTGGTTGTCGGACATGGTATACTGCAGGGAAAACTTAGAACTGTATGCAGAGGAGTTGCCCACCTCTTCCCAACCGAAGCATATTTGGGGGCCGCTCAGACGCTTTCTTGCTGAGGGGACGCCGACTGATGCCGAGTGATTTCTGTTACGCCACATATATTGCTAAGGTTGTCGCTACACCACTGTCATTGCGGCAGGCCCGCTGCAGGGCGCTCGCCGTGTTTCCGATGTGCACTTTGTAATTTGTGAATCTGTCCGGAACTGTAATGTTGTTATAACGTTTTGTTCTTCTGTACGCTGCTCACAGATGACAGCGAAATGTACTTTATTTCAAATAATAAACAGATTTAAAAAAAAAAAAACTTTTAATAATGGTAGAAGCATGAGCAGAATTGACTACATACTGGTCAACTGTGAGTTGTGGGCAGATGTCATCGACATGGTGGTGACCGATAGGTTAGAAAGTGACCATAACCCCCTGATGCTGATGTTATCCGATAGTAGTTTTGCTGGGTCCCGTAATGATGATGAACGCTCTTTGCAGGTGCAAGTCACCCTGTCCAATGATATGAGGAGGGTCCGCTGGCCTAAAATAGCTTCGGATCCATCTGCCCGGGCCGCTATTAGGAATTTGGTTAACGTAGCAATGTCTAAGCTGTCCAACTGCGAGTCAAAGGAAGGGATTACAAACTCCATCCCGGATATTCACAGTGAACTATTTACAGGGCTCAAAAAAATTTTCATTAAAAGTGTTTCTGCCACTGCCAAACCCACTTGTCAAAGGGAAAATTTGTGGTTTGATGCAGGTTGTAGAGAGTCACGCAAAGCACTGATTTTAGCAATTAAATCTAGGCACCCGCCAACGATCAGGAGCTGTAGAGCTGCATATAAATCCGCCCAAAGGTTTGCAAAGTCAAACTGGGACGAATCACGCTGGCGAGAGTTATATGAGGCTTGTGAGGGCAGAAACATGAGCAACTTTTGGCACCTTTTAAAATGGGGTAGGAACCCGCAGGCTATGATTCCGGCTAACCATGTTGAACCTGGTCAGTGGGTTAGTTATTTTGAAAACCAGTTTAAGTCCAGGAAGACGCCTCAAAATGCCTCACGGCTATATAGTGGAGCCGCAGTGTTAGAGTTTACCACTAGCGAGGTGGTGACAATCTTGAAATCACTGCCGAATGGAAAAGCCCCAGGACCTGACTGTATTCCTGCTGACCTATTTAAGCAGGAGCAGGATCTATGGGTACCCTATTTAAAAACATTAGCCAATGCCCTGGCCAGTGGAGCGTCGGTTCCGGAATCTTGGTTTGGGGCGGAGATATTGCCAATCTATAAGAAAGGTGATCGCTCTGCCCCTGCCAACTACCGTCCGATCAGTCTTATCGACGCAGTCCAAAAAATCACTGCTCGTTTGTTGCTGGGTCGCATTACCAGTTGGATATCTGAAAATGATATTTTAACGCCATTTCAGGCAGGGTTCTGGAGGCATGTCGGAACCATAGACCAAGCCTTTAGGTTTATGCTTTTATATTGGAAGGAAGTCTACCTTGGGGGGGTATGCTCTTCGCAGCCTTCGTGGATCTAAGGTCTGCTTTTGATACGGTGCCAAGATCTAAACTGTGGGAAGTCCTCCGGGTGATGGGCATGCCGGTTGAATTATTGCGGTTCCTAGTTATTTTGCATACACACACATATGCCCAGGTCCGATGGGGTAAACCAGGGGAGGTGACTGCGAGATTTGATGTGTCCAAAGGAGTCAGACAAGGGTGTGTACTGGCCCCCACCTTGTTTTCTCTGTTTATAAATGGTGTTATCAGTTACTTTTCAGATTTCCCGACAGATGCACCCTCGCTAGCAGGTATGAAAGTTCCTCTGCTCATGTTCGCGGACGATACCCTCCTTATTTCTAAAACCCGACAGGGGCTTCAACTAGCACTGTCTAGGTTTGAGTTATTCTGCCGCGAACATGAGCTCGAGGTAAATGTGGGGAAGACTAAGTTTATGGTCGTTATGGTCGTTATGGGTGGTGCTACGTTGGAACAGACCTCCACCTTTACTTACTTGGGGGTCACTTTTAGTGACAACCTAAGTTGGAGTCCCCAGATTGACTTGCTCAGCCTTAAACACTCACAATTAGGTGGAGCTCTGCTTAAAGAACATAGGCAATCCTGTACAAAACCTGTAGCACCGCTGATAAAAATTTATGGGTTCAAAATTCTCCCAGCTGTTATGTACGGTGCTGAGTTATGTGGGTTCAGCAAATTGGACTCACTGAGGGTGGCCCAAAACAACTTTGAGGTCATTAGTAGGACTACCCCTTTCTGCACCACGTATCCCCCTGCTATACGATCTAGGATGTCAGCCTATTGAGGATATGGTCCGGTATAGGCCCCTGGCGTTCTGGCGTCGCCTATGGACTACCCCGGAGTTATCCCTTTATGCAAAGGCACGGTTAGAGGTAAAAGATCTGGGGGGTTCTCATAGAATTAGCTGGCTGTCAGAAATTAAACTTATTTTGACTGACATGGGCATAGGCGATTTGTGGTCTAACCCTGTGTCGGCCGTTTTCCCTCCAAAGAAAATCTTTAGGGAAACTTACTGGCAATGGTCACTATGCAAACGCCACTCTCTTTTGACTAGCAGCTCTTTGACTACAACTTATCTGACCACTAAGGATCAACCCTCTCTCTCGAGGCATATTGGGATGTAATAACCAAGAAGCGGGATCGGAAACTATATCACCAATTTAGAACCGGATCCCTTCCATTATGCTCCTTTACCTCAAGTTGGTCTATTAAGGGCAATGATAAATGCCCAACTTGTAATAATTTGGTTGAAACAGTTGATCATTTTTTATTTGTTTGTCCGGATTACCACCAACCTAGAAGAGCTTGGTTGCGGCCTGTGTGTCGTGAATTAGGTGTCAGATCAGCTCAGGCCGCTAGAAGGATTCTTAAGACAGACACATCCTCTCTTGTGGTTATTGGTCTAGCTAAATACATTAGCTGGGCCTGGCTCCTACGGAGTAGACGAAACACTTCTAACTCCCCGGTCTCAAATACTGAAGTATAGTATCCCCTATTTTTATGGAGTATGTTATAACCAATTTCAAGTCATTGCCATCGCATTGTTTAATTCTATTTTATCACTGTTTTAACTTGTTATTTATTTTTTGATAAAAGGTTCTTCATGTTTACGATTTAAATAATCTTATTCCAATTTTAACTGTTCTGATAAATTATTAATATGTCTTTTAAGATGAAATATTCGAAATAAAGACCATTTTGACTTGACTTGTTATCTATTGTTTCCACAATTCTGAGATTGTTCCGATTCTAAGGGAAACAAAGTTGTCATGTTTATGCTGTTGTCAGAAACGAATCCCTTCTTGTTCATTCGAGAAGTTTTCTAGTGACCTCTGAGTTAGCTAGCACACACAAGTAATTAAGTTTAATGTTCTCGATAGAGACCTACTGACCTCAGTCCTATGTCAAAACTATAGTGTATATTATTCCAATGCGCAGAGCCTATCAGGGATATTGGAACTACACTCCAGTCTTTTAGCATAGCACTGGCTCCGGTCCTAGTTAGTCAGTCAGTTACCACTAGTACCCGTCACTAAAAAGTTGGGGGCACAGGAGGACTTTCTGCTCCTCTGTTGGTTCTTTCTGCACATCTCTTGCTTCTTCCTGCAGTTTTCTTTGTCTTTCTGGACTTCTTTTGCCTCTTTCTGCCTTTATCTTGCTTCTTGCAGCACTTTTCTTCCTCTTTCTTCACATGTTCTAACTTTGTAGGCATAGTTAGAAATTAGCATTTAAAAAACCATTGAAATTCACTGAAAAAAACATTCGTTTCAGGCATGTTATAGTTCGAAATTAGCATTTAAAAAAAACCTTTGAAATTCACTGAAAAAAGCATAGGTTTCAAGGACATTATAGTTAGTTGGACATTTCACTCTTACAAAACCATAGAAATTCCCCCGTTATAGTTAGTTCAGCTAACTATAACTCGCGCCCCCGCAATGCACTGCTGATGACGTCACATATTACATCACTCATGACATGGTCAGTGACATCACTGATGACATCTCAAATGACATCACTGATGACATCATCCACATCAAAATCTGATGCACCTCCTCACACTAATATAATCTTCGATACACCCACTGTAAAATAAAGACTACCATTTTCGAAACCATTGACACACCGAAACCAGTTATTACATACACACTCACTGATTCCTAGGTCTACACACACATCCACTCATTCACCCATACAATCACTCATACATACATACAGTTACTCATCAATACAATACTATCATATGCACTCATACACCTACACAGACACTCACACAAAGACACTCATCCATGGAGTTACTCACACACTTAGTCAGTCATGCAAAGAATCAATCACACTCATTTCCTCACCTATACTGTTACACACACCACCTCACTTATTCAAACATATACTAACACATACTTACTCTCTTATACAATCACTGACACAAGTACACACTCATCAATACAGCCACTCTCACAATCACTGACTCTCACGTATAGTCATTTATATACTCCAAGTCTCACATACACTGCCCTTTATATATGTAGTTACTTGGACATGTAGCACTGAGACATCCAATCTCTCACCAACACACCCATACACACACTCACCCGCTCATACAGCTGTTTCCACATGCACTCTTGAACCCATACACTCAGTGAATCAACCACTCACACATCTATGCACAGTCACACACCACCCACCCACCCACACACACACACTCAGTCTCCCATACAAATACTCAGGCAAACAATCAATAACCCATAAGGACACTCATGTAGCTACTGACCAACACATGCAGCAGCTTACACAACAGACATACTGATACACACATTCAGACAATTTAGTCAATAACCCATGCATTCAGTTAGACACATTTAATCACTCACTTATACAGTCAGTTACGCACATACTAAATCCTCCATCCAGACACTTGTACACCCACTCATTCTTTAACACACCTTGGCATATATATAAAACATATTTAAACTTTAGAGAAACACAGTCAGTGGAAGATGTCATCAGTGATGTAATATGTGACGTCATCAGCAGTGCATTGCGGGGGCGAGTTATAGTTAGCTGAACTAACTATAACGGGGGAATTTCTATGGTTTTGTACAGGTGAAATGTCCAACTAGCTATAATGTCCCTGAAACCTATGGTTTTTTCAGTGTGTGTGTGTGTGTATATTATATATATATTACCTACTGGCGGCTGCCAGTAGGTAGATATAGTTAGGACCTATTTTCCATAGGAAATCCGCAACATTCTATTTGGAATAACTTTGGCGCCGATTGACGAATCTTCGTGAAATTTTTCAAACTTTTGGCCAGCTCCGGTCCGCTCCTATCCTGGAAGTTTCACGGTGATTCATCAAGCGGGGGCACAGAAAAAAGGGGGGGTCCCAAAACGCATTTTGCCCATGCATTTTCCCATAAGACCTTTAGCCGCAGCTACAGCCCGAACTGCTGAACGGAATTACACCAAATTTGGAAAAGAGTTAGTCCTCAGTTCAGACTCGTGCCTTTTGCTTAAATGGTGTAAATCCGTTCAGTAGTTCCTGAGCAAATTAGAGTTAAAAGTACATATCTATCTATGGCCTCGGAGGATCCGCGCACCCTCCCGATCACAAGCTGAATTTTAATTGGCTGTCAACACTCTGAATCAGGAAGTGTTGGCAGCCATCTTGTGCCTCGGTAGAACCGAGGCACAAGAAAGCCAAAAAAAAAAAAGACGCAAAACGCAAAAAGGGGGCAGGGTAGAAACACCCAGACCCCCTAGGCCTGCTCAGGGGGTCGCACAAGGACCCCCAAGGCCCAAAAATAAATTATTATTATTATTTTTTTTAAACGGGAGGATCCATGCTGGATGCGCGCATCCTCCCGATAGAAAAAAAATTCAGTGCAGGCTCCCGCTCTGAATATGCTAATTTGCCGCCGGGGGCATACATAAAATAATAAGTGTGGGGGGGTCCCAATCCCACCCTCCCCCCACACCGCCCCGGGGACCGCCACCCCAGGGGCTCAAATATAGTATATGCGGGGGGCTCACCGCCCCCCTGTAGCCCTGGGGACCGCCACCCCCGGGGGCTTCTTGAAAATGGGTGGGGGGCTCTCAGGCCCCCCCCCAGCCCCGGGGACCGCCACCCCCTGGGGCAACTTGAAAATGTGGGAGGGGGCCACTCGGCCCCCCCCCTCTTGGAGACTTGTATAGGCCCTGGGGACCGCCAACCCCCAGGGTCGGCTCCTGCAGTGTCCCGGGGTGCCCACCCTGGGACACTGTAGTTTGCAATGACGGGGCGGGAAATGCGAGGCTCCCGTCCTGTCATTGCAAACTGCTTTGCTTCATTGAAGTGAGAGCAGGGAAACCTGCTCTCGCTTCAATGAAGCAAAGCGGATTGCTTTTCCACATGGGGAGCAGCATGTTAGCTGTTCCCCATGTGGAAAAGCAATGCCGGCTCCCGCAGGATGCGGGGTGCCAGCTGGGACCGTGGGGGGATTGGGGACCCCCCCATGGCACCCAACGAAGAGGGCCAGCCCCGGGGAATGGGGTGCCAGAGACTAGTAGTAGCCCGGGAGGGGGGCCATGCGACCCCCCCCCCTCCTAACAATGTTTTTTTAAAAAATAGCCCCGGGGCCATAAGTGGCCACAGGAGGGGGGCAAAGCAGCCCCCCTCCAAAATAATTAATTCCAAAAAAAAAGGGCCATGCCCCGGGGGATGGGGTTCCCGGGGCAAATTATGGCCTCGGGAGGGGGCCTCGCGGCCCCCTTCCTGATTTTTATTTTCTTATAAAAAAAATTGGGGGCAGGCCCTGGGGGATGGGGTCCCCAAGGCCAATACATTAGAAAAAGAAGGGGGGCTACAGAGCCCCCCTTCTAAAAAAAAAGAAGAAAAAAAAAGTCGGGATCGGGCCGGAGGCCACGCCCCCTCCTTGCACCACTCTGCAAACACGACTGTGGCGCGTTTGCAGAGGGGGAACTAATTCCCCTTGAATACTGGGGGTCCCAGGGGGTCAACTAGCCCACCAGGAACCCTCCAGTATGCGCCAGGGGGCTGCGTTGCAGAGAGGTGTAATGAAGCCACTTAATCCCCCAACTTAAAATGCGCCACGGGGCATGTTTGCACAGTGGTGAAGGTAGGGGCGGGGCCTGAGGTGATATGTGTGCAAACACGCCCTGTGGCGCGATTTAAGTTGGGGAATTCAATCCAGAGGTCCCGTAGGGGCCAACTAGCCCACCAGGTACCTCCACTAAGTGCCACGGAGCTGTGTTGCAGAGTGTTGTAAAAAGGGGCGTGGCCTCTGAACACCTCTCTGCAACGCAGCTCTGTGGCGCATACTGGAGGTACCTGGTGGGCTAGGTGGCCCACAGGGGACCGCAGGATTGAAGAGGAATTAATTTCCCAACTTAAAACGTGCCACAGGGCGTGTTTGCACACGTCACCTCAGGCCCCGCCCCCTTCCTTCACCATTGTACAAATATTCCTCTAAAATCAGCCGAACTACGAATGCCGATTTACTCACCTGTTATCAGGAG
Organism: Triturus cristatus; assembly: GCF_964204655.1. Taxonomy (NCBI): domain Eukaryota; kingdom Metazoa; phylum Chordata; class Amphibia; order Caudata; family Salamandridae; genus Triturus; species Triturus cristatus. Next base: position 430,084,101 of record NC_140580.1, read on the forward strand.
AGAACCCAGTGCTTCATCTTTTAGCCCAGCACTGACCCAGAAAAGTAATTCTAAGCGTACTTACCAGTAACTTGTATTTCCTTCCATAGACATCCATTGTGTGGTTATCAGAAAAGTTTCTAAGTGTCTATTTTTGAAACGTACAAATATTCCTCTAAAATCAGCCGAACTACGAATTCCGATTTACTCACCTGTTCTCAGGAGAGAACCCAGTGCTGAATCTTTTAGACCAGCACTGACTCTGAAAAGTAATTCTAAGCGTACTTACCAGTAACTTGCATTTCCTTCCATAGGAATCCATTCTGTGGTTTTCAGCAGAAAAGTTTGTCTATTTTCACAAACTAAAAATATTCCTAAAAAATAGTCTGTATGACTTAAACGCATTCTTTCAACTGTTTACAGGAGATTCACCAGTGCTGGATCCAGGATCCACCACTGAGTAAGAAAAAGTAATAATAACACTACTTACCTGCTAAGTGAATTTTCTGCCATAGGATAACATTGGTGATTCTATGTGAAAATATTTCTGTCAACTTTTAAAATACAATAATATTCCTTAAAAATCACTACTGTAACCAAAAGGCTTTTACTCAACTGTTTACAGGAGATGTACAAGGACTGAATCTAGGATCCAGTCCTGTGGTTAGAAAAGTAATCCATAAAGTAACTAATTGCATTTGACTAGAAATTCACATTGAGCTCAATGTTGCATTGTATTTGAAATTGTGTTGCCCATTGCAACAACTGTAACTACTGTACAAAAGTCTATTGCCTATTTGCAAAGTATTTAAACTAAAGTAATTCATTCTGAGAAAGTATGTTGTATTGTATAATGTAATTATAATGTAATTAAAATAAATATCTAAAAATAAATAGCTTAAAAAATGTAGAAAATCAGTATAAAAAAAATCAGTATAACAATACATGAAAAATTGTCATTTACAAAACCTTTGAAATTCACTGAAAAAACCATAGGTCTCAGGCCCGATATAGTTAGGAATTAGCATTTAAAAAAACCTTTGAAATTCACTGAAAAAACCATAGGTTTCAGGCCTGATATAGTTGGGAATTAGCATTTTAAAAACCCAGACAAATTTTCGGGCAACAGTGCTGTACACACAGAATCTAGTCCAAATGGGCATACGTATTAATAAAAAAAGATATATACAAACATTAACGTTGTGCTCAAATGAAAAGAACATAATCAAATGGGGAACCATCATACTAGGCTCTCCACAGATAGAGACACTGGGAAACCTCAGCCCACATGAACTTTCAGTTCCTCATCGAGACCTAAGGGGTGTTTTGTCTGTAAATCAAAAATGTATCTGGATTCTTGTTGTCTTAACTTTCTTAGTAGGTATTTATAGTTATGACCTAGTTTCCATAGGAAATCGTTTGACTTGCTTATAACTTTGGCGAATCTTCAACAAAATATTTCAAAGAAAATGGCCTGGTTTGTCTAGTTCGCCATGAAAAGTTTCAGAGTGAACCATCAAACGGGGGCAGAGAAAAAAGGGGGGGGGGTCAAAAAATGTGCGTTTCCCATAGTGATTTTGAACAAGAATACATCCTGAACTGCAGAACAGAATTGCACCAAATTTGGCAGAGGTGTAGCTTTTTGCCCAGAAAGAGCCCTTCTTGTGATTTGGTGTAAATCAGATTAGTAGTTGCAGTGCAATTAAAGGAAAACCAAAATTGTATATCAAGGGAAGTGGACTCTCAATGGATCCCCTGCGGAGGATCCGCAAAGTCACGTGCCACCAGCAGTACCTGTGCTTGGCTGACCACAACCTGACAAGGAGGTTGCAGCTGCCATTTCAAGTATAGGGAGAATGGTCCAGAGGTCATAAAATGTATCTGCAAAAGGATTACATGGGTCAGGGTAGAGGAACGCTGACCCCATGGCTGCGTTAGAGGAGTATCAGAGGGACCTATGTTGGGTATGAAATTGAGTTATATCGGGTTTCTTTTCCACTACAGGAATTTGCAGATCCCTGCAAGGCTCAACATGGCCAGTCGTGTAAATCCACAAAGAATCTGCACATCTGGGGACACTTTGGCAAAAAAATACAAAACACTTTCAGACCCACTCAGACACACACAACACACACACACACACACACAAGTACTCTCACACCCATCAACAGACCTGCTCAGGCAGTCATGCACTGAGTCATTCATAGACCTACGCAGGCATTCACACCTAATCACAGAGCCATGCAGTCACTCACAGAACCACTCACATACCCACATAGGCAGTCACAGACACATGCAGCTGCTCAGACCCACTCACAGAACAACACAGGCACTCTCACACCTACTGACAAACCCACCCAGCCACTCACACAGCCATACAGTCATACAAACACCCGCTGACACACCCATACATGCACACATATTACAGTATTTTACACACTAGGGGTTTATTACTGTACACTTCAAACTCAGGTTTTTCTAGAACAACCATCTCTAAAGAACAAGTTACTTACCTTCGGTAATGATATGTCTGTAAGAAACATTAGTTATAGATTCCTTACCTTAAAATTACCCCCATGCGTCAGACTGGTTCCGGAAAGTTTTTCGTCAGCAGTACCTCCGCACGTCGGAAGGTGGTGGCAGCCGGCTCCGTGTCGGTCGTTGGCATCGCGTCGCCGGGATAACGTCGCGGTAGCTACTTAGACGCCACCATCACACGCTGAAGTCAGTTCTGTACATGACTTTCCGAGCCAGAAACGCAGAGCCATGCAAGACACTGACCACTGGTGCACAAAACTAGGACCCTGAAAGGATATCCTTAACCCTAAAATGCAGTTTTGAGAGTTAAAAGCCTCAAAGGACAGTTGTGAAGGTGCTCAAAGGGAGCGCACATTAAATAAGTTAAGACTGGATTAAAGTCCCACTGAGGCATAACGAAAGGAATAGGAGGAAATAGCTGAGTTATGCCTTTCAAGAATCGATTAACAACCGGGGAATTGAAAAGAGAAGGCTGATCTGGAAGCCGAAGAAAGGCATAAATGGCCGAGAGATAGCCCTTGATAGTGCCCAGAGCAGAGCCCTGCTGGGCCACAGAAAGGAGGAACAAGAGCACCTCAGAAGGAGGAGGCAGAGAGAGGATGCAAAGCCTTTGCTGTGCACCATGCCACAAATTTGTTCCACTGACAGGTGTATGCCGTCTTAGCGGAGGGACGCCTGGCAGCCAAGATTACATCGCAAACTTCGGGAGGCAGGTCAAACGACGTCAACTGCTGCCGCTCAATCTCCACGCAAGGAGGTGGAGGCTGGACAGGTTTTGGTGGAGGACCGTCCCCTGCTGCTGCGACAGAAGATCCTCCCGAAGAGGCAGTCAGATCAGAGGATCGATGGCCATGTTGAGCAGTTCGGGATACTAGACTCTTCGTGCCGAATCCGGAGCTACAAGAATTACTTGGGTCCGGTCGCGCCTGATCTTCAGCCTTCTGGTCAGAAGTGGTATAAGCGGAAAGGCGTACAACAGACCGCAACTCCACTCACGACGAAAAGCGTCGCCTAGCGAGTGCCGCCTCGGAAATTTCAACGCGCAGAATTGCAGACATTGCGAATTCTTGTCAGTGCCGAATAGATATAACCAAGGCTCTCCCCACTGTCGAAAGAGACCTTGCATCACCTCAGAGTGAAGACGCCATTCGTGATCCATCATGCACCTGTGGTTGAGTTTGTCTGCCCTGGCGTTCAGGGAACCTGCCAGGTGTTGAACCACCAGGGAAATGCCCTGATGTTCCAGCCATGTCCAGAGGTGCAGAGCCTCCTGACATAGGGTCCACGATGCCACCCCGCCCTGTTTATTGCAGTACCACATGACGGTGGTGTTGTCCGTGAACACCTGCACTACTCTTTCCCAGACAGAGGGAAGGAATGCCTTCAGTGCAAGATGAATTGTTCGGAGCTCCAGAAGGTTGATGTGGAGCCCGGACTCCGCTGGAGACCAGAGGACTCTGATACCCGCCTCTCCCATGTGGCCACCCCATCCCAGGAGGGATACGTCTGTCACCACTGTGAACTCTGGTTGGGAGAAGGGAGATGGATCTGCCGTTGACCCAATCCTGGTTCGTGTGCCACCACTGCAATTGTCGTGCAGTGCCCTCGGAGATCTGGACGCAATCGGATAGATTCCGCTGATGCTGCGCCCACTGGAACTTCAGGTCCCACTGCAGAGCCTGCATATGCCACCTGGCATGATTGACCAGCAGGAGGCAGGAGGCCATGAGGCCCAGCAGCCTCAGGGTCTTTCTGACCGAAACCCGGGACAGAGGCTGATAGATCGTAATCATAGCCTGAATGTACCGGACTCGTTGTTGGGGAAGATAGACTCGAAACTGCGTTATGTCCAGAACCACTTAGATGAAGAGGAGCTTCTGAGAGGGAATCAGGTGTGACTTCGGCACATTGATGGAGAACCCCAGCGAAAACAGGAGGTCGGCCGTAGTCTGGAGGTGGGAGATGACTGCCTGGGGCGAGCCCACCTTCCACAGCCAGTCGTCGAGATAGGGGGAAGACTGACACCCCTGATCTGCGCAGATAAGCTGCGACCACTGCCATCACTTTCGTGAACACCCAAGGGGCGCTGGTAAGGGCAAAGGGTATCGCCGTAAACTGGAAATGCTTGTGACCTACCGTGAACCGCAGGTAACTCCGGTGGGCAGGCAAGAGAGCCATAACTTCCTGCTGGAGAAGGGCCAGATGATCCTTCGACATGCGGAGGTATCTTGGTGGCATGGCTGGAGGGGTAGTCTTGAAGGGGAGGGAGTAGCCCCTTCGGACTACTGCAAAACCCACCTGTCCGACGTGATGGTGCGCCAGTGGAAGAGGTGATGGTAGATTCTTCCACCCACTGGCGTTTGATGGGCCTGAAAGGTCGGACTAGAGGGGTTTGGAGGCTGCTGCAGAGGGGGGGTTGGTGTCTGGCCTGCCTGCTGGCTCCTGGAACCACAAAAGTTGTTCCAACGTCCCGGCCGCGCAAAGGTTGGGTAACTTCCTGCGGCCTGTGGCTCTGGGCGGGATGTAGTGGGGCTCCCCTTCCGTAGCCTCGAAAGGGGCGAAAAACAGACTGCGCAGGGGAGGTGGAGAGGCCCAAGGACTTGGCCATAGCCCGTGAGTCCTTGAAATGCTCTACAGCGTTGTCTGCTTTGTCGCCAATAAGGCGACGGGCATCAAAGGGACTGTCCATCAAGGTGTTCTGGACATCCCCTGAAAAACCAGTCGACCTCATCCAGCGTAACGACGAAGCGCTACGGACGTCAAAATGGTCCTGCCCAGTCGGCAGTGTCCAGCCCACAATGTATCGCAAACTTCGCTGCATCCCTCCCAGCGGCAACAGCCTGGGAGAACACTGCCCGGGCCTACTCCGCACAATGCATATGGCCACGTCTAAACTGGGGTGGCATGGTGAGCAAAAGAATGATGGATTTAACCCAGATCTCTTGACTGGGGGTGAATGTTTTGATTTATTCTGCATTCCGTCCATCAATTGTGTCTTTTCCTCCGTACGAGGCAGCATGTGCACCACCGTATCCCACACCGTGGGAATAACAGCCCAAGAGACATGCGGTATTTATGGACTGCAGTCCTAAGCTGGCGGAAGAGAAAAATATCTTTCCAAGATGGTCCGGCTTCTTGGATTCTCTTTCCAGTGGAGCCATAGGGAAGGTGCTTTTGGAAGTGGAGGCTTGGACCACCAAGCTCTCTGGGGTGGGGTGTTGAGAAAGGAAAGTGGGGTTGTACGGAGCTGAGTGGTGGCGTCAGGCAATCATTCTGTCCACGGGAGCCCCCGTGTTGGGCCTTGACCATGTGCCCAAAAGGATGCCGGTGAGGGCCTCATTAAACAGAAGCAAGAGCTCCGAAGAGCTTGCAGCCGGTTGAAGCACCTCTGTCAGGAGGTTAGTCCTGACCGCCACCATAGGAAGCTTGAGGTTGACCGCCTCTGCCGCCCTATGCAACACCACTGCGTATGACACTCCCTCCTCCGTAGCCACGGTAGGACGAGACAACATGCCAAGGTCAGGCAAGGTGTCCAAACCACTGGCATCCGCCAGTTCCTCTCTCTAGTCCTGTTCACTTTCCTGGTCAGCTAGAGGGTCACCTGACCCCTCCCAGTCCTCCTCCTCCGTATCTGGGTGCCATTTTGGTTGAAAATGGGCCCCAGGAGTGAACAGGGACATAAAAAACTCTCACGGCACCGGATACGGCATCGAACGACACCAGTCCGGCTACACGTCAGGATGGAGGCAGACGCCGGCCGGGGGGCCGACCGGCGTTGAACGCGGTAGTGGTGCCGGAGGAAGCGGCGCCTGTGGAGGCATAATCAGGTCAACTGGCGCTGATCCAGATTCAGGCCTGGATCCAAGGGGGCCCTGCAGCACCGGAGCCGCCGGCGGAGAAGGCCTAGGCCTCCCAACTGAGTCCGCGGGGTCCGAAGGCATGCTGGTGGATTTGGGCCACCCAAAGATGGCGTGCATCGCCTCGTAGAACATACGAAGCGGGACGGGAGTCGCTCCGGGTCCCGGAAAGGGAGGTAAACGCAAAGTCGACTCTTCGGGCTCCGCAGGAGGGGCACCATCCGCGTTCCTCGTCCGGTCAGCCGGCCGACGAGAAGTCAAAGAGCGACGATGCTTCTTAGACTTCTTCTTATGCTTCGACTTACCCGACCAGAGTGCGAAGACTTGTAACCGGAATGATGGTGGCTCTGTGACTGGTCCCTCGACCTCCCTCATGACCGGTACCTCGAACGGCACGGAGCAGACTGCCGGTGCTCAAGCAGCTTTTGGGACCACTCCCGCAAAGCCTTCAGCACCATCGACCGGAAGTCGGAGCACGACTTGGGGGTCATGGTCACGCTCCAGGCAAAAAAGACACATGTGGTGCGGATCAATCACCGACATCATCTGATGACAGGAACTGCATGGCTTGAAGCTGCATCCCTCGTGCACCTTAAGAGTCGAAGACTCGAAAAAGAAGTCGACAAAAGCTGAGAAAAAGTTAGTAAAAAAACGACTGAGGTACCGCTCTTCCTGGATCAGCGCTGGCTGGCGCGGAAAAAGAAAGAACTGACGTCAGCGCGCGAGGGCTGCGTCTATGTAGCTACTGCTACGTCATCCCGGCGACACGATGCCAACAATGGACAAGGAGCTGATCGACATCACCTTCCGACACGCAGAGGTACTGCGGACGAAAAACTTTCCGAATCCAGTCTGACACCTGGGGGTAATTCTAAGGTAAGGAATCTATAACTAACGTGTTTCTTTCAGATACCTATTTTCCATTGAGGCAGTAGATCGCAATGACATTGTCACGAACCCCGCAGTTACCTTGCGAAAGGGTAAAAGCAGGAATTCAATTGCCACCACCACATTCAAAAATGAGAACTACATAATTGATTCTAACCATCACAGTAGATCACTCACTATATAAAAACATTTAAGTCTCATCTCAGAAATGCGTATTAATGATTCACTAATATTTTGTTTACATTTCCACCAATATTCGCGACAACGTTGATAGTCGCGATGTCCCCGCAATGATTCATGGGGGCCACGCTGGCGGTCGCGGTGTCACAAATATCATGCAAAGTAAAAAAAAATATATATATATTTTGGACACAACTTGTGTCACTGACATGCCCATTCCTCAAACATGGGGCGAAACCACAGCAAAATATCTGTGGCCAAAGAGATACCTATAAAATAAAATTTTAATTCCTCAACAACTACTGAACCGATGTACACCAAATAAGCTAAAGACACCAACATCTACCTCCCTGCCAAATTTGGTGTTAGTCATTCAGCAGTTCGTGCTGTAGGTGTGGCTTAAGGTTCCTATGGGAATTAATATTACAAAAGCACCCTTATTTCGCGCCCCAAATTTCCGGTCCCCACTGCACGGATCACCCGCAAACCTTCCATGACAACCAGAACCTATTTTGACACCTTTCTAAAAAAAATCATGAAGATTGGTCAAACGACGCCAAAGTAATAGGCAAATAAAAAAATGCTTTTCCTATGGAAACTAGGTCCTATCTATAACTACCTAGATGCAACCGCCAGTAGGAGATTTATCTCCTACTGGCGGTTACCAGTAGGTATAGTTAGGACCTAGTTTCCATAGGAAAAGCATTTTTTGTTTAGCTAATAACTTTGGCGCCGCATGATGAATCGCCATCAGATTCACAAAGCTTTCCATTTTTTGTTCAGCTGCTGTATTGAAAGTCTCGGGGTTATCTGTCAAGAAGGGGCAGAGAAAAAAGGGGGGGCAAAACACATTTTCCCCATTTTAAGTCTATGGGGATTTAAACTGCTGAATGGAATTGCACCAAATTTGGCAGAGAGGTAGCTTTTTGTCCAGAAAGAGCCCATCTTGTGATTTGGTGTACATCCGTCTAGTAGTTGCGGTGTTAAAGGAAAACCAAAATTGTATATCAAGGGAAGTGGACCCTCTGTGGATCCGCAAAGTCACATGCCACCAGCAACGCCATGATTGGCTGACCACAACTTGCTCAGGAGGTTGCAGCTGTCATTTTAAGTATATGGGAACGGTACAGAGGTCTTAAAATGTATCTGCAAAAGGATTATACGGGTCAGGGTAGAGGTACCCTGACCCCATGGCTGTGTTAGAGGAGTATCAGAGCGACCTATGTTGGGTATGAAATGGAGTTATATCGGGTTTCTTTTCCAAATAGGAAATGCATTTGTTTTGCCAATAACTTTGGCGGCACATGACGAATTTCCATGAAATTTGCACAACGCGTTCCCTTTTTGGTTCAGCTGCTGTGTTGAAAGGTTCGGTATCATCTGTCAAGCGGGGGCCGAGAAAAAGGGGGGCCCAAAACACGTTTTCCCCATTTTAAGTCTATGGGGATTTTTCATTTTTTGAACACAACTATAGCATGAACTGCTGAATGGAATTACACCAAATGTGTCAGAAAGTTAGATGTTGGTCCCGAAAGCGTGCTTGGACTGACTCGGTGTAAATCCGTTCAGTACTTTTTGAGATCTATATTTAAGAAAAATATAGATATCTGGAGACATGCGACCTTGCAGTGGACTGCCAACACTTCAACCAGAAAGTGTTCACAGCCATCTTGGGACTCTGCTTGAAGATTTCCAGATAAAAATAAACAAAGAAAAAAAAAAAGGGGGGCAGGGTGGGAATACCCTGAAACCCCCCCCCCCCACCCCCCCCCCATGATATGGTGATATGGGGGCGGGGGAGGGGGGGGGGGTACGTTTCTTTATTTATTTTGCAACAAATCCGCAGCAAAATTATTTTAATTTTTTTTAAAAAGCTTGCTTACTTTAAAGAAAAACCAGGGTGACCCAAGTCCCAGAGGCATATGATAAATTTAGGAGGGGGCGCATGGGGACCCCCGCCTGCGGCTTATCAAAGCTTTGGGACACTTTTCAGTATGAATGCAGGCGGGCCCACTGGACCTGCCTACAGCCCTGGGGACGGACAACTGGGGCCTCGCTGACCCCCCCCATCCCAAGGACAGCCACCTCCCCAGGACTAATTTCAATAATGTGGGGGAGCCTCGTGGAACCCCCGCCCCAGGGTCCGCCACCTCCCCTGGGCACTTTTTTTTGTTGTTTTTAAGTAATGCAGGGGAGGCCATGGGGTCTGCCCTGCAGCCCCGAGGAACACCACCTCCCTGGGGCACAAATACAATAAGGGGGTCTGTTGTTGGGACTACCACCTCCCGTGGCAAATTTGAACAAAAGAGCCCTCTTTGGCCCTGGGGACCACAACTCCCAAGGGCCGGCTCCAGCAATGTCCCAGGGTGCCCACCCCCGGGACATTGCAGTTTGCAATGGCTTGGTGGGAGCACCACTAACACCAAGCCATAGAAAACACTGCTCCGCATCTTGGAATCAAGTGCAAAAATGCTCTTGCTTGCATGAAGCAGAGTATTATAGCTTTTGGACAGAGGGAGCTGAATGCTAGCAGCTCCCTCCGTCCAAATGCAATGCCAGCTCCTGCAAGATGCGGGGAACTGGCAGGGACAAGGGGGGCTTTCGGACTCCCCTGTGGTCCCCATTGAGGTGGCCATACCCCAGGGGATGGGGTCCCCGGGCGTTATCAGGGCGAGGGCTGTGCATGCCTAGCTCCCCAGTTAAAAAAAAAAAAAAAAAATGAAGGCCTGGCCCCAGGGGAAGGGGTCCCCGGGTCCAAAATCAGCATCTGAAGGGTGGCAGCATGGCCCCTCCCTTTTTCTTTTTTAAACAAAGGGCAGGCCTCGGGGGATGGGGTCCCCGGGGCCCAACATTCTCCAGGAAAGGGGGACACGTGGTTCCCGTTCATAAATGTTTCTTTTTTAAAGCAGGCAACTCGCTGGAGGCCTCACTCCTTTCTCCACTACTCTGCGAACGTGCCTCCTGGCGAGCGCCTGGTTAGGGGATAAGTCACCTTGGCTGCTGAGGGTCCTTAGGGGCCAACAAGAACTCCTGTTACCTCGAGTAAACCCCACACTGTGGGATTGCTGAGACATGGTTGGAGGCCTTGCTCCCTTTCTCCACCACTCTGCAAACACGCCTCTCAGTGCACTGCTGGTGGGGGGGATGAGGTCCCCTTGCCTCCTGAGGGCATCAGGCCTAAAGTGGACTTCATCTCCTGAAGCACTAGAGCGCCAGGAGCAGTGTTTGCAGAGTGTTGGACAAAGGGGATGTGGCCTCTGATGACCTCTCAGCAATGCAGCTGTGTGGGTCTTACTGGAGGTGGCAGGAGGGGTAGTTGGCCAATATCGACCCTCAAAAGCCAAGTGGACTTCATCCCTCAACTAGTAGTGTGCTGGAAGATGCATCTGCAGAGTGGTGGAGTAAGGGGACGTGGCCTCTGACGACTTCTCAGCAATCCTGGATGTTACAGAAACCTGGCTGGAAAAACCCTCAACCCCGGATCTGGTAGCCACGCTTCCACCGAACTATGCAACTCTATATCAAAACAGACCTGGCAGCTCCGGGGGGGTGGGGGGGGGGGGAGGGGAGGTTGCAATCCTCTACAACTGTCTACTGAAGACGGAAACCCTCTGTACAGAAAGCAGCGATGGTGCGGATGTACTAGGGGTTAAGTTCAGCTCCCCCACAGACTGCCTGGTAATTCTGATAGTATATCCCCCACCACGTACGCCGCCCAGGTTCATGGAAATCTTTCTGGAATTAGTCCACAACCTTCGCTCACGATACCCAGGGCTGGTGGTGATGGGGAACTTTAACTTTCATTGGGAGCTCTCACCTAAAGATAGCCAGGCAAAACAGCTAGAAGAGGCGCTGACCTCCCTAGAACTCCACCAACTAGTGGAAGGGCCCACGCACGTAAAGGGCCATATATTGGATTTAGTCTGGTCGTCTCACCCGCTGATCAGCCCCTTAGTTATCACCCCTTGCTCCTGGTCGGACCACTATTTAATTTGCGGCCGACTCTCCCTTACCAACCGAATAGCAACTCCGCCTCCGGAGTGGAAAGTACTGCGGAGCTGGAACTCGATCAATGCCGTTGATCTAGTATCAACCCTTCTACACACTGCCACACCAACAACCCCTCTGGGAGACCTGGATGCAGATAGTTCCATCCTAGCGGCAAGGCTCAGGAACGCCATGGACAGGGTTGCCCCTGCACGCAGGAAAAGAACTAAAGACAAAGGCAAAGGGGCTCCCTGGTTCAATGACGCACTAAGGAAACTGAAACAAACCCTCCGCCAGTGCGAAAGAGCCTGGTGGAGAGTACGAACCCTGTGCCCGGGCAGATTAAGTCTCTGTTTACCTCCTATAAAAAGGCCATTCTGTCTAGGAAGGCAGAATTTTACAAAGGTAAAATTGCTGCGGCAACAAATCGTCAGAAGGAAATCTTTCAGATCTTGATCGAGTTAAGAAAGAATAAGGGTCAGACTGGCACAAATTCCAGGCTTTTTTTACTAAGAAAATAGAGGACCTCCTGACGGAAATCCATGCTACCCTACCTCACAGGAATGACCTTTACACCCCCCTCGTTCACCAACCCTCTTAGCACTTTGCAACTACTCACAAAGGAGTCCCTGTCACTACTAATCGGCCGGGTGAAATCTGGATCACCGGCTGATCCCTCTCCACCAAAGATCTTTAATATGGCCTTCCCTGGAATTGGTGGCGAGGTGCTTTCACTTCTCAACCGGTCCCTGGAAACTGGGCTTGTCCCAGGCAACTTTAAAGAGGCCTGCGTCATCCCGCTGCTAAAGAAACCGGGGGCAGATGTCAAGAATTTTAAAAAATTTAGGCCAATTTCACAGCTGCCGTTTCTCGCAAAAGTACTGGAACAGCATGTACTGCTCTCCCTCTCACGCCACCTTGAACACAATAACCTCTTGGAATCGAATCAGGCAGGGTTTAGGGCTAACCACAGCACGGAACTGGTCATGCTATCCGTGCTGGATGAACGGAGATTGAGGGCCGACAAGAAGATGCCATGTGCCCTGGTTTTGCTGGACCTGTCCGCGGCATTCAACACAGTCAATCATGACCAACTACTGTCGCGGTTTTCGGATCTGGGAATCCAGGGCATGGCCCTGGCTTGGATTACTTCCTTTCTTAAAGACCGCTCACAAAGAATCCAATTAGCGTATTTGGTGTCCAAGCCAAGCTCTCTCTAATGTGGGGTACCCCAGGGCTCGGCACTATCACCTCTACTTTTTAATGCCTACCTTCAGCCCTTAATTTCTGCTTTAAATCAGATGGAGTGCCGGATCTACAACTATGCTGATGACACCCAAATCATCATCCAGATTGATAGTTCACCGATGGCCTACTTAAGAATGCAAAACATTTTAAAATTCACTGTTAATTGGATGTCGGCCAACTCTCTTAAAATTAATCCAGACGAGACAGAGTTACTGGCCGTCCCCACAGAGTCCAATCCTTGGAATGATCTTTTTTGGCCGCAAGAACTGGGTTCTTTTCCGGAACCAGCCAGGGCAGTGAAAAGTCTAGGCATCAAAATTGATGCCAAGCTATCCATGATTCAGCGGGTATCGGCAGTGGTGTGTACCTGCGTAGGACTGTTGAGACAATTGCGTAAACTGGCCCCCCTTCTCACCTCACCTACCCTTAGACTGGCGGTCACGGCAATGATACTGTCGCGTCTGGACTATGGCAACGCCCTTTATACTGGCCTCCCACAGCAACTGGTGGCCAGACTGCAGATTGTCATGAACGACGCGACCAGACTTATTTACAGACTGCCGAGGCAAGCCCACGCCACCCCTTTGCTACATAAGCTACACTGGCTCCCGGTTAAACAGAGAATCAAGTTCAAAGGTCTCAGCATCGTACATAAATCTATGTATGGCCAATCACCAAGGTACATCAAAGACTATCCAGCCAATTATGTCCTTAGCAGGGTGCTTCGTTCAACAGAGGCCAGTCTTTTAGTCTGTCTCTGTTTCAATCTGTCCACCGTCGGAGGCAGAGCTTTCTCCACATCCATCCCTCAGGTGTGGAATAGTCTGCCGGTAAACCTACGGAAGGAAGAAAACCTCCTCCTTTTTAGGAAAAAGCTGAAAACAGTTCTCTACTCAGAAGCATGGGGCATCTTGTAACCTCTGCCATTCCTTAACTACACTGATAGGTATGCCCCCTGAAAGCGCTTAGAGACCGGTTGGTGATAATGCACTATATAAATATAAATTACATGACATTACATTACATCCTGCTGTGTGGGACTTGCAGAAGGTAACAGGAGGGGTAGTAGGCCCCCAAGGACATCCTTGGGGGCCAACTACCCCTCCTGTGTCCTTCAGTAAGACCTAGACAGCGGAATTCCTGAGAGGTGGTCGAAGGCCCGCCCCCTCTCTCCAACACTCTGCAAACAGGACTACTTTAAAAACCCTGGAAATTCACTGAAAAAATAAAGGTTACAGGGACGTTTTGGTTGTGAACTAGCATTTTAAAAAACCTTAGCAATTCACTGAAAAAAATCCAAAGGTTACAGCAACATTTAGTTAGGCTGACAGTTCACTTGTACAAAACCAGAGAAATGTAGTAGTTATAATTAGCCGAGCCAACCATGATTTGCGCCCCTGCAATGCACTGCTTATGACCTCACATATATCACTCATGACATGGTCAATGACATCACTGATGCATCATCCACAGAATGGCCCACGCACTCACACCCCAATATACCCTTTCATACACCCACTCCAACTTCCACACTACAATTCTCAAAACCATTGACACACCCATATCAGTACTTAAACACCCACTCACTGATTCAAAGGTCTACACACATCCACTCACTCACCCATACAGCCACTCATAACCAAGTCACTCACCAATACAGCCACTGATATATCCACTCATACAGCCACTCACACTGTCAGTCACCCATAAAGCTACTCACACGCCTAATCACTCACCCAGTGAATTATACAGCCACTTACTCACCTATATTTATACACACACCCACTCACTTATTCATACAGATACTAACACATATTAACTCTCCTATAAAGCCACTGACACAAGCACACACTTACCCATACAGCCACTCTCGCAATCAAACACACAGTCACTCATACACTCAACTATACTGCCTTTCAAATCTGTAGTTACTTACCCATATACTGACATCCATTCACTCACCAGCACATCCATACAGTCACCCATACAGCCCCTCACAGACACTCACCAACCCATGCATCCACTGATTCACCCACTCATGCAGGCAGTAACACACCCCTCACCCACCCACACAGACACTCATAAAGGTACTCAGAAAACCAATTACCCATACAGCCACAGACATACCCACTCACCAAGCCATACAGCCACTTGGACACCAACTGACAGACTGTTAGACATTTGCACAACCTAGTCACTCACCCACACATTCACTGAGACACCTAACCACTCACTTATACAGTCAGTCATGCACCTGCTTAATCATCCATACAGACACCTATACACCCACTGATTCACCAACAAATCTTGGTATATATATTTAACACTCAAACTTTTTTTAAAACACTCAATCACTGAATGATGTCATCAGAGAGGTCACTGATCATGTCATGGGTAATGTATTAAGTGAGGTGATAAGTAGTGCATTGCGGGGGAGTAAGTTATAGTCAAGCCAAGGTAATTGTAACTGCTGAATTTCTCTGGTTTTATAAGAGTGAAATTTAAAAAAAATCTATTTCCTAACTAGAACGTCCCTGTAACCTGTTTTTTTCAGTGGGGAAAAAAAACATATAATATATTACCTACTGGCAGTCGCCAGTAGGTAGTTATAGTTAGAACCTAGTTTCCATCCAAAAGGCGTTTTTTGTTTTGCTAGTAACTTTGGCGTCGTTCGACGAATCTTCATGTAATTTTCAAAACTAATTGTTCACTCAGGTCAGCTCCGGTCTTGAAAGTTTCGGGGTGATTCGTCAAGGGGGGCCGAGAAAAAAGGGGGTCCAAAAGCGTGTTTTCTCCATGTTAATTTCCATAGGAAACTTTAGACATGGCTACAGCCTGAACTGCTGAACGGAATTACACCATAGATAGCTCTTGGTCCAGAAAGCACGCTTTTTTTAAACGTGTAATTCCGTTAAGTATTTTTTGAGATATTTAAAGATTGACAGATATCGATATTTGAGATTTGTGAGATCTGATAGGCTGAGCCCTCAGAGTACGAGCTGCCTGATTGGCTGCCAACACTTCAAACCAGGAAGTGTTGGCAGCCATCTTGTGCCTCGGACAGAGTGAGATGGAAAAATGTAGGAGAATCATTAAAAACAAAAAAGGAGGCAAGGTAGGAACACCCTGACCCCTCCAGGCCTGCTCAGGGGGTCCCAGCAAAGGGCTCAAAAAAGCTTTTTATTTTTACAATTTTCGCTGGGTCGCGCCGGTTGAGCAAACCGTGGTCCACAATGGAAAAAAACAAAGCGCGGGCTGCCGCGCTTCATTTGTTAAAGCCACCACCTCCCCGGGACTTCATTTGAATAGGGTGGGGGGGGGCCCTCACGGGCCCCCCCAAGCCCCAGGGACCACCACCTGCCCAGGGCTAAAATAAGTCAAAAAGTGTGGGGAGCTCCTGCCCCCAACACTGCCCCGGGGATCACCACCTCCTGGGGCTTTAAACACATGGGAGGGGGGCAGCTCCTGGAGCCCTTGATGTCCCTGGGGACCGCCACCCCCCAGGGCCGGCTCCTGCAATGTCCTGGGGTGCCCACCCCCGGGACATTGCAGTTTGCTATGACAGTACGGGAGCACCCTGATTTGCTTCAATAAAGTGAGAGCAGGAAAACCTGCTCTCGCTTCAATAAAGCAAAGCAGGATTGCTTTTGCACAAGGGGAGCTGCATGTCCGCATCTCCCCTTGTAAAAAAAAGCAATGCGGCCCCTGAAGGAGGCGGGGAGCCGGCAGGACAGTGGGGGCATCGGGGCTCCCCCCATGGTCCCCAATGGTGAGGCCAGGCCCCGGGGATAGGGTCCCTGGGGCCAGAAGTGGCCTGGGAGGGGGGCCACACAGCCTCCTCCCCAATAATTTAAAAAATAAATAAATACAGAAAGGCCGGCCCCAGGGGATGGGGTCCCTGGGCCATAATTGGCCTTAAGAGGGGGGCCACGCGGACCCTCTCCAAATATTAAAATTAAAAAAATATATTTTCTGGCCATGCCCCGGGGGATGGGGTCCCCGGGGCCTAAATTGGCCTCGGGAGGGGGGCCACTCGGCCCCTTTCCCCATTTTTTTTTTTTTTAAACGGTGTCAGGCCCTGGGGGATGGGGTCCGCAGTGCCCCAAAAATGATAAAAGGGGGCCACAGCACCCCTTCTAAAAAAAGAAATATTTAAAAAAAGCCGGCATCTCGCCGGAGGCCCCGCTCCCTCCCTGCACCACTTTGCAAACGCGTCCCCTGGCGCGCTGTAAGTTGGAGAATTAATTCCCCTTGAATACGGAGGGTCCCTGGGGGCCAACTAGTGCACCAGGTACCTCCAAAAAGCGTCACAGAGGTGGATTGCAGAGAGGTGGTCCGAGGGCACACCCCTTTTTACACCACTTTGCAAATGCAGCTCCTGGAGCACTGCTGGTGGGGCGATGAGGTCCTCTTGTGTTCAGAGGACCTCAGGACACAAGTGGACTTCATCCTCCGAGCAGCAATGCGCCAGGAGCCGCGTTTGCGGAGTGGTGTAAAAAGGGGGGTGGCCTTGGACCACCTCTCTGCAATCCAGCTCTGTGGCGCTTTTTGGAGGTACCTGGTGCGCTAGTTGGCCCCCAGGGACCCTCAGTATTCAAGGGGAATTAATTTCCTTACTTACAAAGCGCCAGGGGGCGCGTTAGAGTGGTGGAGAAAGGGGGAGGACCTGGTATAAAAAGTTAACAATCCTGCTGTGTGTGACTTACTGGAGGTAATAGGAGGGGTAGTTGGCCCCCAAGGTTGAGGTCATGAGTGATGTAATATGTGACGTCATCAGCAGTGCATTGCGGGGGCGCGAGCTATAGTTACCTCTACTAACCATAACAGCTGCTTTTCTCTTGTTTTATACAAGTGAAATGTCCAACTAACTATAACATCCCTGAAACCTATGGTTTTTTCAGTGAATTTTTTAAATGCTAATTTCTAACTATAACGTCCCTGAAACCTCTTTTTTTTCAGTATTATATATATATACATTATCTCTATCTCTCTCTCCACACACACATATATATATATTTACAAATTCTTCCCTCACGGGAAAGAGGTTGAGCCGCACTCGAAACTTTTGATTTGCATATTTATTCAATGGTAAAACAGCATGAGGCGCAGTCCTGACGTGTTTCGTTCCTGCCTGGGACTTTTTCAAAGGTAAGCCAGCACCATAACACGCCGATTTTCTCCACAGGCTGATGTCCTCATTTCAAATGCACATCCTCTGGTTGACAGCTTTTCTAGTTGCACTGTGGAGTCTGTGGTCGAATTGGCAGTGTAGGATTTATTCCCTCTGGATGACGGTGCTTGTTCATGCTGTTGAGAGTAACAAACTCAATTTTAAGTTATTTATTTCCGCAATCAGTTTCCCCGTGTCAAGCCCACTTTTCAAGCCTGACTCGGGTCCAATACCGAAGACAGTCTTCGGCAGCACCACATTTCCCTTTGTCGTTTTCACGGGCTACAGAGTTGGTTCAGTGTCGGGAAATGATGGCGCTCTTGTGGTGGTGCATCGCTCTTCTGCAGAACCAAGCCGATGCTATGTTCACAAATTCTTCCCTCACGGGAAAGAGGTTGAGCCGCACTCGAAACTTTTGATTTGCATATATATATATATATATATATATATATATATATATATATATATATATATATATATATAGTGTCACACACACACTCATATACATACCTGCCTATTGGCGCCCACCAGTTGGTGGTTATAGTTCAGACCTAGCTTCCATCGGAAAAGCGTTTTTTGACTGCTTATAACTTTGGCAGCGTTTGACAAATCTTCATTAAATTTTACAAAAAGTGACCTTGTTTCTAGTTGTGCATGGAAAGTTTCAGGGCGACTGGGCAAGCGGGGGCTGAGAAAGGGGGGGGGGGCAAGAAAAGTGCATTTCACACGTTAATTCCCATAGAGATTTTAGACATGCCTACAGCCGGAACCGCTGATTGGAATTACACCAAGTTTGGCAGAAAGCTAGGTTCAGAAAGTGTGCTTTTTGTGATTTGGTGTAAATCCGTTCAGTAGTTTTTGCGATTTTATGGGAAAAAGAAATATAGATATCTAGAGGGGCAAATCATTCACGGTGCTTCTTGAATCTACACACCAAAAACACTGTCTTATTGGTAGGTCGCAACCGGAGTAGAAAGTGCAGCCGCAATGTTAAATATCAGGGAATATCAGGGAAAGGTCCCTGGGCACAAAAATACAGGTGCAATGAAGTAGAAGGGGTCAGGGTAGAGGTACCCTGACCCCATGGGTGCAATATAGGGGTCTGTACGGGACCCCAGATGAGATTTAAAATACCCCCAAACTTTTTTTTTCTAGTTGCAAGGGTTCAAGAATCTGATGCAACGCTCAGGGCGCCCCAATGTAAAATAGCTACTTATGCACCCACTAGGACAGTCACAGCCATTCACAGACCCACCCAGACACTCTCTCACTGACTCACTCAGACACTCACACCGAATCACATACCCAGTCCGATACACTTACACTTACTGGTAGACTGCAACCATCTCACGCCCACTTACATACCCACTCAGACACTATCATACCCACTATTATGCACCCACTAACCGACCCATACAGCCACTCACAGACCCATACAGCCACTCACGCACCCACAGTCCAAGGTTACAGTTAGGAAATACATTTTTTTTTAAAAACCATCACAATTCACTAAAAAGAAAACCAAAGAACACAGGGACATTATAGTACGGAACTAAGATTTTAATTAGAAATTCACTGAAAAAGACCAAATGTTACAGGGACGTTATAGTTGGGCCCGGATCGTACACACAAAATCACAGAAATTCAACACTTATAGCTAGCTGAGCTAACTGTAACTTACACCCCAGTAATGCACTGCTAGTGACCTCACATATTACATCACTCATTACATGTCAGTGAGATCAATGATGACATCTTCAAATGACATCACTGATGACATCATCCAGACTCACCCATACAACCTCTCACACGGCCACTCACATACCCATTCACAGACCCAAACTATTCACAGCCAATCACTCACTCATACAGCCACTCAAACAATCACCTAAATACCCATTCACACATCAATACAACTCACACCTCTACTCACTTATGCACACCCTCAAACAGCTACTTACCCAAATAGCCACTCGCTCATATAGCAATCACACAGCCAATGACTAGCCCATACATTCACTCACGCACCCATACACCTACTTAAACACCAACCCACTCACACACTGATAGACACAAAGGCACTCAGACGACCTATATTAGAAATAGTATGACTAATTACTAGTACTGAAACAATAGTAATTTAGCTCATGCATTAGCTTAGCATACATCTTTAAGTCTCAGAAATGTTTACGAAACACTGACTCACTGGATAGAAGTGATGTCATCAGTGAAGTCACTGACCAAGTTGTGAGTGCTGTAATATGCGAGGTAATAAGCAGTGCATTTGGGGGCGTGAGTTATAGTTAGCTTAGGTAACTAGAACTGCTGAATATCACAGTTTTTGTCTGAGTGAAATCTGAGCCCAACTACTGAATTTGTTTGAGTAGGTGTGTGAGTAGGTGTATGAGGTTTATGGGTGTGTGAGTGGTTCTGTGGATGATGTCATCAGTGATGTCATTTGAGATATCATCAGTGAGGTCATTGACAATGTCATGAGTGATGTAATCTGTGAGGTCATGAGGAGTGTGTTGCAGGGGCGTAAGGGATAGTTAGCTCAGGTAACTAGAACAGCAGATTTTCACTGATTTTGTAGGAGTAAAATCTGAGCCCAACTATAACGTCCTGGTAACCTTTGTTTTTTCAGTGAATTTCTAAAGTTTTTTTATTTGGCTTCCTAATTATAACATTCCTGTAACCTTTGGGTTTTTCAGTGAATTTTGAAGTTTAAAAAAAATGTATTTCCTAATTGTATCCTGTAACCTTTGAGTGGGTGTGTGTAGCTGTATAGGTAGGGGAGTGTGTGTAACTGTATGGGTGTGCACATGGCTGGGTAAGTTGGTGTAGGAGTGCATGTGTGAATCTGTGGAAGCGTGCGTGTGGGAGCGGGTCATTGAGTGTCTGACTGGATGCATGAGTGTGTGTGGGTCTGTCAGTGGATGCGTTATAAAAGTAGGAGGCACACAGGAGCAGGTCCTTGTGCCAGCTCCCCCTGTGACGGTCCTCCAGTCTAGTTTCCCCACAGCCCTCTACCCAATGCTGTCTTTGGTATTGTGCCTCCTCAGCTCGCTTTCAACTTGTTTTTCTGTCTCTTCTCAACTCACTTCTGCCCTCTATTTTGCCTCTTTGTTCTCATTCTACCAGCTTTTTTGCCTTTTATGCTCGTTCCTGACCTTTATTCGGACTCCTGCTGCTCATTTCCGACTCCTATTTTGCCTCTTGCTACTCGTTTCTTATCTCTATTTTGCCTCTTTCTGCTCATTCTGCCCATATTTTGCCTCTTTCTGCTCATTCTGCCCATATTTTGCCTCTTGCTGCTCGTTCCTCACTTTTATTTTGCCTTGCCTCTTTCACAGCTCCCACCACGCCAAAGCAAACAGCTATGTCCAGGGGTGGGCACCTCAAGACATAGCAAAAGCCGTCTCCTGGGGGTGGTGGTCCCCAAGGCCATTACTAGATCCTAGGAGGGGCAGCGCGGACCCCTATTTTCACGGGTCAGCCTAGGGAGGTGGTGGTCCCCGGGGCCGTATAAAACCCAGGAGGGGTTAGGTGTCGCACAGCCCCCCTCCCATGTTTATTAGATGGTCCTGGGGAGGAGGTGGTCCACAAGGGGTCAGTGTGTCCCAGCTATATTTTGCTGTTAAGCCCCAAGGAAGTGGTGGTCCGCCTGGGGCTATAAAGAGCTCATGAGGGGGGTCCACACTCCCCCTCCTCCACTTTAACAAAAGCCCAGTGGAAGTGGTGGTCCCTGAGGCTCAACAGAGCCCCTGGAGTGGGGTCGATATGAATGTCAGCAGCCCTACATGCCAAGAACAGATGCATACTGGTAAGTAGCATATTCAGTTCGAGGCATGTGGGCTGCTGAATTCATATCTGTGCATAGATTATATAGCAGTCCCTCTATTAGCGGCGGCTGCCCGTGCCAGCTGCAGCAGTCTGAAAAAGGGTCTTGAGAACAGCCTGTCCTACAGCTGCCTGCTGTTTTGAGTGTACATCTACACAGTAGTGTTTGGTAAATGTATGTATAGTGGACCATGTGGCTGCTCTACATATTTCCTCTAAAGGAATGTTTCCTAGGAAAGCCATGGACGCCCCTAACTTTCGTGTTGAGTGGGCTCGTGGGGGAATCGTTAGTGTGCGTTTAGCTTTTTGATAGCAAATTTGAATACATTTAACGATCCATCTGGCTATCCCTGCTTTGGAAATGGCGTTGCCCTTGTGTTGTGGAGAAAAGGCAACGAAAAGTAGTTTTGTTTTCCTAAAATCCTTTGTTCTGTCTATATAGTACATGAGGGCCCTCTTTACATCTAGTGTATGGAGCATTGTCTCCGCGACATTTTCTGGATTTGGAAAGAAAACAGGCAGTTCAATAGTTTGATTCATGTGGAACTGCGATATCACTTTAGGCATGAAAGTGGGGTTAGTACTTAGTACAACTCTGTTTGCGTGAACCTGTATGAATGGCTCTTGAATGGTTAGTGCCTGGAGTTCACTAACTCTTCTCAACGAAGTGATTGCCACTAAGAAGGCTACTTTCCAGGTGAGGAATTGAATCCCACATGAATGTAGAGGTTCAAAAGGTGGACCCATTAATCTGGTGAGGACCACATTCAGGTTCCACACCGGTGCCGGTGGGTGAGTTGGAGGAATCACTCTTTTGAGTCCCTCTAAGAAGGCTTTGATGGCAGGCACCTTGAATAAAGAGAGGTGCTGCCTGTTCTGAAGATAGGCCGCTATTGCGGTTAGATGTATACGGATGGAGTTGTATGCCAGATTGCATCGGAATAAGTGTAACAGGTAACAGATGATGTTCTGAATGGATGCATCCAGCAGGTTAATGTCATTGTTTTTACAGTAAATGACAAACCTTTTCCATTTAGCCGCATAGCAAGCTCTGGTCGTGGGTCTCCTGGCCTCCTTGATGATATTCATACATTCTGGAGGCATGTTCAGGTAGTCAAACTCTAAGACTTCAGGAGCCAGATCGCCAGGTTCAGCTGTTGCGGATCTGGGTGCTGAATTTCGCCATGGTTCTGTGTTAAAAGTTTGGGTGTTAGCCGCAGTCTTTGAGGCGGCACCACGGGCAGTTCTAGTAACGTGGTGTACCATGGCTGGCGTGCCCACATTGGAGCAACCAGCATGAGTGTCATTGAGTGTTGCCGTAGTTTGCGTGCCACTAGCGGTATTAATGGCGCTGGGGGAAAAGCGTACGCAAATCTGCCTGACCAGTTCATCCATATCGCATTGCCCTGCGACTGTGGATGCGGAAACCTGGCGGCAAAGCTTTGGCATTTTGCGTTTTCGCTTGTGGCGAATAGGTCTATCTCTGGATGACCCCACTGCTGGAAGTGCGGTTGGAGTACTGATGGATGTAGCTCCCATTCGTGCATTTGGTGGCTGTGTCTGCTGAGCAGATCCGCCATCTGGTTGTCCTTGCCTGGGAGGTGTTCCGCCATGAGGAACATGTTCCTCTGAATGGCCCACTTCCACATGCTCTGAGCCAGATGAGACAACTGTGGAGAGTGTGTTCCTCCCTGCTTCTGTATGTAGTACATGGCAGTCATGTTGCCCGTCCGGATCAACACGACTTTGTTGCACAAGTGTGCTTTGAATGCCTTCATTGCCAGGAAGATAGCCATCAGTTCCAGAAGGTTGATGTGCATCTTCCGTTGCTGTGTCGTCCATAGTCCCTGCACTGTGTAATTGAGTACATGAGCTCCCCATCCCTGGAGAGACGAGTCCGCCGTCAGTATTTGTGGAACAGGCTCTTGGAACGGTCGGCCCTTGCGCCAAGGTTGTGTGGATTCCACCAATGCAGAGAGTTGTATGCCTGACCGCTCACCAACACTAGGTCTTTCAACTGTCCTGGAGTCTGATTCCATTGACGTGCCAAGCACTCCTGAAGCGGGCGCATATTTAGTCTCGCGTGCGGGACTATGAAGATGCAGGAGGCCATCATGCCTATCAACTGCATGAACACTCGTGCTGGAAGGGAGTGTTGTGGTCTGAACTTTTTTTATCAGCAGTTGCATGCTGTTGATTCTCGCTAAATTTGGCTGAGCTTTGGCAGCCAGAGTGTCTATAGTCGCGCCCAGGTACTGCCGTACGTGGGCGGGTTGGAGATGTGACTTTGGATAATTCAGTGAGAATCCCAGACTGTGAAGAAGGTGAATGGTGTGGGATATGTGGCTGGCACACTGCTGGGCTGACTTTGCCTGAACAAGCCAGTCGTCCAGGTAAGGGAAGACGTGAATGTGCTGTCTCCTTAAGTGTGCGGCCACTGTCGCTAGGCACTTGGTAAAGACTCTAGGCGCTGTTACTCCGAAAGGGAGTACTTTGAACTGATAATGCTGATCCTGAAGAGTGAACCGGAGATATTTTTTGTGTGATGTGTGTATGAGTATGTGGAAATACGCATCCTTTAAGTCTAGTGTTGCTAGGAAGTCTCCCTGACTGAGTAACGGCAGAACCTGCTGGAGGGTGAGCATATGAAAATGCTCTGACAGAATGTATTGGTTGAGGGGGCGGAGGTCTAGTATAGGTCGTAAAGACGCGTCCTTTTTTGGGATTAAGAAGTACAGAGAGTACACCCCTGACCCCCGCTGTTCCATAGGCACGAGCTCTATGGCTCCTTTTTGCAGCATACTTATTACTTCTTGCTGCAATAATGTCAAGTGCTCTGCGGACATAGGACGGTGTCTTGGTGGTATGTTGGGTGGATTGGATGTAAATTCCAGACAATTACCGTACTGGACAATTTCTCTGACCCACCTGTCTGTGGTGATGGATCTCCAGACTGGCAGGAACTGTTGGAGTCTCCCCCCGACCGGTGTTATGTGGGCGGGGGGCAGCGACAAGACGTCACTGTTTGTTATTGGCGGAGGACCTGGTGGTGTTGTGTCCTCGTCCTCTGCCTTTGGTGCTGGATCCACGATATCCACTCCTATTGTTTTTATTATAGGTACTCTGGGTACCTCCTTTACTGTACTGCTGCTGGGACCCCTGACCTCTAGCTGCTCCTCTATTCCCGGGGCGACGAAAGGAGCCACTCCGAAACTGCTGCGACTGTAGAGCCCCCATAGATTTCGCAGTTTCAGTGTCCTTTTTAATCTTTTCCAGTGTAGTGTCAACCTCGGGCCAAATAAAAAGTCTGGGTTGACTGGTTAATTCAAGATATTATCTCAGGTTTGAAGCCCGATATTCTCAGCCATGCGTGCCTCCTCAACATCACTAGTGTTGATTGCCCTTGCTGCAGTGTCAGCTGCATCCAGTGCGCATTTGATGGATGCATTTGTAATGAGTTGTCCCTCTCTGATGAGGAGCTCCGCTCCATCTTTGTATTCATCTGGTAGGTGTTCTAGCAGTGTTTCTAGTGTATCGTAGTGTGACCTGTTGTATCGGGCCAGGAGTGCCTGAGTGGAGGATGAGCATCACCTGTAGTCTGCGAGTTAGCTCTCTTGCGAGAATTAGAAACAACCATGGAGTCCAACGGCAATTGACCCTTAATGTACATTGGGTCTCCGGGTGCAGGTTTGTATTTCTTCTCTATTCTCGGGTTAAATACCCGTGCCCTGGTGGTCTCCTTAAAGATGTCCTTAGCATGTTTAAGAACCCCTTTCAACATTGGTAGAGTCTTGACCGTTCGTTCGGATGTGGAGAACGTGTCCACCAAGAAATCCTCCTCCACAGAGTCAGAATGGAGTTCCACTCCGTGATTGGCAGCTGCCCTTTCAATGAGGGCGTTAAAAGCAGCAGTATCTTCAGTGGGAGATGGTTTGACATTATAAAGATGAGTGTCAGGAGCATCTTGTGGGTCACCTTGGTCAGTAGGGTCTCCCCATGCTTGATCTTGGTCTTTGTTGGTCATCAGGGTCATTATCCACAGGATAAGTAGTATCATCCCCAATATAGCCCTCTCCTGCATCCTGTTCCGAGTGTGTAGGAGAAAAGGATGGTGGTTCCTGAGGATGGGTGTGGAATGTTTCTACAAGCACTGGCGTCGAACCTGATGCCAGTTTCCTTTTTAGTGGAATCTTGTAGGAGTCCAAAGCCTTCTCTGGAACAATTCTCCGCTTGCGGAACAACAGCCTACCAGTGTCGGCGTCGATAAACTGGTCCTGCGAGTCCTCTACATCGGTTCTTTCTGTGGACACTGTTCGTGGTTGTTCAAGACTCCTCCTAAGTTCGAACATCTTCGGTGCCCCCGGTGGCGGCAATCCAAACTTGATCGGTGCCGGCGCCGAGTGAGCTTTGGCGACTGTGTGGTTCGGGACCAGATTTTGGTTCGAGGGTTGCCAGTTCCCTGATGCGCTGTAGGGACTCCGACACCGGTTGCAGCGTGAATGCAGACGGTGCTTTGGAACCGACAGGCTCTTTGGAGACAGGCCTCGACGCGGTCTCCGGTTTCTTCCCAGCCTTCGGGTTTTCGATCCGAAGTTTGGGATCGACGCCTTGTTGATTCGATATTTTGGCAGTCGCCGCACTCTTCGGTGTTGACTTAGTCGGATCGACCACCGTGACCTTGGTGGTCGGTGCTCCAACCTTCGGTCCCATAGGCCGTTGCGTCTTCTCGGGACCGAGGGCTTTCTTCTGTGTCTCGGTGCCGAAGCCCTTTTTTGGTTTCTCGGTACCGAAGTCCTTCTTTTTTTGTTCGGCTCCGATGTCCCTTTTCTGTGTCGACGGATTGGAGGGCTTCGATGCCTTTTGATTTGACCGGTGCTGGTTTTGGTTTCGCTTTCACTGAATCGAATCCAGTCTTTTTTGATAGTGTTGGCTCTTTTGAAATGTTCGAAGCCGGGCCTTCAGGCGGGGCTGTAGAACGATCCGACTGATCTTGGGTAAGGCCCGCAGGCGATCCCTCGCCCTGAGCCTTATCAGGACTGTGTCCTTCGGCCTCCGCATCGACGGATTGGCCTAGCTCCTCGCCCGAGCTATCTTCCTCGGCCCCAAGAGCCTCATCGTCGTCTCCTACCTCGTCGACGACGTCTTCGTCCTCGAAGATCACCTCATCATCGTCGTCAGATTGGGATTCATGCTCCGAAGCATGGCTCGAGTCTATCTCTTCGACGCTTTCGACTTCTTCATCCTCGGTGCTGAATATGTTAACCGGGTTAGGCGCCGATTGTTTGGCCTCCAATCTAGCCGCCCGTCGATTCCGAAGTGTCTTCTTTGACCGGAACCGGGCGCAGGCCATACACCTTGACTCATCATGATCCGGTGATAAACATTTGTTACACAACGGATGGACATCGATGTGTGGATATTTCGCATGACATAAAGGACATCTCTTGAAGGGAGTCCTCGATTCCATCCTCGAACGTCGATCGATGTTCGGACCGAAAATAGGTCCGAGAAGTGTGAATAAATCCGAGAACAAGTATAATAGTTTGTCGATACCGAACGCAAACAATACCGACGATACCTAAAGGCTTTTGGCCTTAAATAAAGTTTTCCTAACTTGAGCTAAGATAAGCACATCCGAACCCAATGGCGGAAAAAAACAATCTGAGGATGGAGAGGATGCCCATGCGCACTGTAGTCCAGGGGAGGAGCCACCTATCTCGTGATACTTCGAAGACTCTTCCAAGACAACAATGTGCAATCATCTGGACCCAACACTAGGCGGCGATCTATGCACAGATATGAATTCAGCAGCCCACATGCCTCAAACCAGGGTAATCCTACCCTGCTCCTTTTTAGGTCTAGCCTGACCCAGCGCATGCGCTGATGTGGCGAGACTTTTAGTGGGGGCTCAAAAAATGCTACCATGGTCAGCCTAGAGCTACAGTGCATGTGCGCGTGCTTAGGAGCAGAGGCACCATATGGCAAACCTCGTCGTGCTCATTAAGCGCCCGCGATCACTTTCGCGGCGCCCCTTTGAAGTTCTCGTTCAAAGAACATCAAACATCAAAGAACATGGTGTTGTGTTAATGCTTTGCTGCGCCCGTTTAACTTACAATGTGCTTTCACTTTCCACAAACTCGATGTTTATGTCCCTTACTTTGACAACGTTCACAGTGTTTATTTCTGATCGCAGCGGCTGCTTCATGTCCATTGCACCATTCAGGGAGTCTTTTCGTTGGTGCTTTCATGAGTACATGATGAGGAAGCTGGAAACGTTTGGCACATTCTCTTTAAAAGCACAGCATGTTGGCGACTGGTTAGTTGATTACACCTATGTAGCGCTTTAGATCTCAAAGCGTTATGGTGGGTGCAGCAGTTATAACTCATGAAATATGGGGTGCAACTCACAAGGAGGGGGCAGGTTTGAGTGCACATTGGCTGCAATCGAACTCTTAAGATGATGGGCTGTGCGTATCCATTATCAGCACTCAGTCTTCGCTAAGTGATCTTGTTTTGTTGTTGTGTCAATGCTTGGCTGTGCCCGTTTGACTTACAATATGCTTTCTCTTTCCACAAACTCTATGTTTGTGTTCCTTTATTTTCGGATGCTTTTAGTACTACTGACACAAACATAACCACAACCACACACTCAACCACACACACCACACGCACAACCACAACCACCCAGACCCAACCAACCACCCCCACCCAACCAACCAACCACCCACACCCAACCAACCACCCACACCCAGCCAACCACCCACACCCAACCAACCACCCCCAAACCCAACTGCACACACACCCAACCTCCCACAACCACACACCCAACTGCACACACACCCAACCGCACACACATACCCACCCCAACCACCACTGCACACACCCAACTACACACACACACAACCACACCAAGCATTGGCATAGCCAATAGGTCTTGCCTGTGGGATCTTAGAAAAGTTGAGCCCCGCAACAGTTAATTTGGTTGCACCAAGGATATTGTGCTGCATAACTAAATACTTAGAAGGTCCCAAAAACGAGACCTATTGGCTATGCCAATGCTTGTTCTTTTTTTTGTACCGTTCAGGCGAACCACAAGATGGCTGCCAATTGTCCTGGTTGAAGTGTTAGCAGCCAATCAGATTTCAGCACGAGGACTGTTGGATCATTGTCCCTATATATCCAAATTTCAATTTATTTTCATAGCTCAAAAACTACTGAACAGATTTACATCAATTCATGAAAAGGTCGCTTTCTGAACAAACAGCTACCTTTCTGTCCGATTTGGTGTAATTCCGTTCAGCAGTTCGAGTTGTAGTAGTTTCTAACAGCCCTACGGGAATTTACATGGGGAAAACATGTTTTGGGACCTCCCCTTTTTCTCAGCCCCCGCTTGACGGATTCACACTGCAACTTTCAAGACAGCAGCTACAGTGAGGATTGTACTAGTTTTGAACATTTGTGAGGATTCGTCAGACGGTGCCAAAGTTATTGGCAAAACAAATAAAGCAGTTTCTATGGAAACAAGGTCCTAACCTCTACTCTGTAAAAATCTGGGTGGGTTCGTAATCCTAAACTCCTGCTCCCAGTTAATTGAGCTGGAAACTGGTTAAATACGGGCAGCTGCCCCGCACCGGCATTTCGGAGTCGGCTGGCGAGTGTAGGTCTTCCAGAGAGAGGTTCCTTCAAACCTGTGAGTACGGCACAGCCGACTGCACCGAAATAAAAGAGGGTGAATATTCACCTCTCTCCAACAGAATGTAAAATGAAGGTCCAGCCACATCGGTGTTTTTCAGCACGCCAATAGCGTGCCATTGCACTCGACTCAAGGAGTCTTGAACACTACCCAACTAGGGTAAGTTGTTACCATAGTCAACTGAATGTGGTGGATTTTAAACAATCTATGCCAGGTCTTCTAAGTAGTGTTTGTTATATGTATCTCTTTGAATACACAGGAAACCGTGATTAAGCACAGAACACAAAGCATGCATTGGTGTCTCATTTTTATTATTCGTCTACAATACTGCAACAAATTAAAGCAAATTGTTGTTACCGTTTGTCTTCATACTACAGATAATCACCAAAATAAATTCCTAAACCAATGCCCAAAGAGGCAAGTGTGATTGGAAGTAGATTAATGAACTTATATATTGAAACTCCAGTAACAAAGTAGATTAGGTGACACTGGTCCTGAAGAATAGCTATTAGATCATTGATCTGACTAAGTTAAGCTTGAAACATGTTCACCTACAGCTATCTTAGGTAACAGTTTCTCATAGATAGCATCACGTATTTTAATATAGGCAGGAGGATTTGCTCATTAAAGTTTTTCCTGAGCAGTACCTCTTATCCTGATGAATAATAGGCCTGGTCTGGTGGATTAATGCATCCACTACAGGGTCCTGTGTTCGACCTCATAGTCACAGGTTCAGATCCTGTAAGGTCCACTCAGCCTCTCATCCTTTGAGGTTGATAAAATGAGTACCATTGAGTTGGGTAACAATAAACATCTGTTATTCAGTACCAAGAGGCAACTTTAGGGGTGAACGTGCGCTTTACAAATACACGTATGTTATCCTATTTTTAACCTCACGTCTCTTGCACTTAAACACCAATCTACATTATAGACCCTCTCACCCACACTTCAAACAGCTTACGAAATGATCTTCGGTAAAGAGCCGTCATTTAGAGGTGCCCTTCGGTCATTGTAGCGCTGGTCTGACTTGAAGCAAACACCCAATGATGAAGCATGATTCCTACCTAATGCTCGCAGCGTACTCTGTGGAACTGAATCAGACCTGAACAGAAACACCACACTAGGAACTGCACACCCTTCGTACCTTGTCTAATTACCTGGGGCATGCATGCTGGACCTTGATCCGCTCCAAGTCCCTCTCTTTTGATATACCTAACTTATAACTATCTACTGGCGACCCCCAGTAGAGATAGATATATATAAAAATAAATATATGTTTTGTAGCAACTACAGAAACACTACAAATCAAATGGCCTGTGGTACGGTAATACTACAGAATTACTTTAATAGTCAGCAATCAAAACAAAGGAAGAATAACAAGTTTGTTCATATTACAACTTTTGCTCCTAATCTGATGTCGCAGGAGACATTTTAGAAGTTAAAAAAACATGTGGGAGCAGTCTGCTCATTCAGCACCTGGATACTCTCACGTGTGATTAGTTGAGCTCTACAAATTCACATAACATTCTCCTGCTATGCAGGGTTGGGGCCAGAGCAGTGAGCAGGTAAAGAGAAACTCACTGGTGTCTTTCCCAGTGTGCGACCATCCCAAGATAAAACTACCCCACAAAACCGAATACAAAAAAACCAAATTTGTAACTGAAAAAACAAATTTGGAGGATTCCACACAGCACCTACCCAATAGCGGACTTTGCAGTTTGTGGTGGAAGCGATTTGATCGCAAAATTTAAGGCATGGAATTTTATGGCTACCTTGCCAAAGAAATTAAAGGTCTGCAAAACTCTATGCCCTCCACAGAAAAGACAAAAACACCATCTTGCCTTCGTGTTCCATTTGTTTAATCAAGTAACGGAACAATTTAAGTACAGAATCTCTATCGTTCCATTATTTGCATGTTGGATTTACATTAATTTGAATACATGTTCTACACAGTCCAAAAATGTAGCATGTTTGTACTGAAAAACATCTCTTCATATAACACAGGTTTAAAACTGCAACAAATCTTCAGGATAGACAGTTTTGCTGTTTTGTATGCCTGAAATGGAAAAAAGATGGGATTTTTTTGTAGGGAAGGGAAATTTCGAGCCCTTCCATATATACTCCATTTAGAGGTGCCTGAGAAGCCCCCAGCATATCTCTCTCCCGCCCACATATAAATAGAATTAAAGCTATTAACATTCATTTTTTAAGTCAACTACTAACCTGAACGTCCAAAGAATCGTGAATGTCTGAGGCCCAAAATTTTGCACCAGATGTCCTTCATTCTAACATACTTAGTCTTTAATCTTTTTAGTTGAATGAATCGTTAAGCCCACTTTATTTTTATTGGAATTCGTGTAAAGTTTTGGGTAAGCGCTTTGAAAGTTACAGCTATTTTACAGAAATGTACAAGTATTTTTTAACACAAGTATGCCATCTTAATAAATCGTAAACGTTTGTCACACCCAGTTTTTCCTTCCAAGTCACACAGCACAGATTATATATAATCCATTTTTTAAATTCATTAAGTTCTCCTGTGTGTGTATTCTCTATCATTGGCAGCTACAGGACATAATTTCAAAATTTGTAAAATTGTGTTAATTTGGAGTCTAGGGAAGGAATATGCGAAAAATATTTCACACAGCACGTGTGCTTACACTCAAAAGTAGTTTAAGCAGCTGATGTTCAGCTTTAAATGTAGTCCAGATAATTAAAATCCGTATGATACCTTAGATGTTAAAACAAACATCTAATGTAGTAATGAACAGTCTTTATTGCACACAATGGTACGAGGAAATGCTAGACAACCTAAATGTACCACTGCCGCACAGGGGAGAGAAGGCCAAAATTGTTGAAAATGTTTTATGTCCGAAAGGTTTTCTTTTTACGATTCTTCTTTCCTGCTGCAAAAGCGGCTTTTTCTGTCATTATCTCCTGGTATTTCTTTTTGTTGTATCTAGGTAAACAAAAACATGGCATTATAAATGCAAACATGATGAATCCCATTACCTACGTGTAAAAACAGAAGCATCGAAACAAAGCAATAGGCACTATGCACTAGTCGGTAAGAAATATAAATACATAAATAAATTAACTATGAAAAGCAATCTGTGACCTACAAATAGAAATATCTTTGACAAAAACACACTGTGAAAATCAACAAGTCTGCAAGTTCGCACCAATACAAACTAGTCAGAAATACATAAAAAAAAATGGACAGACTAGCACAAGGAAGGGAGGGGGATATTGAGATGCAGATCCCAAGACAGTCAGCCTATGAGGTATTTTAGTTATGTATTACTGCACCAAAAAGGCAAAAGCACGTCCGTCCCGGTCTCTCTCATCAAGTTATTTATACAACTGTTAAGAATAATTTGTAAAATATACTAATAAATACATAAGAAAGGTGACAAATGTCATAAGGAGCAGTAAAACCATGTGATAAATGTTTGTTAAAATAATCTTGCATAAGAAAAGAAATAATCACGTCTTCAAGATGACTCAAAGGATGCACACATCTAGAATGGGTCACATTTCGGAGTGCAAAAAGTAAGTAATGTTCTGGTCATCAAAGGCTAAGCTAAAAAAACAGTTGATAAACTATCCAATTGAAATTTCTGGTAGCTATCAGCTCAACCTTGGAACCGGGTTAAACTGGTACCTAGTGGGTTTAATTCTGGAGCATCAACAGATTGGAGGTGATCGTGACCAATAGGGGCAGAGGGCAAAATGATTTTACCTCAGATTGGCTAAATGCTCTCTAAAAACTTGGCAATTGAGAAGACAAAAAAAGGGGTAGTGTCAGCACTGCAGATTATCACAGCAGCCCGTTGTAGGAAATGCCCCTTTCTGCATCATTGCCCCCACTTTTTGACAAACTGTTTATGTACTTTGACGGAGTGTGCCCTGGATTCCTGTAAACCAGATACCCCGGGCCTATGTTCTTTCTCTAAACTGCACTGTTGCAACATCCAATTGGCAACTCTCTGGCCACATGTAAGTCTCCTGTAAAAGGTACCATAGGTAGCTAGGGCACGGTGACCAGGGAAGGTCTCTAAGGGCTGCAGCACATATTGTGCCACCCTTAGAGGCCCTGAACCTACCTACCTACATACACACCTACACACACATTTTGGTGCAGACAAAGTGAAGAGTTGACATGGCACACATCCCGGTGTGCCATGCCTACAAACCACTGCCCTGGCATAGGTAAGCCACCCCTCTAGCTGGGTGCACTATACCAGCGGTGAGGGTAAAGATGCATGAGCCCTGTACACCTACAGTGTCTAAGTCAACTATCGGACATTGTAAGAACAATAATGCCATAAAGAGTATATGGTGCTGGGATTACGAACTCCACAGCATCATAATGGCTTTATTTAAAACTGGAAGGGTTGGTATCAAACTTCTCAGCACATTAAACCCACACTGATGCCAGGGTCGGATTTAATGAAAAATGCACTCCGAGGGAATCTTAGAGATGCCCCCTGAAAAACGACCTAACTAGTGTCTTGGCCGAGTGGCTGCTTGCCAGCTGCCACCACCAGACATGTTTCTGGACCCCTGGGTCGAGAGCCTGCCGCTCTTGGGGTCCAGAAACAATGCAAATCCTGGGACGAAGTGCCAAGTCTCCTCCCCCAGGATGGGCAGGGTCCACAAAAAGTGAGCTTCAAAGGTTTGCCGCCTTTGTGAGTTGCCCCAGCCATTTGCTGCTCCCAGCAATTGGCCCCCACTGATTATGACGCCCACTTTGGATGGGAGAATCGGCGGGAAAATCAAGGTAGGAGGAGAGGTGTGCCCATCTTTGCCAACACCACCCCTCAGGTGGGAGAGGCAAGGTGAAGCACAACTCTCAGTCCATGCCATCTTGCAGATGGGGTGGGTGGGGGACCCAGCCAACCAGAGTGAAGCGTATGCCCCCCTCCCACTGGAGGGTGGCATAATAAGGGGTGTACCCACCCAAAGAAAGAGACCCATTGGGCCAGACCTGTACCTACCTGTAACGCCCCTAAATCTAGTATTTAGGGACAACCCCAAACCTTGCCACCTCAGACAAGAAGAAGGGTCGAAGAAGCCATGCTGAACTAAGAAGGAGGAGGACACCCACTGACTTAGCCCCAACCCTACTTCGATGGTCACCAGCGAAGTCCCAGCATGTCCTGCAGCCAGCAGCCCCCAAGAACCTGGAGGCCCTGCCTGGCCTTCCCAAACGAAGACTTTGTCTCCCGTGAGCACCAGATTTGCTAATCCACAGACTCTGGCTCTGTCCAAATCTGAGGGTCTGCACCGGACACCCATGCCCCAAGTTTGAGTGACCCAACACCATGAGAAGGTTTCCCTGGTGATCTTGACCTGAGATCTGGTGATCTCAGACCTGCCACAAAACTCCAATCGACGACTGCAGCCCCTTTCTGGAGGATCTCCGCGACTGAGGCCGGTACGAAAAATCAGACGCCTAAAGACACCCCTGACCCCAACGTCCCTCCGCCTTGGTTGGCCTAACCGAAGGTGTCCCTGGATCCATAGGCATTCCAACTTACCTCCCCCACCGGTGGTCACCTCCAGAAGATATTCATCCTTGAGGTGGCAGTGTTTGTTGCAACCGGAGAATCCCCATTGAAATCAACATCGCACCCAATGCAAAAACAGTACCCTACAACCAGCCGCCCCAGACGCTGCGGGCGCACCTTGTGTGCTAACTCGGATCCCCCTACGCCTTGAACTTAACACCAGGAGCTTTGCTCTCACAACCTTGTGGGCTGCTTGTAAGCAGCTACCAACCGGAAGCCCCTGATCCCCCATTGGATAACATTAGGCCTCAGCACCTGGACGCCCTAGTGCCGCTGAGGGTGTTCTAAGAGTGCATCCTCGACCCCGGGTCTAACCCCAGAAACGCAAATCCCACAAACAAGTACTTACCTGTAAACCGATAACTTAATTTCTTCCCATTGAATTGCACTGACTGTTTTTCTTTAAAAATTCTTCTAAGTGTTGAGTTGGTTTATTTGAAACCTTGAAAAACTGCTTATGTGTAAAAAGTGAATTACTTACCTTTAGTCTAGGAAATGTCTGTGATATCTAGGCATATCACACATTAGCCAAAGTCAGTTAAAAAGTAATCCAAGAAGTAACGTACACAGTAATCTACAAAGTAACTCAAAAGTAATGTTGAGCTGTTGTCTTACCTGTAACTCAACCAACTGCATTTGTACCTGCATTCAATTGTAATTCACTGCATCGATTTTGCAAAGTATTATTTCACTTACCTGCACCAGGCCTGGATTGGTTCTAGAAATAAAATAACTAAATATTTTTATACAAACAAAGTTGGTCTGAGTTCAGTCTGAGTGTCTGACATCATTCCTTGCCAGATGGTGTACAATAAATGCTTAACAGTACCCTCTGATAAAGCCTTACTGCTCGCCCACACTACCACAAATAGAGAGTAAGGTATTATCTACTTTTACCTCTATATCTTTGGGGTTCCACTGGACTCTGTATATACTATACCAAAGTAGAGTATAGTGTGCATAGAGCCAGCTTCCTACACCAGTGCAGACAAACACCTAGTAGATGGCATAATGGGATAATCCAACCCGTATGGTGCTTGGAGTTGATAGAACGTATAAACAGCAGATGTCACCGGTTTCATCACACCCTTTGCATGCTGGACAAAGTTTGCTACTCCTGGGTCACCCATTCATTTAGCAGTGAAAGAAACCAATGGGAGGGTGCCCAGCCTAAACCTTATATAAAGGGCTTTAGTTAAGGGTGGATCGTTCTCATCCATATAAGCCTTGGAGGGGGAGAAGGGATTTAACCTTAGAAAACAGTCAGTAAGACACCTAGAGTTTTGGTGATTAATCGACTTCATCTCCTCACGTTCACAGTAAGGGGACTTCAGCTTTTTAGCAGAAGATGGGGGTTATGTCTAGCCAGTACTCTGGCTTGCCCAGGGAATAGAGAGCCAGCTTTACAAATTTCAACCAGGGTAAAATCGCCCCTCTTTTTTGCCTATCCATTATGACACTTAAGCCTGCCTTACAATGTCACAGCTCAGGAGTGCACCAAACTCGCAACCAAAATTGTATGGGTCTACGGCGCACTAGGGACGAGATGGACTGGATGCCGAAGCCTTGTTTAAAGATCAAAGGGGTGCTTTGGGGTATTCTGAGAGCCGCCCTCAAAAACATGTTTTCAGCTACCATACACGCAGTGTGCATACAGAGAAATCATAGTTTACAGACATAGCACACCTGGAGAGGGCAAACAGAATACAGAGATCACTCTGTTCCCCTACTCTGGGAATAGATGCATCATGCCAACGGATAACGCAGAGTACAAGACATAATGATTATGGCATGCACCCAGAGCAGTCGGCGCATAAACACACACACCGGAGACTGCTTGTACAGCAGTCACAAAAGGCGCGCATACACACAGTACATATAAGGTATGACTAACAGATGACTGAGTGAATACACACAAAAACATGCAGAATGTATTCCATTAGGATAAACCCGGACAGTAATCACAACAGCTGCATGACATGATCAATGACCAGCGGAGGCGCTTACTTGTTTAGGCCATGCAAATTACTGTCTCCGTGGTGGCATGGAGCTGGGCAAACCACGCAAAGAAAAGAAATGTGCAGTCGCCGTTGTTTAAGCTGAAGCGTGGAGTCAAGCAGGGCCACCAGCAATACCAGCTTTGCAATGGCGAGTGAGCGTGGAGAGGGCCGAAAAGCCTGTGCCAGCGAGCGACCGCCGGAAAGTTTCATGATTAGTGCATGGGTGGGGATCAGTGTAGGGGATCGGGATGGGGAGAGATGGGGGCTGTGAAATTGGAGAGGCATCAGGATGAGTGAGTGAAAGACTGAGATAGAGTTTGGATAGCCAGCAGAAGAAGGAAAGTCGCGGCCGTCATTGTTGAAGCCAAAGTTTGAAAAAAACATATGATAAAGATCGGTGTGCCACGCTGTTTACTTTGTTAAGGCAGGCTAATGACTGTCTCTGTGGTGGCATGGAGGTGAGCGAGCTGCACAGAAGAAAACAACAAGCAGGAAGTGGGATAAGGGAGGGGGTAGGGGAGAGAGGCACGCAGGCTGGCAGCCTGCCTGATCACTTTCGCGGCCGCTTTGATGTTCAGTGGCCGCGCGGCTCACTGAGGACATCAAAGCGGCCGCGAAAGTGATCAGGCAGTGCTTTTCAGGCTGCCAAATGGTGCGCGCGCCCGGCGCACATGCACTGTATTTGGAGGCCTGAAAAGCACTAGTTTGCACTTCCAGATCCCCCTTTTACAAAAGCTCTCGCGAGAGCAGCGCTAAAGCGCTGGCTCAGGCGAGACCTAAAAAGTGCTGTGGTAGGTGCACTGGGATATTCAGAAAAAGATACAAAAAAAGCGGGAGAACCACCATTTTCATCAGCGCTATCCGATCTGCAAAAGAGAGCGGCAATTTGATCCACCCGTTCACCTGGTCCTCCAGTCGCGTGACGGCCGTTCCGAAGTTAGCCCGTATGACGGCCTGCGGATCCCTACACAGCCAAATTCCCAAATATTTTACCGTATCCGAGCACCACGTTAAGGGATAGTCCACGTCAAATGGCCGCGTGCTCTCCGTGAGCGGCAGTATGGTTGACTTGGACCAGAAGCGTTCAAATCGAACATATTCACGGATGAGCTGCGCGAGAAACCTCTCCGGCTCCCGGACATACAACACCATGTCATCCGCATACATGGAGACTGCAAGCGGACGCTGCAAAAATCGCAAGCCGTCTGGGGATGGCGCTGACGCAAGATACAAGCCAGGGGCTCCAACACCAGGGCAAATAACAGTGGCGATAGCGGGCACCCCTGTCGTGTGCCCCGCTGAATAGGAATTACGTCGGATAACTGCCCATTAATCCGAACCCGGGTCACCGGATTAGTATATAATAATTGAATCCAATTCGTGAAAGCAAAGGGAACCCCCATGCGATGCAGGACCGTGATCATATATGACATGGGGTGGGCGGAATTTGCGCAATCGCGTTACGCAAATCTCCGCGAAACGGTAAAAAATCTCCGCGAACACGCAGAAATTCCGCGAACACGCGGAATTGCATGTTCGCGATGCTTTTTTCCTGTTCACAGTTGCTGTTTGCGTGCTTGGGGAGAAATATTTCGCGAACACGCATTTTGAGAACGCGAACAAGAAAAAATTTCGCGAAGTCGCGGAAAGCAGAATTTTGGGCAATTTTGCGTTCTCCGCGGAACGCGAAATAACCGAAATTGCGCAAATTCCGTGAGCGGAAAGGAATTAACCGCCCAGGCCTATATATGACCAGGATATTGAATCGTACGCTTTCGCAGCGTCTAGAAGAACTGCCACCGCCGGCAGTTTGGGTTCCAGAACGTGCATAACAGCAAAAAGCGTCCGTAAATTATGCGACGTGGACCAAGTGGGAACAAAGCCCGATTGATCCAGAAGGACCATATCAGGATGAAGCAATTGCAGTCGGGTGGCTAACACCTATGCCAGAATTTTAATATCAGTGTTGATAAGAGATAAGGGGCGGTAAGACTCACAGCTCTCCGGAGTCTTCCCTGGCTTTAAAAGTGCAACCATCAGCGCCTCCCGGATGGTGGGCGGCAAGCACTGAGCCTCACACGCCTCCTCATATAGTTGCAAGAGACACGGAGCCAACTGGTCTACATATTCTTTATAGAATTCAGCCGGCAAGCAGTCAGTGCCTGCAGCCTTTCCATTCGGCAAAGCTGCTATAGCATCCCGCACTTCACCCAATGTAAGCGGGTGCATTAGAAAGTCTTGCTGTCTACGTGACAGCCTTACCAAAGCAACGTCCTCAAGATAGTGCTTGAGCTCCGCTGCGTCAGCTACAGGCCTATGAGCATATGCATAATAGTCCGTAAAGGCACGTAAAATATTGGGCTTATTATAGTATGTGCCCGTGTCAGTGGTGATCGACTGAACCACATGCACTCTCTTCTGGGGCTCCAGTATACGACTGGCCAACACCCGGCCGGCCTCCCTCCCCATAATATCGTGCCTTACAACGACGCGACAAGATGGTTTATCTCTTGGTCAGCTGTTGCATTGTATTCTACTATTTTCCCCTTAATAAGCGGCAACGTGCCAGGGTTTGCTCGATCCTCGTACTCTCGTTCTAGAGCACTGAGTTCCTTTTCTAGCACAGTAATGGCGCGGCGCAATGCCTTTAAGACCCCGGCCTGAAGACTAATACAGTTCCCCCGTAAAGTTACTTTAAATGCTTCCCACAACAATTCCATAGTCGGAACAGACCCTGAATTGAGCGCAAAGTAATCAGAGATAGCCTCCCGGATTCCCCCCTTAAATACCTGATCTAGCAATGATGTCGATTGTAACCTCCACTGAAAGGGCGGAGGAGTGCAAGACGGCAACGCCATGTCCAGTACCACCGGCGAATGATCCGACAGTATCTGCGGCAGGTGCCTCACCGAGGTGGTCCAGGTACAGACCTCCGGCGTACCCAGCCAGTAGTCCAAGCAGGACCAGGACTGTCGTGCATA
The DNA here is from genome assembly GCF_964204655.1 of Triturus cristatus. Classification (NCBI taxonomy): domain Eukaryota; kingdom Metazoa; phylum Chordata; class Amphibia; order Caudata; family Salamandridae; genus Triturus; species Triturus cristatus. Next base: position 430,124,032 of record NC_140580.1, read on the forward strand.
TGAGTGACATGTACCCTCTCTATTATGCGGGTGCCTAAGGCGCCAGATGTCCGTAAGATTCAGGGACCTCATCCCATCCTGTACAGCCCTAGCAGCACGCCGGGGGGCCAAAACCGTCGCAGTCCTCCGATCCAACGCAGGGTCTAAAACCACATTAAGGTCACCCCCACAGATAACCGCCGCAGGCGGTAATTGGTAGAGTTTACACCATATGGCATCAAAAAAGGTGGGATCATCCACATTAGGACCGTACCAATTTACAATGGTCAGTTTCGTGTTATAGAGCATACCCTGCACTATTCTAATGCGTCCCTCAGCATCCTCATCCACATGTGTTGGGACAAACGGAACACCCTTCTTAACAAGGATCATCACTCCCCGCGCATAAGAAGAGTACGAGGCGGCCAGCCCCACCGCCGCCCATCTACTGGCAGTCCGGGAGACACTGACTAGTGAGATGTGTCTCTTGCAATAGAGCAATGTGGACACGATGCCGATCTAAATAAGCTAACACCTGTCTCACTTTTTTGGCATTGTTTTTTTTTTTGTAAATCTTTTTATTAAACCAATTCGACAGCCATTCCACAAATGTTTAGTTACAGGCGAGAGCAAGGTACAAATGGTCACAAGAATGCACATAACAAGACATTTTATCAGCAAATTTCCCTAGCGGTCAGGGGGACGCACGAGCCTCATCTACCACCTGTCTGCTCGGTGGGGGACATATATCGCCTCTATAGTGGTTCCAAGCACCCCATACCTTGACCCACTTTCCGGGGCAGCCCCTGGCAACAAACACCGACTTCTCCCTCCACATGCACCAATCGAGATCCTCTCTCCACTTCCCAAGCCCGGGTGACTGCGCCGCACCCCACAACTGCGCGATGTTCCTCTTCGCTACCATAAACGCCAGCGTAGCCCACTGCTGAGTGTACGCGTTGAGGTCATTCGGCTCCCAGACATTTAGCAGGCACCTTCGCGCCTCTGGGTGGATGTCTACGCCCAGCACGGTCCGCACAACCCGGTGCACATCTCTCCAATATGCTTCTATCCGCCGACAACCCCAAAGGATATGAAAGAAAGTCCCAGTTTCACCAAACCCCCTCTTTTTGGCATTGTTAAGACCCGCACATTCCAGCTAATCCAGGAAATGTTAGACTGTTGCATATCTGTCAGACGCGCACTCCCCACTCATATAGCGTACCATGCAATCTAGAAAACATGAAGCACACCACCCCATGTGCGTTATACCAGACCAGCCAACACCAATACCATACCATATAGATCCCCAACCACCCACAGCAGCAGAGAACATACATAGAAAACCCCCCCATAACCATAACAGAAGCAAAACAATCTACTTTTCACAGCCCACTGTGGGCATGAAATTAAGAAAAACAGCGCCTCTATAAGGTCGCCCAATGAAACCTCATCAACCAACAAAACCTTTTGGGGTATTCCTGTATTGTGGGTCGCTAGTAGCCCTTCGGCCCCCAGCAAAACCAGGGTGGGCCGAGATATGTAGAAGCAGGCTAACCAATACATAACTTTCCTCAATTGTCAGTGGCTGTTACCCCCAACCCAACAATAAGACAGCAACTCGTGCTGCGAACTCCCCAGAACCAAGACCCCCACTGCACCAACCTCTAGCTATGAACACGTTCCCTCCAGCAGAGAATGGTCTTCTATGGGTATCCAATTATATGCATACATTATCCCAAAAACATATATCAACCAGACTCCTCATTACATAAGAGATGGTCCTCATAGGACTAGTAAAACAGTAATATTGAGCTCTAATAGTGCCTCCCAGGCTCAGTCTTCTGTGTCAGAGTTCCCATCGCTTTCACGCGGTGCCTCCTGCCGTTCAAGGCGCCGGATATATTGAGGCGCGTCTTTTGGCGCCATGAAAATACGCGCCTTCCTGTTGTGCTGGATACGTAGACGCGCTGGGTAGAGCATGGCATATTGGATTTTTAGGGTTTGTAGCTTCTTCTTAACCGTTTGGAATTATCGGCGAGCTTGCTGCACTGCGACCGTGAAATCAGGGGAAAGCTCTATACTCAATTCCCTGTCCCTATAATTCAGCAATCTGGCGATTATAGGGCGTGGCGGAGTACCCAGGAACGGCCGAGCAGCCAGGGAGCGGTGGGCTCGCTCAACTATGAGCACTTTCGAGAAGTGCTCCGCTCCTAGCAGGGTTGTGAGCATTGTTTCGACATATGTTTCCATGGAACCAATGTTGGTACTCTCCGCAACCCCAGTAATGTGAAGATTATTCCTGCGGGAGCGGGCTTCAATGTCCTCATTCTTGGCCCTGATCACCTCCAGTATTTTTTCCATGCTAGCACATGACGCACTAACCACCTACACTCGGTCCTCCGCTGTAGAAATGCACTGCTCAGCCTCCGCGATCTGCGAGTCGTGCTTTGTAATTTGAGGCCATAGTGTCCATGCGCATGTTGATGTGGTCGATCTTGGCGTCAATAGTGTGCAGACTCTGTTGAATGCGGAGCATCATGCGCTCCAATTTCGTGGTTGCACCAGCCTCCAAGTCGGGGTCAGAGCCTGAGACAGCAGGTGTGGCGGCTTTAGTATGTTTTTTTGCCTCAAACTGCAGCTTGGTTTGCTGTTTGTCCACCTTGCCCATTCTGACTAACTATTAGTGACCAACCCTGTGGACTGAGGCGCCAGCCAAGGTATTAAGGAGCAGTAAATCTGCTTACCGCAGGATGCAACCAGCGCAACTCAAACAGATATAATCCAGCTCCCGAAACCCACTGCGTCACGCAGACAAAGTCAATGGTGTGCGACACAGACCCCAGCCCGCCTGACAACAAATGCAAGGCACACTACACAGCAGATTGCCTGTAGCAAAGGTGAGCACCATGCAGCGGCTACAAGACAGGCGCAGTCCCATGCAAGGGGATCAGAGAGGTGAGCTGCTCTCTGCGACAGCCAGGGGCACGGTCACCACTGTATAAATGCGAGCACTGCGTGATACTGGAAAATCGTGGACAGTACCGTCCTGGCACACAGGGGTTCAGCCAGGTATCCGAGGAACGTCCCCGGGAACCTCCAAGGACATCAATGGCAGCGCACCACGTGCGCCGGAGAGATCGCCAGCACCACAGAGGTTAGATGACCACCACCAGCTGGCAACCTCCACCGCCCAGCCGCTACAGCGCAGTCCCAGGCGCAAGGCAGATGCAGGAGCGGGCTAGCACCAGGAAATCACCATCATCCCGGCTGTGCGCGGCCCAGAGCGTTGATAGAGGGAGTCCCCCGCCGCCAGTCAGCCAACGGCCGCCGCGCCAAGATCACAGACGTGGCCTCATCAAGCGTCCGCACTCGTGCGCACCAGCCGCCCCAGCCAGCTCCCCGGGGGTCTCCAGAGTTCAGCACGGTATGTCAGGGCCCCTGCACTGCTCCGCGCCGCCTCACCTCAGGCCCCGGCTCGTTGCTCGCCAACCACCAGTGCGAGATCGCGCGCGCAGATTCCTCCGGTGCCCGAAGCAGAGGCCGGCTGCCAGACGCCGTCCCCACGTCCCTCCGTCTGGCAATCTGGCGGGCCGCAGCAGACTTCACCTGCAGCGCGGGGGGCCGCAACGCCGATTCCGAGCACCAAAGGGTCCCGCAGGCCACCACCGGGCCACAGCAGCCACACCGCAGCAGCCGTCAGCGATGCAGGGAACAGTCCAAGCTCAGGGAGCCGCCATTTTACCACAGGCGAGGCCGGCAAGTCAAGGTGAGCTGACGCCGGATTGAAGCAGTCCGAGTTCCCAGGGAAGCCGCCAACACAGTTCACAATGCTATTTCATGCGATATTGCCGCAGTTCAGCCATGGATGGCGCCTGATGAGACGGATATTTGACGGATATTTATCTCGGCCAGCAGAGCTGCACTAGGGTGCGGCCATTTTGCTCCGGGCTCGCTAGCGCCCCCCCATTTTGTTTAAGTTAATAGGCCAGAGCTGGAACAGAAAGATTTTAATCTTAGGAGAGTCTTAATACCTTTTGGAGCTTTTCCCTTTTTTTTTTGGATCAACAGTGTGTCATCTGTGAACAATAATGATGGTATTTTTGTACCCTGGAGTACTGGGGAGACATCGTCGCAGTCCAAAAGGAAGTTGACACAGCTGTTGATAAAAAGAATAAACAGTGTGGGGGCAAGGACGCAGCCTGTCGACCCTAAAGCGATCAATAGTTTCCCAGTCTACTCCCAAACGGGCTTGAACTAAGTTATCGCAATGTAAACAAATTATGTCAGAGGGTACAAGCGAGCCCTAGGTCTCTACAGGTACGCCAAAGTTTATTTCTGGGGACCATGTCAAATGTTGCTTTAAGGTCGACAAAAGGGATGTGTATACTACCCCTATTTATATCTACCTGTTTCCACCAGAGTTGGAAACTAAAAACCTGATTGACAAAAACCAGCCTGGAACTGGTACAGGATGTCTTTATCGATCCAGGCTAGTAGACGATCGAGGACCAGTTTACAGAATATTTTCTGGCTAGAGTCTACAAGGCTAATAGGCCTGAAATTCGCAGGGTCAGATTTGAGGTTTTTTTTTTTTTAAATGGGTATAATCTCTGCATCTTTCTAGGTGGCAAGGAATTCAGCACCTGCCATTATAGCGTCAGCCACACAATTAAGATACAGAGAGAAAGATGAGAACCCAAGAGATGGACAGAGAGAGAGAGTGTCAGAGAGAGAGAGAGTGAGAGAGAGAGAGAGAGTGTGAGAGAGAGAGAGAGAGAGTGTGTGAGAGTGAGAGAGAGAGTGTGTGAGAGTGAGAGAGAGAGTGTGTGAGAGAGTGAGAGAGAGTGTGTGAGAGTGAGAGAGAGAGAGAGAGTGTGTGAGAGTGAGAGAGAGTGTGTGAGAGTGAGAGAGAGTGTGTGAGAGTGAGAGAGAGTGAGAGAGAGTGTGTGAGAGTGAGAGAGAGTGAGAGAGAGTGTGTGAGAGTGAGAGAGAGTGAGAGAGAGTGTGTGAGAGTGAGAGAGAGTGAGAGAGAGTGTGTGAGAGTGAGAGAGAGTGAGAGAGAGAGAGTGAGAGAGAGAGTGTGTGAGAGTGAGAGAGAGTGTGTGAGAGTGAGAGAGAGAGAGAGAGAGTGTGTGAGAGTGAGAGAGAGTGTGTGAGAGTGAGAGAGAGTGTGTGAGAGTGAGAGAGAGAGAGAGAGAGTGTGTGAGAGTGTGTGAGAGTGAGAGAGAGTGTGTGAGAGTGAGAGAGAGTGTGTGAGAGTGAGAGAGAGTGAGAGAGAGTGTGAGAGTGAGAGAGAGTGAGAGAGAGTGTGTGAGAGTGAGAGAGTGTGTGAGAGTGTGAGAGAGAGTGTGTGAGAGTGAGAGAGTGTGTGAGAGTGTGAGAGAGAGTGTGTGAGAGTGAGAGAGAGTGAGAGAGAGTGTGTGAGAGTGAGAGAGAGTGAGAGAGAGTGTGTGAGAGTGAGAGAGTGTGTGAGAGAGTGTGTGAGAGTGAGAGAGAGTGTGTGAGAGTGAGAGAGAGTGTGTGAGAGTGAGAGAGAGAGAGAGAGAGTGTGTGAGAGTGTGTGAGAGTGAGAGAGAGTGTGTGAGAGTGAGAGAGAGTGTGTGAGAGTGAGAGAGAGTGAGAGAGAGTGTGTGAGAGTGAGAGAGAGAGTGTGTGAGAGTGAGAGAGAGAGTGTGTGAGAGTGAGAGAGAGTGTGTGAGAGTGAGAGAGAGAGAGAGAGTGTGTGAGAGTGAGAGAGAGTGAGAGAGTGTGTGAGAGAGAGAGTGTGTGAGAGAGAGAGAGAGAGAGAGAGAGAGAGAGAGAGAGAGAGAGTGAGAGTGAGAGTGAGAGTGAGAGTGAGAGTGAGAGTGAGAGAGAGAGAGAGAGAGAGAGAGAGAGAGAGAGAGAGAGAGAGAGAGAATGAATATGCACTCCCACTGAGTGCCAAGTCGAAGCTGCCACTCAAACATCGGAAAGAAACTGAAATCAATATTGCTACTTCAGCAGTGGAAGAATGCAACCATCCAATAAAGAAAAAGGTAAAACCTAACATAGGGAGTAAAGCCACTAAATCAGACATTAGTTGAAAATGTTAGTTTGTTATCAAAACCACAAAGATTTTCTTTATCACTTCACAGTCCGTTTTCTTTTGGATCTTAGATGTGGTTTCATTGCTCACTAGGACACATTGTATTGATGTTGTTATCTTGACTGTATATCAATGTTTAAATTTGCTAGCGCCAAAGGCAAGTCCGTCTGCACCGGTCCTGTCTGAACCGCACCCAGCGCCTGGAACCCTGGCTCCCTTACAACCCACCGATAATCTGCTGTGCTCCTCCATGCTCTTGATGCCGGCTGCCGCACCACACAACACAGAAGGAGGGTTCACATGTGCCTCCTGCAAGCTCTCATGAATTCTCCTATGGTTTAACCCCACCACTCTTGTACCAACAGCACCCTACTCACTCACACAAACCAGCCGCACACTCATACAGATCAAACACCACTCTCATGCATGCTCAACACCTGCCCGCTTACCCAGGTTCCTAGGGACTCTTGCAGTGTCAGATGCATCCAAGGCACATCTAATGGAAGTATTGGAAATTAACTTCCCTTCTTGAACCAGATCACGTGCTTTGGCCTTGTGTTCATCAGGTAAGTATTGGATGAGTTGTTCTAGCTGATCATAGTGTGCTGAACCGTATCTTGCTAAAAGGGCCTGGGTATTTGCAATACGCCAGTGGTGGGCTGCCTGCGCAGCCACTCTTTTCCCTGAGGCATCTATCAATTTGGATTCTTTATCCGGAGGAGCAGCATCCCCTGATCTTTGCGAGTTAGCCCGTTTAAGGACATTAGAAACTACTAAGGAGTCTAAAAGGTAGCTGACCCCTAATGTCAAAGGGATCTGAAGGTGCAGTTTTATATTTCTCATCTACCCTTGGTGTAAGGATTCTGGCGCGGATTGGATCCTTAAAGAAGACGTCCACATGTCTGAGCATACCTTTTAACATAGGTAAAGTGTAGCTGGACCTTTGGGAGGAGCTCGATGTTTTGAAAAGAAAGTCTTCATCAAGAGTATCCTTGAAAATCTGCACTCCATGATATTGAGCAGCCCTGTTGATTAAATCTATGTACCCTACATTATAGTCAGGTGAAGAAGGTTTTGTAGGCTATAAATCTGGTTATTGTTATTGTTTGGATCTGTGTTATATCCCATGGACCAGGACTACTTGGATTAACTCCCTCCCCATCATCCTGGTCGTCATTGTCAGATGCTTGTGGCCTAGGTAATTTTGTGGGTGAATTTGTAGGTGTGATTAACAAATTTGGGTTAGGTGGGGAAGAAGGTAATAGATGAGAAGGGTTAGTACCCACGTTTTTCCTTTTTAAGAGGGATATGGGAAATGTCCTGTGTCCTGTTTCGGTTTAAAGTGGCAATTTGGCATGAATATGTCCTGTTTTGGGATTTATAACCAGTTATTTTTGTTTTGGTCCCAGTTTAAAGGTGGGACATCGAAACGTGACCCTTTCGATGGAGTCTGAACCGTTTTCTCTTTCGCTGCCAGAATTTTTGGCGCCAAAGTCTTCGAATCCGAAGATAGTTTCAGTACGGAAGAAGATGGCTCCGAAATGTTCCCGGGAGAGGCCCAAGTTGCCCACTTCGTGCGAGTCGGTGCGCAGGTACTTAGCGTGGCAGTGGGGACAGAATTTGAATTGAGTCCGTTCCATCGGCTGCAAGGTAGCCACCTGCCTTCCACAAAGTTTCCACTCGAAATTGGTTTTGTCTGAACTGATACAATACGCGGAGAACAGGAAATGCGATCAAATAATACCATCGAGGGCAAGTGATTTGCGCACCGAACAGAGAACCCGAGAAACTGTGTCGAACCAGAGCGCAGCAATTTAAGTCCAAACCCGATGGTGAAAAAAAAAAAAAACAATGGAGTCGATGCCCATGATCACCGAAAGGAGGAGTCACCTTACCTCGTGACTTGAAAGACTTCTTCGAATAAAAACAACTTGCAAAAATCCAGACCCGACACTAGATGGCAGGAGTATGCAAAGCATGTGATCTACAGTTCACATGCCTCGAACTATGTATTTCTAATACTTAAACAGCATGGCACAATTTAAAATAGGATAGATTGATAGTTTTTGCTGTTTCTCATTATATACTAATATTCTGGAAAAGGAAAGAACAATTTGTTACACGAGGATCAGTCTTTAATAAGTGTGGTTATAGGTTGTACCTTTAAAATATTATGCATAGCTGTATTTGTGTAATTGTAATGTTAATTTATTTTGTGCAATTTGACACTGAAGTAGTGTTTTATGGATATGTATCCAAAATTAACTCCATTTATTACACTGGTCTGCATTACAGCATTTGTTGCCATCACAGCACTACTACCATAAAAACATTTAAAAATATTTGATAATTGTCTTTGTATCATGACTGCACCATTCAAAATTTTTACAGAATTTAAATAAATGGCACAAATGTCAAAGAAAACAGGCATTAATAGCAATAACTTTTTCTATGCTCTTTTACACAACTTGAATTGTTCATTTTCCACAACATTTAAAAACAAGTTATTATGCAAGATCTCAAATACCTTCTAAATTCAGAATCTGCAAGTAGTTCTTCCACAATTGTTCTCTTCCTTTGTTTCTTAGGAATTCTTGAATGGTAGAAGTCAACAGCACTGTCAACAACAGTTCCGACCTGCAGACATTCAAAGTTAAAATTCCCATTGACTAAAGCTTGGAAAGGATATAAAACATTGCAAAAAACCTTCATGCACTCATTGGCAGAATAATTTCATGCAGCTGTGAAAAAGTTTAAACGTTTGTGCATATTAGTGTTACGCTTTTGTGCATTTTATTCAAAATGCACAATAATAATAGTGGACAGATCAGTTAATCTACTCTTGAATTTACATGTGTATAATGACATGGAACTACTGCAGTTCAAACTAATTTGATATGAATTGCTAAAGTGCGTTTTCCTGGCTTATGCTAACTAGGCCTCAGTTAGGCCTAGGTGCCATCTTGTCCAAAACGGATGTCACATTATCCTATTTATTCTCGGTTTGCATCTCTGCAGACACTATGTGAATCAAGATGGGTATCGGTTTATATCAGAGTGATACTGTTCTTGAAGAAAGCGAGTAGCTTTGTTACTTATTTTCAAGGACATTCTGCTTGCAAGTGGTTTTGCATTCATTTCACAATGGTTCACTGCCGTTTATGTAACTAGTTTGTCCGACACCTCCAGATGGCACTAGCTCAAAGGGGTTAGTGCTAAGGTGGTAGGGTGAAATGAAGATTCCTAAATCTGTAATTTGATTGGTTAAAAATGTAATTCTTTGCTCACACCATGCACACTTTGCAGTTCTAATAATTTCTCAGGAAGATAATGGCTATTTAAACTCATTAAGTTGGGGGGGGGGGGGGGTGTGTGAGCTTTTTTGGTCTCTACTTGGGATACTGCACGATTTACTACTGACTTTGCTGCACATTTGAGACAGCCAAGTTTCAATTTTCCCTAATATTCTGCATTGTTATTCTGTTGAGAGCCTTCATCGCAATGCTTTTATGTATGTGAATGAGATCTGCTGCATCCACACTTGATTTCTGTATTGTACTTCTTGATTTTTATAATAAACATTTATTTGTTTTCTAAATTCTGATCTAGAACTCACTTTTTGGGTCAGACCTTTCTTTATGGATTGCGTTTTGAATCTGGTCTCTGGGACACAAGGATTAAGAAATTGTAGGGGTACAGCGCGACCACACTTGTGTAGCTGTAACCAGCTTCAACCATGTTTTTTTTTTGCTCAGGCTAACATTACCCACAGAAAGTAACCAACTCAGACAGTGATAAACCTTGAGCTTTTGCTCCCCAGAAGTGAAGTAAATGAACAGCCTCCTCAACCAAATACCAAATACCTTTTTGTTATTTATGAAGGTCGTTCTCATGATCTCAGTAGACACCTGCTTGCAATCTTCGTGTGAAAGTCTACTTTGTGATCCTTACTACAAACTTGGATATAGTAGAGCATAAATTAGGGTCCTGTATGTTAATACTGAACTTGCCTCCACCAATGAATTCAAGAGAACTTCCTGGTCAGTTGACTCTTAAATACACAGACTATTCATTTTTCTTAGATCAATAAATCTGGATTTCTTTGACACAGTGGTGCTTCTGTTATGCTTTAACACCATCCCAGCTGGATAAGCAGGAGATCAGGCTCGAGGGGGGTCACATCTGATTATCCTGCTAAAGGTTCGCTGTGTTGGATTTAAATAAGCAATTAAAAAATGCCACCCAGGAGTAAAGCACAATCTAGATGATTATAATATTATAGTGGTTACATCCCCAAACAAATCAACCATCATATCAAGATCACCAAATACATTTATAGAATGAGAAGTATAGAACTGAACATAGCATTTAATAAATACTATAATGTGCCAAGATGGTTCCCCTTTCAATACCTGGAAATACTTTGGAAAGCCTTCTCGATCGTTCTTCTTGTAAAATCGCTTTGGATCAATTGCAGACCTCATCTTCAGTGCTTTCAGATCATTCTTCAGTTCATCAGTTAATTCTGGAGCCTTCATACCAAACCAGCCATCACCAGTTGTCTTCGCTCGCTCTTCCTATAAGGTGATATGAAGAACAAATAAAATCCTGTATGTAAAAGACTTCAGTTACAGAATCTGTGATCGTATGAAACAAGACAGTCTGAATTGTTTCATTTAAAGGCAGCGATCAAATGTAATGCATTATTCAGCAACGATGTCACTGGTGATTCCACACTGTACAGGATAAATGGTGCTACTAGTGCTCTGAATCTCTGGTTTACATTACAGCAATCAATATGCATGTAACATTGTGACAATTCATAAAAAAAGAAGACTTTTCAGAAGGGTGAGGCAACTTTACAGCAATGTTAGCAATACAGGTTAGTAAGCATGACAGTCATCAGACTTTACTCTGGATTCTTAACTTTTTTTATTGTGGCACCAACTGCCTAAATTCCTCCCTACGTAGTAGAAAATCTAGTGCTTCTGTAACAAGCCTTAATGTCATATTTGAAAAAACAAAAAGGAGCATTAGATACGGCTTTCTTTAAATGAAAGACCAAAACACCAATAAAACAATCCACAACTGATTCAACACTGACCACCTAAGAAACAGTCCATTAATTTCTTTAGTCTGGTCACAACCTCAACAAAATGGCATATCTCGAGCATCATTGGAATTACTTACTTGGGTAGAGTATTGTCCTGGCATATAGAACGCAAAGGGAAACTCCAACACTCAAAATATATACTACAAACAGATCAGCGTTCAAAATGTTATCCAGATTAATTAAATGTTATTTGGGGCACATTTAAAAGATTTTTGCCGGGCTTGAAGCTATGGTGACATTTTGCTTTCTGCTCCGGCAAAACTGTTAAACATATTTTCAAAACTAATACAAAGTTCAAACATCATGGAGAATAGATTTGGTGTAAATCCAAAATAGGCTACCCTTATTAGGGCTTTGTTGGTTGTAGGTCGGTTCCAGTGGATTAGTGTGCACGGGGGACATGCCTGGCCATACCAGTCACACTTAGGGCATCACACGTGTATACCAAAAACACTGCTTCCCCCCCACCCTCCCCCAAAAAAGATGGATGGAATGCTTTAATAAGCTACCTGACTGATGAGCCCCAATAAGGGCGAAACTGGTCTTGGGTTGCATGAGTTCTAGTTCAGGTCTGTCAGTTTGGGCTAGACTGTTCTTATTAGAGTAAGGGTCAAGACTGATTTGCAGATGACCCTGCCACTTTTTTGTAAACTTGTGGGGACTCAGTCGCCTTGATAATTAACAGCGCTATCCTGCTAGCATCTATCCAGGATCAGCGTGGATTGGAGCTGGTTGCAGTGTGGCAGAGGTGAGACGGAAAGGAGGCCTGGACCCTCTGTGCACACAGCAGGGTGAGGCCTAGGTGCTGAGATGCAGGGACTTGCTCAACGATAAAGAATAAGGATGCTAGACCCAGCAGACTTCTAGCAGAGAGTGCACAGATGCAATTGTGTGGATGAGCACCGAAGTGGGGTGGCAGTCCTTCCCACCAGCAAACTAGTGCATTATTCGTGTCATGGCACTGCCCTGTTGGTTGTTCTGCCCATGGCGTAATTAGGCAGTAAACTCCGGGAGCCTGGGCCCTCTACTGTAAGGAACTTTGGCTACGATCAGGGATACAGTCCAACACAGTAGCGCCTATTGTATTGGATATTACCCTGTGCCACGCCATACGCACAGCCTGCATAAAAACTGGCACTCATGTTAGGCCAAGGATGGGAGGGGACGCAAGGTATTTACTTTGACCCAGCGATTAGCCTGGATTTGGAGATTCTTGGTATGAGACATCCAAGGAGGTAGGGACAGTTCCCCTGTTCTTCTCTTTGTGGAAGAGGGAGTAGGTAGGAGCCCCTTCGTACCACATTTCCGGAGAGCTTCATAAGCCCTCGAAGGTTGGTTACTGTTGTTTACATATATGCTGAGTTTGCTTGTTTGGAAGAGACCTATGCCCCAACACATTACACTTGATACTCACCTGCACTTACACCTGCCCGCCTGGTTCATAATCATCTCAGATGGTTAATATTGTCTCACTGAATGTCAAGGTGCTGAATGTCTCGATTAAGTGAGGAACTATTTGTAATACCCTTAAAGCCACTGAGCTAGATGTAATTTGCCTAAAGGAAACCCACTACCTAAAAAAAGGACCAAGGAAGACTTGGGCATCGATTACTCCATACAGCCTTTCAATCTACCGATCGCACTAAGCAACAGTGGGTAGCGATACTTATAGAACAAGACTTTCCCTTTACTGCACATTAATCTAAAATGGACAAAGAGCAGATTTCTGACCATAACCAGTTCCCTGCCCAACCACCTAATCACAGTAGCCATGGTTTATGTCCCAAACACAGCGCAAGATGCTTACCTTGTGCCCTTTCTCCAAGAATTGACAGGGGTGGGGAACGTCGGTTATCTTGACAGGGGATTTTTATATGGTCTGGGACTCTCAAAACATTAAAGAGGGGGCAATGTGCGGTAGACGGGCACTTTCTCTAAAAGACTGACGAGATCCCTTGCTGACCTCAGCCTTCACGATGCCTGGAGAAAACATCACTCACTAGATACTGAGTACACCTTTTCCCCACATGGTCAATGGGATATCCTCTCGCATAGACTATATTTTGGTCAGCAAAGCTCTTTTGTCAAAGATCATTACTGCAGATTAGTGTTCTAGAAGTGTCGGACCATGGTCCGGTCTCAGTGCAGTTAGAGGTGGGTCTATTGAATTACCCCAAATGCTGATGCCTCCATCCCTCTCCACTAAAGGATCCAATTATCAATGAGAAAATGGTCAGCATCTAGAATACTCAACACACAACGAGTTGGATGAGGTGTTGGTGAGAAGGGTTTGGGATGCTGTTAAGGCTGTACTCGGAGGCAGATGTGTGGCAGCTAATATAGATCATTTGCATAGGCTAGAGACAACCGCTTGAGAAGGGACAAGCCCGTAAACCTACACCTCAAATTACACCAGCGATAAGATTATTAAAGATAAACTCCAATTCCAAAGCTTTCATGTTAGCCTGTACTCTAGATCAGTTGCTCCTTGAATCGGCAAGGGACGTTCCTTGAAAGGATGCAGGTCTCCAAGCTAACAGCACTTCTAAAAGAAGTCCTAGAGCAGCTTATACAATTTGACGAAACATAGAAACTCAACAAGGCTCCCAACATGACTGTGAATGGCGCACTGCTTTCAGACAAAGATTGTGAGTGGAGTGGGTCTTCTTGAGAAGATGGCTGCGGAGGAGTTGTGTCCAGAGCAGATTATATTGCAAGGGTCCATGCCTGCAGCACAAACATAGGAACCTGGCCTGTTCTTCCCATTGTCACGCCAGACAGTGTGGAACCATGCCCATAGGATGACCTGACCAGAACCAGTCTTTGGGACAGGCCACGAAATTCTCCACAGAAAGGCTGGCACCAAGTATAAATGTGGCATCATCTTCAGAACCTCTCATCAGAACACTTCTGGACCTTACGGAAGATTCAGAAGGCTGCCATGGTGCTGGAGAGACAGCTTTGCTGTCTGGAGAAAAAGAATGGACTTGCTTGCTTGCTTTGATTCCAGGCTGCCCAGTGTGACTTCAAGGCTCAGTTGGCTTACCTGTGTAAGCTCCAGGGATACAAAAAGCCTCCAGAGGCCTGCCCTGCAATTGTCCAGCATACACTGGACCTCCCAGAGACCTGCTGATGGCCTCTGCTGGGTTTGAGTTTGCATCCCCAAGAGGAGCCCCCCAGGTGCTGGACCCTTAGCTGGTATCAGTGTGAACTACTCTTCAATAAAAAGGTAGAAATCATGAATGTTGGCCTCCTCGCAGCTACAAAGTGACCTCTGTGCATGAAGAATCGACAGCGAATATGAAGTTCCAGCGGGATCGGTCCTTTGTGCCCATCACGCAGATGTCTGCGATGACTGGGAACAAGAGATCTGTACTTTGAGCCAACAGTGACCGTGTGCGAAGAACAAACAATTTAAAGTTCAAGCAATGTATGGAGTATACTACATTGTGAACACCACTTATTTCACTGTGATTATGTGTGTGAAACAGCGTCCTAGTTATGGTCCTTTCACGAGCACGTTCGCCTTGCCAGACATTAAGGGTTGGTTCACAGAGACGGTGTGTGTAATAATATGTGAATTAAACATGTTGTCCCCACCTACTCTTGTCCTATTTACAGGTCAACTACCAGAGAACTGGGTATGTAGATTCCACTTACCTTTTTAGTGTAGATAGTGTTCCCTTGATCCTGAGGAAGTGTCCTGATCATAACGACATTAGAGACACGAAACATGTCGATCACCTGAGAGCAGAGCATACACCACTAGACACATTACGACTAGTTTTTTGCCCCTCTCCGTCTTTTACATTAGGCAGTTTACCTTTGGAATAAATGTTGGTTAGGACTAACTGACCTATTTTAACTCACACATTACCCTACATCTACACACACTAGTCCCCTCACCCCCACCGCACCCACCGGCAGGAACGAAAGATCCCCGATTAAGAGTACCGGTTATGGGTGCCCGTCAGGTATTGCAGCGCCGACCTGACGAGGGGCAGGCTCAAATGATGAAGCATGACACCTACCTTGCTGGGTGTGTGAGAGCCCTAGTTCCAACAAGGAGAATTCTCTCTCCTTCACATACACAATAGTGGTCCCCTGTGATCCACATGTCCCCACCGGCTCCAACCCTCCTAGCAGTTCATGAGTGGCCATGTTGGCAAATAAATAAACCGTGAGCCACATTCTTTCATTCCTTTCTCCACCGCATCATGTCCGGTTTCCCTGAAATTTGCGAGCAACGAGAAGGGCCAGTTTCCATGTCGTTCTAAATATTATGGCTTTTTGTCTCCCTATCAAGATACGTGCTAGGAATGTAGTTTGCTGTGCTGTGCAACCTTTGCCTTTCAGATAAGCAAGCCCATAAAAACTGAAACTGTTCAGAGAATGTTTGACGCGCAGTAAAAGGCAAGCAGAGTTTCTCTTTCCACCCGGGAGGACAAACGCTGCTGCCATATTTGGTGATCCGTGGGTCAATTCCCAAACCACTTTTGTGCGTGCTTTGGAGATAAGACGCAGGCAGCGGGAGCGCAGTAGTAATACGAAAACTGGAAGCAGGCACTTTGGTTTCGTTTTCTTTTCTGTCCCTCATGCCTGGGCATGTTTTCCATGTTGAGTGAGCGCCTGATGTTTTGCACACAAATGTATGCAATGCCGTGAAGAAAAAAAATCCCATCAGAACATAGAGGTGGGCGAGCCAACTAATTAACAGAAAGAGCCGAGACAGAGCGAGGACCCCGGCCGACCAGTTCAATTTCAAGCGTGCAGCGTAACCTGGGGCCACTAACATCCAGAGGAATCAAAAACAACGCTGAGGTACCAAAAACTATTCAGACTATGCAGGGATTGACTATTTACAAACAGCAATGGGGTCCCTTTCTAGCCTGAACCATATGCCATGATATGGGACTTTCCAACGGTGATTAAAGCAAGGTTACTCATAAAGGATACAAATGAGTACACAAAGCTGGTCAACTGTTTACAACTTATTTCGTTGAGTGGAATATATTTGGCTCTTAACTTGCACTGGACAGAAATCTTTTCTTTATGAAGGTTGACTCAAGGAGCAGTGGTTATGTCTAAAGTGAATAGCCAGACCTATGGTGAAAATTCTTTTAAGGCACCCAGTAATTTGCAATTACTCCCACAGCCCCCCAAATGAAAACAGGTGTCTTAGGAGCAGGATAAGTAGGCCAACACAATGCATTATGAACAGTGTGTCCTCGAAAAAGCTTCCTCTTGTACTATGGAGAATGTGGGAGAAAAAAAACCAAAAAAAAAACCTGACCTTCCGGTTGACATTACTGACCTCAGTCTGAAATCCATACGCTCATACCACTTAACCTTCTGCTCACACTCTCCTCTTCTTTTTCTACCAACTATCAAGCTCCACATTGTCTCCCTTATGCCATCCTCACCAGAACCTTTTATTCTACAAGCACACACTGAAGAGTGCATAAATACAAACAACCAAATAGCAATTACAATTACATTAAGAGGAACTGAAGGACCTGGGAGTTTATGACTTCCCAAGTGATGTCTTGCAACTTTTAAGTTACTAAACAGCATATATCTTTTCAATATATGTTAATTTAAAAGGCAGATTGATGCTGGGGTTGACATTTATAAAGTGTATATATGGAACCTGCAAGTCAAGGACTTTGCATATACTGCTTTCAAAAATGAAAAGAGAAATGCTGGTAAGAGAAGCAGTCCTTCATATGGATGTGTACTGGGAAGTCTAGAGAGGACCAGGTTCCATCAATGGCTCTGCTATCAAAGGAAGTGGGATGGTGTAACCAGCAGAGGGCTCCTAGATAGTATTCAATCAAGAACTTTATTTCTTACCATAATCACAAGTGCTTTATTTGTACAATGAGTGTTGGTGCCCATCGCGAGACGGACAACCTTGGTCACCGGAGATCGTTCAGGCAGGTCCATGTTGGCAGACCTGGGCTCCTACATAGAGTACACTGAGAGAGAAATAGTGCTGCTGTTTGGTGTTATTGATCTTAGAGGCCTGAGGCGGCCTAGATGGAAGGGGGGACGCATACCAGTGACCTTTCTTGGTGACGTTGATGCGCTACTCGTGGGGGCGGTGCCCTTATCTAAGCACTACCCTCCCACATGTCAGTGCCCTGCAAGAGGGGAGGCCTCCATGCTGCCCAGGGGACCCTGTACACAAGCATAAGGCGGCCACAGCCTGCACCAAGAAGGACCGCAGCTTGAGGGACATGCTGTCCAAGCAGACTAGGGGCAGATCAGGGGACGGGCCTCCCTACCCATGCACAGCAGCTTGATGGAGAGGATGCAGATATCCTAGAGACCTACACATTTCTGGAGGCCTTCTTCGCCTCCTTCTGGGAAGGTCTGCAAATTGTGAAGAAGGATCCATCTCAAGACCAGAAGGAGGTCCATCGTGGGTTGGTAGAGATGGGAGACAGGGTCTACAACCTAGAAGACCACAAGACGGGTCAGGATAAGGAAATTTAACATCATCAGGAAGTAATACGACTCTGCGACCAGCAGACTGACTTACAGGCACAAAGCGGAGGATCTTGAAAATAGACTACGGCGAAATAATATACACATATGTGGGGCCCCTACCAATGCTGAGGAGCTTTACATCACGACCTATAAAAGGGCACTGTTTCTTCAGACCCTGGAGGAGGCACCAGACTAGGACATCCAGCTCGACAGGGTCCACAGAGTTGGCCCTCAATGACTGGAGAACTTCCGCCTAGCCGATATCCTGGTTTGAGTTAATAATTTTCAGCTTAAGGAACAGATCCTCCGTAAAGCCAGGGACTTGCAACCTTTCAAGTTCAGAGGTCACACGCCAGTCCTCTACAAGGATCAGTCGGCATTCACTTTGCAGAAACTTAAGGCGTTCCACCCAGTCACAGCCCATCTTCACAAACAGGGAATATCCTACTCCTGAAGACAACCCTTCCACATAGTCTTCCATATGAAAGGGACACTACTCCAAATTCGGTCCCTGGCATAATGAGAAGCCCTCCAGGGATGCCCAGCAGGCCAGCCCCCAGAAGCATAAAGCCAGGAAACGCTCTCAACTGCAGGGGGCAGTATCTCAAGTATAGGTTGCTGTGGTGGGGGGGACGGGACTGGTGAGACAAGGGACTACGCAGAGCTACGGACCCCTCTACCCACATGCCTAATGGGTCTATAGTGGGCATTTCCAGATCTTCATATTTATTGTTCTCATGTTTGTTAATGTTGCTTGTTTTGGTTTTTGGGAAAGGAGTACATTTATTCTCAGAAGGCACACTACATAATGGGCAGGTAACTAAGCACGACTTCCCTGATCCATTGTGGCCCCAAAAGGCATGTAGAACTGCTCTTGTGACAACTGTTGGCTGTAGAGCAGTGACCGACCCCATCCAAACACACAATCAGCTAAAAGTTGATACCCTAAACTTAAAGGGGCTTAATAACCCAACCAAGCGTCATGTGATTCCCTCCAACCTACAACAATCCGGGGCAGACCTGTGCCTAATATTGGAGACGCACTTCCATCCTGGGGTATGCTGTAGACTTGGATCCTGGGCCTTCCCACACCAAAAACTGGCAGAGATTAAGGAGCAAATATTAGCGTACATAGTGCATGTAGGAGATCATTCCTTTATTGTGGGTTCCCTTTACGCGCCCAACGAGGGTCAGTAAACCTTTCTTCCTTAGGTGCTGGCGGAGGTCAAGTCTCATCAGGATCGGAGGGTGCTCCTGGGTGGAGATTTGAATGGAAAATGCTACTTACCAGTATGCATCTGTTCTTGGCATGTAGAGCTGCAGATTTGTACATGGTGCATTAGATCGCCATCTGGTGTTGGGCTCGGATGCTTGCACCTTGTTGTCTTGGAAGAAGTCTTTTGTAGTCACGAGATAGGGGACTCCTCCCTTGGACGATAGTGCGCATGGGCATTGACTCCATCCTCAGATTGTTTTTCGCCATGATTGGAAATGATGGAGTCAGTAAGAAATAGAAAAGATGTCCATGTGAATGTAATTAAGATAATACTGGAACGGATACAGTTCCCGGGGAGGCTGATGGGCGTGTACGAATCTGCAGCTCTACATGCCAAGAACAGATGCATACTGGTAAGTAGCATTTTCCGTTCAAGGCATCTGAGCTGCAGATCTTACACTGTGCATAGACTGTATAGCTGTGTCTCCCCTAGCGGTGGTCACCTATATCCGTGACAGTGGTTTGAAAAAGTGTTTCAAGAACAGTTTGGCCTACAGAAGCTTGTTTAGCTTGCACGTCAACACAGTGTTTGAAGGTGTGCGGTGTAGACCATGTTGCTGCTTTACATATGTCATCTAAGGGAATGTTCCCCAAGAATGCCATGGAAGGCCCTAGTTTGCGTGTTGAATGAGCTATAGGGGGAATGGTTAATGTGCATTTAGCCTTTTGGTAGCATCTTTGAATACATTTTACTATCCACCTGGCAATCCCAGCTTTGGAGATGGGGTTACCCTTATGAGGTAGAGAGAAGGCTACAAACAGTTTTGTTTTTCGAAAGGGCTTAGTCCTGTCGATGTAATATAGTAGTGCTCTTTTAACGTCTAGAGTGTGAAGGGCTCTCTCTGCTACTGAATCTGGGTTTTGGAAAAACACCGGTAACTCAACTGATTGGTTTAGATGAAAAGCAGAGATGACTTTGGGAAGGAATGTTGGATTTGTTCTGAGAACCACCTTGTTACGATGTATTTGTAAGAATGGGTCTTGTATGGTTAAAGCCTGGATCTCACTTACTCTCCTGAGAGAGGTAATTGCGACAAGGAAAGCTACTTTCCATGTGAGGAATTGAAGTTCACATTTATGTAGAGGTTCAAATGGGGGACCCATGAGCCTGGTAAGAACAATGTTTAAATTCCACACCGGAGATGGTGGTATTCTGGGAGGAATTATTCTTTTAAGGCCCTCCATAACCGCTTTAATTGCAGGTGCTCGAAATAGTGACAAGTGTTGTCTATTTTGTAAATAAGCTGCAAGTGCTGTGAGATGTAACCTTATGGATAAATATGCCAGATTACATCTCTGCAAGTGTAACAAGTAACATCCAGCGGATCAATATGATTGTTGTTGCAGTAGATGACAAATCTTTTCCATTTTGCTGCATAGCAAGCTCTAGTAGTTGGAAGTCTGGTTTGTTTAATATTTATACAGTCCGGTGGAAGGTTAAGGTAACCGAACTCTAGGACTTCAGGAGCCAGATTGCTAGATTCAGCTGACCTGGGTCGGGGTGTCTATCTCCCCATGGTTCTACGCAAGCAATGTTGGGGAGAGGCGTAGTTTTTGGTGTGGAACTACTGGGAGTTCCAACAGGGTCGTGAACCAAGGTTGACGTGCCCATGTGGGAGCCACCAGGATCATTTTGAGAGACTGTTTGAGCTTGTGTACTACTAGGGGAATCAGTGGGAGTGGCGGAAAAGCATACGCAAATCTGCCTGACCAATCATCTATATCGCATTGCCTTTGGATAACGGGTGTGGAAACCTGGCGGCGAAGGTTGGGCATTTTGCGTTTGCGTGTGTGGCAAACAGATCTAGGTGTGGTTGACCCCACAACTGAAAAAATGGTTGAAGAACTTGGGGATGAAGTTCCCATTCGTGTATTTGCTGTATCTGTCGACTGAGCAGATCCGCAATCTGATTGTGAACTCCTGGAAGGTGTTCTGCAAGCAGGTATATGTTTTGTGGAATGGCCCATGTCCAAATGCTTTGTGCGAACTGGGATAGCTGCAAAGAATGTGTGCCCCCATGTTTTTGTATGTAATACATGGCTGTCATGTTGTCCATCCGGACTAGGACAGTCTTGTGTTGTAGATGTAGTTGGAAATCTTCTTCTGGGACATCTGGGCCTTCATCGAAGATGTCCCCTGGTGCCGGAGCTGCTTTCTGCGCCATGATGTGTCGTCGGGCCCGACGATCACAGATTGTCTTTTTCGATCGAAAAGAGGCGCAGGCCTGGCAATTGTTCTCGTCGTGTTCTGGCGAGAGAGACAGGTTACAGACCTTGTGATGGTTACGATGTGGGAATTTAGCTCCACACTGGGGGCATTTTTTAAATGGAGTCCTTTTCATGAGCTGTAGGCCCGACGGCGTGGATGGGCCCAACGGCCCGAGTCGACGACCGGAATCGAGTTGTTGAGTTCCGCGTGTGAGTCTAAGGGTAGCTGCCCTCCGATGTAGGCGGGATCGTCGGTGGCAGGTTTGTATTTTATTTTTTTAAATCAATCCTGGGATTGAGAATTCTAGTTCTCGCTGGGTCCCTGAATATGTCGGGCGTGTTTAATGACCCCTTTGAGCATTGGCAGTATTTGTACAGGTTTTTGCGACTGTTTAAAAGTGTCTAGGAGGAAATCCTCCTCTGCCGGGTCTGAATACATGTGAACGCCATGGTAAATAGCAGCTCTGTTAACCAGCTGCCCAAATCCAATATTGTCATCTGGGGGAGATGGTTTTGTTGGATATGGCTGGGGATCTGGGGGGGGGATCTATTGGGTTGTCCTAATCGTCCTAGTCATCCTGTGGTGTGTCCGTATCATTGTCAGGGTCAGTGAAAGGGTCATTGTTGCCCCCCTTCCCCCTACGTCGTCATCATCATCATCATCGTCATCATCATCATCATCCTCCTGTGGTGGTTGTGTATTTGGAAATGGTGTAGGCTGTGGAGGTGAGAGAGGTATAGGAGGAAGAACAGGAGAAGAGGGTCTTATAGGTGAAGTGGCACAGTCTTTTTTCTTCAGAGGCACAGCAGGAGTGTCTGTTGTGTCCAGCTTACTCTTCTTTTGTGGCACAGCGGCCACATGTCCTGTTTTGGGGTCGATATGCAATTTTCACTGTTTAGGATCAACGGGATCCAGTCGAAAAAGTTCTTCCTCCTCGACAATCGCTTTCGGCGACGACTTTTTTGGGTCCAAGCGGGGTTGAGGTTTGTGCTCCAAGGCCTTAGGAGATGATTTAGAGTTCTTTGGCTTGGCTATGGAGACCGAAATCATCTTCGGTTCTGAAGGCTTTGGATCCAAAGGTATTTCTTTCGGTGTCGAGGTGGTCAGAGCCGATTTCTTTTTGGGAGTGGGGTGGTCACTAGGTTTCAATGCCGAAGGCGCTTTCAGGATGGGGATATGCGGTTTGCTCAGTCCAGAGCTACAGGAAGGCTTTTCCTTAATCTTCGGAGCCGAGCCCGAAGGCGGGGCTTCTGAAGTCTTTTTTTGGTCGCGACTGGGGCCAGAAGGCAAAGTCTTGACCAGGGCCTTCTTTTTCTGGGGTGGAGTGGGGGTAGGGGCAATTGTACTCACTCGTTGACCAGGAATGATGTGGTCGCCTGAGTAGTCTGCTTCGGACACGATTTTGAGGTCTTCGGAATCTTTTTCTGGGACATCTGGACGTCATCGAAGATGTCCGCTGGTGCCGGAGCTGCTTTCTGCGCCATGATGAGACGTCGGGCCTGATAATCACGGATGGTCTTTTTCGATCGAAAAGAGGCGCAGGCCTGGCAATTGTTCTCGTCGTGTTCTAGCGAGAGACACAGTTAATCAGACCTTGTGATGGTCACTGTGTGGGACTTTAGCTCCACACTGGGGGCATTTTTTAGATGGAGTCCATGAGCTGTAGGCCAGACGGCGTGGATGGGCCCATCGGCCCGCGTCGACGACCAGAGTCGAGTTGTTGAGTTGCGCGTCGAAGATCACGCGATCGATAACAATACCGGAGAGTTTGCGCGTCGAAAAGTTTGAAAAACAACGTTTTGAACCGGAGCTCAAAAGTTACATCCGAACCCAATGGCGGAAAAAAACAATCTGAGGATGGAGTCGATGCCCATGCGCACTATCGTCCAAGGGAGGAGTCACCTATCTCGTGACTACAAAAGACTTCTTCCAAGACAACAACAAGGTGCAACCATCCAAGCCCAACACCAGATGGCGATCTAATGTACAGTGTACAATCTGCAGCTCATATGCCTCGAACCTGGTGTTTCACAATGAGCTAGACCTGAGCCGGGGGCTCGGTGGCTACGGGAACTGGGCCTCAGAGATCTCTGGCGAGACCTCTACCCCCAGACCAGAGAGTACACTTTATTCCCACGGCCACAAGACTTGCACCTGGCTCTATCATTTTTGGGGACCACAGGGATCAAGACTTTGCTTACAGACACTGAAATCTAACTCAGTTCCCTATCTGACTATGCTGCAGTCTCTCAGGTCCTTGGTCTTTCGCCTTCACAGCGGACATTCTGGCCGTGGAGAATGAGAGAAACCGTCCTTCAAAGGTCTGCGGTTGTGGAACAGATCACCCAAGCAATCACAAACTAGTTTGACCTTAACGATACCGCTGATACTTCCATCTCCTTCCTCTGGGAGATGCTAAAAGCAGTGGCTCAAGGTGGGCTAACAGCAATCTCTGTGGCCGATAAGCTTTGGCGGCACAAATTGGAAAAGTTGTGTCAGCAAGTGCTGCTGCTGGAAAGGAAACACAAATGCATAGGCACATCTCGCGTTTGGAGGCAGCTCACAGAATTGTATTTGGGACATGGCTGAGCGCACTCTGCTTAGACTTCGCCATTCTTTTAATGTGGCGGTGGGGGGGTGGGACGACAAGGATAGGCGCCTGCCGGCCAACCGACTTCGTGCCTAAAGGCAGACCACAGGGTTAGAGTTTCTCTGGGCGCATGATAACCTCGAAATCATTGGGGATGCCTTCATCGCATTCGCCCTCCCCCAGTTTTAGGAGGACCTCTACACCCACCAGAAATCCAATGGAGAGGGCCCAGACTGCTACCTCAAGGGTGCTCAAACCACGTAATTGATGCTAGATTGACCAATCAGGAAAGAAAAGATTATAATCAAACATTGCTTCCCGGCTCAGTTTTACAAGAAGTTCTGCTCGATTCTGGCACCCGTTTTGACCAGACTGTCGAACGCGATCACCGGACCGGGGGTGGTCCAAGCTTTCATACTGGATGCATCTATAGTGGTCATTTCCAAACCCGGGAAAGATCCCCAGCAATGTGGGTCCTATAGACCAGTATCTCTCCTGAATGTAGACATCAAGCTTTTTACCGGCATTTTAGAATCCTGACTGAATCCACTCATTCTGGGGCAGATTGAACCGAACCAGGTAGGATTTGCTCCACACAGACAATGTAGTGACAATACCAACTGAATCCTTCACCTGCTCGATAAAGCCAAATGCTCCAGACCGGAGATTATGCTGCTGGCCATAGATGCGGAGAAAGCGTTTGATGGAGTACACTGACCGTACGTGGAGGCAACACATGCTCACTTTGGCTTCGCGCCTTGATTTTGGTCCTGGAACCTCGGGAACTACAGTCAACCTAAAGCAAGTGTATGGGTTAATGGCTAGACTTCGTACCCATTTACTATTTATCATGGGATGAGGCAGGGATGCCCACTCTTGCCTCCATTTGCTCTTTTCATGGAATCCTTCACCCAGTGGGTCGGAGACAATCCGCACATAACGGGAGTCATCTTTGGCGGGGAGATGCATACCCTTGCTCTCTATGCAAACAATGTAATTGTTGCATTAGATGACCTTCTAGAGGCTCTCCCTGCCTTTTTGGATGAATCGGAGGCTTTTGGCATCTCAGCGGGCT
This sequence comes from Triturus cristatus, assembly GCF_964204655.1. Classification (NCBI taxonomy): domain Eukaryota; kingdom Metazoa; phylum Chordata; class Amphibia; order Caudata; family Salamandridae; genus Triturus; species Triturus cristatus. Next base: position 430,148,836 of record NC_140580.1, read on the forward strand.
TCCGGATAAATATACAGAAGTCACATGCCCTCAACCTTTCGGTTCACCAGGAAACAGGGACTCTTCTTGCGCACTGGTTTCCGATTCAATGGCAACCCATATCTAGTCTATATTTAGGAATACATCTCACACCGACCATTCAAGAGATGTCCTTCCTTAATTTTCAAGCGCTCCTCCAAACACTTCAAGAGAGACCTGGCGTAGTCAAAACTTTATCCCCTCTCCTGGCTAAGCTGGATAGCAGCAATAAAGATGACAGTGCTCCCAAAAAATCCTCTTCCTTTCTCAGACGCTACTGATTGATGCCCCAGCAGGCATACTTCAGACCCTGCAGAGCGAACTGAACCACTTTGTGTGGGCTGAGAAGCAAACTCGGACGAGCAGGACATTGAGATATCAATCTCCACTGAAAAGGGGACTGGGGATTCCGAACCTCCTACATTACCAAGCTACCCAACTCCGCTACATGGTGGAGTGGTCTAGGGAGGAATCCGAAAACTGTTGGCTGTTTATAGACTGAGCAATCGCGGGTATCTCCATTTGGAAGATCCTGTTCTTGACAGGTCTGCAGAGGACGTGAGGTCTTTATTCCTCACCGGTCACTAATACAGCCTTGAGAGTGTGGGATCGAGTTGCATTGTGCAAAGGGCTTTCTACATTCACCTCCCCGCTGACCCCACTAGTGAACAATGCGGCCTTTGCCCCAGGCCTAGATCAAGTGGCACTGCGACACTGGCAGTGCCAGCAGTTGCTCTGTCGGACACTTTTGTGACAAAGAGGACACACTCTTGAGCATTTTAGGGGAGGACTCTGCGCTTCCGGAGTCGGAAAGGCTGCAATACCAGCAGATCGGGCACTGGGTAATGCATCCAGAGGTGCATACTGGAGCTCAGCGGCCCCTCAAAGCTTTTGAAAAATGGTTCCTCATGAAAACTTATGACAAATGCCTCATTATAGACCTATACAGCATTTTGCAACACCCCCCCCCCCCCCCCCCAGCGGCTAAGACACCGTGACAAACGCTAGAAATTTAAGTTGGGAAGGCTGCTCACAGCTAAGGAATGGGTAGAGGTGTACTACAGGGCACTCCATACGGAGAATTATACAGCCGATATTGACTGCTACGATAACATTTTTTAAAATGCCACATACTCGTACCTTACCCCAGTGCTTGTGCACAGGGGTAATCCCTCTCATAGCACTGATTGTTGTAGGCCCTGTGGCTCCCCCAGGACACCGATACATTTGGTCTTGGGATGCCATAAACTCACACAATACTGGGAGGAAACCCTGAACAATATTGACACACCTAGATACTCAACTACCTTGCTTTCCCACATGTGTTATCCTGGGACTACCTAATGTCCTAACCTTCCCGCTTAAATCCTGCAGGGGGCCAAGGTTCGGCTGGGCACTGGGGGCGGCCCTCCAAAACATCCTCGATCAATAAGGCACTGATGTGCTACCAACTCACCAGTGGTGGCTTCGCCTGCTCTGGCATGTGCTGGGTATGGAGCAGCTCCTCTTGGCCCTCACTGCTCAGGGAGATTCCTTTAGGGAGCTCTGGAGCCCATACCTGGCTCTTCTTTCTAAGGAACTCTGGGAGTTGACTCCTGCGACTGACTGATGTAGAGGACCCCACGCCGCCCACAAACGACACCAAACGGAATCATTTTGTGCCCTATCGTACAGGAAGGGGAGGTATTCTGTTATTCCATTGTTGTTTATATGATGTCATTTTGCTCCCCACTGTCATACAATATAATCTTGATTTAAAAAGATTTGTACCATATACAGTGCTGGATCAATTGTGAATTTAGTTTTGGTATTTTAGGTACCGGTTCTGCTGTCCTAAAGGCTTAATTTCATAATGTATTTTCATTTGTGCTGTACGTTCTTAAATAAAATGAGCCATGATGACTATTTTCTTTAAAATGCGTGCACAAGACCCATTGCATCTTGAGACCAATTTCGCAAAAAGAAAGTCAGAAGCAGAAATTTCCAATTATCAAAAGCACTTTTTGGTGTGACCCAAAAAAAAAAAAAAACAAAAAAAAAAACGTTTTGCAATCACATGAATGTCTACAAATGAAGCTCAACACTAGGAATAAATTTATAAAAACAAGTTACTTCGTCAAGTTATCAAAATAGCCCCCAAAAAACAAAAAGCCTTTTAAAAAATCTATAGAAATCACCAGTTCTGAACAAAACTCCTGTGATGTGTAATTTCTGGGCATTTTCTTCCATATCAGAGAAAGCGCTCAAGTTTCATATGGAAGGAAAGCAGGGCTGAGTCGGTGTTTAGCACTTTACAAGGAAACAGAAACACTTGGGTCACATAATGAAGGAACAGGTCTTAAGTATCAAAATGTCATCAGGATCTAGGGAGTTGAGAAACATTTTTGAAGGTGTGAGATTACAGTGTTCAATGTAAAACCTTTTTTTATTTTAATTTTAAAGACCTCTTGCTAATGCATTTACTTGGAATGCAAATACCGGTTGAAGGTTTTGACTCCGAATTGAACCGACCTATATGACTTAATTGTAACTGTGGTTTATTTCATTCAAAAGAGGAAACTGTTGACCAAACATTTTAAATCATCTCTTTGCTAGATCGCACTGGACCGATTCATATACTAAACAAAATATAGTAGTGTTTTTTTATGGAAATGGTTATCCCATCACTGGTCTGCAGATGTGGTCCACGTGCATTGCGGCTACGTCCAAGACTGGGAAATATATTTTTAACATACCCTGCGCTTTTTCTTTAGCTGTTGAATGGATTCACTGTATGGTGGGACACACTCCTTTTTTTCAAAGTCCGGGGTTATAATGCTTCGCTTTAGGACCTAAAATGGAATTGAAAACTTGCATTTCATAAAATAACACAACAAAAAATACCTCATTTGATATGTTAATTGCTGCAAGAACAGTGATATTTAATTACATAGGCGCAATCATTCTAACAAAATAATCAGATTTACCCAATAGCAACACATGAAATTGTACAGTTCACATGAAGATTAGTGACATCAGGCTAAATTGGACCTTGAATGGACATGTGAGGCACAGGATGCAATTCCTTTAACCTATTGTGTGCAATGGAAAGAGTAAAGCTCTGGATTACTAGTCAGGTTTTAATCAGATAACCAAACGCATTTCTAGCTCACGTTTAATAGCGATTTACAAAGAAATGCTTTACTATATGTGGGGTTCATCCGAAAAAAATTATAGACTTATTTCCAAGGAACTTATTCACACCCAGCCTTATAACCAGCACACTCTTACCTCCTGGTTGTGTTTTTTCTCCTTTACTTTTAGTGAACTGGACTTTGGTGTTTGTTTCAATCCATCAAACCTGATGTATAAACCTCCAATGTCTTTGATATTGAGGCCGGTGTCTATGGTGGTTGACAGTACGCTGCAAAAGAAAACATTGGGTAAAGTACTGTTGCAGACCACAGGCTTCTTTACTATTGAATACTCAAATGGGTTAAATTTCATGTTGAATGGCGACTTCTAGCATTTTAAACCAATCCCCATCAGTTACGGGCATACCAGATCCTGCTCCCATTTGTCCCTGAATGGACAAAGTGATAAGGTCATGCTTCACAGACCCCCCCCCCCCCCCACTCCTCCCCTCGTGAGTGTGCCAGAGAGATCTGAAATCAGTCTACGAGGGTACTCCGGGGCACAGAACTGGCAACCTCCATGTGTCATAGGTTCCGAGCCCTGTCCTCTCCAGTGTTTCTTCACCGTCACCATCATTGTGCCATATAGTAGGAACTGCCTTGCTGGTTGCCATATTCTACTCGCGGGTATTCAAAGGAGAGTAATATCCCCAGCACAGTATAGTGAACCCACTGTTTCTATGCCTTCATCCAACCAGTTGTAAGCGCCCTCTCTCAACCCCATTGTGTAAGTATTAACAGAGCTTGGAATGGTAGCGTTGAAAAATATTGTGTGGTTGTCTGGGTCTTCTGCAGAGCTCGATGCCAGCAGTGCCGAACCACTTTCAGATCATTCCTGCCTGTATCAGCTCCCTATCGAGGGTCTAGCATGAGGGTGCATGCAAAGCGACTTTTGGATGTTGGGGGCATTATCAGCAGGGTGCTGTACATTAAAAAGCAGGCCATGTGATGTTAAATGTCCTAAAAGTAAAACCCCCAAATTACTGTTGTAGAAACGCTAGTAGCCCCATTGGAGAGTACAAGGTTACTGACTGACAACTCGGCTGTGCTAACTTCTGAAAGGGAATACTAAAGTTGGTACTTCAAGATATTAAAAGATTTGCTGCTTTAGACCCAACTTGATGCTCAAGTCGAATTTAATTTAACTTTTGCCTATATTGCAATTTTAGAAGTTGTAACTCTGTTGCCCTAATTTTTCCAGTGCCCTTTTACGGGTGCTGTCCACAAGATGGCTTTCTACCCTTCTGTGGTGGTTACCTCTCCCTGGCAGGAAGGTCAGACCGGGTGTGAGCCCAAAATGGTGAGCTTCACAGACGAAGCTGCCTATGAAGGGCAAATGGTGGGCACACGCGAGGGGCTGCTCTTTTGTCCTGGCAGACAGGTTGACGTCAGGAGCAAAGATGGGAAAAACGCTACCACACTGGTTTTCCCGTGGATGTGTAGCCCTTCGGTAGATACACTTCTGGGGTGTGCTAGGGAGCTCCACACATACTGAGGGGTATTCGGCCATCTGGGGAGTGCACTATGGGATAGCGAGAAGCCACACTTCGCAGGAAGTTATCAGATGGAAGGGGACCTGGTAGCAGATTGTCTAGCAGTCACCGCCTCCTCCAAGAGCAAGTTCTGGGCAAAAAAAGTAGCACTTCTGGTGCCCAGACCACGCCCACAATAGAGAATGAACTGAAGGACAACTGCCCTGCTGTTCCCTGAACTCAGCAAAGAGGCTGCACCTAAACTGGACTGCTACTTGGGCTAGAAAAGAGAACTGCGCCAGTGGTGACCTTCTCAAGGAAGTGTCATCTAGAGCAGACATAAGGAGTTGGCTGACTTTCTGTTAAAGCTACAGTGGCGCAAAAGCTGAAGTAGACTGCCTTGGTGAGTTGGTAGCTAATAAAGCCCGACTGCAGAAGTGCAGCATGAGAGAACAAATCCCAACCCTCACAAGTTTCACCTGAGCTTACTGGGCACAGGAGAGTCAACGGAGTCATCCGAGTCAGGAATTATCAACAGTTAAAAGAAACTGCTGGGTTTGCTGTAACTGGAGACCTGTGGCAACTAGTTTTTTAAGCTGGATTTCAACCTGACTTTGTAGGCCATCGACCTCTGTGGCCAAAGTCACCCCACCGAGGAATAGACCTTGGAGACCCCGGTCTCTGGATAAGCATCTTCAGTGCCATGTAGCCTTTGCATTAGGACCACTCTATTGAAGTCTATGGTGGCTTGCCCACGGAACCTGGAACTGGACTGTAGACTGCGAGGTAATTATCCAAAGAAGCCTCATTGGCCTCCATGACTTGTTCCCCGACGGAAATGGTCATACAAAGTGGGCCTAATAAGTAGTTTACAACTTTATAAACGTTTTCCAAAGCGAACTGCAACTATGCTAGTTACCAATAGTAGTTGTGTGCCAAGCAGTAATGTCTTGTTTCTTTAAAAATGCATATCTCCGGAACACTCTGGTATATTTTGTTAGTTTTGGTGTCTAAAACTTCATAAAAATAAAAACTATTTTTATAAATAGATTTCATATTTAATTTGTGTTGTGTTTCCGTCATATTCAACTGTTTTGGTACTTCAAAATGCTTTACACTTGTTCATTTTATAAAGCCTGACTGCTCGAAGCCACAGCTACTCAGTGTTGAGCTAAGGTTCTGCAAAGCTGTGTGACATTCACAGTGTCTATGTAGTATATTCACACTGTATTTCAGGGGCACCTTCAGCACGGACAGGCGGCGGGTGACTAGGAGGGAGCACTGCCACTACGCATGGGCACTCGGGCCCCATCTGGTTTCCCTATTCGCAAAGCAATGTACCATCTTGCACTGCACACCTTATTCGCTCAGCACCTTGCTGTTATCACCCAGTGTTGGACTTTGCCCTGTTTGCAGGGTCATCCCTAAACTTTTTTTTGCCTTCCCCCTAGCATTTTTTCTGACATAGTTTTGGTGGTTTTAGGCCTCTGGGCACTTTAGCACTCCTGTCCTGTGCACTCTGTGTTAAATATGATTGGTCTACACCTGTTTGGCCCATTTAATTTACCTGTCAATCTCTTGTAAAGTGGTATCACATATACCAAGGGCTGGTGAATTAAATGCTACTGGTGGGCTAGAAGCGCTGACTGCGCCACCCACCAAACTAGCCTTGCAAACCTATCTCAGGCCTCCGCCATTGCAGGGCCTGTGCGCGCAGTGTAGGTGCCACGTCACAGCGGCAGTACAAGTGTGTGCCATGTCCGGGACCCCCCTTTTGCTACATGTCAGTCCCCCATAAGGTAGGCCCTATGAGCAGGGTGAATTGTAGGTAAAAGATAGGACATGTTTAAATGGGGGACATGTCCTGGTAGTGACAAACAGCCATTTTGGTTTCTTACTACTGTGGGGCTGCCCTCCCATAGGAATGCATTGGAGGTTCCCAGATAAGGGTTTCATTGATAATTCCGGAGATGGGAGGCGCAGCGTGCTTAAGTTTGATATGTTTGGAATAGTGATAATAAATGCTACACAATGGTGTGCGCAGATTATAACGATTTTAGAAATGCCACTTTTAGAAGTTGGCATTTCTGTGTGCTATGTGTCTGCCTGCCTGATGTGAATTGCATGTCTGGCTTTTGAGTGACAGGGGCTGGTGAGGTGTGTGGCTCCAGAAGAGGCAGAGTGAGTCAGTGCTAGGCTGAATGGGACATCTACATTTTGAGTAGTAGGAGGGGAAGTCCCTGAATAGGATGGTGCCTGCCCTAGTGAATGCTGACTCCGCCCCCCTGTGGTGTGTCGGATGATGAGCCCGCACCTGACAAAGGAGGGTGTGATCACTGTACACAAAGTGCTTCTTCAACCCCCAGAACCAGTTGGAACTAGTTCCTCCAAGCCCCGTGCTGGCGCAGACTGGGAAATGAAGTATAAATGTAGGGGCTGTGACCCCCATGTGTGTGTGCTTTTTCTTGGGCTTACTTGGACTAGCGGCCGGCAGGCTGCCAGCCTGCCAGGAGGAACCGCCGCTGGAGATGGACTTGCTGCCCTGCCAGGCAGCTGAGTGTCTGCTGGCCTTGGAGCCCCCAGCGTGCTGGCCTGCCTGTGCTTCCTTGGCCCAACTCTTGCCCTCATCAAGCTCCAGGACAAGGGGAGCGTGAGGGCGCTGCAGCTCCAACGTTGGGCACATTGGTTAGGAAGTCCCAGTAGGGACCCCGGAGGCACCGTGGTGCCTGTGCTCATTTTCCTTTGGGGACATTATGTGTGGGAAGTCCAAGGCACGGTGGTGCCGATCGGGGCACGTGCCAGTGTTCATTTGGCCACAGTAGTGCCAGTGCCTAATTTTGTTTCTCAGTTGTGCCACTGTAGCGGGCAACTGCAACCTGGGAGCATTTGTGTTTGCAACAGAAGAGGGGTGAGAAGCACCCCAGGCCCCAGCGCAGTGCGCCCTTTGTGTTTGCTACCAAGGTAGCCGGGGGGTCATTTGAGCGGTCCCCCCTAGAGCCCTGACTGTCTGGACATAGGGCATTGGAGCCCCAGTGTAAGGCCAGTTGGCCTGGGGGGTCAGGTGTGGTACCCGTGTGTACCAGAAGGGCGAAAGGCCCTTGTCAGTGTTACTGTGGCGCACTGTTTATGCTTAGGAAGTTTTGTGCCTACTGTGATGCCTATGGCAACTGTGATTTATGCACCATGATTTATTGCATAATGCGTTCATGCTGGTGAGGCTTATTGCGTAATGAGTTTATGCTAATGCAGATATGCCTAATGTCATGCTATGATATTTTAGGATGGTGTCTAATGCTAATGTGGGAATGCTTAGATCATCGTGTTACCAGTAGTCACTGGTTGTGTTTTGCATTTACTTATCTGATCTGATGGTTCTGAACGGGGCCCAATTGGCCTGGTCCTGTATATAATCCCCTGTGAATATTGCCCGTGCCAGTTGGCACAGTGTAAATGTGTGATTGGGTTTCTAATGTGTTTATGATCATACAAATGCTATTTTTGAATGTAACCTTGTGTGGAGTTTCTTTTGTAGTGTGTCTAGTGTGTTGCTGCTGTGTGTGTTGCGCAAACACTTTACACATTGCCTCTGGGATAAGCCTGACTGCTTGTGCCAAGCTACCAAGGGGGTGAGCAGGGGTTATCTTCAGCGTGTAACTCCCTTGCTCGGACTAGAGTGGTGGTTTCTGCCTGGCTTTGGCGCAAGCCTTAGCCAACCAGAAACCTCATTTCTAACATCCAGTCTCATTTCAGTTTTAAGAACTCAAAAGATATCACAACTACTCACCCCCTCTTTTTCATCAAGAATCAAACCCTCAAGTGTCAGAAATGAAACTTATTTTTTTAACAGTTGCTTTTGGATGGGTGTGGCTATCTATACAGTTTTGCACTTAAATTGTAATCGTTTTTATCAACTAAACAATAAACTTACATTGACTGAACCAAAGAGAAGTTGGAGTTTATTACACGGTGAGGTCGTCAACACCATATAGTAAACCACTTTCCTCACAGTGTTACAAGTTCCTAAACTTTCCATGATTGGGATTATAATTTATCACTGTTCCGAGTCACTTAACCCCCTTCCTGGTATCGCAGCTGACACGTTTGATGGGGTTGGGGATGGCTGCTTTATCAAGGTTGTAAATATTTGCTGGAACCAGTATCAATTGTATTACAGATCTAATAACACACACAAATTACACTATAGAAATAAATAACTGCTTAATATCATGCATTTACAGCCTCTAATTTATCTCTGAATCATGTGCTATTAACATCCTAATGTCTTGGTGGTCAACACCCCCTTTAATTAAAGTGAGAATACAATCCATAATATCCATTTAATGTACAACTAAATATGTGCTACCACTGCTACAATTAATTTGATTATTTCATATACATAAATGTTTGTAAAACTGGACTGCATCTTAATATCGGTTAGAACATCGAAGTTTAATTCGGTGCCTATATTCACCTTCTCAATGACATTCAAGTTGTCATATTAATGGCATATGTATTCCTATTATGGGTAAAATATGTGCACATTTATATTCTTATTGGAGGTCCGAAGATAATGTTATATGGGTTAGCCACTCCCTATTTACAACACTAAGTTAGCATAACCGAGTCAACTGTTAGAAAGCCAGCTTGCCGTTTCTGCTGCTTTGCACGCGACACTGTTGTTATATGTTATTCATTTTAGAAATGCTTACTCGACTTTGCCTTACAGGATAACAGTTTATTGTTTAACATTCTTAACAGTGTGCTGCGACCTTAGTCTGTACATCATGTAAAGAACAAGGCTAGGACACTAGACGGTGCAGAGTGTTGTGTTCAGATTGATCGTACCACTTTTTAGACATATCATACATGCAGCTGCCAATATCTGAAGGACAAGTGCCTTTAATATTACTGTACAGAATGTTTTAGAATTCATTCGAACAGAAGAGCTGATGCATGAGAGAGCTAGCTGATCCTTTGATGTGATTCCACTAAGCTGATCTATACGGTATGGGGTCCCCCCTGTTAGCCTAAGAAACCTTCTATTAGTCTAATAATAATTTATTAGTTGCTAGAGAAAGGAGTGTGGCTGCATACCACTGTCATTATTATTATGATTGCTCCTTTTATTCTGTATGGTATTGTAACAATGCTGATGGTTTTGATCTTAACCATTTGTCTGCTAGTGTTAGCCAAAGTACTGCATCTTAGGACGCGAGGTTTATAAAATAAACTCTTTAAACTTTACCGTGTCTGTATTATTCTGTTGTGGACTGTTAAATAAGTACAAACCGGTATTTCGGATGCACACCACTCCTGAGAAATATCTAAGTTGCATGTTCTGGGTTGTCTATACATTGGGACCGCCTAGCTAGATCTAGGCTAACGAATGGGACACTAAGCTAGTCGGATATGGGGTTCTTGGTTCTGAAGGGAGTTTCTGGTACACCACAATTCCCTGAGGTCCTGGTTTCCTGCGCATAGTTCTGTGCATACGCAGAAACCCTGCAACATGGCGCCCAATGTGGTTAAGTTCTGATACGCCTTAGTAGTACTTTTATTAGTCCATAACGCCCTCACTCTGGTTTCCGGATAACGGGAGTGACGGCTTAATCTACCAGAGTTTCGACTAGAGGTTCGTTCAAGCTGGACAATTAAAAAGATTAGTTTTTACTGAACCCAAGTGCTACTGTAAGACTTGTCGTTATTCTTTAGTGTGTCCTAATGGCGGTCAATATAGCCGCACATAGTAGGGTTCCTCTACGTCAGCATTTGCGGACCTATGGGGTGCCTGATGACGGGCTGGCTGTGGTCTTTGTGGTAGCTGCTGACGCAGCACACCCGTACGAGTTGTTTTACTCTTGGGTGACTTTTCCAGAGGTGGATGAAGATGATACTTTCCACAACTATACTGCCACACAAGTACCTGCAGCTTATGCTCCGTATAGGACACTAGAAATACCTATTTCTGCCTGGCAGCATACTATTTGGTTTAATGGCGCCCTTCCCTATACGGTGGCACCGCCAAGACTTGACCCTTTGTCAATTGCAGGGGCTGATTGGCCGGTGCATGCCGGTTTTACACCCCATCCAAACTACTTGATGGTTGGGGTGGCAGACTTACGAGTACTGCATACTGCCCTGATTACGGTCCATAGGGCTTTAGTGCAGTACGTGTCTCGCAACGTGCAGTTGGGGGCACCTGCTGTTGCGGGTCACACGACTGACCACCGAGCTGTGGTCATTAGTCCCGTAATGGTTAATGCGGTTGTAGGCAAGCGCCCCCAAAATAAGGATGAATTTCCTTACTGGCTTGCTGAAAAGTTTGATCAACTGGAAGCCGTGTTTCCAAACACTTCTCCTGTGGATAAACACAGGATACTCACCATTACCTTGCCGAAGGATCTGGTACCCGATATTGTCGATTGTAACAATTGGGGCACGGTCTTTGCTGCGACCTATTCGAAGTGCTATGGCACTCCGTCTATGTCTGTACTACCCTCTGTCATCATGAAAGTTCAGGAAAATCATGGTGCAGACGCGGCCATTGAATTGGGAATGAGGCTTGTCGACAGCTTCGATGTGGTTTCTTCCATGGTGATGGGGAACCTAAAAGGAGATGCTCTGCAGTTCCAAGTAGGTAATATGCTGGAACTTGTGGCTCCTACCGACAAGCCCAGGGAATTTGCAAAAATTATTGCAAAAGCCTACAGAATGGTGGGACGTAGTGCCTTAGGCGTGAAACCCACCGTTAAGATTCCTGATGTAGTACAGCAGACTAAGGTGAGTTAGTCTACAAAAGACGAAAAGCCCAAGTTTCCGAAGGAAAGTTGGCGTACCAAAAAACAGGGAAAACAGCAACAGAAATGTAGGTCGCGTTCTGCCTCGCCAGTTCAGTCGTCTACTGAACGCAAATATGATTTGCGCAATCGTTCTAATATTAAGTCACCTGACAGATTTCAGGTTTCTGAACGCTCTCCTCGTTCTTCACAGGAAACATCGGCTTCACAATCCGGTGGCGGAGACCGTGGAAGAGGAAGGGGTGCTCAAGGTCGAGAGCAACCCAGACAGACTGAAGTTAAAGGCAAGCAAGACGACGCTGCGCGTCAAAGACCTCCGTTTCAGAAAAAGAAGGTTGCTGCTCTAACTGCGAGATATGTCTCAGATGGTACGGACACTGCTTCAGAACCGGACATGGGCTCTAACGGTGTTAGACAGCGCGGCGGAAGTTACAGTAGTGCAGCAAGCACTGCGTCCGTATCTGGAGGTGACAGCAACTGATACATATGTGAGTGTTGAAACTGCTGATACTCGCGAAAAAACCCCTGAAAGGATGTTTGACATAATCCTTAAAATAGAGGGTGACATACATCGTAGAATTAGAGTAGTTTTTTGGGATAATTTATCCTCCACCTATGACATTCTGTTAGCGGAAGAGGATTGGCCTCCGGCTTTCATTTTAGATGCTCCTAGAGGGGAGGTGGTGATCCTCCCCTCCTTTGGGCACACAGTGCCTATGGAACATACTAACAGGTTGGCCTGGGAGTGGGCGCAGGTGCAAGCGCCTGCGTTGTATCGCAATCAAGTGGGCTGGGATAAAATTTCTCCCGACCATACGATTCCGTTGCGGTCCGATCCCCAGCCTCAACCCCAATATCCCATGCGTCGCGAGGCTAGATCTCACGTCGCGACTATCCTTGAACAATTGGAATATCAGGGAGTAATTGAAACTTGTTTGTCACCTATGAATAACCCTTTATTCACTGTGACGAAGCCTGACGGGTCGTACCGCCTAGTTTTGGATTACCGGCACTTAAACTCTCACTGCCGGACGTGCGAGGTACAGAATACTCACAGTTCGGCTCTCATCGATAGTCTTGTGAGAAAACGGTTTAAAACCACACTTGACATTTCCAATGGCTTTTACAGCCATAACCTGTCCCCTCAGAGTAGTGAGTGGACGGCTTTTACCTCGGGCGGTAAACAAAGAAAGTTTAAAAGGCTACCTATGGGCTACAAGAACAGCCCTGGGGTCTTTGCTGCCCGAGTGGTCTCGCTCCTAGAGTATATAGACCCGGATGCATACTCGTATGTCGATGACATCTATCTAACAGACGACGAGTTGCTCCCACACCTTGCTCGCGTGGATGGCATAATTACTACGTTTGCTGACTTTGGATACAAATTCAATTTTGCAAAATGCCACATTGCCGAGTTCACAGTGTTGTTCTTGGGGTACGAACTCAATAGTGAGGGTCGCGGCTTGGCTCCGCACTTCCTTGAGAAGTGCGCTCGCCTTTGTACTCCTACAACGCTGAAAAAATTGCAATCATTGCTGGGTTTTCTGAATTTCGGTCGTACCTACATTACTGATTATGCCCAGCGAATCAAGACGCTTTATGCCTTGGTACAACCTACTTTTACCAAATCATGCTGGCTACCAGAGCATACAGCTGCATTACAAACTTTGCAGTCTGATCTTCTTGCTTCTAAATACTTACAAACTCGTGATAACCACACTAACCTGGTCATTAGAATAGTGCCAGGCGCGGTGGGTTTCACGTACTTCACGTTCAATGAGGGCGACATCGTTCCCATTGCTTACAAATCTCATCTGTACACATCAGCTGAGCTGCGCTTTTCCACTGTTGAAAAAGTACTGACAGCAGTTCAGATGGCGATCTTGAAAGAACGAGCGCTATCCCAAGGAAAGCACATGCTGGTGGTAACACCGTACCCTGCCCTCGAGGCAGTCACTAAAGCTAGTGTACCAAATTCTAAGGCTTTGCATCCAAGGTGGATACAATGGGCAACTTCCTTGGCTTCGCAAGACGTCACATATATCTTTGACGTGGCGTTGCAGTCTCAGGAGTTCTTGGATTATGAATTCGTTCATCCGACTCCTTCGACATTGCGCCCACTTGAGGAGTACAGTGGTGTCATTTACACTGATGGGCCCGCGCAACCCGCTACTGGATCAAAGCACGCCTATTCAGCTGCCTGCGCAATTGTTGTGGGTACCTTTGTGAATGGAGAGTTCCAATCTGAAGCTGTGCATACACAGACATTGGGTGATTGTACCGCGCAGTTGGCTGAAGTACGTGCTCTGGTGCTTGCGCTGGAGTACGCTGATCTCAGAATCCCCACTCTTGTGGTGTGTGATTCGTTCTATTGTGTTCAATCTTACAATGACAATCTACATTTTTGGATTCAGAATGATTTTCATGATTCCAAAGGTAGCACAATAAAGCATAAAACGCTTTGGGTTCGAGTGGCAGCACTTAAAGAACTGCTACCACTCGTGAATGTAATTCACACTCTCTGTCACCAACGAGTTGGTGTCCATGCTGTCGGTAACATTTTGGCTGACGAGGCAGCAACAACAGCAGTGGCAACATATCTAGTAGCAGCAGTTACAAGATCCAAAAGTAAGATCGATGATGACATCTTGGCAGCTATTGCTGCTTCCGAGACCGGGACAACTTTTCCGAAAGGTTTCCCTTCTCGATACCATTATCGCTTAAGTCCTGATAACGTCCCGTTCGTGAGGATTAACGATGTTGGTGACAGGGTGATTCCCAACGAGGACCGAAGATACTCTTTGATATCAGCAGCTCACGAAGGTGTGGCGTCTGCGCTTGCCGGAGTGTCGGCTACTGTATCTCTGTTGCAACAACGTTACTGGTGGTACCGTTTGTACAAACAAGCGCGGGCATACGTTCTTACTTGTGAAATTTGCCAGCAGATTAAGCCTTCCACTGCAGCGCGTCCACCACAAACACAGTTGCATATATCTAATCAACCACTCGTGTGCGTTTATTTAGATCACTGCGGTCCTTTTACCTCCGATACTGCGTACAAATACATCTTGGTTGCAGTTGATTCGTGCACACGTTTCCTGTGGGCATGGCCACAAAGGAGTGCTGATGCCAGAACTGTCATCAAGGATTTGCGTGTCTTTGTAGGGAGTTTTGCATGTGGTACCCTTCATTCTGATCAGGGTCCTGCGTTCGCCTCTCGGGCGTACAAGGAGGCCATGAGAGATTTGGGGGTCCAAGTCAAATTTTCGTCTCCATACCGGCCTGAGGGCAACAGTGTTGTGGAGCGGATGAACCGTGACCTAAGGCAATCTTTGATAGCGAGGGTATTAGGTATAGGCCGGAACTGGCTCTCCCACTTGTATGACGTACAACGTGCACTTAATAATCTCCCTAGAAGGTCTCTGGGTGGGAGGACCCCGTACATGATGCTCTTTGGAGTAAGAATGTTTGTTCCGGACCTTGATGGTCTAGACATGGCGGCAGCAGCCGCCCCTTTTGACCTAGATGACCACTGTGCTGTATTGCAGAATCTACAAGATGCCAGAGACACTCTAGCGAAAGGACACGTACCCTCTACATCAGAAGCTGCGCTCCAGATTCCAGTAGTCGGCTGGCTACCTCGAGTTGGTGACCTGGTCCGTGAGAAGGTGGAGAACAAGAAGGAGTTCGGCCCCTCTTATCGTGCACCGGTCCTTGGAGTCCTGGGTACGCGTACAGTTGTTTTACCTCCACTTCCTGGTCGCAAGGATAACAGGTACATCTCGATTGACAATGTCAAGCTACAGCGGGTGGCCGATTCTCCATAGTATGACACCTTCAGTTTCTTGCCCTTCAATGCTGAGAAACTCTGTTGTGGTGCCACCCTCTAACATCTTGCCTGAAGTTTCCATTGAGCTTGCAGTTACTGGTCCTTCTATGCCATCTAATGCTGGTGGTCTACCTGATGATCCTGCGTATGCTTATCCAACAGAAGTACCTTTGCCTCTATTACATTCGACAACAATTGCCCAGTCACATTCCTCCGTTGAAACTGAATCATTGACTTCCACTGCTTTTTTTTTTAAATTGATAAATGGACACTACCTGAATGAACGATCTACAATTCGATTAAGTGATGGAACTTTAGCCCCCCATTCCTCATCACACATCATGAAAAGGGACCAGACTTTTGTGAACATCACCGCCTGGCCTGTACGTGATGGAATTGCTTGGGATGCTGTGAACTTTCAAATTCATGGTCCCACCGAAGTGATTAATGTGCCAACTGTTTTTCGTGTTTCTACGGGTGATGTAGTTAAACAGAACATCCGATCAGATGATTGGGATGTGCAAGCGATAGAAACACTGTTTTCTGATTTGAAATATTATGCTGCATTTGATGCTGAGGATTTGTATTTAAATACTGCAAATTACGATGAACAATTTTGCTATCAACATTATGGCACACATTTCCTACACAGGGCAAATACCTTTCGGAATTTTGTTAATTTCACTCAGTGGGAACATTGTCCTGTCCCTATGAGTGGCAGTTCTGCCACTTTAGTGAAAAAATTCACTTACTTTTCGGATTTTAGTGTGTCTGACCCCAATTCTTTTTATTTTAAGGTGGCGGTAGAACCAGCTTCTAAGCTTAGACTGACACACACCAAATTATTATATTCCAAATCCTTTATGGATGAATTGGCTATTGGAGGTTATGACCTCTGGAAAGCTACTATCGATCTTAAATCGATTTGGGGAACTAAACCGTGGCAGGTACAAGGAACAGGAGCTTTGCATCGTGCCTGTCTTATCCCAAATCATATGTTATTTAATTCCATGTAATTCAACTATTTTTCAGACCACCTGTTTTGGATTGGCTAGATCTAAGAAATTGAATTCCCCCACAATCCCGGATCTGGGTGCTTATCCTAATTGGGCGAATCACACAGATCGGTCCCTTACTATGTTGCAGTCCCTCGTCTCCAACACCACCTTTAATATTTCAGCAATTGATCCTGAGGGATGGTTGGTGTGGCAGACGGGTTCAGACTCCTGTCAACGTCGGTTTCTGAATTTGAAACCAGGGTATACACAATTTAGAGTAGACCCTCGTTTTCCATCATCACACACGGTAACTACCTACTCGGTAGGTAAGTTATGCCAGTCATGGTTGCAACATTCCACATTAGCTTCAGTTAAGCTTCATTTATCACGATTAAATGACAAAATAGATTTGAATTATTTTGTTAAGGGTCCTGCGAGTGGCAGGACCAGGAGATGGGTTTATGCTATTTACAATGAAGTTTGGAAGTTATCGCAAATTGAAGCTGCTTCCAGGTTACGTGCTATTGACCAGGCCAATATGGAGAAAGTATTGGCTGTTATAGATAATAGTATTAACACCTTGTCTTCTAGAATTTATACATTAGATAATATTGTTTCATCTGTCGTAGACATTGTACAAGATGAAGTGTCTGTGTTATATCATGGTCAAAATCAGTTGCGTTAAATTATGCAGTTTGCATGGTCCTTGCAAACGTTAAAAGCAGGGAAAGTCCCTTGGGATTACATGAATACGTCTTTGTTATTCCTTCCTTTTAATTTGACTGATAAACAGCAGTTCATGTCCATGAAAGACGCAACTTACGCATTACTGCACATTGAAAAACTAGAACCATTACCTTTTTCTATTGCTGAGTTGAATTCGGCTGTGTGGCTTGTACACGGATTGATCACGTTGCCTTTCAGTAGGTTTAAGTTCAGTTTGTGCATGAAGCATTATGCCATAGGCAGATATGAACAGCTTGGTAATGCCTTCCTGCACGAAGTTTGGTCACTTCCTTTCACATATAGATGCGTGAGGGATGGCAAGGAAGTTTACTTGAAAGGTGAAGAATGTACTTCCGCTCCTGATCATTCTGTGGTTTGTAGACATATACAATTACATGGCGCTTGCAATATACACGCTCCTAATTTAGCTTGTGTCCTAAAAGGTATTCCGGTGCCAGTTACAACGTCTTCTTTTAGGCTGCTTGCCAACGGTAGTTATTTGCTTTTAAATAATGAAGCTTGCTGTGGGATGCTAGTGGGTATTCCTTACATAGTCACCGTTTCACAGAGGGTGGTTTGCTGTAATAACGTCCTTTTCCCACCCCCGCATGGCAGGCTCGATATATCCATCTGGCCGGCGATTCCAAACTTGAACGCAGAGTTCAACAGGATGAGTAGAATAAGAGCTCTTTTGTCTCAAAGAGAAGTTTCTTTGACTTCGTCCCGTGAAACGTTTCTTCTTCACATAGCAAACACACGCACTGAAGTACAAGCTCTTTTAAATACTGACCTCCCCCTACATTTTGGAACATTGATACAGACTATCTTTAATGCTTCGTCTACGACTGGCCTTGTTAATTTTTTTTAAATTGTCGGCTCAGGCTTCGTGACATCTTTCCAAACTGTTTTTGGTGTGATCCCCGCGTTTTTACATTCTATTTTTTCAAGTATCTTCGGAGGGGTTCCCTTGCTACTGGCTCTTGGGGCCGGGATCCTCTTGTTGATCTGCGCTTTTCGTTATGGCTGCACGCCTGGGGTTACAAGACAGAATGCTCCGCCTGCTACATCTTCGTAGCCAGATGCTTGATTACTATGGCACTTTACCGCTGGCGACCTTAAGTGTCAAGTATGGATTGTCATTCCGGTTTGCTTATTTTACCTGTGTGCAGCCTGTCTTTCATTGCCTAGATTGTCCCTTCCCATGGGCTCTGGACTTGTGTCTGTCAAACTTGGTGTCACCTGACCCGGATTTTGATGAACTGATGTGTCCGTTACTGGATCATGAGTTTGCTTGTTCTGGAATTGGGTTCATGGCTTTGGGTGCTACACAAGGAGTCCTTGGTAACTGGGATATCGGAGAGGCCGCTATTGAATTCCTTGAACGAAGTTATCTCGAGGATGCTGACAGTTGTCCTGTTATGGTGCTGGATGCTCCGATAATTGAGGAACACGTGTGTTCCTTTCCACTACTAAATTGGATGGCAGATACTTTTGCGGAACGCTCCAATGATTTCCTCTTGGAAGCTGTTGCAACTTATGGTGCATATACCTTGATGGATTGACTGTTTCACATTGTCACGACAGGATGCATCCATAGATGTCATTTTTTTATCAAAAATTTTTGATGTGTTTTTTTCCTATGGGACATCGTTTCTATTTTTTTACACGATTTTTTCTTCTTTTTTTCTCGAACTTTACACTTACCTTATATGGACTTATAGTTCATGCTCTTGGTTCTGTTCTATGTCACTTGAACTCTGCGTTCTTGATAAGTGCGCCCCTAGTGGTTAGTGATTCGATCAAGGAGGGGTGGGGGGGGGGTGTTATATGGGTTAGCCACTCCCTATTTACAACACTAAGTTAGCATAACCGAGTCAACTGTTAGAAAGCCAGCTTGCCGTTTCTGCTGCTCTGCACGCGACACTGTTGTTATATGTTATTCATTTTAGAAATGCTTACTCGACTTTGCCTTACAGGATAACAGTTTATTGTTTAACATTCTTAACAGTGTGCTGCGACCTTCGTCTGTACATCATGTAAAGAACAAGGCTAGGACACTAGACGGTGCAGAGTGTTGTGTTCAGATTGATCGTAACACTTCAGACAGATCATACATGCAGCTGCCAATATCTGAAGGACAAGTGCCTTTAATATTACTGTACAGAATGTTTTAGAATTCATTCGAACAGAAGAGCTGATGCATGAGAGAGCTAGCTGATCCTTTGATGTGATTCCACTAAGCTGATCTATACGGTATGGGGTCCCCCCTGTTAGCCTAAGAGACCTTCTATTAGTCTAATAATAATTTATTAGTTGCTAGAGAAAGGAGTGTGGCTGCATACCACTGTCATTATTATTATGATTGCTCCTTTTATTCTGTATGGTATTGTAACAATGCTGATGGTTTTGATCTTAACCATTTGTCTGCTAGTGTTAGCCAAAGTACTGCATCTTAGGACGCGAGGTTTATAAAATAAACTCTTTAAACTTTACTGTGTCTGTATTATTCTGTTGTGGACTGTTAAATAAGTACAAACCGGTATTTCGGATGCACACCACTCCTGAGAAATATCTAAGTCGCATGTTCTGGGTTGTCTATACATTGGGACCGCCTAGCTAGATCTAGGCAAACGAATGGGACACTAAGCTAGTCGGATATGGGGTTCTTGGTTCTGAGAGGAGTTTCTGGTACACCACAATTCTCTGAGGTCCTGGTTTCCTGCGCATAGTTCTGTGCATACGCAGAATCCCTGCAACAATAACACATATGCTTGTGTTTACCTATTGGGTTTGTAATGGATGTGCGTTATCGCAGTCTGGAGAGAGTGACGGACAGCCAATTTGTGTGTGTGCATGCAAAGTCAAATTAGGGGTACATGGTGTCTACCTAAGCATTCCTGTTGGGTATACAATCTATGCATGGTGCAAAATCAAGAAAAACGTGATTAACCTAATTAGGGATTTAATTAGCCTCTTCTTAGCCATATCAGGGTTAATTTCTAAACACTTTCTATTAAGAAGTCATTACCTACATCTTAAATTCATTATTTCCCAGGAAAGAGAGAATACACTCGCATCACATATTAAATGCAATTAGTTTACATAATCTTGACAAATCGTGTCTTTCCTTAATATCTTGCATAGTCATCTTTATTATCCTTTTTTCAAACTCAATGCTAAAAAAGAAAATTAATCTGTCTCCTCTTTCTCTATTCAACTTTCAAACTTAAAAGCAATTAATTCTGTTAAAGGTCAAACCACACTTATTAATTGACATGCTAATGCATTCAAGAGTAATTTGATTTTGTGGCCAACACTCTTCTCTATGAAAACTGACAACAGCAACATGTTGTGGGGGATGATCTTCTACCATCAGAGACTATGACACTGGTCAAAAAAGAATAAAGTGTGAATGGAGCAATTTAGAAAGGTCATTAAAGACGACATGGGCCTTCAGTGTGAAATCTGAATCCAGGACTGATGTTCGTATTTAGCATGGCAAAAGCTCACAGCTAAAACTACACTAAAGTGGCTAAGAATAAAAAAAGTTAATGTCCTTCAGTGGGCCAGTCAGAACAGCAACTTTAATCTATGATTTGACATCACTTAGAATATGCTTTTCATCCAGGTTACCCAAAGAACATAATAGAGTATCAACGGCTGTGCAAAGAAGGAATGTCCACCATTGCCAAATTTAGGTGAACAGGTATGGTAGAAAACAATCCCATTGGAATCCACCTCAGGAGCGTTGAGGATTTATCCAATTATCACATTTGGGATTTTATTTTTACTATATAGGTTTTTCACAGTAAAAACATTTTCCTCCTTAAATGTGAGGACTATGCGGAGGAGTGGGTTAGACACAAAGATGGCAGACAAAAATATTTAACATTCTAGGCAGCAGAGGAACTGTGAAGCTTGCTCCATTTGCCTCAAGCAATGCAGCATGTGGGTAATGAACACAGGTCTGGCAGCAGGAGTCACAAGACTATGAGAGCTGTGGCAAAAGGCACCACTTCCACTGCCTAAAACTGAAAGACAGCTGCCCTGCTTCGCTGCTCAGCATTTAGGGTGGTGCTGGAGAATGAAGGCCACCTTGATCCAACTACAACGACGAAGAATGCTACAACTGGTGAAGACAGCAGGCAATGACCTTCAGAGCATGGATGGGATCCAACACCACCTCACCACACAAAAGATAAAGAGCAATATGGTTTCAAGCGGCAGTCTCATGATACACTCATGATTTAACCGCAATCACCACCATAAAAACCCTTTAACGACTAGTGCTGCTTCCTTGTCCTTCAGTCACTAGGGAAGGTGGGATCTTTAGATTCTACACCTTAATCTCTGAATTAAGTCTGAAAAAGTGCAACAATAAGCAGAGAAATTGGATCCTACTGGACATGCTCTCTGGTACAAAGAAAGACAGAACAAAGTGCTAACCTCCAGCTAAGCAACTCTGAGGTGGCAACAAAGAAAGAAGAACCAAAGCTAACCAAAAAGGATGTACATTCTTTTCAAAACACATGGAAGAATGGAAAGGCATTTGTCTGATCAAGAGAACAGTGATGCTCAGACAAGTCATGAACCAGGTGGTCCGTTGGATAGCATAACTAGAATAAAAAGTGGAAGTGCCCTCAACATACAAATACAAAATGGAGGCGGTAAACTGTCAAATAAAAATCAAACTGAAGGTTGAAGAAAATCATGCAAGAAGGGGCAAAAGGCAGCTCAGAAATAGTAACAAGGAGGTGGAAGGGGGATAATATGAGGGACAATGTTAAATGCTATTTGTGCAGGCATTTGCCGTGAAAGGGGAAGAGGGTGAGGGCATAGGGAAAGTTGGCCCATGCAAACCACATCATGAAAAGCTTCCAGGGAAATCCTGGCAAAGATGCCCGCCTTCTAACAGAAAGAAAACTTGATAATGGACGCAAAATGGAACAACCCAGTAAATATACAGGGCAACAGGCTCTTTGAACCGTAGGACATCGAGCAGACAGCATTAGACAGGAAAAATCATTTTACATCCAGATGTTGAAGAGATGGCAGAACAGGGAATAAGATTTGGATGGAATCATCCCTGCAGATTGCAAATCCAGAGCAAAGGTGGGAATTACAACATGAAAGAGGGTATAGCTGCACTGGGCATTCAGCCATCCCAGGAGGAAACAACATCAACGACCCAAATCAATAACAGCATCCTTTGACTCTGGTAAGAATGAATGGCTTAAGCAAAGAAACCGGTCCAGAAGACGACGAAGGTCCTCAAAGACAGAAAATGAAATCTTCCAGAAATGAGAGCGCCTCTTCACAGGGACCCAAAAGTGTCAGTTTTATATTGACAAAAGCCATGCTGTGGACAATTCTGTCTAGTCCATCTACTGAAGACATGATTATTCATAGTTTGAATGCATTTATTTAGTGCAGGTTAATAAGTGCATAGAAGCAGCAGCTCGCATAGTAAGTTGGAAATGGAATAACTGGACAACGGTCTCTGTTTCAGAGCCTACCTTTTTGTATTTGTCGTGTTTAAGTTTTAAATCCATAGTATTGGTTTTAGATTTTCTTGGGGCAGTTGAGCGTGAACAGGAGGGGGTTTCTATTGAGGAAAGATATTCAGTCAGAAGGGCCTATTTTAAAAAGGGGTGGGCTACATAATCATGACTTCAGTCATTTGGTACAAACCAAAGTTAGTCACAATTAAGATGAGGGGTCGATCTAACCTGGTAGAAGAGAAGGCAGAGGTGGTGATGCTACAAGAGAAGCACCTGGTCTACATACAGGCAGGGGCACAAGACTAGAGTGCTGGTTCATTATCTGCACTGACTGGTGAGGGAAATTGAACCCCTGGAAAAGGCTGGGGCACAATACAAAAAACCTGCCAACCCAGCCTACTTTGAAAGAAAATTAGATACAACTAATGCAATACTAAAGGAAAGCAAACCAAAAAGGTTATACATATGGTTATATTACATATATGTTTGATCAATAAACACAATGATATTTTAAACTCACACAAATTTATCCTAGTCTCAAAAGCAGTTTCATTATGAAATATATATATACATCTATCATACTCTAAATTCAATCACGGACAGAACACATGGATTACTGCGATTGCAAAGAAAATATGCAAAAAAGGGCCACATTTAATTAATATAAACAATTTCTATACAATTGTTTGCAATACCAATTCTGTCATTCATATGTTCTTTTCGGTCAGTCCAGAAGACATTCCAAGGAGATGAGTGAAACGGATACGTGGAATAGATTTTGTAGAGTACAAGCATTAAAATGGTTTCTAGTCAGTCAGTCAGTCAGTCAACCTATTGATGTACTTAACCAGTCATACAGCTCCTGATAGTCTGTGAAGGGCTTGGGCTACGAGTTCAACCTAGATAAATCCCTATTGATGCCCCCAGTGAAGATAATGGTATTTAAAAACAAAAACCCCATTTAAAGTCCGGCACAAAAGAACGAGTTACCTTCGGCAACAATGTATCTGTAAGAGACATAGGTTAGTTGTAGATTCCTTACCTTAGAATTTCCCCCAGACATCAGATTGGATCTGGAGATTTTTCTAGGCCGTACCCCTGCGCGTCGTTAGGTGGCATCGGTCAACTCCACGTCAGTCATCGTTGCGGTGCCTACTTAGATGCCGCCCCTGTGCATTGAAGTCAGTTCTAACAACTTTCCACACCAGAAGGAGAGCGCCATGAAAGACACTGACCACTGGTGCGCACCAACTAGGGCCCTCTTATGGAGTCCATATTCCATAGAAGTCAGTTTGCAGAACAGAGAGGATGGGTGGGGCAGTAAGTAATCTACAACTAACCTATGTCTCTTACAGATACATTGTTACCGAAGGTAAGTAACTTGTTCATCTGAAAGAGACAGTTAGTTGTAGATTCCTTACCTTAGGATATATACCCCAGCAATACCAACCCAGGAGGATGGTGTGCTAACCAAATTCAGACTAAAATGTCCAGGAGGACCGAACGGACAAAATAGCTGTCCCTCCAAACTTGATGTTGCCACCTGACAGATCAAGAAGAGGGACTCCACATGCCAATGCAGTGGTTGCTGCCGTAGCCCTAATGGAATGAGCACACAGCCCCACTGGAGGATCCTTCTTCACTAAAGTGTAACAGATCTTTAGGCAAAGGACAATCCATCGAGAAATGGTACGTTTTTGAACAGCCTGACCTTTCTTGGCACTTACATATCTATAAAGAATTGATCATCCACCCGGAAATCTTTGATGGAGTCAAGGTAGAATGACAGCACACAGACGGAGTCTCTCCTCCTCCTTGGAAGGGTGCGGAGGTGGGAAAAAGGTGGGCAAAGTGATAGATTGTACTACAAGAAATGGTGTAACCACTTTAGGAAAAAACAAAGGCCTTGTTCTAAGCACCACTTTGTCCGGATGCACAGAGTAGAATGGGGGCTTGGAAGACAGAGCTTGAAGCTCACTCACCCTTCGAGCAGAGGTGATGGCCACTAGGAAGGCAGTTTTGAGTGTAAGGAGCCTGAGAGTACAGTTTTTTAGACGTTCAAAGGGAGCACACAGAAGGTATGTGAGAATAATAGTCAAGTCCCACTGAGGCATTATGACAGGAGATGGAGGAAAAAGATTAGCAATGCCCTTAAAGAATCTATTTACAATAGAAGACTTGAATAAGGATGGCCTATCTGGCAGCCAAAGAAAAGCAGAGATAGCCTTTAAGAGTGCCCAGAGCAGAACCCTGCTGGTCCAAAGAAACTATGTACAAGAGGACCTCTGAAAGAAGGGCAGAGAGGGGATCCACAGCCTTTGCAGAGCACCCTGCCACAAACTTGTTTCATCTACAGGAGTATACAGATTTAGTGGAGGGACGCCTGGCTGCCAAGATGACATTGCAGACTTCGGGCAGAAGGTCGAAAGCGCTCAGCTGTCGCCGCACAATCTCCACACAAGGAGGTGGAGACTGGACAGGTGTGGGTGAAGAATCATCCCCTGCTGCTGCGACAGAAGATCCTCCCGAAGGGGCAGTCTGATTGGAGGATCGATGGCCATGCTCAGGAGCTCGGGGTAACAGACTCTTCGTGCCCAGTCCAGAGCCACAAGGATAACTTGGGTCCTGTTGCACTTGATCTTGAGCACTCGGGGCAGAAGTCGTCCAGGCGGAGAGGCATAAAGGAGGCCACAGTTCCACTCACGACGAAAAGCGTCACCGAGCGAGTTCCGCCTTGGAAATTTCAAGTGTGAACATATGAATAACAAATAGAAAGACGGGCGGGAGGTGGTCGGTGAAATGAAGGCATGCGTTCTGGCAAGATGGATTGGGAAACTCCATACTTGGGTATCAAACGTACAAGCACAACAATGTCAATAAATAAAATGCTGAAAGAAGCCTACTTTTTAACCAGCAGTGATGGTGGGGAGGGATGTGGGGCGGGGGCAGCCAGACAGACGTGCTGGGTGGGAGGAGAACGGGAGTGAGTGAAAGCACGAGTGCACAACAGTGTCAATAAATGAAACGCTGAAAGGAGCCTACTTTTTAAACCAGCGGTGACGGTGGGGAGGGGTCTGGGCAGCAAGACAGATGTGCTGGGTGGAAAGAGAAAGGGAGCAAGTAAAAGCACGAGTGCCACGAGAAAAATAGCTTAAGTAAATAAAAATAAACAAGCATTGGCCGCGTGCACGCCTCTCGCTCAAAGTTAAAAAAGCAATGGCCGCGTGGCCGTGAAAGTGACACGGCCGCGCGGAGCGAAAGTGAAAAGAAAAAAAGCGGACGAAAGCCAGATGGCAGCTGTGCACTTCGCGCGCGCTTGTGCACGCCGCGCACGCTTGTGCGCGTAACAGCAAGCTGGTAGCCAGCAAAAGCCTCTAGGTAGCACTTTCAAAACCTGCTTACTAAATGTCTCGCTTGAGACAGCGCATGCGCTGGCTCAGGCGAGACCTAACAATGTCATAGTGGTATGGCAGCCAGTGTTAATGTTTAGGAAGCGATGTAGAGAGATTGCTAGTCAGCCTAGACTCAGGTTGCTTCACCTCTTCAATTAATTAAACTAGAAGTTAAAGACAAACCAGGATGCTATCAAGGCCACAAACTGAGAAAAGAACATTGGTATTGCCGACTCGTGTGGATATCCACCACCATACCATGGGAAAGGGAAAGAGCCCTAGTAATTGAATAGTTTTTGTGTTCGGTTTCTTCTCGATTTTAGGTTGAGTTTTCTAGACCCTTAGTTGATAAGCAGCCTTTGTCAATTTACAGTCACTGTGGAAATTACTGTAAAACCAAAGCGTAATATTCAAACGGAGATGCCAAAAAAAACATTTTTGGCGAAGACCATGGGGTATTATGTTTAGACACATGGAAACATCCCTTAGTACAAGCATGTAACTGAGGTATTAAGAACAAAAAGTGAAAAAGAATAAGGGGGTATAGCCCTCTCTTTCTGTATTGAGCTTTCCAAAGGGCACTCTTAATTGGTTAATTCTGTATTACCCACCGGGCCCCAAACAAGTCTTCATCCAAGATCTGAGTACCATCTTGGAATCTTCCGCTACTGCAACCGATTTCACATTACTAAGAAACTTTAGTTGCTATTTGGAAGACCCCACTGATAAAGATATAAAATTCTACTTGACAAGACAGCCAGTCGTGATCTATCCCAGGTACTAGGCCCCAACTACTCTGCTTGTCACTGTCTTGATGGTATTTTCACCAACAACTCACATATCGGATATCAGTACTCTACCGTTAACACGGTCCAACCACCTAGCAGAGAGGATCGATCTTAAACTTCAACATCACCTTCAACAAGGCAGGTCTCTCTCCAAGAAACTCTATACTCATACCTGGAACAAGATGCAGCCTGACTGATTCAATCAATCATTGTTAGTATTTTCATCCTCGATAACCGAGCATATTAAAGTTTCAGTAGTTAATTACACATTGGCTGACGTCAGCCTCCAACTCTTAGGCCCCAGCAAAGGCCTCCTCCCATAGCAAGACACACCATCCCTTGGCTCCTTGGTTTACTGAAACCCTTAGGATCCAAATAAAATAATGTAGATGGCAAGAGTGCATCTGGGGACAGATTATAGTGAGGTAAACGTCCCACTAACTAACACACACACACACACACACACACACACACACACACAAACACCCCCCCCCCCAAGAATTCAGTTAAAGAACTCTTTCAAACGGTAAAGAAAGTGTCCTCTATATAATCAGAGACAGACTGTTACAAATTTTCCTCCATGAAGGCTACTTCTCAGGTGAATTACCCTCTCTCTCCCCCTTCCAGCCAATGGCACGATTTTTTCTAAATTCGCAGATCCAACTATAGAGCAGGTCACTTCTCTTATAAAATCTGGCTCCACCTTGACACCTGCCATGCTCAATGTTTGCGTGTCAAAATTGGCAGATCTGATTATACGGTTCAGATTTTCGCTCACTTCATATGCCGATGACACACATTGTTGTTTCCTTAATGGAGAGTGATGCGGACTCAGATTCCAGATTTCAAGACTGCATGCAGGCAGTCCATGTATGGACGGCCAACAACTGCCCAAAGTTGAAATCAGGGAAAACTGGGGTAATCTTATTTGGGAACTTAAGAACTTAAGAGTTAAGAACCCTCCCAACCCCAGTCAGGAAGGCTTGTAATCTTGGAGTAATCATGGAGGATAGACTCACATACTGTGATCAGGCAAACTCCGTTTCTTCTTCCAATTTTTCAATAACATTAGGATGAGAAAAAAAAGATCAACTTTCCTCCCAACCTCCCTTCAAAAACAAAAAAAACACAACAAAAAAACACAGTAGTCACCTCTACGGTCCTTTCAAAGCTGGACTACAGTAATGGTTTATATTCCAACATGCAACAAGACAATAAACTTCAGATCGTGCAGAATGCAGCAGCACGGATCCTTCTTGGTATTCCTAAATTCAAATCTGCCTCCATGGCACTAAAGCAGTTACATTGGCTGCCAATAAGACAGAGTAGTATTTAAGACCCTCTACACTACCTTTAAAGCCTTGCATGGCATTGGACCGGACTAAC
Organism: Triturus cristatus; assembly: GCF_964204655.1. NCBI lineage: Eukaryota > Metazoa > Chordata > Amphibia > Caudata > Salamandridae > Triturus > Triturus cristatus. The sequence goes on from NC_140580.1 coordinate 430,176,916, forward strand.
TTAAGAAGAATTTAAATTGGTACAGACCATCGAGAACCATGCGGTCCGCCATGGCCAATAACGTAATAGTCCCCAAATTCAGATTTGCCTCATGGGAAGGAAGACGTTTTGTGACCAGCGCATCACGTTCCTTGAATGCCTGTCCAATCCAGCTAAAAACCATGAACAATCAACTTTTTTTCAGGAAGCATTAAAAACCTGTTTTTTTTAGCTATGACCTTTGGTCATAGCCTTATACTCTTCTGACAACAGTTGGTCTTCTGAATCTTTGTGGTTAGTTTTATGATCAAGCCAGCGCCAAGACACCTTCGGCTAATCACACGCTCTGTAAATAAATTTAAAATAATGTAAATCTTCCAAACTCTGTAGATGTTAACTAATCTTTGCATGCGTTCCTGCCCTGGAAGGCACACTATGGAGCTGTAAGCAGATCTAGTCACATTTCAAATTCTGCCATACTGGAGAAATTTTAAGTTTGATCAATGCCATTAATAAAATGTCATCCTTTCCAATTCAGTTAATCGGAAAGGTGATTTTGACTTAGTTAACTTTGTTGTTTGGATACCCAAATTTCACAATGATGCATACATTGCTTTGCATATTTTTGTCCATAGTGTTCACCTGTTTCTAGTGCGTCCTTCAGTGGAAAAATAGAGGTGTAGGGCATGGTGGATTTAAAAGCAAAGATGAAAAAAGAACTATTTTTCGCTTACGGCATTCTAAATTCTCAGCCTAAGAAACATCAAATATATTACAATGGTTTTAATTATAAAGGCTTATGACATAGGACGCTAATTTTTAAAGTGTAGACCTGGTTACGCTTTTTGTCACCACTGTGAAAAGTTTTATAAAACATTAAGGCGGGGTACTTACAAGCCTGCTTTTGGCTTCTGCAGTATGTCTTCACTTTCATCCTCATCAATAAAGTGGTCTTCATCATCAGCTTCCTCATGAAAAGACTCCTCTTCCTCCACTTCAATTTCACTGTCAAGTGCTTTCTCTTTATCTATGTAGAATGTTTTATTACAGCCCAGACCGGGGGCCTTATCTATAATAAACATCTCATTTCCAGATAAGGCCGAATCTTCTGCAGGAAGGGTTGAAAATGATTTTTCCTTACTACTCTCCACAAAGCAAACCTGGTTTTCATCTTCTGAACCAACCTCTGATATCTCGCCTTCATCCTCACTTGTAAGTAGCAAAATAGAACCATCATTTTTGCAGAGCTTGTCCATAGGTTCAGTTTGGCTCTCCAATTTAGGACTAGCAATTACATTTTCACTTATGGTGTCTGTATTTAGAGCATCTGATTCAATCACTTTAATAATTTCACAGTCCTCATCATCTTTGGTTAGTTCTGTATCGATTTTCTGGGGCTCTAAAACTATTTTGTTTCCTTTTTTAGACGATACCTCCTGTTTCTTAATGGAGCCTTTAACAGTTGCATGCTGTGGAAGACAGTCAACTACATCTTTACAGTGAGAACCTTTTAAATTGATATCTTTTTCACTTTCTTGCGCTTCAGACATCGTTTCGACTTTACTTTCGTCCATAAGTTGGCCCATCGTAGTTAGCTTGCTCCGAGCTGTGGCTCTAGTGCGCCTTTTTTCTGTTACCTTAGGGCTTATGAGAATTACATCATCTTGGAGGTCCTCACCCTGTGATTCCACTTCGGACCTGGACTGTGACTCACTATTACTTTGGTTGAAAGGTTTACTTCGGGCACTGCGTGACACACTAGTTGGAACAACTGATAACACATTGGTATCCATGGATGCTTCTTCTAGACATGCCAATTTAGAGTTCACTATAAGCTTGCGTTTGGTCCCGTTCTGGGCTTTTGCAGGACTAATACTAGTAAGACTCCTGGCAGTTCTGACTGGGGAAAGTTTGGAGAGCCATGAAGCTGTATCAGAAATCTCATCAGATTTGCTATTGGTCAAACTTTTACACTCGGGGATAGACGCTTTATTCAAATCATTTTTCTGTTGAACAGGGTCAGCTGGCGAGTTTGGAATTTTAGCCCTAGTTGCCCTTCTAAGGGTGGGACCAGCTGAAAAGCCAGAGCACCAGGATTCAGCATCGGAAAGGTCTTCAGCTTTATTCTTGGTCACAATCTGACATTCCGAAGGGGACTCCCTGTTAAAGTCTTGCATCAGCGGAAGTGCATTCGTTTGCGATTTTGCAATTCTACTTCTAGAAACTCTTTTGCTAGCCTGACATGCAGAAATGACTGAGCAGCAGGATTCTGTGTCTGAAATGTCTTCAGTTTGGTTCTCAACAGCTGGGGTTAGCCTTAACTTGGATACACTTTGTCGACTTCTTGTACGCCTCGATATAGAACAATTGGATTCTGCATCTGAAATGTCGGCTTCTTCTTGCGATTCAGAGATGTGTTTGGATGCAGAAATAGCCTTTATATTTTGTATGTTTTGCACACGGTCGCGCTGAGAACTCACTACAGCTTTTCTATTGCGTGTTGTTCTTTTAACACTGGGAGCCCGAAGTCCAGAGAGTGTGGATGTTGTGGACTCAGCTTCAGAGACCTCTCCATCAGACTGAGTGTCACCACTTGATGGATTCTTTGAACCTCTTTTAAAGGCAAGATTAAGCTCAGGCGTAATCGCTTTGCGTGGCGTTTCACTGGCATGTTTGTTCTCAAAATTAAGTTCATCTTGGACAACTGATTCAGAAGTTGCTTTAGCTCCTTTTGCTTTGGTTCCTCTTGTTTGCCTTTGGGAGTCCGCTGCACTGGATTCAGCAGACGTTTGCTTAACAAAACAAAGAAACACATTAAATCTTAACTTGTTTAATCACAAAAAGTAAATTGAACAACTTTTACGTTTAAAGCGATCTGACTCGGAAAAAGAAAAAAGAAAAAATGTTTAGTTTTTCACATTATCAAAACACATAAAAAATGTATACTGCACCATAAGTTAACATTAGTTTGCAAGCAAAGATGCACTTAACAGATGCATTATCGTTTTTCATGTTGAACATTCATCAGTCACATTAACAATTAACTCAGAATAGGTTGCAAAGCAACTCTCTTTCAACGCCTGAGAGTCAAAAGAAAGGGGATGACTGGTTTTAAATCCATCTCTATGTAGTCCTCTGCTTCCTAAATCAGAATATTCAACCAAAATAAAAGCCATTGAAATTCAGTCTAGTTTGAACAAAGGAAAGAGATGTAGTTACTGTGTCTGCATATATAAATGGTAATCTGAAGATAGTTACAAGAAAAGGGTTTGTTTCCACAATATATCAATCCAAGTCACCTTTTGTTTCAATATATGATTAAGCACGTTTTAAATGCACATGAGTAGTGGCAGACCTTTATCCAATAACTTTTAAAGCATATTTGGTCCAACAAAGAAAACTAACAAGCAGAATACCAGTGCTGAAACAGCAAAGAATGTTTCACCTTGGCAATTTAATAGTAGGTCATGTTGAATTTAGTTTGGCCGACGAGATCAGAATGAGAAAATAAATAAGCTTGCCGTGCCATTGGCATACATTATCATACTCCAGCTCAATCAACTCTCACAGGGTAGATTGGATGTATTTTAACACGCTGAAACTTGGTGATCAACCAAATCTGAAACAAAAACATCACAAGTTTGGAAGCCTAACTTTTACGTATCGGTCCTCCATCCACCACAGGAAAAGTTGTGAGGACACTGTACTTGATTTAAAGCAATTTAAAATGTTCATCTGACTTTTGGGCTCTTTATATATTATTTTAATACACATATTACTTCTAATAAATATTTAAATGGCCAGGCAAACGATCCTAACCCCTTTGTCAAAATCAGTCACTTTTTAGTAAAAACAAACTCCTAAGAACTTGTGGTTTTTAAGTAGCCAGGGTGTGGACTTTAAAAACTGGTCGCCTGGGTTCTAAGCCCAGCTGCGTCACTAGATAGATTGGTGATAATATGCCTCCACGTGGGAATATCTATAAAGCGCAGTTGTGTAAAAGAACAATCCCTCAAAAACAAATAAAAAGTAAATGTGACCTAAATGGATCATGACAAAGACGAAACACAATAAATGTGTGAGAGAAGAATACGATCTTTCAGCAGTAAGCGGGAGGAAGAGATTGCATGAGCAATGTAAATTTGAAGATGAAGAGAATGCATCTTTCGGGAGCAGACATTGGAAAGGGCCAAAAGCGGAATAGGCACTAAATGGATGATGAACATGCCACAGGATATGTGAGAGATTCCAGGTTGTATGACGGAACATATTCTAAAAAGTCAAGTAATGTAAGCAGAAGGAAGGCCATGGGAATATTTAAATATATTACAACCAAAAACACTTTATACTTTTATTAACAGAGAACAATATAGGGCAGTGTACATATAGTGCAAAAAGACATTACCCCAAAATGACAACAAAACATTTTTAGTTACTGCACATAGATAGATAAAAATGCATATGATTAAAAACAAAGAAGACATTTTTATATATAAAAAAACAAAAAAACGGAAGACAAGATACAATAAAAACCATAAAACAGTCTAAATAAAATTGATTTTTATGAATGTCCCATAGGCTGTCCAAAGCATTCCCCCTTCTGGGAACACTGAGCTCAATAGAGGGGAGCGGGGCAGATTTACCACCAGTCCCGCCCAAGAGCAGCAGCAGGAGTTGTTCAGAGGGTAAACCCCACCAGCACACCTGCTTGCCCCCCCAAACAAGCTCAGAGGCTGGGTCATACCCATTGTGGGAAAGCCTATCAGAGCTGTGTGAGCCAAGAAGAGAAGAGGTAGGCTCACAGGAGTAGCAAAAAGCTGCACTGTGTGCATGCACGCAAGTGCATTTCTGCATGTGTCTGTAAATGTCTGTGCGTTTGTAGTTGTGAGCATGTCTGTTAAGTGCATTTTGGGAAGCGAGCGTGTGTTATAATGGGCCTGATACTTCGGTGATAAAATGCGGTCCCTGTCAAAGTGGTGAGGATTCCATGCAACATGCTGGCCCGGGCACAATGTTGGCATTCCCTGGCAACAATGAGGCCCCGGGACAATGATCGTAATTCCTGACATAACGCCGGCCCTGGCACATTTGTAAATCCAGGTAAAATGCCAGCCCGGGCAAAATGATGGCAATCTTCGGAAACATGTCAGCCATTAAACAATGGCATAATCCCTGGCAAAATGTATTAGGTCTGCATAGTGGTAAGATCACAAAAAGCATCAACGCGTTTCGGTGGTATTCTTATGCATCATACCACCTTCTTCTTGACAGTACTAATTTTGTAACAAACGGTCTTCCCAGTTATACTAATGCACTTTTAACATTTACCATCAATAAAAAAAAAAGTTATCCTTAAATTTATGAAAAAGCGCCTTCTATATGAGAGGTATGCCAACCTGATATAGTCTTGATATCCTCGTAGGAAGTGAGCTAAGAGAGGGTCCCAATCCTGCTCTCACTTTGTAAGGAGTCACAAAGAGAAGCCACTCATTCTTAAAATTAAACACGACTTCTCAGCAGTATCTTTTTCTGAGGCAAGGTTCCATGTATGGCAGTTGAGATTTAACTTGTGCCTAATTTGTATTCTTATAATGGAGATATTCCCGATCCTTACATCTGAAAGTTAATCAGCCACGGACACTCCAGCCTCGCAGAATGCACCAATTGGCATTCAACAGTTAAAGCGCCATTATTTCATAGTTTAAGTTTTTGCATCTCTCACCTATCCCCTAGCATTCTCATATATGCGTAGCCCATAATACACCCTGGATATTCCTTCCAGGTCCAAAGACAACAATAGGCAATGTATGCAAAAGCATGAGCGCCCCCTCCATTAGTGCCACTTACCTAGAGACTGGTCTTCCTGTAAAATGATCTCCTTCAGGCAGTCCTGGGTTTTTATACAACCACATTTCCCAACGGAGGGGAAATCATTTTGACCTCAGACCTTGGTGTAGTGTTATGTTAGCTAATAGAGGTTATCTTCAATCGAATACCATTTGAACCTTTGCTGTACTTACTAAAGCTGGAAATACTCCAAACTAATCCCTAAACACAATTCCCCTATTACTAAAAGGAACCAGTGAATGCAGTGGGTGCCCACTGTCCTTTGGGAACACCCTTCGACACTTAGCAGTCATTTAAAAAGAGGTAAAATTGGTTTACATGTGCAGGTTTCCCATTTTTTCGGGGGCGGCTGGTGTTGCACTGTTTTTGCAAGGAGACTATTCCTTGGTGTAAAAACAACTGATATATATAACTGGGGAACTAAGAGAACAAATCTAAAGAAAACAAAGGCAGAGCAGGACAGCTGCAACTTGAAGCTTTTACCCACATTCTAGGATTATATTTTTGCCTATAGAGAGACTGCAAAACAGAATACAAACCTCCGAAGATGCACACCTTCAACAAAAGGGGAGGCATACATGCATTGCTATCTCCTCTAACTGTTCCTCAATGCCTCAAACTATTTCTTTATGGTCCAAGACCGATATACAGCTCCAGAAAAAAGAAGAAAAAAAAGTCTACATTTTAGCACTGTAACCTTGCGCCAGAACTTGGAGGTAAGTTGGCCATGTACTGAAAAGACAGGTGCCAAGCCTGTCCTCCGTTTCACATACCCGTTCATCACCTGCATAAGCATGTAAAAAAGGGGGGTTGGGGGGGGACGTTTAACATGAATATTACTGTAGAGAGCTACGAAGAGTTTCATTTATGATGGTTGATAAATAGTCAAAGGCCTTTTCTTCTTTTGACAACTTAACATGTGCATACAGGCGCAGCCAACATAGTGTCCTTTTGCCTTCTAGATCCATCACTTCTTTCTGGCCAAGTAGAAAAAAAAGACTTGAGAAATAGTTTACAATACAGGTTACTCTAATTGTTTTTTTAAAAATTGGTTTGTCTCCGACTAATGGGGGAAGGAAGGAAGGAGAGAAGGAGAGAAGGAAGGAGAGAAGGAAGGAAGGAAGGAGAGAAGGAGAGAAGGAAGGAGAGAAGGAGAGAAGGAAGGAGAGAAGGAAGGAGAGAAGGAAGGAGAAGAAGGAGAGAAGGAAGGAGAGAAGGAAGGAGAGAAGGAAGGAGAGAAGGAAGGAGAGAAGGAAGGAGAGAAGGAAGGAGAGAAGGAAGGAGAGAAGGAAGAAGAAGAAAGGAGAAGAAGAAAGGAGAAGAAGGAAGGAGAAGGAGAAGAAGGAGAGAAGGAAGAAGAAAGGAGAAGAAGAAGAAGAAGAAGAAGAAATTACTCAAAGTTGCAGCAACAGGCTGTGAGAAGTCCTTTGACATTCTGCATTAATAGAGGCACAATACTAGGGAGATGAAGAGCAACAAGTTATGCCTCCAGTACGATGAGGAGTTGCTTGGATCAGCATAATGATATCTTCGGGAGCCAGCCAGGTTGAGTTGTCAGCACAGCAATGTCTTTGACACCCCTGGTGGTAAAGGATGATGAGGAAAGCACTCTTTTTAGGTTTTGCCTCAATGCTGTCATGAAGCAGCGTATTGAAGCAAAGACTAATGTGGGTGGACAGAAAAATGGGCATTAGACAGGACGCTAGGCATAAAGGACTCCCCTTACCTACATCTGTTGAAAAGTGTAGCTTTCCAGTTACTCAGCAAATAGTACTGGTGCACCAACGCCTGCACTGACTACGCCAGCCCGAGGAGATGTAATTAATTGAATACGGATGTGAATACCTCTTCCAGTGCAACCATTGTGCCAACCCTCCCGCCTCCCCAAAAAACCTGAAATCTGTCCACACCCTCACTTCACCCTTCCCTACCCCAGTAAGGCACTTTGGCCCGGTCTTCCCACCTCACTCTCTCTGGTTTGCTCTCTCCCCATTCCTTTGTCCCCTCCTCTTACAGGGTGACCAAAGCATTCCCGAGCAGAGGCGGCGCAGTGGCAGATAACCCCCACCCACCTGATAGCAGCAGCAGGAGTTGTTCAGAGGATAAGCCACACCAGCACACCAGATTGCTCCCTCAATAGAGTCGTCCTTTCCCAGGCTGACCCTCCCACTTATGGAATGCCAATCAGCGCTGTGTGAGCTCAGGAGAGAGCGGTAGGTCTGCCGAAGCAGCAGACTGCTGCACAGAGCGCGTGGATGCAAGTGCGTGTGTCCGTGAATGTCAGTGTGTTTGTATTTGTGTGCATAGGTCTGTGAGTGCATGCTTGCGATTGCAGGTCTGTGTCCTTGTGTGTGCGCGCCAACTCGAAGATGGGCCTTATTCAATGGTGGAAATCCATGGCAAAGTTATGGGCCTGTCATAGTGGTGATGATTCCTCACAACATGCTAGCCTGGCACAATGGTGGTAGTCCCTGGCAACAATGAGGCTCCGGAACAATATTAGTAATTCCTGGCTACATGCTTGCCCTGGCTCAATTTTAATTCCAAGTAAAATGCCATCCATGGCATAAAGATGGTAATCCCTGGTAACATGTTGAGCATTACACATCCACATCCTCCCCATAATACATAAAGATGCCAACAGTCCTTTGGGCCGCTTGATAGTCTCCGGTACATTCTTGAACTACTGGGCAAATACATTGATGCGATAATCAAGGAATTCGTCCCAGTCACAGACACTATTGTACTTGACAGCACAGACCTGGTTAATCTTGTTGAGTATAGACCATTCGACACAGAGACCGACCTCATGGTTGGTCTAGATATTGAATTTCTATACACAAACATTTCACATGAAAAGGGCCTTTTGATTTTAAGAAATCTATTGGATTCTAGGCAACACCCTACCAGCATCCCAACCAATTTTGTTATGGATCTACTACAAATCGTCCTCAGCAACAACTACTTCTTGTACAAGGATACATTCTATTTACAAATGAAGGATGTTTAAATGGGAGCATGTTTTTCTCCGAATTTTGCCATGCTCTATGTACATAACCTTGAGAAAATCCATATACAGACACCAACAATCCTTTTTTGAGCACATAACATTCTGGCAACAATATATCAACAACATCCTTCTTCTCTGGTATGGCAATCTGGATTCTTTAAATTCCTCTTTAGAAAGTCTTAACAACTGCCAACCACACCTTAAGTTCACATCAGACCCCAAAGAGAGAGACCTCCCTTTCTTGGATCTTGTTCTTCATATCGAGGAGGGTAAAATAGCCCCTTCTCTTTCGAAAACCCACTGAAGGCAACAACCACGCGGCATGCGTAATTTTCGTGAAGCAGCTATACTCACTGAGAAATTCATTCTACGAGGCTATCTCAGATGTTTGATCACAAGAGCATGCAATAATTCATGGTATAACCACAGAGAAACTTCGCTCATGCCCAAGCTGAAACTAGTGAATAAACGTATTGCCTTGGTCTCTACCTTCAGCCACTACAACAACAAAGTAAGCAAGACCATTAAAAAAAACTGGAACATCTTACGTACTCTTGAGACTTTCCAAGATCCATCATTGTTCTCTTACAAAAGAGGCCAAAACTTGGCTGATCATCTAGTATGTGCCATTACGTGGCAAAAGACACAAGAGAACGCCAACTCAATAACATCCACATGGGGTCTGCCCCCAGTTCTGGGGCATTACAAATGCCAAATAAGTGTAGTTTGTCCCTTCGCGTCTAACACCAAAGACTTCAAAATAAACATCCCTACCCACTAAAGAGCTTCACCAACTGCTGATCGAGCAACGTGATTTATGCTATATGATGCCCGTGCAATCTTGTATACATAGGACAAACTACACGGATGATCAAAGAACGGATCATTCAACATAAGTGCCGGATCTGCTGTGAAGTACAGAACGCACCTCTGGTCACACACTTTGAGAATGGACACAATGAAAATTATTTATCATCGCAAGTTGTTGACCAACCAACACTACCCCTTTGTGGCAGTAACTTACAGCTACTTCTAAACAGATGGGAATGCAGATGGATTGCTCGCTGTAACTCAATGGAACAGGTGACTCAACACCCTTGTTGAATGGAGCACCACCATAAGCATTTAACAAATCATGGGTCCAAGCGCCTTCACAGGTCTATCCGCCTCTACACTTATTACAAATTGCCACACTGTAGCTCTAGCTTCTCCATTGATAAAACCTCTAGGGCATACATAACCGGTATTCCACACCGTACCAATGGCTCATTAGCACTATCTGCAGTTGTACACAACACTGACCTTGTCCATAACACTAAGGGCTGGCACACCATAAGCGTTTAACAAATCATGGGTCCAAGCGCCTTCACATGTCTATCCGCCTCCACACATATAACAAATTGCCACCCCGTAGCTCTAGCCTCTACATAGAAAAATCCTCTAAGGCATACATAATATAGGTATTCCACAGTGTACCATTGGCTCATTACCACTATCTGCAGTTGTACACAACACTGACCTTGTTTAGATCACTAAGGCTGGCTAGCCAGGTGTTTCCATTAATTGTACTACACTGTCTTTTTCCATTAATTGTACTATAATGTTTGTTTGCATGTTCAGTTTGCTTTCATCATAACTGTACCCAAATAGCACATATCAATTCGGATAGTCCTCATCTACAAAAAAAACTTTCATGGACTGTTCATGTACAATCAATATATAATCATGGTTATTTCTGACAATTGTTCTTGTCAATGTTATCACTATATTACATAAATTTAATTTGTTGATGTCCTCTATATATTCTGCAAATCACTTTGGTCTCAATATAAACAAGCATTGGCATAGCCAATAGGTCTCGCCTTTGGGACCTTACAAGTATTTAGTTATGCAGTACAATATCATTGGTACAACAGCATCAACTGTTGCATGGCTAAACACTTATAAGGTCCCAAAGGCGAGACCTATTGAATATGCCAATGCTTGTTCCATCTGTGTCTGGCTAGTAACAGGGATGCACTGATAAACAAGGAGGGCCTGTTGTAATTATACCTACATTTTTGTGGTATGACGCACCTGTTTCCTCTCGATCCTCTTTCATTCCTATCTCTTTAGGTAGGTCAAAGTCTGATGGTGAAAAACAAGTCCTCCAATAAGCCCCCCAAACTGTTGTGCTTCATGGTGACAAGCTGTGTGGCACAGAGGACACGCTGCTGCCATTTCAGACTACAGAGAGTTAATTTGTAGATGGATCACAGCATATTTGCTCAGTAGGTGGGCTGCTGCAGACATCTGTGCGTGCCCACCCATTCATATTTTTCGCTCTTTCCACTGTCTAAACTAAAGCATGCTTAGTTTGGTGGGGAGAATCCCAACACTTGGCATGTGCAGCGCAGTGAAGCTGCAACTCTGTGGAAACAAGTGCAGTACAAGAATGCATTTATCTTTTACAATATTTGATTTTCTTTGCCCTGTAAAAAATGTTACTCTGTATACTGCGCTCTGATGCCCACATTGGTGCCTTGTCAATTCAGGGAAGGATGGCGAGGCATCTACACCACTTGTGCATACCACACACGTTCCGCAGGAAACAACAATTGTGCCATTCAGTGGCAACAAGTGCATGGGATTCATTACCTGTGGAAGTGCAGAGTGTGATTTCAGCATCTCCTTTTTACTTTGTTTTCCACTTTATTGTTACTTCCCATATATAGGGAGTACAATGCCTCGATAGAAAGGGCTTTCCTTTATGCGATGAAACTTAGGGATATCGTGGTCTTTGCCTTGGATTGTGCTTTGTCTAGTGTGGAGTAGGACACAAGCTGATGTCCTTCCGTATCCTCTCCCTTTTAGATATTTTTTGTACACACGTGACCGAAAGTGTATGGACCCACATTAAAAATACATTGTAGATGTGGCGGATCAACAAACATATACTGTGTATGTGATTAACTTTCATGGTGAGTAAACGTTTAGAGATTTTTCTTGGTATGTGACTGGATATCTTATGTTATATACTTTTTATGACATACCAGAAATAGTTGGGCCTCCTTTCTAACTTCACCATGTTGGGAACCAAATAGAGGTGTAGTATGGAGTCGCTTTCCTTTTCTTAAAAGGTGATCCTCTGTTGTGAGCGTTTTTTCTTGGTTACGGGTGTGGCTTAGCACCTTCATTTTCGGGTTTTTTTCACTGGGTGGATATCCTTTTGCTCTTCTCAATTTATGGTCTTTTATTTTTTCTATCTGAATTACATCATACTAATGGTCTGTTTCTACTTATAGTTGAACCTTGTGAGAAATGTAACTAGAAGAAACCTGTTTGTTTGATTCACTGGATTCTGAATTATTCTTGTCACTCTTATTGAGAACTATTGCTTACTGGCTCAACTGCCTTGTTCTTGCTCGGGAACGTCTATTTGGTTTTCAGTGTTTTCCTCTTATCACCTGTGTGACGGAGGAATATTGGGGCATAGGTGGCTGTCCCTCTTGATGGTTCCCTAGAGCACTTCTCTAATTCAGAATCATACAACTGACAGGATCTTGGATATGCGCGAGGGTGTAACCCTGCCATGGTTCAAAGTTATATTCTACAGTAAGTTGACCTACCTAAATTTACATTTTGAAATATTGTGAGGGTGTGTGTAGACTACAAAACTCAGAGGATAGTTACTATATATAAATATATATCAGATTTTAACGCCTCACTTGTAATCAGGGTGATAGCGCGATGTGTGGACTCTCTCTGCCCCGCAGCAATTGAAACACTGAAGCGGGTACTGACAAGGCTCTCTTCTCTCCATCAATTTGCAGGAAGCATCAGAAAAGGTACATAGCTCAGGAACATATATCGCCACAGTGTGCTAAATGAACCTCAGAGACAACATCACCAGCTATGTGAAGCATTAGAGAAGTGAGGCCCACAAGAGGCTCTCTGTGTCTTAAGAAAAAAAAAACCCGGGGAGAGGGAGCACGCAGGGACAGATTAAGGTTAAGGATTAAAAAATTGAATACAACCTTGGATTATTCAGGCATCAAGCAACACTGACAAAAGAGACAGCTTTGCAAATTGCGTGAAGATTCCAGGACAGTAGGATCCATGCCAGATTTTCAGGATAACTGCTGACTATGTAAATGAGTTCTGTTTACGTTCATGAAGGTTTGTGGGTGTCATAAAGGATCCAACTCCCCAATCTACCTTGGACAGCTCTGGCCTAAAGAGGAACACAGAAGACAGGGCTGTTTACTGGCAGTAGCAACCAGATGAAGAGATTGGAAACACCATGGTAATACACAGGAACTTCTGACCCAATATACATAGCATAATAAAATAAAAGGAGTCGTCTTTACGTTTTAACCAGCTACAAGCCAGTAACCTAAACATCCATTGGCATTCTGGGCAAGCAATAAGTGAGATTTAGCTCCCTTGTCTTCTAGCCCATTGTTCTAGGATAATTGCCACCCTTGATGTGTCATTAACATGCCGGACTGGTATTTCTTGCTGCCTTCTCAAACAAGACAAAGTGGATTACGTCAAGATGTGGTCTGCTTCACTTCTCGCTCGTGCATGCCAACATTTTAGAAGAGGTAAGTGGGAGATTTAAAATAAAATAAAATCGGGAGAATGTATTTCCCCCCATTGACTCTTATTGAACCAGAGGCAATTTTTATTTTAAAAAAAATCTCGCTCAAAGATCTCACGCATGTTTGACAGAACCACACTCGCCTTTGGCAAGCACCATCTGTAATAACTGCAACACGAGCACGTGTTATTTTGGTATCATAGACTCAGATGTGCTTTTAAATTTTTTGCATGATTTTAATTCCACAAAGGTAAACATGTTGTATGGAAAATTGTGCTTCACCGAATGGGGAAGTCACCCCCCGAAGTGTAATGGTACTCCCCATTCTTACTTTACCTCACCAGGAGAACAGGAGAAGAAGGGCGCATGCGTGGGAGCCCCATGAATGACATACTTTTTACTACAACGCAACTATACCTGGTTTAGAAAATACCTGCCCCAGTTAAGTTGAGCCCACGAGTTGCACCATTTGTGTCTTCCAAACTGAGGCACATGTGTGAATTCTTCCTTTTACATTCTACTGCTAGCATGCATCATTTTGATTAGGGGTTGCTTGAGTTTTGAGGAAGGAGTTAACACTGTGCACAAGACAGAAGGTAATGTAATTGGGAATGCACCCTTTGTGCAGGCTAGTCTATGGAAGCAATGCAATTTATAAATGTTAAAAAGTACTGAACTTGCAAGCTCCCGAACTATTCATCACCACAATACGGGAAGCACATATTAATAACTTTGGTACGTTCACTTGATATAGCCTGACCTCATCATCAGCAAACAACCAGCACAGACCGAATAGGTCCCAGATGAACAAACAACGCAGCTAAACTGATTTGTACAGATCTCAAGAGAATAAAGAACTTTGCCAACTTGAAGACAGTCTCTGGGACAGTTATTTCCTAACTCAGAACACAATCACTTCTGATAAAACTGGGATCAAGGCATCAAAAACATGGATACTTTACGGGATGACTTTCTGCTACTTCTGGGATACCTTAATGCAAAAAGTGACAGCTATCCCGCCCCGGCAGTGACGTCATGCATTCCATCCCTGCCTTGATGCATTTTTATCCATGCTAAATTGAAAATACTGCAGTTTCCACTCTTTAACACTGTCATATACTATTTTCTGTAGTAATGTGTTAAGGAAAGAAATGATGACGTTAAAAGGGAAATTTGTGCTATCCTGGAAATCCAATACCAAGTCTAATTATGACACTCAATATCAAACTGGTGTAACAACCCACGGAAAATCTGATGCAAATGTATTGATTAACCGAAAATCAGAACACCAATCAAAATGCAAATTAATAAATATAAGTTGTCCATTATGAAAATTCCACACAGCCTATTTAATTACAAAATTAAGCCTTAGTCAGACGCAAATAAAAATCTGTTCTCAGTACTGTAAATCCTAAAATGGGATTAGGCTACTGTGTCTCAAAGTGAAAATATATTCAATTACTACACACACACACACACAGGAACTCCCACTTCCCTCTGTCAACTGACATACAATGCCCACTTGTGAGCAAAAGTAAACTACATCCCTTCTGCCAATCCCTGCCTAAGTCACTGCTCTGCTTACATCTAGGTCAGCTGAAATATACACTCTCAGCTGTATCTAAATTGTGTTGCGCATAAACAGTCACCTAAGCTCCTCTAGCGCAAACACATGTATGCCTACACCCTTCACCCCTGCCCAGGTCATTTGAAACACTCAAACTCCATGTCCCTCTATCCTCCACTGCCTTATTGGGTGACACCAAGAACAAATGGGGGGGGGGGGGGGGGGTGTTAGTGGTTATACGACGTACCTAACTGGTCAACTGTTTTTACTTGACCTCCCTTAACCAAACGCCTATCTAAATCCCATGACGTCTGAGCAGCATTTGCTTTCTTTTTTTTTAATTAATGATTTCTGCATCCCTTTCCACTTTTTGTGTACCTGTATTTTGTATGCACTTTGCTTCACGCCCTTTTGTATCAACACATTTGCCCACAGACACTGGATAGGTAAAACCCTTTCATAACTCAAACTACTAATGCATGAAAACCTAACCCCTTGTTGACTAATCACAAAATGTGTTATTATATAAAAAAAATAAGCAAAGTCATGGTACAATTTTGGAATGTGGATGCAACCGCCCCTTCCGTGGTACAATTTTGGAATGTGGATGCAACCGCCCCTTCCGTGGAAGCCTTTTCAATTGATTTTTCTGAGCGTGTGTCTTGTTTACAGAGATGTGTTGAGGCAAACTTGCCTAATAGCAGGAATCCTGTTCCACCTCCATGCAGCAGAAAGAATCTGCACTGGCATGTCATGCCCCAGTGAAAAACAAACTAGTTCGTGAAAACAAACAGGTTTTACAGCAACAACAACATTCATAACGTGTTAGAAATGGGAGTGCAAATTAGCCAAGACTTTTAAAAGACGCAAAATGACTGTTGTCATAGTGTCCAATGCGAAGGCAGTAAGACACCACTGAGGATTACTCTTTACAATCTGTGAGGCACAGGTTTGAGGCACTTTAAGAAAGACTCAGCACATACACTTTGAGGAAGATAAATCAGGTACCACTGAGAAGGATAACGGTACAAAATGGGTACCAACAACTTGGGTTACCATATACACTGAGTGCAACTAAGTTGAGTAAAAGTGTGCCGGAGAACCACGAGTCTTGCCACACCACTCTAACTCTAAGGGACCAGTGGGCAAGATTGCACCACATATGTAGAAAAGTACTGCTGAGTGACAGCCACCCAGTGGCCACAAAAGAGCCAGCTTCAATAAAGATGTAATCCTTTTCTCTTATAGAATTCCAAGCAGTCCTATAATGATAAAATGCAGCCATCATCAGAGGTATCCAAGGATTGTCAGTGTCCCTCAACTCTCTCAGGCCCCATCAGAGCTAGTTTCATGGAAACTACAAACCGCATCATCAAATGTCCTGCTCTAACTCAACAAAGACCTTATGAAGAACACAAATAGCCTCTTCAAATCCAAACCTGGCTGGGAGCCAACAAATGATGTCTAAATTAGGAGTACTCAGAGATCCTACACAAAGGCCAGCCAGACACCTCTGTTTGTTCCTTGCCATGTAGTTCCAGCCACATCTATCAGGAAATGAGGAGCTCCTGGAGTGGTCTTTAATTCCACGCCCTCCCTAAACAGCCACAATCAGAGCAGTTTTGAAAAGAGTTCATCACCGACAATCTAGACGATCCTACTACTTGGCACCACCACAACAGGTGAACTAGACCTGGAACAGTACAGTCCGAGCTGAAATACTGCCACATCACATGCACCGGGGATGAAATTCAAGAACAGTAATCTTTCCAAAACCCTGCAGACAAGTTTATTTTGTTTTCCGCAGACAGTGAATTAAGGTGACACAACACAGTCTACCTGCTTAGAGAATTCCAATCTGGGAGCGGGACATAATTTCACTAGGTCTAAATAGATAATACACTGTCTATCAAATACCACTGTAATCCACCTTCCCATGGCGACAACAGCACGTGCCCACCAATGCAACAACCACCAACGTGAGTGCTGAACTCACACTAGCGATGGACACCTAGACGCACTCGTATTGGTGATGCTGTTTGTAGTATGTCCTCAAACTAGCTGGTTTAACAAGCAGGGGCATTTAAAAACACTCAGCCAAATGCACAGCATTACTGGTCTTCTTCCCTTAAACTAATGTAATTATCAGTTGTGCGAATAAACTCCAAAAAGCTGGCAACAGCCCAAGTCTTCCAGGGACTATGCTATACCCAAGTGTGGAAGAAAACTGATTTCTTTGGAATCAGAAGAGGAGGTCAGACCTCGTCACTAACTTAAA
Source organism: Triturus cristatus (assembly GCF_964204655.1). Lineage (NCBI taxonomy): Eukaryota > Metazoa > Chordata > Amphibia > Caudata > Salamandridae > Triturus > Triturus cristatus. The sequence continues at coordinate 430,194,179 of NC_140580.1, forward strand.
ATTTGTCGAACCAGGAGATCACGGTTCAAACAACAGCTTCCCCACTCGACCCAAGCCCATGATGCTGTCCAAGTAGTCACTGAGTCATTACCCTTATCTGCCAAAAATGAGCTACTGTAAGTAGGTAAATCACAAAAATGCGGTGGCACTTTAAAAAAATATGAACATTAACATCTACACATTTTCTATGAATCTTTTATCAAAACATTGTAGTAAATAAGCCATCTGAAAACCATTTATTATGACTGGACCACAAACAATACTACAATAAGTAAAGGCCCTCAAAAATTAGGAAGGACCTTCATCAGTAACTCCATCTCCAGTGCAATACCAAATCTCAAAAAAATAATTTATATTCTGGAAAACACGGTGTTAAAACTGCAAATGTTTCAATAACTACATCCTCAGTATGACTTACAAACTCGTCATAACACTGACATTTAGGCCATTAATTTTAAAATACTTTAAGTCATTTATTTAAGGAGCACGTGATTTTACACTTCGCTTCTGAAATCAATTGCCTCGTTAATTTGCGAAATCGTCGAATTTAGGGGGGCTACAGCAGGTTATTTTGCGGTCAATTCAGAATTGCTGAAGATACGCCGATATAAGTCCCAACAAATATATATTAAAGTCAAGTTGCAGAATGCCCTCATTAAAATGTTCGAAATGTAAAGAGGTGAAAATCATGCACTACGTTTAGTCATTGCCTCTTCGCAAGAGCTCTCCACTTCTTCTCGACCCTAGCACTGTTACTCCAAAAATCACAGGTGTGAGAGGAAGTGACATCACACAAACTGTCCCGCAAGGTTATTAAGGGGAGGGACATCAGAAACTAAGACCATCATGACAAGCCATTAAACGTTTTTTTAATTTTTTTTTTTTTTTTTTAATTGAGGTTGCAAGCTATTCAAACCAGCTACTAATCTCCTCTTGAAAATTGAAGGTGTAACAGTAATTTTAATTTAACATATTCATTCATCCTTAATGTTAATGCTGCATTACAAGACCTGAAGCGGTTTGTAATTGTATTAATTTATAATAAAAGAAATAGAAAAAAAGATTACATTAACATAAGCTAAAGTAATACTTACTCTAAACATCAAAATACGGATTTAATCGAATGGTTGTAAGCAGCAACAAGAAGGTAGAGACTGCTACTTGCTAATGAGAAGGGAGAAGAAGGACTTGAGGACAGACCTGGGCGGGCTCAGCCGCCTCGTCTCTTTTCTCAGGCCTTCGGTCTGGCTGGCATGCTGAACTTGGCACAGCACATTGCTTTCTGCCCATGGTGACTGAGGCGCCACAGATGACGATGAAATCAGACAAGCTTCTGCATGGAAGCAACTTAAATACAACGAAACACATGACCCCAAAGACTGCGTGAAATGCGAGAACTTACAAGGTTTGTGGGTTCGAATGTATGCATTTATTAAGAACATAATTTGCGCGCACTTGTTTTGTTGAAAATAACATTCTGTCAAGCAATGAAAAAGCTAGATAAGTGCTGGGACATAGTTTGAAAAAAGGTTCTGTATAAGGTATACATCACAGAAAACTATGGTGTACTTCTGCATAACACTATTGCGAGTAGAACAAGCCGTGCGGCCGCGAAAGTGAAAGTAATCGCGGTAAAGCGCACCGCGTGCGGCCGCGCACATGCACTGTAGCTCTAGGCTGGCCTGGTAGCACTTTTTGGAGCCCTCTCAATGAGTCTCGCCAGACCAGCGCATGCACTGGGTCAGGCGAGACCTAAAAGGGATATAGATGGCTGCTGCACGGTCTTCCTCGGTCCTTCCCTCTCTCTACCCCCTGGTATCCCTCTCCTAGCTGTGTATTGTCCTTTTTCAACTTTCCTCTTTCCACCTCCCAGTCTCCCTCGGGCCCAATGTAATAGCGCACATTGGTCGACTTGACCTCACCGGGCCCACTCGGGTTTTTCTTTTTGAGTTTCTGCATCTCTTTCCCCACACCGGACTGATGTCGGTTTGCTAGTAGCCACAGACAGATCTGTATCGAGTTGACCAACCCCCATTTCTTCATTCTTGGCAAAACCGGTGCTCACAAGTAGGTTTTTATACCCATTCCGGCTCATGCTGCCCACCCGCACCGTACAATCTCGTTTTCTCACATTGACATCCCCCCCCCCCCTTTTCCTACGATATTTCAAACAGCTACCTACCCTTGCCGCAGCCTTCGTTGGTTTCGCCAGAAGCTCATCCCGATATATTCATTCCAATTGATCTATCCTGCCATCATCGGTATCGTGGCTCCTACTTCTCAGACAAGCCCTCCTGTTTGCCCACTGCTGCAGCAACTTTCGACTCAGCCTCCGTTATATGCACCGGAGGCTCACCACGATTAATTATCCTGCCTAAGACTGCCATCATCGTTTCTGTGGATCCTTACCACTCGGACGAGAGGCTCGCTCAATCCCCCTGCCTAACTTGTCTGCCAATTCCTTTGGTGAGTCATCCCTCTCACCGGGGTCCTTTACTCCCAGGAAGTTTCCTAAGTTGACTGCTCTATGGTACTCGAGGCTCGCTCAATTCCCCTGCCTAACTTGTCTGCCACTTCCTTTGGTGAGTCATCCCTCTCACCGGGGTCCTTTACTCCCAGGAAGTTTCCTAAGTTGACTGCTCTATGGTACTCGCTAATTTTCAGCCAACCAGCTATATCTGTTCTTTCCTTTTTCCCTCCCCAGGTATCGCTCTCCCATCCATTCCCTTGTGACCCTGGAACTTGACCCTGCTGGATCGCCGTCTCTTGCTGTAATATTGGTAATTTGATTATGTTGTGTCTGCTTTCCCTTTTCTTTAACCTCCTACGCCCCTACCCACCCTTTTACAATTGTTCTTTCTTTCTCGACTCCTCTCTTTTTTATGCAGCACTTCTGCAAACGTGTTACCTGGTCCTGAAGATGACCTGAAGTTAATACAGGTTGAAATGCAGTCGACCAATCAGTGCTACTATTGGGGTTACTATCATTGTTCAAATAAACCAATTGTAGCCATAATTGTGTGCTAATAAATGGTAAACAGCAGAAGTCCCTTGTATATATTGACAATCGTTTTCTCCCGCAAATTTTTTTTGCTGTATATATTTTTTTCACTTGTGCCTTTCACTTCATTTCCTTACGAACACCTACATGCACAAGTCTATACAGGTTACATAACACATTCAATGTAACTGAGTTATATTGTTCTTCTTTATACTTGTTATTGCCGCTCAATATAGACTAAATTTTGCATTGAATTGCCATAACTATTAAGGTCCCCATGTTTGTTTCTTTTTTGCAAATTTTATGTGCTTGCCTTCTAGAAAGAAATTTGTCCACGAGTAATACCCGTTAAGACATTTTTGTTTGCTAAACAGACCATTACATAATGGTATAATCCTTTGCAAAATACCGGCTCTGGTACAATGAAGGTAATCTCTGCAAAGAATATGGTCCACACTGGTGGTACTTCGTGGCAACATGCTAGTCCTGGAACAATAGTGGAAATCCTGGGCAAAATAATGGCCCTGACACAATGATGGTGATACCTGGCAAGATGCTGCTGTCACACACTGGTAGCAAACCCCAGCAACATCCTTGCTGTGGGAAACAGCCATCACATCGCATGCGTTACAATCCATGCGATTACAACACAGACGTTACAATGACTGAGTTGTTACATCGCAGTACCATTACAACGCAAGTAGTTTCAAAAACTTGCTCTATGGGGCGCTCTAAACCAAGGAATAGTATAATTTACTATTCCAACACCTTCCCTACTGTTGCGCACACTGGAGTTGGAATAGTGAATCATACTAGTCCTAGGTCCAGCGCGCCCCCTAGAGCAAGTAGTTATAACGACTTGCGTTACAATGGTACTGCGATGTAACAATGCGACCGCTGTAACAACGGCGTTGTAACGGCATGCGTCGTAAACTCATGCGATGTAAATGACTATATTCCTCGCTGTATAACAATGGTGGTAATCCCTGGCATATTGTTGACAGCCATGGTATGATAGTGTCAAGGTGCAAAAGTTACTAATTTTGAATACATTAGACTTGATACAGGCTCAGAGAACAGAACAACCAGTGCAAGTGAACATATGTAACGGGTATGTTAATCTACATGCTTAGTTAACCACCCCCAAAACCATTTGATAAATGTCTGCCATTGCGCTTATTTACAGAAAAGGGTTGAAAAAGTGGAAGCCTATTGAATTTGTATACGTCTGTTTTTTTAATTTTGTTAATAGTTAACATCATGTTTAACAAGCAATCGCACAGCCATTGTCTTGCCTTTTGGACCAATTGACCTTGCCAATTCTCTTTGTGTTGTTGTGGAGCTTTGGCCAAAATAATAATAATAAAAATAAAAAAAAGGAGGGAAAAGGGCACAATCACACAGCCAATGCCTGCATCATTTCATAGGTGTGTGAATGTAAGACGCATGCATCACCATGCAAGCATACGCATGCACAATTATGTGCTATTTTGTTGTTGTTTTTAAATGAAGCCTAGAAGGACCGTAAAGAAATTAATGGCTAATGAGCAACTAGCTGCAGGGCCCTCAAAATGCCAGAGGTGGCAATGATGGAGCATGTTGGGGAAGCAATTCAGAGTGAGCAAGATAACTACAGAGGAGCTTCACAATGTGCCTGGGGAGATCTAAAACAAATTAAAATTAAAAAATTTCAAAAAACGTGTGGGGAAAGCAATGGACAAGCTTGAGGGAGACAGGATGAAGGAGCAACAGGAAGAATGAAGGGTAGATGTTTGGAGGAGGATAGCAACACACATGGGGAGAACTATAAAAAAACATGAGGTTACATGAGTACGGAAAGGAAAAGAAAAAAGCTATTCGCTAGATGCAAGCAGCGGAAGGATAAAGTCATCCAATCCAAAAGGTTGGTAAATAGATTATGCTCCAGGGGAGGTATAAACACAAGAAATGGAGAAACCAATGTAAGCTGGACAAGAGAAACCATCAAATATCATTGGCAAAGCAAATCGGTCTACCTTTGCAAGAGCTATTGGCATTGTTAGTAGTTTATTTATAGAGAACAATGAGAGAACCAGGGAGGCGTAGGGTGCGTCCGTATTCCCTGTATATATATATATATATATATATATATATATATCTATATCTATCAGTTTTATCAAAGTGGGACGAACCCAAAGGTGTTGGTACGATAACTGTGAGACAGTGCTTGGGAACCCACTTGGTAAGTTAAAAGACCCCTCACACACCAACCTAGTTGGTGTCATGCTTCATCATTGGGGTCCCAACCGGGTGGCCGAATGCCCCCCGGTTGTGCTACGACGCCTGACTACAGCGGAGCTGGTGTGGTGCAAGGGTGTGATGTAGTGAAAGTTTTAAAAATATCTCCGAGAATCCTTGCCGTGGGAAATTTATTGTTGGCGGCTCAGGATATGTTAAAAATAAAATTATGTGGTGCAACTACGAAATAAATTAGTTTCTAATAGTTGTATGTGTTGTAGGTCTACATGTTTCAGCCCTCATCGAGGTGTCAGGGGCTTTCGTCAGGACCAGTGAGTGGCAAAGTGAAGGGTGCCACGTGAAGGGTGAAAAAAATTAAAAAGGTTTGTTACCTACACACTCGCTAAGGTTTGTGGACCAGGTGTCTGCGAATTTGCGGACACCGCAGCGAAAAAAGACCTGTGGGAGGAAGAAGACAGCACAGAAACATGTATAACAGTGACATATTGTGCTGAGTATCGCAGCAACTATAAAATGCAATCTTACGTGCTGTGAGGAAACAAACACTTTCGGACGGTCGTACCTGTGGCAACACACACACTGTGCTTGTGTGGCATGCTGCTAGAAGGGGTTTGTCGAGGGCAAATCCCTAGCAAATGCTAAGAGGACGCAGGTCCCCCTATAGACTCTATAGACAAAGTGGTGATAAGCAAGACAAAACAAGCAATAAAACAGATAAGGGTGCAAATTATGCACGTAGGGTGCCTGGTGGGTGAATGCAGCAGGCATATAGGTGGTGGTACAGTGAGGCCTCTGACTAAAATGGTCGGGTAGGTACCCAGTGAACGCTAGCAGGTTTGACTTGCTGAGCGGCAGTGCGCGTTGCTTAATTGGTGCTGGGTATGAGGAAGGGGTGGTGTACCCCTGTGCAACGCGCTAGGGAGGGGGGGGGGGGGGGTGGAGTAAGAAAAAGTAATTACACTATGGCTGAGTGAAATCGCTGCTCAGGATGCGGGAGGAGTACGCTCCTCGAGTCACAGGTTCTGTGAGGAGAAAGGTAATGGCATGAGAAGCGGGCCGTGGAAAGCAAATGTGATCCACCGAGGAAGAGCGCGCGTCACCTTACTTGATCGTGGAGCTGCACCCGCCTGGCACCTACTGAGGTCTCCCGGGTCCCGGATGGTGAGGGATCCAAGGTGGAGGGAGAATAAATAGTAATGGGCTCCATGGGGTACGTGCTGACTGGCCGGAGGTCGCGGGCTGGAAAGTGGAGCCTGCGCAAATGCCGAGCCGGAGTGTTGGCTACACGCGCATGCGTGGGAGGAAGCGAGTGTACCGCGCATGCGTTAAGGTGGGGGGGCGGCTAGTCATGCGCGCGTGCGCAATAGAGACATTGTGCAGCGCTGGAGTGGCGGCGGGCCAATGGGAGGTGAAACCGCGCCGAGCATGTGGGCACATAGATGTCAGGTTGGCAGTGAGCAATAATGGCTATATTTATGCCGATGAGCAAGTGCCCGCGAGCGCGCCAAGGTGACAGGAGGCAAAATAGAGAAAAAGGGGAAGGGGGGGGAGCTGGTGGTACTGGCAGGCATGTGGAGGACTGGATAACCGGAAAGGGATCAATGCTTGGTGACTATAGTTTGGGCCAAGCCAGTAAATGAATCAGCGAGGTTAGGATCTCCTGAGACTGTTCCAGGGGATATTGTCGTTTAAGCCAATGACGTGGCTAGACAGACGGTATATCCATCTTTGTTCTTGTTCCAAGAGGCGACTCTGGATGTTGGGTAGGTTGTGGTCTAAGAACAACCCATCTCATATCATTGGTCGTGTGGCCTTTTTCTAGGAAATGGTTGGTCATTTTCATGGTGTTTTTCTTGCAGCGTATTGTGCTGCGGTGCTCACAGATCCTGGTTTTTATTTTGCGAGTGGTCATGCCAATGTAGATGAGGTTGCATGGGCAAGTTATCCGGTACACAACATTTTCTGTGTTGCAGTTCGTGTGCTTGCGTAGTTCCCATGTTTTACCAGGTTCCAGATTAAGGTATTTGGTCGTCTCGGTGATGTGGCAGACACTGCAGTTGCCGCACGGGAAATGCCCTTTGATATTGGGAAGGCCCCAGGCGTTTAGAACTGTGTTGGCGGTTCTGGGAAGGGGAGACGGTCGAGTAGATACTATGGTGTCCTTAATGGTTCTGGCTCTTTTGTTTGACAAGAGGGGAGGTTCCCAATTGAGATTGCCTGTGTTCAGGATTCTCCAGTTCTTTCTAATAATTTGGGCAACCTTGTTGGTCACCGTATTGTAGGTGGTCACGCATGTAAGTGGCGGACTTGTAGGTTCTTTGATGTAGTTTTCTAGTAAGCCATCGCGATTTTGGTTTGAGGAATGCGTGGAAAATTGTTATTGAGGAGATGTTTGGTCTCAAAATTGAATACGTACAAACCCGCTATGCTGGGGGCGAAGACGCTCCCCATCGAAGTGCCGTACTTCTGGAGATAGAGCTTCCCTTCGTATTCAAAGTAGTTTTCTTTGAGCGCAAGAGTTGCACATTTTAGTACAAAGGAAGGGGGGGTGCGGTATTGCCAGTCGGAGTGATTGAGAGCCTCTTCTAGTACTCTGAGGGTATCATCTTGTGGGAGGCTCGTGTACAAGCTCTCTACATCAAGTGATACCAAAAAGGAAGTAAAACTCGCATACAAACTATAGTGGACGATGCGGAACACACTGGCCAGATATCTAAGAATGAGGCCAAATTCCTCACAACCACACAATGCAAAATACCATATTTCTATACTATTCCTAAAATCCACAAGAACAAAACCCCTCCCCCTGGACGTCCCATCGTCTCAGGCATCGGGTCCCTATTGGAACCCTTGTCACGCTTCTGTGACCATTTCTTACAACCATTGGTCCAGTCCACCAGCACATACCTAAAAGATACCCAAGACCTTCACTACGACCCCAATACTTCCTTTTTGGTATCACTTGATGTAGAGAGCTTGTACACGAGCCTCCCACAAGATGATACCCTCAGAGTACTAGAAGAGGCTCTCAATGACTCCGACTGGCAATACCGCACCCCTCCTTCCTTTGTACTAAAATGTGCAACTCTTGCGCTCAAAGAAAACTACTTTGAATACGAAGGGAAGCTCTATCTCCATTGAGCCCATAACTATTTATTCTCCCTCCACCTTGGATCCCTCACCATCTGGGACCCGGGAGACCTCAGTAGGTGCAGCTCCACGATCAAGTAAGGTGACGCGCGCTCTTCCTCGGTGGATCACATTTGCTTTCCACGGCCCGCATCTCATGCCATTACCTTTCTCCTCACAGAACCTGTGACTCGAGGAGCGTACTCCTCCCGCATCCTGAACAGCGATTTCACTCAGCCATAGTGTAATTACTTTTTCTTACTCCCCCCCCCCCCTCCCTATCGCGTCGCACAGGGGTACACCACCCCTTATCTGTTTTATTGCTTGATTGTATTGCTTGTTTTGTCTTGCTTATCACCACTTTGTCTATAGAGTCTATAGGGGGACCTGCGTCCTCTTAGCATTTGCTAGTGATTTGCCCTCGACAAAGCCCTTCTAGCAGCATGCCACACAAGCACAGTGTGTGTGTTGCGACAGGTACGACCGTCCGAAAGTGTTCGTTTCCTCACAGCACGTAAGATTGCATTTCATAGTTGCTGCGATACTCAGCACAATATGTCACTGTTATACATGTTTCTGTGCTGTCTTCTTCCTCCCACAGGTCTTTTTCCGCTGCGGTGTCCGCACATTCGCAGACACCTGGTCCACACACCTTAGCGAGTGTGTAGGTAATAAACCTTTTTAATGTTTTCACCCTTCACGTGGCACCCTTCACTTTGCCACTCACTGCACTCACTGGTCCTGACGAAAGCCCCTGACACCTCGATGAGGGCTGAAACATGCAGACCTACAACACATACAACTATTAGAAACTAATTTATTTCGTAGTTGCACCACATAATTTTATTTTTAACATATCCTGAGCCGCCAACAATAAATTTCCCACGGCAAGGATTCTCGGAGATATTTTTAAAACTTTCACTACATCACACCCTTGCACCACACCAGGCGTTGTAGCACAACCGGGGGGCATTAGGCCACCCGGTTGGGACCCCAATGATGAAGCATGACACCAACTAGGTTGGTGTGTGAGGGGTCTTTTAACTTACCTAGTGGGTTCCCAAGCACTGTCTGACAGTGATCGTACCAACACCTTTGGGTTCGTCCAACTTTGATAAAACGAGTAGTTTATTTAGCCATGTTGTACAGCAGTGATTTTATAGTTATATGCTGTATTATACTTGAAAGTAGGCATTTTAATACCAAGCTGACCTGTAGTACAAGAAAAACTGCCTTTAGGTTGTTGTGGTAGCCATATCATAGTTCTTTCATTCTTATTTGAAGGAACGTAACTTGGACTGATATTATCTTTTATGATGTGACCTCTTAAATAACTAATTGTTTGTCTTTAAAGCAGGCTCCAAATCGGAACACCGGCTAGAAGTTTCCAATGTCTGTTCCGTATTCATCATATCTGATGGCTAGATGAGTTATATGTGGTAATGAAAGCTAGACAACCATTTTGCCGTTTGTTAGTCAACAGGGCATCTATCAAAATTATTCACTCTTCTTTGTGTATTATTAAGGTGCTTGATGTAGTCTCTATGTGCCATCCTATGTGTCATACGTTTGAGGTTACATGTACACTCACTCTCTTCAGTACAGTTCCCATTGGATCACTTAGTTTCTTTTGAGTGGGACACTTTGTTGTGCACACTATCTATATACTAGTTTTTGTCACTTTGCAGGATTTGAGCTGTGCTATTTGCAGTAGAAGCAGAGGTACTGTGTCCAAATAAGATGCAATTCATTGTGCTGGCCAGGTTTGCTTATATGGTATACATACCTTTCTTTTCAAGGAATTGTTATGCTACAGGCATATATATACATTGTGAGATCATGTGATTACCATGGACTCCATGTTGCTTTAATTCACTGTTTCATCTTGCGTCTGTCTGGCCGGGTCTTCCTGAACGAAGGCAGGCCTGTGTTACTTGCAAACAAACAGAAATGTTTATATTTTTCACTTCACAGAGCAGGAGAGAGAAGCTGCTAGGACAGTGGGGGCTGCGCAGCCCAAGGATGAAAAAGAAAAGAACTCTGCCGCGACTATCATCTGTGCCTGGCCAGCTCTGGTGAGTGACCTCTCCACAGAGAGTGCAGCCAGCACCTACAGTGCAGATGAAGGGAGGGGAAGCTTCTATAAGACTGTGTTAGTAAAGAGTATAGAGATGGAGACCTCTTGGCGTTTTGAAAAGAATTATTTTCAGGGGTGGACGCACCACGTGAAAACCGGTCCCGGTTGAGAGCTCTTGTCAAGACTGTCTGCGGGTTCTTCCAGCCATGCTGATAGGATGATGAAAGAAACAGCTGTTGAAGTATTCCATATTCTAATGACTTATTCTTGCATGCATACAGTTATCTTTCTATACATTTGTTCTTGTGTATATGCATTTACTATATGCGTTCATTTTACATATGCATTCCTACTATTTGGGAAGTTGCCTCAATAAATATTTATTTTTACTTCGCAAATGAGTGTGGAGCTTTATCTACATTGTTGCTTGGTATGGTAAAGTGTGCAGTCTTATTTTGAAGAGTGTTCACGTAGTATCCGGGTGCTTTGAAGCCCTGCTTATGTGTTCTGACGAGAAAGCAAGACAGGAATTCACTATGGGCTCTCAACATGCCTCTAAATTTTATGGTAGCCAAATTACTTGATTTGTCAACTACTAGGTGCGTTTAGTTCTATACTCTTTTAGGTTTTTCTATTGGAGGATGGTTTCCTTAGCCTAAAGAGTAAATTGAATCCTTTGGGTTTTCTATGTTTTTTATCCACAGACGATATGCTTGAAAAGATTACAGAAATATTTTTGTTATTTCCGAGTTATGGGATTTAACTTATCTAATTGATCTGTCCAGTTATTAACCCCTTCAGCGCTGCGCGGATTTCCGCGCGGTGCTGAAGGTTCTGAGCGCGGGTGGGGCCATGACGGAACGGTTCCGTCATAAGCACAGCCCAACCGACGTGCATGACGGAACCGTTCCGTCATAAGCGTCGAAGGGGTTAAGCTGTAATATTTATAATTGCATGTTGTTTTTGTTTGAAATGCTTAAAATATAACAAAATGTTTCTATCTGTGCTTCATTTGTTTCTTATAATTACATCGTTGACAATATTTAAGATGCTTATGTGCACTGCAATGCTTTAGGCTGAGATGTTCTCACATGCACCAGTATCAGTACTGATGTTATTTGTGCACTGTCTGTTGGGTGTGGTTTTAAACTCCTTGCGTGTAATGTCACTTTCTTGTGCACCTATTATTATTTTGCAGCTTGTGTCCGTGCTGTTTTGCTTAAGTTTTTGTTTTATATTTCTTTTAACAGCCTTGAAGTCCCTATGTTTTTTGGGACGAAACACGGCTGTGTCCTTGTCCCTTTTTTAAGTGGAAGCAAAGAAATAAAGAATGAGCACTCCAATAGATGTGTTTTGTGATGTTTGCTGTCAAGGATTGAAATTCCTTAAACGGTTTCTCGACTCTACTTGGGATATGAGACCCTATGTTAAGGTCCTTCTAATTGTACACTTGCATTTGTGGGCTTCTCCCTATTGTTATGGAATATACATTATGAGATACAGCTTCAGGTTTACTAAAATTGACATATGAATGTCATTTATACTAGAGAACAGCAGTATCTAAACGCTGCAAATCGCAGCGGTTACATAATGATTGTTAAGTTAACGTTGCCAGACCAGCATTAATGTCATCAACATAATGCAGAAAGAACACTTAAAAAAAAAAAGTGATTACAATTCTTTTTCTTTGTAGCTAGTCTTGAAGTTCAGATAATGTCTTTGTTAAGGTCAGACTCAGTGAGTGCATCACAAGTCATGCAAAATTATTAAGTCAGCATACAACTTTATATTTTCACACATGAAGCATAGCAGTCACACCTGGCACTTAAAGATTTACTGGGGCAGAGGACTTACTTCTATCATACACATGCAGTAACAGCAAAGCAAAGTTTAAAATAAAATAAAGAAAAGTGGGGTGGTTTTGAGTGGGGTGTAAAGGAGAAGGTTTGGAGGGGGAAAAGCAGCTTCTGAGGTATAGAGTAATGCGGGGTAGTAGGATACAATGGTGTGGGGGCAGGGAAGAAGAATATGGAGGGCATGGGCGTAGATCAGTAAATGTGCGCTAGCACACTCTGCGAGGATGACAGGCAATGTCAGGATGCATTTTTTATAGTTTTATAAAGCGCAAACTCTACCTGAAGGTATTGAAAGGGTTTACGTGAACACCAGTTACATAACACATTCACAATCATTTTTTTTTTTTTTTTAGGCATGGGGGAGATCAAGCAACTTACCAAGAATCACAAGATTTTGAGCCAACGGTAAGGCTCGAACCTGGTTCCCCAGATCCATAGTCAGCAGCTCTTGCTGTCAAGGTAAGGGTACTGAATGCTCCTGTACATCACAGCAGCTTCTGTCAGTGCTATTTGATGTCGAAAAGCATCCCTAATTCTAAGCGCCTCACCCGAAGTTGTAGGACAGTTTTAAATTCTTATACCAGTTCTAAGGATAATTACATTCAAGTCTAAGGAAAGACTTTCTGACATCTTGGTTAAGTAGAATGGAAGTGTAATGAAGAACGCAAGTGACAGTAAATTTCTGGAGGAGGGGCGGGTTCAACGCACGCAAGAAGTTGTCGTTTTTACGGCAAGCCAAGCTATTGGTGCTGTAATTGCAGCTCAGTTAGGAAGAAATATTTAATGAATATCGAAGTGAAGAGGTTCTGCAGAGCATGGGCTAACCCTCCGCTGACACAGAACTTTACACAAACTATAGCGCCCAACTTGTTTGGATCAATCTAAGAACCCTCCGGTCGACCGAAGGAGAAAACAATCCTTTTGCTTTAGAAAAAGGATTCTTATCTCCTTTAGGTTGACCAACTTGTGAAAAGTTGTAAAATAATTGGTTATTATAATACAGAAACTTGTGTCTTAGATTTGCCGTCACTGGCACATCGTGTCTTTGCATTCTGTTTTATTATAACAGCAAACATTTAGGGGCATTTGCTCAAGATGCATGGCTGAAAATGACGCTCTCTTTTACTGTTCATGGCGTGGTAACAGTGGAAGGATACCAATAAAGCGATTCTGTACTTCATCTAAGCTCTACTTAACAGAGTAGCGCAGAAAGAGAACAAAGTTAAAGTGACGAGCTGAGCAATGAGTAGCAACCAAATAAGAGCTTCTATAAAGCCAACCAACGGTAAATATTTGGAGGGCTAAAAGCCCCTTTTTATAATAGATCGTCCCAAGTGAAGGCGCGCATGCACGTACCATGGGCTTGACCTAAAAAGCACGCAAATAAAAAAAATAATAAAAAAAAACCAACCAATGTATTTGGCCAAACCGCACTGCAAGTTTTTGATATAGTTTACAATAGGCTTTTGCCTAGCGAAAAGCTAAAAGCTGCCAGTGGGCTAGACCTAAAACCCACTGGGAAAGCCAAATGGCAGGATCTGGCTTTGCCAGTGCCTGTTTCTGAAGCTTCTTCGGTCTCTAAAATAATAGTGTCCCACGTGCTTCCTGATGGCGTGCTACAGAAACGCTAGTGTTCTGAAATGGGCTATCAGATGCTGGAAAGGTGACAATGAAGCACGCAGTTAAATTGCCAAGTTCTCAGGCACTGGAAGTACTTCTCGGTGTCTATTTCATTTCTAGTGTTGGCGATTAAATTTGGGAACACCACTCTTGTTACTTTTATAAACAACACATTTACAGCCTTCCATGGCTGATCTGGTCAAAAAACAAACAAAAACTGTTATTTATTATACACAATTGCGGGTTCTACGCGAGGACTGAAAACACAAAATAATCAGTATATGATCTCAATATTTGTAGTAATTACACAAAATAAATAACACAGTAAAACGTGGTGCATGATTCAGTTGAAAGACGAACCTCCTGAAAGCGGTAGCTAAATTTTAACTGTTTGCAACAGACAGTGTTCGGAAAGAAAGTATTTAGTGTTGAGTTCTAAAAATCTGGAGTTCTTAAAAGCGCAGAATGACGACTATATAGGCAACTGGAAACAGATAAAAAAAATCTGCAACTTATCAGCAGGATATCTGAATGATGTTAAGGCAACCACGATGAGTGAGTGGGAAGCATTCTGTCTACTATCGCTGGGGTTGTTCAGGGGGTGAGGGTGCAAAGACTGCATTCGCACGTACAGTCCATTTATAAGTAAATGGTACTGTTCAGTTATAATTTAACGCATAGTTGCAAAGGGAACCTATGACGTGCGAGTCTGAAACACAGCCAAAACAAACACGCACATTTCATTTGAGAAAAGGTAAACGTGGGCTTAAAAACTAAGCTAACTGTTTATAGGTGCCAAGAAAGTAACGAATTGGCTGTAAAAGGTCCCACACACTGTGTGACTCCTCTGGACCTTGTGAATCTCACAGTCTGCCAGTAGGCACATTACGATCTACAACCCCTCACCCACTTTAGGCACACCATGTGTGTAACGATTAGAAAACTTTCAAAAGCGAATGATCCACGTATAAATAACTATCCCGAGTAACCCGTTCAACGTGCCAAACGTTTGGTATCATCATCCACAACTCGCCCCTCCAACTGAGCAGCTAAAAATGGTAAACACGTGCCCACAGGGCTCAGTCAGGTTTTACCTGGGCAGCCGAGTCTTCCGATTCTGCCGATGGCTCGATCACAGTACCTCGCCTGGTGGCCACCATGTTTTACATTCGGCTCCTCCCACTAATGACGTTCACTGTAAACGTGCGCCAGTATCAAGCTTTCTTCCGTGCACGAAATTCACCCCACGCGCATCATCGTTCGCCGTCGACGTACAATCAATCGTCATCACGCTGCAAACACGCACTTGATGTCAGTCACTACCTGCAACAGTCTCTACTCCTATCACTTTACTGCACTGGGTAAACTACTCCCCCTAGTGCCTTAATAGCCACTGGCTGAGCCATGATCCGGGCTTGAAACAGATAGGTTTTGCCTGACCTTAAGATGCCCGCTTCTGTGGACGGTGCCTGTCCCTCCCATATGGACTGTCTGAAGGGTGCTTGCTGTCAGTCTTCGCTTTGTAGTTCAGAGTTGCCGGTGACATTGTTAGACCCTGCAATTTACTAAATCTTTACATTACGGAAGATATTTAAACCCGTTTGTACAAAATGACGGTGTGGGATTCACTGGGTTTGCGTTGGAAAGTTCCCGAAAGCAGCTCAAAGTTACACTATGCGCTACTTTGCGTCAAGAGTTCATTTTTATCACTGATAGGTTTAGGTTTCCAATGGGTTTTATCACAAAGCCCTATCTCCCGTCATTCGCAGACAGTGATTTGCCTTGAAACCTTATGCCTCCGCGAAGCAGGTGGGCGTGATATGGAGAAAAGATTTCATTTCTTTTTATTTTTCCAACTTTGCCTGTTTAGTGAATAGTACAGCACACATACAAAGTGGGAACATTTTTGAATGATAGTTTTTGGACTGGAAGGGCCCAAACAAAACCTGGTACTAAACCTATGCTTTAGAGAGAACATACTTAAACCCTTCCACAACGGTTAAAGTTGTGTGCATTGGAGCATGTCAGCTAAAAGTGCACCAGCGCCGAGTGAGAGAAAAAATGTGCCATTTCTTTGCAGATATGGCAAATTTGTTTTCTCTCCCTTTGACGCAAGGCACTGCGGCCTCATTGGTTGATACACTGTGGTAGAAATGGGGGTCTCTAGTTGGCAATGGCTGACCACTGTCCAAGTAGGGATCCTTCTTCCTAAATTAGAGTAAGCAGACTACACCCTTTGATAACCCCTGCTCAACCCTGTGGTAACGTAGCACGAGCATCTAGGCTTATCTCAGAGGCAGTGTCTGAAGCATTTATGACCATACACAGTAACACAGTGAAAAACACTACAAAGGGACACCACTCAAGTAGTATCAAATAAGTATCTTTATATATAGACTTAACACAAGACCAATAACAGTAAAAATCCACAATACTAGGAAAATAGGGTTACTCTTAAAATGCTGCAAAAATAGTTCAAAGTGTGCAAAGAGGAGTTCAGTTCAAGGCAGTGGTCACTGCGACCCTTTTACTCACAAGATTCCTGGATTCTGTAGCAAAGCAACAAAAATGTCGCTAAGGAGTTGTAGCGATGATTTTCCTCAAGCTAACCAGCGATGCGTTGAATCCTTGCCGTAAGGGAGGATGATGCGCTGATTTGTGTGCAGGACAAAGCGACAAACTTCTGCACGCTAAGCCGGCAATGCGATAAAATCCTTGCCGCGAAGGGAGAATGATGCGCCGAGCCTGTTGCGTGTGCGATCTTGTAGCGATGAAAGAAAATGGCGCTCCACGAGGGAGCGACGATCCTGATGGGATGCGATGAAAATGGCAAACGCTCGGCGTCCGCTCTGCGATGTCGTGAAGCGATGAACTCGATGCGATGATCTTTGGTTAGTGAGCGCTTTCAGGCCGCAAACATGCAATGCGATAATCTTCGGGTTGGCGAGCATTTGGCAGCCCGCAAACAGGTGATGCGATGATCTCCGGTAGCGAGCACTCGGCGGCAGCAGCGCTACGATTTTCCTTACGCTCTTCAGCTGCGGCGGCTCGCTAACGGGCGTTAGCGACGATTTTCAGCACTCTCTTCTCCACAGTAGAACTAGAGGTCCTGGAACTCACAGGAGCCTCACCTGCAGATAGAAATCCTCGATGGGAGGAAACAGGAGGATGGTGGTGGAGTCTGATGTGCCTGAGACTCCAGCAGGAGGCTAGCTCTCTTCTAGCCCTTGGATGATTGCTTTAGCAAGTTGAAATAAAAGTTCTCTTCAAAGTCCTTTTCCTCTTCTTCCAAGTCCAGTAGTAACCACTGCAGGCCAATCCAAGAAACAGCACACAATCACAAGGACAATCACCTCCTGCAGATTGCTTCAGTTACACGGACAGAGGTTCTTGTTGTTGTCCAGGAGCAATACCAATTGTAGGGGTTTGGGCACAGATATTTATACCCCAAAAGTCTTTGTTCTTAGAAGCTACAAGTCACTGAACCCAGCCAGAACCAGTTCTGCCCAGCCCTGGAGCACTTTGTTTACCAGGCTGCATCCTTCCTTTCAGAAAGAGGGGGTCTGCCATCAGACGCACAGTGGGAGGTGGAGCCAGTATTCACCTTGCCAGGCACAGCCCTATTCAGGTCCAGGAGCTACCCCTCCCCATACTCCAATGCAGATCTCTCTATTCAACCCAGGTCTGACTCAGCCTGCCCTGTCCCTCCAAAACCAGACAGCCAATACACATAACAGCAGAGCACACTGGAAGGCTTAGGCAAGAAAATACCTACTTTCTAAAAGTGGTATTTTCAAACACAGAATATAAAAATATACTTCACTAAAAGATGTATTTTAATATTCTGCGCTCAGGCATACTAAATTCGTTTTTATACCATGTTCTGTGGGTCCGTTAGGACTATAGAATGTAATAGCCAAACCTCCCATTCTGGCCTATGGAGAATAGGTAGCCTTACAGTAGTGAAAAACGAAATTGGGTGTAATTCACTACCAGGACATGTTACACACATCAGAGCATGTCCTACCTTACACATACAATGCACCCTACCAAAGGGGTGGCTTATATGATGCCAAGAGAAGGTTCAGGGGCTGGGCAGTGGTTGCACTTCACAGCCAAGATGGCAGTTCTAGACTGCACACAGGCACTGCAGTGGCAGGTCTGAGACACACTTTACAAGCTGCTTCTGTGGGTGGCGCAAACCAGCGCTGCAGGCCCACCAGCAGCATTTGGTTTACCAGCCCTGGGCACACACAGGCCATGCTACTAGGGGCTAACAAGTAAACCAAATAAGCCTATCATGGATATACCAATTCACATGTCATCTTTACACAGGGAGCATTCGCACTGTGGCACTGAATGGCAGTGGCACAGCGCCCAGAGCATCTAACACCAGCAAAAACAGAGGAGATAACAGCAAAAAATGGAAGGGAGACCCACGCCAATGGTGCGAGGTCTAACACGCGTCCCCTCCAGCTGAAATGTGGGGAGAACTACCCATCCCCTTGGAAGTTCTCATCACTAAGGTGGAAAAATCTGGACAGACCATCAGCATTGGCGTGTTCTGTACCAGGGCGATGTTCCACCGTGAAGTCTATACCCTGTAGGGAAATGGACCACCTTAACAACTTGGGATTCTCACCCCTCATCTGCATCAACCATCTGAGGGGCCTGTGGTCTGTCTGAACTCGGAAGTGAGTCTCAAACAGGTATGGTTTCAGCTTCTTCAGTGCCCAGACCACAGCAAATGCCTCACGCTCAATTGCACTCCACCTCTGTTCCCGTGGGAGTAACCTCCTACTGATGAAGGCTACAGGTTGGTCTAGTCCCTCCTCATTCATCTGTGACAGAACAGCCCCCACCCCATGCTCTGAAGCGTCTGTCTGGACAATAAATTCCTTCGCAAAGTTGGGCGCCTGGAGTACGGTTGCTGTACACATGGCAGTCTTGAGGGCATCAAAAGCTTTCTGACAGGTGTCAGTCCAGTTCACAATCTTTGGCCGCTTTTTGTAAGTCAGCTCAGTCAAGGGTGCAACAATGTTGCCATACCCCATGAGAAACTGTTGTAATCCAAATGAATGTCCGGACTTCTAGCGTAGATTAGTTAAGTTCTTTTATTAAGTTGTTACATGTATAAATGAGGAAAACCCCACCAGGAGAAACTGTCCTGCTGCTCAGCCCCATACCCAACTGACACTCACAGACATCCAACATTCCATCCATCCAACATTCCACGCCACACTCATTCTGGCTGAGCGGCAGATAAACGTAAGTTACAACATATCTCCCTTCTTTACGAGGAATAAATGCATTGTGAAATAGATTAGATGAAACCATTAAAATAATGACAATATGGCAAATAACATATAGTCAAGAAATTGAATACAATGCACTAATAATAAAAAATGCAATACAATATAAACATCTCACATCACAACCTGTCACACCATACCACATCTCATCAAACTGACATAAAAGAAACATCCTATCACAGCATACTACATCTCACCAAACTCACATAAAAGAAACATCCTATCACACCATACCACATCTCATCAAACTGACATAAAAGAAACATCCTATCACAGCATACTACATCTCACCAAACTCACATAAAAGAAACATCCTATCACACCATACTACATTTCAACTTCCTATCCCACCATACTACATCTCATCTCGCACACAGTGAATAATTAAAAAAAACATTCTTTCACACCATACTACATCACAACTCGCAGGGAAACTATACTAGAGATTTCACACCACATTCAATTCAGACCAAAGTATCACGTCACTTCCTGAATTAAACCACCATCTTACATCATACACCAAAACCCATATGCCACAGATCACACCAGTTGGCCAGACCGGTACAACGAGCAACATACAGGGAACAAACCTTAAGACCATATATATGTATCAAGAAACAACGTGCGCACCGCAGGTCAGTAAACAAACACCCTCAAAACACTTCTACACACACTTCCAATAAAACTACTACTCTCACTTACCACAAAACTCAAACACTAAGATAATGGGTGTCTCAAACACTAAGATAATGGGTGTCTCATTCACGCAAAGAAAACTGTGAGTCAAATGTTGTTTTATGACCTCAACGCTACTACACAGTGAATACTTAATCAAGTCCGAATGCTACCATAAAGATGTCTCACTGGGTATGTGTATGCATAAAAAAGAGAAAGATTCCCATCACCCACTGAAAGTGGCTCACTTCATCATCTGGGAACCCGGGAACTCAACCAGAGAACCATCCTCTACCAGATGAACGTAGATACTGGTTCAGTGTGTGTCCCAGATGCATCTAACAGTATGTTGTTTGAAATAAAGGAAACCACATAAAAGATGATGCGGGGTGATGTATGCAGTGCAAGTGATGAAAAAAGTGTGATTATTAAAATTGATTAACAAGGCACAAGAGAATTTTTATTAGAGTGCTACCTTGATACCAAAATAAAATAGTGCTGTAACAGTTTGAACAAATAACTGTGTTGAAAAAATTGGTCTACATGTTTCAGCTCACGGATAAATTATATCCCAGCTTTCGTCAGGACCAAAAAGCTACTGCAAAACTATGATGTACTTGTGCAAATATCACATAAAATATACAACCTGGACCTTGTTGTTGGTACAGGAAAAATTACCTGCAAGAATAAGAACAGAGAGAACTTGAAAAGAAAAACACAAAAGTGTAGCATCACAATTAGGTCAAAAAGCGCATAATGATTCAATCTATCAATTATGCGAAATACTTATTAATGTATTCAAACAACTATAAATCCATCACATCAAGTGATAAAGAAATATTCTGTTGTCACTTACCCGAATAATTCTGGGTATGCGCCTCGCCTCACCTCACCTGACAACTGCTCAGGTTAGGAGGCACCGCTCTAGGAAATGATATAAGTGAAAAACAATGTGTAACCTGAACACTAGTTCTTTAAATGTTAAACACTTGATATACAAAGCGCACATATAAAAACAAGACGGGTGAATCACACAGGGATTTGACTTTCGAGAGAAACCTGCTTCTATACAAGTTTGCTGGAATGTCACTCTGTCTCAGAG
Source organism: Triturus cristatus (assembly GCF_964204655.1). NCBI lineage: Eukaryota > Metazoa > Chordata > Amphibia > Caudata > Salamandridae > Triturus > Triturus cristatus. The sequence continues at coordinate 430,215,189 of NC_140580.1, forward strand.
TGTATGCCCCGAAGGTGATTGATCGAAAACAGAGGCATATAATTCTTTTTCTTGGTCATGGGTATAACAAAGTTCTGAAAATGATTGTCAATAACATGAGCTACCCGTTCCCAGAATCTGCCGCATCGTTGTAGCTTGTTGCGCAATTCTAGTTGCCATGATAGAAACAGTTACTGGTAACGGTTACTGCTATCAAAATTAAAAGTATGCCTGGATCGAGGCGTATTATCAATAGAATAAGCTGCACATTCTCAAGATCTACCGCATCGTTGTAGCTTATGGCGCCGTTCTAACTGCCTTGATTAAGAACAGTTACTGGTAGCGGATACCACTAGCAAAAGTGAAAGCATGCCTTAATCGAGGCGTATGTCATTTCTTTACAAAGCTAAGACCCAGTTGTTCATATGCCTCTTACCTCTCCGTCGGTACCTCTCGCGGCTGCTGAGCCAGAAGGGGAGGTAATCGGCGTTAGTAAGGATCCCTATTTGAGAATCAAAACCAAAGTATCCTGTGCGCGGTCTGCGTCAGAAGCAGGGTGCAAACTGATGACAGTATGGCGTGATGACGTGCAAACCCCTATTCTCTCCTGGGGATTGTGGTCTTATAGTGTAATGCATATGGTCTGTAAGGACATGTAGACTCATTTCTGTTCTCTTATGAAAATAAATTTTTTGATGTCGGTAATGTGTGATGGAATAAAAGGTTGTTCTAGAATAAGCCATCTCAGGTCCTCGGGTTTGTGATTGAGGGAGAGGAAATGACTGGTTAGTCTGGTGGCTTGTTTATTTCGCCTGATGGTGCTTTTATGTTCACTGATACGGACTTTGATCTTGCGTGTTGTCATTCCTACGTATCTAAGTGAACAAGGACATGTGATCTGGTAAATGACTTTCTCTGAATTACAGTTAGTATGTTTCTGTAAAATCCATGGTTTCACTAACCCAATGTCGACTGATTTAGTTGGCTGTGTTTGAGGGCATACCGAACATGAGCCACATGGGTAGTGGCCCTGTATCGGTGGTAAATCCCATAGTGTCGATATTTTCTTGCCCTGTTTAACTATGGGTCTTGTATGAACAAGATTGTTACGCAAACTGGTGCCTCTTTGGAAGAAAAACAAAGGAAGTGGAATGTTTTCATTTCCAATATTGAGAATGTGCCAATGTTTGCGTACTGACTTCTGTACACTATTGGATAGTGTACTGAAGGTGGTGACAAAGGTTATTCTTGTCAATGGTGCCTTGGGAGCCGGGGGTTCAAGAAGAGCGTCCCTGTTGTTATTAGACACCCCTTTGCAGGCTTGTCTTACCAGATGGGTCGGGTATTTCCTGGCTTTGAGTTGTTTTGAAAGTACATCAGCATGGAGGTAGAAACTATCCTTTTGTGGAACAGTTCCTGCGAATACGTAGGAACTGTCCCACAGGTAGATTTTGTCGGAGAGATTTTGGATGATGGCTATGAAAATTAAGAAGGGAATTCTTGGTCTGGGGTTTTTTGTACAATTCGCTACCCAGAGTTCCTAGTGTAGGGTAAATCATGATATCTAAGAACGGCAGTCTGGCTTTATCATATGTGACTGTGAATTTCAATTTTGTTTTTGAGAACTAAGCCAAGAATGAAAATCCAGCAGAGTAGCAACAGTGCCGTGCCAGACCACCAAGATATCATCTATGTATCTCTTCCAACAAGCAATTTGATCTCAAAAGGGATTATGATCAGTTAATACACTATTTTGTTCAAATAGATGAACATAGAGATTAGCCAGACTGGGAGCAAAAATGCTGCCCATTGATGTTCCGGAGACTTGGAGAAACATAGTTTCTTCAAATTTGAAGAAATTCTCCATCATCGTCAGTCTGGCACTTTCCATAATAAAGTGTGTCGGTGTTATGGTGTCTCGATCTCTGTTGTCTAAAAGACCCCTGATGGCTTCCAGTGTCTCTTCTTGAGGAATACAAGTGTAAAGTGATTCCACATCAAAACTGACCAACAGATCAGTCTCAATGTTGAAGGCAATCTCTGGTAACAGCCGTAGGACATCCTTAGTGTCTTGGAGAAAGGTGGGCATTTCTTTGACCATTGGCCGTAGAAAGAAATCAACGAAAGTAGACAAAGATTCTAAAAGAGAACCAATCCCTGAAATGATTGGACGACCGGGTGGCGGTCTAGTTGTTTTATGTATTTTTGGAAGTATGTAAAAATACGGCATCACAGGAAATTTAGTGATAAGGAACTCAGATTCTTGCAGAGTAATCCAACCTGATTCTTTTGCTTCATTAACAAGATCGTGAATCTCAATGGACAGTCTTGTTGTGGGATCTTCTAAGAGAACCCGGTACGATTTGGTGTCATTCAATTGTCTTAAACATTCTTCTCGATAGGTGGCAGTGTCCATAATGACAATAGCTCCGCCTTTATCGGCGGGCTTGATGGTGATATTCTCTTCATTCTGGAGTGTTTTCAGAGCCTGTTTTTCAATTCCAGATAGATTCTGGTATACTCGGTCGCTCTTTGAATTGAGTAGAGTTATGTCATGTATTACAGCTTGTTCGAAAACTTTCACCTGGTCTGGTGTAAGATGGGCAGGTGGATTGAAAGTCGAAGGTGGCTTCAAGCCACTATTGGAAGAAAACATGGAATCAGATATATTGGTGGCCGCTAGATCTTTGTCTTTGAAGAAAAAATGTAAGCGTATCTTTCTGAAGAATTTTTCAATTTCGTATCTCAACTGAAAATGATCGCCTACATTCGTTGGAACGAATCCTAGACCTTCATTCAAGACATTTATTTCTACTGTAGTAAGTGTTCTCTGACTCAAATTAACAACTAAGTCATCATATCTGTGTTCTGCCCTGCTAGTGGTACACCCTTCTTGTTGCGAGTGTTCTGTGGGATTTGGTCTGATTGCCAATGTACCTGTGATTGTGTCTCTCCTCTTCTTCTGCCTCTGTTGCGTCCTCGGCCCTGTCCTAAAAAAGGTTGCTGGGCGAAGAATGGAGGTAGTTGGCACGGGAAAGGAGGCATCGATTGTGCAAATGGTAAAGGCTGATAGCCCCATGGAGCTGGGGGCCACCACGAACTGTGTTGTTCATAATGGTTTTGTGCACCTCGTCTACGATTTGGGCGAGAGCGCTGAGTATAGGTCCTATTAGGTGGTACTGATGTACTTGAACCATCTGAATCAGTCGAGTGAGTGTCAGATCCTGACGAAGAGTAATTAGAACCGTACCTTCTGCCTTTTTTGTTAAACTCTGGGGGAGTGTAACTCTCGCTCGTGTAAGGATATACTTTTTCAAACGAGAAACGTGCTAAGTCCTTTTTGAATTTGTCAATTTTGTTTAAGAGAATAGTATCTTTATGTTCCTTATTTGATTTGTTGGTTTCTTCCAGATTTCTCTTATATAAGGCACTTGTAATTGATGCCTTAATCTGGCCCTCTAGTGTCTGTATCTCCAAGAGTATAACATCCGCCGCTTTTTTGGCAGTGCTAATGATTAGAATTAACCAATCGCGGGTGCACCTCCACGCGATTAGTGACCAATCCTTGAGAAATGTTTTGTCTGTAAGGAAAAGGCGAGGGGCATTTGTTACTATCAAGCCCATAGGTGCACTATTATTTCTGAGGTATTCCGTCATTTTCGCACCATGTATAAAAGTGCGAGAGTGAGCTTTTTTCAAATTAAGTAAGACTTGCCAGTCATCTTGTGTGTTGTTGGTGACTGTTGGTAAACTGTCCAGAATACTAGGATTAGTACTCAGGATGGATTGTAGCATGTCTTCAGATGGTTCAAGTACATCAGTACCACCTAATAGGACCTATACTCAACGCTCTCACCCAAATCGTAGACGAGGTACACAAAACCATTATGAACAACACAGTTCGTGGTGGCCCCCAGCTCCATGGGGCTATCAGCCTTTACCATTTGCACAATCGATGCCTCCTTTCCCGTGCCAACCACCTCCATTCTTCGGCCAGCAACCTTTTTTAGGACAGGGGCAGAAGAAGAGGAGAGCCACAATCACAGGTACATTAGCAATCAGACCAAATCCCACAGAACACTCGCAACAAGAAGGGTGTACCACTAGCAGGGCAGAACACAGATACGACGACTTAGTTGTTAATTTGAGTCAGAGAACACTTACTACAGTAGAACTAAATGTCTTGAATAAAGGTCTAGGATTCGTTCCAACGAATGTAGGTGATCCTTTTCAGTTGAGATACGAAATTGAAAAATTCTTCAGAAAGATACGCTTACATTTTTTCTTCAAAGACAAAGATCTAGCGGCCACCAATATATCTGATTCCATGTTTTCTTCCAATACTGGCTTGAAGCCACCTTCGACTTTCAATCCACCTGCCCATCTTACACCAGACCAGGTGAAAGTTTTCGAACAAGCTGTAATACATGACATAACTCTACTCAATCCAAAGAGCGACCGAGTATACCAGAATCTATCTGGAATTGAAAAACCGGCTCTGAAAACACTCCAGAATTAAGAGAATATCACCATCAAGCCCGCCGATAAAGGCGGAGCTATTGTCATTATGGACACTGCCACCTATCGAGAAGAATGTTTAAGACAATTGAATGACACCAAATCGTACCGGGTTCTCTTAAAAGATCCCACAACAAGACTGTCCATTGAGATTCACGATCTTGTTAATGAAGCAAAAGAATCAGGTTGGATTACTCTGCAAGAATCTGAGTTCCTTATCACTAAATTTCCTGTGATGCCGTATTTTTACATACTTCCAAAAATACATAAAACAACTAGACCACCACCCGGTCGTCCAATCATTTCAGGGATTGGTTCTCTTTTAGAACCTTTGTCTACTTTCGTTGATTTCTTTCTACGGCCAATGGTCAAAGAAATGCCCACCTTTTTCCAAGACACTAAGGATGTCTTACGGCTGTTACCAGAGATTGCCTTCAACATTGAGACTGATCTGTTGGTCAGTTTTGATGTGGAATCACTTTACACTTGTATTCCTTAAGAAGATACACTGGAAGCCATCAGGGGTCTTTTAGACAACAGAGATCGAGACACCATAACACCGCCACACTTTATTATGGAATGTGCCAGACTGGTGATGAAGGAGAATTTCTTCAAATTTGAAGAAACTATGTTTCTCCAAGTCTCCGGAACATCAATGGGCAGCATTTTTGCTCCCAGTCTGGCTAATCTCTATGTTCATCTCTGAACAAAATAGTGTGTTAACTGATCAAAATCCCTTTCGAGATCAAATTGCTTGTTGGAAGAGATACATAGATGATATCTTGGTGGTCTGGCACGGCACTGTTGCTACTCTGCTGGATTTTCATTCTTGGCTTAATTCTCAAAACAGTTTTTGGAAATTCACAGTCACATATGATAAAGCCAGACTGCCGTTCTTAGATATCATGATTTACCCTACACTAGGAACTCTGGGTAGCGAATTGTACAAAAAACCCCAGACTAAGAATTCCCTTCTTAGTTTTCATAGCCATCATCCAAAATCTCTCCGACAAATTCTACCTGTGGGACAGTTCCTACGTATTCGCAGGAACTGTTCCACAAAGGATAGTTTCTACCGCCATGCTGATGTACTTTCAAAACAACTCAAAGCCAGGAAATACCCGACCCATCTGGTAAGACAAGCCTGCAAACAGGCGTCTAATAACAACAGGGACGCTCTTCTTGAACCCCCGGCTCCCAAGGCACCATTGACAAGAATGACCTTTGTCACCACCTTCAGTACACTATCCAATAGTGTACAGAAGTCAGTACGCAAACATTGGCACATTCTCAATGTTGGAAATGAAAACATTCTACTTCCTTTGTTTTCCTTCAAAAGAGGCACCAGTTTGCGTGACAATCTTGTTCATACAAGACCCATAGTTAAACAGGGCAAGAAAATATCGACACTATGGGATTTACCACCGATACAGGGCCACTACCCATGTGGCTCATGTTCTGTATGCCCTCAAACACAGCCAACTAAATCAGTCGACATTGGGTTAGTGAAACCATGGATTTTACAGAAACATACTAACTGTAATTCAGAGAAAGTCATTTACCAGATCACATGTCCTTGTTCACTTAGATATGTAGGAATGACAACACGCAAGATCAAAGTCCGTATCAGTGAACATAAAAGCACCATCAGGCGAAATAAACAAGCCACCAGACTAACCAGTCATTTCCTCTCCCTCAATCACAAACCCGAGGACCTGAGATGGCTTATTCTAGAACAACCTTTTATTCCATCACACATTACCGACATCAAAAAATTTCTTTTCATAAGAGAACAGAAATGGGTCTACAAACTACAGAGTGACTGCCAAGGGCTGAATGACCAGATACCATGGACATTGCTATGATAAACTCTGCTAGACAAGGTCATATAGCACTTACGCACTCACAGTACTCTATCTGTTCAAACTGTATTTCCTATATGTAGAGGAACATACCATCTCCAACATTGTTGGTTTTTCACCACTAGCATAAGGATCTGGTTTTTCCTGCCTTTTCATTTTTCATTATTTACTTTCACTCTCTACTAGATGTAATCATTAATGAATATGTGAGATATTGATTGAAACTAGTAGTGAGGTGTACAAACAAGAAGTTCGGTCCATTTCCATTACGGACACCATCGATAGGATCCTAAACTTTTTTTCCCATTTAAGCTAGGACCTTTCTCACAATGTCGCTGCCTTCGGCCGTGATACGATGTCACTGATCAAGTGCGCCACATTCCGAGATTACACTCCTCGGATTGCATGGTGTTCTTAATTTACAGCGTCACGAAGACGATATCGGACGTTGTTGAAGATTCAACATGTCCTTACAGACCATATGCATTACACTATAAGACCACAATCCCCAGGAGAGAATAGGGGTTTGCACGTCATCACGCCATACTGTCATCAGTTTGCACCCTGCTTCTGACGCAGACCGCGCACAGGATACGTTGGTTTTGATTCTCAAATAGGGATCCTTACTAACGTCGATTACCCCCCCTTCTGGCTCTGCAGCCGCGAGAGGTACCGACGGAGAGGTAAGAGGCATATGAACAACTGGGTCTTAGCTTTGTAAAGAAATGACATACGCCTTGATTAAGGCATGCTTTCACTTTTGCTAGTGGTATCCGCTACCAGTAACTGTTCTTAATCAGGGCAGTTAGAACCGCGCCATAAGCTACAACGATGCGGTAGATCTTGAGAATGTGCAGTTTATTCTATTGATAATACGCCTCGATCCAGGCATACTTTTACTTTTGATAGCAGTAACCGTTACCAGTAACTGTTTCTATCATGGCAGCTAGAATTGCGCAACAAGCTACAACGATGCGGCAGATTCTGGCAACGGGTAGCTCATGTTATTGACAATCATTTTCAGAACTTTGTTATACCCATGACCAAGAAAAAGAATGATATGCCTCTGTTTTCGATCAATCACCTTCGGGACATACACTCTGAGACAGAGTGACATTCCAGCAAACTTGTATAGAAGCAGGTTTCTCTCGATAGTCAAATCCCTGTGTGATTCACCCGTCTTGTTTTTATATGTGCGCTTTGTATATCAAGTGTTTAACATTTAAAGAACTAGTGTTCAGGTTACACATTGTTTTTCACTTATATCATTTCCTAGAGCGGTGCCTCCTAACCTGAGCAGTTGCCAGGTGAGGCGAGGCGCATACCCAGAATTATTTGGGTAAGTGACAACAGAATATTTCTTTATCACTTGATGTGATGGATTTATAGTTGTTTGAATACATTAATAAGTATTTCGCATAATTGATAGATTTAATCTTTATGCGGTTTTTGACCTAATTGTGACGCTACACTTTTGTGTTTTTCTTTTCAAGTTCTCTCTGTTCTTATTCTTGCAGGTAATTTTTCCTGTACCAACAACAAGGTCCAGGTTGTATATTTTATGTGATATTTGCACAAGTACATCATAGTTTTGCAGTAGCTTTTTGGTCCTGACGAAAGCTGGGATATAATTTATCCGTGAGCTGAAACATGTAGACCAATTTTTTCAACACAGTTATTTGTTCAAACTGTTACAGCACTATTTTATTTTGGTATCAAGGTAGCACTCTAATACAAATTCTCTTGTGCCTTGTTAACCAATTTTAATAATCACACTTTTTTCATCACTTGCACTGCATACATCACCGCGCATCATCTTTTATGTGGTTTCCTTTATTTCAAACAACATACTGTTAGATGCATCTGGGACACACACTGAACCAGTATCTACGTTCATCTGGTAGAGGATGGTTCTCTGGTTGAGTTCCCAGGTTCCCAGATGATGAAGCGAGCCACTTTCAGTGGGTGATGGGAATCGTTCTCTTTTTTATGCATACACATACCCAGTGAGACATCTTTATGGTATCATTTGGACTTGATTAAGTATTCACTGTGTAGTAGCGTTGAGGTCATAAAACAACATTTGACTCACAGTTTTCTTTGTATATATGATATGTTGATTTGGGGATTATCAACTGTTCGAGTCTCTAAACTATATCCCTCAGACCCCCACTCTTTTTTGAGATATCTTATTACTGTCTCATTCACGCACCATTATACAACAAATAGTACCTTGTAATGAGTGACTAAACAGAACACAGCCATCTCATACACGACTCAAACCAATGAGTGGCCTAACACCTCAACGCCAACTCATACACAACAATCTACCACTTCTGGGACCCTCGTCCCCGTTTAGAGCTAACTGTTGTGGTTCAATTTCTGGGACCTTTGTCCACAACATGGGCTCCTTGTCCCTGTTTTTTGGGCTCTCAGTCGTGGTTCAAGTTCTGGGACCTTTGTCCCTTCCAAACTTTAACTCAATGACCAACTTCTGGGATCACTATCCCTGTGTATACAATGCGTATGCAGTTCCTAACAAAAAAGAACAAAGACAAATACTAACTGTAAAGCCCTCACACACCTGACAAGAAGGTGTCTTCATCATCGGGCCTGCTCCTACTCGGGCTGGCGCTGCAATGCCCGATCAGGCGCCCGTGATGGGGCCTACTTAACGGAGATCTTTATTCCGAAGCCGTCAGGTGAAGTGCAAGTGAGGGTCTTAGTGTAGGTGAATGTGAGAGTGTATAGTGAAGTTAAAATAGGGAAAAATATTCCAATCAAAATAATTTTAATGAGTTTGGCTCTTCCCCTAATTAAAATTAAAAAGAATCGCGTATGGTCACCCTATGTTGTGCTATTATACGCTGAAATGTTAGGTCAACATGTTTCTTGCCCTATTATCAGTTCGATGGCAATTCCTCAGGACCTAATAGAAAGACTACCTACACATTTTTTGGTGGTGGACACCCAACACATGTAGTGAAAAGTGACCACCCTTACAGCACCCTAAAAAATGTGGGGGTACCTCTGGTGTCAATAAAGTTAATCAAGTGTAACCCTTAATATTTTATGGTCCGGGCCATAACAGTACCGGTCGCCGTCGACACTGAATTCTAGTGTCGGTTCTTTAGTAGAGACAAAGAGTTGATCCTACCCCGGTGGGGCAACGCTCACTCTTGACTCTAACTTCTAGAATCACTGTCCCGGTACTGTTCTCTCTGCCACTTATCACTCATCCTTTTTTTTTTGTACACTCTCTGTCTTGGTTTTGTTTCTGGGACATTTGTCCCCATTATGGACTCACTGACCCACTGCTTCCAGTTCTGGGACCTTGCTACTATTTTATGCTGTCTGGCTCACTCTTGAACTTGATGTCCCACTGCTAAGGTCAATATTAACTCTGGTTTCTGTTCTGGACGGTTTTTTGTTTCTTATCCTCTCACTTTTTTTTAGTCATTCTGAATTAAAGAACAAACTGTCGATATTCTCACAGCAATTTACAAGGTTATCTTTAGCTCTTAATAAATGGTATATCACACATCAGGAAAGGCAGGAAGGCTTGCTCTTTTCCTCTCACTTGTGTTTTTTTTAATAGTCATTCTGAGTTCAAGGACACACTGTCGATATTCTCACAGCAATTTACACAGTAATCTTCAGCTCTTAATAAAAAAAACGATATATCACACAGTAAGGCAGGAAGGTTAACTGTTAAAAATATAGCCACATATCTCTCTGACCCACTGCCGATCTCCGCGCAGCAAACTTCCTGGTAATCTGAAACGCTCAATTGACATTCTTGTCAATACCTGATCCTGTAAACTGTGTGTGCCTGGGTTATTCACATAAAATGGAGGCACGCAAATCAACGTAGAACCGGGTGGTTCTCGGCACGAACATGCACCCATAATCGCCACACAGGTGTACTGAAGCGGATGGAGTGAGGAGTCGTCACAAAAGAGATGGTGACATGGTGACGCTGAAGATCTCCATGAGGAGGTAAGTTGGCACGTGTGCTGTCCATCTCGTGCAGGATTTTTTTAGTTTAAACGTTAACAGTTAATCCGTTACTGAGGACAGAACCGCACATACACGGCACACCCTGACAAAGCAGTGAAAACCATTGAATAAAGTTGTAATTCAGTTGACATCAGCACATCTCTACTCCTGAAAACATTTGCTGCCAAATAATATAAGCGTTGTTCGATGATTTGTCAACATCAGAGCCTTCTGTTAATCATTGCCCTCACTCGACACTTCCAAAGAATCGATGTAATTCATCCCTGACAAACAGCATCAGACAACAACGGGGCCGATCCTTGCCCCTGATCAACATATTTATGGTGAAAGTCGACAGACTGCTTACCAGCTTCTCTCCGGGGGCCCGGTCTTTGCCCCCGAGTAATATATTTCTATTATAAACACCGGGCTCGATCTTTGCCCTCACTTGACATTTCATCACTGCTCAACACCAACAGAAAACTCCAGGGCCCGATCTTTGCCCTTGATAAGATGTTTCAATTAAAAGAATTAACGGTACTTTGTCCTTGATAAGTACAGCTGGATCTGGCACGCTTGGGTTTTAGGGCGACCGATGGCAGGGTCACTGGTGGGGTTTGGGTGCCAGACAGCATTACACACATACTTTTAATTTCCGTAAAAAGTCTTTTACCTTTTTATTTCCTTGGCTTCTATTTTCTGTACCTGTCAGCTTTCAGTTTTCCAGCAAGCTTGGACATCTCTTTTCTGTTTCAGTCAAGTTTCAAATTTTTTTTTTAAAGTTCCTTTAGGTGGCACACGTGGATTCTTCTTCTAAATCGTCGCCAAAATGTTGTATCCAAATGAATGTCCGGACTTCTAGCGTAGATTAGTTAAGTTCTTTTATTAAGTTGTTACATGTATAAATGAGGAAAACCCCACCAGGAGCAACTGTCCTGCTGCTCAGCCCCATACCCAACTGACACTCACAGACATCCAACATTCCATCTATCCAACATTCCACGCCACACTCATTCTGGCTGAGCAGCAGATAAACGTAAGTTACAACACAAACCTCCTGTAGTAACCCGTGAGTCCTAAGAAGGCCCTCACCTGGGTCTGGGTCCTTGGGGGCTCCCAAGCCAGGATGGTTTCAATCTTGGGCTGCAGGGGTGCCACCTGGCCACTCCCCACCTGGCGTCCCAAGTACACCACAGAACCCTGCCCAACCTGGCACTTACTGGCCTTGATTGTGAGGCCTGCTCTGCGCAGCACCATCAACACTTCCCAGAGGTGGTGCAAGTGGTCCTCCCAGGAGGAACTAAACACTGCAATGTCATCCAGGTAGGCGGCACTGAAATCCTCCAGCCCAGCCAACACCTGGTTGACCAACCTCTGAAAGGTGGCAGAGGCATTCTTCATCCCAAAGGGCATCACACGGAACTGGTAGTGCCATCTGGTGTGGAGAATGCTGACCTCTCCTTTGCCCCATCAGTTAAGGCGATCTGCCAGTACCCAGACGTTAGATCAAACATGCTGAGGTACCGGGCAGCCCCTAACCGATCTATGAGCTCATCAGCTCTGGGGATGGGGTGCGCGTCGGTCCTCGTGACCAAATTGAGACCTCGGTAGTCCACACAGAACCTAAGTTCTGGAGCGTCACCAGGCGCTGCAGCTTTTGGAATCAAGACCACGGGGCTGGACCAAGGGCTGCTAGAGGACTCAATCACCCCTAGGGCAAACATTTTGGAGACCTCCTCCTTAATGTAGGCCCTGACCCTGGCAGTCACTCTGTAAGCCTTGTGCTTGACAGGGGGACTGTCCCCGGTGTCTACCTCATGGACGCACCAATCAGTGACACCAGGCACCAGGGAAAACAAATCAGAAAATTGCTGGTGACAATCTCTCTGCTGCTCAGGGGTCAGTGTGGTGGAGAGGACCACACCCTCCTCTGACCCATCCTTCTCTCCTGCACACAGGAGGTCAGGAAGAGGCTCACTCTCCTCCTCCATTCCAGCATCTGTGGCAAGAAGCATGCTCACTTCAGAACTCTCAAAGTGGGGCTTCAGGCGGTTCACATGCAGGACCCATAAGGGGTTCCTGGAAGACTTAAAGTCCACCAAGTAGGTAACGGGACTTTTGAGCTCCACCACCTCAAATGGACCGGTCCACTTATCTTGGAGCGCACACGGCTCCACTGGGGCCAGTACCTAAACCTTCTTACCAGGTTGAAACTCGACCGGAGTGGCATTCTGGTCGTGCCAACGTTTCATCTCCTCCTGGCTGCCTTCCAGATTTGCCTCAGCAATTTTTCTGAAACGCCGAGTCTGGTTCCTGAAGGCCAATATGTAGCTAAATACATCTTGGGGAGGTTTCCTGGGAGATTGCTCCCAGCCTTCCTTGACCAGACTCAGAGGCCCTCTTACCGGATGGCCATAGAGCAGATCAAAGGTACTGAACCCTAAGGACTTCTGTGGCACCTCACGGTATGCAAACAACAGGCATGGCAAGAGGACGTCCCACTTATGCTTCAGGGGCTCTTCTAGGCCCATGATCATGCCCTTCAAGGTCCGGTTGAACCTTTCAACCAGACCGTTACCTTGGGGGTGGTAAGGAGTGGTGAACTTGTAAGTTACCCCACACTCCTTCCACAGAGACTTCATATACTGGGAGATGAAGTTGGTCCCCCTTTCACTCACCACCTCTCTGGGGAACCCCACACGGGAGAAGATCCCCATCAGTGCACGTCCCACCATGGGGCCGTCACTGTCCTGAGCGGGATGGCTTCAGGGTACCGGGTGGCATGGTCCACCAAGACCAGGATGTACCTGTTACCCATGGCTGTCTTGGGGTCCAGAGGCCCCACAATGTCAATGCCCACTCGCTCAAATGGGGTACTCACAACTGGAAAGGGCTGGAGTGGGGCTTTGATCTTCCCCCCACTCTTCCCACTTGCCTGGCAAGTCTCACAGGTTCTGCAATACATATCTGAGCTCTTGCTCATCTGGGGCCAATAAAAGTGGGTGACCAGCCTCTCAAAGGTCTTGGTCTGCCCCAGATGTCCTGCCAATGGAATGTCATGAGCCAACCCCAGTAGGAAGGCTCTGAAGCACTCGGGTACCACCAGCACACGGGCTGACCCCGGCTCAGCAGCATTAGGCTCGCTATACAGGAGACTGTTCTCCCAATAAATCAGATGTGAACCAGACATGTCACCTGCTGCCTGGGCTGCAGCCTGTCGCTGCATACCCTCAAGAGAAGGGCAAACGCTTTGCTGCTCACAAAACTTCTCCCTGGTGGGCCCTCCTTCCTGCTGCCAATGGGTCAGCTCAGGCAGGTCCCCCAGGTTGGCACTCTGCTCCCCGGTAGGCTCCAGGGCAGTCCCCTCAGGGTGTGCCAACTCCGGGGCCGTGGGAACCAAGGGGGCCGGCTTCCCGCGCCCCCTGCCCCTTCTCTCTAGCGTAGGGACCTGGGCCATACTCTCAGGCTCCAGGTCTTTCTCAACACCCTCCTTGGCTGCCATGGACCGAGTGGTAGCACACGCCCACTCAGGCAGACCCAACATCTCCAAGTGAGACCTCCTCTCCACTGTAGCCCACGGGGAGTTCTCTAAATCATTGCCCAACAGACAGTCTACAGGCATGGCGGGCCTCACAGCCACCTGAAGAGTTCCTGAGACCACCCCCCCCACTCAAAGGGAACCTGAGCCACCTCACATTGGCTCTCTGAGTTGTCTGCGGACACTACTGGGTAGAATGCATGGGGAATAACCTGCTCCTTGGACACCAACCGGGAGCTGAAAGCAGTTACACTGGCTTCTGTGTCCCTCAGAGCCTCCACTCTGTGGCCATTGATGGTCACCCACTGCCTATACTTTTTAGTGTTATCAGGCAGTGCAGGCTTAGGGACCATCTCAAAGTCTCCTAGTGAGACAAGGGTCAATTCTACGGGATCCCACCCACCTTGGGCACCCATCTCCTCCCCTCCCAGGGCTACACTAGCAAGCTGGCGGGGTGGTGCACGGGGTGGTGCAGGAGCATCCCTTTCGGGACACTGTGGATCAAAGTACCTGTGGCCACACTTAAAACAAGTAAGGGCCCCCCTCTGAACAGGCCTACCCACGTGGTACCCTCTAGCTTCTTGCAGGTTCTAAATCTCTGCCTATACATTTCAGGGGTCAACCCATAGAGGGTAATCAAAGCTTCTTTCATGTGGACATAAACCATCCTACTTTCTGGGGGTAGGTCCAACAAGGTATCCCTCCCCTCACTCACAAAGCGTCCCCACAACCCTGCTCCCCAATCCTTCTCAGGGACCCGGTGGGACACCATAGCTAATTCATAAGCGGCAAACCATTGACCAATATCTTCACTTTTATGGAAATCCTTAATAACCTCCTTAGGTATATACACTCTACTCTCAGTATGCACTTCTGGTATGCTGCCACCAGAGGGGGATATCTCTATACTCTTTGCTTCAATCTCCAACTCCCTCAAAATTCTCTCGTGCTCAAGTTTCACTTTCATCATTTCAAATTCTAACTTCTTATTCTCTAGGTCCCTCTGACCATCCATTTTAAGCTTAGCCATCTCCATATTATGCCGCCTATCTCTCTCCTTGTACTCTATCTCTTCTGGAGTCAGACCCCTTGAGGACACACTAGTGCCCGGGCTGGAAACTGCTTTATCCCCTACCAAATCTACCACTTCATCCTGCTGCTCTCCTGCATTCTCTCCCCCTCCACAGGCTCTTCCATATTCCTAGGGGCATCCCTGGCTTCTAACCAGGCCTTCAGCGCCTTGTAATACTCTTCTCTTCTAGTGAGACCTGTGAAAGGGACTGTGAAGCGTTTGCAAAAATATTTGAGCTGCTTGGCATTGTAGGTTTCTAATTTCTCTTCTTCCCAGGAGAGATCCTCAGAGGCATTGGATCTGGGCTTGCCCATTGTAGCAATAACTGGCAATAACAATCAAAAATAGAATAAAAAATCTCAAAAACGTACGTGGTTATGTTATGGTCTGCACTCACTAGTAGTGTACACTATAATTACTGTATGCAATCATAAATGCAAGTCCAGATCCTCACCCCTGACCACCAATGTTAGAAATGGGGGTCTCTAGTTGCCAATGGCTGGCCACTGTCCAAGTAGGGACCCTTCTTCCTAAGTCAGAGTAAGCAGACTACACCCTGCTCAACCCTGTGGTAACGTAGCATGAGCAGCTTGGCTTATCTCAGAGGCAGTGTGTGAAGCATTTATGACCATACACAGTAACACAGTGAAGAACACTACAAAGGGACACCACTCAAGTAGTTATAAAAATAAGTATCTTTATATATAGACTTAACACAAGACCAATAACAGTAAAAATCCACAATACTAGGAAAATAGGGTTACCCTTAAAATGCTGCAAAAATAGTTCAAAGTGTGCAAAGAGGAGTTCAGTTCAAGGCAGTGGTCTCTGCGACCCTTTTACTCACAAGATACCTGGATTCTGTAGCAAAGCAACAAAAATGTCGCTAAGGAGTTGTAGCGATGATTTTCCTCACGCTAACCAGCGATGCGTTGAATCCTTGCCGCAAGGGAGGATGATGCGCTGATTTGTGTGCAGGACAAAGCGACAAACTTCTGCACGCTAAGCCGGCGATGCGATAAAATCCTTGCCGCGAAGGGAGGATGATGCCCCCAGCCTGTTGCGTGTGCGATCTTGTTGCGATGAAAGAAAATAGCGTTCCGTGAGGGAGTGACGATCCTGATGCGATGCAAATGGCGAACGGTCGGCGTCCGCTCTGCGATGTCGTGAAGCTATGAACTCGATGCGATGATCTTTGGTTAGCGAGCGCTTTCAGGCCCGCAAACATGCAATGCGATAATCTTCGGGTTAGCGAGCATTTGGCAGCCCGCAGACAGGTGATGCGATGATCTTTGGTTAGCGAGCGCTTTCAGGCCCGCAAACATGCAATGCGATAATCTTGAAGTTAGCGAGCCTTTGGCAGCCCGCAAACAGGTGATGCGATGATCTCCGGTAGCGAGCACTCGGCAGCAGCAGTGCGACGATTTTCCTTACGCTCTTCAGCTGCGGCGGCTCGCTAACGGGCGTTAGTGACGATTTTCAGCACTCTCTTCTCCACAGTAGAACTAGAGGCCCTGGAACTCACAGGAGCCTCACCTGCAGGTATAAATCCTCGCTGGGAGGAAACAGGAGGCTGGTGGTGGAGTCTGGTGTGCCTGAGACTCCTGCAGGAGGCTAGCTCTGTTCTAGCCCTTGGGTGATTGCTGTAGCAAAAAAATAAAAGTTCCTTCAAAGTCCTTTTCCTCTTCTTCCAAGTCCAGTAGTAACCACTGCAGGCCAATCCAAGAAACAGCACACAATCACAAGGACAGTCACCTCCTGCAGATTGCTTCAGTTACACGGGCAGAGGTTCTTCTTGTTGTCCAGGAGCAATACCAATTGTAGGGGTTTGGGCACAGATATTTATACCCCAAAAGTCTTTGTTCTCAGAAGCTACAAGTCACTGACCCCAGCCGGAACCAGTTCTGCCCAGCCCTGGAGCACTTTGTTTACCAGGCTGCATCCTTCTTTTCAGAAAGAGGGGGTCTGCCATCAGACGCACAGTGTTAGATGGAGCCAGCATTCACCTTGCCAGGCACAGCCCTATTCAGGTCCAGGTGCTACCCCTCCCCATACTCTCTATTCAACCCAGGTCTGACTCAGCCTGCCTTGTCCCTCCAAAACCAGACAGCCAATACACATAACAGCAGAGCACACTGGAAGGCTTAGGCAAGAAAATACCTACTTTCTAAAAGTGGTCTTTTTAAACACAGAATATAAAAATAAACTTCACTAAAAGATGTATTTTAATATTCTGAGCTCAGGCATATTAAATTCGTTTTTCCACCATGTTCTGTGGGTCAGATAGGACTATAGAATGTAATAGCCAAACCTCCCATTCTGGCCAATGGAGAACAGGTAGCCTTACAGTAGTGAAAAATGAAATTGGGTGTAATTCACTACCAGGACATGTTACACACATCAGAGCATGTCCTACCTTACACATACAATGCACCCTACCGTAGGGGTGGCTTACATGATGCCAAGGGAAGGTTCAGGGGCTGGGAAGTGGGTGCACTTCACAGCCAAGATGGCAGTTCTAGACTGCACACAGGCACTGCAGTGGCCGGTCTGAGACACACTTTACAAGCTGCTTCTGTGGGTGGCGCAAACCAGCGCTGCAGGCCCACCAGCAGCATTTGGTTTACCAGCCCTGGGCACACACAGGCCACGCTACTAGGGGCTAACAAGTAAACCAAATAAGCCTATCATGGATATACCAATTCACATGTCATCTTTACACAGGGAGCATTCGCGCTGTGGCACTGAATGGCAGTGGCACAGCACCCAGAGCATCTAACACCAGCAAAAACAGAGGAGATAACAGCAAAAACTGGAAGGGAGACCCACGCCAAAGGTGCCAGGTCTAACACACTGCATTGCTTCAACTATTAGTAGATTTGGGCCCCAGTTTGTTGCCTTCAACTGCACTTTCAGGCTTGCACTTGCCATCACAGCAGAAGAAGAATATTTCAACCTTTTAAATCTGGCTTGACAGTGAAGCTGTTGTCCTAGACACCGCATGTACTACTGAGCCCTAGGGGTACCTTGTACTTCTACAAATCAAAATTCCGTAACACTCCACATTAAATAATTCAACAGAGAACTCAAGGAGTCTGTTAATATTTTAATCCAGTTGATTTTGGATGTCAAATAGACTCTAACCTCTATGTTGACTGCATGAGCCCAAAATTCGACCGCAAAACCCAAATGCTGACATTGAAGACTCAAAACCGTGAGCTGATCCGTATTCTTGAGTGTAAGTTTGTGCAAGCACTGTCCTAAACAAGCCAAGTTCCAAGGAAAATAATTAACTAATAATTCTAAAAACGGTATTAAGAAACAGATACATGCCCCTGTCTTGCTCAGCTTCCCTTTTTATGTGTTCGCATCAATATATTGTTGGCACCAAACCGGAAAAATTTGTATCGGGCAATTGTAGAGAAAGGCACAGGTGCTTATTAGTAAGTAGGTCATGATGCTACTTGATTGTGTGCGTACCCCGAGCAGTGGTAGGTAAAAAAGGACTAGACAGAAGCAGGAAAGAAACTTGACAGACATCAGGAGTGGGTAAAAAAATAAATACTAATTGATGGGAGTCATTATAACAAAGTGCCATTGAACCTCAAGTAAGAGCATTGAAAGGAAGTGAACATGAAAACATTAAGTAAGTAATCAGATGCCCATTCCTGTGGTGCTGTTCTCACTCAATGTTGCCAATGTACAATATTATGCATAAATAAAATATCACAAATGTATGAGCATACAAAATGGTACAATATGATGGAATATATGTGCATATGAAGCGAGAGATTTGGTACACATGGTTGTTACACTTCGAAAGTTTATAATGGAATGGAGCTGTGACAACCTGGGTCCGTCCCATGAGAAACGCATGGACAATATAGACTGGTGGGCCGCTACACCCCTCTCTCTCCCTCTTGTTTCCTCTCGACAGGACGATTGGACCACAATTCCCAAAAGCCCCTCCAGCCTTGACTAGGAAAGCGTCTCTGAATGTGGACTCCCGAACTACGAGACCCCGCCCACTGACATCACCTCTTGCAGAGCATTAAGGAAGTGGAATTCACGGAAGGAGGTGTGTCGATACACCGTACACCAGCGAAGGAGCTGAGACGGGTGAGGAGAGAGCCGCGTTCTACGGAGGAATAGGAACCGCGAGGAAGGAAGCAGACCGTGTGGCAGTGTCACCAGGAGCCCCGGCGGAGCCAGGAGGCCAACGATACCACGATTCGCCCAGCCACGCTCCAGGAGGAGAAGGCTTTCTCAGGTACTCAGGCGCTTCACTGGCTGGATCGGGAGGAGGGGTAGCGTATCTCAGTAGTTCTTGAAGCCACGTTCCTTTCTTTTGGTTTTTTTGTTTTCTTTCCACGGCACCTTCACCTAAGCACTTCACATCCTGCCCTAAGATAGAAGTGTATCACGGTTGAAGCGGTGTCCCTTCACAACCCCCCCTTTTTGGGTACAGAAACGAAACCGACCCCACACATCAGCTTTTCTTTCTTTGTGTTTCCCGCCGCCCGATCACGGAGCCCCCGGGGACCCGACGCCAGACGAGGAGGGAGTAAAGAAGAAGAGAGACCGGCAGAGAACGGACGTCTATCCACCAAGCCGCTACTGCCCCATATACCCCAGAAAGACTGGCGTCAAGGAGGAGACATGTACTAAGGTCAATAAAGCCCTCTTTAACACAGCCTGGTTTCCTTTCCGATCCTTTACCCACGCTACAGGAGCTTATTGAAATAGGCTATGATGGTTTACCATGTCTATGTGCAAAGTTAGGAAAAAATGGGGGGACTAATTCAATTGAGGAACAACAGGGGCTGGAATTCAAAATACAACAAGCACAGACAAGAGTGCCCCTGAGACCATAGATACAAATATATTCACTTAAAGCCTAGACACAGTAAATTGCATACGCTTGAGTTCCACTACAGAACAATATTGCATATAGAGAATTTATACGACTGTGAGTCTGGATACACAGAAACTAATTGCCATCACAAAAGACATTTTATCAAAAATATTTAATATTTTTAATTCAATTATTTATGGACATTGCCACTTTTTTGTTCTTTTTTTAAAAAGAATATTTTTTCTTTAGAGAAGCAACATTTTCATTGTCACAAGAATTAAAGCAACACATAATGTATTATAAAATCATTACATTTAGAAACAGTGAGATTTGGACAAAGTCTTAACAGCTTTTGGTCCTAAATTTGGAGTAACCGAATATGCATCAAAAATCTGGAACGCCATACATCATTTTTTCCTTGATTAAATTTCAATTCAACGGTCCAAAGGTGAAAAGGTCAGAGATAGCATTAATACAGGTTGAGAACAGATATACCACAATTAATTCGGTACACTTTGACATTTCATGAAGTCTCCAAACAATTATGTCCTGTTGCAACTCTTGACCTCGTGCAAAGGGAAAAGTTGTGTGAAGTTAGGAAGGTGAGGTTAAACCAAAAAGTGAGCCGACGCGTTTCGACCTTCAAGTGTGGGGACCACAACGATTTCAAGGAAGGTCTTCCTCAGGGCTGTACCGCTTTATGTAGGACACTGAAAAGATGGAATAGAAGATATCGCTTTCAGTAGAAACCAAATCGCCTTCCTAACTTCACACAACGTTTCCCTTTGCACGAGGTCAAGAGTTCCAAACAATTATGTCCTGTTGCAACTCTTGACCTCGTGCAAAGGGAAACGTTGTGTGAAGTTAGGAAGGCGATTTGGTTTCTACTGAAAGCGATATCTTCTATTCCATCTTTTCAGTGTCCTACATAAAGAGGTACAGCCCTGAGGAAGACCTTCCTTGAAATCGTTGTGGTCCCCACACTTGAAGGTCGAAACGCGTCGGCTCACTTTTTGGTTTAACCTCACCTTCCTAACTTCACACAACTTTTCCCTTTGCACGAGGTCAAGAGTTGCAACAGGACATAATTGTTTGGAGACTTCATGAAATGTCAAAGTGTACCGAATTAATTGTGGTAAATCTGTTCTCAACCTGTATTAATGCTATCTCTGACCTTTTCACCTTTGGACCGCTGAATTGAAATTTAATCGAGGAAAAAATGATGTATGGCGTTCCCGATTTTTGATGCATATTTGTTTAATCCAATTTTAGGACCAAAAGATGTTAAGAATTTGTCCAGATCTCACTGTTTGTAAATGTAATGATTTTATAATACATTATGTGTTGCTTTAATTCTTGTGACAATGAAAATGTTGCTTCTCTAAAGAAAAAATATTCTTTTAAAAAAAAGAACAAAAAAGTGGCAATGTACATAAATAATTGAAATAAAAATATGAAATATTTTTGATAAAATTTCTTTTGTGATGGCAATTAGTTTCTGTGTATCCAGACTCACAGTCGTATAAATTCTCTATATGCAATATTGTTCTGTAGTGGAACTCAAGCGTAGGCAATGTACTGTGTCTAGGCTTTAAGTAAATATATTTGTATCTATAGTCTCAGGTGCAAAGTTAAGCATGGATTGATCATCAAAGGATCATTGGACATTTTAAATGATAAAATCTAATTATTACAAAAAATATACAATAGTGTACATTGTTATTGCACAATTCAGGTTCACATAAAGAATAAAAGTTATCAGTGGAGCTTATCCATGCTGTACCCTGATGCATAAACCGCCATGAGTGAAATTCAAAATCTGTATTGAGGTGCTGTGTCGGAATGTCAGATAAGCCTGTGCAAGCTGATGTCGGAAATTAGTCTAGTATCAATTGTTAATCCTTTAAGTGAATATCTACTCATCATCTGAAATGATGTGAGCTATCACGTTGGAAGAGTCTCGACTCACCGGTCAGCCGGGTACAGCAGGAGCGATGCGTCGCTAATAGACCCTCTCCCCATAGGGGTGACACCCATGCGTGCTCAAGAAACACCACACGTATATCACGCCTCTAGGGGGTAGGGAAAAAGGGGATAAAAGAACCAAAACGAAAATAATCTACTGCTGGCAGGCTCTGGCACGGGAGATCCTTGCTAGATATACAATCTCTGGTAAGGTCCACCCCAAAGGCCCTGCAAGTGGGACAGAAGCACATAACACATCAGACGCGCGCTCTGCACCTACCTCCCCTTCTCTGAGCTCCCCCCCGCTTGCACACTTACATTGACCAGTCTTTGCTTTCCCCATAGGTTGGCAGGTTGGTAAACATACTTAAGAATTCAGTACTGTTTTGTAGAAATGTTTATAGTACTTATCTGCGGGGGTTGCTGATGCCGATGGAGAAGACGGAATCCTTCCTTGGTTACTTCACCAAGAAGTATAAATAACGTATCTCTGCGAGCGCGACTACCAGCTTATCCCGGGTGTCCTTGGGGAGTCGGCACAGTAGTGGCTCACCTAGGTCGGCAGTTTGCGCCCAAGAGAAAGGTCTGGGAGGAAGGAAACAGAGAGCAGAGCGCTCGCTGTTTGTTGGAGGCTTGCGGTCGTCACCGCGATGCAAGGGGGGTTGTCGTTTGGAGTCCGGGAAAGAAACGCAGCACCCATCTCCACCTGATAGACGAGTGCGTACCACGCACTAGCCCCTAACACAGGGACTCGGAGTTGCGCTCGCAACGGAGTGACTCGGGGTTATCCGCTCCGTGCAGCGCGCATGGAGAGCGGCAGCTGCAAACACGGGCCTGACGCCCGCGGGGTCTCCCTGAAGAGGAGAGGTTCGTCTCGGTGCTGAAGCGTCCCGCTACGGTAGTTGTAGGCAAGTCCAAGGGATCTCCGTCTGAGACCCGGAAGTACACAGAGTGACAAGCCCCGCGTTTCAGGTAGGCGGAGCTTATGTAGGCCACGCGCGGCTTGCACGAGGAGTCTGGGAAATGTAGTTCTTGCCTCCGTGACCTGGGAGGTGTAGTTCGCCGTCTTCCTGTCGGTTCTATGCCTACGCTGCGCCTCTACTAGCTCCTCCGTCCCCGAGCCCTGACATGAGCCTTGATTAAAGATCTGGCGGATATAATAAATCAACCTGGACGTGAATTATTGTGATGAATGTTTTTTGGCTAATCATGAGAACTAATCATGAAGAATGAATATTGCTATGTCAGAAAATTGTTTCGATCTGAATGTGTCCTCCTCAATGGACTTAAAACCAGTCAGTTAGAAACTATTGCAGAATCGTTGCAATGTGGTTGAGAATTGGCAGAGTTCTTTGGAGAAAGCAAGATAATTCCAGTTTGTCATTTAAACTTTGGGTGCTAAAGTATCCAGATGTTTAATCCAATGTGTCGCACGTTGAGATAATAGATTTGCTATATTGGTTCCTGGTCTGTCTGTAACACTTTCCAATATTGTGAAGCGTAACTGAGCTATGGTGTGTTTCCTGTTGTTCCAGTGTATGGCCAAAGGTGAATTGGGATTATTGAGTTATATCAAGCTCTTGTGTTCCGTCATACTTCCTCTCTCTTTGGCCTATGTAGTATAATCCACATGGGCATTTGATGGCATATTTCACTCGTTGTTTATTGCAGTCAGCTGAGTGCTTTAGCGTAATCAGTTTTCCTGTGGACGGATGTGATATGTTCTTGCCCACTATGACATTACTGCAGTGAATGCAGTTTTTAGATTTCTCCATGCCTTTGTGAATTTCTTTAACTTTCCTTCTAAGTGGGTAACAAAAGTTCCTTTAGGTTGCTGGTCCTTGTGTATGCAAACAGTGGTTGGTGAATGAACAGGCTCGTAAAGTCAGGTTCCATTTGTCCCATCACCTGAGAATAATCCTTTTTATGGTGGGAGATTTTGTTCAGAAGGTTAAAACAAAGACTTACCTTTTCATTGGTTCTTTGACCTTCTCCTCAAGTAGACTTGTTCTGACAATGGCTTCTACTTGTTCCAAGGTGTTGTCCAAGACCTCACGGGGATACCCACGTGTTGAAAAGTGAGTTTTGTACTGTTGCAAGGTTTCAGTCAATACATTCTGGTTGGAAGTGATATGTTTAATACATGTGAATTGTGAAAAGGGTAGATGTTTCTTCAATGTGGGTGGATGAAAACTGCTGTAAAACAGCATGTTGTTCTGACCTGTGGGCTCTTTGAAAACCTCAATGCTTATGCCTGTGACTGTGAGCGTTATGTCCACATGTGGTACGTGTTATGAGATTTTTATGTAGCATTGGGCTTGGGTGGAACACTTTCCACGGCGTGCTTACAAAGTTTGTTTAAAACATTTCTTGATTGTTACTTGCAACAGTGTTAAAATTTTGATTTGAACTTAGATAAATTGGACTGCATCACAACCACTTCCTAAGCATTGACAGTGAAGCTTTCACAATACCTTATGTGAAAAACAGAAAAAAATTTAAGAAGCTCTTAGGAAGCTCCACCACCATATTGGTACTTTCGAGTTCTGCACTTGAATGGGTAAGTGTTGTGTGCTTCTGCTGATGGAGTGTGTTTGTAGGGCACCTTTTGCCTTGTGGTGAAAGATTTTGCTCAATACAGCTGGACTGAGCACAGGGATTGGGTTCACAAAGATATTGCTAGAGAAGGGTGTCACATGGCACAATTTTGAATATAAATGTGAAAGAATTGCAGGTGGGCCACGAGGGCAGGTGACTTATCCACTTGTTAAATTTAAACAGTTTATCCATTTGAAGATTGGACATTTTAAAGCACACATTTTACATAACATTGGCAAAAAGTCATAGGTTCTGAAGTGGCAGTCATAAAATAATTCATGACTTTCATAGTATGCCAAGTAAGTGTGCCACTCTCCAACAATTGTCCATGTTTTCACAATTTTTCATTGTCTCACCTCATACGTCAGGAATTACCTCCACTGTGCAATTTCCTTCTTCTTTTCACTGGTGCCTCCAAGGATTGCACAGAATATGCTAGTACCAGATTAGTCATCGATACCTCCTATATACTAATGGCCCCCCATATGTCTAGATTTACCTCTGGTATGCCAGATCCAACAGCACACTTTTAAGTATAATATTCACACACACACATACACGCACACACCTTCCGCACACACATACACTCACCTATATTTCATTACATGCTTATGTTCTCACACACTTGCACACATTCTCACACACACTCATTTGCTTGAACTCACACACGTTCATCTGCTCACGCTAATACACACCCACACATACCTACACACACTCTGCTGCTCACTTCCTCATTGTTCCAGTCCAGTTGTGTTCTAGAAACACCTGCATTGTTGCTGCTTCGGCCACAGTGCTCATGCCTGCTAGTGAAGCTTGATGAAAACATTTTCTGTTTACACTATTTAAATTCAAAACAAATGGTATTGTTAATGCTTGTTTTCATGTATTGTGTGAGTGAAATAGTACACATATATAACATAGGTGAACGAAGATTACATCCGATTTGACATTATGGCAAAGCAGTTACCATATAGCAATTGAACTAGACACTTCGTAAAATGTATAAACATAGGGTCCATGCAAGTCTTCTTCAGACCAAGCAGGCTTTTTAGCCAGTAACACATCGCTTGTTGAGCTTTTCAGACCCTACATAAAATGTTAGTAAGGGTAAGTCCCAGAGTGATGCATTGTGGTGACTGAAAAGTGAAGACTGGCTAAACATGGTATCCAAAAAAATGGGCCACCTGACAACCACATAAAGAGTTTAAAAATGACGTTTCAGTTTGTGATTTAGGTTGTAATTCTGGGTAGCAATCACATTTACAGCAGTGATGTACTAAAGAGCAGTCACTGCATTTCTTGTGCAGATTTAAAAACTTCAGTGCTAATGGGCAAACATTCACATTCCTCTCTAAAACTATAGACCTGCACTGAAAATCAGCCGACATCGAATCCCTGTTGGCCCATTGGAATTACTGAACACCATGGCATGCATGAGACACAGCCCTGCTCTATCCGGCACTGTGACAATTGCACCCAAAAGGGCACCTTATCGGCACACTTTGGATTGGTGGGCTGGCCTTGCCTGTAACCTGACATGAGGGGATCAAGCTGGGGTGGCGCCCAGTGCGGAAAACACCGTGGCACACAGGAGACTCCGGCAGAGCTCCATGGCCTCTGTGGGGCCCAGGACTGGTGTGGTAGCCCTATGGAACTGCTCCAGGGATTGGTAAATGGGCATGGCTCTCAGCGATGCACCGCAGCCTTGAATGAGTGCTGAGGCAGATATTGCTGTGGGTGCGGGGCACAGCGCCTGAGCCCGTGGCGGGAGCGAGCGTGGGCCACTGGGCTGCCACAGCAGTGATCTGTCCTCTAGATTTCCCCGCCCTCTGGAGGACACACGCGCACGGGACGATAGCAGAAGGAAGTGGGCTGAGGCCTATCGGGGTCCGAGGCATGGTCGAGTGCGCGGCCCAGCCTACGATCTGGGCTCATCTCCCTGACAATCATCAGAGGCTGCGAACGGTCAGGGAGAACCTTGACACTTGGGAAAGAGCACTGGAGGCAATCACAGTCCCTGACCCCCGGGCAATCAACCCGGACATTACCTGCTGATGCCAGGTATTGAGATTGCCCGCCCTCCATCATGGCCCCAGCGTCATGACCCGATTTGCTCAGAGGACATATCTAACACACAAGATAAACACCTTAGAGAGTAGATATGTAAAGATCCTCACATTTCCGACCATTGCATAACCAGCATGGATGCTTGGTGCCTAACCTCCCCTAGATGAAAATGGCCAATTGGAGGGGACCATCTTATCGCCCCGTGAGGAGGATATCATGGTCGTTGAATGGGACTCCTTTAGTGCCAGGAAACAACATTCTTCCTGAGCTAGAGTATTAGACATCTGAATAAACAGGCATTAGTAGAACAACTCTCATATCCAGTCTATAGTGCAATCATGGGAAAAGTGGACCAAAAACAGTCAAATCTTCAGTGTGATAACCGACAGGGGGCCAGCTAAGTGGATGAATTGCAACAAGCACCCACACAACCTGCTGACTCAGAAGTGGCTGGGTTGCTCAAAGAGCTGAAAGAGAGCCTAAAAACCATTGACTTCAAGAACGACCACTTCAGGATATGGTTGGATCATTTCAAAGTCAGTCTGGAAAAACACAACACCAGACTGACGGAAATGGAAACTAGAATCTCAAAGTCCCATGTGGCGAAGAACGGCAAAGAGGAAAGGCCATTCCACCCGGTCGAACGCCATCCGGGCGTCCAATGACAGGATGGCCGCATCCTCCTCTATCGAGGAGTGGCACGCGAGAATCCTGTGGAGACGCCGTATATTCAGAGCTGTATTTCGGTGAGGCATAAATCCCGACTGGTCCGGGTGTATCAGGGTCGGGAGGTATGGCTGTAATCTTGTCGCCAGCACCTTTGCTAGGATCTTCGCCTCTGCGTTCAACAAAGAAATTGGACGATAAGAAGCGCAGTCGTGCGCGGGTTTGTTAGGTTTCAGGATTGCCACTATGGTAGCCACTCTCTGATCTCGGGGCAGGATCCCGGTCGATAGGCTGTCCCTATACATGGCCAGTAAGTGCGGGACCACTAGGGTGGCGTTCTGCTTATAGAATTCAACCGGAATTCCGTTTGGCCCCAGCGCCTTCCCGGCGCGAAGGGCCAGGATTGCAAGTGTGAGCTCCTCAGCCGTCAGGTCCGCCTCCAGGGCCTCAGCCCCAGATGGGGTCAGCCGCGGCATTACGATGTCCCGAAGGAAGGCCTCGTTATCTGCAACAGTAGAGGAGGCCTCAGGTGTATATATCGTTCTGTAGTGGGAAGCCATGGCCCCCGCTATTTGCCGCGGCTCCGACGTATACTCCCCCGAGTCCAGTCTGATCCGCGCCACCCACCGCGCCGCGCGCTCCCCCTTTTCAAGCCAGGCCAGCAGTTTACCTGCTTTGTCCCCCAGCTCATAAATCGTATGCTGAGTTGCCACCTGTTTAGCTCGTGCTTCCTCCCAAAGATGGGACTTATATTCCTGCTGCGCCATGCGGACTCTATGTGCCGAATCGTCATCTGCTTGTGCTGCATGGACTGCCTCCGCCTCAGTCACCCCCCGCTCGAGCTCCAGTACCGCCAGCCGCTGGGTTTTCTTGTGATCGGCAATCATGGAGATAGCCTGTCCGCGAAGGACTGTTTTATAAGCCTCCCAGAGTGTCGTTGGGCTCCTCACGGAATCTTTATTTTCAGTGAAGTATTGTTTGGTCGTCGCTTTAAGGGCCTTGCTAATTTTAGGGATTTTGAGATAACCGGGGTGAACTGGGAATACTCTGCGTTTACGTGGGTCAAAGGTTGCAAACGTAATGACCACCGGTGAGTGGTCTGAAATACCCCTGGGTAGGTGCGACACTTCTGTCATTCCCTTTAACCCCGAGGGTGATGTGAAAATGTAATCTATGCGGGAAAGAGTGTTGTGGGCCCCCAAATGAAATGTGTATTGCCTCTCCCCCGGCCTATAGGTTCTCCAGGTGTCTATGAGGCCCAGTGCCTCCGTGAATTCTCGCAGAATGGGGGTGGCGCTGCCATGGTCCCTGAATGAAGAGCTATCCAGAGTCGGGTCCATGGTTGCATTAAAGTCCCCGCCCATGATGAGCTCCCCTTGTGGTAGCACCAGCAGGAACTCACCCAATGCCCTAAAAGTGGCCTGGTGAAGTGTCGGGGGGATGTAGACTGTCACCAAATTATACAACTTCCCTTCCCATTGGCAGGTCAGTGCCGCAAAGCGGCCCTGCTCCTCCCTACGAGAGTCAGCCAGAATCAGGGGATAGCGTTTGTTGATTAATATGCCGACCCCTCGGGACCCAGTCGTGAACTCCGAATGTATCGCCATCTTGAACCCCCATCTGTCTAGCGCTTTTGTGGTTGTGCCCACTAAATGCGTTTCTTGCAGGAGTGCCACCGCCGGCCCTCTGCGCTTGAGATATTGTAATACCAGCCCTCGTTTGATCTTGTCTCCTAATCCGTTCACGTTCCAGGACAGAACACTGAAAGAGGGACAGTGCTGCTGTGCCTGTCCGTCTCTTGATCTAGCGGTGGCCCCCTGGGTCTCGCTTTGTGTTTCCGTCATCATGGATGGATATGGAAAGTGTGCGCTGCCGTGTACCCCTCCTTCTGTCCCCAACATGCCTAGTTTGCCAAATATGCCAATGAGTAGTTGCTAAACCTGAAACAAAACACAAACCAACGTTACCAAACTGCCCCCGTCCCCCCACCCCCCTCCCTGCCTCCCTGCCCAGCGGATTTAGAACTACCCGCCACCCCAACTTAGCAGAGTGCTTAGTTCCCATAACTTGCTACTTGCGTATGGCGGGAAGCCGCTCTCAGCCCCGCCGCCGATCCTCGCACCATGTGTTTGTCCATTCAAGTAACCGACTGTCCGGAGACAAAAAAGTTCAAAGACAACAACTCCCCTGCCACTTCCGAGCCCCATGCGGTCACCTGGTGCAATCCAGCATTAGGCCCCTCACCGTCACCAAATTCGGTTGCTCCATCGCAGCCTCAGCTCCGCGGCGCGCCACCCTCCGCTGTTGACTCCTCGACCTCCAGGTTCTCGGGGGAGGTAGAATGGCTGCGAGGGGGCCGCTCCGCTCGGCCCTTCGTTCTCGCCGGACGCCACCCCTCCAGCCACTCCGTGGCCTCTGTCGGCGTTGCAAAGAACCAAGTGCGCCCCTCTGCCTCCACCCGTAGCTTCGCCGGATAAAGCATCGCATATTTAAGTTCTCGAGTGCGGAGTTCCGCCTTGACCGCCAGGAAGTCTCTTCGTTGCCGCATCACTGTCGCGGTGTAGTCCGGATAGAGGGTAACTGTGCTGTTGTCCACTCGCAGCGGGGGGGCGGTACGCGCCGCCTGGAGGATTACCGTCTCTGTCGCGGAAGTTGAAAATGCGGGCCAGGATCGGGCGCGGGGGGGGCCCCAGGTCGAGGCCTCCCACCGGGCACCCGGTGTGCCCTCTCTACCAAGAAAAATTTTGAGAGCCCACGTGGCTGCAACTGTTCCGTGATGACACGCACGTTGTTCCTCCTTGACCTGCCTTCCTGGTCATCCAGCTTGACTAGCAGCTGCTTTTGCACCAGTTCCAGAGTTTGTATTCGCTTCTGCCTCTCGGCCGCTTCGTGGGTGAGGGTTGCCGTAGTAGCCTCGACCTCGGAAAGCCTAGAATTAATTTTTGCGACGTCTGCTCTGAGAAGCGTAACGTCAGTGGAGATCGTGCCGATTGAGGCCTGCATCTGGGTCAACGTGGCCATGACATCCGCCAGGGTAATCTCTTTAGTCTTGTCGGGGGGGGGATGTAGTCCGATCTTTTAGGAATGCAAACTTTTCCAGCTTCGCCTGTGCTCCCGCGCGGTGGCCCTTTCCCCCCCATGTTGTCTGGCGCAGGCTGTATCAGTACCCCTTCTGCCACAGCCAGGGGCGATCCGGGGATGGTCCGAAACATAAGCGGAGGGTCAGCAGATGCCGCCGTCCGTCCCGGGGGCACAGATTCGCCACCTATCCGCCGCTCCCGGGGTCCAGTCGTCACCACTCGTTAGTCCCCACACCACGCAGGTCTCCGGCCGTGTACCGGCGCCTTACCGGGTCAATCGCTGCTCATGCTCCGCCGGCTCCCTCCGCGCCTCTCCCTCAGCCTTCTCACGTCGCCCCCGCGTGGCCTCACGGGGCCGCGGGGGAGGTCCAGCTGCCTTGGCCACGCGTCGTTTATCGTGGAAGAGGCGCCGTCGTGCCAGCGACTCCACTGCCAAATGCCTCGAGCGCGCAGAGAGGCAGGGGGACGTCTCACTCCCCGGCCTGCTGCCCTGCTTGATCCATCGCTTCGGGGCCTCCAGTCTCGGCACGCCACTGCCGACGCCTCGGGTCCTTGGCCACGCCCCCTCCGGCTGCACCCGATCGGTGCAGCCACCACTCGAGGCCCCGGCTCCGCCGCCGCTCCCAGGCCGCGCGTCCGCTGCAGGCAGCCTCAAGGTCAGTCGCACCTCGCCGGGGGCCCCCTGCGCCCGTACGGAGTCCCGGGTGTGCAGGGGATGCGCCGCTTGCTTTCGTGCCGGTATTGGGCCAGGATTACTGCAGGATCGGTGCGGGTTCGGGCACTGGGCTCCGGAGCCGCGCTAGAGTGCTGCCATCTTCCTCGGCTGCAGGCCACGCCCCCCCATCAAAACTTTTTTGGAGCAGATGATCATCTCTTTCTTCAGCAAGAAGGCCCTCTTCCCCAGTTTCATTGTGGAGCGTGCCCATAGAATGCTGGCACCCAAGCCAGGGCAGCTCCCTCAATTGCTTATTGCTCGCTTATTAAATTACAGAGACAGAGATACAACACTATGCCTCAACAGATTTCAACCAGATTTACTATATGGCAACTCTTGGGTGGCCTTATACCCGGATTTCACACCTTTGGTCCAGGAAGCACAGTGGTCATTCTCAGAAGTGAAAAAACAGCTATGCAAATGGTCGATTAAATACTCAATGTTGTACCCTGCTAAAATTAGTCGAATCAGCCGTCAAGGTCAATTTTTTCACATAACCAGGGGCAGCACGGGACTTCCTGGAAACTTGTCAACCAACTAATACAAACACCGGGATAGAATTGGATATGTAAACGACCGCCCGGCGGAGCTGGAGGCAACCATCACCTTCTAATGACGAGGACTAACTCTGGAGATGGCAAAATGACCATCACTGTCTCCCCGGTGAACTCTGTTAGGTATTGACTAACTTGTTGGTTCCTAGTTGGGCAGACACTTTAAAGGCAGCCACTGACTAGATACGGTGCACTGTTAGATTGGGGTTTAGCTGAAGCTGCCTCTGCTGGCTTAACTCTCGTAATTGCATAGCTACCAAACCTTTGTGTGCGGAAAAGATATGGTAGCCGATGGGGAGTGTGAGTTGTTTCATACCCTCCTCAGTACTTAAAGATGTTGATTTGTGTATGGGGGTTGATGACTGTAAGAAAGTGCCCTTTTTGTGGTGTCCCCCCCACCCCTTCATTTTTTGCTCCATTGCTGATGGTTATGACTCTGATAGTGCACTGCAGTCTGCTACCCAGACCCCAGTGCCAGTGCTCTCTCCCTAAAAATGTTATGTGTAATTTGGTATACCTAATTGACAAGGACTTTACCCTCCTTATAATCACCTGGTACCAGGGGTACCCAGAGCATGGTTTTAAAGGGGTCCCCAGGGCCTGTAGCACTGTTTGTGACACCCTGAATGACCCAAGTAAACTACTCAAAACAGGCCTGCCAATACAGACTTCAGGAGCAGTGCTAACTGCTTGAACTCAAATCTGTTCTAACCATGTGTGTCAGAGTAAATGCACTGTCTGTAATATATATTAGTCACCCCTAAGAAGGCCTCTTAAATCCCAGGAGGCAGGGTGCAATATAATCCATGCGGGCCTGTAAGTGGCAGCTTATATGTCCCTATTATGCCCTTTCCCATTAAAGGACACTATAAGTGATAGATGGTCCATAGAATAGATAACATGGGCTGCCACCAGGGCAAAGCTGAGGTTAGCAGCTCCATTTTGGTATTGCCTAAATATGTAATTATTTGTTATCAAAAAACGTGCCTTCTCACACCTAACAAAAATCTCGTGTTGAGGGGAATGTGGTATGCACCCAGGTGGCTGCCTTAGAGGCTGCCCACCTGGTTGCCCCAGCTTCTCTGTGCTCTGGCTGGCAGCCCGCGCTTGCTGCCGCCAAGACAAGATTTTGTCCTACTGCCAGACAGAGTGATCACTTCCAGGAGTCAAGAACAAAGGCCTGGGCAGGAAGAAGGTCACACCTCCTCCCTCGCTGGAAAGCTAGTGAAGTGGCACATCAAGGTGGTGCGCTTTAACGGCTGCACTGCCTCTGTTATGCATCATGGCTGACTGCCAGAGAAGGAAACCATCCTCCCCTTGCACATTTGCACCCAGACAGGAAGAAAATTAAATAGTCAAGGAGTTGTAAACCCCAAGAAGGCTAGCCACATCTCCTGGGTGGGCAGCCCAGTCTGTACACTGAAAGAAGGGTTCTGTCATTTTTAGAAGTGGCAGAATAGACTGTTCTGATTAGAAAAGGTGACCTTCACCCCGGGTGTGGTCACCTCGGGCGGATTAGCCACTGGGGCAAGCAGCCCATTGGCCACTTGCACCCACATCCTAAACGCCCCTAAATCTAGGATTAAAGGGCTCCCCTGACACCAGAATCTAATTTCTTAACAACATGCATTGAAGAAGACAGAAGAAGAGACCTGTGTCTGTGTCAACAGGACTTGCACAAAGCAAAAGAGGGATACTCTACACCTGTGGCAATGCTTCTGGAACTGCCTGATCGAGACTTGTCCTAGGCTATCTCTCAGTTCCCCCAGACAGAGGGACCCCGTGGAAGCCTGAGGCACCCTCAGACTCCCCTGAACTAGTGGCACTAGTCTTCTGCATACTGCAGGTAAAACGATGCTTCAGATGCCAAAAATTTCTGGCAATCGGGCCCTCCAAGGGATTTCCCAAATCCAGATTGCCTAGTGCATTGTGAAAATTGTAGTCCTGCCTTCCACTAAGTTGCAGGCAGCTACCATGTTTCCTATGACCACTGGACATTGAAGTACCTTTTCCCAAGGATTACTGCTGTCAAGATTTGTTGGTCGCCACTCCAGCAACCGACCTCTTCACTTGACTCTGCACCTAGAGGGACCTCCATCCGACCTTCGACCAATGTCAGCAACCACCCTGTCGTTGTGTTTTTCCTTCTTGCTCCCCAGCAGCACTCTGTCAGCAGTAAAAGCAGGTCTCCCATTGCTCCCGTTCATCACCAGGGATAGCCAGGGCAACTCTGCACCCAGGCTCCAAGGGCCAGGTAAAATTATACTGACTGTTGTGGCCTGGTCCTGGGACCCGCATCACCTTTACCCTACAAGGGTACCACGAACTCGACCTGCAAGTGACCAGTTGTCACTACTGGTTTTTCCCAATGACCGCAGTGTTACATTTTCAGTGTATTATTTTGCACTGATTTTATATTGTTTCTAAAATCTCTAACTCTGGTTATATGTATGCTATTCCATTTGTTTTGGTGTCTGAATTAAGATAAAAGTACACTCTATTTTTATAAATTGGTATTGGATTTCTCTTGAGTTGTGTCAATTACTTATCCTTCATGTTGATACTCTGAAATGCTTAACACATGTTCCTCTAGTAACACCAAACTGCTCTTTGCCACAATACCAGGACTGAGCTAAGGATTTATTAGTGTGAATCCAACGACCATCTTTGGGGTTTCTGACAGCATTGCTTTGTGAAGACTAAACAGCATTACCACATAATACTCCACCTTCCTAAATTAACCACTGACCATAAATGGTGCAGTGCTAGATTGGGGCTTAATTGAAGCTGCCTCTGCTGGCTTTCCTCTCATAATGCACGTAGCTAGCAAACCTTTGTGGGTCAAGAGATATGGTAGCGGATGGGGGATGGGAGTTGTTTCTACCCTCCTCGATACCTAAAGATGTTGATTCATTTATGGGGGTTGATGATGTATTTGCTAATACAGTGATGTGCATCTATAAGGTGACCGGGCCAGCTGCGCACTCTCTGACTTCCCCCAAGCGTTTATCGCTCAATGGCACTTATGAACACTGCAGCATTCTTATATTTCGATTTGGGAATGGTTTTTCCACCGACGTTTATGGTTGGCTTGGGAGGGGATTGGGAGGGAAGTTGTTATGTTAAGTGTTAAACTTCTCCCGTATTTGCACGGAAAGTGTTAGATACAGTAAAAACAATTCTCCCCTTGGGAAAACAATCAGGCATATATGGGTCTTTTGACCAACAACAACACTCTTCTTTCAAATCATAAAATGGTACCACTTCCACATTGAATAGAATATTCTCCGAGCTTTAATTATATAAAATGAATGGCAAACAGTAATCCATTATTTTAAAATACTCATATCAATTTTCAAACATTAAAAACTTACAATATTAAAATGGAGAGTTTTCACAATCCAGAATATCAATTATACAAGGATCAACCCCCCCACCGCACAACGCGGCACAAAAAATCAACACAAGTAAAAATTAAAATTAAACAAATCTATTCCAGGGTTGCTGGCCCGCTTTAAACATAGAGAGTAATATGCTGTGTTCTGCTGGAATAATCATCTACCATTTTACAATGTATAGCAGGCCCTGCATATACAAAATACATCAATATGTTTCGGTGGATCTTGTGACATTCTACCACCTTCTTCAGGACAAAAAGCAACAAATACACAATCTTCCACAGAAATTCAGATCGAAAAGGTTAAGAACATCCATTAAAAGAGTAATAACAGTTACTCCACTGTACATTTCCAATAATATAAAAGTCTCAGTGCAACCAATATCTCAGTGATACACAAATCACACTCCCAAGACATCACTCACACATTCTGCATTATGCGGAGAATTGCATCCCCACGGCAATATCACAGTACTCCAATTATTTAAAGGGCAATGTTTCAATTACAACCATATTGCTGTATTAATCATTACCAGATTAATTGACCCTCAAGTTACCTACAAAGATGCACACTTCCCCATTCGAATCGGTCATGCATTCATTCAAAGGGGCACCCCTCAATTATCATCAGGGATATACCTCTTCTCAAAAATCAACATTTCCTTTCATTTTCACAACCACCCTTTCCACACTCTCCTAAGAAAGGTAAATAACTGCTATATCCAGCCTTCTACCATCAAATGAAGTGGCAGCAGTATAAATCTCCTCTACTGATTATTCACACAGTCGTGTATGCAGCAAAAAAACGTTAAAAATATGTTTCCATTAAGTCAATAAGCTTAAAAAAATGAAAAACTGGCAATAGCAACTTTGGCCAGCAGCAAAGGCACCAGTATGTTTATTGGAATCTTGGTGGAATTTTATAAGGAAGATATAGACTTACTAGCACCACGGCTTCTAGAGGTGTATGGAGAGGCAATAGAAAGGGGTAAACTTCCACAATCAATGGTGGAGACGGTCATAACAGTCCCCCAGAAACCAGGTTGGGACCCTGAGCTTTGCTCCTCATATCGAACGCTGTCGCTATTCTATGTTGACAAGAAGATCTTCGCTGGGATCCTTGCTAAGAGGTTGCACCTGATAATGTAGTTGTTCGTACAGGCAGACCAAGCAAGCTTTATACCTCAGGGATCTACAGCTCTGAACCTACGCACACTTATGGCCATGTTACCTAGAATGGACCCGAATTTGACAGCTGTCACATTCTTGTTAGATGCTGGTAAAGCATTTGATTCACTGGAGTGGAATTTTATGGGAGAAGTATTACGGAGGTGGGGGTTAGAGGCATATTTTCTGAAACATATTGATTCAATTTATACAGGCCACACTGCATGGGTGCAAGTTAATGAAACTTTAATGGAGCAGCTTGAGATTACCAGAGGAGCAAGACAGGGATACCCATTATCCCCTCTGATTTTTGCTCTGGCTGTGGAGCCTCTGGCGTGTTGGCTATGTGAATTTCACTCCCATACAGAGATACAGGTGGGGTCCGGTGTAACTCTCATTATACATGGATGAAATAATCCTATTCTTACCACAACCAGAGAAGCACATAGTTATGCTCATTAGAGCTATTATAAGATTTGGGGACTTCTTGCGCCTCCAGATCAATTGGGATACATGTGAAATATTTCCATTAACAGAATGTGCCATCTCCTGGCAGGGGGACTACGTCTTGTGTTTGATGGCAGATGGAGTAAATTATTTTCGAGTCTCTGTTACAAAAGATGTGGGCGATCTAGCCAGATGAAATTTCAGGGTGGCACTCGACTCTTTCAAAGCACAACATTTCTGTTCATCAATATCCAAATAGTTTTGCCTAAAGTCATCTTCTGTCAACTGCAGCAATCGCTCACTAGACTGATCTGGGGTGGAAAGCAGTCGTGTGTTCGCTGGGCCATTCTAACACAGCCCTTGGACACTGGTAGATTGGCAGGCCACAATCCCTGCCTCTATAACCTAGCAGCACAGTCCAATCATGCACAACATTGGCTCCACAACATTGCCAGACTTACACATTAAGGTAGAGAGGACACTGGTTAACTACGATGATGGCCCATAAGACCCATCACAAGCAAGAGGTAGTGGACGTTATGGCTACCAGGACCCCGGCATAGTGGGCCATTGCAAAACGTCTGGGAATGAACAGGGTATATGACCCAGTTTTGCAAATAGACAATAATAATCTCTTTTTTATCACCATTACTTGAGCAACCCTCAGCTGTTCTCTAAAAAGAAATTGTGAGTAGAGGTGCTGGGAGATTAGTTCCCTGATTGGAAGTTTCTAACACAACAAACATTTCAGGCTCGCGGAGGGGGGAATCAGCTCTTGGCTGTGCTATTGTACCATAGGCTGTGCAACGCAGCTAGATCCATACTCCCTGATATTTGGAGGTCCCAGACGGAACTGATAGTGCCCACTAAGATGATCCAGAGGACAGGCACAATAAAAACTATTTCCTTTATACATCAAGAGGTGGCAAATGGCCCAGCACCGCAGTCATGTACCACCAAAAGGCAATGGTAAATCGACTTGGGGAGAGCAATCCCTGACAGGGCCTGGCTATATTGCTGCGCCCCGGTGAAGAACACCCCCATTACATATCAGGACAAACTGATCCATTTCAAATTCCTGCATCACCTATATTACACACTCGAGCTCATTGCGCACTTTACGCCGTGGGGATAGTGTGATGCAAGAAATGTAAATTAATTAATGCTACTTTCTTGCACGTGGCCTGGGACTGTCTGGCATTGACCCCTTATTGGGGAAAGGTGTTTGCTACTTTGGTAGAGCTGTAGGAGGTCCCACTGAATCTCACACCTGAACTAGCTCTGCTGCGACTGAGGATTTACTTAAATCAGCACAGCGATTTACGTCAGCGGCCCTGCAGCTGGCTAAACCACAGGTAGTTGTACGTTGGATGTCACCTGTAGTCCTATGGAAGCAGCATGATTAAAGGACCTGGCCTATAGCTGCACAGCTATACAGTGACCTCATGCACACCAAAGCGAGACAGTATGGCACAAAGGGTAAATCCAATTCATCTAATTGCACTATTACCCTCTGACTGAGAGCATTTTGCCTGATCATATATGCCCATTCATCTGAAATTGGTGAGCTTTCATGCCAGTGGTGGTAGGCCAGTTCCTTAATTGTCTCTTTTCTCATTTCTTCCCTTCATCCTTTTTTATTCCGTGTTTTTTAAGAAAGTGCTGCAGCTCTCAGACAATGCTATTGGGCTACTTGCGTGCTGTTCATTTAATCTGCAGTGTGCCTGCTTCCCACATGGCCTCTGCCTCTAACTGGGTAGTCATCTTTGAATGCTTCTGTTGATACAGTATAATGTTTATCTTTCCAATGTGGCCCTATGTTTAGAAGCTTTGTGTCAGCCATCATGGATTGGTACAACATTGATACACTACGCAGAGTAGAGTTCTGAGATGTCCGCCTTGTGTGATGTTTACTGAACACCCATCTTGTTATGGCACCATGCATAATTTAGCATTGGTTTATCACTCCATTATGGCCAACAAGTTGCTTTTAAATGTAGCAGCCATGTTTGAACTGGAAAGGAATTCCATATAGTAGTAGAATTCCAAGCTACCCACCAACTTCTATGTTTAGTTTTATTTTTTATTGTATGGATAAGCAGGTGATTTTTATGTTCCGCCGAAATGTTTTATGACTTGAGTTAGAAATACAAATAAGCATGCTGTAAGATTTTGGGCTATTCTGGAACTGGAACTGTAGTAGGATTTAGCCTTCCCAGTATCCATAAAAATCTGTGCTGCACTGAGGCTGCTGCTGGGATGATCCTTTACACTGTTTAAAGGGAAAATGTAAGTTCCATAATGCAAGATTTTGGGGCCAAAAAAGGCAATAATAGCTCACGTTAATGTTAATCTTATGGGGTACCTGGATAGCTGTGCAGTAACTATAGACTGTTTTATACATGCCAACATGTGGAAGCATCAAAGAGGGCGTTTTCGAAAAATAAATTGGAGGAAATGTATTTTCCCCATTGGCTTGCTTTCAAGTTGAGGCAATTTTAGGTGGTAGAAAAATAAAATAAAACCCTTTTTTCTTTAAAATTGTGAGTCTCCTTCCTCAATTTGTTGTTTCGGTTGCTAGTTGGGGTGAGGCTGCTAGTTGGGGTAAGGGTTAGTTATTTATCCAACATAAACAGGAAGCAAATGAAAGGTTTGTATTATATAGTTAATCAAAAACCCAGAAAAGAACATGGGGAGTTATTTAGAGTGACTTTAAAACAATGCACTAGTAATTGGGAGGACCTGACATCCACCACTATTTGGCAAATGTCCCATCAAAGAGTAGAGCGACTATATGATTCATTCTTACATAATATTTACAATGTGCTACTATTTACACAAACATGGATCAACAGATATTTACAATCTGTAACCATATTAAAATGTTCTTGCTTGGAAAAAAATCTGCCAACTGGCTGCCAAGCTTCAAAGTAATTTCCACTTTTTAGTTTTCACCTACGTGAAGTCTTTTGTTTTTAATATATCTGAAAAAGGACTTACTTTTTATTGGTCCGTATGCTTGCCAGTTTGCTTTCCTCCTTTTCTATTGGTTGTAGCCTGATATTCCTTCTGTGTCTCTCTTATCATTTCCCGTGGCCCAACTACTCATTCACGGAGGTTCGAACATTTTTTCTTTTGGTTAACTCTGCATACTATTTACTGTTCATATCTTGTTATCTTTTCCTCTAAACAACTAATATTGCTATCTTTTACTACTAAACATGCAGTCACAATTGCAGTTACCTTGCAGTTAAAAGGGGCTTGATTTAAATGGTGCAGCAGGTGCAGTGGCATGGGGCCCAAGAGCTCTAGGAACCCCACTGAACACAGATTATTGCTAAATGTTACTTTTAGGTCACAAGTGCAGTTATCTAGGGTCATGATTACAATGGTGCAGCAGGTGCAGTGACACCGGGAACAAAAACTCTAGGCACACCACTAAACACCTAATATTGCTAGTTTTTCCTACTAAACAGGCAGTCACCTTGCAGGCAATAGGGTCATGATTACAATGGTGCAGTATGTGCAGTTACACCAGGGCTCAAAGCTCTAGGAACCCCTCTAAATATCAAATATCGCTATATTTTACTACTAAACATTCAGTCACAGATGCAGTCATCTTGCAGGCACTAGGGTCAAGATTTGAACGGTGCATCAGGTGCAGTGGCACAGTGCGCAAAAGTTGTCAGAACTCCTCTAAACACCAAATATTGCTTTATGTAACTACTAAACAGGCAGTCACAATTGCAGTTGCCTTGCAGTTAAAAGGGGCTTGATTTAAATAGTGCAGCAGATGCAGTGGCACTGGGGCCAACAGCTCTAGAGACCCGATTAAACACACATTATTGCGAAATTTTACTACTAAACACTCACAAGTGCAGTTATCTAACTGCCACAAGGGTCATGATTACAATGGTGTGGCAGGTGCAGTGACACCGGGACCAAGAGCTCTAAGCACACCACTAAACACCTAATATTGCTAAATTTTCCTACTAAACAGGCAGTCACAAGTGCAGTTAGCTTGCAGGCAATAGGGTCATGATTGAAATGGTGCAGCAGGTGCAGTGGCATTAGGCCCAAAAGTTGTCAGAACTGCTCTAAATACCTAATAATGCTATATTTCACTACTAAACAGGTAATCACAAGTGCAGTTACCTTGCAGGCACTAGGGTTATGATTTCAATGGTGCAGCAGGTTCAGTTATACCTAGGTCCAAAGTTGTCTTAACTCATCTAAATACCAATTATCGCTATATTTTACTACTAAACACGCAGTCACAAGTGCAGTTATCTTGCAGGCAATAGGGTCATGTTTTGAATGGTGCAGCAGGTGCAGTGGCGCCAGGCCCAAAAGCAGTCAGAACTTGCCTAAACTCTAAATATTGCTATATTTTACCACTGAACAGGTAATCACAAATGCAATTATCTTGCAGGCAGTAGGAGGATTATGATTTGACCGGTGCATGCTGCCCTCTGCCAAAGAGCCCCGCAAAGCAAAGACAGTGCAAAGAAAGGCAGGAAACCTGTAACAAAATAAAAACTAAACATGGTTAAAAAAAATCCCAAACTCTTACTTCTAATGCCAGCCAGATGCCCTGGTAGGGGGACTAGTAAAAATCAGGAAGAGCTGCAATGCTACCTTTAATGGGGGAAACACATTCTATTTAAACGTTTTATTCTTATTGATCACTTGCTATTGCCTGTCCAGAGGAGGTGGAACCTCATTCGTTAGGACTGTAATAAGGAGTGAAATTTACCAGTAAGTAATCCGGCCAAAAGCCAGAAGAGCAGTGCTGGACATGTTATAAAACACTCCTGGAACTAATGAATTAGTGGTCAAAAGTTAGTGGCCGAAAGACGACGAGGTCATGAAAAGCAGTATCAGGAGGAGTGGAGTCAATATTTAAAAAAAAAAAAGAACTTTGCATCAAAAGGAATTGGCAACCAGGAAACTGATATCCAAACTTCTCTTGCTAAGTTAATTGATTACAAATACTCAGCATTTTATGATGTCAAACTGGTGCAATAGATCTGAAAAGATATTTGGATATCTAGCAAATTTCAGGGTCTAATAATGGTAATTTGATTCTAGCAGTTAATGCACTTTTTGGAAATTTCTGTGTGCAATGTCAACACAGGTGTGACTCATGGACTAGCAGTGAGTTTTAATGTACCTGCTGCAAAGACCAGTGTATAATGCACCGGTTTCAGCTTGTGACCCTTGTGACACACCTGTAGGTAAGAGGAGAACCTTTACTCCTTCTTTTTATCTGGACTTAAATCAGGTATGTACGTTTGCAAAATATAACAGTTTAATACCTGTTACTGTATGGTTTCTGGTAACACTCCTGAGTCTATTTAGAATCTGATCCTGTTTCCTCTGTGTTTTATTGTTGTACAAAAACAGTTTTTGCTAGCTGAAGTCTACAAAAAGCACCTTCCCTTTCTCTCTTTGCAGCCTATGTTTTCCTCGCTTTATCATCTGCTCTGCACCCCCTTTTCCTCCCCAATTTTGCCCTTCCTCCCGCAGTCCCTCACCATTTACCATTTGCTGGCTATGTTCCCCTTTCTGTGCTCTGCTTTCCCTCTATGCAGCCTCTGTTTTGTTTGTCTGCCCCCCTCACGGTCTTGCTCCGTTGGCGCTCCACTCACAAGCCCAGCTGACTACCTGAGTCTGCTTATCAGCCCGCCCAATAGCTGTGTACTCCTCTGACTCTAACCAAAGAGCCATTTTTAGAGCTGTAGAACAACAAACTGCTTCTATTAATTATAAAAGTTTGTGAATTTTGTGCAATTCTGCCCATCACTAACAAAACTTTATTGCTGCAAAACCCAATTTTGTTCTGCTTCCCTCCACCTTCATGTTCACTCTTCCTGTCAGCTTGTGGTTTTGAAAACTGAACACATCCCTCCTCCAGGTGCACTCATTTGGTGGTTGCTGGACGATCACTTGGCTGGGCCTGGGGGTAATTCGAATAAGCTGAGAGAGGGTCACGTAATCTTACCACCAGCCTTTACAAGCCCTCCACCTAGGGCTTCTCTCCCTTGGCGTCAAGGCTATGGACCGAGAGGATAAGGGCAACTTGTCTGTTTGTGCCTGGTAGTGCCAGAAATTCTCCCCTTTTCCCTCCCACATCTACACCCACAAACATGTGATGGAGCGTAGATGTTACCATGCATCCACCTTCACCAATTTCTACCTATGAAAATCTGTACCTTTTTAAATGGATGGGACAAAATAAAAGATATGTTTACCTGCTGAGAGAAATTTCATGTGCATACTCATGTTTTAGATACTGCATAATAAAAGCATGGAGAATGCTAGAATATATGATATATGTAGAAATGAGAAACTATGCTACGAACAGATAAGGTTAAGCTGAAGCATTTACGTATTATTAGATGACAAGATGAAGATCAAACTGTAACCTTTAGAAAACTTACATTGGCAAATAATAATGTGCATTGAATAATGTTTTCCATTTGGTTTACTTTAGAAACTTTTGTATTGACTCTTATTGAGTGTAAAGGATGCATATAACAAAGAAAGCTGACATAGGATGTTATAAGGCTTCTGTAATGTAAAGTATGTATTTGCATGCATTGAAGAGTGAAACGTTGAAATTTAAACATGCTTGCTGATGTAAACGTAAATGCCTTCATTTTTTTATTTTTAGTAGCGCTTACTACTGACATGTATTTCATAAGCATATTGTTTTTGAATTAATAAGAAAAAACTAAATGCATTGAGAAACGTGTGCTCTTTATTATTTTGTGATTTAGTTGTTTTCTACTTAGGCCTCAAAGGATTTTGTTTCCTTAGCTAATGTTAAGCCATATGAAACTAACACCCAAGCCCTATGAGAACTTTCTGTAAAGTTTCCATCTGTATTCTCGTTTACAATAGACTCATTATTCACATGTAACACGTTCTATTGAATTGTAACAACTATGTTGCATCCCAGTCGAAACGCGCCTGGAAACTGACTGACAGAATTCTTTCGGATTTGTATACTTTACTGATCACTGCATAACAGCCGATCGTGAGCGACCAATGAAACCCATTGGACTGATGAAAACGATACTTTATGGGGTGTAAACTTTGATGTATTAGAGTATAAGTGCCCAAATTAAGGAGTAGTTTAGATGACTGGTTGTCTGATTTTTTCCTTTATTGACCTGCTATCTGGGTTTTTCTTTGATCCACGAAAGTTTCATAATGTAAGTTTTCCTTTACTTTTGCCCAATCGCTGGTTCTGAATGACATATACTCTAACAAATTGAACTTTAAGTGAACTGAGACCTTATTCTGTGCTATTACCGGCTGGTAAGTTGACGCAGGGAGATAACTTTTTCAGGCTGAGGGGTTATTCTGAGTCCTGATGTGACAATCGAAGCAGCATAATGAACACAAACTGATTTCTTGAGGACAGAACCTGAGACGACATTGATTGGTTTGTATGAACATCACTGAACCTGAAATTTCATGTACTGTGTGG
Organism: Triturus cristatus; assembly: GCF_964204655.1. Taxonomy (NCBI): domain Eukaryota; kingdom Metazoa; phylum Chordata; class Amphibia; order Caudata; family Salamandridae; genus Triturus; species Triturus cristatus. The sequence goes on from NC_140580.1 coordinate 430,259,166, forward strand.
TTTCATTTGCAGTCTTTACTTGTCATTAAATCTGATCTTTAAATATATTTCTGATCTTACTGCATTCTTGAGACATTAGGTAAATATTTATACTAAATTACCTTTATTGATTCTGTCTCATTCTTTTGGTGATATTCGTTGTCTCTAGAAATCTAAATTCATGGCTAATAAAAGTGTTAAGTTATGGTAAAACTTCAGTTTGAAATAACAATGATCTATTCCAAGTCCTCATAGGATAATTTTTAATTCCCTGAATATTCTAGTCCCTTATAGCTCAACGCAAAATACATCGGAGGACCTATTTTTTTATTTTACGGAGTTTTACATAGCGCAACTTGACCCGAATCGGGTATCAGAGTGCTTTACATGGCACCAGTTGCTTTACATGAGGACACATTCATTTTTATTAGGCACGGGGAGATTAAGTGATTTGCCCAGAATCACAGGATGTTCAGCTTCATTGCCGAGACACGAATCCTGTTACACAGATTCGAGGTCTACCACCCTAGCCATTAGGCCAACTCCTCTCCCCTCCTATGTGATGTTGGTAGCAGTTGTTAAAAGGTTGTAACTGTCAAGAGTTAAATGATGAAAAAATGGGCCAGATGAATTGAGTTTTCGCTATACCAGATATACCAGAAAAAGACAAGTTGTAATAAAAGGGGCTCCACTCTGAAACATCACGCGTCCGCTCATCAACCATTATCCATCTCTCAAAAGACACTCCTACATACATATCCTCTAATCCTATATCAAAACAAGGGTCTGTTAACTCCTACACAAATCACAATTCTATGCTAAACTACATCCCAAACCACATATCACCATTACACCACTAACCTACACTATACATATGTATATTCCCCTCTAACATCCTCTCCTTTTTCTCATATAATCCTTCTACCACCCTTTTCCTACTCCAGACACTACACATGCAAGCCCTATCAACTCTTTACTCAACCCTCTATCATACATCCCCCTACACCACCTCCATTGCACCTAAAACACAGAACAGGACACTTTCTACACTACCTTCAACCACTGAGGCTACCTATTCCCCCTACCCAGCCTACAACCTACCCTCTTAACCCCTGTGTATGCTCTCTCACACTCCAAGACACTCTTCTTTAACACACATTTCCACCTCCCTTCGTCTTCAATATCCACACCTCCCCAGTTCTTGCAATCAAATCTTATACATGAAGTCAGTATACTAATATCAGATTTCACTACCCCACTAAAAGAAAAACACACACACACTCTTTTTCAAAACAAGTCATCACACCATTACAAAATCCATTCTGAAATGCACACTTTCTAAACAACAGAGACACCAACCACTCACTCCACAAATGCGCCACAACACTGACACACCCGCCTATCATCATAAAACCGGACCCTCATGCCCTACTACCAAACACCCATATACCTTCCCCCTTAAACATACGCAGAAATAGCAACTCCATACCACTCTAAAAAAAACAAATTGCTAAGCTTTAATGCACATGGCCCAAAACAAACAACCCTTAAGGCAAAATACAACTACGAAGACATAACAGAAGTCAACAATCAGAAAAGTGAAAAAAGCCACTATCCATGCAGAATCCCTAATGCAAAATGTGACAATAAAGAATTAAAAAAAATATTGACAGAATTTCATAAACCAAAACTCACAGATAAAACCCATCCCATTCTAAACAGTTTTCAAACAAACCCATTTCTAACAAATGCATCCAGGGGTATATTAACATAGCCTTTTTCACTCCTTCAAATAACTATCATCAACTGAATTTCTGAATCTTGTCAAGGCGAGCAAGCCATTCGATTACCCCTTTGACCTTTGTCTTCCATAAATCTTCCAAAAATGTCTTTTGACAACACCAGCTGCAACCCTAGTCAAAACACTGATGAACAATGCCGAGCAACAGGAGCATCCTAGAAGACTTAAAAAAGGACTAAATGACCATTATTAAAGGGGAGAGAATGTGGCCTAATGGCTAGGGCGGTCAACCTCAGAGCTGTGGAACTGGGTTCGAGTCTCGGCAGGGATGCTCAACATTCTGTGATTCTGGGCAAATCAGTTAATCTCCCAATGCCTAACAAAAATTAGGTGTCCATCTGTAACGTAACTGGTGCTCATGTAAAGTGCTCTGATACCTTTGGGTCTAGTTTGTACTATATAATACGCCACAAAAATAAAAGAAAACAAGCCTGGACCCTCAAGACTGCAACAACTACAGACCTAAAGTATATTTATAGAGAGAGCAGCCTTCGCCCAAATTATTAATTAAAGATAGCTCTCTACTTTCTGACTTCCAAACAGGATTCCATGCTGCAAGAAGCACTGAATGTGCTGTAATCGTCACCGGGGGCCACCTTTAAAACACAGGAGGCTAGAATGGGCTTGCTGCCCCAAATCTCTCTGACCTTTCAGCTGCCTTCAACACAGTCAATCATGACACACTAATCCAAGGACTCAGCAGAAACGGCATAGACGGCACAACTCTCGCTTGGATAAAATCCTACCTGCAAAATAGAACAAATACCATTTGTAGGCTTTCTTTCTCATCCAAAACCTATAGTGTTAAAGCTGGAGTGCCTCGATGTGCTATCATCTCACCCATCCTTTCAACATCTACTTGAAATCATTACCAGGAATAATCAATGAATTTCAGTTCACCTGCTATAACTACTCAGATGACATACAGATATTTCGTAAAATGGAAAGCTCAAAGGTCATTGGAAACTCCAAAATCTTCAGGTGACATGGAGCCACCTTAAATTCAATGCCTCCAAAATTGAAATACTCACATGCTGTGACTGGAAACTTATATCCCTCTCTAGAATCACAATGGGCACCAAGCTGTCAATGAATACCCAAGTGAATAAAGTAGCCAGATCAAGCTTTCTTACAATGAAAACGCTGCAATGCATCTTCTAGCACCTAGAACTCCCCAACAAGGTCTAAGGGCCCGATTCACAGAACTAACTTAAGACAAAATCCTAAACTTACTACCATTTTGGTATTCACAGAAGGCACTTACTCATTTTGGTATTCACAGAAGGCACTTACTTATTTCGGTATTCACAGAAGTTAGTAGTCGTGACTTTAGGACTCCTAAATGCCTTCTGTGAATACCGAAAGTCTTAAAGTTAGGATTTTTCTCAGTTTAGGAGTAGTAAAGTTAGGACTCCTAACTTTAGGACTCCTAAATGCCTTCTGTGAATACCGAAAGTCTTAAAGTTAGGATTTTTCTCAGTTTAGGAGTAGTACATTTTTTTGCTGAGACTCACTTGAGCTTTGGGTGCACGATCACTGGGCACTCCACACGAAGGTCTCAGGGTGCACGATGAACACGCCTGCAGCGTCACTGAGACTCACTTTAACTCCGGGTGCATGTTAACACGGCAATCCTCATGAAGGTCTCACACTGCACAAAGCACACGCACACAGCGTCGTGGAGACTCAGTTGGATTCCGGGTGCACGATAACAAGGCAATCCTCACGAAAGTCTCATGCGGCACAAAGCACACGCACACCGTGTCGATGAGACTCACTTGGATTCCGGGTGCACGATAACAAGGCAATCCTCACGAAGGTCTCACGCTGCACAAAGCACATGCACACAGCGTCGTGAGACTCACTTGAATTCCGGTGCACACACTAACTGGACAATCCTCACAAAAGGTTCAGGCTGCAAAAAGCACACGGACTTGGCATCGCTGATCCTCGCTTGGACTTCAGGTGCCCACGATCACAGGGCATGGCTTACGAGGGTCCCAGGCTGCAACAAGCACACGCACACAGCGCCGCTGAGACTCTCTTGGAAACTTTTGTGTTCCTGAGTTTCCGTAACAGGGAGCCAGCTCTCCTTGGGCCCTTGGGGATAAGTTACTTCAGGACACTGCACAGCAAAGTTCTTTCAAGCAGGGGGACACAGCACACAGCAAAGTCCCTTCAGCCTTTCCTTGGTTAAAACAGCAAACTGCAGGCCAGCCCCAGAACACACAGCAATAGTCAGTCCTTTCTTTCAGTCTATTCAATTGTTTCTTCCTTGGCAAAGGTTCCTCTTGACCACGAAGTAGCTCCAGTCTTGTTCAATCTTGATCAAGCCATTTTCCAAAGTTCAGGGGCTTCAGCTCTCATAGTTATACCCCTCAATGGCTTTGAAGTCTTTGTGTTCAGGGGCCACTGAGCCCTGTTCAAACCAGTTCTGGGTGCCTCCCTGCCAGTGACACCTTCTTCTTTTGATTAGTGGGGGTCTGGATTCTCAATCACTCAGCAGGAGATTCGACAATTGTTTTATAGCAGCAACCCAGGCCTCTTCACCACTCGGGGCTGCTCCTCCCTCTACACTCCAGATGCAGGTCAGCCTGTTGCTGCCTCACCTCCTCCCCTGGGTCAAGACATTCCCCAGATCCTATTGCTTTCAAATCCAGCCAGTCAATCCACAACCAGGCAGAGACACAAAAACCCAGTCACTTCTAAAAGAGTGGCTTATAAACACACAATGCAGAAACCACCTTCATAGAAAGATGTGTTATTACATTGTGAGTTCAGGCATACTAAACTTCATCTTTCCATTTTAAGCCTTTGGGAGGATAGGCTGGAAAACATATTACACAGCCTTCCCATTCTATCCTATAGGCAAGATGGCCTTTCCACAGTAAAGAACGCAATGGAGATTATTTCACTGTCAGGACATGGCACACACCTTAGTACATGTCCTACCTTTCACATGCACTGCACCCTGCTCAGGAGGGTACCCTAGACCTACCCTAGAGGCGTCTGATGTGCGTTGAAAGGGAAGGGTAAAGTCTGGCAAGTGAGTGCAATTGTCAGAACAACAAGGCAGTTTAACAAACTGCGCGCAGGCACTGTAATGGCAGGCCTGAGTTCCCTTTTTAAGGCTACTTGTGTGGGTGGCACAATTAGTGCTGCAGGCCCACTAGTAGCATTTGCATTACCAGCCCTGGCACACATAGTGCACTTTACTAGGGACTTTACTAGTAAGGCAAACATACCAATCATGGGCAACCAATTACCATTACACTTTATACAGGGAGCACTTGCACTTTGACACTGTTTAGCAGTGGCAAAGTGTCCAAAGCATCTAAGTTGGCAAAACAAAATCTATCACTGCATCAAAAATAGAGGAGGTAGAGGCAAAACATCAGGGGTAATCCCGACAAGAAATGCCAGGCCTAACACGTGTCCCCTCCAGCCGAAAAGTGGGGGGAATTACCCACCCTCATGGGAGTTCTCATCACTAAGGCGGAAAAATCTGGACAGACTGTCAGCATTGGCATGTTCTGTTCCAGGGCGGTGTTCCACCGTGAAGTCCATTCCCTGTAGGGAGATGGACCACCTCAACAGTTTTGGGTTCTCACCCCTCATCTGCATCAACCATCTGAGGGGCCTGTGGTCGGTGTGAACCAGGAAGTGAGTCCCAAACAAGTAGGACCTCAACTCCTTCAGCGCCCAGACCACAGCAAAAGCTTCCCTCTCAATTGCACTCCACCTCTCTTCCCTGGGAAGTAACCTCCTGCTAATGAAAGCTATGGGTTGGTCCATGCCCTCATCATTCAACTGTGAGAGTACCACTCCCACACCATGCTCTGAAGCATCTTTCTGCACTACAAATTCCTTGGAGAAATCAGGCACCTTGAGCACGGGCGCCGTGCACATGGCAGTTTTCAGGGCATCAAAAGCGGTCTTGCAGGCAGCAGTCCAGATCACCTTCTTGGGCTGTTTCTTTGACGTCAGTTCTGTGAAGGGGGCAACAATGGTGCCATACCCCTTCACGAACCGTCTGTAATACCCAGTGAGTCGTAAAAGGGCCCTCACTCCTGTCTGGGTCTTGGGGTGCTCCAAAGTCAGAATGGTATCAATCTTTGCCTGTAGGGGCGCCACCCGGCCGCTCCCTACCTGGTGTCCTAAGTACACCACAGAACCCTGCCCTATCTGGCACTTACTCGCCTTCATAGTTAGGCCTGCCCTCTGCAAGGCCTTCAACACTTCACAGAGGTGTTGCAAATGTTCTTCCCAACTGGACCTGAACACAGCAATGTCGTCCAGGTAGGCGGCACTGAATTCCTCCAGCCCACTCAAAACCTGGTTAACCAGTCTCTGGAAGGTGGCAGGGGCGTTCTTCAACCCAAAGGGCATAACCCTGAACTGGTAGTGCCCCTCTGGCGTTGAGAACGCTGACCTCTCCTTGGCCCCCACGGTCAAGGCAATCTGCCAGTACCCTGACATCAAGTCAAATGTACTGAGGTACCGGGTAGCCCCCAGCCGATCCACGAGCTCATCAGCTCTAGGGATGGGGTGCGTGTCAGTCTTAGTGACGGCATTGAGCCCACGGTAATCCACACAGAACCGGAGTTCTGGGGCGGCACCAGGCGCAGCAGCTTTTGGCACAAGGACCACTGGGCTAGCCCAGGGGCTGCTGGATGGCTCAATCGCCCCTAGCGCAAGCATCTTGGAAACCTCCTCCTTGACGCTGGCCCTGACCTTATCAGCTACTCTGTAAAATTTTAGTTTTACAGGCAGACTGTCTCCAGTGTCCACATCATGGTCGCACCAATGGGTGACTCCTGGGGTCAGGGAGAACAGGGAGGCGAACTGACCCAATACCTGGCGAGAATGCCTCTGCTGTTCCGGGGTCAGGGTAGGCGAGAGGTTCCCCCCATCCACTGACCCATCCTTCACCTTGACTGACAGGAGGTCAGGAAGAGGTTCACTCTCCTCTTCCGCCTCATCATCTGTAGCCAAGAGCATGGTCACCTCCGACCTCTCAAAGTGTGGTTTGAGGCGGTTCACATGGAGGACCCTCAAAGGGTTCCTAGGAGACCGGAAGTCAACCAGGTAGGTCACTTCACTCCTGCACTCCACCACCTCATAAGGCCCAGTCCACTTGTCCTGGAGCGCGCAAGGCTCCACTGGCGCCATTACCCACACTTTCTGCCCAGGTTGAAACTCAACCTGAGTGGCATTTTGGTCATACCACTGTTTCATCTCTTCCTGGCTGGCTTCCAGATTCGCCTGAGCGAGTTGCCTGAAATGCCTAGTTTGGTTCCTGAAGGCCAGCATGTAGCTATATACATCCTGGGGGGGTTTACTAGGAGCCTTCTCCCATCCCTCCTTCACCAAACTCAAGGGTCCTCTTACAGGGTGCCCATACAGGAGCTCAGAGGGACTGAACCCTAAGGACTTCTGTGGCCCCTCCCTGTAAGCAAACAGCAGGCATGGTATGAGGACATCCCACTTACACCTCATGGGTTCCTCAAGACCCATTAACATGCCCTTCAGGGTTCGGTTAAATCTCTCAACCAGACCATTACCCTGGGGGTGGTAAGGCGTGGTGAACTTGTAGGTTACACCGCACTCCTTCCACAGAGATTTCATATACCTAGATATGAAATTAGTACCCCTATCAGACACCACCTCTCTGGGGAACACCACGCAGGAGAAAATCCCCATCAGTTCACGGCCCACCACGGGGGCTGTCACCATCCGGAGAGGGATGGCTTCCGGGTACCGGGTGGCATGGTCCACCAAGACCAGGATGAACCTGTTGCCCATGGCCGTCTTGGGATCCAGAGGCCCCACGATGTCAATGCCCACCCTCTCAAAGGGTGTTGCTGACTACAGGGAAAGGTTGGAGGGGAGACTTGTGCTTCCTTCCACTCTCACCACTTGCCTGGCAAGTCTGGCAGGTCCTGCAATGAGTATCAGAACTCTTGCGCATTTGAGGCCAGTAAAAGTGGGTGACAAGCCTCTCAAAGGTCTTGCCCTGCCCCAAATGTCCTGCTAAAGGTACATCATGAGCCAACCCCAGTAAGAAGGCTCTGAAGCGCTGGGGTACCACCAGCACACGGGCTGACCCAGGCTCAGCAATCTTAGGCTCACTGTATAGGAGACCATGCTCCCAGTACATCAAGTGTGATCCCCACTGATCACCTGCTGCCTGATTTGCTACCTGTTGCAGCAAACCTACAAGAGAAGGGCACTTCTTCTGCTCCTCACAGAATTCGTCCCTGGAGGGTCCTCCCTCCTGCTGCCATTCGGTCAGGTCAAGTAGGTCCCCCAGTTCAGCCACTTGTTCCCTGTAGGTTCCAGGGCATCCCCCTCAAAGGGTGCCTCCTCCTGGACCGTGGGATCTGTGGCGGCCTGTTTCACGCGCCCCCTGCCTCTTCTCTTTACGGCAGGCACCTGGGCCACTGTTTCAGGCTCTAGGTCCTCTTGAATACCTTTCCTGGCTGCCATAGACCGAGTGGTCACACAAGCCCACTCAGGCAGACCCAACATCTCCAAATGCTCCTGGCGCTCCACCCCCTTCCAGGGGGAACTCTCCAGGTCATTCCCCAGCTGACAGTCTGCAGGCATGGACGGAGTTAAAACGATTTTCAAGGAACCTGAGACCCCTCCCACTCAAAGGGAACCAGCACCACCTTGCAGAGGCGCACTGAGTTGTCTGCTGCAACTACAGGGTGAATCACAATGGGAATTACCTGCTCTTCAGACACCCACTGGCACCTGATAGATGTCAAACTAGCTCCGGTGTTCCTCAGAGCCTCCACCCTCCTTCCATTGATGGTCACCAACTTGCTGTATTTTTTAGTATTCTCAAGCAGAGAGATGTCCTGGACCATCTCACAATCTTCTAATGAGACCAGGGTCATAACTGCTTGCTCCTCCCCATTCCAAGGACTCAATTCCTCCCCCAATGCTACACTCACTAATCCTGGTGTTGGAGCACCAGTGGGTGCAGATGACTTCTTGGGGCATCTAGGGGAAATATGACCCACTTCTTTACAGAAGTAACAAGTAGGAGGACCTTGGTTGTCCCGCTTGCCCTTATGGGGCCAGGACCTTTTAGCCTTGGGGGACTGGGACCCTTTCACCTGGGAACTACTCTGCAGCACTTTAGAGAACCCCTTGTGGTTACCCTTGTCTTCTCCCACCTTCTGCAGGAGACCCTGTACACTTTTGGCAGTGGCACCTCCAATCCCCTTGTGGACCCGGGTACTGGTCCAGCGGTCCGCCTCTTCAGCAAGCTTACTGGGATCAGTCAGCTTAGTGTCCAAAAGATGCTGGTGCAGCTCTGGAACACTCAGACTACGCAACTGCTCCCAACTTAATAAATCGCATAAGCTTTTAAAATCAGTTGCCTTGCTGCCCTTCATCCAGCCATCCAGTGCACGCGTGGACGCATTCACACACTCAGCCCAAGTACTGGATTCCTGTTTCTTGAAGTTCCTGAATTTCTGCCGATACTGTTCAGGAGTGAGCCCATACCTGAGGCATAAAGCCTCCTTCATATTGGCGTAGGTCAGGGTTCCCGCCCTCTCTAAAGGGGGTAAGACATCCCTTCCAGAAGCCTCAAAGTGTTTCCATAGGCCCGCCCCCAATGATTCTCAGCACCTCATTCACCCTCAGTGCGATCTCATATGCCGTGAACCACGCATAAATATCATCACCCTTCTGGTAATCTCGCACCAAGTCTTTTGGGAATGTACACCTTCCCCACTGGCACTGGTTGTGTGCTGCCACCATTTCAACTGGACTCGGCTTGTTTAACCTTCATTTCCAGTTTCCTCAAGCTTAACTCATGAGCTAAGAGAATCTGATTCTCTTCCAAGGCAAGAGCGTTCCTACTCTCCTTTGCTCGCTTTTCACTTTCAATGAGCAGTTTCTTCTCCTCTGCGTGAGTTTTAAGTTTTAAAACCTCCAGCTCATGCTCTCTGACCCTTTGGTTTTCCTCCAGCTCCTCTGGTGAAAAACTGCTCCCAAAAAGGCTACTACCAGCCCCTGAAGCTGGTCCCTCCACTGGCAAATACTGTGGACCAAATCCATTCCCTGGGTCATCCTCATCCACCTCAACATCACCCGCCTCCTGAGTCCCTTTGGCTTCCCACCAGGCCATCAAGGCCATTTGCAGCTCCTCCTACTTTCATGGGACATCCCAAAGCTCTGCAGAATTGCCTCAATTACCTCAGTAGGTAAGCAATGCCTCAATGTCGAACTCTAATTCTGCAGCCTCACTGGCTCCTTGACTCCTCTGAAACATGATGTGTGGGTTAAAGGTTGCTTAAAAATAAAACCAAATAGAACCAACAAATCAAGAACATTATATGTGGTTGCGTCGTGGTCTGCGCTAAACTTGTGAGGAACACCAATCACTGTGAGTGAATTTGCAAATACACATTCAAATCCCACACCGCTGACCACCAAATGTTAGACCCGGGATCCCTGGTTGGCTGAGGTAGGTACCTTAGGCCAAATAGGGACCCGTGCTTCCACGTCAGGTAAAGGAAGGTCACCTTCTGAGATATCAAAAACAACAGGAGAGGAAGGGATCAACACGGCTAGTCCCCTCGGTTGAATATCAATAAACAATAAAGCCAGTGTACAATAAGGGGGCACTCTAATCAATGTGGTACATCAATCAATCGAGCCACAAGCCTCAGATTCCCTGTGAACCGTTATGTTCATAGGAAGTAAGCTTGGCAAAATCAGAACAATACCCAGTTGGTATGAAAAGCCCTCACTCACCAACCTGGTTGGTGACATGCTTCATCATTGGGCTTCCACTGGGACGACCGAATGTCATCCCAGTGTGCTGCGACGCCAGGTTACTGCGGAGCTGGGTTGGTTGTGTGGGGAAAGTGAATTTAAAATAACCAATCAAGTCAAAAAAGAAACTTTATTAATTTTGCTTAAAAGGCAAGAAAATAAAAAGGAGTGAGGGTCAAAAAAATAAAAGACCTGGTTCACTCCGTGGCGGTCAACATGTTTCTGCCTCAGAGATTGTTAATCGGGCATTCGTCAGGACCAGAGGGGGATGTGCGTAGACCCGGTGGTGTGCACGCTCTAAGGTACACCCAGCCGTGGGCTAATGTGTGAAAAAATCAAAAAAACACACTGAATAGTGTGACCTCCGCCAGAAAAGTTAATATGGGGAGAGGAACGAGTTTACTTCTGATGGTTCAAAGTGACAAACAAACACAAAGACAAAACATAAAAGAAGTATTAATGTCTGTCACACAAAACGTGCTCAATGGATCAGCACAATAAAACTGATGTGCTCGAAGGACAAGTGAGTGCCTCTAGGTCTACCACAGGTGCAGTAATATGTGAGAAGCTGTGCACCTAGGTATAGTAGGATATCGGTGTAAGGGCAACGGAACGTTGTCCTCTCAATGGTGACTAGTAGTCAATGATCGGATCGCAGGTGAAATGTAACAGTGACACTCAATGCGAAAAAATCGCGCTAGGGATTAAGTTAACTGCACGTGATGCTTAGTGTGCAGAAAAGGGGACGGGTCTTACAGCGAGGCCTGTCCGTTGGAAGCCTCATGGGTCCCGGTAGGGGGGGTAGGAGCAAAATGGCACACCCTGCATCAAATTGAGAAGGAAGAGAAACAGAGTTCGTGTCAATATCACGAATGAGTGAGAAAGCGAAGACTCGCTTACCTTGTAGGTTGAGGAGCGGATTAGAATTACTTACGCCCTTGCTGCTCTCAACCCGCGTTATGCCTAAACAGCCTCTTGCTGCCGGGCCCGGAGAGTAATGCACCCCGGACGGGCGTGTGCTTAAAAGGACCTCACGGTAAATCCCTAGTGAGGTGGAAAAATAAGAGCTTGACCCTGATAGGATGGATAGCTCTGGCTCGCACGCTCATTGGCCCACAGGGAGCCAATCAGAGCGGCGAAAAGAAAAAACAGGAAAGTTCGTTGCGCTTGGTAGCGATGGCAACGAGGGAAAAAGAGAGTGAGATACTGTGGAACTTTATTGGCACAAGAACTGCGGGAGTCTGAACAGACCTAGCACATAGCCCCGCGCGTGTGCAACTGAGCTTTAGCAAGGAAACGGAGGTATAATTGAATGGGGTTATGTTATGGGCACGCGCAAGAGGTCGAAACGATCTAGTTACGCGTGCATGGACACTCAGTGGTGTGTCATGTTCAGCAAGGGAGCAAAGTAATAAATTACCATATCGTATACTAATCAGACGACCTATACCCCTTGACCAATTGGTGTTAGCAGATGGTCAAAAATATTGGTAAAAAAAGGGGGGGGTGTTATACAGTGAGTGGTGATAAACAGGCAGGTAGGGGACAATTAAAGGATATTACCCCAAGGGACATTATCATTGAGTCCGTGGAGGCTAGTCCCCAAACGGTACACCCACCTCTGTTCCCTTTCAAAAAGCACCTTAGGGATGTTGTAACCGCTTGAAATCTCTTCTATCACTGTCCATCTCAGATCGTTGGTAGTATGGTTTGCAGAGAGAAAATGTTCACTCATTCTGGTTGTAGTGCGTTTGCACCTAATGTTACTTCGGTGTTCACATATCCGGAGTCGCACCTTCCGTGTCGTCATCCCTACATATCGTAGACCGCAGGGGCAGGTAATGAGGTAGACCACATTCATAGTGTTACAATTCGTGTGACCTCTTTGGGTCCAGGTCTTGTTAGGTTCTAGCTCGAGGGTTTTGCTATGTGTGGTCAGGTGGCATACACTGCAGTCCGAGCAGGGGTAGTGCCCAGTGATCTTAGGGAGGCCCCAAGCTTCCGTTATAGATCTCTGTGGGGTCTCTCGTGGCAGCAGTGGTCGTGTGTGTACTAGATTGTTGCGGAGGCTTTGTGCGCGTTTAAATGAGAAGAGGGGTTTGTCCCAGTTGCGATTTGCGCTGTTGATTATACCCCAATGATTGTTGATGGTCTTTTTGAGTTGATTAGAAAGGGAACAGTATGTGCTGACACAGGTAAGCGGGATAGAGACAGTGTCCTTTGTGTAGTCTGTTAGGAGTACATCCCTCGGTTGATTCCTCGCACGTTTGTAGCTTCTGGACAGGAGGGGTGAGGGGTACCCTCTCATACTGAGTTTAGTAGTTAGATCCCGAGATTGGCTCTTGAAATCGCTCAAGGTGGTGCAATTCCGTCGTAAGCGGAGATATTGTCCGTAGGGTAGATTTTCCCTTAGAGGACGCGGGTGAAAACTGGTGAATTCGAGGAGATTGTTTCTTGAGGTGGGCTTGTAATAGGTCCTGGTTTGAAAGGACCCTCGTACTTTTGTTATCACCACGTCCAGAAATACAACCTCAGTGTCGTCATATGTATAAGTGAACCTCAGATGTGGGTTCAGAGTATTGATCCATTGTAAGAAGGATTGGAGGGTATTGTTACTACCTTGCCAGATCAGAAGCACATCATCTATATATCGCTTCCATAAGGCTATGGAAGAGCGATAGGGGTTTGAAGTTGGTAGGATGAACTTCTGTTCGAAAGCATAGACGTACAGTCCAGCTACACTTGGAGCAAAGGTACTCCCCATGGAAGTACCCGTGGTTTGGAGGAAAAGTTGGCCCTGGAACTCAAAGAAGTTTCTCTTCAAAGCCAAAGTGGCACATTGTAGCACGAACTCTTTTGTTGTGTGGTATTCCCAGGGAATCGAGTCGAGAGACTCTTCCAGGACCCTGATGGTTTCGTCCTGGGGAATGCTTGTATATAAGCTCTCTATGTCCAATGTTGCCAGTATAGTGTGTTCTGAGCATGTGGTGTCGCTGAGTAATTTCAGAAGGTCCTTTGTATCCTTTAGATAGGTGGTCGATTTTTTGACCAAGGGTTTTAGAAAGTGGTCACAAAACCGGGAAAGAGGTTCAAGCAGAGAGTCGATCCCCGAGACAATGGGGCGTCCGGGTGGTGGGACTCTCTCTTTATGGATTTTAGGGAGTGTATAGAAATAGGGGGTCTTCCCCGGGCCTTCTGTAAGGAATCGTGCTTCAGCTCTGGTAATGACACCCTGTGTTTGAGCCTCTTCGACCACACTAAAGATCTCGCTTTTGAGCCCCTCAGATGGATCATTGGGGAGTGGTGTATAGTTGTGGCGGTCGTTCAATAGGCGGAGGCATTCCTGATCGTAATCAGTAGTGTTGAGTAGCACCACAGCGCCTCCCTTATCTGCGGGTTTGATAGTCAGGGTTTTGTCCGCACGGAGAGAGATGATCGCTCTATACTCTTCCGCTCTCAGATTCTTAAAGGTAGTTGGGATGGTTGTGTTCTCAATTTCAGTAAAGACTGCTCTTTCGAAGGTCGTGATCTCCACAGGAATGGTGTGTGGAGGGGGATTGAAAGTCGACGGTGGTCGGAGGGGGGTATCCCCTGCGTCCAAGTCGTTACCATCGTTAACTCGACTTTCGAAGAAAGCTTTTAATTTGAGCTTCCTAAAAAATGCTGCCAATTCGCAATGAAGGCGAAATTTGTCAGGGCGGGCTGAAGGAACAAAGCCCAGTCCCTTTTCCAAAACCGACCTCTCAGGGTCTGTCAATGTCTTGTTCGACAGATTGACGATCAGGCTGTCGAAGTGCTCGGTCCTGAGGCCAGCAGTTCCTGAGCTTGTTTGCTCCGTGTGTGGTTGCCCGCTGGATCGTCTTGTACCCAGTGTACTCTTTGGTTGTTCCCTCTCCGTCGGCCTTTTCCCCTTTGGCCCCTCTCTAAAAAATGAGGCTGTGGAAAGGGGTTGGGGGGGTACATTGGGGAAGTAAACCCTGGATTCCAACCCATCTGCGGGCCAAATGGGTAATTGAATGGTATAGGATGTGGGCCCATGGCACCTTGTTGTTGAGGGAAGGTTGCCCAGGGCGCTTGATTAGGGAAGGGACGTGACCTTCCTCTTTGTCTGCCCCTTCTAGATGGTCTGGTGCTGTCGCTGCTTGAGCCACTGCTGTTTGAGGAATCATCGTCTGTCCCGTAGGAGTTAGTTTCGGTCCTACGTGTGGACACAAAGGCCGGGTCAGCATAGGGGTATACTTTGTTGAATTCAAATTTTTTAAGGTCTTTCTGAAATTGGTTAACCTTACTCTGTGTGAGGTTATCTTTGTACTCGTTGATGTCTTTGTTGAGTTCATCAAGTCGTTTTTTGAAACCAGTGAGTGTGGCTTTGAATTGTGTTTCAGTTTGAGTGATCTCAATCATGATCGCCTCAGAAAGTCGGACGGCTGTTTTAATGATTAAGACTAACCAGTCTCTAGTACAGTGCCATGCTATCATCGCCCAGTCTTTTCTGAAGGTGGCATCCTCCAGAAAGATGCGTGGGGCGTTGGTAACTAGTAAGCCCCTTGGGGCTGTGTTGGTCCGTAAGTACTCCGTCAGGATCGTGCCATGAAGAATTGTGCGGATTCGGTTTTTCTTCAACTCAGAGAGTTGTTCCCATTCGCTAGCATGTGTCACTGTTTGTGATATGGATGGGTCCGCGAAAAGTGAGGGGCGTGCTAGAATAGCATCCACCTCAGAGTCAGAGAAAGTAAGGCCAAGGGAGGCCATACTGTCTGAGTTCAGGGGGAATGATGCAGTCAGGAAAAAACCCTACCTCAAATTTAGGGGGGACAAGGAAATAAAACAGCAAAGTCTCTCACAGCTGTGCGCTGCTGAACTATCAAAAACAACAGGAGAGGAAGGGATCAACACGGCTAGTCCCCTCGGTTGAATATCAATAAACAATAAAGCCAGTGTACAATAAGGGGGCACTCTAATCAATGTGGTACATCAATCAATCGAGCCACAAGCCTCAGATTCCCTGTGAACCGTTATGTTCATAGGAAGTAAGCTTGGCAAAATCAGAACAATACCCAGTTGGTATGAAAAGCCCTCACTCACCAACCTGGTTGGTGACATGCTTCATCATTGGGCTTCCACTGGGACGACCGAATGTCATCCCAGTGTGCTGCGACGCCAGGTTACTGCGGAGCTGGGTTGGTTGTGTGGGGAAAGTGAATTTAAAATAACCAATCAAGTCAAAAAAGAAACTTTATTAATTTTGCTTAAAAGGCAAGAAAATAAAAAGGAGTGAGGGTCAAAAAAATAAAAGACCTGGTTCACTCCGTGGCGGTCAACATGTTTCTGCCTCAGAGATTGTTAATCGGGCATTCGTCAGGACCAGAGGGGGATGTGCGTAGACCCGGTGGTGTGCACGCTCTAAGGTACACCCAGCCGTGGGCTAATGTGTGAAAAAATCAAAAAAACACACTGAATAGTGTGACCTCCGCCAGAAAAGTTAATATGGGGAGAGGAACGAGTTTACTTCTGATGGTTCAAAGTGACAAACAAACACAAAGACAAAACATAAAAGAAGTATTAATGTCTGTCACACAAAACGTGCTCAATGGATCAGCACAATAAAACTGATGTGCTCGAAGGACAAGTGAGTGCCTCTAGGTCTACCACAGGTGCAGTAATATGTGAGAAGCTGTGCACCTAGGTATAGTAGGATATCGGTGTAAGGGCAACGGAACGTTGTCCTCTCAATGGTGACTAGTAGTCAATGATCGGATCGCAGGTGAAATGTAACAGTGACACTCAATGCGAAAAAATCGCGCTAGGGATTAAGTTAACTGCACGTGATGCTTAGTGTGCAGAAAAGGGGACGGGTCTTACAGCGAGGCCTGTCCGTTGGAAGCCTCATGGGTCCCGGTAGGGGGGGTAGGAGCAAAATGGCACACCCTGCATCAAATTGAGAAGGAAGAGAAACAGAGTTCGTGTCAATATCACGAATGAGTGAGAAAGCGAAGACTCGCTTACCTTGTAGGTTGAGGAGCGGATTAGAATTACTTACGCCCTTGCTGCTCTCAACCCGCGTTATGCCTAAACAGCCTCTTGCTGCCGGGCCCGGAGAGTAATGCACCCCGGACGGGCGTGTGCTTAAAAGGACCTCACGGTAAATCCCTAGTGAGGTGGAAAAATAAGAGCTTGACCCTGATAGGATGGATAGCTCTGGCTCGCACGCTGATTGGCCCACAGGGAGCCAATCAGAGCGGCGAAAAGAAAAAACAGGAAAGTTCGTTGCGCTTGGTAGCGATGGCAACGAGGGAAAAAGAGAGTGAGATACTGTGGAACTTTATTGGCACAAGAACTGCGGGAGTCTGAACAGACCTAGCACATAGCCCCGCGCGTGTGCAACTGAGCTTTAGCAAGGAAACGGAGGTATAATTGAATGGGGTTATGTTATGGGCACGCGCAAGAGGTCGAAACGATCTAGTTACGCGTGCATGGACACTCAGTGGTGTGTCATGTTCAGCAAGGGAGCAAAGTAATAAATTACCATATCGTATACTAATCAGACGACCTATACCCCTTGACCAATTGGTGTTAGCAGATGGTCAAAAATATTGGTAAAAAAAGGGGGGGGTGTTATACAGTGAGTGGTGATAAACAGGCAGGTAGGGGACAATTAAAGGATATTACCCCAAGGGACATTATCATTGAGTCCGTGGAGGCTAGTCCCCAAACGGTACACCCACCTCTGTTCCCTTTCAAAAAGCACCTTAGGGATGTTGTAACCGCTTGAAATCTCTTCTATCACTGTCCATCTCAGATCGTTGGTAGTATGGTTTGCAGAGAGAAAATGTTCACTCATTCTGGTTGTAGTGCGTTTGCACCTAATGTTACTTCGGTGTTCACATATCCGGAGTCGCACCTTCCGTGTCGTCATCCCTACATATCGTAGACCGCAGGGGCAGGTAATGAGGTAGACCACATTCATAGTGTTACAATTCGTGTGACCTCTTTGGGTCCAGGTCTTGTTAGGTTCTAGCTCGAGGGTTTTGCTATGTGTGGTCAGGTGGCATACACTGCAGTCCGAGCAGGGGTAGTGCCCAGTGATCTTAGGGAGGCCCCAAGCTTCCGTTATAGATCTCTGTGGGGTCTCTCGTGGCAGCAGTGGTCGTGTGTGTACTAGATTGTTGCGGAGGCTTTGTGCGCGTTTAAATGAGAAGAGGGGTTTGTCCCAGTTGCGATTTGCGCTGTTGATTATACCCCAATGTTTGTTGATGGTCTTTTTGAGTTGATTAGAAAGGGAACAGTATGTGCTGACACAGGTAAGCGGGATAGAGACAGTGTCCTTTGTGTAGTCTGTTAGGAGTACATCCCTCGGTTGATTCCTCGCACGTTTGTAGCTTCTGGACAGGAGGGGTGAGGGGTACCCTCTCATACTGAGTTTAGTAGTTAGATCCCGAGATTGGCTCTTGAAATCGCTCAAGGTGGTGCAATTCCGTCGTAAGCGGAGATATTGTCCGTAGGGTAGATTTTCCCTTAGAGGACGCGGGTGAAAACTGGTGAATTCGAGGAGATTGTTTCTTGAGGTGGGCTTGTAATAGGTCCTGGTTTGAAAGGACCCTCGTACTTTTGTTATCACCACGTCCAGAAATACAACCTCAGTGTCGTCATATGTATAAGTGAACCTCAGATGTGGGTTCAGAGTATTGATCCATTGTAAGAAGGATTGGAGGGTATTGTTACTACCTTGCCAGATCAGAAGCACATCATCTATATATCGCTTCCATAAGGCTATGGAAGAGCGATAGGGGTTTGAAGTTGGTAGGATGAACTTCTGTTCGAAAGCATAGACGTACAGTCCAGCTACACTTGGAGCAAAGGTACTCCCCATGGAAGTACCCGTGGTTTGGAGGAAAAGTTGGCCCTGGAACTCAAAGAAGTTTCTCTTCAAAGCCAAAGTGGCACATTGTAGCACGAACTCTTTTGTTGTGTGGTATTCCCAGGGAATCGAGTCGAGAGACTCTTCCAGGACCCTGATGGTTTCGTCCTGGGGAATGCTTGTATATAAGCTCTCTATGTCCAATGTTGCCAGTATAGTGTGTTCTGAGCATGTGGTGTCGCTGAGTAATTTCAGAAGGTCCTTTGTATCCTTTAGATAGGTGGTCGATTTTTTGACCAAGGGTTTTAGAAAGTGGTCACAAAACCGGGAAAGAGGTTCAAGCAGAGAGTCGATCCCCGAGACAATGGGGCGTCCGGGTGGTGGGACTCTCTCTTTATGGATTTTAGGGAGTGTATAGAAATAGGGGGTCTTCCCCGGGCCTTCTGTAAGGAATCGTGCTTCAGCTCTGGTAATGACACCCTGTGTTTGAGCCTCTTCGACCACACTAAAGATCTCGCTTTTGAGCCCCTCAGATGGATCATTGGGGAGTGGTGTATAGTTGTGGCGGTCGTTCAATAGGCGGAGGCATTCCTGATCGTAATCAGTAGTGTTGAGTAGCACCACAGCGCCTCCCTTATCTGCGGGTTTGATAGTCAGGGTTTTGTCCGCACGGAGAGAGATGATCGCTCTATACTCTTCCGCTCTCAGATTCTTAAAGGTAGTTGGGATGGTTGTGTTCTCAATTTCAGTAAAGACTGCTCTTTCGAAGGTCGTGATCTCCACAGGAATGGTGTGTGGAGGGGGATTTAAAGTCGACGGTGGTCGGAGGGGGGTATCCCCTGCGTCCAAGTCGTTACCATCGTTAACTCGACTTTCGAAGAAAGCTTTTAATTTGAGCTTCCTAAAAAATGCTGCCAATTCGCAATGAAGGCGAAATTTGTCAGGGCGGGCTGAAGGAACAAAGCCCAGTCCCTTTTCCAAAACCGACCTCTCAGGGTCTGTCAATGTCTTGTTCGACAGATTGACGATCAGGCTGTCGAAGTGCTCGGTCCTGAGGCCAGCAGTTCCTGAGCTTGTTTGCTCCGTGTGTGGTTGCCCACTGGATCGTCTTGTACCCAGTGTACTCTTTGGTTGTTCCCTCTCCGTCGGCCTTTTCCCCTTTGGCCCCTCTCTAAAAAATGAGGCTGTGGAAAGGGGTTGGGGGGGTACATTGGGGAAGTAAACCCTGGATTCCAACCCATCTGCGGGCCAAATGGGTAATTGAATGGTATAGGATGTGGGCCCATGGCACCTTGTTGTTGAGGGAAGGTTGCCCAGGGCGCTTGATTAGGGAAGGGACGTGACCTTCCTCTTTGTCTGCCCCTTCTAGATGGTCTGGTGCTGCCGCTGCTTGAGCCACTGCTGTTTGAGGAATCATCGTCTGTCCCGTAGGAGTTAGTTTCGGTCCTACGTGTGGACACAAAGGCCGGGTCAGCATAGGGGTATACTTTGTTGAATTCAAATTTTTTAAGGTCTTTCTGAAATTGGTTAACCTTACTCTGTGTGAGGTTATCTTTGTACTCGTTGATGTCTTTGTTGAGTTCATCAAGTCGTTTTTTGAAACCAGTGAGTGTGGCTTTGAATTGTGTTTCAGTTTGAGTGATCTCAATCATGATCGCCTCAGAAAGTCGGACGGCTGTTTTAATGATTAAGACTAACCAGTCTCTAGTACAGTGCCATGCTATCATCGCCCAGTCTTTTCTGAAGGTGGCATCCTCCAGAAAGATGCGTGGGGCGTTGGTAACTAGTAAGCCCCTTGGGGCTGTGTTGGTCCGTAAGTACTCCGTCAGGATCGTGCCATGAAGAATTGTGCGGATTCGGTTTTTCTTCAACTCAGAGAGTTGTTCCCATTCGCTAGCATGTGTCACTGTTTGTGATATGGATGGGTCCGCGAAAAGTGAGGGGCGTGCTAGAATAGCATCCACCTCAGAGTCAGAGAAAGTAAGGCCAAGGGAGGCCATACTGTCTGAGTTCAGGGGGAATGATGCAGTCAGGAAAAAACCCTACCTCAAATTTAGGGGGGACAAGGAAATAAAACAGCAAAGTCTCTCACAGCTGTGCGCTGCTGAACTATCAAAAACAACAGGAGAGGAAGGGATCAACACGGCTAGTCCCCTCGGTTGAATATCAATAAACAATAAAGCCAGTGTACAATAAGGGGGCACTCTAATCAATGTGGTACATCAATCAATCGAGCCACAAGCCTCAGATTCCCTGTGAACCGTTATGTTCATAGGAAGTAAGCTTGGCAAAATCAGAACAATACCCAGTTGGTATGAAAAGCCCTCACTCACCAACCTGGTTGGTGACATGCTTCATCATTGGGCTTCCACTGGGACGACCGAATGTCATCCCAGTGTGCTGCGACGCCAGGTTACTGCGGAGCTGGGTTGGTTGTGTGGGGAAAGTGAATTTAAAATAACCAATCAAGTCAAAAAAGAAACTTTATTAATTTTGCTTAAAAGGCAAGAAAATAAAAAGGAGTGAGGGTCAAAAAAATAAAAGACCTGGTTCACTCCGTGGCGGTCAACATGTTTCTGCCTCAGAGATTGTTAATCGGGCATTCGTCAGGACCAGAGGGGGATGTGCGTAGACCCGGTGGTGTGCACGCTCTAAGGTACACCCAGCCGTGGGCTAATGTGTGAAAAAATCAAAAAAACACACTGAATAGTGTGACCTCCGCCAGAAAAGTTAATATGGGGAGAGGAACGAGTTTACTTCTGATGGTTCAAAGTGACAAACAAACACAAAGACAAAACATAAAAGAAGTATAATGTCTGTCACACAAAACGTGCTCAATGGATCAGCACAATAAAACTGATGTGCTCGAAGGACAAGTGAGTGCCTCTAGGTCTACCACAGGTGCAGTAATATGTGAGAAGCTGTGCACCTAGGTATAGTAGGATATCGGTGTAAGGGCAACGGAACGTTGTCCTCTCAATGGTGACTAGTAGTCAATGATCGGATCGCAGGTGAAATGTAACAGTGACACTCAATGCGAAAAAATCGCGCTAGGGATTAAGTTAACTGCACGTGATGCTTAGTGTGCAGAAAAGGGGACGGGTCTTACAGCGAGGCCTGTCCGTTGGAAGCCTCATGGGTCCCGGTAGGGGGGGTAGGAGCAAAATGGCACACCCTGCATCAAATTGAGAAGGAAGAGAAACAGAGTTCGTGTCAATATCACGAATGAGTGAGAAAACGAAGACTCGCTTACCTTGTAGGTTGAGGAGCGGATTAGAATTACTTACGCCCTTGCTGCTCTCAACCCGCGTTATGCCTAAACAGCCTCTTGCTGCTGGGCCCGGAGAGTAATGCACCCCGGACGGGCGTGTGCTTAAAAGGACCTCACGGTAAATCCCTAGTGAGGTGGAAAAATAAGAGCTTGACCCTGATAGTATGGATAGCTCTGGCTCGCACGCTGATTGGCCCACAGGGAGCCAATCAGAGCGGCGAAAAGAAAAAACAGGAAAGTTCGTTGCGCTTGGTAGCGATGGCAACGAGGGAAAAAGAGAGTGAGATACTGTGGAACTTTATTGGCACAAGAACTGCGGGAGTCTGAACAGACCTAGCACATAGCCCCGCGCGTGTGCAACTGAGCTTTAGCAAGGAAACGGAGGTATAATTGAATGGGGTTATGTTATGGGCACGCGCAAGAGGTCGAAACGATCTAGTTACGCGTGCATGGACACTCAGTGGTGTGTCATGTTCAGCAAGGGAGCAAAGTAATAAATTACCATATCGTATACTAATCAGACGACCTATACCCCTTGACCAATTGGTGTTAGCAGATGGTCAAAAATATTGGTAAAAAAAGGGGGGGGTGTTATACAGTGAGTGGTGATAAACAGGCAGGTAGGGGACAATTAAAGGATATTACCCCAAGGGACATTATCATTGAGTCCGTGGAGGCTAGTCCCCAAACGGTACACCCACCTCTGTTCCCTTTCAAAAAGCACCTTAGGGATGTTGTAACCGCTTGAAATCTCTTCTATCACTGTCCATCTCAGATCGTTGGTAGTATGGTTTGCAGAGAGAAAATGTTCACTCATTCTGGTTGTAGTGCGTTTGCACCTAATGTTACTTCGGTGTTCACATATCCGGAGTCGCACCTTCCGTGTCGTCATCCCTACATATCGTAGACCGCAGGGGCAGGTAATGAGGTAGACCACATTCATAGTGTTACAATTCGTGTGACCTCTTTGGGTCCAGGTCTTGTTAGGTTCTAGCTCGAGGGTTTTGCTATGTGTGGTCAGGTGGCATACACTGCAGTCCGAGCAGGGGTAGTGCCCAGTGATCTTAGGGAGGCCCCAAGCTTCCGTTATAGATCTCTGTGGGGTCTCTCGTGGCAGCAGTGGTCGTGTGTGTACTAGATTGTTGCGGAGGCTTTGTGTGCGTTTAAATGAGAAGAGGGGTTTGTCCCAGTTGCGATTTGCGCTGTTGATTATACCCCAATGTTTGTTGATGGTCTTTTTGAGTTGATTAGAAAGGGAACAGTATGTGCTGACACAGGTAAGCGGGATAGAGACAGTGTCCTTTGTGTAGTCTGTTAGGAGTACATCCCTCGGTTGATTCCTCGCACGTTTGTAGCTTCTGGACAGGAGGGGTGAGGGGTACCCTCTCATACTGAGTTTAGTAGTTAGATCCCGAGATTGGCTCTTGAAATCGCTCAAGGTGGTGCAATTCCGTCGTAAGCGGAGATATTGTCCGTAGGGTAGATTTTCCCTTAGAGGACGCGGGTGAAAACTGGTGAATTCGAGGAGATTGTTTCTTGAGGTGGGCTTGTAATAGGTCCTGGTTTGAAAGGACCCTCGTACTTTTGTTATCACCACGTCCAGAAATACAACCTCAGTGTCGTCATATGTATAAGTGAACCTCAGATGTGGGTTCAGAGTATTGATCCATTGTAAGAAGGATTGGAGGGTATTGTTACTACCTTGCCAGATCAGAAGCACATCATCTATATATCGCTTCCATAAGGCTATGGAAGAGCGATAGGGGTTTGAAGTTGGTAGGATGAACTTCTGTTCGAAAGCATAGACGTACAGTCCAGCTACACTTGGAGCAAAGGTACTCCCCATGGAAGTACCCGTGGTTTGGAGGAAAAGTTGGCCCTGGAACTCAAAGAAGTTTCTCTTCAAAGCCAAAGTGGCACATTGTAGCACGAACTCTTTTGTTGTGTGGTATTCCCAGGGAATCGAGTCGAGAGACTCTTCCAGGACCCTGATGGTTTCGTCCTGGGGAATGCTTGTATATAAGCTCTCTATGTCCAATGTTGCCAGTATAGTGTGTTCTGAGCATGTGGTGTCGCTGAGTAATTTCAGAAGGTCCTTTGTATCCTTTAGATAGGTGGTCGATTTTTTGACCAAGGGTTTTAGAAAGTGGTCACAAAACCGGGAAAGAGGTTCAAGCAGAGAGTCGATCCCCGAGACAATGGGGCGTCCGGGTGGTGGGACTCTCTCTTTATGGATTTTAGGGAGTGTATAGAAATAGGGGGTCTTCCCCGGGCCTTCTGTAAGGAATCGTGCTTCAGCTCTGGTAATGACACCCTGTGTTTGAGCCTCTTCGACCACACTAAAGATCTCGCTTTTGAGCCCCTCAGATGGATCATTGGGGAGTGGTGTATAGTTGTGGCGGTCGTTCAATAGGCGGAGGCATTCCTGATCGTAATCAGTAGTGTTGAGTAGCACCACAGCGCCTCCCTTATCTGCGGGTTTGATAGTCAGGGTTTTGTCCGCACGGAGAGAGATGATCGCTCTATACTCTTCCGCTCTCAGATTCTTAAAGGTAGTTGGGATGGTTGTGTTCTCAATTTCAGTAAAGACTGCTCTTTCGAAGGTCGTGATCTCCACAGGAATGGTGTGTGGAGGGGGATTGAAAGTCGACGGTGGTCGGAGGGGGGTATCCCCTGCGTCCAAGTCGTTACCATCGTTAACTCGACTTTCGAAGAAAGCTTTTAATTTGAGCTTCCTAAAAAATGCTGCCAATTCGCAATGAAGGCGAAATTTGTCAGGGCGGGCTGAAGGAACAAAGCCCAGTCCCTTTTCCAAAACCGACCTCTCAGGGTCTGTCAATGTCTTGTTCGACAGATTGACGATCAGGCTGTCGAAGTGCTCGGTCCTGAGGCCAGCAGTTCCTGAGCTTGTTTGCTCCGTGTGTGGTTGCCCACTGGATCGTCTTGTACCCAGTGTACTCTTTGGTTGTTCCCTCTCCGTCGGCCTTTTCCCCTTTGGCCCCTCTCTAAAAAATGAGGCTGTGGAAAGGGGTTGGGGGGGTACATTGGGGAAGTAAACCCTGGATTCCAACCCATCTGCGGGCCAAATGGGTACTTCCCCAATGTACCCCCCCAACCCCTTTCCACAGCCTCATTTTTTAGAGAGGGGCCAAAGGGGAAAAGGCCGACGGAGAGGGAACAACCAAAGAGTACACTGGGTACAAGACGATCCAGTGGGCAACCACACACGGAGCAAACAAGCTCAGGAACTGCTGGCCTCAGGACCGAGCACTTCGACAGCCTGATCGTCAATCTGTCGAACAAGACATTGACAGACCCTGAGAGGTCGGTTTTGGAAAAGGGACTGGGCTTTGTTCCTTCAGCCCGCCCTGACAAATTTCGCCTTCATTGCGAATTGGCAGCATTTTTTAGGAAGCTCAAATTAAAAGCTTTCTTCGAAAGTCGAGTTAACGATGGTAACGACTTGGACGCAGGGGATACCCCCCTCCGACCACCGTCGACTTTCAATCCCCCTCCACACACCATTCCTGTGGAGATCACGACCTTCGAAAGAGCAGTCTTTACTGAAATTGAGAACACAACCATCCCAACTACCTTTAAGAATCTGAGAGCGGAAGAGTATAGAGCGATCATCTCTCTCCGTGCGGACAAAACCCTGACTATCAAACCCGCAGATAAGGGAGGCGCTGTGGTGCTACTCAACACTACTGATTACGATCAGGAATGCCTCCGCCTATTGAACGACCGCCACAACTATACACCACTCCCCAATGATCCATCTGAGGGGCTCAAAAGCGAGATCTTTAGTGTGGTCGAAGAGGCTCAAACACAGGGTGTCATTACCAGAGCTGAAGCACGATTCCTTACAGAAGGCCCGGGGAAGACCCCCTATTTCTATACACTCCCTAAAATCCATAAAGAGAGAGTCCCACCACCCGGACGCCCCATTGTCTCGGGGATCGACTCTCTGCTTGAACCTCTTTCCCGGTTTTGTGACCACTTTCTAAAACCCTTGGTCAAAAAATCGACCACCTATCTAAAGGATACAAAGGACCTTCTGAAATTACTCAGCGACACCACATGCTCAGAACACACTATACTGGCAACATTGGACATAGAGAGCTTATATACAAGCATTCCCCAGGACGAAACCATCAGGGTCCTGGAAGAGTCTCTCGACTCGATTCCCTGGGAATACCACACAACAAAAGAGTTCGTGCTACAATGTGCCACTTTGGCTTTGAAGAGAAACTTCTTTGAGTTCCAGGGCCAACTTTTCCTCCAAACCACGGGTACTTCCATGGGGAGTACCTTTGCTCCAAGTGTAGCTGGACTGTACGTCTATGCTTTCGAACAGAAGTTCATCCTACCAACTTCAAACCCCTATCGCTCTTCCATAGCCTTATGGAAGCGATATATAGATGATGTGCTTCTGATCTGGCAAGGTAGTAACAATACCCTCCAATCCTTCTTACAATGGATCAATACTCTGAACCCACATCTGAGGTTCACTTATACATATGACGACACTGAGGTTGTATTTCTGGACGTGGTGATAACAAAAGTACGAGGGTCCTTTCAAACCAGGACCTATTACAAGCCCACCTCAAGAAACAATCTCCTCGAATTCACCAGTTTTCACCCGCGTCCTCTAAGGGAAAATCTACCCTACGGACAATATCTCCGCTTACGACGGAATTGCACCACCTTGAGCGATTTCAAGAGCCAATCTCGGGATCTAACTACTAAACTCAGTATGAGAGGGTACCCCTCACCCCTCCTGTCCAGAAGCTACAAACGTGCGAGGAATCAACCGAGGGATGTACTCCTAACAGACTACACAAAGGACACTGTCTCTATCCCGCTTACCTGTGTCAGCACATACTGTTCCCTTTCTAATCAACTCAAAAAGACCATCAACAAACATTGGGGTATAATCAACAGCGCAAATCGCAACTGGGACAAACCCCTCTTCTCATTTAAACGCGCACAAAGCCTCCGCAACAATCTAGTACACACACGACCACTGCTGCCACGAGAGACCCCACAGAGATCTATAACGGAAGCTTGGGGCCTCCCTAAGATCACTGGGCACTACCCCTGCTCGGACTGCAGTGTATGCCACCTGACCACACATAGCAAAACCCTCGAGCTAGAACCTAACAAGACCTGGACCCAAAGAGGTCACACGAATTGTAACACTATGAATGTGGTCTACCTCATTACCTGCCCCTGCGGTCTACGATATGTAGGGATGACGACACGGAAGGTGCGACTCCGGATATGTGAACACCGAAGTAACATTAGGTGCAAACGCACTACAACCAGAATGAGTGAACATTTTCTCTCTGCAAACCATACTACCAACGATCTGAGATGGACAGTGATAGAAGAGATTTCAAGCGGTTACAACATCCCTAAGGTGCTTTTTGAAAGGGAACAGAGGTGGGTGTACCGTTTGGGGACTAGCCTCCACGGACTCAATGATAATGTCCCTTGGGATAATATCCTTTAATTGTCCCCTACCTGCCTGTTTATCACCACTCACTGTATAACACCCCCCCCTTTTTTTACCAATATTTTTGACCATCTGCTAACACCAATTGGTCAAGGGGTATAGGTCGTCTGATTAGTATACGATATGGTAATTTATTACTTTGCTCCCTTGCTGAACATGACACACCACTGAGTGTCCATGCACGCGTAACTAGATCGTTTCGACCTCTTGCGCGTGCCCATAACATAACCCCATTCAATTATACCTCCGTTTCCTTGCTAAAGCTCAGTTGCACACGCGCGGGGCTATGTGCTAGGTCTGTTCAGACTCCCGCAGTTCTTGTGCCAATAAAGTTCCACAGTATCTCACTCTCTTTTTCCCTCGTTGCCATCGCTACCAAGCGCAACGAACTTTCCTGTTTTTTCTTTTCGCCGCTCTGATTGGCTCCCTGTGGGCCAATCAGCGTGCGAGCCAGAGCTATCCATCCTATCAGGGTCAAGCTCTTATTTTTCCACCTCACTAGGGATTTACCGTGAGGTCCTTTTAAGCACACGCCCGTCCGGGGTGCATTACTCTCCGGGCCCGGCAGCAAGAGGCTGTTTAGGCATAACGCGGGTTGAGAGCAGCAAGGGCGTAAGTAATTCTAATCCGCTCCTCAACCTACAAGGTAAGCGAGTCTTCGCTTTCTCACTCATTCGTGATATTGACACGAACTCTGTTTCTCTTCCTTCTCAATTTGATGCAGGGTGTGCCATTTTGCTCCTACCCCCCCTACCGGGACCCATGAGGCTTCCAACGGACAGGCCTCGCTGTAAGACCCGTCCCCTTTTCTGCACACTAAGCATCACGTGCAGTTAACTTAATCCCTAGCGCGATTTTTTCGCATTGAGTGTCACTGTTACATTTCACCTGCGATCCGATCATTGACTACTAGTCACCATTGAGAGGACAACGTTCCGTTGCCCTTACACCGATATCCTACTATACCTAGGTGCACAGCTTCTCACATATTACTGCACCTGTGGTAGACCTAGAGGCACTCACTTGTCCTTCGAGCACATCAGTTTTATTGTGCTGATCCATTGAGCACGTTTTGTGTAACAGACATTAATACTTCTTTTATGTTTTGTCTTTGTGTTTGTTTGTCACTTTGAACCATCAGAAGTAAACTCGTTCCTCTCCCCATATTAACTTTTCTGGCGGAGGTCACACTATTCAGTGTGTTTTTTTGATTTTTTCACACATTAGCCCACAGCTGGGTGTACCTTAGAGCGTGCACACCACCGGGTCTACGCACATCCCCCTCTGGTCCTGACGAATGCCCGATTAACAATCTCTGAGGCAGAAACATGTTGACCGCCACGGAGTGAACCAGGTCTTTTATTTTTTTGACCCTCACTCCTTTTTATTTTCTTGCCTTTTAAGCAAAATTAATAAAGTTTCTTTTTTGACTTGATTGGTTATTTTAAATTCACTTTCCCCACACAACCAACCCAGCTCCGCAGTAACCTGGCGTCGCAGCACACTGGGATGACATTCGGTCGTCCCAGTGGAAGCCCAATGATGAAGCATGTCACCAACCAGGTTGGTGAGTGAGGGCTTTTCATACCAACTGGGTATTGTTCTGATTTTGCCAAGCTTACTTCCTATGAACATAACGGTTCACAGGGAATCTGAGGCTTGTGGCTCGATTGATTGATGTACCACATTGATTAGAGTGCCCCCTTATTGTACACCACCTTCTGAGATAGCCCCGCTCACCCCCTTGGTAGCTTGGCACGAATAGCCAGGCTTATCTTCAAGGCAAATGTGTAAAGTATTTGCAACCACGCTCACAGCAACCCAATGATGACACCACAAATAGACTCCACACAAGATTTATAAAAACAAGTATAAACTTTATATAAAAAGATATACAATAAGACCACATGATATAAATCCAACATAGGCGTATTTGTAATATTCCTCCTTGCCGGTTGCTAGGCCAGCCAGCCCTTGTAAGTTTTGCCGATATTAATGAGCACTTCCAAACATTCTATTGTGATGCATGTTATGTAATATGTAATACCATGTTATGCAGATCATAATGCTAGAATCAGGCACTTTTGCAATGTAAAAATAATGCAATGCGTATGCAACAATCAGGCACTTTGTATTGTAAAAATAATGCAATGTGTAACACAACAATCAGGTACTTTGCAATGTAAAAATAATGCAGTGCGTAATACAACCACCACGTACGTCGTTATGCAGAAATAAGGCAATGCGTAATACGCTAATCAGGTAGTTTGTTATGCAGAAACAATGCAATGCGTCATACGACATTTAGTAGTTCGTTATGCAGAAATAATGCCATGCATCACACACTAATCAGGCAGTTCGTTATGCAGAAATGATGCAATGCTTAATACACTAATCAGGTACTTCGTTATGCAGAAATGATGCAATGCGTAATAAGTCAATCAGGTACTCCGTTATGCAGAAAAAGAGTAGTCCGTAATTCACTCCAGCACCGATCATGGTGCCTTAGGCGGTCTCTTCGCCACTCGTGCTGACTCGCAGGTAACCTCTGACAACAGTTGTCCCCCACACGGGCATGGTATAACACAAAAAGTGCAGCTCCGCACTCCGGCCCCGGTACTGCCACTCCCTTGGCAATAAGGGCCGCGATACGAGCCAAGGCAGAGGCTCGCGCTGCTGAAATGAGAGAGAGGCTGAGAGTGTCTCCCTCCGAGCCCCGACCCAATTGTCGACTCACTCTCCTCTCCTCATCCAGCGACTTGGGCCTCCGATGCAATCTTTGGGACTTGGCAACGGAGGGCTCGGGCCGGCGGCTTAGCTCCTCCGAGGCTGCCGGTCCAGGCCGCTACTGCTATGAAGATCTCAGGCTGCCACAGGGCACACGCACACAGCGTCGCTGAGACTCCCTTGAGCTTCGGGTGCACGATTACCGGGCACTCCACACGAAGGTCTCAGGCTGCATGATGAACACGCCCGCAGCGTCACTGAGACTCACTTTAACTCCGGGTGCACTTTAACACGGCAATCCTCACAAAGGTCTCACTCTGCACAAAGCACACGCACACAGCGTCGTGGAGACTCACTTGGATTCCGGGTGCATGATAACAAGGCAATCCTCACAAGAGTCTCACACGGCACAAAGCACATGCACACCGCATCGATGGGACTCACTTGGATTCCGGGTGCACCATAACAAGGCAATCCTCATGAATGTCTCACGCTGCACAAAGCACACACACACAGCGTTGTGAGAGTCACTTGGATTCCGGTGCACACACTAACTGGACAATCCTCACTAAAGGTTCAGGGTGCAAAAAGCACACGCACACAGCGTCGCTGACCCTCGCTTGGACTCCAGGTGCCCACGATCACAGGGCACGGCTTACGAGGGTCTCATCCTGCAACAAGCATGTGCACACAGCGCCGCTGAGACTCTCTTGGAAACTTTTGTGTTCCTGAGTTTCCACAACAGGGAGCCAGCTCACCTCAATCCTTGGGGATAAGTTACTTCAGGACACAACACTGCAAAGTCCTTTCAAGCAGGGGGACACAGCACACAGCAAAGTCCCTTTCCTTGGTTAAAACAGCAAACTGCAGGCCAGCCCCAGAACACACAGCAATGGTCAGTCCTTTCCTTCAGTCTATTCAGTTGTTTCTTCCTTGGCAAAGGTTCCTCTTACCACTGAGTAGCTCCAGTCTTGTTCAATCTTGATCAAGCCATTCTCCAAAGTTCAGGGGCTTCAGCTCTCATAGTTATACCCCTCAATGGCTTTGAAGTCTTTGTGTTCAGGGGCCACTGAGCCCTGTTCAAACCAGTTCTGGGTGCCTCCCTGCCAGTGACACCTTCTTCCTTTGATTAGTGGGGGTCTGGATTCTCAATCACTCAGCAGGAGATGGGGCAATTGTTTTATAGCAGCAACCCAGGCCTCTTCACCTCTCTGGGCTACTCCTCCCCCTACACTCCAGATGCAGGTCAGCCAGTTGCTGCCTCACCTCCTCCCCTGGGTCAAGACATTCCCCAGATCTATTGCTTTCAAATCCAGCCAGTCAATCCACAACCAGGCAGAGACACAAAAACCCAGTCACTTCTAAAAGAGTGGCTTATAAACACACAATGCAGAAACCACCTTCATAGAAAGATGTGTTATTACATTGTGAGTTCAGGCATACTAAACTATATCTTTCCATTTTAAGCCTTTGGGAGGATAGGCTGGAAAACATATTACACAGCCTTCCCATTCTATCCTATAGGCAAGATGGCCTTTCCACAGTAAAGAACGCAATGGAGATTATTTCACCGTCAGGACATGGCACACACCTTAGTACATGTCCTACCTTTCACATGCACTGCACCCTGCCCAGGAGGGTACCCTAGACCTACCCTAGGGGCGTCTGATGTGCGTAGAAATGGAAGGGTAAAGTCTGGCAAGTGAGTGCAATTGTCAGAACAACAAGGCAGTTTAACAAACTGCACGCGGGCACTGTAATGGCAGGCCTGAGTTCCCTTTTTAAGGCTACTTGTGTGGGTGGCACAATTAGTGCTGCAGGCCCACTAGTAGCATTTGCATTACCAGCCCTGGCACACATAGTGCATTTTACTAGGGACTTTACTAGTAAGGCAAACATACCAATCATGGGCAACCAATTACCATTACACTTTATACAGGGAGCACTTGCACTTTGACACTGTTTAGCAGTGAAAAAGTGTCCAAAGCATCTAAGTTGGCAAAACAAAATCCATCATAGCATCAAAAATAGAGGAGGTAGAAGCAAAAAGTCAGGGGTAATCACGCCAAGAAATGCCAGGTCTAACATATATATTCTCTGCATGTATATTTACCTCTTTACATGTATATATAGATGTCTATGCATCAACACATCGTTATGGGTAAGAACATTTGTGGAAATATTTAGCTCTGTACTTTGTATAAGGATTCCACTGTTCTTTACATGTGTATGAGACGTGAGTCCCTTGCTCACTTTGCCACTGGATTCAAGCAAGCCTGGCTGAAGACGGCTGAAATGCCAGAAACCGGTCCTAGGAAGCTTGTTTCCAGTCCAGGAAAGGCAGGCTTGGCAGTTCGGGCTGGACTGTTCCCATGAGGCACAGGGTCAGACTGATTTGCATATGGCCATGTCTGAACTGGGGTGGCAGAGTGGGCTACAGAACGGTGATGGATCAAACCCAGATCTGTTGACTGGGTGTGAGTGTTTGATTGGTTCTGATGCTCCGTCCATCACCACCCCCTTTTGTACCGCTTTGTTCGCCATAAGTTGGCAGGGTATGCTCAGACGTGAGTCCCTTGCTCACTTTGCCACTGGATTCAAGCAAGCCAGGCTGAAGACGGCTGAAATGCCAGAAACCGGTCCTAGGAAGCTTGTTTCCGGTCCAGGGAAGACATGGCTTGGCAGTTCGGGCTGGACTGTTCCCATGAGGCACAGGGTCAGACTGATTTGCATATGGCCATGTCTAAACTGGGGTGGCAGAGTGGGCTAAAGAATGGTGATGGATTAAACCCAGATCAGTTGACTGGGGGTGAGTGCTTGCAATGTTCAACACTCCGTCCATCATTTCCTTTGGTTTTTGCTTTGTTCGCCATAAGTTGGCAGGGTATGCTCAGACGTGAGTTCCTTGCTCACTTTGCCACTGGATTCAAGCAAGCCTGGCTGATGACGGCTGATTAGCCAGAAACCGGTCCCAGGATGCTTGTTTCCGGTCCAGGGAAGACATGGCTTGGCAGTTCGGGCTGGACTGTTCCCATGAGGCACAGGGTCAGACAGATTTGCATATGGCCATGTCTGAACTGGGCTGGCGGAGTGAGCTAAAGAATGAGGATGGATTAAACCCAGATCAGTTGACTGGGGGTGAGTGCTTGCAATGTTCAACACTCCGTCCATCATCCCCTTTGGTTTTGCTTGATTCTGTCAATATATACAACTTCCACATAATGATTTCTACTCTTTATTTTACTCTTCCCACAGGTCATGACGAAGGTTTTACTTGGATTTAATTTGAGATCCTTCTCAGTCATGAATTGTGTGAAACTCATTTGCAGTCCATGATGGTAGAACTGCATCATTTGCATATAAAAGTACTTGGGTTACACATCTACCTATGATAGGGGCATCAGCCTTTAAATTCTGTAGTAAAAGGTCAACGTTATTGATCCCACGGGTAACTCTAAAATGGGTGGTACATTCACCATTTGGACCATAGCAAATTCTTGAAGTTATGAGGGCATATATTTGCGATAAGTAAGTAATGATATTGTGTGGTGCACCCATCCCTTCCAGCATTTGCCACATTTTAACATGATTAACTAAATCAAATGCACTGGTAAGGTCAATAAAACTGAGGGAGTTGACCTTCTTTGGAGATATTATATTTCCCTATCAATAACTGGAGGTTTACGCACTGCTCTACCGCCCCTATACACGTCTTAATCCATACTGGGCTTCAGTTAAGATATTATTCTCATTTACCCAGCTTTCCAGTCTGTCTAACATGATTCTGGCCATCAATTTAGATGTAGAATTAAGTAGGGATATTGGTCGGTAGCATTTTGCATTTCTTCTATCGCCTTTTTTAAAGATGGGGACGATTATACTTTCCACCCATGTAGCAGGTAACACCCCTCACTGTAGCATTGGAAAGGCTTACTAAAATTGGGGACCAAAAGTTGACACTAGACGTAAAAATGTCAATAGGGACCCCATCTGGTCTTGCAGCCTTACGACTTGCACTTTTGCTTAGAGTGGTTTTAATGTCATCTAGGGTGATGGGTGCTATCTTAACAGTGTTCACTAAAATAAAATTGCTGTTATCTTCACTCGTGGAGTCCTTTACACAGACACGAGCGTGCATAGCTGGCCTTCCTGCTTAGGAGTATATACTTAGCCCCCACATTACAGGGTATATCATCTGTCTGGTATTCATTAAGTATTACGGGGATTGGGTGACTGAGTAAACAAAAAGCACAGATGGAATGGTATGTTGGGTCGGGAGCGTGGTTGGGGGGAATTGCGGCTATAACACAAGAAGACGAGTATGGGGGCGCTGCAAGTGTTCCGCGTGTGGGTCATTTAGTTTTATGTTATGTTGTTGACTACATATTAAGTAAGTTAATCAGTATATTATGATGTCCAATTGATTATTGGACAAGAACCCTGTACCGGTTGAAGCTGGCTCATGTGGGAGTAGTAAAGGTGGGATTTATTTTTATAACGCCATGATCTGTCTTGTATTAATACTGAGGAACAAACACGGAAAAGATAATAATACACTGTGAACTACAAATTGTTGTAAAATCAATAAAAACAAAGTTAAACAAAAAAATCCCTCGTGGAGTCCTCTTTTGTTGGAATAAAAATGTGTTCAAAGTGTGTCAGCCATTCCTCTGGAGTTACTAGTGTTTTGATATGTCTTTAAAAAAAAGGGCAGGTCTATTGTTTTCCAAAATAGGATAGAATCATGTGTCTCTGCTGCTTGGATCAATTTTTCCCATGCCTTCTCCCGAATTTCTATTTTCCGTAAATATAATGATTGTTTATAGTATTTCCGTAAAGTGCAAATTCTCTCTCTGTCCCAGGGTCTTGCTTTCAGTGCTTCCTTTAATTCCTTATTTAGTTTGGAGCACTGCTGCTCAAACCATCTAGGATAGTGATTGCTATTTTTCTTATTTCTTATTTTCAAATCTTCAGAGATAACAGCCGCGATATTATGGAATGCACTTACAATATCTATATTTGGGGAGGATCTTTCCAAGCAGATATTTATGTTGTCATGGTGTTTTTGTACTGTATTTTACATAAATGCTATAGGATTGACACCTGACCATTTAATAGAAATCCCATTCTCTACTTGTGTTTTAATATCGGGCGCGGCAATACACACCTTTTCTTGTTGGCACAGGCTTGATTTCAATATCAGGAGTAGCAGATGGTGGTCACTGAACGGACTTGCCTGTATATAAAATTCATCTACAAGACCCTTACATTTCCGTGATACTAGGGTATGGTCAATGTTCGACGAAGATCTCACCTCTTCATATGTTTGGACAACAGTTTCTCTCTCATGTTCACCTGACTCCATGATTTCTAAATTATATTTATACATGGCAGAATTAATCGCTTCTCCATAGGGGTTATGGGGGAAGTGAGAGCTAGGGTCACCATGTTCATCACTGTGGCCACATTGTTTCCTTATTACAATTTTACACATTTCACAATTAAAATCACCAACCCAAATAAGCAGGTAATCACCACCCAACCCCTTTAAAAAATCATCCAACTCCTCTTCCAATGACATAATTACCCTATATCTTGTAGTGTCAAAAACATTACTATAAAAATGTATTACTACTATGTCTTGTTTTCCTTCAATGCAGAAAAGTAGAAACTGAAAATACTGTGACTTAGTGTAAACTCTTTTTAATAATAATGGTGAAGTTACTGAGACCAAGGCTGCTAAGCCTCCTTTTGCTCTCTCTGCCTTCGAAGGGATAGCCTGTGTAGGTGGGGGTGAGCCTCACATTGCCACTGCTCACAGAGCCTGCTGCCTGAGACCCCTCACCTGCTGCTGCCTCCAGGGACTGCTGCCTGAGACCCCTCACCTGCTGCTGCCTCCAGGGACTGCTGCCTGAGACCCCTCACCTGCTGCTGCCTCCAGGTACTGCTGCCTGAGACCTCTCACCTGCTGCTGCCTCCATGGACTGCTGCCTGAGACCCCTCGCCACCAAAATCCCCTGCTGTTGTCTCACGTCCACAGTGATGGCAAGGACAGAGAAGATCCGTGCCAGTCCCTTCACGAGTGAGGAGCTGGAGGTCCTGGTGGACGAGGTGCTCACACAGTACCCAAGGCTATATGGTGCCCCAAATGTCATGGTAAGTCTTCAACAGTGGTGGGGTAGGGCAGGTGGGCCACACATGTAGTTGGACTGATGCAGTATGCGCCTGGGAGTGTGGGGTAGTGTCATGCACTGCCTAACATGCTTTCTCCAGTGGGAGGGTGCGTGTACCTAATGCCACAGCTTTCCCTCCCTGCACATGTATGTATGAGTGACCTGTGTTGTGTTGTCAGCCATACAGTGACACAGAAGGTTGTTCATGCTGTAGTCAGAACAGTGATTGCTTGGCTGGATGGCTGTGTGTGCCCCTGTAGTCCATCTCCGTGTGAGCCCAGCTGGCCTGCACAGTCCCCGCCTACAAAGACAAGGACAACTCACTGAACTTACAGAGTATGACATCAGTCTTTTCACATAGCACTCCAGCTATGGGCCATCTCAGCACTGTGGTTTGCACACAACTGCCCTTGTGATTGGCATTTTGTATTTGTGATATCATGCCCATCCATGTGACCACCATGGCACATTCAAATATTCACAGGACAGGGACATTGATGGCTGCGCAGTCTTGGACACAGTGAGTTCACCCCCAAACACAGGTTGACATGTGATGTATGTGTTGCTCAAGCCAACAATGGACTGGAGATGTGGGCAGGCTATTTGGGTGTTTCAGTGCTGGCATCCTGCATGT
The DNA here is from genome assembly GCF_964204655.1 of Triturus cristatus. NCBI lineage: Eukaryota > Metazoa > Chordata > Amphibia > Caudata > Salamandridae > Triturus > Triturus cristatus. Next base: position 430,295,926 of record NC_140580.1, read on the forward strand.
GTGTAAGATGTGCAGGGACTGTGTTCCCCCTCACACCTGCATGCTTTAACATCAGCTTTTCCAATGCAGGGGTCCCATGTGGGCTGTACTATAGTCTCTGATTGACCTATCGTTGGATATGTGATGATTTTGTATCTTGCTGCTATACTGATAGATGTCGGTACATGACACTGTGTCCCTGATCATTTCTCCCTCTTGTCTCCCATGCCTGCAGCTCAAGGTACACCAGCATAAGGCCGTGGGGAGAGCCATTGAGGTGAAGGTGCGAGCCCTGGGGGTCTCAAACCGACGGCGCACCCACTGCCACAAGAGATGGGACGACAGCAGCCGGCTGGCAAAGAATGTGGCGGAGATGACCCTGGGGCTGCTTCCTCGCACTGGGCATCTGGCACGGCGCAGCATGACACCACTAATGGGGCGCATCTTGGTGGTGACACAGCCTGAGCTGGATGCACGTTTGAAGGAGCATCAGCAGCAAGCCAGGGGTGAGCATTTGGGGAGTCTGACTTTGACTGGGAGTGGCTGCATGTGTACAGAGCCTGTGCCAACGCTGGCCTCTGTGATGTTGGTAGTGTGATGCTGTGGCATGTAAGTGGCTGCTGGGCTGGGTGCCTGTGGCATGCATTTGCACTACCTGTACTTACAAAGGTGATTAGGATGCTGTGCCTTCACATTACATTCTGAGTTGTGCTCTTCAGGTTTCTTCTGCATTGGTGTAGTCTTGGGAATCCCAAGGGGGGTACGGCAGTGTGCCCGATCTGACTGTGCGTACATCAATGCGTCCATTGCATGCACCCATATTGGGGAGGGCTAGACATCTTACAGCAATGTGCAGCATTCTATTGTCCCCAAGATACGACATGGTGGGTTGCATGGGCTAATGTCCATTGTGGACTGTCATGTTGTAGTCTGGGTCTGTGTTGTCCCCTCCTGTTCCATCCAGTTTTGTCATTGGCAACAAGTAGTGTGCCCCCATCATGTCCCTAGGTGTGCTCAGAACTAGTTGTGTGTCTGTTTGAACAGAGCCACAAGCAGGGTGTTGTGCTGTGTGGTCATCACATGGCTCACTCATGCCTGAGTTTCCAGTTTCCACGCACTGCTTGAGTCTATGTAGTGAGTTGGCACGATGTGATTGCACAGGGTTGTGTGCAACATGTAGATTTGCTCGACTTTTGTCATGCATTGCTTGCATATGTTTTTTTTCTGTTTTGACATTGACCTGACCCTACATCTCTCTTTCCCATGCAGCATCACCTGTGGTTACGGAGGGACAGGAGGCGGACACCAGTGGGGGTGAAACTAGCACCACAGCTGCCCAAGATCCCAGTGACACAGATGTCACCAGCGCCTCAGAGGGGGACAGGAGTCTGCTGGAGGAGTCCCAGCCTGTGACGCAAAGCACCACATCATCTGATGCCAGCGGGGATGCATCCATGTTGGAGGGCACAGGGAACGGGGATTCTGCATCGACTTCCACCACACAGGGGCCATTGCCCACCCTCCCAGACACTTCCTCTGGTGCTGCCCGTGTCCGCCTCAGTAAGAGGGGAAGAGTGTCCTTCACCCCTGGCACCGCTGCCCCTGCCCCTGTTCCCCCTACTGCCGTCCGTGGTGAGTCTGTGGAACTTTTGCTCCAACTGTGTGTAGACCAGACAGCTCACCTCAATGCCTTCGTTGACCACGACAAGAAATTGGGCCAGGTGGTTGCTTTCATGGAGGGCATACATTCCGACGTGGGTGGGCTGCACCGGACAGTCCAGGCTTTGTCATCAACAGTGACGTCTGCCCTGCAACAGGCACATTCTCACAACCCAGCTCCAGTCCCTTTGTCCACCCCCGGGGCAGTGGCCACGTCTGACGATAGTGACCACGGTCCACATGCATCAAAGTCACGATACGGCACATGGAGCACACAGCAGCAGCAACCCAAGCGGTCCCAGGCGCAGACACCATCCCCACAGAAGACCAAAGGCACCCCAGAGCGCAGGGAGAAAAGCCAGTCAGGTGACACCAGTGGACAATTAGCAAAGCAGCAGACCTCAGGCACACATGCCTCAGTGGCATCCCCATCCAAGGACTCTCCTGCCCCTAAAGCATCGCGCAAAGATAATCGTACAGTGTCTGTGCCCACCAAGGAGGTGGTGCATGCCAAGGGTACACCTAGGAAGGGCTCCAAGACAGTATCACCAACCACCTCGACTCCCATTCCAAGCCCAGTGAAGCAGGGGCCGGAGGGCACTGTAGGGGTAACACCTAGTAAACAGGGGAAGGGGGGGCAGAGGCGAAGCAAGGCAAAGCGTTCCGCTGGATCCAGCACATCACCAGAGGGACTGCCAGCGCCTGCACCTGCTGCAGCAGTGGTGGTGAGTGTGCCTGTTGTGCCCACACCACTTCCCATTGATCCACAGTCAGTCAAGCCATTTAGGATCCCCAAGAAGTGGAAGGGCACCCCTCCACAATCTCCCAGCCACACCTTGACTCCCGTCTGCATGACTCCACCTCCACGTGCCACTACACCACCTGGTCCAAGCAGCCCTCCAGCTTGCCAAGCCACTGATAGCTCTACCGCAGCTGTTCTGCTCTCTCCCCCGTCAAGTGCCCTGACAGTCCCCGAGACACAGCCAGCTCCCAGTTCGCCTGACAGCCAAGTCTGAGTGGTAGTCACCCTCACACACCAGTCTCTCACACAGGTGGGCCTGTACTGCACATTGTTGCCCCCTGACTGTGTTGCTGACCAGGGAAAGGTACAGTCGCACTCATTCCCTGTGCAGCTTCTCATGGACTCAGTCTGCACTTTGTCATGCCCACTGACATTGTTGTTCACTGCTGTTTTGCCCTTGCCTATGCAGCTTCTCATGGATATGCTCTGCACTCTGCCCTGGCCACTGGCCTTGTTGTTCACTGCTGTTTTGCCCTTGCCTGTGCAGCTTCTCATGGACATGCTCTGCACTCTGCCCTGGCCACTGGCCTTGTTGTTCACTGCTGTTTTGCCCTTGCCTGTGCAGCTTCTCATGGACATGCTCTGCACTCTGCCCTCGGCACTGGCCTTGTTGTTCACTGCTGTTTTGCCCTTGCCTGTGCAGCTTCTCATGGACATGCTCTGCACTCTGCCCTGGCCACTTGCCTTGTTGTTCACTGCTGTTTTGCCCTTGCCTGTGCAGCTTCTCATGGACATGCTCTGCATTTTGTGCCTTACTTTTCTCTTCTCATGGTACCTATCTGTGCAATGTGTGAATAAAGACAGTTGCTCCAGTTGTCTATTTTGTCAGTGTCCTTACTGAATAAAGTTATTTTGCTGTGTGTAAATGATTTACTGTGCCACATGGCCTGTGTGGCACTTCAACATGGTCAATGTTTGGGCTCACTTGCTCTCTTTTTTTCAGGGGTGACATGGTCTTCATTTCTTCTTGGCCCAGATACTTGTGGTGGCAATGGTGTCAATTTCGAATGGTTAGCAGTAGTCATTTACTTGATTAGTTCATGTTGGCTCTATTGTACACATGTCAGGTTGGGGGGCACTGCCAGCACAGAGTGGGTTTCTGCACATAGTATTGCAGGCAGGCTGTCCAGGGTCATCATGTGTGTGTTCTTCCTATATGTGTGCCCAGTGGTGTTTGTGTGTGGTCATCTTGTGATGGCCAGTCATCCAAGTCCCATGGCTTACTTTCCATGTGTGCTCTTGGATGGCCAGGTAGTGTGCAGTGTGAAGGGGGTGAGTTTGTGGGGAGTGTTGATGTGTGCATGCCTATGCAATGTCAACTACACACATGTGTCACCCAGGAGTTGTGTGCCTGTTGTTTTGATTGTTCATCCCTTTGGATGTGGTTGTATGCCCATGTGTGAGTTGTATGTTGTGCACTGTGTGTTGGTGTGTCCTTGCAGTTCTGTCTGACTCCTACTTTTTGTTTTTGTCACTTGTGAGTATGCAGAGGGTGTTACTGGCAAGTCAGTGTTGTGTTTTGTTGCACAGCTATGTGTCTGGTGGCTGTTTGTGGGGTCTGTGCAGACCTGCTGCTCCCCACTGCCATTGTGGTTGTGTTTTCTCATGCCTTGCTGTCCCATGGTGCCTTCTTGCCTCCAGTGTGGCATGTTGTGTGTGTTGTCATGCCCTTCCCTATATGCGCATTCTGCTGCATACCCATTGTGGGTCTGCACTCCCTCTCTTTGTGTATGGTACACTCCTGCCATGTCCCCTACTAACACGCAGTACACTTCACTTTGGTGTCAGCTGTCCCCTTGGTTTTTATGTGTGTGAGCCTCCCCATGACTTCATTTGTGCCACTGTGCGTTGTGATTTATTTTAAAGAACAAGAGCGACCCATTGTGGTGCAGTTCTTTGTCCGGGGTCAATGTGCATTTCCCCAGTGGGTCATGTGTGATGTTCTGGTGCTGTTTGTCAGTCCTGGTTGCTCCTATGCAGTTCAACTGTGTGTGCTGCCCAGTCATGTGGTCAAGTTGTTTCCAGCTTTTTGTCCCAGACTTGTGCATCTATTGGGTGTTGTGTTGGATGTATGTGTGTTGTTTGTGTTATTGCTTCACTTCATGGGTGCGCTGTTGTCTTTGTGCTGTGCTGTATGGTGTTGTATGGGTTGCTGTTCTGTCACTGATGTCTGTGTGTGTCTGGTATGCTTGGTGTGCACACACAGCTTGTTGTGCACGCAGTGCTGTGTGTGTATGTTGCCTTGTGATTGCCTGGTGTGCATCCCCTGATGTCCTGCTGTGTTTGCTATGTGATTGTTCTGCCTGTGCATCTGTTGTTTGTTTGCTGTGGCTGTGTTGTTCTGTGATGGTGCATTTCTTGTGTGTGTTGTGGTATGTTGTCTGTGCATTGTTCCTGAGTGATGAGGTTATGCACTCCTTTTGTGTCTGTGCTCCCATTGCCTTTCCCCAGTTTAGCTGCACAGGGCATGTCTGTTGTTGTTGTGGCTCTGTGTGTGTTTCTGTTGAGTTATGTGTTTGTCTGTTGTATTTGTTTCCACATTTGTGGTGGCATGTGTGTGTGTGTGTTGTTTGTGGCTGTGCCCACGGTGTGTGGTTGTTTGTGTGTGTATTGCCTGTCAAGTATTGCCAGCCTTCAGTGTGTTTGGCACTAGTGTTGTGTGCTGCTGGTGTGAGGGGGTACGTGTGTAGATTCTTACTGGTGTTTGTCAGTCCTGAGGTGTGTAGATGGTCCCTGTGTGTAGTGCTGCTGGTGTACTCCTGTGAAGTAGATGTATGGATGTGTGGCTGTTCCCAGTTTGACTTCGGGGCCTTCCTTTCATCCTTGTGCCTATACATGGTTTGCCTTGCTGTCTCCCTGTGTTGTTGCACTGAGCTGTCTGTGGTTTGATTTCACTGACTGTGCCAGCCATGTGTGCTTTGATGGTGTGAGGGTGTTGTGCTCTGTTCCTTGTGTTGATGTGATGTACACATGCTTGTTGTGTCTCCTTGGCCTTCCACTTGTGTGCAGCCCACTTTTGTTTCCCTATTTGTTGTGCTCCATTGCTGTTGGCATGTGGGGTGTGTATGTGTGTGTGTCAGTCTGTGATATGTATGTGTGACTGTGCAGGCTGTGTGTCCATTTGGATGTTGATTCCTTGTGTGTGTTCATTTGTTGCTTGTCCTCATTGCTTTTTCTCTGAGTGTGGTGTTGTGTGTGTTTCCCTGGCCCTGTGCTTTTGTGCTGTGTGTTGTGTGTTCCTGTGCAGCCACTCCTGCATTGTGTCTCCATGATTGTCTGTTGTGTGGTGCAGGGTATGTATTGCCCTGGCTTGTTGTTGTGCATGGGGTGCACGGGGGGCACATGGTATGTGCCTTCATGGGGTGTGCTAGTGTGTGGTGGGAGTGGTTGTGGCCCTGTGGTCTTTGTGCCCTGCCCATGCCTGGCACTGGCCCTGCCATCTGCATTGTGCGCATGTATTTCCTTGTGTTCGCCGCTGCAGTGACGTGACCGGGACATTGCTGCATGGTGGCGGTAGCAGTGTGTCCAGGATGCAGCGGGGTGACTTTGTGGCAGGTGGGTGATGTGTGGGTGCCCTTGTGGATGTGTCCCTGTCCCCCTTAGGGTGTCTGATGTGGATTTGGACCCTGTGTCAGGCTGTGGGTTGTGTGTTGTGTTATTGCGTACCTGCGGCGGCGGCCGTGGCGGTCCATGAGTTCCAGATGATGTAGCAAGTACAGCACCGGAAAGACTTGTAGAGCTGGTTCCATGGTGGTCGTGACCGGGACTCTGGTTTCGCGCTCCGCTGTCGAGCTTCCGCCGTCTCTGGTTGGGTGGTGTCTCTGCTGCGTGCGTCTGCTTGCTTGTGTCATCCTAATTTGTGGAGCGGGCGGACTTCATTCCGCACGGCGAAGGGTCTCCATTGGCTCCCACCGCTGCGGTGGCAGGTGCACTTTGATGGCGGTGCGCGCCGCGGCGGTCAGAAATTGGCCTATGTTTGACCATACTAATATAGCGGGCGTGATGTCCGCTGCTGGTGGGCGGAAAAAGGCATTTTTCCGCACCGCCAGCGCTGCAGTGGTCACACCACCCTACATCCTTATGGACCCCATAGTGTTAGTCACAAAGCCGGCATGCTGTATTATTTACACAAGGGTATGCATCTGGTAGGGTGCAGTGGTAGGATAAGCTGGGGTATACAGTGAAAACATACCAAGCAGTGCCCTTAACTACAGTGCACCACATACAAACTCCCTGCTGGGTTGTATGAGTACGTCACAAAGCCATGGGGTGAGCACGCCTGCGCAAGTCTGGTGTCGAAGAAAACCCATGTGCTCTTTGGTTGCATTAGACAGCATAAGATAGGAGGGGCCACAACCAGGAGGTTGACATATGGCAGCTGGCAGTAGTACATGCACACACTGCTAATGCAGGGGGTTAGGCTATGTACGGGGCTAAAGAAGCACCATCTGACAGCTGGTGTGGGTTCCACATCAGGGGTACCACGCAGAGAGGAGAGTAAAGTTTAGTTTTAGTTTTGGCTGAGCTCCAGCAGGAGGGAGGGCATTGATTGGATGAGGTGCCCTTGCAAATATCAAAGGACCCACAGAAACATGGATGGACACCACTGCACAGAGTGGAAACAACGACTGCTGGTATAGTTGGTGAATAAATGCAGCCATCTAAAACACTTTTGGTTGCACTGAAATAATAAAAACGTAAATTTGAGATGTAAACAAACTGTGATACCAATATTTCCCCTCCATATTTGGTGCCAAAAACCTCCTCCCCCACACCCACCTACTCACAACTTGGGGCAACTTTAAAAAGCCAAGGTGAGTTTGTGTGCTGGTTTCCTTGAAGCATATGTAAAAATGTTAATGCGGTGTGTGAGTCAGCCTGGGCTCGCTAGTATTGCGAGGAATGCAGCCTGCATAGGAGCTGGGATGAATAAAAAGAAGTGAGAGCAGAGCGTAAGACACGGACTGGAGTCAGAGCTGAGAGGGGAGTTGTGAGGAGTTGAGGCCTGTGCGTAGCTGATGCGGGGCTTAGAAGCAGGCTCTGCAGCCCCAGTTCCCCTCTTCTTCCCCTCTACTCCCTCCCACCCAAAATCCAGAAAATTACTGAGTCCCCTGTCCGTCGCTAAGGCAGTCATTCGCTGTTGGTGATGCATTTTAACATAAAGGCAAAACAAACATGGAAATATTTGCATTCAGAAACTCGAGTCCAGAGCGTTGGTTGACCACAATTGTTTTCTTTTTTTAAGCGTGGAATGCGGGGTGGAAGTGTAACAATAGGTGAAAAAAGTTGAGCAAAGAAAAAAAAGCAACACGAGTACTTCAAAGAGAGGCGACCAAAACATCCATGCAACTTAGGGTCCCTTTAAAACCATTGTCAGTGCATTCTTTAAGCAACCAGAGGGTCATGCATGAGAGAAAAAGAAAATAAATTGCCACATGTGATTAGAGATCCACACACAACATTTTTAAATTGGTTTACCAGTCTGAAATTAAGAAATTAAAATACGTGGTAGTGGTTTGTGGCGGATGGTAACAGAAAATGAGGGTGATGCAATGGAGGGCAAATCTGTGGAAACGGAAGGTGCTGGTAAGGGACATCAGAGGTTTAAAATAAGACAGATATGGGGAAGGAGTAGGGATACAGCTGGGAGTTGCACTAGGCCATGGGTAAGGGGGCTTTGATACACGCCAGATTAACTGGTGAATGGAGGGGTGGGGTTACAACAGTCAGGTCAGCTACAACCTTCCACTGAAGGGTGGGGCGGGGTCACTCCAATTGAGCAAAGACCGGCTAACCCCTGTATGCCCTAGCCATGGAGAAATGCATCCGCCACCACAACCAGGCGATTGAAGCAGAAGTAAGAGGACCAGATGGCAGGGTGCGAAATACCAATCCTGCTCTTCCAAAACAAATGTGGATCCCGACCAGTCCCTTGCCACATGCCCCGCTGCAAGCATCCAACGTGGATTGAGAGATACGGAGCTCTGCTGCAGCCTGCAAGCAAACTCGTGAACAGGGGATGCAACCAACTGCAGGGGCAGAGTTGCACAGTGCCATGCAGAAATAAAAGTGCGTGTGTTGAAGCATGGAGCTCAGCTGTGCACCTTAAATTTAAAGTGAAAGCGGCACTGTTCATAAATAAATAAAGGCGTGCAACCATGTTGTGTGTTAAAGCGCGGCGCTCAGCTCTGCTGCTCCTTAAATTTAAAATGAAAGTGAAGCGGTGCAGAAATGAAGAAAGGCACGTGGCTACACTGTGTAATAGGCGTAAGCATGTTGTTCTGAAAGAAAACGAGCAGTAGCAAGCCACCAAACTAAGAGAGACCTAATAAAAAAAGAGTGCTCACAGTGTACCATAAATAACAGTAAAAGTAAGAGCACATACAACAGGGACAGTCCGCATAGGAGGATACCAAAGTCCAAATGGAGGGACTACTAAGCCTATTCATGAATCAAAACCTGACATTTACAAAGGACAGTAAGAGGAACCAATTGAAAAGATGGGCAGTGATTAAAGTCCATATTCTAAGAACAGCATGTCTCGAAGAGACTGCGCATTCGCTGCCTTGGTGAGACCTAAAAAACGGCCAAAATTCCAGTTTATTCAACTAGAAATACCCCAAACAATATAATGGAAGATTTTACTGACCAACAGGCCAGGCCCTCTCAGGTACAAGTTAATACATTTGCAGGGGTATGGGACTATTTTGGAATCATGGGCAGCGCTGGGGAAACATGCACAGACGCTTGTGATGTACAAATCCCGTAAGCAGACAACTTGCAAGTTGATTGAATGGAAGTGTTTCTGATTTCAGTAGACCTGTTCTCTGGTGAGTGGTATCACTAAGGCAATATGTGTGCCATCAATAGCTCTAACCACATGTGGTAGGCGACCCAAACCATAAACGTTATCCTTCACATTGGCTAAATCCTAGTGCCATGGAAACTGGATGAAGCTGTTAATGTGTCTCAGCATTGATGATAGAACTTCTTGTAGCACATGACTGAAAGTTGGTTGTGACATTCCACCAGATACTGCCACAATGTATTGAAAGGACCCTGTGGCCACAAAATGAAGTACTGCCATGAGTTTGACAATTGGTGTAATAGAAGTTGGAATTCTGTTGTGAGGCTGAAGTTCTGGTTCCAGCTGATAAAATGAATCCAGCATAGCTTTCCTATTCAATCTGAACTTCTTGATCACTCTTACTCTAATTCCTGTGCCACTCATGATCCTAGATTGTGGGTGTCTTTTATGGCCTCTTGTATTTTACTCTCTCTCACTCTTCTTGTAAGATAATGCAATTTGCATGACATTTCTCTGTATTTTAAGTCAATGATTAGTTTTATGAACCCTAAACCCTATGGCAAGATGTAAATATCTTCCAGGGATGCATGTTCTACTTGACAACCTATTGTTTGATTTTGTTTTTATGGTTTTTAACATTTTATTTCTGGTGTGCAACTTAATATGCAACAACATTTCTTTGAACGAAATTGCAAGGCATCCAAATGCTAACTTTTTATGTGAAACAACCTTTAGAAATCTTTAACTGTTAGTGTTTTGATTTTGCTCTATGATTCTCAACCAAAATAAAGCGTATTGATTGATGTGCTGTACAGGAATATAAGTACAATTGCACAAGGTCAAATTCATTTTCTAGACACGGGTAGATAGAGCGATTCGCCCAGAATAACAGGCTTTTTTGCCAATGCCCGAAACTCGTTCCCTCGACCCGAATGTAGCGCGGCGGGGCCTGGGGTGATGAGGCCTACACAGCGCGTGTTCATTGACACCACCACGCAGTATGTCATGTGCTGGCAGGAAGACCCCGAGCGGTCTTTCGCCGTTTATTTATCTCCTCGGGTCGAGACCGCCCGAGGAGTGCATGCACAAGATACATTATAGTGGAGAGCCCGGGTGGCTCTCTACATCCCTCCTTTTCTTTAGTGTCTGTCTATCAGGTCAGTATATTCATGGGGATGTACACAAGAAGTCCCTCAGCTTCTGGCTGGGTGCAAGATTCATCCGGAGACCATACCTCTGGCTCCGGGAGTTGGAACTGGTCACTGCATCCGCCTGCGTATTTGGGGGATCCGGTCACAAGGTCTTGGCTGAGTCCATCAGCGGCAGAAGCAGGCTCTTCGCTCCCTGCTTGCGAGTGTCTTGGTGGGGAGGCCACTGGCATCGGCGAGCTAAGGGGGGTATGGCTCTGGGCATTGTCCAGTTCTTCTGTCTCTTCCAAGTCGGTGTGAGGCCCATGAGTCTTCTTGAAGCATGATACATTCCTGGTGACAACTTGCTGTCCTCTTTGGGCAGTGATCATTGTCCCTCGCACCTTGACGATGGTCCATTCTTACGGCACATAGGGTGTCCGGAACTTCCAGCCGGGATGCCTGTCCTTGACCACCACACAGTCTCCTACTTTCAGCTGTGGTTCTATTGCTCCCCTGGTAGCACTGGCCTTTTGGTTAGTCACTGTCCTTCTTGCTTGAGTGGCCACGCTGTCTCTGTCTGGGGGTTTCCATGCCGGGTCGGTTGGAATGCTATCCCGTGGGGCCTTTTTGAAGAGAAGGTGGGCAGGAGCACACCGGGTGGTGCTATGGGGCGTCTGGCGATATGCATCAAGGAATTGGTTGAGCGCCGACTCGACATCCTTTCCCTACTCCACAGTGATGTGCAAGGCCCGGTTGAAGGTTCGCATGAAGCGTTCAGCCTCCCCATTAGCTTGAGGCCATAGTGGGGTGATCTTCCTGTGGCGAATTGCCCTGTTCTCGAGATAGTTCTGGAATTCGTGGCCTTGGAACGGGGGTCCATTATCAGAGCGGATCTCATCCGGCAGACCTAGGAGGGCAAATGTTTTGTCCAGGACTTTCCTGACGTGCGGGAAAGCTGTTGTGACCATCGGGGAAACTCCCAAAGTCAAGGCAGACCTTGGGCCATGGGAGCTCACACGGTTCTTCAGTGATGACTGGCGCCGTGGCGGGGTCGCCACCGGTGATGGTTCATGAGCAACATTGGTACACCATGTCTTCCACCATGGTGTCTATGGCTGAGAACCAGACTTTGATTCGCAATCGAGCCTTAGTCTTCGCCATCCCTTGATGTCCCACGTGTGCCAACTGTACTATCCGACCTTGCAGAGCCCTCGGGATCACAATGACGTGCCCTCTTAAGACGACTCCTTGTTATCGTTCACTCAGCTCGTTGCGAATCTTCCAGAGCTGCTGCCGGGCATGGTTGTCTTCTGACCGCAGTGACAGGGCCCCGTCTAGGAAATGCGTCCAACCATTATTAAGCAGTGTGTTCTTCACTCTGGCCAGTGTCTCGTTGTCGGCTGTCGCCTGGCCAATCTCCTCCAACGTCATGGCCTTGGGGAAGGCCTCGTACGAGACCATCTTCACGAACGCCTCCAAGTATGCCTCATCCAGAGGTGGGCTTCTAGTGGCTACCGATTTGGGGTGTCTTGCGAGATAGTCTGCTGGGTTGTGCGCTCCTGGGAAGAACACCACCTTGAAGTTGTACGCCTGCAGTTGCATGGCCCACCTTTCAATTCTGGGGGGCACCTGTCTCGATGACCCTGCGAAGAGTGGCAGCAGTGGTTTGTGGTCTGTCACAACCTGGAACTCCTGCCCATACAGATAGAGGTGAAAGTGTTGACAGGCCCATTTTATTGCCAGGGCTTCCCGCTCTATCTGGGCGTATCTTTTCTCGGTATCAGACAGCGCCCGGCTGGTGTATGCGACCTGCCTCCAGGTCTCCTGGTCATGCTCTTGGAGGAGGACGCCATCTACCACCAACTCAGTGTGTCACCCTGGGAGCAAGTAGGCCATCACCGTTTTGTCCATGAGCGCTGCCTTTATGGAATTAAACGCTGTGTTGGTGGCTACAGTCCATTCCCACTTGTGGTCACTGCGGGTGAGGGTGCGGAGTGGCTCTGACAGAGAGGCTAAGTTCGGTATGAACCTGCCACAGTAGGTGGCCATGTCTAGAAAACTGCGAACCTCGGTGGGGGTCTTTGGGGTGCCTGCCGTCCGGAGGGCTGTGGCCTTCTTGGGATCCCCTTGTAACCCTTCTCTGGTGAAAATGTAAATGAAGAAGTCAACAGATTCCTGGTAGACGGAACAATTCGCTTTGTGCAGGGTCACTCCGCAGTCTTCCAGTCGCTGGAGGGTGGCCCTTAGGTGAGTGTGATGTTCTTCGAGGGTGTTCGAGAACACCAGGATGTCGTCGCTTAAATTGATGACGCCTTGCAGGCCGGACAGTGTTTCCTTGATGGCATTCTGGAAGACTTCGGCTGCAGATGACACCCCAAAACTCAGTCTCTTGTATCTCCTGAGGCAGACGTGGGTAGAGAACGGGGTGATATACCTGCTCTCTGGCTCGAATGATACCCAGTGTTTAAGTCCAACTTGGAGAACCATTTGGTTCCGTTCAGGTCAGCCACAATGTCGTCCATCGTGGGGGTAAGGTGACGTTCCCTTTTGACTGCTAGGTTTGGGAGTCGTAAAGCTCCTGGTTGTTTCGGTTTTGAAGCCACGACCAGCGGGGACACCCATTGAGTCGGGCTAGACACTTTTTCGATAACATCGAGGTCTTTAAGCTTCTTCAGCTCTTCTTCTACCTGGGGGCGGAGATTGAACGGCACCCTCCAGTGTCTTAGGGCGGTAGGCCGCACAGTGGTGTTGATGTGGACATTGAACTGTTTTCCCTTCAACTTGCCCAGTCCTGTGAACAGTGCAGGAAAATCTCAGGGGATGGCGTCGGCATGGGAGTCATGGATCTGACGAGCGAAAAAGACCAGACCTAGGTCTTCTGCCGTGTGGCAACTGAACAGAGTGCCTTTTCTTTCTTCCATGATGTGGAACCGGGCCTTCGTGATATGGTTGTCGCTGGTGACTTCAGCTTCAATGACTCTTCTGAGGGGCAGTGGGTGTGTGCCTCCGTAGGTGTAGATCTGGGCCTTGGTGGGTGCGAGAGGGGGTCGCGGTGACAATTGTTCGTACTGCTCTGAGTCCATTACATTGATGGATGCGCCTGTATCGATGAGCGCCTGGACAGCGAACCCCTCCACCAGGTCAGGAGACATCGGCGGTGGCCTCCTGTGTTTGTCAGTCCTGCTGACAAATGATACAACAAACACGTCATCGTCATCTTCTTCGAGCACAAGGCAGCGCCCGCGTGGCAGATCGTCTTCTTGTGATTGTGTGTCGTTGAGTGAAACTTGGTGTGGGCGTTACGTCATCCCCTGCGGCCTGGTGTAGGTCTGTCGAGACCAGCTGCTTCTACACACCTTGGCGAAGTGATTCATTTTCCCGCAGTGGGAGCACATCTTCTCCTTTGCTCCGCACACTGCCATTAGCGGGTGTTCCGCTCCGCAGTTGCCGCACGCTCAACTCGTCGATGGACGTGGGGCTGGGAGAGCTGTGTTTGGGCGCCGCTGTATGGCTTCGACCCGTTCTTCTTTGATGGGCATATACCTTGGTGCATGTGGCGCTACGACAGTCCGGTGTAAAGTGGCCTCCATTTCACCTGCTCGGGCATCTGAGAGTTCATGGGACCTTGCAAGGATGAGGATCTCGTCCAGAGAGATCCCCGGTTGTCGGAGGATCAGCTTTTGTAGCAATACTGAGCGGCACCCTTGGATGACCTGGCCACGTATTTCTTCCCTCTGGGACACGAAAGCGCACGTGCTCGCTAACCTGCGCAGCCGTGCATAGTACATGTCCACGAACTCCGTGTCTTACTGTGACGCCTGTCTGAGCTTGAAACGCTCAAATCAGGGCGACCGCCGCCTCGTAGTCGTCATCCTCCCCTGTGTTGGGTAGTGTTTCTGCACCACCATAATATATGAGCAGTGATCCCTTTACCGTGCCATCTGTCTCGCTAGTACCCTTGATATAGTGATTCAAACGTCCAATTCACGCTTTTCATCGTGAGGCTGCCATGGCTGGATCAGCAATTTCACTTAAAGGCGGCAGCGGGGCTACGACTGTGTGGCTGTGACTTGGGAGGGGGGCGTTGGCACCCCTTTGTTGATCACAGGAATCAGCCTGTGGGCCGGCAGCGCCTGCTTGCGGCGGCGTGCTCATGTTGTCGGCGCGTGGGTGCACAGGCGTGGTGCAACAGTCCCATTCTTATTTCTTTACTCTCTTTTTTGCTTTTTATGTGAGATGCGACACACCCCTATGGGTGAGCGTGTTGGCACGTGGCTGGCCGGCCTCGTCAGTCCTGTCTTGCTGGGACTTTGCGCGCTATGGTGGGGCTTGTGAGGTTCCAGACTTGCTGAGCCTGTGTAGGCGTGATGATGTCTGAGGTGTCTTTGGCTTGCTGGGCACTTGTAGGTATTCTGAGGCCTAAGGTGATGGAGGAGGCAGACTCCTTATTTGATGACCTGGTGCCTGCTGTGCATTGTTTTCTCTTGTGGGGCTTGTAAGAGTATCACACTCCCTATGTGGGGCTTTCAGCAGCTGGGGCGTGTGTTTGTTGTAGAACGCGTAGCAGTGCGTCAGTGCGGTGCTTCCCAGGGGCTCCTGACACTCACCAGCTGGCCGCAGTTGGGGAACACGTGGGCTCCAGCCGCCGTCCAGAGCACTATCCCTCCGAGGCTTTGGGGGCGTGTCGGCCGGTAATAACTGCTGCTTGGTGAGGGCTGCACAGCAGTGCCGGGCGTGGCGCCTTTGCGGGGTGGGCTCCCTGCAGACTGTAGGACTCTTGCGGCAGCAACGGCCTCGAGCAGACTTCCACAGCTGGGACACACGAATGTGCGGACGCCGTCACGGGTCACACGGCCCACGGCCCAGGGCAGCAGATGATGGGGGTTGCGAGGGTGGAGGCACCGGCCCTCGGGCACTGGAGCGTCACGGGCTCCCTTTGCGAGCTCCGCCGGAGGCATTGCTCAGCACCTGGGTTTAACCGGCCTCGTCGCCAATGTAGCGCGGCGGGGCCTGGTGTGATGAGGCCTACGCGGGGCATAATCATGGATACCACCACGCCGTATGTCATGCGCTGACGGGAAGACCCCGAGCGGTCTCTCGCCGTTTTATTTATCTCCTCGGGTCGAGCCCGCTCTGAGGAATGCATGCACAAGATACATTGTAGTGGAGAGCCCGATAGCTCTCTACACCAAAGACAGCAACTCTGGCCGTAATGACACATCTTGGGTAGAAGGTGGGACGTAGGCAGAAGCCACATGTCACGATCCTTGCGAGAGTCCAGAGACATGTGGGCAAGAAGGCCGGCACTCCCTGCTATGGCCCGGTTGCGCGCATTAAAACGAGCAGCTGGAACCTGACTACAAGTCCCAGAAGTCCTTGGGACACAGAGTTCCGCCGCTCACATAACCACGACTATAAAGCCCCTCCCCTACCATGGGGGCGGGGCTTGACAACGCACCGGCAGTTTCAGGAAGCGGCGCTTAGCGGATAGTGATCCCCGCTGGAGGACGAGCGCTCGCTAAAACCCTTCCTAGAAGCCTGTTTTCACCACAAGCAAGACATCGAGCCCGTGTTCTTCCAAGGGATCCTGTTTTTGACAAGCTTATCGGACCTTCGTCTGGGGTAAAGACGCTACAGCTACAGGTATTTAGGCATGCGTAGTGGGAGGTGCGGACGCACTACTCCTACGGACATAGCCGCGACAGTGAGAACAACCGTCGAGCGGCTTTCTTGATTCCCCTCTGCTGCGGGGCCTTATAGTAAGCGCTGGGAACGCGCTGAGTCTACAGACAGATCCGTGATAGTGAAGACAACTATCTTGGTCGGCTCCTTTTGGTTTCTTTTCGTAACGGCGCCTTCCATTGAGCGCTGGGGACACATTGCAGGGAATAGGAACACTGCTGGGTTAATAACAGAAGTCTGCACTTGGCTGTGTATGAAACAGCTTTGTAGCACTTGTGGTTCTGGGGACTACGCAATGTTTTACTAGAGATGAAGCTCCTTTGGTAAGTGCTGAACCCAGGGGGATAGGGGAGGCCTAAGAGTTCAGCTGGTTTCCCTTCCAACTAGCTCTCTGTTTGTATCATCCTTTTTGCAGCACGCCCCAGAGGAGCTAGAGAGACCCATAGTTCCTTCCGATGACTGAAAACACCGCAGTGAGCGCAAGAGTTCCTTAATTTCCCTTTTTCCCCGTGGTACCCCCTCAACGCTTTGGTGTTTTGCAGTCCTTGGCGTGGGGTTGCACACGGGAGAAGCAGGGACCTATCTACGTGCCATCGTTCGAGAAGCAGGGACCTATCTACGTGCCATCGTTCCCGCCGGCAGACTCCCGAGGTTAGTGGCTTCCAGGTTCTTCCGTTAATGACAGCCTGACACCACAGAGGGGTAGCTAGAGCTTGTGGCGCCCGGGGCTATCCCTCAGATTGCCGCCCCTGGGGGGCGGGGGGGGGGGTTGCTGGGGAAAAAGGACGGCAAGCACTTGAAAGAGGACCGAGAGACATGTAGTATCGCCGCTAATAGTTACCTCGATCATGCAAGTTACATGTACATACATGACACGGTCCAAGGCTACACAGTTGAATACACCGGTGACTGGCAGTACAAAAGAGAACACACAGACTACATGATCTATCTGGGGACTCAGAAAAAACGCATGTGACATCCATCAGAGAGCTGCGTGAACAATTACCTGGTAATCCCCTCAGCACAATGCAAACATGCACATACATGACATTGTTCAGGGATCCATCATCTACAACTGACATTAAATGACCATTCATCATGGTCCCCCATTGAAGCAGAGCACTTTGTGATCTGCATGGTACATGTTCTTTGCAGCAAGCATATTAACCCTCTGCGCTACCTTTCCAGGAGTCAACCCTTCCACTAGACAAAACTCGGATCTTTCTCTAGGAAGAACATTAATCACCAAAGTTATCATGACATTTTTATTGTTTCTGAAAATTGCTGGAGGCCAGGAAGGTGGCAGCAAGTTTTTTTTAAACCATAATATACTTGCAAACAGTACGCACCCACCCGAAATAGGTGCCCAGTGCGGTCACACCGTTCTCATTGCCCCAACCTGCTCAAGGTTCATGTGACCTCAGTGACAGAGTCACAGTGACTGGATCACTGTTGCTCTAGTGTGTGTTGCTTCGTAGGCCTGCCCGCAAGACTGGAGATGAACTTCACTATGGATTGTGGTGGACAGGCCTTCAAGGTTAACCCACAATTGACACCACTAGGGTACATCTGCTTGTGCTAAGACATCAAGCCTTCTAAGGTCTAGTGGGGCCTTCTAAGGTCTAGCATGGGAATATGCCCCCTCAGTGGAGTGGTCTGGTGGACTGGTCATGAAGGCTGTACCCAGTTCCCCAGTTCCAAATTCGACAGCTCTGGCCATAGTGCCACATCCTCTCCCACACTGAACACCATACTTCTCCACTGAGAGAAACTCGCACTGCCTTCAGCTACAACCTAGTTGTGCCCGCTATAAACACTTGGATGTGGCTCAATTCAAATTATGCACTTGATAAGAGTAATATGCTGCCTAAAATAAAAAAGTAAAAGCAAACACTCATAGGGAATGCAAGATTAAGTAAAGCATGTGAAATGTAAGCAGAAACAACACGGTTACCTTAACGATCTCTCATTCACTATTCAGAAATCAGCGAGTGGTTTTACCTGAAAAGTTAAGGACATGACTACAGGGCCCTGAAGGGAACCGTTTCAATGTCCATTGCTTATATCCTTAATAAACGTAAGCAGTATGGTTTAAAAAGAACTCGTCCATAAACAGAGCCATGGTACATATTTTGTTTTCCAATCCATCCATCAACCACCAGGTATTGCAGTAACTCCAGGAATGGTGCACTTCCCCACCTGGGGACAACAATGCTGTTCAAAGAAAGACGAGAAAACTAAAGTAGCGCTTCACTGCAAAGTCTGTAAAGTGAGGCTGATGTGTTTGGATGTGAATAAAACCAATCTGGCCACTTTGCAACCACTCTGTCTTGCTTTATTTAGTTATGTATTTATTTTTCACATTTAAAACCTTCTATTTGTCTCCATGTCGCTGCACTTTGGAATAGAAAAATGTCAGAAAAAGGGCATTTCCCGCAAGAGTGTTTTTCTTTTTTGGATCCATTTCACAGGGAAGCAACTAAATGAAAGAAGGAAAGAGGTTGTGAACCGTTTCTTCAAGTTACTGTTTTCAGTAAGTGAGAAGCAAGACAGAAAGAGAGGGAATAATAGAAAGAGATGGGGGGACAGCTGCCAGCACAATAAAAGAAGAGGACATTGCCCGAGTCCTATACTCCTATTCCTTCTCTGCTCGTCCCCGAATGTCCCCGAACGCAAGCCCAGTCTTATCTGAATGCCTTTGTCTGCCCCGAAAATAGTGCCACCTGGGGCGGACCGCACCCCCCCCCCCCCCCCTAGCTACGCCACTGTGACACCACATGAAAGGTCGGCTCGTCAGGGGCTCGAGGTTCCAACATGACCTCGAGCGGAGCCAGTCAGGATTCAGGCTCACGCTTCCAGTGCCTAGCCCACCTCCAAGAGCTGTTTGTTGCCGGGTGAAAGAGAAATCATAGTCACAATCCAATCAGTTATTCCCTTCTCTGCTTTGATTTCCAACAAGTAATTGCTACCACTTTGCACCTACTCTTTAATAACTATAAACGCACAAGGCAGCGTAATACTAACTCAATACGCAAACGTGTTTTTTTTTTTACAAAATTAGAAAGAGATATATATTGTACTCCGTTATATTGCGCATGCGTAGAATTTAAAGCGCTAGCAAGCGCATGCGTAACACGTAGAACGACAGTTGTATCGGAAAGATAAAACTACATTTCTCCGCTCATGCGCCGAACATGCATTTCTGCAGCGGTGCGCACGCGCTTCGTGATTTGACTTTTCTCCTGCATGCTTTAGAACTGCATTCAGATCTCTACTCTGGCGGCAGGGTGAAATCTGCACGCTACATAGAGGACATAAACAGGGTGTTGTGATGGCCGCCCTGCTCTCCGGCAGCATCGGGACTCTGCTGAGAGCCTTCGGGGGGCTAAGCTGCGGACAAGAAGCTCTAAGGTGAAAGCAGCGAGTGTGCCCTAGCTGGTGACGCGCGAGTCAGGGTTCAGAGCTGCACTTATATCACAAACCGTAAGAGGCACACACCTGTCTGTGCACGAGAGGGCTTGAGGTGCATGTGGTTGTCGAGTAGGACAGCTTTGCCAGAATGCACTTCTTTGGTCCCACTGTTTTGTTTTTCTGAGAAATATAACCGCTTGTTTACCACCGTCCTACCTCTAAACACCCAGTGCACCTTTTATTTCAATATTCCTTTTTTACAACTCTGCATCCCACGCGCCTTTGTACTGTGACCCTTCTCCTTATGTGTACCCACGCTTTTCATTCTTCCCTTGTGGTCTCATGATTCCTTCGCTCCCTCTTTCATTTTGTTCATTGCCTATTTTTTGGGTGCCCTTGCAGCACTGCGCCGCTCCCCCTATTCCAGTGTGAACCCATCCATGCTTCGCCCTTTTCGCATAGGGTTACTTGATGCTTATAGTCTAGATATCATACCCATTCTTTTCCAAATATTTTTCATCTATGTCAGACCATTTTGTTTGGTATAAACAATCAATGGGAAGGGCACTGTCTGCAGTTAAGGAAATATTTTTGTCAATCTGTTAATGCTGTTCAAACGTGTATTTATCGTTCACTAATTGAAAGCCTTTATTATTGGTGTGAGCGCTCTGAGTAAATGTTGTAAGCTCTGACTGCACTACTGATAGTGGTTCCGGTATAAAAACGTGTGTACACGTTTTCAATGTTCAGCAATACAAGGCTATGTATAATGCTCCCAGAATGGCCTCTGATTTGATGCAACTATTTGCAGAAGCTTGAAAGCAGAATTGATGATTCTTTGCTTTCAAAATAAAATGTTCATAAAAAAATGCAAGCAAGATACATTTTTTTGTTTTGCTGAACTACTGTAAAATTTCAGGTACCATTTCTTTGCAGCATCATTTAGTAACATGTGTTGATGCGTGCTAGTATTTCCCAAAAATATTCGTAATGGAAAATCAGTGTAACCAGTTTCAATAAGATTATGGGAAACACAAATAAGCATCGGCAAAGCCAGTTGGTCTGAAATTGGTCGTCTGCTTTTTTTTTTGGTCAATTTGCGAAATGTTTTGGTATGGTTTTTGTAAAACCTTATTGGTGTAGGAGCTGTCGGGCCCTTACCATTATAACATACATTGGCAAAAGCAAAAATAGTTTTTTGGTCTAAAAAAAACACACACTGCCACAGTAGTTACTGGCACTGAAGAAAACTACGTTGTTTGCCGATGTGCTCCTTGTGAAAGAGCAGAATGCTGTCACTCGCAGTGAAGCAAGCCGATACAGAGAGAGAGAGCCAGACTTTTAATACACACAAAAGGTCATGGTCAATGCCAGACTAAGTTAGGGGCCCAATTATTAAAGAGTCTCAAAAGTGCACCCATGGTAAATGTCCTTGCTTTAAGTGCAGCACTATGGCGTTCGTGAATTCCCAAGAATTTACAGAAGTAGGACAAGAAATAATACTCGCAGTAAATATTTGTGAACTGCGTTTTAGCATGAGCAAATGTGCATGTGTAGGTTTGCTCATGAAAAAATCTGAGTGTTTGCAAGTTCAGTTTCCCTCCTACCGCTTTTTCCCTACTCTAGTAGGTGGTTTACGTCTGCCATTGTTAGGAGTAAATTTACAACATTTCTCAGTATGGAAAAGATTAGAGAAGAGAAAACCCTTAAAACATGCAAGTTAGTAGGATTGCACAGACTCAAAAGGGCATTCTAACTTGGAACTATTGTTTACCACTACCTTCAGCCCCAGTATGTAGATCAGCGGAAACGTGGCAACATAAGGAGATTGCAAGTATTCAAACACCGCTATGGTATGAGCCCTGGCATAATCAGAGAGGCAACATCAGAGCTCTTAAATAATAAGATTGCTGCCATAATCTGTTGCTGCACTACATGGCAACAAAGGGGCAAGTGGATTTTGTTACAGGACAAGTAGATTTATGAAGCAACCTGTAGATATTTTATTAAATTTCACACCCCTGTCAGAGTAATAATTATTGCTGTAGTGAGGCTAGTAATTTGCTTGGTTCAGCTAAAAATCTGAGACCTGTTATAGCGACTTTGATAAAAAAAAAATTAAATTTACTTTGTATTTTGAGGCTGATCTCTTTTTACACTCTGGCATGCATCAAAAGCGGTTAGGCATGTTAATAACAATCAGATCCTCTGTTGTGGTGGAGCTATACATTTTTATAGATCGCCTTTTATGATAGATAAGCTGTCAGCACTATATTGTGTTAATGATTTGATGCGCAAAATGTGGGTTCCAAAATTGTACCTTGCACATCAATCAAAATATGGCTTTGAAATTATGCTGCATAAAATAAAGTTTACGGCAACAGCAACTCAAAATGATTGTTAGTAATAGAATGAGCTATCCGACAGTTTTGATTTCTCCAGCTCTGTGTGTTTCTTGTGTGGCAAAAGGTGATTATTTTGTATGAGAAGTTAGCACCCATTGATGCAAATCAATGAAGCCTCCACTGCGGGACTTTGTAAAAATAGATTTTTCTCCTGAGGCATATAAAATCTTGTTGGGTTGGCGTACATTGCAATAACATAGAGTGTGGAGTGGTGCTGCTCAGAGTGGAGTGCAGTGATGTAGAGTGGCCAAGCGTAGAGTGTTGCAAACTAGATTATAGCGGCGAGGAGTGCAGTGGTGCAGAGTACTTGGCATAGAGTACACTTAATGAGTAAAGTGGTGTTGTGTGCACTGGGGTAGAGTGCAGTGGCATATAGTACAGTGGTGTGAAGTGGCATAGAGTGCAGTGGTGCACAGAGTGTAGCTGTGTATAGTTCTTTGGTGTAGAGTGGTGCATAAAGTGTTATAGAGTGGCGTAGAGCGCAATGGAGTAGAGTGGTGTAGTGTGCAGCGTGGAGTGTTGTAGAGTATAGTGGAGTGCATGGTGCAGAGAACTTGGCGTAGAGCAGTGGTTTTCAAACATCTTAATGACACACACCGCCTGTGTTAAAAAAATAATCATCTGGACCCACCTCAATTGTTCTGCTCAATTGGCATTGTTTAAATATGTCTAATCATATTTAAACATTGTAGTTATTTTCTGTTACTCCTTTTACACACACTCCCAGTCGGGATATAAATGACAAAAGAGGTTAGTGATGGCCCATCGCTAAGTGGCTTACTGCTGCTCAATTTATATCACTTAAAACAAAGTATGATACTTCTCTTGACTAGAGACTGCCCCCCGATCACTCGAGGCCCCCCCCAGGGAGGCTTGCTCTCCAGTTTGAAGACCTGTCGTAGAGTGCAGTGGCCCAAAGTGCACTGGTGTTGAGTAAAGTGGTGTAGTGTGCACTGGCATAGAGTGGAGTGGCGCAGAGTAGAATTGCATAGCGTGCAATGGCATAGAGTAGATTGTTTCATATCAAAGTGGAGTGGTGCACGGTAGAGTGGAGTGGTGCGGAGAAGAGTGCAGTGGCATAGAGTAGTGGCTCAGAGTGCACTGGCGTGGAGTGGCAGAGAGTAGAGTTCAGTGTTTGAGTAGAGTAGAGTGGAGTGATTCAGAGTAGACTGGAGTGGTGTAGAGTGCAGAGGTGCACAGTAGAGTGCATTGGGATACTGTAGAGTGGTTTAGAGCAGAGAGGCGTAGATTGTGTAGCGGCATGTCAATCAGTGGCAGAGTGCAGTGTTGGAAAGTAGAGTATCATAGAGTGCATTGGTGTGGTGGGCAGCGGCATAGAGTATATGGTGCAGGGTAGATTGGCATAGAGGCAGTGCTATAGAGTATTGGTTTTGAGTTAAGTTATGTAGAGTGCATTGGCGTAAAGTGAAGTGACATAATAGGTGCACAGTGGAATGGTGCAGGGTAGTTTACAGTGGAATAGAGTGGCGTAGAGTAGATTGCTTCAGAGTAGAGTACAGTGATGCAGAATGATGTAGAGTGTAGTGGAGTACAGTGCATTGGCACAGAGTGTAGTAGAGTGGAGCACAGTGGCATAGATTGCAGCGTAGAATTGCGTAGAGTTCAGTGGAGGAGAGTGCATTTTTGAGGAGTAGAAGTGGCGTGGAGTGGTGCAGAGTGTTGTGGGGTAGAGTGCAGTGGTGTTGAGTGCAATGTTTCATTGTAGACTGTTTTAGAGTGCAGTGGTGCATAGTGGAGAGGTGTAGAGTGGCGTAGAGAGCAGTGATGCAGAGCAGAGATGACAGAATATAATGGTGTAGAGTGCAGTGGTGTAGAGCGTTGCAGGGTATAGTGGCATAGAGTGCAGAGTAGATTGGCGTAGAGTGCATTGACATAGAGTGCATTGGTCAGAGAAGAGTACGGTGTAGAAGAGTGGTGTAGAGCCGAGGGGTGCAGCATAGATTGCAGTGGCGCTGAGCGGGGTGGTGTAGAGAAAATTGTTTCAGAGCAGAGTGAAGTTGCGCAGAGTGGAGTGATGCATAGTAGAGTGCAGTGTTATAGTGCGGTGGTGCAGAGGAGAGTGGCATAGAGTGGATTGGCATATAGTACAGTGTTGTGGAGTGGGTACAGAGTAGAGTGCAGTTGTGCAGAGCGTTGTAGAGTAAAGTGGCATAGGGTAGAGTTATGCAGAGAAGAGTGCAGTTGCTTGGACTGGAACAGAGTTGAAAAGAGTGGGGTAAAGTGAAGTATGCATGGTGTTGTAGTGCACTGTGATTACAGACAACAGTTCTTCATTTGAAATTACCATTACATTTGCACAAACCTACAGTTTTACTGATAATTGTATACAGTCCACAAACGATAATGTGTGGGAATGTCATCACCTAGTGCATTCATTAATTTTTTTGATTGTATTAAAATATTTGTTTTAACAGCCTTCCTCCAGCACACTCTTAGTAGTCTGCATGATTGTCACATAAATCCTCTCCCTTTGATGTCAGGGAAAGAAAAGCAAACACCAGTCTGGAAGACTGAGCGTAACATTTGACCCTAACATTTGACCTCTGTCTTTGAATGTACAGCAATTGTGACGAGATAAGAACATGATTTAATGGCCCGTTTACATAAATTGAATGCTGGTGCCAGGATACAGTAAATCAGTGGTGTGGTCCACAGAAGGAACATACTCGAACCTGACTGCCTGTCAGCAAATAGAAAGCAAGCAAATGTGAGTTACATACCACAAAGCCAATGGTAAGCAATGGGTTGAATACTTTCCCTGGGTAGCTTTCCGAATGTCCCCAAGATGTAGTTAGCAAACCAGACGAATTGGACTTAAAAATGTGCTGGGAACTTGACATAACAAATGGTTGTAGCCTGGTCGTTTAATGTTCGAGGAAGTAGTGAGAATGTAAAATGGCCTCTGGCTTGGCTTTAACATTTGGATCATTTCTTAGAGAGCGGCTGCATCGAAGATAGAATGGGAACTCCTTTCCAAATCTAACCTAGATCTTAAGATCGGAGAGTTCACAGGCAAATTGTGTCATCTGGGGTGTTAGGTTTGGCGTCCTTCCTTCCAGTCTTGAAAGAATAAAATATGATTATGGAACAGAATAAGAGATGCTCCCTCTTGAAAGAAACATGTTTTTGTAATGGCCAAAATAAGCAACATACCATTAGTTATTGCTCAACAGATTCTTTGATAGTAGCATTTAGAAATGACAGAACAAAAGAAAATATCTGATGGAATAAGAAACCTGACTTGGATCGATCAGGGCAACCGCACTCTAAGGGGAGAGGAGATTGGTGGTTTGCAGTGCTTAAATGCTATATTTCATTTTTTCCTTGTACAAAGTTTAGGGGCTATATCTTATGTTTTGAAATGTTTCTGGCATAGAGCAGTCATTATGAATAGTCTGATAAAATGAAATTTGTGGAAAACTTTTGATTGGCTTCAGCCTCCAGAGTCCTGGGTCTGAATAACACAAAGCGCTGTGGGGGTGCTATGAGCATGTGTGCTTGTTTTCAGCACCCCATGGATACTTTGGTATTACGTAAGGGGCAGCAGAAGCTTAGTTGCCTGCTTCTCTAATAAACATCACACTGCTGCACATATAGTGCCTGTGCAATCATAAGGTGATGCTGTTTCTATGCTTCTGCTGTATTTGCACAATAAGTGCGACCATCTGCAAGGGGGAAACAGGGTCTCGAGACCCACTCCCCCCAGACCACCACCTGTTCCCTGGTGCAGTCACTCCCTGCACCCACCTGCAGGTGATCTCCTCCCCGCCTTGTAAAGCAGGTCAGATCATCACCTGCACCGTGACAGACAGAGCAGCTGCTTCAAGCACTCTTTCATATTTTTGCTGTTGATATATTTGTTGTGTAAAAAAAAAAAGAAAAGTATTGTTATTAATGCTTTTTTTGCTAGACCAGGTGTCTCTTCATTGCTTCCCTGGCCCTGTAATAGGGTGCACTTTTCCTTGTTTGCTTTCGGCACATCTAATTAAAGGTGCACGGAGTACAAACAGCTGCATTGCGCCCTTTACTTAATGCAGCATCTGCATGATTAAGAACCTTTATGCCCTGGTAGCCTATTTAATAATGGCAGAGACTCAAATGGCATGGGAGACTAGCAGCGTTAAGTATGTATTTGTTTTAAAAATTAAGTAATGCAGCTGTGTTTTGAACTTTCGTTGTCTGATACTTGATCTTTTCACTAATTCTATGTTGAATGTGTTCGCCACAGGTTCAATATCTTTTCCTTTCTTCATATTGTCAGACTAGTTCAAGGTCTTTGCAGGAGTTTTTTTGGTTCTCTTTGATTTATTATAGTTGCACTACAGTGGCGATTATTTTAATTATTTAGAGAGATGAATGCTTGAGTCCGTGTATTGGATATAATTGAGGATGGTTTGGTGGTTCAAAGATGTGGCTTATTGAGGTGAAACTGAGCCTGATATATATTTTTTCCTGACAGGATGGTTTTTGCAATTTGGACATTAGAGAGTCTAAAGGAAAATTTGAGTACAGTTACTACTTTGCCTCATAGTTTTTCTTAATTGAATGTAATTTTCTTTTGTATTTGGTGTGCACATCATAAATGGAAGGTATTAAAGACTTTATTCAAGAATTGAAGTTGATTAGTCTCTGGGAAGTTACTGTTTAAGGGCCTATTTAAGAAGTCGGGCGGATGGTAGCGGTCCTCAACCGACCGTCAGCCCTTTAGTCTGACTGACGCATTATGACGCAGGCAGTCGGACCCTTATTAGAAGGGGGACAGACCACTGCCAACAACAATCTACTGATCCCAAAAGGGCAGCGATCGCAATCCCTAATGACGGTGGTGCCAAGGCCTGCACTGTTGTGTGGATTACGATGTCTCTTTCAGACAGCCTTTTCATGGTGGTCTCACAGTCATGAAAAGGCGTAAGAGAATTTGTGGATCACTGCAACGTGGCCCAGGGGCCTATGTAGTTCTCCCTCGCACATACATGCAACACATTGTGCATGTCATGATCTAGAGCTGAGGTCTCAAATCTTTTCTGTAATAAGAGCTACTTCTGTTCAATGAAAATCATCCAGTGCTAATAATATTATAATTTTAATACAGCCCACATCA
Source organism: Triturus cristatus (assembly GCF_964204655.1). Taxonomy (NCBI): domain Eukaryota; kingdom Metazoa; phylum Chordata; class Amphibia; order Caudata; family Salamandridae; genus Triturus; species Triturus cristatus. The sequence continues at coordinate 430,322,924 of NC_140580.1, forward strand.
GACAAGTTAACATTAGTGGCTATCATATGCAGGATTACCAGCAGTGATCACCTTAGTACATCATGCATGGTTCCCAGCTTTAATGTAAAAAAGCATTTGTCAATGTGAATGCCTCTACATTGGTAATACATAGCAGCTATAGCTGCTTTGCCCCTGGCACTAAGTTTATATTCTAACAATAAGTCTTCCCAAACATCACCTCCATGAGTTTTGAAAATGCACACATTTTTGTATTGAATGGTCAATTTTGGTTACATGTATTAATTCAAACAAGCAAAAGTGTCTATTTTATTATACTGGGCTGCACACAGACGAGATATTGTTGCTTCTGAAGACTTCTGTTAGAGCGTGAAATACAGAAGGATAGAGAAGCTGCAATTTTCATTTTTTTTAAAGTTAATGTTTACCAAGACAGTCTATTAAATTATACAAGTTGGGTAAAAATTAAACAATTTGAACATTCTGGTAATATCAAGTTGATATATATTGTTTTTTCACTGAAGTTAAGAAACCACCTAAACCAAAAGCCACATCTAGGTAACACATGTCCACCAAAAGACTCATTGTTGAAAATTGAGACATTGCACAATATTTCCAAAATAATGATTTTCAATAATGGCAGTGCAAAACTATAAATGCAAGCCAATCCTATAAGGTATAGGTATGTGTACATTTGATGTTTAGGAAGCATCAACATTTTCTATAGTTTTGCTAAATTCTAGATGCTATACCCGAGAACGGAGAATTAGGTCATAATCCAAATTAAAATATTTCTGCATCCATTCATAGTTTCAGTTAAAAGAAATCTCATAAATACATACAAAACCACCATAAAACTTAAGACAGCATAAGTAGGTCATAAATTAAATGCAGGTATATTTTTCTTTATTATGCAGCTGTATTAAAAAACAAAAAAAGGCCTCACACTATAATAGAACTGTGAAGTAGATTACATCTATGAAAACAAAGCTACGCTACAACTAGCAAAATGTTAAAGCCTAGGAAAAAGGTACTTAAACATGTTATAGGGACAAATTGAAAATATAGCACAGTCTGTGCTCACAAATTATTGCAGGTACACAAAGGTGCAATATGGTCATGAGCCTGACCTTTTGTGAAGGGTAAATGATGGCCAATTAATTCTCTCAAGCATTGTCAGCAAATTTCACCCATTTAAAATTTGGAACTAACCATAGGTATGGTTCCAGGCCTAATAATGTTTTTAAAAGAACGACCTAACCGGTATTATCTAGCTCGGGGGTCTCCAACCTTTCCTCAAATAAAGGCTACTAATGTTCTATGAAAATCCTCTTGCCCTACTAAGAATATTAGAGAAGTAATGTAACTACATAATACAAGATTACATTAGTGGCAACCATTTGCAAGATTATCAGCAGTGAGCACCTCAGTGCATCAGGCGGGTTTGCCATCACTGATGTAAAACAAGCATTGGCATAGCCAATAGGTCTCGCCTTTGGGACCTTTTTTTTTTTAAAACAATTTTTATTAGTTTTTCCCCAACTATAGCATCCTGAAATCCACGTTACATACAATAATCTTGTGTAGGAGAACCAGGTAAGTGATGACAGTACAAAAGAGAGCAGTTTCGCAACAGTGCCATTCCTAACCCCCCACCCCGCTCCCTCTCTACCCCAACCCCCCCCGCCAGTGTGCCCGCCTCGGTCTCCCCCCCCCTCGGTGAGGCTTAAAGTGCCTCATGCAGCCAGGAAGCCGAACTCGGAATCATGGGACGAACCCCATCAATGTTCTCAAAAGTACCAACGGCTGTGCTCTACCACTCATATGCATACCACCCCGAAGCTCGACCTCCATACACATCGTAAGAAGTTTGCACAAATAGCGACAACTCTCGGGGAATATTCAAGCGGTCCCCTCCTGAGTAGTCTCCCCGGCAGTCCCAGCAGGTCCCTCCACACTCTTCCTAGGCTGGGCCGCGCACACCTGAGCCTCACCCTCCTCTTCCTGTTCCCCCAAGCGGCGAAGCTCTTCCACCAGAACCCCCCACGCCCTGGCAGCATCTTGCGCCTTGTCATTGGAAGCACGCCTGGCCAACTGTAGGCGAAGCGTCCCTTCAGTCCTAGCCCAAGCCAGGAAGCTCGCCCTCCACCTCCGAACACTCGGCCCCGTTCTTACCTTCCAGTGCATGGTAAGCTCCCTCTTCGCCATTATCAGCCCCAGATCGATAAATTTGCTCTTGATTTTTGTACGGGGAGTATGCGGGAACCAAAGCAGAAGGCAAGCTCCCATGTCCACTGTCAGCACGCGTTCAGTCACTCGATTCAGGCACGCCACCACATCCGTCCAGTAAGAGCCCAACCCCGAACAGGACCAGAACATATGGCCAAAATCAGCCCCCTCCGTATGGCACCTAGGGCAGCCCGACGAGGAGCCTCCAAAATATTGCAGGAGCTTTGCCGGGGTTAAGTAGGCCCTGTGGAGAGTATAGAATTAGACCAGCTGAAATCTAGCGTTGCGCGAGCCCTTCCAGGGTCGTCGCAGCACCTGCGACCATGTCGCCTCCGGGATGGGCCTGTCAAGATCCCCCTCCCACTTCTCCCGCAAGGTCGCCAGGGGCGCGAGCCCCTCCGTGGACAGCCGCCCATAGAGGCAAGTGATGGCCTTCACGGTGCCCGCCGCCATAACAACGTACTGACATCCCAAGGACGTTGGGGGTTCCGACAGCCCCATCCTCCAGTGCTTTCGAATCCCAGCCACCAGGGCAGAATGAAGGAGATAATCCCCCCTCGGCAAATCAAAATCCCTCTGCAACTCGTGGAACGGCAACAAAACCCCGTCTCGATAGAGATCCCCAAGCATGTGAGCCCCACGGTCCTCCCAGCCCGCCAACGCCGACCAGTCTCCGCCATGGGGGAGAGCCGTGCACATGCCCAACGGAATTTCCGGGGCATACGGGGCCACGAAACCCGCTCGTTTCTGACTACGGAGCCAGCAGAGCCGAAGCGTGCGCTCCTCGATCGTGAGCTGGTCCAACCGGAGCCTTTGCTGCAATATAATGAATGACAACACATGCCGAGGGATAATCCTACCCTGCGGTCCCTCCGGGCCTCTGAACTCGCGCGCCATGGCCTGTGTGAGACACTGCAACTGCGCCGCCAGATAATACCATTCGAAGTCCGGAACTGCCAGCCCCCCCTCCACCCTCGGTCTCATCAGAGTGGTCAACGCCACCCGACGTCTGCCCGCGCCCCAAAGAAATCCTGTCATCAGCGCCCGAAGCGTCTTAAAAAAGGAGGCCGGAATCCAGATCGGCAAGGTGCGGAAGAAATAAAGCAATCGTGGTAGCGCTACCATTTTCAGCAGCGCTATTCGACCGGCCACCGACAGCGGGAGGGTGCGCCAAAACGCCATACTCCCCTTAAGCCCCCTTAGCGCTCCGCCCACATTGCCCTCGAAGAGATCGACAGGAGCGTGAAATATGCGGACGCCCAGGTAAGGCAGGCAAGCAGGTTCCCAGCGAAGGTCGTCAAGCGCCGCAGGAGCCCGGGTCCCCGGAGACATAGGAAACAGGCAAGTCTTGGCCCAGTTAACGTGCATTCCCGAAAAGGAGCCAAACTCCAGGAGCAGGAGTCTAGCGCCCCGCAGAGAGTCCCCTGCATCCGCCAGATACAGCAAGAGGTCATCCGCGTATAGGGAGATGTAGTGTGGCTCTCCACGCAGCCGAACCCCCTCGTAAGACCGTCCCTGACGGGCATGCGCTGCCAAGGGCTCGATCGGCAGGGCAAACAAAAGAGGGGATAACGAGCAACATGTCGAGTGCCTCTCTACCCGACAAGCAGCCGAGATAGTACGCCTCGTGCGGACTCTAGCCATGGCAGAGCGGTATAACAATCTGGTCCAGCGCACAAAGTGGTCCGCCAGGCCGAACCCCCTCAGCACCCGAAACAGATACGGCCACTCCCCACTATCGAATGCCTTTTCGATATCCACCGACAGTACTACGGCGTCCGAGGGGCCCCCCTCCCGGTCCCCCATGAGCCGCACTAACCTGCGAATACCCGCCGTGGTATTCCTCGTGGGAATAAAACCCGATTGGTCCGGGTGTACCAGCGCGCCCATGTGGGCCATGAGCCGCGCGGCCAAGATCTTGCTAAGGATCTTATAATCCACCGACATAGAAAGCGGATGGTACGCCGACCTGGAGGATGGGTCCCCATCTTTCTTCAGCAACGGGACTATGATCGCCTCCCTCAAGGTACCCGGCAGCTCGCCGACGTCCCACGCCTCCCTGTACATCGCCTGCAGACGTGGAGCCAAGGCGTCCAAATACGCGGCATAGAACTCCACTGGGAGGCCGTCCGCCCCCGTAGTCTTCTTCCGAGCCATGTGCTTAACCGCCACTCTGATTTCTCCCAGGGAGATCTCCGCCCCCAGCGCCGACCCCTGCTCCGGATCTAACTGTGGCAACCTAGCAGCTTCTAAGTAAGCGTCCAGCCCATCAGGCAGGTCCCGCATTCTACTCCTATACAGCTGCGAGTAATAGTCCCAGAATTGGCCATTGATCTCCCGTTGTGAATAAACCAGGTCCCCCGTGGGGGTAACCAACGACAATATAGGGGTGCCCTAAAGAGCCGGGTTAGCCAGCCAGGCCAATAACGACCCAACCTTATCCCGCTCAGCGTGCGCGCGGACCATGTATTCCTTATAGTCGTAGCAGCGAAGCCGCTCCACCTGCACGGCCACCTCCTCCCGTGCCGCCAAGACCTCCCCCTGGGCACCCCCGTCAGCGTGACTAGCAAGTTCCGCTTGGCGTAGTCGTGTCTCAGCTCGGTCAACGTCCCGTGACAGAACCCTGCGCGTCCCAGCAACAGCCGAGATACAAATCCCCCGCACTACCACCTTGAGCGCATCCCATTCAAGGGCTCTGCTTGTCGCCGTCCCCGCGTTATCCGTAAAGTAGCGTTCCACACCCTCCCCGAGCTCCGCATGAAACACGGGATCCTCCAGCAGCGTCGGACTCAGGCGCCAAGTCGGAATCGCCTGCTGCTGCTGGGACCAGAGAACATTTATCAAGCAGGGGTTGTGGTCTGAGAGTGTCCTTGCCAGGTACTCTCTATGACACGTAAGCTCCAGGGCTCCCGGGGTACACAAGAAGCCATCCAGCCGAACATGAAGGTCGTGCGGCACAGAATAGAAGGAGTAATCCCTATCTGACGGGTGATGCACCCGCCAAGCATCGACAAGTCCCCAGGCTGCCTGCCAGTCGCGCCTCGCCTTGGCCACCCTGTGTACTGCTGATTGAGCTAGCGGGGGATGAGAGCGATCTAATTCTACATCAGTGACCGAGTTAAAGTCCCCCCCCCCCCCCCCCCCCCCAAGAAACACCGTGCCCACCAGAAAGGACGCCAGCCTCCCAGAAAGCCGCGCAAAGAAAGCAGTGTAGTCAGAGTTCGGGGCGTAAATACTGCAGAAGGTCACATCCCTGCCATCTAATCGACTAGACACCGCCACAAACCTCCCCTCCGGGTCCACCAGCGTGGCTGTAGGTTGAAACGGGACCCCAGACCGGACCCAGATCAATGCCCCCCTAGCAAAAGCAGAAAAGGTAGTGTAAAACAACTGTCCCCTCCATCGCTTCTGCAGCGCCAGCCCCTCAGCCCGATCCACATGTGTTTCCTGCAAGAAGGCCACCTGGATCCCCCTGCGGACCAAGTATGCATGTACCTTATAACGTTTTCTCATGGAGTTCAGCCCCCGCACATTCCAAGTAATGCACTTCAATTCAGGGCGGGTCGCCATACGAACATATACCACAAATCACACCCCAAGACAACCTAGCGGGCACACCGATACATCCCCCCCACATAAACCTCACCCAACAAACCCAAACCCCTCCCATCCCCAGAACAGGCTCTAAACCACAGTTATCCATCCAAACACCCACTGAACAAAAAAGGCACCCTGGTAGCCACCAGAGTCTCACAATATGCGTGAGGTAGAGTGGGTGACCTAACACCAGCACGGGCCGGACAGCAGTCCAAAAGGCTAGTCCGTATGTCGGCCTCAGGAATCAAAGTCCCCTTCTCCCGGCAGCGCCCTGCCCCCAACGGCCCCCCCCAAAGCAAAGCGCCCCGCCCCCCCACGAAACCCAGGAGCGACACCCCTCAAGAGTAACAGAGGAACCATACTCGCCCCTCACTGGTCCACAACGCAGCTCCAGGCACGCCACCCTGCACAGCATATAGTTCACAGTGAGGTTGCCTCACGTGTCCAGCATTCCATCCGCAGTGGCCGGCGTGACCTCCGGCAAGTGGCCACCGGCACTTTCAGAGTTCGCCGACTCCTCCGACGCCCCCCGACTCCTCCTCCGCAGTACTCCGCCGGGATCCCGAATCCGCAGGCGAGGCCGCAGCCACCGCACCAGAGATGACGGAGACCGCCTTCAAAGCCGCCTGCCTCTCCAACTCTGTCTGAGAGTGCGGGGGAGACCGACCACCCCCCACACACCTCCTGTGGCGGCGGGCCCGACGGGGTCCCCGCGAGGCCCGAGCCTCCGAGGTCCGCCGTCCAGCTCCACCCCGGCCCTCGCGGTACCGTTCCAGCCAGCTCCACGCGTCCTCTGGTGTATCAAAGAAATGAGCAGTCCCATCCGCCATCACCTTCAATCGAGCCGGGAAGAACAGGGCATACTGTATCCCCTCCGCCCGAAGGGCCTGCTTAACTGCCATGAATGAGAAGCGATTCCGCTGAACCTCCTGAGAATAATCAGGGTAAAGCGAGACCAGGGCATTGTCAACTTTATACGGGCCTGATGTCCGGGCCCTCCGCAGAATGAGGTCGCGATCCTTGAAATGGAGCAAGCGTGCGACCACCGGTCTCGGGGGACGACCCGCAGCCGGTGGGCGGTCCGGCACCCGATGGGCCCTTTCAAGGGTGTAAAACTGCGACAGGCCCTCCGGTGCCACCACCTCCCGCATCCACTTCTCAAGGTAGCCAATCATGTCGTCCCCTTCGATTCTCTCGGGTAGGCCTACCACCCGAACATTGTTGCGCCGGTTACGCCCTTCCGCCTCCTCAGCCCGCTTCTCAAGTAGGTGCACTCTGCGCGATAAATCTCCCAGCGATGCCTCCGTCGCCTTCTGGGCCGGCTCCAGCGCTACCAAGTTAAGTTCCGCAGTTTCAACGCGGTCGGCCAACTTGCCATGGTCAGCTCGCAATAGGCCAAGGCTCGTGGACACCTGCGCTATGTCCCGGCGGAGCGCCTCCCCCGAGTCAGAAATGGCCTGGAGGACCCGTGCCATCTGCTGCTGCCGCAGTCCCGCCGCAAGCGCTCCAGCCGGGTCCTGGTCCTGCGGGTCCGGCGGGGTCTCCGCTCGATCTAGCGGGGCCGTCCCCACGCCGCGCCTCGGCTTCCCCATGGTCCGACCACCAGAGCCTCAGCACGCCCCAGCCGCGAGGAGCTTCCTACGTCCACCTCGTGGCAGCCGCTAGCCGTCCACCGCAATCAGCCTCCTCATCCCCAGGGCGCGGGTCTCGGGCGCCTCCACAGAGTGAGCAGCCGTCTCTCCAGGCACGCCTCGGGCCACCCACCAGAGTCCACCGTCTCCGCGGAGGAATCAGCCAGCACCTAGACGCCCCGCTCCGTATGCTCCGTCGGGCAGCAGCGCGCCCGGGGAAAAGTCCTCACCACACCTCCAGGAGGGTTACGGCATCCCCGAAGCAGGCAGCACAGGGCACTCCTCATGGGCCAGTTCCGCAAGGAAACGTGGGTCGGGTGGGACTAGGGCAAAATCCCCCGCCGCAGCACTCTCACCAACTCCAAGCGTCCCGCAGCTAGGCCTTCCCCCAGGCCATGACACCCGTGGTAGGGGGACGAGGGGGGAGAAGCCCACAGGTTAGAAGTCCAGGTGCGCCCGCACAATGCCTCCGCCACCAGTCCCACACCAGGTCGCAGTCCGCTCACCAGGCGGATCCGCAGGGCACCGCCAGGCCCGGTCCGCCTCGATCGCCGACAGCCCCGCGGGCGTTCCTGGGTCTCCGCAGCCGACGCATATAGCGGCGCCAGCAGTCCGCCAGCAGCCCTCGACAGTCTCAGGTATCCACCCAGGTCACTCCGACTGCCTCTGTAGTTGGGCACCGCAGCACGGGCCGGACGCCACAACAGCCGGGACAACGATCTCCCCCACCGGCCACCAATGTGCGCAAGGCCGCGGCTGGCAGGCCCTGCGCAGGCCCAAAGCAAGATGGCCGGGTCTCTCCCAGCCGGGCCCGCCTCCAGCGCCGACCAGCACAGCCTCCCGGGGCCGACACCCCGCCCGATCTGCAGGTAGGCGACTCACAAGCACAGAGGAGCCACCTCGGAGTCCGCAGCGCCGCCGGGGAAGTCTTAATGCAGGAGAAATTCCGAGGCCGACACGGAGCTCTCAGCTCACGCGTCCATGCTCGGCCGAGTCCAAGCCACGCCCCCTTGCCTTTGGGACCTTATACGTGTTTAGCTATGCAACAGTTGATGTTGTTGCACCAAGGATATTGTGCTGGATAACTAAACACTTATAAGGTCCCAAAGGCGAGACCTATTGGCTATGCCAATGCTTGTTAAAATAGGGTGTCCTTCAAAATAGGGTGTAATACGTAAAGAAAATAAATCGACAAGAGACCGAAAGCATGTAGGTACACAAACAGAAAAGTTCACATTCTTGCCAATTCACCCCCACACCCCGTTGAGAGTTCTGCCTGATGTGATCACACAAAAGAATAAAAGAAGAATGCCAGAAGCATTTTGGGATGAATTTGTTACTCGAATACAATTATTATCAGGAGATTTTAAAGTACATCGATTTTCCAAACCTAGCCACATTACTTAAGTGACAATTCCAAAGCGCACACAGAAAAATAAAATGTCATCAACTCGGTCAAAACTCATATTTTGCTGTCCACCAGCTCACAAGTTGTTTCCAATAATAAAGGAGAAATTTTAAAAGAAAAACATGTTTACAGTACGTTTTTTACAATCACTCGTAAATGCGAAACCTTTTTTCCTGAAATTGTATTGAAACCAAATGTAAGTATGTTTACTCCAATGAAAATCAAGAAGGCTGCAATATGTGTCTCATTGTCAGATATCCACAACTGTTTTATAGGGCTTCGAAGTTGCAAAGCTGCGGGGCATGCGCTATGTAATCATACCATTGTTAGCAGTTAAAGAAGGAGTGTATCTAAAGATCAATTACAAAAAAATACTACAATTCAACATCTTGGACTTGATGACTGTGAATATTGAACTATGGAGGAGAGGATGGGAACCCCGTGAAACTGAAATCTTTTGTGGTTTAAATCTTAGGAACTGTTTTCACTGACATGAAACATATGTTCAACAGCTTTATTCCCCCCCACCCCCCCAACCTAAAAAAGCGCTAAAACACAAGCACAGCCGCAAAAGTCAACTGTTGTGAGGGAGAGAGGGGGAGCAGGAGGTGAGCCTGCGAGTGGTGCGCGCGCGCCTGGGAGAGGCTTCACTTTTCAAGCACTGCACTCGTGCTTGTGGCGCGCTCCTGCAAGGTGGATGCCACCACAAGCACGAGTGCAGTGCTTGAAAAAGTGAAGAGCGACGGCTAAAGGCCCTCCTAAGCAGCGCATGCGCGCTGCGTAGGCGAGACCTAAAGATGCTTTCTCAAAGTGGAATGCCTCTACATGGGTTACACATAGCAGCAATGCCCTTAACACCAAGGTAAAGTTAGTAATAAGTCTCCTCAACACAGTTTGAGTTTTATTACTCCGATATCTGCTTTAAATAGATTTGGGAAATTCAACAATTTTTTTACCAGACAACAATGTTTGAGTTCTGAAAATACACACATTTTCATCTCCAATACACACTTTTCAATTTTCGTACACATACATGAATTACCAAGCAAAAGCTTCTAATTTTGTTCACTGGTCTGCACCCAGAAGACCTACTTACAGGTAGCTGGAGAGCTAACAGTAGCTCACGAGCTACTCATTGGAGAAGCCTTCTAGCTGAATACTTTAACTTTTAGATTGCTATCTCGGAAAATCTTTTCTAAATCCACAGTTTGTACATTTTACGTACATTTTGGGAAGTGTTTTAAACATGTTTCAGCAAGGGTATCTTACGATTGGTCTCTGTCTTTGAGCATTCCAAAATGATTTCCTGATTTAGAGTTGCTGTTGAGATTTCATTTTGCCCGCTCATTTTTGTACTATGGTCCTTAAAATTCTATCTACTGTTTTAATTGTATTAATAGTGGTTGTTAGTCGATAGTAGGACTTGGGTTATTTTCCTTTTGAAGGCAGGACAAGCCAATGACTAAGGCCAATAGGTCTGCTTTTGGGAGAAGCATGCTGAATTGTGAATATTAGTGGTCAGAAAGGTCATAGTTCATCATTAGATTTGAACAGCCACAACTGGCCCTTTCCATTTGGGCTTTCTTTTATAGCCTTTGTGAGCTGCAAAATAAAGAAATGTCTAGCTGTGTTAAAGTTTATCTAATTATGAAAACATGATCTATAATGCTGAAACTAACCCTAGCCTCAAAAGTGTGTTTCAAGCTCCCTCATTTGGTTTGGATGGGCTCAACCTAGCAGCAATATGTTGGATTAAAACAGCTTGCGGGCTTACATCTTTAGCTAACTAAGGCTCTTGGATATCTATAGCCAAATTGTGATGATGATAAAATAACACAATTTAAACATTCACCCTAGATTGATGTTAAAATCCCTTGCTAGAATAACTATGGAACATGTTTCAAACCCTCTGTTAACATAAAAAGGGAGAGGGCCGAATGTTTCCTTTAAGCTTTGCAAATCACATTTGAGGCTGAGAAATTGTGATTACAGTAGTACAGATTAAAAAAAAATCTCTCATTTTAAATCAGCAGCCTGAATATTGGAATTTCTTTGAGGATAGTTGTTACACAATCTATATTAAGATTAATAAACTAATGAAGAAATTGGTGCTTTTAATACCCATCTCTGCTTTAAAGATGTGTAAGCCCTTCCATGTTTTCTACTTTGCAGCTCATTCTAACAAACTCTGAAATTGTGTTATGCTTGTTGAGCAGTAGTAAGTGGATAGGTCTTTAAGATCTCATGTTTCCCAAATCCTATCAAGAACTAAGAATGGGATCAGGTCTAACTGCTTGGGTAATAATATTGCCGAAATATTCAATATACGTTTCTCCAAATGTTTCTCCACAGCATCCCAAAAGACGTTGGTGTCCAATGCAAGTATTTGTACCCCATACAGAACAGATGGGTCAGCGGGGACTCCTGAAAGAAGTTATAATAGTTGCATAGGAAGGCTACCAAATTCTAAACTGAATATTTGCAATCCCTCACTTGGGGAATTAGCCCACACACCTGCACGACCAAAGTTATCAGTCAATCTCAAAGTTTCACAGACTTTGGTATTTATAAGTGTTAGAAGGCGACCTCAGAGGAGCCCGGAGGGGGCCCTGACTGTCCTGAGACCCACCCTCAAGGTATCGTAGCCGGGCACTGGCGGGAGATTCCGCAGGGGAGGAATCTCGTATCTAGGATCGTACACTCGGCACCACACGACAAAGAGACACCACACCGAGGGTTCTTGGGATTCAAGCTTTATCAAATCGAAGTGGTAAGATCTTTATGATCAGCAAGGCAGATATTTACAAGCAGAGCGTGGGCTCACAGAGTCTTGGCGGGGATAGGAGGTAGCGGGACAGTCTTTGGGGGGATATGGATCAAATGCAGGAGCGTTCCCGGCGCACAGCTCACAATCCTCGAGCTGGGGGATACGCTTGTCGTCGTGGGGTCCGGCGGGACCAAAGAGAGTCTGGGGGAGCCGCGAGTCACTCAGCAGGCTCAAGCACAAGTTCGGCGGTCTTACGATCTTCAGGGAGCCGCGAGTCACTCAGCAGGGCTCAAGCACAAGTTCGGAGGTCTTACGATCTTCAGGGAGCCGCGAGTCACTCAGCAGGGCTCAAGCACAAGTTCGGAGGTCTTACGATCTTCAGGGAGCCGCGAGTCACTCAGCAGGGCTCAAGCACAAGTTCGGAGGTCTTACGATCTTCAGGGAGCCGCGAGTCACTCAGCAGGCTCAGGTACCAGTTCGGAGGTCTTACGATCTTCGGGGAGCCGCGAGTCACTCAGCAGGGCTCAGATGTTCCAAGGCGAATCTGCCGGACAGTCCCAGAGCACCCCTTGTTATAGGTCGACCCCTCTTTGATGTCCGGAGTCTGTGCAGGCAGGGGTCTTGTCACCTGGGGGTCGCTTGTCGAGGTTTCCTGCCATTGTCTTTTGATCCTTTCAGGGCCGGGTCGGGAGGAGTCCGAGACACCCAGCAGGCGTGGAGCCAGCTCTCAGGGAGGCCGGAGGGCCGATCGAAACCCATCGTCCCAGGGGAGTTCAGAGGTGCGATAGAAACTGCTCCTCCCTCTCTCATCCCCTGGAAGCGTGATGTCCTCCAGCCGGAGTGGCGCCTCTAGGCCCGGGTTGTGCTGGGGCCGGGCGGCCATCTTGGTGCACGAAGTGGGCACGCGTGCCCGGGGTGGCCGAAAGGAGAGAGGCCATGGACGGGGAGGCCCGGGTCGCGTGTGTGTGTTCTGGTGGGAAGGATCGGCTGGGCCGTGTGCTTGGGATCCCTGGTACCAGGTTAGGTAGTGCGAGGACAGGAAGAGCCATGCTACGAGGCCGGGTCTAACACGCGTCCCCCCCCAGCTGAAAGCCGGAGAGAACTACCCATCATCTTGGGGGGTTCTCTTCGCTGAGGCGGAAGAACCGGGAGAGGCCGTCAGCGTTGGCGTGGTCCGTACCAGGGCGATGTTCTACGGTGAAATCCATCCCCTGGAGGGAGATTGACCACCGCAGTAGCTTGGGGTTCTCTCCTCGCATCTGCATGAGCCATCGCAAGGGCCGATGGTCGGTTTGTACTTTGAAATGGGTGCCAAACAGGTAAGGGCGCAGCTTCTTGAGGGCCCAGACTACGGCAAATGCTTCGCGCTCAATGGTGCTCCACCTCTGTTCTCTGGGCAACAGCCGCCGGCTGAGGAAGGCGATGGGCTGGTCTAGGCCTTGGTCATTCACCTGGGACAGGACGTCTCCAATGCCATGCTCGGAGGCATCGGTCTGGACTACAAACTCCTTGGAGTAGTCGGGAGCCTGGAGGACGGGGGCCGTGCACATGGCCTTCTTTAGGGCATCGAACGCTTCCTGGCAGGCAGTCGTCCACTGCACCCTCTTGGGCTGTTTTTTTGATGTGAGTTCGGTGAGGGAGCCAACCAGGCTGCCATACCCCCGGATGAATCTTCGGTAGTAGCCAGTGAGGCCCAGGAAGGCTCGGACCTCCGTTTGGGTGGTGGGTGGTTCCCAGGCTAGGATGGCGTCGATCTTTGGCTGTAGAGGGGCGACCTGACCGCTCCCGACCTGGTGCCCCAGGTAGACTACTGATCCTTGCCCAATCTGGCACTTGCTGGCTTTTACTGTGAGGCCTGCCTGGCGCAGGGCGGTTAGCACTCTCTGGAGGTGCTCACTCCATCCGGAACTGAAAACGGCAATGTCGTCTAGATAGGCCGCACTGAACTGTTCCATCCCGGCCAGGACCCTACTAACCAGTCGCTGGAAGGTGGCCAGGGCATTTTTCATTCCGAAGGGCACTACGCGGAAGCGATAATGCCCATCTGGGGTGGAGAAGGCGGACCGCTCCTTGGCTTCCTCTGTGAGCGCAATCTGCCAGTATCCGCAGGTGAGGTCGAATGTGCTGAGGAACCGGGCCGCCCCGAGTCGGTCAATGAGCTCATCGGCTCGGGGGATGGGGTGGGCATCCGCCCGGGTGACGTCATTGAGCCCCCGGTAGTCCACGCAGAATCGGAGCTCGGGGGCGACACCGGGGGCCGCTGCCTTCGGAACTAGGACCACGGGGCTGGCCCAGGGACTATCGGATGGCTCGATCACCCCCAGGGTCAACATCTTCGAGACTTCAGCTTGAATGCAGGACCGGACTCGGTCAGGGACTCGGTAGGCTCGGTGTCTTACTGGCAGGCTGTCCCCGGTGTCCACGTCATGGACACACCAGTCGGTGACTCGGGGGATCAGGGAGAAGAGGTCGGAGAATTGTCCTAGGAGCTGGCGACAGTCCGCTTGTTGCTGGTCAGTGAGGGATGGGGAGAGGTTCACTCCTTCCACGGAGCCATCCTTCTCCTTGACACACAGGAGGTCCGGGAGGGGATCGGACTCATCTTCGGCCCCGTCATCGGTGGCCAGCAGGAGGCTCAGTTCTGTCCGTACGAAGTGAGGCTTGAGGCGGTTCACGTGTAGGACCCGCAGGGGATCCCGGGGCGACTGGACGTCCACCAAGTACGTGACTGGACTCTTCCGCTCAATCACTTTGAAGGGCCCGGTCCACTTGTCCTGGAGGGCGCCAGGCTTCACGGGGGCCATGACCCATACCTGCTGGCCCGGCTGGAACTCGACCAGAGTGGCATTCTGGTCGTACCAGCGCTTCATCTCTTCTTGGCTTGCCTCCAGGTTGGCCTCGGCCAGCTCTCGGAACTTCCTGGTCTGGTTCCGGAGGGCCAGAACGTATTGGAACACATCTCGTGGGGTGGTCTGGGGTGCTGCCTCCCACCCTTCCTTAACCAAGCTGAGGGGACCTCGGACGGGGTGTCCATATAGTAATTTAAACGGGCTGAACCCCAAGGACTTCTGCGGGACTTCCCGGTAAGCGAACAGGAGGCAGGGGAGCAGGACGTCCCACTTACGCCGGAGGGGTTCTACTAGGCCGTTGATCATCCCTTTCAGAGTCCGGTTAAACCTTTCTACTAGGCCGTTCCCTTGGGGATGGTACGGGGTGGTGAACTTATAGGACACCCCACATTGTTGCCACAGGGACGTCATGTATTTTGAGATAAAATTAGTGCCGCGATCGCTCACGACCTCGCGGGGAAAACCCACCCGGGAAAAGATCCCCATCGGGGCTCGGCCCACCACGGGAGCCGTGACGGTGCGTAGGGGGATCGCCTCAGGGTATCGGGTGGCGTGATCCACTAGGACCAGAATGAAACGGTGACCTTGGGAGGTGGGGGGATCCAGGGGCCCCACGATGTCGATTCCGACTTTCGAATGGGGTACTGACGACCGGGAAGGGTTGGAGGGGAGCCTTGCGCTTCCCCCCACTCTTCCCACTAGCCTGGCACGTGGGACAGGACTTGCAGTGGGCTTCTACAGCTACTCTCATCCTAGGCCAGTAAAAGTGAGTCACAAGACGGCTGTAGGTTTTGTCTTGACCCAGGTGGCCGGCGAGGGGGACGTCGTGGGCCAAGCCCAGGAGGAAGTCTCGGAAGCGTAGGGGTACCACCAGCACCCGGCCGGATCCTAGCTCCACCGACTTCTGCTCACTGTACAAGAGGTTATTCTCCCAATAAACTCGGTGCGTTCCGGTTTGGTCGCCTGCGGCTTGGCCCTCGGCCTGGTGCCGCAGTCCGACCAGGGAAGGACAGGTGGCTTGCTCCCGGCAGAACTCCTCCCGGGTGGGCCCGCCCTCGTGGTGCCACGGGGCCAATTCAGCCAGCTCGCCTAACTCGGGGACCGGGGTGGTGTCGGACGGTGAGGGTTCGTCGCTGGCGACTGACCCTCCCGATGGGGGGACGGGAGGACCCTCGGCGGGGACTGCTCTGACTCCCTCGGTCGGGGGGTCCTCTACTTCCCCCAGGGGGGTGAGTCGGGCGGACATAGATCGGGTGGTGGCGCACACCCACTCGGGGAGTCCCATCATCCCTAGGTGGGCCTTGCGCTCGACGTACTTCCAGGGAGAGCTCTCCAGGTCGTTCCCTAAGAGGCAGTCGACCGGCTGGGAGGTTCTTACGGCAACCCTCAGTTTACCTATCACCCCTCCCCACTCAAACGGCACTAGGGCTACCTGACACATACTCTCTCTATTATCTGCGGAAATTACGGGGCAAAAGACGTTGGGTAGGATCTGCTCCTCGGGGACTAAGTGCCTGAGGACCCCGGTGATGCTGGCCCCGGTGTCTCGCAGGGCTTCTATTTGGTGGCCATTGATCTTGACGAGCTGCCCGTACTTCTTCGTGTTGGAGGGCAGGAGGCTACCAGGGACCATCTCTCTATCTCCCAGGGATACTAGGGCCATAGCTGCGGGTTCCCACTCCCCGGTGTCCTCAACCTCCTCCCCCAGGGCTACGTTGGTTATCTGTCTAGCAGGGTTTGCAGCAGGGGGGACCTGGGGGGCCATCATTGGCGTAGTGCCCGGGCCTCTGACAACGGAAACAAGTGATGGTTACCCGGTGCCCCCGTCTCCCGGGGGGTCCGGAGACTGGTGGGGGGGGCGCCGGGAAAGGTGGAGGTTGGGCCTTCGGGGGACTTGACTAGGACTCTCTCTGCCCTCCCTGGTTCCCTCCCCCTCTCTGGCGGGGTGGTCCCTGACTGGCTCGGGGGTATTCTCCTACAATGCTCCGGGGGACCCGGGTGTTGGTCCAGTGGTCTGCTTCCACAGCCAGCTTCCGGGGATCGGTGAGTTTGCTGTCGAGCAGATGCTGGCGTAGTTCCACAAAGCAGTTCGCCGCCAGGTGTTCCCACAACATGAGGTCGGTGAGTTCCTCGAGGGTGGTGACCTTGCTGCCCTTGATCCACCCATCGAAGGCCCGACTGAAAAAGTTTACATACTCCACCCAGGTGGTGCCCGGGATCTTCCTGCAGTCCCGGAATCGCTGACGGTACATCTCTGGGGTGAGGCCGTACCTAGTGAGGAGAGTCTCTTTCATGTGGCTGTAGGAGGTCTGCAGGGAGAGGGGTAGGTCGAGCAGGGTGTCCCTTCCTTCGCTCAGAAACCGTCCCCACAGCCCTGCCCCCCAGTCCTTCTGCGGGACCCGATGAGAGGTCATGGCGACCTCGTAGGCCCTGAACCATTGTTGAATGTCATCATTTTTATAATATTCTTTGACCACATCCTTGGGGATGTGGACCTTCTGTTCCGCCGGGGAGGCCGCCTCTCGGTTCCCCGGGGGCCTCCCTTCCTCGTTTCTGGCTTTGAGCTCGATCTCCTTCAAGCTGCGTTCGTGCTCTAGTTGGAGCTTCCTTCCTTCACTGCTCCCGTGGGAGCTTCTTCTCTTCCAATTCGCCTTGTACGCGCATTTGTTCTACTGCTAGCTTTTTTTCCGCTAATTTCAATTCGCCTTCGATTTTGAGTTTGGCTAACTCGAGTTCGTGATTGCGACTTCTCTCTCTGTCTGCGAGCTCTTCCGGGGAAAGGCCCCCGTCTGGCACGAAGCCTCGCACCTGATTGCTGCTGCTTTCGCCTTGGGTGGGTTCTGCTTCGTCGTGTCGCTCCCCCATGCCTTCTGGGCGGGAGGCCCCGGCATCCACCCAAGCTTTCAGTGCTTTCTGCAAATCTTCTTTGGTGTTGAGACCGGTGGTAGCGATTTTAAGTTCTTTGCAGAATTGCTTCAGTTCTTTGTGCGTGTATTCTTCTAGTTGTTCCACCTGGAACACCCTGTTGGTGTTGGTTTCTGCGGGGCTCATGGCGCTTCCTTCTGCCATCTTTGTCGGTAGTGTGTCAGTCGTTCACGGTACGATCTCTAGGTTATGGGCCCGAATCCCGTCGCTTGCCACCAATGTTAGAAGGCGACCTCAGAGGAGCCCGGAGGGGGCCCTGACTGTCCTGAGACCCACCCTCAAGGTATCGTAGCCGGGCACTGGCGGGAGATTCCGCAGGGGAGGAATCTCGTATCTAGGATCGTACACTCGGCACCACACGACAAAGAGACACCACACCGAGGGTTCTTGGGATTCAAGCTTTATCAAATCGAAGTGGTAAGATCTTTATGATCAGCAAGGCAGATATTTACAAGCAGAGCGTGGGCTCACAGAGTCTTGGCGGGGATAGGAGGTAGCGGGACAGTCTTTGGGGCGATATGGATCAAATGCAGGAGCGTTCCCGGCGCACAGCTCACAATCCTCAAACTGGGGGATACGCTTGTCGTCGTGGGGTCCGGCGGGACCAAAGAGAGTCTGGGGGAGCCGCGAGTCACTCAGCAGGCTTAAGCACAAGTTCGGCGGTCTTACGATCTTCAGGGAGCCGCGAGTCACTCAGCAGGGCTCAAGCACAAGTTCGGAGGTCTTACGATCTTCAGGGAGCCGCGAGTCACTCAGCAGGGCTCAAGCACAAGTTCGGAGGTCTTACGATCTTCAGGGAGCCGCGAGTCACTCAGCAGGCTCAGGTACCAGTTCGGAGGTCTTACGATCTTCGGGGAGCCGCGAGTCACTCAGCAGGGCTCAGATGTTCCAAGGCGAATCTGCCGGACAGTCCCAGAGCACCCCTTGTTATAGGTCGACCCCTCTTTGATGTCCGGAGTCTGTGCAGGCAGGGGTCTTGTCACCTGGGGGTCGCTTGTCGAGGTTTCCTGCAATTGTCTTTTGATCCTTTCAGGGCCGAGTCGGGAGGAGTCCCAGACACCCAGCAGGCGTGGAGCCAGCTCTCAGGGAGGCCGGAGGGCCGATCGAAACCCATCGTCCCAGGGGAGTTCAGAGGTGCGATAGAAACTGCTCCTCCCTCTCTCATCCCCTGGAAGCGTGATGTCCTCCAGCCGGAGTGGCGCCTCTAGGCCCGGGTTGTGCTGGGGCCGGGCGGCCATCTTGGTGCACGAAGTGGGCACGCGTGCCCGGGGTGGCCGAAAGGAGAGAGGCCATGGACGGGGAGGCCCGGGTCGCGTGTGTGTGTTCTGGTGGGAAGGATCGGCTGGGCCGTGTGCTTGGGGTCCCTGGTACCAGGTTAGGTAGTGCGAGGACAGGAAGAGCCATGCTACGAGGCCGGGTCTAACAATAAGATTACACTTTTTCCAGACAGCCGCCACCCAAGTAACATGAAAAACCTCTACTGCTTTTACTGAAGACTAAAATGTCACTTTTGTTTTGGTTTACAGTCAAGTGATTTTCAAGACCATTTTCATTGAAGCACAATCTGTGTACAGTCCATTAGGATGTGGCGTTCCACATACAGTAAATGGGGTACATGCTTACTATTCATTTTTGAGAAAATGGACTTGGTCTCGGACAGTCCTTTTGGATGATCGGCCAAATGGAGGACAAACTGGGCTGGTGCTAGGACACAAAACTGTTTAAAGTCATTTATGATTGGAATGCTCGAAAAACTACAGTTACGATCACCCTATGCCGATTTGGATGCGTGAAGAATAGAAAAAGCTTGTTGAAATATTAATCTCTGCTAACCCACCACAGTTTCTTCCCACCTAGCAAATCGAAGGCTGCACAAAAGTTAACAAAACAGCATAAATTCTCCACCTGTTCTATCAACTTAAGTGCCATTGACTATAAAGCAAAGTAGTGGTTTAGCATCTTTCCTAAAGCAGCCCTTTTCGTTAGGCATCAATCTGTTATGTATCAAATTATTGAGATGGTCTAATATTATTTTTGAGTAGTCCTTTGCACACATGTTAACAGTAGTAAGGGTTTGATTGTTTGGAGGAAGCTTGGCGCTCAAGCGTGTACGTGGTTTAGATAAGTGAACAAAGGTGTCCGGTGCCACTAGGTCAGGGGGGACAAACCCAATGAAATTACCCCTGCAATGCGTAGGTCAAGACCTACAACAAAAACTGAAAATGAGATCCTGTGCACACGTATGGATAATTAGCTGGTTCTGTATGTATTCAATAAATGCCAGAAGGAGTTAGACAGATTCTTAATAATGGATAAACACTGGTCGACATCAGGCGTGTTGCGTGCAAGATTCCTTTTAATTAAAAGTTTCAGTTCAATATACAAAAGAAATAGATCAGCTGACACGTGTTTCGTCACAACGTGTAGCTGTTGTGACTCATCAGGGCTGTACGGAAGTAAGTGTATATGTCAAACGGACCTCAGTACGAAGTCACTCGAGGAGAAGGACCCGCTGAGGAAACGGCGGGAACTGGGGTCGCACGGATAACGCTAAAATAGCAGGATCGGTAGAAGAGCGGTCTCGGGTAAGGGATCAGCTCGCGATTCCAGGGTTCCGCACCCAAACGTGAATTAAAAAATACCTGGCTCTTTGGTCTAAAGAAATTTATTATACCGTTTGAGCTGGTATTAGTAAAATGGTGGGGGGGAGGAAATATGCCTCAATGAGCTGTGCCTCCTGATGGTGCCGACATGTTTCGAAGCTTCCCCAAGCTTCTTCTTCAGGACCTTAAGGATCCCTTCCTAAAACTCACAGTGATGTGTTCAAAATGAAAAAGAGTGAATGAATCAATGTAGGAAGAAAATAACCTCCTATGGTTAATAATGCCTAGATAGGTCTTATATGGTCCATTAACCTAGAAAACAAAAAGGGAAAGAAAGCCATACGTCACGTAGATCGATGATCAATCCATCGTGTGTGATTAGTGATCTGAAAAGGAAGTGATACAATAATTTCCTCTTAACGCTATCCATAACGTTATCACGTGATCTGTGGTGAAAATACTGTGTAACACATAGACACTGACTTAAGACACACAAATAACAAAAAGCACACACTCTAATCTGAAAGGAACAGAGTTCCTAAGTTCTAAAAATACCCAATAACTATGGGAATCCATGCCAGTGGGAACACGTTAGAAGGAGAAAACATACTTGCTGTAAAGAGAAAATTGCCTCATGAGCTCGAGACCAGGTGGTGGGAATGCCCACTCGGCTATCTAGATGGTAAAATTAGGAGAAACAAGAAAACGTCCCATCGGTAATGGAGATGGTGTGGAAGTTTGTCCAAGAAAGGAAATCCCTACAGGTACCGGCTATGCCGTACTTACGAATCCCTGGGATAATATCCAGCCAAATCAACCACCCCGGTCGGCTCCGTAGATGATACTGAGCGCGAGGGTGTGGTCCCTTCAATCAAGGTTTTTAGCGCGCGAAAATGGTAGTTGCACCCTTGCGCGTTAGCCCGCTAGCTCTGTGCATCAAGACCCGGAACCGGAAGTGAACCGGTCATGCCCGAGTCAAACGATATTGACTGTATAGCCTCTATCGCTGTCTGCTGTGACCCGGATTCGGATGTATGCCGGCCGGGTCCAGGAGTGAAACTTGAAACAGAACTGCTATAATAATCAATCTAAGGAACCTGACATGTTACCACTGCGGGCAGGTAACCAAGAGTGAGCATCACGAAGAAACGAAATCGGTGCT
The DNA here is from genome assembly GCF_964204655.1 of Triturus cristatus. NCBI lineage: Eukaryota > Metazoa > Chordata > Amphibia > Caudata > Salamandridae > Triturus > Triturus cristatus. Next base: position 430,344,074 of record NC_140580.1, read on the forward strand.
CAAAGGAGGTAATACATACCGTATTAAAGTACGTATCAAAACCACCGGGGAGGTGGGCTACAACTGAGGCAAATAAGGAGGACAGGTATGTTCAGGAGAGTTGAAAAAATGATATGAAAGGCCCCCGTCATTATTGGTGGCCACACTCATTAGACACAATTAATACGGTAAGCGCATAGTGTTGGGCGCAAAAAAGGGAGCTGATAAGGCGACAGAAGGTCTCCTGTCGTTAAAGGAGAGCCCGGTACAGGTATAATGACCTATATAGAGTAAATACAATAAGTGGCACCAAACCTGATTAATGGAGAATCAGGTAAAGGAACGGTGATACCTGGAGTTGGATAGTGCAGGTACATTAGGGGACATAACTCTCCAGGATAAAGGAAGGGGCTGCTGGACCCAGTTATCAACATAGACATGTGTGGGTCTACATATCACAGATGGAATTGATTCCAGGGTATGTCATTTAATCCATTGATGTGGGTCCCCAAACGAAAGACCCAACGTTGTTCTTTTTCAAGGAGACCATTTTCACCACCCAGTTGCTCGATCACTGTCCACCTCAAATCGTCTATGCCATGTCCACTGGATATATAGTGGCTGGACATTTTGGTAGTGCTCCTGCCACATCGGACATTGCTACGGTGTTCACCAATTCGTATTTTGATTGGTCTAGTGGTCATCCCCACGTATTCAAGACCGCATGGGCAGGTGATAAGGTAGACCACGTTCTTACTATTACAATTCGTGAAGCTTCTCTGGTCCCACCCCTCACCATTCCGGAATTGAATGTTTGCTTTTTCTCGTAAGATGACAAGTACTGCAGTTACCGCATGGGTGATGTCCTTGTATTGGTGGTAGCAAACCTTCCATTACAGGTCGAGGTGTGTTTCTGGGTCTGGTGTGGATGAGCATGTCTCAAGTTCTTGCCCCTCTTGTGTGCAAACATCGGTTTGGTGACATTCAGACTACAACTATTGAGAGTTCGCCAGTGTTTATTTACTATCTTCGTGATTTGTTTGGAGTGCGTGTTATAAGTGGTTACACAGATAGGTCTATATTCAGCTGGGGTGACCACTTTGTCTCTGTTGTTATTCCTAGCCCTTTTCAGGGCCTTGTCAATGATTTTGCCGGGGTAGTTTCGTTTGATCAGTTTTTGGCGTAGTTCAGATGCTTGTCTCTTGAACTCATTGGTTTCAGTGCAATTTCTCCGTAAACGGAGGAATTGTCCATACGGTAGGTTCTCCCTCAAGTGGCGGGGGTGGAAGCTATCGAACAGGAGTAAGCAGTTTTTCGCTGTTGCCTTAAAATGTGTGGTGGTTTTCAATCTGCCCTCTTCTGGGTAGATGTTAAGATCCAGGAAGACCAAGTTGTTGACTGAAACTGTATGAGTAAATTTAAGAAAGGCATTTTGTTGGTTAAGCCAGAACATGAAGGCCTCCGTTGAGTCAGCATCACCTTCCCATATGACCAGGACATCGTTTATATACCTTTTCCACATCTTGATGTGCGTAAGGAAAGGGTTAGTGAGGCTTGTATACAGGCTCTCCACATCGAGTCCCATGAGTAGATTCTTGGTAGGGTCAAAATCAATATCCTGCAGAAATTGCAAGACATTCTTAGTGTCTCGCAAATAGGTGCTGGTGGCCTGAATTGAGCCTGTATACAAGCCTCCCACATGAGGAAACGTTGCTCATTATCGAGAAAGTACTATTTTCCGTACCTTGGGAATATCAGACACCACGCAATCTAGTGATGGAATGCGTTTCTTTGGCTTTCACGCGAAACTTTTTCATGTATGCTAATGACATATATAAACAAAGGCACGGTACCAGCATGGGGAGTACCTTTGCTCCTAGTCTGGCAGGCCTCTATGTACACCATCTAGAGGCCACCAGAATTCTGCACATCACTAACCCTTTCCTTACGCACATCAAGATGTGGAAAAGGTATATAGACGATGTCCTGGTCATATGGGAAGGTGATGCTGACTCAACGGAGGCCTTCATGTTATGGCTTAACCAACAAAATGCCTTTCTTAAATTTACTCGTACAGTTTCAGTCAACAACTTGGTCTTCCTGGATCTTAACATCTACCCAGAAGAGGGCAGATTGAAAACCACCACACATTTTAAGGCAACAGCGAAAAACTGCTTACTCCTGTTCGATAGCTTCCACCCCCGCCACTTGAGGGAGAACCTACCGTATGGACAGTTCCTCCGTTTACGGAGAAATTGCACTGAAACCAATGAGTTCAAGAGACAAGCATCTGAACTACGCCAAAAACTGATCAAACGAAACTACCCCGGCAAAATCATTGACAAGGCCCTGAAAAGGGCTAGGAATAACAACAGAGAAGCCCTGTTGGAAGACAAAGTGGTCACCCCAGCTGAAGATAGACCTATCTGTGTAACCACTTATAACACGCACTCCAACCAAATCACGAAGATAGTAAATAAACACTGGCGAATTCTCAATAGTTGTAGTCTGAATGTCACCAAACCGATGTTTGCACACAAGAGGGGCAAGAACTTGAGAGACATGCTCGTCCACACCAGACCCAGAAACACACCTCGACCTGTAATGGAAGGTTTGCTACCACCAATACAAGGACATCACCCATGCGGTAACTGCAGTACTTGTCACCTTACGAGAAAAAGCAAACCTATTCAATTCCGGAATGGTGAGGGGTGGGACCAGAGAAGCTTCACGAATTGTAATAGTAAGAAGGTGGTCTACCTTATCACCTGCCCATGCGGTCTTGAATACGTGGGGATGACCACTAGACCAATCAAAATACGAATTGGTGAACACCGTAGCAATGTCCGATGTGGCAGGAGCACTACCAAAATGTCCAGCCACTATATATCCAGTGGACATGGCATAGACGATTTGAGGTGGACAGTGATCGAGCAACTGGGTGGTGAAAATGGTCTCCTTGAAAAAGAACAACGTTGGGTCTTTCGTTTGGGGACCCACATCAATGGATTAAATGACATACCCTGGAATCAATTCCATCTGTGATATGTAGACCCACACATGTCTATGTTGATAACTGGGTCCAGCAGCCCCTTCCTTTATCCTGGAGAGTTATGTCCCCTAATGTACCTGCACTATCCAACTCCAGGTATCACCGTTCCTTTACCTGATTGTCCATTAATCAGATTTGGTGCCAGTTATTGTATTTACTCTATATAGGTCATTATACCTGTACCGGGCTCTCCTTTAACGACAGGAGATCTTCTGTCGCCTTATCGGCTCCCTTTTTTGCGCCCAACACTATGCGCTTACCGTATTAATTGTGTCTAATGAGTGTGGCCACCAATAATGACGGGGGCCTTTCATATAATTTTTTCAACTCTCCTGAACATACCTGTCCTCCTTATTTGCCTCAGTTGTAGCCCACCTCCCCGGTGGTTTTGATGCGTACTTTAATACGGTATGTATTACCTCCTTTGAGCACCGATTTCGTTTTTTCGTGATGCTCACTCTTGGTTACCTGCCCGCAGTGGTAACATGTCAGGTTCCTTAGATTGATTATTATAGCATTTCTGTTTCAAGTTTCACTCCTGGACCCGGCCGGCATACATCCGAATCCGGGTCACAGCAGACAGCGATAGCGGCTATACAGTCAATATCGTTTGACTCGGGCATGACCGGTTCACTTCCGGTTCCGGGTCTTGATGCACAGAGCTAGCGGGCTAACGCGCAAGGGTGCAACTACCATTTTCGCGCGCTAAAAACCTTGATTGAAGGGACTATTTAAAACCACACCCTCGCGCTCAGTATCATCTACGGAGCCGACCGGGGTGGTTGATTTGGCGGGATATTATCCCAGGGATTTGTAAGTACGGCATAGCCGGTACCTGTAGGGATTTCCTTTCTTGGACAAACTTCCACGCCATCTCCATTACCGATGGGACGTTTTCTTGTTTCTCCTAATTTTACCATCTAGATAGCCGAGTGGGCATTCCCACCACCCGGTCTCGAGCTCATGAGGCAATTTTCTCTTTACAGCAAGTATGTTTTCTCCTTCTAACATGTTCCCACTGGCATGGATTCCCATAGTTATTGGGTATTTTTAGAACTTAGGAACTCTGTTCCTTTCAGATTAGAGTGTGTGCTTTTTGTTATTTGTGTGTCTTAAGTCAGTGTCTATGTGTTACACAGTATTTTCACCACAGATCACGTGATAACGTTATGGATAGCGTTAAGAGGAGATTATTGTATCACTTCCTTTTCAGATCACTAATCACACACGATGGATTGATCATCGATCTACGTGACATATGGCTTTCTTTCCCTTTTTGTTTTCTAGGTCAATGGACCATATAAGACCTATCTAGGCATTATTAACCATAGGAGGTTATTTTCTTCCTACATTGATTCATTCACTCTTTTTCATTTTGAACACATCACTGTGAGTTTTAGGAAGGGATCCTTAAGGTCCTGAAGAAGAAGCTTGGTGAAGCTTCGAAACATGTCGGCACCATCAGGAGGCACAGCTCATTGAGGCATATTTCCTCCCCCCCCCACCATTTTGCTAATAACAGCTCAAACGGTATAATAAATTTCTTTAGACCAAAGAGCCAGGTATTTTTTAATTCACGTTTCCATCCACTCCTGACCCTTCCTCTCACACCCTCGCATCACACATAGTCGTCTCATTTATAACAGTGCTCCCGCGTAGTCGTAGGTCGTAGCACGCCCAGTCCCGTAGAGGGGCGGGAAGACCCCTATGATGAAGCATGACACCAAGGGCCCTTTTGGTGTGTGAGGGGTATTTAAACAACTGATTTGTATTCCCCACGGCTGTGGGATACATATAATCCTCTTGTGGGAGTTTCTTGACATACTCAACCTACGGGTGGATCCCTATGTTTATTAGCATCTGACCGGGAGGAAGTATCCACCTCCACCACTCGGACGAGTGGTACCTCTCTACTCCCTATTTTGTTTTTGTCTGGTTCGTAACAAAGGTCAGATAGGAGGTTGTTGTAATATTTATACTAGGGGCTATATGGTATTGTCTCACTGTGCTCAAATTGCAGTTAAGCTTGTATCTCTTCTTACCAAAATAATCTAACCAGCATACCTTCAGTGCTTTTTTTTAGATATTATCATACATAACTTCAGATCCTCATGTAAGTTGTGTAAGCCAATTAATTGCCTGTAGGTTAGTCTCAATATATTTTAACTATTTTATTTTGCCTATGCCATCTAAATTCAAACAATCTCTTACTATGTCTCTGGTTAGGCTTAGGGTTTCTTTTCTCCAGACTGAATGTCACAGAAGGATCAGTGCAATACGAATCTTACCTGTAATGTAAGGAAAATTCAGCTCAAAGTGACTGTTATAAGAGGGACAAGATTGTGGGACACATATCAATCTTTTCAAAAAACAGTTCTCTATACACTGCAATATTGATATGTCAGGTAAACCGATTACAGTTGCCCCATAGGAGGCAACAGATAATGTTTTTGTTGCGTCAATTGGCTTTGATCCGCGTTTTTTTACAAATCTAAAAAGCACTCCAATACCTTCTTCCATAATAATTTCTCTATTGGACACCGTATTATGCCAGATGTTTTTCGTATCAAACATGATTCCTAGGTAGTTAAATGAATCCCCGACAAATCCACAGCATCAAGGTTTCGGCCTTCGATAAACATTCTGGGTTGTTTCTGTGGTCTCGTGCCTGCCACAAGTACAAAAGGCTTGGGTTGGTTTATCTTCATGTCCAAATTATTCATAAATTTTACATAAATCCTCTGAGTCCCTGCAGTGCGTTGCCAGTTCGTGCCAGCAGCACTGCATCATCTGCATAGAGGAGTATCTGTACAGGAGATGATTTATTGAAGAGGTCATCTGTAGTAGACCCTACCAAAGCGGATTCCACTGCATTGGTATATAATGCAAATAAAGAGGGGGCAAAAACGAACTCCTGCCTCACGCCACGGGTAATTCTAATGTATTGTACATTCTCCCTTTTTTCCATAACGGACACAAGTTGTAGCTTCTGAATACATTTCACGAATAAAATTAATTATCTGGATCTCAATTCCCATGGCTTCCATTAGTACCCAGAACTTAAAGTGAACCATGCAGTCAAATGCAGGCGATAAGTCCATAAAGGCCATATAAACATGGCGTCAGTTCAATAACTGAGCGTCCTTCCATTAAATAATGTCTGACTTGTCGATGGAGTTACAGCCTCCTCCAACTCAAATGTGGCGGTTCAACCAGGATTTCAATAACATTCCAGTTTCCAAAAACCACCAACCTGCTGAACTCTTCCTGGTGGTTTCTCGCCAAACATGAGGGTGGTCTCCCAAATAGATAAAAACAGCTACTTGCAGCACTCGCAGAGTCACTGAAAATAGCAAAGGTTACAGGTACGTTCTAGTTGGGCGCAGATTTCACTCTTAGAAAACCAGAGAAATTCAGCAGTTATAGTTAGATAAGCTAACTTTAACTCGCGCCCCTGCAGTGCACTGCTTATGACCTCACATATTACATCACTCATGACATGGTCAGTGACATCACTGATGACATCTCAATTGACATCACTCATGAAATTATTGATGGCATCTCAAATGTAAACATTCAAAAAACATTGTGAATACATTTTTTTTTATTTTTATGCACTGTTTCAGTAGCAGTTTTTTTAAGACTCAGTGTTTTTAAAGGTATTTTTTTGCGAACACTTCTATTTATGGTTTATTTGTAAAAATATATAATCATTTCATAGTTTTTTATAAATGTAAATAACTTCTTTGTTTTTGTGTGTATATTTTTTAATTTGAAAGACTTTTTTATATTTTAGAATACATTTCTAAACATTTTTTCTAAAAAACTGTTGGGTATTTTTTCTTGTTACTGAAAATGTAGATGTGTTTTTTTTATAATAATTCCGCGGTTCCCACAAGACACACTAGTTAGCCAGATCTCAATGGTTTTTAACTCTGATCACATGGTTGAAATGGAACTACAGTGCCGCAACTGCAGATTCGCCAAAAACGTATAAAATGTATATTCTTTTTATATACAACAGTATTTCAGATTTAGTCAATAGGGTAGACATATTACAGGTGCACAATAATATATTATTTTTATGTATAACTCACTTGATTTGCTGTTTTACGGCACCGCGAATCTGCCGATCGGCACTGTGGTTTTTCTCAGAAACCAAGCAAAATCTCCTCATTTCATTGTACACATAGGGACCAAAGCTTTTTTCCCCCCATTACACCCCACCCAAAACTTCAAATTGTAATAGGACTCAGAGAAAGGAGGACATAACCTGGAGAATCTGCAGTTTTCACTGTTGTAACAGTCGCAAACTATTTTCAAAAGCCTGCCCCTGCTGAAGATCCTGTTCTGCTGGAAAATGAGGACGATGAAGAACATGCAGCACCACGGAGGAAGGAAAGCGACATACATCTGGCGATACTTCAGTATACCTTCCAGTGAAAAGAAAGTTTCTGCTAAAACGGTGAAATGCTAAATCTGTGGCAAAGAACCTTCTTGAGGAACAGCAAGAAAGTACAGACATGGCACTTCTTCCATGTGGAAGCCTATTTAGATAATCCTGGAGAAAACATACCAGAGGGTGTTACGTGAGAAAGAAGCTCCTTTCCATCCTTGAGTTTCATCTCCAAATGTTGTGGCACCTCCCACCTCAGCAATCATAATGGTGGCCCTGTTTAGCACACATGACAACCCATTGTTTATGGTGTCATATGCGTGTTGGACTAAATATAACATCTGTTACTGAGTATTTACACGCTGCTAATGCTCCTCCTTGCTACCTTTTTTTTTTGTTTTATCATTCACTTTTGATGACTCTATTTTTGACCTTGATATTATCTCCGTTGATGCGGAACTGGTTTTGGAATGGTTCAGTACCAAGTTTTTTTTTTGTGGTACATTAACCTTTAAAAAAAAAATAATAATAAGAACTTTTAAGAAAAAAAGATTCTTTTTAGAACCTAACCAGTTAATCAAAAATTATCTTTTGTTTTTCATTTTTCTTTCTTTATTGTATATATGGTTTGTGTGTATGGATGTATTAGTATATGTATCAGTCAGGGTTGCGGTGTGTTTCAGTATGTATGAGGAAGTTTCTCAGTAACTCAGAGTGAATTAGTGTGTCAAATGAACTGTCAGTGTATGTATTAGTGACTGCTGGGCTATCTCAGGGTGTGTAAGTAAGCATGTGAGTGTGTTAGTAAATGCATTAGTGAATCCATGAGTGTCAGTGCATCTATTATTTTATCCTTGGATTTGTTAGTGTGTACAAGTGAGTGTGTGAGTATGTCATTTAATGTATTGGTGTGGTCATGGTTGTGTCAGTGTATGTATCAGTTAGTCCCAGAGTGTCTGTGTGTATATGAGTGAGTCGTGATTTCATCTGAGAATGCTTGTTTGTCCGTAGGTGTCTTAGTGTATGTATTAGTAAGACCTAGGATGTGTCGGAGTGTGTTTCACTGAGTGAGTATGTCCGTTAATACATCAGTGTCCGTGTTTTTTTTAAACATTCTGCTCACTTTCATCCTCCTTACACTCACTCCTTCTCTAATACATGCTTTTTTATACTACAGCTTTATTCACATACCAGTTAAATGTGATTGATGGTGTGTATTATTCTTTCTCAGTATCAAATTGTCAAACTTGTCTCAAGAAAGCACACTAAAACCGAGCAGAAGACTGGCAAACCACTCTCATACAAGGCAACTATTAATGGCACCCTTTTCTGCTTTCAAGGTTACAGAGACTGCAAACCAATAGAAACACTGCTTTCATTTTCTTACTAATCATACTGCTCTTCTGAGCGGTTACATTTCTTAACCCTTTGTTTGACTCCTCTAAAGGAAGCCCAATTCGGTGGTGGTTTTGGGCGGGATTCAAGGAACCACCAGTGGACCCATGGCGCTCCGTGTCTAATCCCCCTCCCCCTGTGTGACCTCATGGTGGATCCGCGGTTCCATGCGACTAGACGAAATGTTTTAAAAAAATTATTCCTAAACACTACCTCTTGCACACCACTCTCTACAAATCTCTAAATTTAGACCCAAACAATCTTTATTCATTATTTCTTTAATGAACACTGTCTCCTCATATTGACATTTGTGCCCCCACACCTGTAGCTCTGTTTCCATGGTGACCAAAATTGTAACATTCTCTGCTAGCAGTAGGTCACAAGTTCACAACAGTCTCTACACCAGCATGTTAACTCCTAAACCGAAGATAGGTGTGGTTGACTGTATGCAATTAGAAACATATCCCACATAGCCAGTCGGACATGTACTTACTTTAAATTTATACTACAACTTAGTTTTAAACAGTGCCATAATTACAGCATCCAATCAAATGTGATCTTAAAAATTGTACTTGCTAGGGTCTCTTTTAGTTGACTTCATTTTGAAAACTGCCTGTCAGCTGCAGCCTTCTCCTGTATGCTACTTCTACTCCAGCCTTCAAAATGGTTAGAGTGTGGATTGTAGGTCATAGCTTTGTGTTCTGGGCTAAAGAGTTTGCTAGAAAGAGTGGGATTGGCTGGTACCTGGGTTTGCTTAATGTGGATATTAGTTTGTTTGGCCAGAGATGGTTAAAGTTTCAGCAATTGCTTCTGTTGGTTGAAAGCATTATGGGTTCCAAACATTCAGACCTCATAATTGTGCACTGTGGTGGCAATAACCTGGGCACGCTGACTGGGGTAGGACTGGAAATCGTAATTTGAATTCCTTTGACCAATTAATGAAACTTTACCCCTCACACTGCCATGATGTTTTCTGACATTATGCCAGAGGCAGAAATGGAAGTGGACGTCTAAATTTTGTCCACAGATGAAGAAAGCCAGGAAACCTGTCAAGGCTCTGTCTACAACAATAACCTGTGCTTCAACATGCATGGAATATACATGAGAGATGGTGTTAACTTCACAGACAAAGGCAACAGAGCAACTTGAAATTCTGCATCCTCTCGTATTTTTAGTGATCATATGCATACAGTGAACACAACAGCTCTTCTAAGAGCCACCCTAGTTCCCAAACAGTTATAATTTGTAACTGTAAATCAGTGTGACACTCCTGGGGCTTTGATGTGGACCCGCCGATAAGGAGCGAATCCCCAGAGAGGTAGCACTGACCGGAGCGGTAGATCTGCAGATCCATGGAGCCCCACCCCCACACTAAAATATAAGGGGAGGATTGGGTGACCGTGAAAGGGGTTGGGTGACCGTGGGGGGGGGGGTTTGAGTGCCCATAGGGGTTTGGGTGTAGGGCCTGGTTGCAGGCAGTGTGCCGCTGGGGGTTGGTGCTCAACCCCATGCAGCACACGGCGATGGGCATCTCTTCCTGTATGTAAAAAAAAGAAATTCCCTGGAAAAAACAAAGGTTAAAATGACGTTATAGTTGGGTGAAAGTTTCAGTTAAAAGATATTGTTTTAAACAAACGAAACCACTGAAATTCACCAGTTATAGTTATCTCAAGTAACTCACCCGTGCCCTCACCACGCACTGATTCTACCATTGCATATTACATCACTCAAGTCATGTTTACTGACTGTATTGATGACATTCTTAATGACATCTGAAAAGACATCATTGATAACAACACTGTGCATTTCAGAGGCACGAGTTATAGCTACTATAGGGTACAAGTTAGTTACTTGAGAAAACTATAACTGGTGAATTTCTCTGGTTTTGTTAGTTTAGAACAGTATGTTTTAATTGACATTGACGCCGAACTATAACGTCACTTTACCCTTTAGTTTTTTTCCGCTCTCTCTCTCTCGCACTTTTACTTAAAAGGCTACAGTTAACAACTGAGTTATGGCACACAGCACACGCCATAACTAGTACCACTACAGTGTGGTTCTCTATTTTTGTCCTTTCCTTTGCTTCTGTACTGTTTGCAAATTGGTGTTTAGACGATTGCAATCGGTGCAAGTTATTTTGTGTGTTGTGTGCATTGGTATACATAGCTGGCCATATGCAGTGGTTTGAAGACTGCACAGGACCTCAACAGTTTTTTTGTTTTATTTTTTCTTTTTTTCTTTTTCCAATGAAGGTTTAAGGGAAATTTTAGGAGTGGTTTAGGTAGGGTCTTGCTAATAGAAACATATACACCCACAAATAAGTAAGACGTGGGTTTAACAACATACACTTTTAACGTTACTTCAGTCTTAAAGGTGTCCTAACAGGTGTAAATGTACTCCAGCACCCGACTTGGAGTGGGTGCAGCACTACACATAGCCACTCACAGGTCCTGAATCTCTCTCCTTTTTAGGTCTCTCGCAGCGCAAGACCTCTTGTACGGGGTTCTGAAAGCTGACCACATGCTTGTGCGTGTGGTCAGGCTTTCGCCGGCTGCCATTGGCTTTAGCGTGTTTTTTTTACAAAAATAAAGCACGCAATTGGGCAAAGGCGGGCGCATGTCCCGCCTTTGCTGCGCCCTTTCCCAGCGGTGTCTATTATGCGCATCAGCGCGGCACAGACGACAGGCTCCCTCACCCCTGCTCCTCTGTGGTGCACACGCACCACTGGTTGCCGTCAGGTTTTGGTTTGTGCCCAGGCGCAGCGCTCTTTGTGGTTTTGCAATTTAATATCAACGATTTCTCCAGTGATTTGCTGGATAGGAGTGTTTCACTTTTTTTTTTTTTTTTTTAAATACTGCCTGTCCCCAGGTCCTTTCAGGGCATTGCAGTTACCAGGTCGCTTGGTAATAGTTCAACCCCAAATTCCTTTCCAGATGTTCTGGACATCGTATTCAAAGCACACATTCTAATGTGTGTTTCGCTCTCATTGTAATTAGTCAGAGAAGTGAGGTGAAGGCTCAACTCCGATTTGTATGTAGTTCTCTGTAACTCATTAATGGCTAATGATAGTTTCATCATGGCTGGGTAAGAAACAGTGCCCAGATTTTCCAGCAGTGTCCACCAATCAGCATTACGGGAAGAGGATTTATCTAAGAGCAGTCATCGCCATTATCTCTCATTTATATTCTGGGTTACTTACAACTTGATATTGACAGACTTGGAAGATGTTCTCTTGTGGCACCAACTGGGCAAGGGGCAGCTGTCGAAACAATTCATACGCACCTATAACTTGGCCACAGTGGATGGTCATAATAAAATGTTAATAACTGATCCTGGTGATCATCTTGACAAGGATGCAGACACTGTTTGTTTTTTTTTTTTTTTTTTTTTTTTTTGAAACCGTTTATTGCAATCTCAAATATATACAGGTATGGGCCTACAACCTTCCGGCCGGCCGCTAGAGTGACGATAACAAATGACATACATACAATGAGGCACTTAGCTTTACATAGACACTAAGGCAGGAGGTATCCACAACGCGGGCCATATGGCTCTGAGCCCACAATACGGTTTCATTTTATACAACACAACAACATGAATAAACACACACCCGCAAGGCAACCCACGATCGAAAGTGGCAGCACGTGCTCCTCAAATGGGGGACCCCAAACCATCCACTGAAAACCACCGAGAGGGGAAGGGAAACAGGTCCGGGACTGGGAGAATACTGTGCTCGGAACTGAGGGAGGGAGTAAACTAGGGGGATGGAGCTGGTGAAGCGGGAGGCAACAATGGCGGCTCGCAGATATCCCCGCGGTAGGCGTTCCAGGGGCCCCATATCTTCACCCATGCCCCAGGCTTAACCCGCGCCACATACACCACCTTTTCTCGGAACATGCACCAATCCATGTGTTCTTTCCAGGCCGATACCGCCGGGGACCTCTGGGATCCCCACAGCTGTGCAACGTCCCGTTTAGCCACCATATAGCCCAGAGTCACCCATCGCGTCTGCGGAACCGAGTAATCGGTCGGTTCCCACACATTCAGCAAACATCTCCTCGCTTCAGGCAACAGCGCGACACGCGTAACCGCTCGCAGAACCTCATGCACACCACGCCAGAATCGCTCCACCCTCGGGCATTCCCACAAAATGTGCAAAAAGGTCGCTGAAGCACCACACCCACGCTTACACAATCCGTCCTCGGCATAGCCCATACGCAGAAGCCTTGGCCCCGTCATGTACACCCGGTGGAGTATCTTAAGCTGGACGAAACGAAGGCGAGCCGGGATGGCCACCTCCTTCGGAGAGGCCACCGCGGAAATCCAATCCTCGTCGTCCAACTCCAGCCCATCGGCAACCCAGGCCTCGCGGAGGCCAGTCAGTAAGCCCGAGCGATCATTTATCAATTTCTTGTAAATGAGGGAGATCGTGCTGTCTGGAACATGGCCATCTAGCACTCGATCCTCCAGGGGGGAGGACTCCGGGATGGAGGCCACGTCTGGGAAGACGGAGCCCAGCGCGTGACGGACCTGCAGGTACCGAAAGTATTCACTGCCCCGCAGCTGAAACTCCGCCTGCAACGTCTCGAATGTTTTAAATCCTCCCCTCGTCCAGAGATCCCCCACTGTACTGATGCCTATAGTGTCCCACTGCTCAAAGCCCTTCGAGGTCCACAGAGAGCCCAACCTCTCGGACGCATACAGCGGTGACGCCCGGGTCAAACGGTCCTTCCAGCCCATAGCTGCATTAGCCGCGTGCCATACTCGCACCATGACACGCGTGGGTCCCGTCAAGCGGGAATCGGGCACACTAGCGTAGAGCGCTCGATTGTAGTCTCCACCGGGCAGGAGCATCTTGTCCATTTCAAATGCCGGGTTTAGGGCGGGCCCATAGAGGCCCTGATTAATTGCAGCTAACTGGGAGGCCCAGTAATACCGTTTAATATCCGGGAGGGCAATCCCTCCGTCGTACCACGGGAGCGTCAACTTTGCCAAGGCTATACGCGGCCTCCCATCCCAGAACAGACGGCGCTGTAAACCTTCCACTTCACGGAAGTAGCGCGCTGGGACCAAGTCCATAGTGTTCTGGAGAGCGTACAGGAAGCGCGGCAGTGACATCATCTTGAACAACGCCGCCCGGCCGAGCGGCGAAAGTGGCAAGCGCCTCCAGCGCGCGACATCCTCCTTCAAGCGCTGGAGGGGGGGAAGCAAATTTCGCTCGTAGCGGGCCACCGGGTCCAGCGTAATGTAGACACCTAAGTACCGAAATCCCTCCGAGGCAATCTGGATCGGACAGCCCCGCGGGAGGACAGGAGCCTCTCCGGAAAGCACATAGACACAGGATTTGGCCCAGTTGATGACAAGGCCTGAATTGCGGCCAAAAGAGTGCAGAACATCGACCAGGACAATCAGTGATTTGCGCGGGGAGGCTGATGCAGACACTGTTAATGTGGCCCCAAACACTTATGTTCCCTAATTTTTGCACTAATATTAGTGAACACTCGATGATGCTAGTAATTATACCAGTCATCGCAATGTGGTGTTTGTACTGACGATCGCAGTGGGTTCTGGGTACAGGTGACCAATTGTCACCTGGGACCAATATACTAGTGACCACTTTATGGGCAGGAGTTACAAAATCGAGTTTGCGAATTACTGATTGCGAATTTTAGTGATTCGCTATTAAGAAAACGTAAACTGCGATGTACCACAGTGTGTTTGACACTGTTGGCGATTCGAAGTGGGTGGTAAATGGACCTGCCTCCTCAATATTCATTAGGCAGGTCGCAATTTACGATAAATTGTGAATGGCTATTGCTTTTTAAATAAAGCAATATTTTTTTGTATTGCAGCTTGAAGGAAAACGGTATGCATTTAAAAAATAAAAATGTTGGCGCCCACATTCACAAAGGAGCAAGGGTCCCTTTGTGAGGGGTAAAATGCTTCGTACTTCTGGCCCCAAGTACCTAGAAACTCATTTCCGTTCCACACTTTTGGGCCCCATGTAGAGCTTGAGGCAGCCAATGTGAGCCCTGTATTTGATAACGAGTACATCTTATGGATGCACCTGTGTGACATTGAAAACGCTAGAGGTTGACATTGTGTGAATCTGCTATTTGAAAAAGTGCCTACCGTTTGATTTTGGGCACATATAATGGGGCTCAGTGTATGTTTCTGAGTACAGCTACAAAGGTACACAAGAACAGATACTGGTCATGGTTGTGTGATCTTGGACACCTTTTAGTGATCGATGTATTACTGTTGATATTAGAACAGGTATAGAGCACAACCTGCTAAAAATATTTAGTTGCAGAGCCTGTGTAGATAGTGCAGGGTATGAATTTTCAAATGTTTCCTTACAAGACCGAAGTCTGAATCGGTTGTGTTGATGTCTATAGTCACATTTAGTGAATTCTGAGTTTTTTGTAAGGGTTTCACCAGTGGCCTGTACCAAAGCGCTTACATATTTTCTCAATTGATACAGGAGTTCAGTCATTTCCCAGCAAATCTACTTCTGCACTAAGTAGCTAAGGATAGCAAGTGTTGTTGGACGATTTGATAGCCATTTAATAACATATTCGGACTATGTGATGGTAAATGTGGGATCTTAGCAACGGTATATGTTGGGTACTGTATAATCCTGGGGTGTATTAAGGTATATATTGGTGACAACTTAACAATGGTGTTTTTTGGTTTCTGTGTAACATCAAGGTGTATATACATGTGTAAATTGGTGTCCTCTGCAGTATGCCTGTTTGCCCAGTAACTGGTAGTGTCTTTTTCATACGCTCTAATACTGCAGGGCAGTATGCACTTGGGCTCTGATATAAGTGGCCACTGTGGGAGCTACACAGGTGTTTTGGTCACATTGACTTTGGAACTTTGTGGCAATAATATTAGTGTCACTGTGTGACGTTAGTACATATATCATTGACTACTTCGAATTCATCATTCTTTCACTGATGAGGATTGTCAAAGTACATTATTGGCTGTGGTACTTGAGAAAATGTTTTTTGTCACTAGATGGTAATGTTTGATCTTACTGGTAGTCTTAAAATTGTGACAATGTTAGTCCTTGTGCGTATGTGTGTATATATGTTGTGTGTGTTCGCGTGCATGTGTGTGTGTGTGTGCGTGCGTGTGTGTCACAATGAGAATCTATCCTTAAAGCTTGTGTTCTCTGTAAAATTTGGGCCTCTGTGATCCCGGTGAGTTTGTGTGGGCACCAGTTCCCAGAAAAATCAAAAGACTTAAAAGTGTGACTATCATTAAATGTTTATTAGAAGAGCCCACAAGCAAAATACATACATGGACTGGACAGGACTTTAGTTTTTAGATCTCACCTAGGCTGCTCCTGCCCTTTTTAGGTCTCGCCTATCTATTGTGTAGCAATCGCTATGCGAGACTCTAGTAAGGGGCTCCCAAAAGTGGATTGCATGGCGAGCACATGCACAATCACGTGTATCGTGCCGCCATGCAATCCACTTTTGGGAAGCGCTTCAGCCCACTGGCGCGTGCACCTACTTCAAAGGGTCCGCTCCCCTGCCTGGAATGTGCTCCCCCGCCCCTTGCCGCTTCAAAGCCCGCGTTTAGCGAGATTAAAGTGACACTTCAATCTGGGCGCGAGACTGACGTACAGCAGCGCACGGGGAGCTCGAGCCCACAGGAAGACACACGCTACTTTTGTCTTCCTTGTTTGTTTAGACAGTTATACAGACGCTGGCTTTTCACTGACGAGACCACTCGATTGTGCTTGATTTCAAACATATGTCCCTTTTTAATAGTCCCTATCGGTTCATTTTGGGTAGGGGTGGCCTACAGTTTATTTCAACGAGCCTTTCGAAGTTTTAGAGCTGTAATCTCATTCAAGTAATTTCACCGGTTCCAGCTCCCTTTCACCAAGATCACTTATGGCTTTTCTTCTTCACGCTGTATGTCGGCAGAGCGCTCCTGCGTCTCATCAAGGGCAGAAAGCGCTACCTAAATGCTAAGCTAATACAATACACCGCACTCTCTTCCCACACAGCTGCTGCTCGCTGCTCTCGTGGTGACGCGGTTTTCACTTACTTATTTGTTGTGGAGAATCTAAATTATATAGCTCAATTCGTACTCATAGGGGTGGTTAGTCACTACAACTCCCAAAATGTATTCAGGTGTTAAATGAAGACTTACGTGGAACATGGTATCCCGGGTGTCGTTTTTTGTTGTTTAAAAATTACTTTGGTCTTTTTTTAAAAATAAATTCACAAACGCAATAAAAATAATCACATAAAACATGGGATTGGGACCAAAAGAAAAGGACAAATTAGTCCTATTAACACAAGGAAATCACCAAATCAAGAGTTTATCGGTTGCGCCCTAAATCAATGTCATTTCAAATATCTGTCACACAAACAATAATCATAGATTTTGTGTAATTTCCTTCTTAGAGAGCATCGACGCGTTTCGGTGGGCACTGAATCTCAGCCAACACCTTCATCAGGAAATATTTATTTGGCTCCCAATAACAATTACACTAAAAGAGAGAAAAATCATTTTAGTCACTGCCAAAATATCATCAAAATCTCAGTATTTGATACACCCTACTGTCCTTTAACTCATCACACATCATAAACAGATACGACAAACATTCATACTTACAACGATCTCATTGATATTTTCTATGCTAGTAGATAAACTACTTAGCAATATAATGAACATTCTATATGAAATGCGTACTGAACAGGTTTTTTTAAAATGTGAGAAAGTGCTGGTGGCGCTACGCTACTTCTCATTTTTAGGTAAATGCCTTGACTGTAGTGTCTACACTACATCTTATGTTTAACAGTCCACAGATGCTTCTTCATATTAACAAAAGACCCACTATTGTCATGTCTCCCATTTGCTGAGTAGTAATATACAGAAAAGTTTTCAAACTCACGATTTTTATATGATACACTTTATCCTTATATGGTCCGACAACAATTCCTTTTTATTCTTTCCTTCCTCTTATTTAATTTTTTAATTGATATTGCATCAGGCCAGGAGAGATTCCTTCACGTGGATTTAATGAAAGACCTGATTCGACAGAATATGACATACTAAGTTTATGTCTCAAGAATTCTATGGAAATACAACGGCTTTATAATGTATAAACGCCATTTTTTTGTACCTAAGTTTGCAGTAACTCCGGGTTTGAATAAACCTCAGGACGCTAATTTCTTTATTTTAATAAAATCCTTCTTGATATTTCCATCACAAAAGGCAAGGAACCTGTGGGACAAATATATATAACACTGAATTAGTCCTAGTTACTCCATTAATTTATGGTCTAGCGACAGAGTGGTATATGTCTATCATGTTTATTGGGTGTAAATGTCCCGATTGAGCCACTATTTCATAGTGCCAACATCATAGATTCAATAGCCTGGTGATCAGTATAAACCCCTAACTATTACATCACCTACACTAAAAAACAACCCAGTTAGTTGCACATTACATCCTTATTTACCTTGGATAAAAACCTGTTTCTTCGTCGGGTATATAAGATTGTAGAGGCGTCCCAAACCTGGGATCGGTGTACCTGAAGCGCTGTGGAAAGATTGTTTAAAAAGATGTAAACCCACCTCATATGGTATATTTTGAATCTATGGCGTGGTAATAGCTGCATACATCCCAAACATACCTCTGTATCATCTAATAAGAAAACGTTTCTTCGTTCGTTATATAGACGTGTAAAGGCGTCCCAAACCTGGGATCGGAACACTCAAAGCGCTGTGAAAAGATTATTTATATGAAGATTTAAACCATCCACAATGGATAGGTACTCGATCTATTAAACAGTACTTAGACAAAAGCCGCCTACATCATAGACATACCTCTGTGTCGTCTAATATAGTCCGCACGGTAACACCATCTCAGTCAATGGAACAGCGTTAGTGAATAACGGACGGCTTAAATCCATGTCAACCCACTTTCGTCCAAACGGAAGAGGAAACACCACTTCCGGGGTAGATGGCGTTCGTAATTATCCATGCCAGAAAACCGCTATAAATGCGGCCGCCATCTTAGAATTACTTGGCTACTACTCTTCTCAGCTATTTAAACATATACAACGATTAGTAAAACCTTTACCTCTTCTCTTAATTACACGGAGAGTGATACTACTTAGGGGTAAGCAACACCACTTCCGGGGTAGATGGCGTTCATACTTATCCAAGCCAGAAAACCGCTACGAATGCCGCCGCCATCTTAGAAGTACTTGGCTACTATTATTCTCAGCTATTTGAGTATATAAACCGATCTAATACTCAATAGTAAGCCCTTTGCCTCTTCTCTTAGTTACGCGGAGAGTAATACTATTTAGGAATAAAAGACTCTTTATTAATGGAAATAGTTAATAGACCATTAAAAAAGTATTTTTCTATTTTCCAAAATGATTCGAATTACCACAGTTCTTTCTACCCCTAAAGGGAGCTAACAACACTATAATATGAGGATCCAAATAAATGCATTGAGTCTTTTTACCTAAAAATCTATCCATCCCCAATTTCCATGTATCTATTATGGATATCAATACTCACAAGGCCCATAGTTTAAACAGGAAGCTCTTACCTAATCATTAAACTCTACCTACCCGGGTTTTAAGTATCATTGATTAAATAGGGAAAGAACTCTCATCCATCAAAAGAGAATCTAAAGTGTATTAGTAATACTTATCTAGCCACTAGTAGATGTTCCCATTCTTCTCTTGAATTCAGCCCTTTGCGCGCAGTATTGAGATGGGAAATGTACCATTGTTCGCGTGCTTTGCGCTTATTCGCGATGTTTCCACCTCTCCTGTCTACTTTAACCTTTTCCAGAATGAACCACATGAAGTCATTTTCTCCATGTCCAGATTCTAAAAAGTGAGGCACAAGAGGCGCTGTTGGTTTTCTGGTTTTTATTGCTGATCTATGCTCTTGTAGTCTGACCCGCAGTTCTCTCCCCGTTTCCCCCACATAGCCAAGGCCGCAGGGGCATCGGAGAAAGTAAATCACATTCTTACTTCTGCAATTGTTAAGAGCGTTAGCTCTAATAGTGCAGCCATTGTGTGTGATTTCTTTGGTCTGTATGCATTGGGGGCAGATGTTGCAGGTTCCACATCTATAATTTCCAATTGCCAGATTATTTGCAATTGTTCTTTGGCTATCAGTCCTATCTTCGCGATATGTGTGCACTAAGATGTCTCTTAGATTGTTGTTTTTCTTAAATGCATACAGTGGTCTCTCCATTTGTATCTCTTCTTCATGGTTCAAAATATGCCAGTTTCTATTGACTATATTCTTAACTTGATTACTCAAATTCGAAAATTTGCTCACGAACACCACTTTGTTAGGTAGTCCTTTCTGGCCACAGGTTTATTGACCAAAGCATCTCGGTCATAAAACCTAGCACGCTTTAAGGAATGGGTCAAAAGTTTCTTAGGATAGCCTCCATCTCTAAACTTCCGTTTAAGCTCATCAGCATGTTTATAAAAATCTTGTAAATCAGAACAGTTCCCCCGGAGACGGAGAAACTGACTGAACGGGATACTATCCCTTTGGGATTTAGGGTGCAAGCTGGAGAAGTGGAGGAGAGTGTTTTTGGCCATAGGTTTAGTAAACAACTCTACTTCCAGGACTCCATTGGCATCTTTTATCGTAATGTCCAAAAAATCTACTCTAGTTTTACTATGATGAAAAGTAGGATCACCAAGATTGAGCCAATCCAAGAATAGTTCCAAATCTTCAATAGTACCTTCCCATATAAAGAAGATATCGTCAATGTAGCGGTACCAGCCCGCTACGTTTTCGAAAAATGCCATTGCACCCTGCAACATGGCTAGGTAAAAAACATTGTATTTTTTTAATGTTAGAGCTGATGGCGTTGAAAATGACAATGTTGTTTACTTTTGCTTTTTTATGCCATTGGCAATAGTGCTATGCAAATACAATAACTCCACTGCAAATAAAAAAACAAAAGTAAAAAACATTATTTTCCACTCCAACAGCTCTAACTTTTACAAATGCGAGACCTATTGCATTGCAAATGCTTGTTAATGAAGGAGGTAGGGAAAAAAAATACCTTGGAGGAAGTAATGATAAATCAATCAAATTAAAGTAAATTATTTTGCCAATTTAAATTATATATAACATGTTAAAAATTATATGTAATTATTCAAGGTTTTAAGTTAAAATTAAACTTACTTAAAAAATTACATTTTCATTAGGTTTTAACAAACTTTACAACATTTAGACAATATTAACAGATTTTTTT
Organism: Triturus cristatus; assembly: GCF_964204655.1. Lineage (NCBI taxonomy): Eukaryota > Metazoa > Chordata > Amphibia > Caudata > Salamandridae > Triturus > Triturus cristatus. The sequence goes on from NC_140580.1 coordinate 430,365,172, forward strand.
TAAATGTTGTCTTCGCAAATTTCTTTTAATATATTTTAATACCTATTTGAGTTATGTAGTTGTAACGTTTTATTAGTATTGGGTTAAAGTAAAACATATCACTGTAGTAACTTTACAGTTGTAAATCCTGTTGTACAAGGCTTCACCCTCTGGTTTGAGAGGATGGTGCATGCAAGTGTAAACCTAGGTGCAAATATCCACTCTGAAATGGTAAATAGCAAAAAAAGGTGTAGTAGTTAATGTACACAAGTAAATATACATAAGTACACTTAGATTTCTCATTCAACACCTTATTGGCAATTACTAGAGTTTACAGGAGGCTGTGCAGAAGGTCCGGCTAAAGGCCCAATTCCAGAATCCATTTGTAAATGGTACTTTAAAAAAAAAATAATAATAATAACAATCCTCATAAATTTACTCAAACATTTTAAAATAAAGTTACGGTTCTATGGAAATCTAAAACATTAACATGATGAAAATAAAATGTAAGAATTTCACTGAAAGACAACAGAGTGATGTTATGGTTACAAGTCTGAGTTTAAATGCCCCAGAAGATCAGCGTATGTTCTCTCACACAGACCGTAACTCGAACCCCCTCCAGAGGACAGAATAAACTAGATACAGTGAAGTAAGCCAGTGGGTAAAGTGGTCTGACCTTTTGTCACCTGCTGTATGCAGTAGTGGGCGGAAACCGAATGGGAATGACAAAATAAAAGACCATTGGATTAATTGGGTGCTGACTGAACGCCCCTGTAAGGGTAAAATAAAATGATCTTAACTAATGCCAAAACTTAAGTGAGCCTTTTAATCATGCGTCGCAAGCCCATTTAATTAAATTTGGTTTTGGGTACAACTGACACATTTTTACCTTTTCCTTTGTGGTCCTTGTTGACTGAGAGGACCTTTTTCTTTGTAAGCACAGCTGTGTTGGCCACTCTTCATAGTATGTTTGGGAGTCATGGCCTGTGCCCTGCATTCATAGGAAAACGCCAATGATGAGATGCTAGTCAGTTACTAGTACTTTTTGACAAGCTCCTGGTGTAATTCATCGTGAGGCGCTTCCTCTAATTTTTATATGATTCTTTGTCACTAATTGACGCTGCTCCTATGTTCTGATGCAAATTCACCCTTGCATGTCAAAACAAGCTCCTACAATGGAGGGATGGGTCTTCATTTTTTAATCTGTCGAGGGACCCTTAGGATATAATGTACATCTTGTCTAGGGTGATCGGATAGTTGTTTTTTTGTTAATATGTATTGGTGCAGAGTGCAGGGTATTCCACTGTCCCGCCGTTTCCCTCTCAAGTTACCCTCCTTTTTCCAGACAGGACATCCCTTGGCCAGAGTGTACCTAGCTAACAGCCGCCCCACTCGGTGGGCTCTCTCCATGTAAACCTATGGGTGATACTCTCCCAAAGTTTTAGAGAAAAGCCCATCACAACACATTTTGGGCAACCTCCCCCATTCCTCCTTCGAGGCCTCTGGCATGAGTATTATCCTACCTTGACCCGTTCACCAGATCCCTGCTTCTTAGGGTGACCGCGTCAGTCTGTGCATTCTAAGGCTGTTATCTTTGTCTTCAGTGAGACCTCCCAAGTTCGAGGTGCTTAGTTCTGGTGTCATTTTCAATCACTCTTGAGCCCACTGAGTCCATATCAGAACTGAGGGTGGTAGTTGAAGTGCAGTAGTCCTCTTTCAGGTCTGACCATCCCTTACGAAGCTCCGATACAATTTCTTGTCTTTGCTTGGATTTGAAGAGCTGTTTAGTCAATGCCTTAGTTGTAGGAGATGCCTTTGTGCTGAATCCTGGGAGGCTGTCATCAGGTCTCCTTACCCCACATTCCGAGATGAAAGGCAGGGACAGAGAAAAAGCTGGTAACCCTCTTCTAGGTGTGATACTTTGGAGGCATGATCTGTTCACGTCCATAGAGTTTTCAAGTCGGGAGCGCATGTGTACATGATGGGCATGCACACAGGAGTCCATGGACATCGGCCTGTGGCTTTGGTTAGCCCACTTCTGTGGGTGGGCTGTGAAGTGTACAAGATGGCAGATGTCGGTCTCCAGAATCCCCACCGGAAGAAGCAGTTCAATGGCAGGTGCGGTCCAGTGCCTCATGGAATTACTGTTAAACCTGTGCCTTGGTCTAGACTCTAGGTGCTGGCGGCATATTCTTGTGTTTGGCACTTCAGGAGGTCAGTAGCATGGGGGATGGGTCACCTAGATCGGGCCATATGGATAGCGTGATGTGGAAGGTTGAGGTTGTGTTGGGGAGGCTGCCATCCGTGCTACCCCGCCTCTTCAAGCACATGGCTCCTGTGGGCTTTGGGTGATATCTGTCCAGTTGGGATTGTCTTTCTTCATCACTGACCTTGGATAGCTATATCTATCACACCTGTGTGTTGGGGCAGCCCAGGTGTTGCAATGCCATCAAGGTGCCCTGGAACCAGCACTATCTGTGCAATATGGGCAGATAACAGGAGGGCTCCTCAGGAGCGTCAACGCTGCACATCTGACCAAATGAGTTGCTTGTGTTCCAGTTCAAAGAGGACCTGGCCTGGGAGTTCAGGCTAGTCTGCTCTTGTTGAAGAATGGTCAAGACTGATTTCCTTATGGATGGGTCCAAACTGAGGTGGTATGGTGTGCAGAGTAACAATGGACTGTGATGTAGCACAGAGTTCCTGAGATTATTTCAAGCATTCCATCCATCACTTTTTTACACTCTTGAATGTCGATCTACTTTTTTAGGTCGAGCCTGGGCAGCGCATGCGCTGTTCTGCGAGGCATGCTGTATTAGACTATGGACTTTAGGCCCCGTCCACTAACCGGCCATATTTGTCATTAGCTTGTGTCATTGTCCTTTGTTAATGCTGGCTCTGATTCGTTAATAGGCTTGTTACTTCCTCCTTGGTACCGCCTTGTCTTCATTTGTATCCTTCCATGAGGACTGCCCCTTTTACTTCGGTTGTTACACAGTACGTCTTATTTAGTCTGTAAGCACCATTTTCTTTAATGAGGTTTTCCTACAGCAGGCACGACATGCTTTCCTGCAACATTCAGCTTGCCATACACACTTTCACTTTCCAAGCAGCCTGGGACAATGGCGGACGCTTCTTTGAAATGGTATAGGTCTCGGATTTCCAAGAGTTTGAGCTATTGGCACTGCAAATTACTATGCCTTTTATTTATGAGATAATTACCAAAACAGATAAATAAAAGACATTGCCATTTACAATGCCAATAGCTTAAACTCTCGCAAACGTGAGACCAATTGCACTGTAAATGCTTGTTTTGTTTGTTTTTTGTTTCGTTACAACTGTGTTCTGTCTTGGAGTAAGTGAAAAACGTCAGTTACCACAGCTGGTCACTGTTGCAGCTTTCTCCTGACCCATTAGCACAGCAGGTGGAACAAACAAAAACCTTGCGGTCCCATCGAATAACATGGCTAAGATGGACAGGTTTATGAGCATATTTTACTTCAGTTGTATAGAAAGGCAAAACATTTAGAAAAAAAAATAAGAAAACGTGTTTGGTCACTACTCCATATGACGTTTACAACGGTTAGTGTTTTCTTTTCTTCTGGAGGTTGGGATTCAAATGGTTTCTTTACGAGTACAACAAAAAATTCTAATTTCTGATGTATTTGTAGTTTAAACCACTGATGTTTTCCGTGTATTCCATGGACGCTGCAGATGCAAGCTAGATGGACGCCTGTGTACCCGCTCCCTGTTATGGTTTTTTGGGGCTTATTACCCTGATGATAGAACATGAAGCAGAACAGCACGCCACTATCCGATTTGGGTCTGTGTGGTACGATAATAACAATGAGAGAGATCAAAAATATCCTCTTTAAGGGCTCTTATTTAGAGTAGTGTTTCTTAACCAGTTTGACAAAAATAAGTAATAGATTATTGTAGTAAATATACCTAAAAGGAAAATGTAAAATGTAAAATTTTAAATATATTAAAATACTCTGTAAATGTGAAAGATTTTAACATTTGAAGCAAAAAAAGTTGATATCCGTAGTATGATTTGTAATACAAGTACAGCAAACAGAATCTAGTGTGGACAGTTGGTGACCTTAACAGAAGGACTAGTATGCGTGGGGGAAGAAAGAGCATGCATTAATCACGAAAACGACAGTTGTACGCTAGTGTGGTGCATATAGCTTAATCTTTTGGAAATAAAACCACACTTTGAAATACTTAAACTGTCTATTTTTGTATATTTGTTGTTGTTTATGGAATGGATATAATATTTTTATCATTTGTGGATTTGTTCGATCTTTACTTGTGTGTGTGTTTTTGTTTCTTTTTAGGTTCAAATCGTAGAAATTGCTAAGGCTGAGATCCCCGGCTTCCGGTAGTGATTCGGTGGGGGGTTGGGGCTGTTTACTGGGGCTATTTTATGCATGCCAGGAGAATTAATGAAATCAATAACCCTGCAGGGATTCAAATTGAGGCCATGCAGGGTACTACTTTGAAAGGGCTGGGAGTTATGGCCTGCGTACATAGATCTTTGCAACAAGCACACTAGATCAGTGGCCTATTTTAAAACATTTTACTTGCATATTACAGATATTCCTTATGCAAACATATTAAAGACCTAAAATGTTTCACCATTATTGTAGTTCTGAGAGTGCTTAAGGAGTACTCCGTTAACTACAGCTGGTGTGTCAGTCTCCTAAAGTGACGTGTAAGCAGCCTGAACAAAGCAAGTTAAAATCTTATTGTGCGTTTTTCGAGCTTCTGCTGTTGATAACATGAATACTACTGCGCTGGACGCTAATTATTATTTAAAGTGCTACTAGCATGCAAAATCATGGCAAATCAAATCATGGCTGCTATACGCATCGTACAAGACACACAGATGAACGGAATGCAGATCAAATCAAACATTCACCGCCAGTCAAGAGATCTGGGTTAAATCCATCATTCTTTTGCTCACCATGCCACCCCATTTTAGACCCAGCCATGTACAAATCAGTCTTGACCCTGTGCCTCATGGCAACGGTCCTGACCGAACTGCCAACCCAGATCCTCCCTAGACCGGAAACAAACATCCTGGGACCGGTTTCGGGGCATCATCCCATATCAGCCATTCTAGCTTGAATCCAGTGGCACAGTTAGCCCGGGAGCCACGTCTGGGTACACTTGGCGCACTTAGGGTGAGAAAGCAAAAGTGACCGTCTTGGTATGTTATTTTCTTAAAAGTAAAACAAATCAAGCTTGGCCTCGGTGCATGCGTACACGATGAACATCTTGGAATGCCTTTGTTTTCATGAAAACCGTTCCAAAATGTTAGCTCTCAAGTTGACCCATGACAGCTCACTGGTACTGATATTTCGTAGCATTACAGTCTCGCAATATTTTGATTTGATAAGTTTTATCCCTCAACTGCTGACATCAAATCGTGTATTGCAGAGCATGAGGGACTTTCGTCTCGCGCGCTCTCACTGTTCCCCCTAATACTTTTAGACTTTGCTTTGTTTATCCCCTGCTGTTTTTTACACATCAAACCATCTATTGGCCACTTGCACCCCTATCTCCCTTGTGGTGTCATAAAAGCATTCCAGGGTGTGATGTGGCCATCTTGGAATCATTTTAAAAGAAAATAAATACATAATGGCAGCTATATACCGACTGGCCGTCTTGGTATGTATTTTCTTAAAGCAAAATAAATCGAAGATGGACACAGGGCGTGCAAATGCATGCACTGGAACCTTCAGTAAGGCATTTTCTTTTATTATCACGAAAACCATTCCAAAACAGTTACCATGTGCTTCTTGGAGAACAAAAAAAGGTGTGAAAAAGCCAGTAGCTTTGTGCCTTGGTCCTGGTGTCATAGGTGAGATCTGTTTGCTCGACAATGCTTGTTAGGTTGAGCCTAGCGCAGCGTGCATGAGAGACTTCTCCGTGTGGTTCGCACTCGTCCCACACATTCCATTGGCCTTTACGTGTGGCTTTCAATAATGAAAGTACGCTAATGGCCATAGACAGGTGCGCGTCCCACCTTTCTTCTAAACCTTCCCTCCCTTGGCCTAGGGGTTTCGGGTGCGAGCAGCGGCGCGCATTGTGCCAGCTGCATTGCTCCCTTATCGTTATCTTGGCTCATGTTACTAATTAAAGCACGGTCGCTTTCGCGGCAGCACTTGTTTAAACTTTGTTTTTCTCCCTCTTTGATGCTTAGAGCTCCTACCAGTTCAAAAGGCCCCTTTAAATAAAATTAACACTAAAACGTTTAATGTTAGGGGAGAATAGTGTTTAAATCTGTGCAACAGTCTTAAATGTAAAGAAACTGGCATAGAATCCAATTGCTGTCCCAATGCCTGTCCCTCTCTCCACGCCCGGCTCGCTCAACCCAGTGGCGTAATGTACGCCCCTGCAGGGGGCTTAATTTAAGCTGGTGCCTGACGGTACGCACATGGCTAAATTCAAATAAAACAAAAAATGTACGCAAAATGTATATCAACGCCTTCATAAAACAACACTGAGTATCCTGGGTTGTATTTTCAGACAAGGCACAACTTTAAAAACAATGTACGCACGTCGCCCCCTCAACACCATGGACACCTTTGTCTGCCCCTTCTTTCATTAACGGGCACTCCCTGTCTCCATGCCATAACACTCCCTCAGTTCCTCCTTCCCTCCAGCCTGTCTCTTTCTTTAAAAACAGTTTATCTCAGGTCCTCATTTCCCCTCTGCCTCTCCTCTCTCCCGCCACCCCCTGTAGTACACCTTTCAATGTGTGTCAGTGTGTACTACGCCAAGCTGTTGGCCCTCGCTCAACCCAGTGGCGTAATGTTGGACCGTGCAGGGGGCTTAATTTAAGGCCATGTATGCCGGTACGCACATGGCCAAATTCAATTAAAAAAAGCTGTTGGGGCAAGCTCAACCCAGTGGCGTAATGTTGGCCCCTACAGGGGGCTTACTTTGAGCAGGTGTCTGCATTATAGCTAACGGAAAAAATATAAAAACACGTTAAAAAAAAAAAACACAAAACTTCCAGACGGAAAGTTTAGTTGCATAAACAAATGTGGGGATATTTCTACGCCTTTATGCTCGGGCACTGCCTCTGTACTTTATGTATAATACTGGCCCAAATGTAAATAATACAAAGGATGTAATCGCGTCCTCAGGTGCTTCCCCGCACTCGTATTAAAAAAGTTGTTGTGACAAGTGTTAACAGGAAGCAGACCAGCCCCACCCCTGCAGGGGGCTTAATTTAAGCCGGTGTCTGCCGGAACGCACATGGCTATATTCAAATAACACAAAAAGGTTAACGCACAATATATAAAAATTCATTCGTAAAACAACACTGAGCATCCTGGCCTGCCATTTCAGACAAGGCACAACTTTAACAAGCATTGGCATAGCCAATAGGTCTAGCCTTTGGGACCTTATAAGTGTTGCATAACTAAATACTTATAAGGTCCCAAAAGCGAGACCTATTGGCTATGCAAAGCGGCCGCGAAAGTGAAAGTGATCGCGATCATACATCAAAGAAGCCGTGCGGCCGCGAAAGTGAAAGTAATCGCGGTAAAGCGCGGCGCCCGCGCACATGCACTGTAGCTCTAGGCTGGCCTGGTAGCACCTTTTGGAGCCCTCTCAATAAGTCTCGCCAGACCAGCGCATGCGATGGGTCAGGCGAGACCTAAAAAGGTTGTACACACAATGTTTTAGCTGTGTAAATCTACACTAACGTTCATATCCTTAAAAGGCCCCTGCCAAAACAATCCAACAAAAAGGTGCCTACTACAGAAAAGAAAGCACACGAGCATTAGAAGAGGTAATTTTTAGATGACGGATTACCAAATGGTCTTAACATCCACACTGGACAAACACACGGACACAGTTCAGAAAGCAAGCAGATTGTCACTGTACAGCAGATCTAAAGATAAGCCGCTGTATACCAGGCGTCCCTTGTTTTAAAGCTCCTATAAATGTATTTCTGTGTGTAATACTCCAGGCTGTTGGACGCTTCATTTTAGTTCCAAAAACAAATGTCGCTATCTCACCCCCCTTATGCTCTAGCGCTGCCTCTGTGCCTTATGTACGAACAGCGGCCTCGGTGACCTTCAGCGCTAATGACGGTGCTATCAACCTCTTCACGGGATATTTAATTTCACAGCACCGACACCGCTCTGTATCACAGTGGCCAAACACACAAAGTCCTATTATTCTCAGCATCCTTTCACCAGGGGCGCACGTCAAAATAACCATCTTGCTCACGCAGAACAAGCAGTACAATTATAACTTAAGTACACCAATAATAAATGGCTCATTGTGAAATGGACAGGTACAAAATAATTATTTTGTCAGCCTGTCCTTTCGGCAGACGGCACACCACGGGTTTCCTCTGTTTTTCATGCACCCTCTTCTTCCACACCACGGGGCCTCCTCCTGGCCTTCTTTCACATAAACTCAAAATATTATCCGCATCTATTGCCCAGGGTCACGCTTCACAAATTTACATCAGTCCCACGGACTAAAATGATTACTTTAATGCGACAATAAAAAATGACACACAAAAAAATAGACCGGTACAGGAGAAAAAAATCAGCCTATCCTTTCTGCTACCACCAAAACACGTGTTAGCTCTCAAACCTATATTTATATACCCCCTATTCCTCCACACCACAGGGCCTCCTTATTTCAAACAGTTATAGCCTCTGCGGCTTCTCTCCCCTCAACGCCGTGGGCACCTTTATCTGCCCCCTTATTTCTTAAGCATGCACTCCCTGTCTCCAGTTGCACACATTGGCACTTAGTGATTATCACTTAAGCACCTTCAATCTTACAAAAGTTCCATCCTGCCTTCATTACATTATAGCATTCAAGGCCTCTATACTACAGCGCTGATCGTTACTTAATGCCTTACTCACACTACTACCACCTCAAAGCTCTAGAAGCATACATTATCTATCAATCAATCAATCAATCAATCACTGCATTTGTAAAGCGCGCTACATACCCGAGAGGGTCTCAAGGAGCTGGGGAGGGGGGGGTGCTAGTGGTCGAAGAGCCAGGTCTTGAGGAGTCTTCTGAAGGCCAGCAGGTCCTGGGTCTGTCGTAGGATGGTGGGGAGAGTGTTCCAGGTCTTGGCGGCGAGGTAGAAGAAGGATCTGCCGCCGGCGGTGGTTTTTCGGATGCGAGGAACTGTGGCGAGGGCGAGGTTGGCTGAGCGGAGGCTGCGGGTGGGGGTGTGGATGCTGAGTGGGTTGTTGAGGTAGGTGGGTCCGGTGTTGTGCAGTGCTTTGTGTGCGTGGATCAGGAGCTTGAAGGTGATCCTTTTGTTGACGGGGAGCCAGTGCAGGCCTCTCCAGTGGAGTGTGATGTGGCTGTGGCGGGGGACGTTGAGGATGAGTCTGGCCGAGGTGTTCTGGATGCGTTGGAGTCGTCTCAGGAGCTTGTTTGTAGTTCCTGAGTAGAGGGCGTTCCCGTAGTCTAGTCTGTTGGTGATGAGGGCCTGGGTAAAGGTTTTTCTCGTGTCGAGGGGGATCCATTTGAAGATCCTGCGGAGCATACGGAGGGTGTTGAAGCAGGACGCGGAGACGGCGTTGACTTGCCTGGTCATGGAGAGAGTGGAGTCGAGGATGAACCCCAGGTTGCGTGCGTGGTCCGTGGGTTCCGGGGCTGTGCCTAGTGACGTGGGCCACCAAGAGTCGTCCCAGGCTGATGGGGTGGGTCCGAGAATGAGGACCTCTGTCTTGTCTGAGTTCAGCTTCAGTCTGCTGTCCTTCATCCAGTCGGCTACGGCCTTCATTCCTCTGTGGAGGTTAGCTTTGGCGGTGTGGGGATCTTTGGTGAGGGATATGATCACCTGGGTGTCGTCGGCGTAGGAGATGATGTTGAGATTGTGTTGTCGTGCAACATTGGCGAGGGGGGCCATGTAGATATTGAACAGTGTCTGGCTGAGGGAGGATCCCTGTGGGACGCCGCAGATGATCTCAGTGGTTTTGGAGCAGAAGGGTGGGAGGCGGACGCTCTGGGTTCTGCCAGAGAGGAAGGATGTGGTCCAGGCCAGGGACTTCTCTTGGATACCGGCGTCATGGAGGCGTGCTGATAGGGTGCGGTGGCAGACCGTGTCAAAGGCTGCTGATAGGTCCAGGAGGATGAGGGCGGCTGTTTCTCCTTTGTCCATCAGGGTCCGGATGTCGTCAGTGGCGGCGATGAGGGCGGTCTCGGTGCTGTGGTTGCTGCGAAAACCGGATTGGGAAGGGTCCAGGATGTTGTTAACTTCGAGGTAGCGGGTCAGCTGTTTTTTGACAATCTTCTCGGTCACTTTTCCTGGGAAAGGGAGCAGGGAGATGGGCCGTAAGTTCTTGAGGTCCTTGGGGTCCACCTTGGGCTTCTTCAAAAGGGCGTTGATCTCGGCGTGCTTCCAGCTTTCTGGGAAGGTTGCTGTCTCGAAGGAACAGTTGATTGTTTTCCGGAGGTGGGGCGCGATGGTTGCGCTGGCTTTGTTGAAGACGTGGTGAGGGCAGGGGTCCGATGGGGATCCATAGTGGATGGAGTTCATGGTTTTGATGGTGTCTTCGTCGCTGACGCTGGACCAGACGGTCAGGCGACTGGTGCGAGTGGTAGTCGCAGGGGTGGTGGATTCGGTGGTGGGTGCGGGGGGGTCGGAGTTGAAGCTGTCGTGGATGTCGGTGATCTTGCGGTGGAAGAAGGTGGCCAGGGAGTCGCACAGGTCTTGAGATGGCGGGATGTCATTGGAGCTGGGGTTGGAGAGTTCTTTCACGATGCTGAAGAGCTCTTTGGTGTTGTGTCCGTTGTTGTCTAGGCGGTCCTTGAGGGCGGTCCTCTTGGCGGTCATGATGAGTTGGTGGTGTCTGTGGGTGGCGCTCTTGAGGGCTGTGTGGTTGTCTGGTGTTCGGTCGTGGAGCCATTTCTTCTCCAGCTTCCGACAGGTGTGCTTGGCGATCCGGAGGTCCTCGGTGAACCTCGGCATGCCACAATATCATTCAGTGCCATTATTTGCTATATGTTTAACAAAACAACAATGTCTCAACTGGATGTCATTAAAAAGACAAATTTCAAAGCAATGATGAAATCACAAGGAGAAGGAAGGGAGACCACAAAGAAATTCATGAAAAAAGTATATTGTAAGTAGTTAGAACAGCACTACGGTACAATAAAGGTACAAATGACCAAAACACACAAGTGAGCACTGGGCGTGCTAGTGATGGTGAACAGCGCAGTGAACACAATAGGTGAAGACAGCGTGAACGGCGATGAAATAATAATGACAATGTGGTCATAAGAATATAATTATATACAATCTAATTTGAACAAATTTACAAGTGACCACAGAAAAGCCATAGTTCTTTGCTGAGGATTGTCGACGGCGTTTCAGCCTGATTGATTTCAGGCCATCATCAGGACAATGGTCATAAATAAACGTGTGCTGTGAGGAAAGGAAAAAGAAAAGGGAGGATTTTAAGTTATCTCAAAGAGAAAGGCCCAAATAGAAAAGTAACCCCAAGAATGAGGGAAAAAGGAGAAAATTACCTGGACGTAGTACAGGTAAATACGGAGAATCCAATAAAGATAAATCTGGATACAAATCAGCGTATAATCTAAGGGGGAACAGAAGGGCGAAGGGAGCGGGATTAGTAACCAAAATCATAAGTACAATGGGAGGGGGGGGGGGGAAGGGGTTGTACTTATAGTTACCAGTAGTTTAGTAATCAGGGGTAAACATCACTGGGGTCTGCAACCGGGAAATACTCGAAGTCCGGGAGCCAGGTGTAGGCATCAAAAAATACGTGCCTGAAGGGACGGAAGGGGAGAAAGGAATGAAGTAGAATTGTCTAAGATAATAAGGAGCGGAATCATGAACGGCTCCTACATTGTATAATCTTACCTCGGGGGAAGAATCAAAACTGACTCGATCGAAAGGCTGGAACAAATCCTCAAAGAATGCGGGACGGAGCGGCGAATCAAGCGTCCATGCCGGTAGCAGCAAAACCCTTCGCAACACTATTAAGAGTCAGTTACAGCGTGTCACATGATCGGGACAAAACGGGGAAAAGGCTAGAACTATGACTGGCGTGAGTTGAATAGTGCCCCGGGGGGACAGTTTAGAAGAGAAGAAGAGTTGGAACGAGAAACGGGCAAGCGGGGAAAAACACCGAGAGTGAGCGGTTCGAGGCTGGTATTAACCGCACTGGGAGAAATAAATAAAAATAATAGTAATGATTATTTATTTATATTGCAAGTCACAGTAAAATAAAAATTAAAAATACATTTATAAGAAAGAAGGAAGGAAAAAGGAGTGGGGGTGGGGTTTGAGTGTGCTGGAAGGGGCACCAGGAACAAATTGAGAATGGATAGGAAGGGGATGCGGGGAGGACGGGGTGGGGTGGAGGGGTTGTGTTAGTGGTGGGGAGGGTAGGGTAGGGGGGGGAGGGGGGAGGGGGGGGTTAAAAAGGGGGGGGCGGGGAAAGGAAAACAAGGTATAAATCAATTTAGGACATGATAGAAATTACATCAATCTGAGATTGGATAACAAATTCATAGTGACATGTATAACAATCATGTTTTCCGATGAATCACATACATATTAACAATCGAGATACAATAACGTCATATCCACAGTAATCAAAACCAATTCTATATATGATAGAGAGACAGGAAACCGGGGCGTAAAGAACAGATGGATAGAACAAAGGGGAGTAGACCTAATTATAAAGATAGTGGGCAACATAATTATATGTTATGCCAAGACAAATCAGATTTGTATCCAATAGATTAAGAAGAAGGGGACAGAGAAGGGGGGGGGGGGTTGGGGGAAGGGAAGAAAAAGGGGGGGGGGGAAGAAGGGGCGGGGGGAGAAGAACGGGGGAGGGGGAAGAAAGGAAAATGACAACGTGAATGAAACAGCGGGTAATTCAGAGGGCAATGGGTCATATGTTAAAAAACATGTCAGAACAAGTAATCAAAAGGGGAAGTTAGGATGTGTTGATGACTGTATTCCATTCATCCAAAGTATTCAATCCATGATTGACTGAGTCACAGCGTGCGATCCATCGGCATTCGCATTTGTTCAGCAAGAGTTGAAGATTACCCCCTCGTAGTGGGAGTATTGGGCGATCAATTACTTGCCAGGTCAAGTCGGTTTCTGAATGGTTTTTTTCTCTGTAATGTGCAACACATTTGCTATATAACAACGCCGGAGAAACCTATTCCCGGACTAACAGGAACATTTCGAGAACATCCAACTACCCATCTGTACGTTCCTGGCGCCACATTAATTAACATAGGAGACTTTGGGAAAGCCACCAGCATTGAACATTCACAAACTACAGTCAAAACAAAAACAATGCTATTAACCCCCTACTGCGAAAGTTTTCACCCCTTGCCCAATCACACCACGTCTGGCTCCATCCTATCTCTGCATTTTCTTCAAACGTAACTTCGTTCTTTGTTACCATTCCAATTCCTTTACAACCTTTTATTACCTTTTACCTTATTTAAACTCCAAAAAGCTACTTTTTCAAACACTTCGTCATTGCTGCTCCCACAGAAATATCGTGCCACTTGTGCTGTTTCCTCTGCTAAATCGTTGGTAAGTACAATGCAGCTTATAAAAAAAAAAAAAGTTTGAAACCACTGTTAACTACTTTATTTTAATTAACTTACCCTTTCTATATACTAAAAAAACTATTTCGTAAATTTTTCAAAACAATATGGTATTTGCTCCTCATTCCTTCTACCATAGACACTCAAAACAATATTCATAAAATATGCCAATGCTTCCATTTCAATGGACACGTTTTAACATTATATACTTTCTTTAGATACAAAAACAACTGCTTCAACAAACGCTTCTTCCAGATGGGTTCCAGTGGAATAACGTTACCACCGTAGTCTCCACGATACATATATTTAGTAGTGTGTGTATAATAAAAGTATATTTACTTTTTACATTTAAAAAAATGACTACATTTTTATTACTGTTATTAATGCATAATGGTGAATGCTAACTACTAGCCAACACAAACACCCTTTAATAGTCTTTCAACTACACTACACTAAAACAGTAAACTGCTACAATTGGGTACTTTTTTTTCATTTACAAAACACTTTGCAAAATATTACTTATGGAGTCCTCCTATTCAGCAAAACTAATTACACCTCCCAAAGGCGAGACCTATTGGCTATGCCAATGCTTGTTTTTATGTAGTTCTTAATACTCTGCCTTTTGGTTATGTCAAACAATTCCCATCATATGCAGATGGTTAACCCATGGAACATGTAGGCAGAGGGACTCGGATCGTTTCTGTACCAGAGGAATTAAAGTGTCATTGGCACCAGCAATGCCCTATCTTTTCTGTTCTCCTGTTAGAAACATTAAAGGTGCCACTGCCACTATTCCAGGCGTGTAGTTGCCTATGTCTATGCTATGCCATTACAAGGGTGTGGAGTTTTAATAAATGTCTACTTCACCAAGTGACTGAATGCTTCAGACATCTTCTAAGCCTTTATATTAAAACAATCCACTTTATCCCATTTTGTGCCTTGCAGTGAAGTGACTGATTGATTATGGTGATGTTCGCCCTATGTAGGACCTACGGAAATATCCACGTTGCTTATGACAGGGATCATATTATTCGGCCTTTCTGGTTGCTATCACTACTTTGGGGGATGCAATTGTAAAAGGAAGTTACTTGATAATTGAATTGAAATGAAATAGAATTGATCAATCCTGCCTTCCCCACTTGACCCAACTGTTTGATCCTAGGCAATTGGCTAATTTCGTTTTACCTCCTTTTTCTTCATTATGACGCATAAGAGCACCTTGCAGTGCGTGAGTTTAGGATATATGCTGTACAAACCTAGTGTTTCATGTAATAAACTATAATGTTGCCCATGTATAACATCCCTGACCATCCATAGAATTCCACGTGGAAACTGACTTCCTTCTTAGTTCACTATTGTCATTGTTGTTTGGGTGTGAGAAAGCATGAATATTTCTATACTCGTATTTAGAAACTGTCCGTTTTAAATATAATAATTCTGAATGCTTTTCTCTATTCTGATGTACCAATGTGTTATGCTTCTGAATGTTAATGAAATACACTTTTTTTTTTTTCTTTTTTCTGATGAAAATGTTTATTTTGCCAGGTAGAAATGGTTTCTTTTTAAAACAAAAATCTTTTTATTGAACATGGAGATAACATACAATACAACCATGTCTTGTATGGAAGAAACTTTATCATATTTTTTATTGCAAGAGTTATTGAAAAATTAATGTGTTGCTAAAGTTAAGTTTTGCAGGGCATTTTATTTGCTTCTTTTACTTGCTAGCCTGTAAATAAACTCTTTCCCATTTAACATATTTTTGAATGCTAGTGCTTTGTGAAGTAAACATCATCCCAGTCCAGTCATTCAGCTGGGGGCCATGTGAAGGTCAGGAGGGCCGTACTTTGAATACCAATTGACTAGAATCAGTGACTGGTTTAGAGTTTACATCCAGATGAACTATGCAAGGTCTTGTCAAGTTTATAGCTTAATTCGCAAAGCTAATTACGCATTTATGCTTGACTTACGCATTCCAAAGTCAGTTTTGCATCAAAAGGATTTTCTCATATGAATATTTTCGTATGGCATACTTACTCACTGGGCATCAAAGTAGGTAGAAATTAGGGGTGGGCAGAATTTGCGTAGTCGCGTTACGCAAAGCTCTGCGAAACGGTAAAAAGTCTCCGCGAACACGCGGAATTGCTTATTCGCAATGCTTTTTTCCTGTTCGCGATCCCTGTATGCGTACTTGGGGGGGAAATATCTCGCGAACACGCATTTTGCGAACGCGAACAAGCCAAAAATTCCGTGAACGCAGAATTTTGGGCAATTCCATGTTCTCCGCGGAAATTCTGCAAATTCCGCGAGCGGAACGAAATTTACTGCCCAGGCCTAGTAGAAATGATAGGCCAACTGTTTCAATGCTGTGTGAGTTTGTGCACACCCACAAACTTGCATATTCAGGGTCAATCATCAACTTCTCTCCAGCCCTTTCCCATCCTGCGAAAGGTTGTAAATGTACTTCTAACATCAGCAAAAGTAAACTATTTTCCAGGTAGGAAGGAATCCCCTACTAAAATATTATGGGGTGGAAAATAATTTCTCAATGGTGGGAAAATATCTTACCACTTGAGAAATTAGAAGGAAAGGAAATAATGTTGCTCTTGCTCCGAACGTTTTCAAATGAACTGAGTGTTTATATTTGCTCATGAAAATCGGAATTCACCAAGTGTGCTTGGAGTATGGTTTCCAGGCACATTTCTGTAAACTGGAGCGAGTTACTGAAAGTCTCATATCTACACCAATATCATGTCATATACAGCATGTTAACTTTTTTGCCTTTCCTCTAAAAAGGTTGTAGTTTTATTTTAAATCCATGTTGCCCATAACGTTGCTCTTATTCATTTTTGCACTGATTCTCATTCTACAATTGTTTTTGTTACATTTAAAAAAAATTAAATACTGCCATGTAGCGAACATGTTGATTCCTTATAGAAAGTTGTCTGAAAAAAATTAGCCCGCTAGTTTTAAATTTTTTTTTTTTTTTTTTTTACAACTGCAAATATTTGGGTGCACTTTATTTTTAAGCCAATTTTACTTAATTTATTCTGCATATATCTGTGTGTGTTATGAAGGATCATCCTCGTAGCATTATAAATAGACGCAGATTTAAAATTTTGCTAACTTTTAGATGTTTTTATATTGTAATGTCTGTCAGTATTGTATATTGAACTTACAGCTCCATGAATTTCCTTAGTGTTCACCATAATAGTAAAGAATTTGCGTTAGTCAATCATTTATATAATGGTAATCTTGTACATATGGATCCAAATCTTACATTAGCAGTAGTCAATCCTTTTGTTCATAACTTTACTGTACACTCTAAATTGGCAGCCAAAGAGTTTGAGCTGCAGAGGGATGGGTCTACTTGTTAAAACAACAATATAAACACAAACGTGTTATCCATGACCTCATGCAATTATATTCTGGGCGTTGGGTGATGAGAATTCACCACCCGTGCAGGAAAATGCATCCCCCCCCCAAATGAGGGATGTATTGTGATCCTGAACCTGAAAAGCTGACACTATTTCCAGGTATTCTAGGTCCCACATCAGTGTGAAGAACCCATTTCCAGCACTATGTGTTTCTACATTGGACATCGTTGTACACTCCGTTCCCCCTGCCAGTGCACAGGGGATGTCTCCCCTTGGTTACTAGCACCTTCATAGAACCAGGCTAGGTTTGCTATCTTTTATTACACCCCTGTACTAGTGTGCATGTACTTTTCTACTTATACCAAAGTATTTGAAAAAGCCATCAGCCAACAACTCTCTTCACATCTGGAATGGCACTTCCTACTAATTCGGATTCTGCAGCAACCACAGCACTGAGACCGCTCTCTTCACGGCTACGAATGACATCGAGCCCTACTCGACCGAGGAGAGACTGTGGCTATGATACTCCTAGACCTCTCTGCAGCCTTCGATACAGTCTCCCACCGCACACTCATCACAAGGCTGCACAACCTAGGCATCCAAGGAGCCGCTTTCAGATGGCTCTCCTCTTTCTTCACTGGAAGAACCCATAAAGTCCACCTTAATCTGCAAACCGAAGCAAATACTCTGTAGAGTACCCAAAGGATCCTCGCTCACCCCACCCTATCAACACTTATGACGCCTCTGACCAGCATCGCCAAAACCCACAGACTCGACATCGTATCCTACACCAGCGACACACAGCTCATCCTCTCCCTCTCTGAAGACACTACCAAGGCGAACTTCCACAACTGCATGACAGACATCGCCAGCTGGATGAAAGACGGCTGCCTGAAGCTTAACACAGACAAGAAGGAGGTACTGATTTTTGGAAAGAAATGCTCCCCAAGGGACTCATCCTGATGCCCTCAGAATCTGGACCTACCCATACCCCCACTGATCACGCTAGGAACGTAGGCATCATTCTTGATAACAAGCTAACCATTATGACTCGGGTCCACTCTGTCTCCTCCTCATGCTTCTTCACCCTTTACATGCTTTATGAGATCTTCAAATGGCTACCCCAAAGCTCAAGACACCCCGTCACCCAGGCCCTCATCTCATGCCGACTGGTCTACGGCAACGCTCTCCTAGCAGGGATCGTAGCTCACCTCCTCCGACAACTACAGACTGCACAGAATGCCCCAGCCAGACTCTTCCTGGTTCTCCCTATATGAATCCTCATCACCCCCTACCTCACAGATTCCACTGGCTCCCTGTACAGAAATGATGCCAGTTCAAGCCCCTCACTCATGCATAGAAGGCCCTACACAACTGTGGACCCACCTACTTGAACCACCAGGTGAACTTCCATCAGCCCACCAGACACATCCACTACGAGTCCTTTTGTCTATCCCTGAACCCTGCATCAGATTTAGCCGAAGCGGAGGTTGCTGCTTCTCCTACCTAGCAGTGAAGACCTGGAACGAGCTACCCTTTAATATACAGACCTCCCCATCTCTTCCAGAGTTCCGAAAGTCCGAAGGCCTAGCTAATCAATTAGAACCTGCCAGCGCCTGAATACCCTCACAGTTGACAAGTAGTGCTCTACAAATCTACTGATTGATTGATGCCACCATCCACTCTTTCCTGTGGCTACTCTTTGTGACTCTTGTGCAGCAGTCCGTCCCATGCCTCCTCTTCTGCCACTTTACCTTCTATATCTTACCATCATGCTTCCATATCTGAGTCATCCATGCCACTGTGTCCCACTTAGTCTCCGTACATCTGCCCCCCCCAGCTTTCCGTTGCCTCCCTTCTCAGTCCTCAATAGCTTTGCTTACCCTGGCCTTCCTGCTGCCCCTTCATTGACCTCCATTGTGCCATCCATGCTCTCTAGGCCAACCTGTCTGTGCTAACCGTCTCCTTTGCCATGCTTCCTTGTCCAGTCCCTGCGCCTCCTTACATGTGCTTACCTGTATCACCCTGCTTATGACTTACTGTCTCTCCATGCATGTGTACATCCTGCCCTGGTTTGACTCTGTATTTGTCCCTTTTGTGTCCCCTGTGCGTCCACGTCTTCTCTGCTTCGGGGCAGTCACCTCCTCTACATGTACCATATATCTGTACCCAATATGCCATTTTGCTAGTGCACCCTCCTGCTCTTCTCTTTCAGTGTGCCTGCTGATTGTCTTTGCTGCAGTGTTCCATGCATCCTTCAGTGCTTCAGCTATTTGGTAGTAGGGGCTGGGGGACACATTTAACCAGTTATTTCCAGTACAGACAGAATTATTGGTCCCATTTTGTTCTCCTGTGAGTGAAGCTTGGACTGCTGCTTCCAGTACTGTAGTGTGCTGTTCGGTTTCTGTAGTTTACAGTAATGTAGTGACCTGACCTGACCTGACCTCTGTAAGGGTAGGTGTCTGTACTTTGCCCGTGTAGTAACTTTTCAATGTGTTTCATTGAAGATTTTCCCATTTACCTTCTCCCAGACCAGTATCTGTACGGCTGTGGCCGTTAACTCATGATTCCCCCCAGTATTCATCAGCTTTGTTTATTTTGTGCTGGTACATTTTCTAGAAATTGAAAAGGTGGCTCCTCTCGCTAAGGTTTGTAATCTTTGCCATTATAAAACAAGGGCTCTTCCAAGTCGGCTCTTCAGACTGAAAAGTGTTAGTTTATCATTGACATATTTTGTGATGGAAAAAATACAAGATCCAACTCTATACTTAAGATTGCCGCTCCTCTAGTATGAATTATTTTTGTTTCTCCCCGCAGGTGTTGCAGTAGCATTATCACCTGTCCCTTCGGCTCAACGGTGAGGTGGTTCACGAACACCACTGGTCCAGATAACCGCCCAAAACGACCACTAAGTGCTTATATCCGCTATGTGAAGGAGAAACAACCACAATTAAAGAAACAGTACCCAGGTATGATGAAATAAAAGTGTATTGGGTTAACGAGGAGACATTTAATGCAAAGTGTGAGCTTGTATGTTTTGGATCTTACTCCGCATTGAGTTTTTTTCCCCTAAAGTGTGGATTGGAGGGATGCATGGAGCGAGGTATGGTGAGTAGAACTTATTTGTGAAGGAGGAGTGGTATAGGCCATTAGACTATTGCTTGAGCTGGAATCAGTTTAAACAAAATCCGTTTTACCATTATACAAGCCCCGGGTCTTCTCTCTCTGGTCGATTGACTATTGCCATTGTTTTAGAGAAGATCAGGAGCAGTACATCCCAATAATTAAATTGCAATTTCTATTCTAAGTTCAGTCAATAATTAGTTTGGTATGGGTTAAAGGCTTTTATTATAAATCTTTTAGTAAGTCAACTTTATTAGATCACAAATGCATTCATACATTTTAGTCATTAGATTCTAATTAAAAATCAATAAGAAATCCATTAACAATCCATAATAAAAATGCATTGAGCGCTTTCATTAAGGAAAAAATCCCTATTCTAAGAATCGGGCTAAAATGGGTGTCAGTAAGAACCCATCAAGATTCATAGTTTGAGAGAATGAAAAAAAACATAAAGCTTCACTAATAGAGCAGTTCAAATAATCATTCACATCAGAGCTTCTCGTGCAAAGAATTTCAGGAAACTCCGAATCTCACAGCAACGAAGAATAAAGGAGGGTAAAAAGAATCTGGGGAAGTCATAAAGGCAAATAGTTTGGAATAATGGCCTGAGAAAGTGCGGACCAAAAGTGGTAGGAACATGCATTGTTATTATAAACAGTCAAAAACAATGTTGCAGTTCATGTTACATCTTCTCATCCTCTTGTCCATTCAGCTTTCAGTGTTCTCCAGGAAACAGGATCACTAGTCTTCTCACAAAAATACAATAGTCTACAGACAGCAATGTTAGTTTAGAAACCCAGATTTATTCGTTTTAGACTCCTGTGAAACGATTTTGCTTTCAAAACTTTTCTCGCGTACTGCAGTACATGTCTTACCTACTAAATATCAAATCGTATGTTTCCCTAACAATGGTCTATGTAAAATTCGAACATCTGTATTAACGAAAAGAAAATATTTATTATAACTCTAATCATTGGAAAAAACAAGTAAGATAAAAAGGTCAAGTTCATGTTTAAATGATGCGTTCTTTGTGAGGTTTTCTTCAAAATTTTGTTATGTGACCATTTCTAATCATGTGTTAACGGTGGTCTTTGTGTAAGTACAAACATTCTGCAAAAACACGCCTATAATATCGATCACTTTTATTCTTACTGGGTACATTTTTTAATTAAAACCCTAAGTCTTTCAAGATTCCGAAGAATGGTTCTTCCTTGATTTGGAGGTTTAATAAATAAATAAAAAAAATTGTCGTGTTTGGCTCAGAAACGTGTTTTACTAGGAAAGCGCACAAGTAAGTTAAAACAAGATACATGGGCTGTTATGTTTAATCCACGTAAGCAGTTTATCGAGCCAAAAGATTTCTATGTTGCCTAATCTTAACTGGCGTTCAGCTTTATGCCGAGTGGTGGGTCCACCCTGTGGTGAAAAAAGTGCTGACGCATCTTGTCATAGAGATAAAATCTAGATACTACCTCTGGTTTACTACTGGGCTACCTTAGTATTCAGAATATGGACAGTAATACAAAATGTTAGATGATTGTTCAAGTCTTGCTGGCACATTTCCTAGTAATCATAATTGGAAAGCACACTATTTATTTTAATTCATTATTTTTTTGCTATGTACTAGACATCAGTCCCAGGCACACTGAAGGAATGTTTCGCCAGCTGGTTAAAATGATGACACTCCCCCTGCCAAATAAACTTCTCTTAAGTCCGCAGTGAATTAATTGATATTCAGATTATAAATGCAATCAGTGACGCCACTTCATTAGGCCACGACTAGCCCGTAGTACCCTCTTAATACACTCTGTAGGGATACTGGCAGTTATTAACGTATTTTGTGACTGTAAATTCCACAAAATCAGGCAAAAACATGAATCTGTAACGTCTGTCAAATTTACTATCTTCACTGAATGCATTTATTAGGTGAACACTACCTACGTTCTATCTACTCCCTTGCCCACATCCTTACTGTCCTACTCATCGGCCCTAGAAGACCTCTAAACCTGCTGCCTATCAATCACTGTCCTCATTATTGGAAATATATATGTTTGAAAACTGTCATTATACAAGTACATGTACTTGCAGGCCTATTAACCGGTCTTCAGATCTTGCGCCTGAATAGTGATTAATTCAATAGTAATTCTTTGGTTTTCACAACATTGCACTGAACACTGAGGTCCTCCTCATAATTTGTCTGGACACTGGTGTCCTGGGGCTGTATGAAAAAGTTTTCCCCTCACCCCTCCTGAAAGGGAGAATTACTGCTCAGATGTGGACTTACTGGGTCCTTTAATGGGCAAATTTCCCACATCTATGCGAAAAGAACGCTGACCTTGCCACCTTCTGCGAGCAGGCAGAATGTGCCGGTGTGGGATTTGGAGGGTGGTGCAGAGACTCAGTGTTGTAGGGCACGCTTCTCCCTTTCTAGGGGTAGCATTGTCAGCTGTTGCAGAATGTGATCGGGGGGCTGGGCAAAGCTGCTGTTCGCGCCACTGCATCAAATGTACTAGAGACAAGTCATAATGGTGACTTGTGCTATTTCACCTGACATTATCAGCCTGGTTGAAATAGCCCAGCTCATAGTGAAAGACTACTTGCAGCCTGATTTTTTTGGGGGGGGGGAGGGGGAGTACGTGTATGTGCTTTTGTCTTTGGATAACTCAATAAAATCTGTTTAAAAAAAAAAAAAAAAAATCATGTTTCCCACTTAGTACTCATTGTTTCAGATATGAAATATCAAATACACACACATGCTGTGGCTATGGGCCAGTCTAGATGTGTGTTAAAGTGTAAAGTTTATCTTCGCCTCACCTCACTACATGACTGTTGGCAGCTCTTACCTTCCACCTCTATACACAAAGTACCCTAGAACTCAGTGTGGCTGGAAATTTAAATACACAGTTAAAACAACTGTAATGTATAGGTAATGGTGTATGATTGAACAACGCATGCCGTTACCATGCCATCATTACAACGTATGCATCTTTACCACGCATGCCTTTACCCTGAATATGCCTTTACCAATCATGTATTTACAACTAAAAATGTTGTTGTAAAGGTATGTATGCTTGAGACGTGTGGTAAACCATTTCAGGTAAGTATAATATATCCCTCTCCCTCCACCTACCCTCTCCCCCCTCCACTCTCCCCCTTCCCCTCTCCACCGAATACCAACCCAAAAATGACTCTTGCCACCCAAAAATCCCCACCCACCCTACAAAAATCCTTGCCACCCAAGAACACATACCACCCTTAACCCTGCAAATTCCCTTCCCACCCAAAAACCCACGCCCGTTCTAAACCCTAATGTGTATGTGTGTGTGATATATATATTCCTTCTTGCTAACGTAAGACAAAGTGGGCAAACAAGACAGTGTGTCGTATAGATAATTTATTCACAGCAACCTTCCAAATATATTACACTTACCTGTGAAATACTTACATTTTCGTTGTAAAGGCATGCATGGTAAATGCGTAGTCGTAAAGGCATGCTTGGTAAATATGCTTGCGTTGTAAATCTTGCTCTGGAAAGGCATACAGGGTTCAGCTCTCGTTGTGAAGGCTGTTTCCCATAGGTAAACAACAACAGGATTAACAACAAAAATCTCAGAATAAGGTTTATCATCAAGCTCATACGAGCTCTTTGGAGATAAAACCATCTAAAGTAGTAGATATAGTAGTACTCTCAAATATGGTGGCTCCGGTAGATCTTGCTACCCTTCAATGCTTGCATTAGCTGTCTGTTCGACATCTGGTGGGTGCTTCCACCAGTCTCCTAGCAGATTGGAGGCTTCTGTTGGTCCCTAAGTTGGTAATGATACTACTGGGTATAATTCCTTCCTAGGATCTCAGACCCCAGCATGCTTTCCTTATAGGCTCTATTTCCTTCCCATCTTCTCCACCTTCAGGTGATTTACGGAAATTACAGAATCCACGGTGAATGTTTTTCAGTGCTCCATTTTAAAACTTCTGATATTAAGCCTAACTCTGTGTTAAAAAATCAAGAGGATGGTGGAAGCACACTACCTCACATCCCAGCACTTGATTTGCCCCAGTGCTTATTAACACTTCAGTAGTAGTCTTTACATTTTCACCCTTGTTGGTGCAAGACTGTGCGGTTTAACTCTAGACACGTGTTTATGGATTAGTTTGTTCATCAGTAGCTAGCAACAAGGCATTTTGGGATTATCAGGTCTCTGTACCACTCACTGGGCGCAGGTTCATCAACTCAAGGTCGTTAGCTCTGTTTCTCAAGGGATCCTTTTTAAACAGAAGGGGGGGTGGTAGCACACTGCTGATCCAGCGCTACACTTTATCAGGGATCAATACTCCTCAATATTTCATACAAATGGCCCATACACATTCACACAAACTCATAAATCCTTGTTGCGCTGGGGTCAAGTTTTAATGGCATTAAAATTATTTCCTTCGCAGGTTTATGTTTAACATTTCTAAATACATAACTAGACCTGTATATCAACTCTTTCCTCTCGGTTGACGGACCAATTAGTTGAGTAGTTGATGGTAATAATAGTACTAACTATCTAACCAGCTAAATAATCAGACTCTCTGTAAGATTATTAAAGTGCATCTAAAAATGTTGTGAATAGTTAATGCTCATTGCATACAGGTTACAATGCAAACAAAGAATCTCATAAGAGAGGGATAAAACAATCAACAAAATGCGAACAGTGTCCTACTCATCATCAATATACGATATGCAAATGAAGGAGTGGATAGATGAAGAGGCATAAATTTCAGCAAAATAATGCAAAACAATATACGTATGACGGAGTGGATAGATGAAGAGACATAAGTTTCAGAGGCAAAAATACATTTGCAATTAATTATGCAAAGTACAAGTTGGAAATATAGTACAAACCCAAAGGATCAGTGAAATGCCACCTCCTGGCCATTGGAGTAGTGGGGGTCTCTTGGAATAGAGTCAGGAAACAAAGATTTCAAGAATATGGAACAGGACAGGTACAGGAACAGGTAGGCCTCTCTGCAAACTGACAGACAGCGACGGATCACCCCTCTCTCCTCTCTATCCGACCTAAGCCAGAGCTACCGGTAACCACACCCCCAAAGGTACCCCAGTTATACCCTAAAACCTACATGTCAACCCACATTAGTTGAAACATTTCACGGAATTCGACTTTTCATTGGTCGATTTGGGAGGTGGTGTATCACACCACCATGTTCTCATTCAAAATCTCTAATCTTTTGTTTATTCAGCTCTCCCTTAACGTAATGTACGACTAATCGATGCAAATACAACTTCATGTAACACTTTATGATTCTGTGTGCTACGTCCATGGAAGAAGTCTTGGGTCCCATGGCCAGTTTCTTCTTTTGGCAGGCAAACAATTTTCACTGAGCTGAACAGTCTTGGACTTTTGTTCTTTCCCGCAGCGCTCAGCGCTTCTGTCTGTTTTGTCAGGTCGTTCTCGCTCATTTTCCAGACCCTCATCTATCCGGACAACTTAAGAAAATGCAGGCCCATTCGGCTCACTATGACGAATAAACATAAGCATTCATTAATTACATGGAAATGCACTTTTCACTGTTTACCACCCACCTTTGCACTATCCCCTGTTTATATTTTCTTAGCATAAGCTTAAAGCAATAAGCAGCATTATTTATTATTGTTTTTAAAGCAAGATACGAAATGCGGCCTGGACATGCATTATTTTGTTTCCTTTCAAAGCACAATGTAAAATGCAGCTTAGTTCTTTCATGCATTAGTGCACTCATGCGCAAAGCGGTTCCCATGTGGTTCATTTCATTTCATTTTCCAACTTTATTTCGACTGAATTAGTCATAAAAGCTCATACAAAAAATACAGTACATTAGGATATTTGTCAAAGAAGCAAATGTAAGAACAATCTTTCCAGGGCTCCAACGTAAAATACTGTTGACTGTGAGTATTAAGTTATACAGTAGACATTCATCATATTAATACCAAGTCAGGTTATCAAATTCAAGTTAAAGACAGCTGTAATCTTCTTATCCTCCACATTGATGCTAGGAATGAAGAGACTGCAAATACTATTTGTCTAGATAGGTCTGATTTAAGTACCCTGAAAGCTTCCATACAGTGTATGAACCCCAAATTCCTACGGATAGGTAGGATCCAATATTTCCTGCTCTTTTTGTAGGCGGGACAAAAGAATAGCATATGTAAATCGGACTCTAATTCTGCATCACAACTGGGACAATTTTGCAAAGTGGGATGGGACCATTTAGCTGTAAATGCTCTTAGGGGGGAGTGTACCGTGTCTCCACTGTAAGAACAATTTCCTGGTAAAATCAGGTCTAATCTCACTCAAGGCCTCTTCAAAATGGTAATCGTCTTTAACTTTTAGAAACGATTGGGTTAGGATAGAAGATTGTAATTTGGAGATGGTCTCTGCTAATTTGGACTCGTAGTAAATATGGGTAAGTTTTTTCCGGGAGATAGTAAAACAAGCCGTCGCTGGGATTGTCCAGAGATCCGAAAGACCTAGTACACCCAGTTGTTTCTTTACATACAATAGACAAGGAAGTTTGTATGCGCTTGAGAGACTCAATATTTCCTCTAGTTCGTTCCTATAAACCTCCAACTCAGGTGTTGTCCATATCCTCCTCCAGAAAATCAAGGGCTTCAGGCCAAGAACATCATCTATTGGTCGTAAACCCAAGTCAAACCTTAAGGGGAGTAAAGGGGTACTTTGTGGTAGAGCTGTCAGATGTCTTCATGTGGTTCATGTATTTTTCATGTTAGTTTTCACTGCACGCAGTTAGTAAGTGTTATGGGGGTATCAATCCGAGAAGGTTTCTGTTGAAATGAAGACACTCTGAAGCGGGTAAAGTTCAAGCGTCTTTATTCTGTCATCCACTCTCCGCCACTGACAGCCTGTTGAACATTCCAAGGTGAACTCTGAAGGATCGTACCAAGAAGGAGGAAAGGCGGGGGAGGAAGGAAGCTACCACTAGGAAAAGAAAAGGAAAGTCACCTCAGGGAAGGACCAGGGAAAAGGAGAGAGATTACAACACATCTCCCTTCGAGGGAAAAGGAAAACCAGGGGAAAGGACAAAGTGAGCGGGTACCAAGACCTGTGAGTAACAAGCTTAATGTAACAGAGACATAGAAACCCCCAGAGTCTGGACGGCGGGGATCGCCAGCAGGGAAGGAAGGAAAAACCGCCCTGTTACATCTTAAGGAACAAATCAAAGCTACATCCATACCATAAGTACCAACTATATCAGAGAGATATTAGTACAAAACAATGACATACTAGAGGGGTCATGGTGGGATTGTCAGGCAGAATGCAAATACTGTGCAGGCAACTAGGGAGATGGGGAACCCCTCCCTCAAGCACAACATAGCAAGAAAGAAGGCAGAAGGAAAACTACGAAACGAGCAGGAGAGACATGCCAAGGACAACCCCCATCACACACACCAGCCAGGCAGGCCAGAAAGAAAGACGAATAAGGCAAACGTAAAGCATTCACCAGCCTACCTACGAACGAACACAAGGAGGAGGGAATACAGATCACCACACGACAGGGAAAGAAAATGCGAACAAGGTAAGGCTGGAGACACAGGACGACATCAAGCAATGTGACGTCCAATCTCACCGACGAATCCAAGTATGACAACACAATGAAAACTGAACAAGGAGGAAGCGGAGAAAAAGCAAAGTATGTACAGACAGCAAACTATTACTTCCCCCCCATATTCAATAAACAATCCCAATGCATGAGCTGACATACATTATACAAAATCCAACATGCAACTTGTAAGAGGAAGATATCAGTCATGGGGACTAGAATACCTAACCCTCCTCTACTCCTGCGAGCGAGGTGAGGAAAACTTAAATGGGACTGAACCCTTAAGGCGCCCTAAGTAGGGAGCCCAGAAATGTACATGGTTTACAGCTCATAAAATATGTGCCCAGGTAGGGGTGACAAAGTAACAGTGAATGGAAGCATGACCCCTAACCGGTGCCCTAATTTGAGAGTAACAACCGTACTTTACCAAGGACGGCAAAAGTATGGCAAACATGAACCATCCCCAACCTATGCAAGGCTATAAAAAATGTACAGTGGTACACAAGTACACCAAGCAATAAACCATGGCGGTGTGTACCCACAACCCATGAGCGAAAGGTGAACCCAAAATGTACCGGGTGAGTGCAAGGGAAATGGTCAACCCATGCCCTCCCTGTGTAGGGAAAATAATATAAAGTGTAAATAAGCACACCACAAAACCTGAAAATGAGCCCCCAAGATTCGGTGCTGTTCCAAGAACGTGAAATGTAGCCCCATAAAGCATGCATGCTCGAACCCATATGCACCTCCAACCCTAGAGGTGTCCCCACAAGGAGGAGAAGGCCAGATACTTATGAGTCTCAATGTTGAACACCCAGTGAAAACCTGCGTGCGCCCACTATTGGGAAGTTCCAACGGAACTCATTTCCTGTGAAGACATGCGGTAGTCAAGAAGCTGAAACTAGTGTAATTTACAGAAATGCCACAATGCTTAAACATAAAGGATACCAAAATCGGCCAGGCTTAGCCAAACGCACTGTCCACCTTATAGGTCCTGATAGTAGACATGAATTCTGAAAAGTTCAGCATTGTAATGGCTTTCAATAAAAGCAAACAGTCACTCTCAGGTGTCCCATCATGCCCTTGAACACAGAAAAAACTTGTAGATTGGAAATCTTGCAATTTCTGTGTGCGTTTGCGGATCTAATAGTCTACTGGTTCCTTCAGATACATTAGGCACCGAAAATGAGACGTCTAAAAAAGTTTCACCCTGACTCCATAATATTGACATACCTTAGGCTTCTAATTCACTTCGATGAGCATTTAGGGAAGCACACCCCAAGTAGTTAAGCTTACTAAAAACCACACTGATAGGTCACCACCTGCTTCCTTTACCCTGAAGAAGCTTGCTGTCATAATTGTTTACAATCCTAAAAACATGGAGTCATGTACGGAACGTCGAGCCGGATGGCTATCGGTGCAATAATGCACCAAAGTGTTCACTGTGCGAAATACGTCACCGTTGGAGCTGGTGACGCGCTGGACGTCGGTTGAAGTGGCGTTCGACCTCGAGCTTCCATCTGAGGTAAATTTCCCCGCAAAGATTTTCAACACGGAATGACAGTTATTACTTGTTACCGTGCCAGCATTGCGCACACATAGTGAAGTGAACTCCAGTTCACAACATATTGATCGAAGGAAATGTAAAGAATCACCATGCTGAGCGGAAGCGGTGTGACCCGTCGCTCAACACAGTGCAGGCACATATTGCACAGCACAAATACGAAGCGATGACAACAGTCACTTTGTGAAGGTCGTAATGACAGGATAATTAGTAAAAGGTATAACTTCCCCATAACATAGTGTATATGCGTACACGGTCACACAGCATGGCCAGGAGCATCATTCCATTACTTGCCACATTTGTAGTTGTAAGCAAAGGGGTATAGGTGTGAGAGAGGGTGCACCATCGTGGTTGAGGGAAGTGAACTTGTTGAAAAATGGATATTTCATCACTGTCGAATCAGCGTAAAGACAGTCACAGAACCCTCCGGAGACAGGCACCTTTATGTAAGCGTGACACACAACTCACCAACACAGCTCCCTCAGCATTACGTAAGCATGGAATAAGGTGCCTGTAATTTCCCAATGCCAAGTTAAACCTCAGTCACATATTTGCCCCGAGAGACTGGCATGCTCAACTTCATTTATAAATTGTATACTTCTGGCCATAATTAGATTGGATGAACTCAGAGGTGGAGTTGCGCGTGGAAACCCCCCCAACTCGTGTTACCTCAGCCTTATAGATAACACCCATCTTAGTACGAAACAGCAGCTGTGGGGAACCACAGATGCTATGCAGTAAGTAAGAATCAACCATTGTAGTAGAAAGATAATATTAACGCCAGGTCATATGGTGCAGAAACTTGACAGGAAGAATATGTTTCCCAACGAAGAAGACACCGAAAAACATAGAGTTAACAGGTGAGTCACTGGAGTAAATCGCAGGATTCAAAGTTCAAAATGGTTAGCGTTACTTTGCCCCCGGACACCCAGCGCAGGCAGTAAAATGACTCCAGTACATGCCAGTTGTAGAGATAGAATCATGGTCGTGGAGAGTGCCCCCAAGTGCATCAGCCTGAAAGCGGTGATTGCATTCCCATTAAAAAGGAAGTGGAAAACCACACAGTATAGTTGTTTCACCATAGTCCAATAGTATAAAGCAGATGAGCACCACACGCCTGAGCTGGGGCTGGCCGTAGGTGTGGTTGTTCATCCTACCTGTGTAGACTCCTTTTCCTCACATTAGAAGGTAGTTTCTTGGAAGAGACATGTTCTGCAGAAGAAACCAGCGCAGGCTCCCGAAATGCACACAATCCAATGACCACAGACAGAAGGACCACCCATGTGCGCAGGAACACAACCTCCACCCGCCGACTTCTGAGAAAGAGCGGCACATTTGGTAGATTAAACAGGTAACACACTGCAGCTTCCCTTGGAGAAAACCACACGCGACCTGCTACACTCAGCAACAGTTCATAATGGAGATGAAAACAGAGAAGAGCGGCACTAGGCTGCACTTCACAGCGGAGCGAGTAGGATCCACGGTGGTCAAGACATAACACAGGAAACTGTTGCGCCATAGTCAAAGACTCCGGCAAGCCCCCAGTCTGCGTCCTCCAGGAACTGAACCGCAGAATATTAAATCCGAAATGTAGAAAGAAAGAAGCACTGAAAGGGGAATTGACATGTATGGCCCCCTTCGCCAGCAGTCAAGGAACTTTGGAAAGCCCCAACTCTGCGTCCTCACAGGCAATGAACCGAGGAATAGTAAATCCGAAATGCAGAAAGGAGAGAGCACCGAAAGGGGAGATGACAGAAATGGCCCCCCTCGCCAATTCGTCGCCAGTGTTGAAATGAAGACACTCTGAAGCGGGTAAAGTTCAAGCGTCTTTATTCTGTCATCCACTCTCCGCCACTGACAGCCTGTTGAACATTCCAAGGTGAACTCTGAAGGATCGTACCAAGAAGGAGGAAAGGCGGGGGAGGAAGGAAGCTACCACTAGGAAAAGAAAAGCAAAGTCACCTCAGGGAAGGACCAGGGAAAAGGAGAGAGATTACAACAGTTTCTTTTTGCAAAACCCTGCTCCATCACTGCGTAACTTCCCAGCTCTCAATTTGATCCACTGCATCATGGGTTAAAAAATCAGTTCTGGTATGAAAAAAGCTAATGAGGCGAAAGGCGATGGATATGCAAATATCAAACATTTGCTAAAGTGCTAAATTCAGGGAATGTTTCCATCTTGCCACCATGGGCAGTCATGTTTCATCAAAATATGACTGCAGAAGGAGACACATTCTTCGTGATTGCATTAATTATATGCCTGTCCTTATCAGTAGGGGTGGCAATACATAGATTACCAAGATAATTTTGGCAACTGTAGCAGCCACTATAAAGTCAGCTGGGAAGCGGAGGGTGCTAAGTCATAGCTTCCTCAGTATCTGCACTTCTCTCAATTCTTATGGACCCTTGACCTTGCTGGTAGGTCGCTCCCCCACCACACAGCTCCGCCTGTGTGTCCTGACGCTGCTGTAGATGTTGAGGCCATCCTACACCCGCAGGCTGCCATCTGCGCCTCATCCCTGGTGGCCAGTGGTAGGCCTTAGATTTGCATCTCTGTCGCTGTCTGTCTTCCCTGTACTGCCTGCATTTTTACCTGTGCCCGTTTTGCTTGCCTCCTGTTCCCCCTCGTTGCCCCTTCATTCTGTGCCCTCTTACCTTCCGTTTCCCCCTTGCTGCCCCTGATTTGTGCCAGTTTTGCCTTCTGTTCCCCCCTCGCTGCCCCTGATTTGTGCCTGTTTTGCCTTCTGTTTCCCCCTCGCTGCCCCTTCATTGTGTGTCTTCTTACCTTATGTTCCCCCTGATTTGTGCCCGTTTTTGCCTTCTGTTTCCCCCTCGCTGCCCCTGATTGTGCCCGGTTGCCTTCAGGTGCCCTCACCGCTCCCGTTCCCGCTGCTGCGTCCCCTGCGGCCCCGCCCCCTCACTGCCCATTCACTGCCCCTGCCTCCCGCCTCCCAGCTGCTCCTCCCATCCACTTCCCCATGTATGGCGGCCGCGCCGCTGGCGTGCCAAAGGCAAGCCCGTCTGCACCCGGAGTGCGCCCAGCGCCAGAACCCCTGGTCCCAGCACCTGTCACGACGACTACCACCACCGCTACGATGCCAGCACACTCCACGCTCTCAACCCCAGACGGACCCACACCTGCTTCAAGGCCGCCCCGAAACGCACACACGGACCCTTCACCTGCTGGAACTGCAGCTACACCAGCCTCCGAGCTGCCGAACAACCCGCCAAGAAATACCTCAACCACCTCCGATGCATCCTACTGAACACCCGCTCCGCACGCAAACACGCCGTCGAGTTCTAGAACCTGTTCGACACATCATCCCCGGACTTCGCCTTCCTGACAGAGACCTGGATGAACGACTCCTCCGCACCCGACATCGCCATAGCCATTCCAGACGGCTACAAGATCACCCGCAGAGACCGCACCAACCGAGTCGGAGGAGGAATCGCCATCGTCCACAAGAACAGCATCAGGGTCTATACCAGCACCGACGACCCGCTCAGCACCGCCGAACACATGCATTTCCAGATTCACACAGACCCCAACTCCACCCTCGGAGGCACCCTCCTCTACGGACTCCCAGACTGCGACCCCTGTTCAGCGACTCCATCGCCGACTTCATCAGCACGCACGCCCTGACCTCCACCGACTACATCCTCCTCGGAGACCTGAACTTTCACCTGGAGAACAACGACAGCAACTCGACAACCCTGATCGATAACCTCGCCAACCTCGGACTGAGGCGATTCGTCACAACGCCTACCCACTCCGCAGGCCACACGCTTGACCCCATCTTCTCCGCAAAACCCCACGTCGCCTTCAGCCACACCACCGAACTCCTCTGGACCAACCACCGCTTCATCCACTTCTCCTTCCAGAAACCCACCACACACCACCGCACCCAACAGATACCTCGCCGCTGCTGGAGAAAAATCACCGAAGACCAACTACACGCAATCCTCGCTCTCAGCCCACCCACCGAACCCTCCAACACAGACTATGCTGCCCACAACCTCAGACGCTGGATCGACGACTGCGCCACCACCCTCGCCCCGCTGAAGAACCCCCCCCCCCACAGAGACACCCGCAAGAGGGCCCGCTGGTTCACCCCAGAACTCCTAGCCTCCAAGAGAGCCTGCCGGAAACTAGAGAAGAAATGGCACAGCGACCAGACTCCGGACAGCCACGCAGCCCACAAGGACGCCACCAGCAACCACTATCACCTCATCAGGACTGCCAAGAGGATGTCCTTCAAAGACAGCCTCGACAACAACGCACACAATAGTAAGGAGCTCATCAACATCGTGAAGGAACTCTCCAACCCCAGTTCCAACACCAATGGCATCCCGCCGTCGCAAGCCCTGTGCGACTCCCTTGCCACTTACTTCCACTGCAAGATAGCAGACATCCACAACAGCTTCAACACCCAAACAGCCCTAAGAGACCGCAACACAACAGCTCCCCGCACACCATCGACCACGACTTCCTGCTAGCCTGGACCAGCGCGAGCATTGATGACACCATCAAGACCTTGAGCACAATCCACTCCGGCTCTGTCAGACCCATTCCCGCACCACATCTTCAACAAAGCCAGCAGCTCCATCGCACCCCACCTGCGCAACATCATCAATCTCTCTCTCAAGACCAGGAACTTCCCAGAGAGCTGGAAACACGGCGAGATCAACGCCCTACTCCAAAAACCCAAGGCAGACCCTAGAGACCTCAAGAACTTCCGGCCCATCTCGCGTCTCCCGTTCCCGGCCAAGGTCATAGAGAAGATCGTCAACAGACAGCTAACCCGATACCTCGAAGAAAACAGAGTCCTGGACTCTTCCCAGTCAGGGCTCCGCAGCAACCACAGCTATGAGACCGCCCTCATCGCCGCCACCGACGACATCAGGACACTGCTGGACAACGGTGATACCGCAGCCCTCATCCTCTTAGACCTCTCCGCCCCTTCGACACCGTCTGCCACCGTACACTACGCGCACGCCTCTACGCCGTAGGGATCCGAGACACAGCCCTGGAATGGACCACCTACTTCCTCTCCAGCAAAACCCAGAGCGTCCACCTCCCCCATTCCGATCCGAAGCCTCCGAGATCATCTGCGGCGTACCCCAGGGTTCCTCCCTCAGCCCGACACTGTTCAACATCTACATGGTCCCGCTCGCACACGTCGCCCGACAGCACGACCTCAACATTACCTCCTACGCCGACGACACTCCACTGATCCTCTCCCTCACCAAGGACCCCATCACCGCCAAAGCCAACCTCCACGAAGGAATGAAGGCCGTCGCCGACTGGATGAAGGCCAGTCGACTGAAGCTGAACACGGACAAACGGAGGTCCTCCTCTTCGGCTCCAACCCTTCAGCCTGGGACAACTCCTGGTGGCTGACGGCCCTGGGGGCAGCCCCGACACCCACCGACCTCGCACGTAACCTGGGAATCATCCTCGACTCAACGCTCTCCATGACCAAGCATGTCCACGCCGTCTCCTCCTCCTGCTTCAACACCCTCCGCATGCTCCGCAAGATCTACAGGTGTATCCGACAGATACAAGAAGAACAGTCACCCAGGCCCTCGTCAGCAGCAGACTCGACTACGGAAACGCCCTCTACACGGGAGCCCCGACCAAGCTCCTCAAACGACGCCTCGGCACGACTGATCCTCGACGTACCACGCCACGGCCACATCACCCCACACCTGAGAAACCTGCACTGGCTGCCCGTCAACAAGAGGATATTCTTCAAGCTCCTCATCCACGCACACAAGGCACTCCACAAGACCAGCCCAGCCTACCTCAACAAGCTACTTTCCTTCTACACCCCCAACCGCCAGCTCCGCTCCGCCGACCTCGCACTCGCCACCGTCCCGCGCATCTGAAGAACAACCACCGGCGGGAGGTCCTTCTCCCACCTCGCCGCCAAGACCTGGAAAGCCCTCCCACTGAGCCTACGACAGACCCAAGACCTGCTGACCTTACGGAAGCTACTCAAGACCTGGCTGTTCGATCAGTAGCGACCCCCTCCCCCAAGCGCCTTGAGACCCTCACGGGTATGTAGTGCGCTCTACAAATGTTTGATTGATTGATTGACTTGTGAAAAATGCTTTTAGAGGTGACTAAATCAAATTCTATGGTAATTCTCTAAGTTCATTATTAGCTGAATTGTTGGAAGAAGTATTTTCAAGGCAGTCGTGGTCACCAGTACCTCATAAACAAATATATATTTTTTTATCCCTCTTGCACCAGAATGTTACTATAGTTTACAGCTGTATCAAGTAGATCTGAGCGAGATTATGGATCATCAGGAAGAGACTGCTTAATGGGGATAGGGTCATCCTGTGGAACTAACTTATGATCTTGCCAATCATATCCCCCTGCAGTGCATCCCTAGGGGATTTGCCGGATATTCATCCAAATTAACTGGGGAAAGAGTTTGGATCTGTGTCCAGAGGATCTTTGAGGGTGTCTTTGTGCACCTCCTATTAAGGTTGCTGCTCATCTCATCTCTCCTCTATGAGGCAAAGGCCATCTTGATTCCTTAAATTGTGGGGCCAAACCTCCGTTTTGAAAATTCTAGCTCAAAGTATGTATTCTACTCTCAGTACCAGTGGGGTTGAAGAGGCTGGTTCTAAAACCTTAAACAACATAAACAGGAGCCTCCTTGCCAAAAATAACAACTAGGCAAGAAGTTGGGAACAAGCACAGTGCAACCCAGTAACCTTAACAGATGGTGTGGGGTGGGGGTTCACACCAAAGGCAGTGGAGACGGGGTGCCTCATCTGTTTCTTTAAAAAGGGAATCCTTCCTAGATGTTTTAACCGGTTCAAAGACTTGATTTAAGTAAAAAACTGTTGAAATGCATGGCTGTAAAATTCTCCTCTGTCTTTTTCTGAGGGATCTTATTTGTTAGTAGTGTGAGTGTTTGATTGGTTCTGATGCTCCACCCCCTTTTGTACCGCTTTGTTCGCCATAAGTTGGCAGGGTATGCTCAGACGTGAGTCCCTTGCTCACTTTGCCACTGGATTCAAGCAAGCCTGGCTGAAGACTGCTGAAATGCCAGAAACCGGTCCTAGGAAGCTTGTTTCCGGTCCAGGGAAGGCATTGCTTGGTAGTTAGGGCTGGACTGTTCCCATGAGGCACAGGGTCAGACTGATTTGCATATGGCCATGTCTGAACTGGGGTGGCAGTGGGCTAAAGAACGGTGATGGATCAAACCCAGATCTGTTGACTGGGTGTGAGTGTTTGATTGGTTCTGATGCTCCGTCCATCACCACCCCCTTTTGTACCGCTTATTTTTTAGTAGTGCCAGCATGTAGATAGATCACTGTCTGTTGACGGGCATTATCAGCATCTGGAGCAACAGTCCTCCTTTGACCGGTTTCCTATACACTAGAAACAGTATTTAATTTGTCATATTCATGAAAGCAGAAGGCAGGCATATAGATGTCACCTGCTTCTCTTCAGCAAAAACTGTTTTGCAGGCATTAAAGTTGAAAAAGAATCCCTCTGGAAGTCGATATTGTGTGAAAACAAATGTGAATATGCTGTGGCCCTTCTCTAACAAAGCACCGAAAATAAGTGAAGTAAATTAGCTTCTTCGGTTTGGTGCTCGGCCCAAGGTGAGCCCCACTAAATCTAGAAATTGAACTGAAATTCACCACAACCCTTTTTTCTTTGTTTTACATTTGAACAGGTGTTTTTCCCCTTTTTTTCTTATTCTCAATAACTTGTTTTATGAGTTACTGAGGTACGAATGTGTCGGCTACACATAGAATGGTTCGAGAGTTGTAAAGATGTGTACGCTAGTCCCCTATCTCTTTGTCTAAACATTTGATTTACAGGTTATTGCTCCTGGGCATTTTATGGGGCACACGTGGTAGACTGCAAGTCAAAAATATTTTATAAAATAACTCAATAGGTCACGGAGGATGTCCTTTCCATAGGTTTGAGAAAAAAAGAGAGAATGACTACTTAACTACCCAAAATCATGCGGGGAAAAAGTCAATTGATAAAAACTTAGAGTTCTCTGCTTGACAAATCAAAAATAGTTAAAGTTTTGGTTGTTTAACTCCACAAGAGTCAAGAAGTTACAGAACGCAGCTACAAGTTGTCACTTGGGCATCAGAAGTAGTTAAGGAATCCCAGTTTCTATTGGGACAACTATCATGATATGATCAAGGCGGCTTATAATGCACATAGCTACTCCAAGGATTGTCCCAGGTCACATGTAAAGAGGTTGGCAGGGCGGGCATTAGACTTGTACAAAACCAGGTTTTCAGTTTCTTTTTGAACAGCAATGAATTACTTATGGAGAGCGCTCCAATGGGAGCTGATTCCATGCTGATCTACTGCCTGATCTTTGATGCTGGAACTTTGGGATCACTGCCAGGAATTAGCTGGTAGATCATAAATCTCTAGTAGGGTTGGAAAAGCTAAATCTAGCTCTAAGGTAATCGGGCCAGTCTAATACAAGGCATCATGTACTAGTGTCTGAGCTTTAAATCTGACTCTCTCCCTGATGGGTAACCAGTGGAGTCCCTGCAAATTTGAGCTTATATGTTGCCCTCTTGGCACATTTAGCAGAAGATGAGCTGCCGTGTTCTGGATCACTTGCAATTTGTCCATTAAGTATTCCGGTATGCTCAATAGTTCATTGCCATAATCCATTCTAGATATAACTTATGCCTCGATTACTCTTTTCCTTGCTGAAAAAGGAAAGTAGGGGCAGACATTTCGTAAGGGGCCTCATAATTCCAAAACATGTGCCAACCAGCCTTTTGACTTGAGGACAGAAAGATAGTTTATCGTCAAAGGTTATTCCCAGGATTTTTACCCAGTCTTCTGAGGGCCTGGAGGGGAGGCATTGTCTGGCCAAATAGTTAGCCAGAAGTTTAATGGGAATGTCCCAAAGAAGAGGATTTCTGTTTTTTCCTCATTGCATTTGAGTTGAGCTTTGGCTAGCCAGTGGAGGACTCGGGTAAGGCAGGTGCTAATCTGTGTGCCTTATGATTCCAAGGTTCGTTTTACCACATTGGTCAGATTTCCAGGTGATGCTTTCTTTGACCTAGTGAGCCAACAAGGATGAAGGAGGAAGACTTTAATTTTTTACGTATTTGTAGAAGAGTTACTGGCAGCCACCACCTTGCTAAGAGACTGATTTACTCTTTCGTGCAATAGAATATCAATTACCTCCACTTGGAGATCTCTGTTGCAGATGGTGCTGTCTTTTGCACCCTGTACAGTTTAGTCAAATGCACAATGCCAACAATGGGAGTTGCTTGCACTTCTGGCATGTAAATAGAAAAAGTTGTTTAGCAGCTTATGCACCTAGTCTCATTGTTTTGTGTGCATTTCTTCTAATAGTTTAAATCATCAGAAGCAGGTGACCAACAAATGTTTGTTTTAGCAGAAGGTTAAATTTGTTCTTGAGATGCGGGACCTCAGTTTAAGTTGCTGTTCTTAACAATGAATGTTCTATTTCTTTCTCTTAACAGATATGCGACTTCTTGATAGAACAAAATCTATTGCACAGTCATGGAAAGAACTTCCTGATTCAGAGAAAAGGGTATGTTTTTGCTCATATCTGCAGCTGAACAGGCTTTATAGTTTTTGTTTTATTTTTTTAGGTCGCCTAACTGTTTTACCTTAAGGAGTATATATGGAGAAAATATATTGTCGTCTTTTTCTCCATTCACTGGGGCAAATGACATATGAAAGAGCAGAGTGCTTCATTCCATGGGAGCGTGATAGCTTCCCAGCACAACTTGTAAAATCTGTGACTTTTGAATGATTGTTGAGATTGCATGTACTACAGATGATAGAACATCAGGGCCACCGTAGGCATTAAACTTATGAAATGTACAGTGGCCATTTTTGTGAATTAGGAAGCATTAGCTTCCCTTTGAAGGTGCTATGCTAATACTTTGGAGTTCAATTAATAGCGGGTGCGTCAAAGGTGTCAGTTTGGTCGCCTGAGGCAATTCAACCACATGTGGTGATTCCTTCAGGAATGGATATCACCAAAAATGGACAAATAGAATATTTTGACATATTTGCTAGAGTTGATAGAGTCCTTTATCAATATAGTAGTGGGCAGAATTGTAGAGAATGAATATTTTCCTAGCTAGTTACTGATAGAGATCAGGGTACCTAAAATAAACCCACTACCACGGATAGAGTAATTTCACAGTTACACGCACATACATTCATCATACGCTGGGGCCCATTTCACTAACATACGCTCAAATACTCTACCAGCATAAGACCTGTGGGAAGAAAACCCTGCATCTATATCTAGGACGATAGGACCTAATTATAGTGGTTATCCTTAATCATACTCTATACAATCTATACAACAATAATCAAAATGTACTCAATAATTGACAAGAAAGAATATTCAACACCATGCTTTAAAATTATATTGCTTTATCTAAAATTAGTCAATGTAAAATCAATCAGAATAAATCATTTCTCATAGTTACCTATTCTAACTAAGTGTCAGAACGGGTCAGGACCAGTCTCTCGGTAAAGTCTCTCAGGACAGAGTCCTCAGCATCGAACCTCAGCAACGCGTGAAGGTGGCCAAAAGAGTGGGGGAGAGCCCTCCCTAAACTAACAGTTTTTATAGTGAAAAATACAATAGAAACACACAAAGTTGGCTGAATAAACTGTATCACTGAGCAGAACGAGAAGGAAGAAATGTAACTTTGCTACATCTGGAAATCTCCGCTCAGGAAAAGTCACAAGACGTGAACTACGGAACAGGAACCAAGGAAATAAAACATGTAACACATTTAATCCGATTTCTCCTCGGCCATCGAGCCACAGTTCAGAGTTTCCCTCTAAGGCTCCTTTGTCCTTTGAGAAAGCCAAGGACACTTTCACTTTTCTTGGAGAACACCCAAAGCTGCTGCCGTCCTCATGGAAAATTTCATAGAAGGACCATGGTCAGTTGTCTTCGACCTTTTTCCAGCAGGGGTCTCTCTTGTCACGTCTTTCACATATTCACTCGAGGCCAGGCTCTCAAAATTAGCCATCATGGATTAGGCCTCCATAGGCCACAATAGACCATCTCAATTAAAAGAAATAAAAACAACGTTACTACAGCATAATGATTAAACAGTGTTAACCCCACTAATACCCTTATGTGTATGCATTTATCTAGCTTTGCGACATAAAAAGCATTAATTCAGACAGCGTTTTGTGCTCAAAATAAATAGCACACAGCAACGTTTAAACATGAAAACTTGCACGTTATTGTAAATACAAGAACAGCACAAATAAGCTAACCCTCATGTAACTTTCTCTTATGTTAGGACAAACGGGTTGATTAGTAAAACATACTTGCACAAGACAAATAATTAATTGTTAATTATTAATAAATTAATAAAACGCATAGACATGCCAGAGCTTCAAAAGCCCCAGAATTTTCTAAAAGAAAACTCTGCTCCAGCAATCCCCCCTTTGGTGATTTTATCACCAAATAAACCCAAAAAAAAAATTAGTGAAAATTTTGTCCCATTTTAGGAAATCAGAAATGTCTTTTCCCTTTAGACAACATTAAACACTAGTCACTCTTTCATCATCTCTCTTTGTCTCTAAATAAACACTCTCCCTCAATTCTTCTAGTTCAATCTCTTCTGGTTCTCTTTTTGAAATTTTCGAATTCTCGTTTTTCTTTTCATTTCTCAATTTCTCTTTCCCTCTCCTGTTTTTACAACACACACACACCAATCTTAGTATCAGTAAAGCAACAATTATACAAGACAAAGGAAACAATATTCTACCTATTATAGTACTACCTATTTTTGCCATAAAATCCTTAACAGCTATCATCTTATTAGCTATTTTAGTCCATAAACTCCCAGTTTCAAGTGGTACTAATTCTTCATGCAAATCAGTAATATTTTTGATATAGACCTTCAGGTCTTTACTTTCGTCGGGAATGTAAGTGCAACAATGTTGAACTTTCAAAATTCCACAAACTCCACCCTCCTTAGCCAAAAGAATATCAAGGGCAAGTCGATTTTGCATAGACATGGCACGTACGGCACTTAACTCCGTATTCACCAAAAGAAACCCTCCTGCGGTATTTGTCGATAAGCGATCAACCACTGTGGACAGTTTCCGAATTCCATAAGCATTTAAAGAAATTCCCACTGCTGGAATCAAAACCCCAAAAATATCACCCACAATTTCAGACCAAGTTTCTCTCTTAAAACGTGTTAATAAGTTAATATCTTCTACATCTTTTATTTTATCTGTATGAAAAATCTTAGGAAAAACCAGGCCCACATAACATGTGCCATACCAATGGTCAGGCAGCTTGTAATAAGCCTTGTTCCCACAAACATAGTACACTCCTGGAAAAATCGTATCTTCTCCACCTCTGAAACCCCAACCTGTTGCAATGAAGTATGTATCATGGCACTCACTAGTTCCCACAAAATATGTATCATATTGGGATTTCCTTCTGGTAATGCATAGTTTACCCTTCTGCGGTGCATCTAGAGCCAAAGTTGGACTAGCCCCATTCCTCAACTTTCTTCCCATCTCAATGTCCCAAATTGTCTCACTCACTTCATATTTTCCCCCTTTTCCATGCATGTTCACTCTCCTTTCCTCAACCATATCCAGGAAAGCTTTCTCCTCTTCTTTCAGACTGCAAGTTAAATTATTCTTAAAAATATAATCTAATGTTAGTCCTTTTTCTTCAATAAAAATCTCACCAAAAGTGTTAGCTTCTTTAGCTGGATTCAGCTCTTTGTTCATTGGCAAGTGCCCAAAAATACTATCTCTGTTAGACATCTTATAATCTATTTTCCCTAACAAATAAAAAACACTACTTAAAATACTACAAGAAATACCATATGTAGCTGGCAAATGGTGATAAGTAACACCCTCTGAAACAGATGCAGGTAATTGCATGCAGACATAGCAATCCCTCACTTCCATCGTCTTCACATATTCATATAAGTTTGGAAAAAACATTACTAGAAAAATTATTAATTGACCTATCTTTGTGTATGTAACTACTACTTCTAATTGGAATTACTTTTTGTGAATTCTTTCCTATATTAGTCCTGTTTTCTGTATCCATTCCAAATTCTTCTCTAAAAGTAACTAATAAAATTAAAACACCCCATAGAAGCATTAATAATCCAGTACAACAGCAGCACATTTTGCACCACCTCTTAAAGAAGGCACATCTATTTCTATTTTCCTCTATGTTAGCCATTTTAGTTTAGCCTCTACTACTCCACTACTGTTTGAACTCCTTCAATTCTTCAGCAATTCTTCAGCTTTTAGTTTATCCAAATGATCTTCTCGTTCACTTGATCCAAGTGAATCCTTCTTTCACTCAGTTTGGATACTTGTCATTTTTCACTTCAATTTCTTCAACATCAAATTGTATCAGATCTCCAACGTCGGAATCCTCAGTACTCGACTCCTCTCCAATGTCAGTCAAGAGTACTTTCAGAATTTCACCAGTATCTTCCTCAACCACTTTTCTCAAGACCACTTCCGGATTATCTCGAGTCACTGTTTCTTCTTTTCCTTCTTCAGACAGTGTCACATAAGACCATTCCGGTGATCTGTACTTTTGGTTGGGTCTTTTAACTCTTCTTATTTCTACTGGTTCTTTTGATTTCTTTGATTCTCCTTCTTCAACTCTCGAAGTTTGGCTTGATACTTCATTCACTTGTTCAGCTTTTGATGAATTTGCTCTTATTACTCTGTATCTCACCCTTTTCACTCGGTTGTTAGGCCAACGGTCTCCTTTCACAACCTTTTTCGGCCTCAATTCTTTAACACTCTTCTCTCCAATCGAAGTTCTCTTTCTCAGAACTCGACCTTCTGTTTGTTCATCTTCATCATCTGTTTCAAGTGCCTCTTGTTTCCGTTTTCCAGTAGCTTTTCTTTTCTCCACAGATTTTTTCACCACTGTTTGAGACTTCCCTACTTCTGTCCCTCCTCGGGTCTCCGACACGCAATCTTCTTGCTGTCTACTTGTCCCTTCACCTAGCTCCTCATCAATGTTCCCTACACCTCCTCGGGGGTCTTCCGCAATCTGTCCCTCTCTATCTTCTTCTGACCCTGTTTCTTCAAGAATAATCTCAAGTGGTTCTTCAATCTCCTCCTCTTCTGATTCAGGAGTGGGTTCTGTGTGTTTTCTCTTTTCTTTTCTTTTACTCCCACTGCTACTTGAAACTTCAGGCTCTGTAACAGAATTCGATTTTCCCTCTGATACTCGCAGTGAATCTCTTGAAGCTCTCTCTGCTTCTTTTCTCACTGATTCCGTATCTTCAGGCTCTTCACCATCACTGGAATCTGACTCTTCATAATACTCTTCACCAGTTCCCTCTCTCGGGCTTGGAACTCTCAGAGTATGACTTGCATGTACCCAGTGCTTCACTCCAGCACACTTTACTGCAGTCGTTGTAGTCAGAATGACTTGTCTTGGCCTTCCCCACCTTGGAATCAAGCAATTTCTTCTCCTGTGAACTTTTATCCTCACCCAATCTCCTGGACTCAGATCATGGGCTTGCTTCTTCTCAAGTGTGGTAGCTTCTTCTCCAATCTGGTGAAACACAGAATGAACTGCGTCAGCCAGGCCTTTACAGTAATCCAAAATC
Organism: Triturus cristatus; assembly: GCF_964204655.1. NCBI lineage: Eukaryota > Metazoa > Chordata > Amphibia > Caudata > Salamandridae > Triturus > Triturus cristatus. The sequence continues at coordinate 430,409,065 of NC_140580.1, forward strand.
ATGTCATCAGTTATTGACACCAACTTATTCACAGGCACGAATGCATGGCGCATAGCACGTCCCATGATTATTTCATGCGGGCTCAAACCAGTAGTTCTATCTGGAGTAGATCTCATTGTCATCAGGACAAGAGGTAACACATCTGGCCATTTCATGCCAGTGGCTAAACACATCTTTCCAATTCTATTCTTGATTGTGCCATTGATCTGCTCAACCACACCAGAAGCCTCTGGTCGGTATGCACAATGTAACTTCTGCTGTATTTTTAATGCTTCACAAATTAAACCAATGAGTTCATTTTGAAAGTGTCTACCTCTATCAGACTCAACTGTAACTGGAAACCCGTACCTAGGAATCAACTCCCTCAACAGTAATTTTGCCACTGTTAATCCATCATTTCTTCTAGTCGGGTAAGCTTCCACCCACCTTGAAAACAAACAGACTACCACTAGAACATACCTCAGTCTGTTCACTTGGGGCATTTCAATGAAATCAATTTGCATTCTTGTAAAAGGACCTCCTTCTCTGCCAATTGTCCCTAGACTCACCACTGTCTTTTTCCCTGTGTTAAATTGCTGACAAATCAAACACCTTTGACAGATGCTCTCCGCAATTGTCCTAAACTTTGCATTGTACCAGGTTTGCTTAAAGGACCTTACCATCGCGTCCCTCCCCAGATGTCCCTGGCCATGATACATCCTTGCCATTGACGACAAAATTGAGTTTGGCATTACTGGTCTGCCATCTCTGTAGACCCAAACATGGTCTGTTTCTCTTGGAGCACATCCTGCTTTAACCCAATCTTGTTTCTCTTCCTCTCCTGCCTCATCTTGTAACTGCTTTACTTCATCCCACGTTTCTAGGACATTAGTAAACATCACAGAAAGGAAAGACATTTCTTCCATCCTATCCCTGTTAATCGATTGGTTTGTTTTGGCGCAATACTGCGCCACATCGTTGGCATACCTGTTACCAACAGTGATAAAATCATCCCCTGAACCATGTGCGGCACATTTTACAACCGCTAACTCCTTAGGCAGCTGTATTACCTCAAGCAATTTTCCAATCAACTCGGCATTCTTTATCGGAGTTCCACCCGATGTCAAGAAACCTCTTTGTAGCCACAGTTGGCCAAAGTCATGCACCACTCCAAATCCATACTGACTATCAGTCAACACGGTTGTTCTCAAGTCTTTCCCAATCTCACAAGCTTTTGTCAATGCCACTAGTTCAGCAACTTGCGCAGATCTCACTCCTTTCAATGGTGATGCTTCCATGACTTCTGAAACTTTGCACACTGCATATGCTGCACATAGCACACCATCATCATTCCTTAAGCACGATCCATCCACAAACAACACATGGTCATTCTCAGGTAAGGGAATATCCCTTATGTCTGGTCTCGGTTTTGTACAGTACTCAAGCACATCCAAACAATCATGATCATCTTCCATCTTTATACCCACATTTTCAATATCCGGCAAGAGTGTCGCTGGATTCACATTCACACATCTCTCAAGAGTCACATTTGATGCTCCCAGAATCACTTTTTCGTATTTAGTCAGCCGACTATGTGACATATGCTGAGTTCTGCTTCTTGTCAATAGAATTGCCACATTGTGAGGTACGAATACCCTTACAGGATACCCCATTATGATCCCCTCACTCTGTTCCAGGCTTCTGCATGTTGCAGCTACAGCTTTCAAACAACCTGGTAACCCCACGGCTACAGTGTCAAGTGTCGATGAGAAGTATGCAATAGGCCTTCTCAATTGCCCATGTTTCTGGATTAACACTGAAAGTGCACATCCATTTCTTTCACTGCAATACAGTTCAAACTCTTTTTCATAGTCGGGCATACCCAAAGCTGGAGCCTCACACATTTTAGTTTTGAGCTCTTCAAATGCTGCCAATTGTTCTGGATCCAGATCTAACGGATCTGCTATTTCACTTTTCGTCAGCTTAATCAGTGGCTTTGCTATCAGAGAAAAATTAATTATCCACTGACGACAATATCCCACCATACCCAGGAACATTCTCACTTCTCTCTGGGTTTTTGGAGCTTTCATTTCTCTGATTATTCTGATCCTGTCAGTAGTCACTTTTCTCAGACCCTTTTCAATATTATGTCCAAGATAATGCACTTCTTTCTTGCAAAATTGCAATTTGGCTGGAGATACCTTTAACCCTCCATCTGCCAGATGATTCAGTAAAGCTATGGTATCCACTTCACAAGCTTCACGTGTCTTTGATGCCACAAGTAGGTCATCAATATATTGTACTAGCACTGAGCTCTCAGGCATGATCAGACTTTCCAACGATTTCTTCAATAACTGATTGAATATCGAAGGACTCTCCGTATACCCCTGTGGGATACGACACCATGCTAAAATACGCTGGCCAAACCTAAATGCAAAAATCGGCTGGCTGTCATGATGCAATGGAATTGAAAAGAACGCATGGCACAAATCAATCACTGTATACCACTCAGCATCATGTGGAATTTGATACAGAATCACTGATGGATTTGGCACAATGGGACAACATGCCACCACAATTTGATTAACTTTTCTCAGGTCTTGCACAATCCTGAACTTGCCATTGGGCTTTTTCAGTCCCATTATCGGTGAATTACACGGACTACTCAATAGTTCTCTTAGGACTCCTTGCTGAATCATTTTCTCAATTATAGGAGTTATCCCTTCAATTATTTCTGGTTTCATTTTGTACTGAGGAATGTTAGGATATGTAATTCCCTCTTTCACTGCAATTTTCACTGGATCTACATTATTCATCAATCCCACATCCTCTCCTGTAAAATCCCAAACTGCTCTTTTTACTGTGTCTCTCAGCACTTGAGGCAAATCCTCCGGATTAAATACTGGAAATGCACCAATTAATTCATTTTCTCTATTTTCTAGAGTCATTCGGTAGAAAACATCATCATCTGGTGTCTCAAAAGCTATTCCATCTGGTGTACAAAAAATTGTACAATTCATTTTACACAATAGGTCCCTACCTAACAGGTTCACTGGACTCGTATCACAGACAATAAATCTGTGCATGTCTGAAAATTTCCCTATCTGTACTCTTACTGGTTCAGTAAGACGTGTTCTGATTTGAGTATTGGCTACACCAACTACTTGGATTGTTTCATCCGAGAGAGGAAGATTTCTAACATCTGTTGACCTGACAGTTGATCTTGTCGCACCTGTGTCTACCAAAAAAGTAACACCCTCCTCATTTATTTTCCCATCCACAAATGGTCCTGCCTGGTCTATTTCTAGAGTTGCACCAAGTATGCACTCTTCTTCCTCTCCTCGGCACCGTCAATAATCACCTTCGGACTCACTCCCTTCACTCTTTAACAAGTACTGTTGTACTTTGTTAGTACGTCTCGGTTTGTTTACCTGTTCATCATTGAAGAATCCCGAGTCCTGATTGTACTTTTGTACCCCTCTATTCTGCGGTAAGGGCGGTTTTGGCTCTTGACTCTGCTGTCTCACAACTTTCTGCTGTTGTTGCTGCTGGTTATTCCCATCATTCTGCACCTGTTGATTTAAGGATTTACCCTCATTAATCACTAATGGTGGATTAGGACATTCCGATCTCCAATGTCCCAGCTGGCCACAGTTGTGACACGGGAACTTCTTTTTGGCTTCCTCAAGACTTCCCCTCCCTTTTCCTGCAAATCTCGGTCTATTTCCTCCATTATTTCCTGGATTATTTGCTTGTTCCACTAACTGTGCTTCCTGTCTTTCTGCAACTTTCACTTGTGCCCACATTGCTTTCTCTTTCAGCTTTCTTTGTTTTGCTTCAATTTCATCACTGAAGAATTTTGCATGTCTCAGAATCTCATCTACTTTCTTACTCTGCCAATCCACTGTGTGTTCACGAATTCTCTCACCAATTTCAGGTCTAAGACCATATACAAATCTGTATACAAAGTGACTCAAATCTTTGTCACCCAGGTGTTCATCTCCACTGAATTGTTTAAAAGCCAGTATCAGCCTCTCGTAAAAAGCATGAACTGATTCTTTTGCCTCCTGTTGTGTTCGATCTATCTGAACCCAGTCTGTCTCTTTTGGAGGAACTTTACTCTTCAGGTATACCATCACCTGATCATACTTCCTCATTACTTCTGGATCTGGTGCCCCTGTTCTTGAATCTCTTGGATATTCCTCAGTAGGCCAACTCACAACTATTTTACACTCAGTCCACAAGTCTGCTGGAACAAATATATCAAACAGACTATTCAGGTCAACCCACAGTACTTTTGACAACTTCACAAACCTATCTACCTGCCTATACCACTCGACGGGCTTTTCTCTCAATCGAGGGAAATCATTCGTAAATGATAAAATATCCTGTCTGGTCCATGGAACATGTACATATCCTCCTCCAGGTATTTCTCTCATGGATAATTCTCCTCTGGTTTCTCTTTTTCTCTCACTGGAAATGCTGAATAAGTTGTTCTATCCTCAGATTCCTCTCTTTTCTTATACCACCTATCCTTCCACTTTTCTACATCACCCCATCTTCGCAATAATGCCACCATTTCTTTAATCTGTCCTGTTCTACCAGAAGTATTCAAATTCTCAATGTCTTTCTCAGTGAAATCCATCCTATACGTTTTCTGTAAAGCTTTCACTTTATCAATATCAACTCCTTGCTCATTTGCTATTGCTCTTAGCCTATCATGTGTATTTCTTGCTCTCCATGTTATGCTCTTGCACATGAACATTAGCTCACCATCATGATGACTCTTCAGGATTTCTGTTGGAACTGTTCCTGTCACAAGCTCTTCTAATTCTATACGTAACTTAACCACATCAATAACTTGTGAATCCTTGTCCTTTTTCTGAAGAACCTTCATCCAATCATTCAAATCATCAACTGTTATTTCAGCTGTTTTTCTCACTGGAACTACTTTTTTCTGCGGTTCTAAAATCGGCATCCCTGAACAGCTAGGTTCACCAACATCCAATAGTTCACTACTTGTATCATGTCTGGTTTGTCTCAGGTCACTTCTCCCTGTTCTTTTATCTGAATCTCCTGAAGGACCAACTGAATTTGTCAAATCATTCCAAACATATGGAATCACCAGTCCATTTTCACCTGTTTTCTGTTTGTCAAACACGAGCATAACCGGACCTATAGTTACAGGCACTGTAACAGCTTCCAGATTTTTCGTTAACTCCTTAATTTTCTCAGTCAGTTCTGTTGTCGTTTTTGCTAATTTTCTGGCATTTTCCTCACTACTTCGATTCTCTCTTTCCCTGAAAGAACTACTACCTCTTGATTCAGGTGTCATTTTTTCTTTTTCAACTGTATCTCTTATCGGAGAAACAACTGGTGTACTCTCATCTGGTTCTGGTCTATATGGAGGTGGTCTCTTGTAAATCATGTCATTTAAGACCTCATCCTCATACTCTCCATATCTTCTCATATCTGACTCAGGAACCCTTTCTGTCGAAGGAGCAGAAGCTTCAACTGTTCTCATTGGATATAATCCCTCTGTCATACTAGCATCTCGCCATCTTTTCATTCGATCATGATGTGTTTCACGATCATGTCTCCTCCCAAACATGTACCTATAATACCCTCCAGATCTTTGCTTTTCTCGATCATGAACTTCCTCTTCCCATTCCACTAAAGCCTCAAACTGCGTAGGTCTCGGCTTCGGGTCTAAGCATAACATCTTTTCCCGTAAGTTTCTTAACACGGCCAAATTAAATGAACCATGTTCTGGAAATGCTAGAACACCATCTTCTTTAGTATACCTAACCCAATTCTCCAACCATATACAGGTATGAAACCTGTGGAGAAGTGTGGCTCACTGGTTAGAGTAGGCAGACCTGGAAGCAGAGGTCGGCCTGGGACCAGGGCTCAATTCCCGGCTCGGCTGGGTCATGAGTCCATAAATTGTCCATGGACTCGATAATTCTCGCTCCAGTGCATACTCGATTCATGGGTTCACACTCTGCGACTCTGGGCAATAGCTTGCTTAATCTCCACAATGGCCCCTCGCGGCGGGATGCCTGGCTTTCACCTTGTGGATGCCCTGCTGGGTTATCTCACAGGGGAATACCAGGACGGGTTCCCTAAGCAAGCGCTTAGAGACCGGTTGGTGATTTGCCCTATATAAATATCTTCACATTCACATTCACATGTCTCGCAGCCATGAAGGATGCAGGTGTTTTCGGTGGAGGTAACAACTCACCCTCTCTTGTTTTAACATCTTTATCCTTGCTAAACCATTTTTTAACCTTTCCAAAAAATGTTTTTTTCTTTTTCTCTTCTTGGTAATACATTTTAGCACTTACTAAAAACTCTCTACTCTCTCCGTATTATAAATATTCAATACGAGTTTCTCAACCAATAGCAGCGCGACTCACACTAACGCACCAATCCTAGCGCGTCTACGTCACTAAACAGCTCTTCCAATCCCTGCGCGACTCACACTAACGCACCAATCCCAGCGCGAACCCTATTCTGACTCACTATCCAATCAGTGCGCGTACCTTCTGACGTCAACAGTCGCTGCAGTCTCTGTCTCCTGTCTCTGTCACTCGTCTACCCCTCCTTTACAAAAAACTCTCAGTAGACTTCGTGTATCAAAATTTCTACAAAATCTATTAGTTACAACATAAAAACATCTCCATTGTCTGCTTCGCTAACCACAGAATAGTAAAAGAGAGTCTATTTCTCAAGAATCAACAACTTTCATACATCGCATAACTGTTTCCTCTAGGACTTATCCAAAGAGTCTTACAGTCAATAAATGTATATGCATTCACGCACATTCATACGAGAAAAATATAGTACATGCACACAGAATCCTGCTTCCCGAGAACAGCACAATCTGTCCCTGTACAGAATTATAACTCAACAACTAAGCAGCTTACCTCTGCCCAGTTCCTCAAACAAGCTCAGAGAATACCTATTACTCCTCCCGCGATAAGCTTTAACGGCAATCCTTACAGATCCCTGGGACTTAAGACCAGAGTTTCATAGATAACCTTCACTATCATACACACTCCTTATATACCAGAAATATCTAATAGTAACATACGACGATGTCACTTATTCCGAACCCAGACAATGTGAACGCGCAACTTCAATTGTCACACGTAATTCCTTACAATTCCGTCTTTCCCGAGAGCAGCATATACACGTTCTCTGCCCTACTACGGAACTGCTTCCACAGCTTCCAAGTTCCAGAAGCACTACATATAACTCAACATTACGACTCCAACATATAGTATTAATACATATACCAACAACATCAAAATAAATCAATAATCAATAAGCCAATATACAAGCAATCTTATCTTATCAGATCAAGACAACCATCTATAACCATCCTCTGCTACCAGAGAAATTGATAGAGATCAGGGTACCTAAAATAAACCCACTACCACGGATAGAGTAATTTCACAGTTACACGCACATACATTCATCATACGCTGGGGCCCATTTCACTAACATACGCTCAAATACTCTACCAGCATAAGACCTGTGGGAAGAAAACCCTGCATCTATATCTAGGACGATAGGACCTAATTATAGTGGTTATCCTTAATCATACTCTATACAATCTATACAACAATAATCAAAATGTACTCAATAATTGACAAGAAAGAATATTCAACACCATGTTTTAAAATTATATTGCTTTATCTAAAATTAGTCAATGTAAAATCAATCAGAATAAATCATTTCTCATAGTTACCTATTCTAACTAAGTGTCAGAACGGGTCAGGACCAGTCTCTCGGTAAAGTCTCTCAGGACAGAGTCCTCAGCATCGAACCTCAGCAACGCGTGAAGGTGGCCAAAAGAGTGGGGGAGAGCCCTCCCTAAACTAACAGTTTTTATAGTGAAAAATACAATAGAAACACACATAAAGTTGGCTGAATAAACTGTATCACTGAGCAGAACGAGAAGGAAGAAATGTAACTTTGCTACATCTGGAAATCTCCGCTCAGGAAAAGTCACAAGACGTGAACTACGGAACAGGAACCAAGGAAATAAAACATGTAACACATTTAATCCGATTTCTCCTCGGCCATCGAGCCACAGTTCAGAGTTTCCCTCTAAGGCTCCTTTGTCCTTTGAGAAAGCCAAGGACACTTTCACTTTTCTTGGAGAACACCCAAAGCTGCTGCCGTCCTCATGGAAAATTTCATAGAAGGACCATGGTCAGTTGTCTTCGACCTTTTTCCAGCAGGGGTCTCTCTTGTCACGTCTTTCACATATTCACTCGAGGCCAGGCTCTCAAAATTAGCCATCATGGATTAGGCCTCCATAGGCCACAATAGACCATCTCAATTAAAGAAATAAAAACGTTACTACAGCATAATGATTAAACAGTGTTAACCCCACTAATACCCTTATGTGTATGCATTTATCTAGCTTTGCGACATAAAAAGCATTAATTCAGACAGCGTTTTGTGCTCAAAATAAATAGCACACAGCAACGTTTAAACATGAAAACTTGCACGTTATTGTAAATACAAGAACAGCACAAATAAGCTAACCCTCATGTAACTTTCTCTTATGTTAGGACAAACGGGTTGATTAGTAAAACATACTTGCACAAGACAAATAATTAATTGTTAATTATTAATAAATTAATAAAACGCATAGACATGCCAGAGCTTCAAAAGCCCCAGAATTTTCTAAAAGAAAACTCTGCTCCAGCATTACCATAATGGAAAGTTTCAATTCTATTAAGGAAACGGAGGCGAGGATTATGCTTTACTTTCTTCACTTTTTTACTGCAGCCATTTTAGCGACAAATAGCAAGACTTCATTTCCCATGAACCCTGGGAAAAAGTAAACAATAACATATGTCCTACCATCACTTAAGGGACCCATGCATAGTACTTTGACCCTCTCGTTGCCTCCTCTTTCTTCCTGTGACAGTTACGGATCCATGCTGTCCCCAGTCCTGTTTAGTTGCAGCAGGTCCTGGAGAAAATAAACATGTGGTGAAGCCTCCATGCATGTCAATTCAGAAGCAGATTGTACACCTGCATCATCCTTACATAATCATCATACAACAGTACTTATCAGCCAACAGGTGAACATTTGCAGGAAATCTCGTACAACTTCACATACCAAATACATCACAATACCCACCTTTATGAAAACACCCTCTTCTCTGTGGGTCGGGAGTATATAGGTGTAACGTTGGGTGGGCTAATCCTCTCCGCCGTGTCCTTAAGAGATTTGAAACTTTCCACTACGATAGCTAGGAAATATTTCATTCTATTTCGGGACCGGAGGTGTGGATTGAAGGAAGAATCTAAAGAGTAAAGTCCGCTGCATTGAGGATATCTTCCAGTCGAGCCCCCAGAGTGAACGCCTTTGAGGTCATGGCCCGTGTGACAGAATGACGACCAAACACCTTTATATCAATGCCAGCTTCGTGCATAGCCCATCTAACTGATCAAGGGATGGTAGAAGTGAAGACCGCGCTATGCAGTTTCTTCAGGGCAATTCGAAGTTGCTTTTAAACATAGGAGTGGATTTCCGCAGTTATTGCTTCATAGCTTTTTAATGCAGCATACCACACGCCACTTTAGGGAATCTGGAAAGTAAGGCTAAGAAACCACACATAAATTACATTCTGCTCTTATTGAAATGTGGAAAGTAGCTTTGTTTGGGTTGAATACTCTACCTGTAATGTCCAGAGCTCTGACATCTGAAACTTTTCTACATGAAAGCAAACATAACAGAGTAGCTAGTTTGGCCAATATCTTTTCCATTGAAAAGTACATAATTGAATTGCCAGGACAGGAAAATGTTCAGAACCTTGTTGGCATCACATGGAGCAGAGTATCTAGGCTCTGGTGGAAGGGATAACCATAACGGGTGTTTACTCGACTAAGGGTTTCCCCCACCGGATGATCACCCACCTGAGCATCGCCTGCTGATATCGCTTACATGAATGTGGTGATGGTTCTTTACACCAGTCCTTTAGAGGCCACGAAGCAAATAAAGTCAGGATATTGACACCTCTGTCCCCACTGGGGGCAGGTGTCATAGGCGACACCAAAGCAACCATCGATACCATGCTGATCTTCAGTTTTTTGATGGTACAATCATGGCGAGATTACATCATTCTAGTAGCGTTAGATGTTGTGTCTCTTCACACAAACATCAAACCTGATCTTGGCCTGCACGCCATGGACTGGCATCTCAATAAGAGACCCGCAACCCAGTGGGAACACACTAGAATGCTATTTTCAATGATGGAACATATTTTGAACAATAACTGCTTCATGTTTGAGTGCCAATGGTACAAACAGACTCAAGGGGTGGCCAAGGGTTCGAAGTTCTCACCATCGTTCGCTAACCTGTTCATGGGCTTTTTTTAAACACAATGGGTGTGGCACCCGCGGGGCAACAACTACAACCAACATATAGTCGACTGGGGACAATACATTGACGATTGCCTCATGCTTTGGTCGGGAACGGAAGAGAAACTGACAGAATTCTATGATTACATAAACTCGAACACATTGGGGGTCCAGTTCACACACCATCACAGCAAAATGAGCATAATCTTTCTGGATATAGAATTATACATCAACAGCGGTACCCTACAGAGTAAACTGCATCGCAAACCCACATCTTGCAATGCTATTCTGCATGCCAGCAGCTCACACCCTCTGCATCAAATTAAGGCTATCCCCTATGGGGAATTCACCAGGTCTTGGAGAAACTGCAGCGAGGAGGGTGTTTCTCTCTTTCGTGGAGTCCATGAAAGACAGATTCAGGTGAAGAGGATACAACCATTCCACCCTCAATACACAGAACGTCGCATTTTGAAACTTCCCAGAAAGGAGACCCTGAAAGACAGGAAGAACAGGAAACCCCCAAATCCGTTTGTCAGGCTGATCACCAATCACAATGAACTGTCACAAAATCTGCTTAAGAGCATGAAAAAGCATTGGCACATCCTCAGAGCTGTCAAGCCACTGGAAGGACACACAGACACAAACACCCCCCGATTACTTATAGAAGAGGCAGAACCCTAAAGTCTATTCTCAGTCCTACTGTTCCCATGACTGCCAGAGACCGTAATTGGTTTACCCTTCACTCCCAGGGTTTCCACAAATGTGGGTGCTGCGGAGTATGCAGATGGGTTCTCAACAAGAAGTTGTTTAATGGTCCTGAAGGTCGTGAATACAAAATCAGAGAGAATTAACTGTTAGTCCAAATTTGTGGTGTATGTTATCGTATGTAAATGTAACAAACAGTATGTGTGCAGCACCATTAGGATGCTGAAAGAACGTATCAGTGAGCACACCAGGGCACTGAAACAGTGTGATGAAAAGTACCCAATGGCGGTCCATGCCACTGAATGCAGGGCTCCAGGCCCATACAAACAATTTTCATTCTTTGGTATTGAACACGTCCCACCCAGACCGAGAGGGGGCAATAGGGAACTCCTTTTACGCTGAACTGAGGCGACCTGGATCATGTGTCTGAAAGCGGTCGAGTTCGGCCTAAATACCGACCATGAGATGCAATATGTTCTGGGGGACTACGTCTCCCCACCCAGAGTACAGCGATCCAGGCAACATTCTGCTCAACACAATTTAGCAGTGCTTTTGTTGCATCCTGTCTAGTGTTACCACCTTTTGTTTGACCTCATGGGAATTGATGACGCTATCCCAAATAACAGGGTACACAATGAGCAATGGGACATTTGGTTGTGCTTTTCCGTGTACTTATGGTTAATTTTGATCTCTTCGTAATTGTCATTGGTGATTCATTCATGTATTCTAATCTGATGTGTAACGACCCCTCTGGTCAGCACTTTTTCACTTGGGCCCTGATGTAACCATGCTCTCATGAACACCATACCCTATTGTTGTTCTTTGCGACCCACGCTTCATGTGCTTATTTTTTCCTCTACAATCACTAAATGTGTATCTCCTTATACTTAGAATCGGTCATAGTGATGTTTCCGTAGAAGCCAATGGTGACTCATCCATGTATTCTAATCTGATGTGTAATGACCCTTTGGTCAGCGAAAAGTGTTTCACCAGGGCCCTGATGTAACCATGCTCTCCTGAACACCATATCCTATTGTTGTCCGTTGCGAACCACCCTTCATGCTCTTATCTTACCTCTGCAACCACTGAATGTGTATTTCTATATACTTAGAATCAGTCTTAAGTGAAGGTACATAATGCTTGAAAAAATTCCTTCATGCTCGTAATTATGTCACTGATGATGTTTATCCACTACTTTAGTTATTTTCTACATTTGCTGTAGCAGGATCTATCATCACGAGCTGCACTTGGTTTCTCTAACGACTCGAGGTATAACTTAGTTTTTTCACCTTCTCATGCTGCTATCTCGTAGTCCGTAGTGTTTCAAGACACTTCCCGTGTCTACAGTCTCCAGAGCATGCGTCACCCATTTGGAAGGTTAACGTTCTAGTATTTTCACGTTGTCTACGTCTTAAGTAGACTAGCAACAACGGGACGTCACTTCAGGTCCCATTTGTTATGGTCGTCGACTCAGACAACGTACTCGCTTGTTTCAGGTACGTTTATCCTCCCGGCATGTTTCTTCTTGCCACCCCTTCCAGATTCCTTACGCTTTTTGATTTACTCGTGTGATCAGGCACGCTTAGCCTCCTGGCGTGTTTGCTTTTGCCACCACTTCCAGATTCCTTACGTCTGCTCAATTTACTGTCGGAGTCTCCTACTTTAGAGCTCTCTCTCCTTTGGTCAACTCTCTCATCCCTTGAGAACTCCTGGCGCGCCATCAACCCTTTACTAAGTAATTACTGTAATTTGTAGTTCCATGCGGAGATACTATCCACACCACTACCCAATCTTACCTGATGACCGACAGGGACAACGGCCCGGCAGGCCGCTGTCTCACCACTAGGCATTGTGCCTGACTCTTCCTGACACCTTCAGCCTGTTCTGTTCTGGGTTGCCACACACGCAGCACAGACTGAATTTCTCATCGTCTGTCACTGACTTTGAGCATCGCGCATACGTTCGAATCCCACTCTTCCCTGTTTACGCCGCATCTCATGCCTGTGGTCTTTTTTTCTTTCAGAATTGCCCCCAGGGGCAGTTACAGAGGGTTCCCACTCTGGACTTCTCCACACTCCTCGAACTCGTAGCTCTCAGCCGGGACAGAAGTATAACCGGTCTTGAGGTGAGGTCCTCTTCCAGTATGCACCCATTACCTTTCCCCTACTCATAAGGAATTTATCTATTATTCTTGTTTTCTCAGTGAAGCGCACTCTTGGCTCCACCACGGGGCCACTTATCCAGGACCCTATACATTGGCAGATCACATCTAACTCCTGCTAAGAGGTGAGAATACCTCCCCCACCCAGGAGTGTTCTTACATAGTCGGCACAGTCCCGCCTCTCCATTATTGCTCTCCTGACACATCCCTATCTGATTTTTTTTCTACAGGACTTCGATACCTCCTTGCATTGACTCATAGGTAATATTATCTCGTTTAACCCATCTTTCTGGTGATGGAAGACGTACTTTACCCCGGGCAGCATGGGTACCCACCACTTTTTTCAGCAGCGCTCTACTCTCCTCACTAAATATTCATATTGTCTCAATTTTTGACTTTCTTATTCGCGTCGTTCATGATAAATATTTCCTCTTTTTTTGTGTTTTCTTTTCTTTACACTACATCTTCTGACCTGTTTCCCGCCCCCTACATGCCTCCTCCTGACTCTTTTCTACTTCTACACACCACACACCACCATCGCCACTGCACAATTGGGTCTTTAAATTGTGTCAAGTTTGTTCACAGTTGTGAGCATCACCTGTGTCTATCATGGACACGTGTATGTGGAGCATGTTGCTTCACATAGGGTATCATGTCAGGTAGGGTGTACACTCATCCACTTCTGTCACCTTGCACAAAATCATGTGACAGTTGCAGGGTTCTTTCTTAGTTTCTGTTTATTATGTATATTTTCAGCCCTGAAGAAGTCTTGGGGTACTTCCTCAGACGAAACACGTGTTGGCTGGGCAATCGATCAGCAGTAAAAGAAGAACACAACACACAAGATTGTTCACTTTGTCTTTATTCTTTTTCAAATGTTTAGGGATTGTGGCATTATGAAAATTTGAAAGAATGTGTACTTACTCTGCTTTGTTACCTTGATGTGTGCGCAGGCCTGCAGCAATTCAGCGAGACCTGTGTCCAGATTTCGGGGGAAAGTTTCCCCTTCCTGTCCGCACCATCTCACACACCTAAACTTCCATTAAAACACGTATACCTGTTGCAGGCGCCCTTCACAAACAACATTTGATCAAAACCCTGCCCTTTGCTTGTGTATATGTGTAACGTTCGGTGGGCTAATCCTCTATGCTATGTCCTTAAGAGATTTGAAACTTTCCATTACGATAGCAAGGAAATATTTCATTCTATTTCGGGACCGGAGGCGTGGATTATGCTAGTTTAAAGCATATCCACAACCAGTGATGCAGTGCTGGGAACTGGTTTAAAGTAAAACCCCTTAAGGGAAGAATCTAAAGAGTAAAGTCTGCTGCATTGAGGATATCTTCCAGTCGAGCCCCCAGAGTGAACGCCTTTGAGGTCATGGCCTGTCTGACAGAATGACGACGTAACGCCTTGATATCAATGCCAGCTTCGTGCATAGCCCATCTAACTGATCAAGTGATGATAGAACTGGGGCCGCCCTATGTGGTTTCTTCAGGGCAATCCGAAGTTGCTGTCCACCATATCTGTGGATATCTGCAGTCACTGCTTCATAGCTTTTAATGCAACATACCACACACAACTTTAGGGAATCTGGAAAGTTAGGCTAAGAAACCACACATGAATTACATTATTTTCTTCTTGAAATGTGGAAAGTAACTTTGTCTGGGGTGAATACTCTACCTGTAATGTCCAGTGCTCTGACATCTGAAATTTGTCTACATGAAAGCAAACCTAACAGAGTAGGTAGTTTGGCAAATATCTTTTTCATTGAAAAGTACATAATTGAAATGCCAGGACAAGAAAAGGTTCAGAACCTTGTTGACATCACATGGAGCAGAGTATCTAGGCTCTGGTGGAAGGGATATTCGAATGACCTACAGGAGTTTACTCACCTAAGGGTGTTCCCCCACCGGATGATCACCCACCTGAGCATGGCCTGCTGATATCGCTAACCTGAAGGTGGTTATGGTTTGTTACACCAGTCCTTCAGAGGCCACAAAGCAAAGAAATTCAGGATATGGACACCTCTGTCCTCACTGGGGGCAAGTGTCGTCGGCGACACCAACCCAACCATCAAGACCATGCCGATCTATATTTTTTGATGGTACTATCTGCCCATGCCTTTGAGAGGAGGGACGCATCATGGCACAAAAGTCCTGGAACTTCTGAGCATCCCCTGTAACCCTCACGCCGTAAGAGGTAGAGATTCCTCTAGGACTAGATGCTGGCGATTCCCCTCTGGATCTTGGAGGAGGTCTAGAAAGAGGGGTAGAGGGATTGGAAAATACCAAGTAAGTGCCAGTAGAACTAGATATCAAACTTGCGATCCCAAATCTAGGTCACTAGCACGAGATCCACCTGCTGTCTCAGCACCTTGGCTGAGCATTATCATTGCAAGCGGGGGAAAAGCGTACCCCTTCTCCAGATGCCAGTTCTGGAGTAAAGGATCCATGTCTACAGTGTCCGGATCTGGCTGCCAGCTGAAGGACCAGGGACGATGGCAATCCAGACGAAAGGCACTTAGGTCCACTGAAAACGGACCCGACTTGGCCTGAAGGGTCTTGTTATTGTCCTCTTCTATTATCGTAGCCTCTGCCAGGGGGAGGAGGCTGAGAGTGGCCGGCTGAGTGCCCCCAGTCTCTGCCAGTCCCGGTGAACACCCGGGGCAGGAATATCCCCTTGATCTATGCCTGGACTTAGGGCCAGCTTCTGAGGTGGCATGGTCCACCAGTTTGGGCTCTATCTTGATGGGGAGTGAACGGCGCCTCTGTCAAGATAACACAGTTTGCGTTCCCCAAGAAGATAAAGACCCTGTGGGCCCACCCGGATAGGACTTCGTGGGGGATTAAGACTCTTTCGTATTCTCCGCCATATCAAGGCTGCATGTCAGGAGGCCGGAAAGGTCCAAGAGCTTGTCTTGACAAGCCCACTAAGATCTATCTTTGCCCTTCTTTGGGCCTCGTACGAACTTGGATAAAAAGTTGGCCATAAAGACATCTATTTCCGGGTCAGTGCCCCTCGACGCCCAGAGACTGGCGTGGGCACTCCGCCCGAAGGCGGTTATGAATCTCCTTGTCTAGAGGTTTACGCAGCCTACAGGCAACACAGTTCGTGACTTTGTCAGCCTGGGACCACTCTGCTGACCGGGGGTGTAATAAATCCTCATGGTCCAGGATATCTGAGGAGTTTTCCTAAGGCGATTCTCCTGCTGGCGCGTTGCCTCTTGGCTGTTTGGGGGTGAGCGAGGGACGCCACGGTTGGGAGCTCATGTTATGCTCGGTGGCTGAGCCCGAGCCTTAGTCCATCCCTGGTGGGGGGCTAAGCGTGGGAGGAAGGGGCCCAGCTTCCGCAGGTTGGAGCCCAGAGGGCACAAGCACTGGTATGGGGGCCAATATCACGGGCTGGGACTCGTCTATAACCCCTTTTCAGCCTGGCAAAACCATCCAGAATGACGCCAGGGGTGTGTTCCCTCTTGCACATAGTGTCTGAGCGACCCCTGAGGTAACATAAGTGTGATCCCAAAAAGTTCTACCCTTAAAGGGAGGGGGTCTAAAGAAGCGTTCTGCCATGTGCAGTAGTTTCTGTCCCAGGGGTGCCACCGCCTGTGTCACAGCCTTCAGAATGGAAGCCTCTATCACCTCACCGAATTGATCATCAATTGGGAGGTAGGTTATGCTATCTTCCTCCATATCAGACTCTTCAATATCACTCATGTCAGGCAGTAGACTTATAGGGGTTTTCCCAGTGTATATGTATAGTGCTTTGGGGTCACCAGGCAATAAGAGGGTAAATTACTGAAGTGTGGGTCTCCCAACAAAATTATCAGCAGCCCACACGAGCCTTATAATGGGGCAGAGAAGCCCTTTAGGACACCAACTCACCCACATGGTCTCTAAGGGGTTGGAGACGCCTGGGCAGGTGTCCTACCGTTCAAGAAATCAGGAGCTTGATCACAAGCCGCACAGAAAGTGCTACAATAACACAGACCCCTAAAGGGTCGTAAGTACTACAGCGATTTGTCCCGAGGGAGGAGTGCGCCAGTCAGGAGTCAAGACTCGCTGACTGCGTAGATTGCGACACGCGACGCCCTCCGGTGGTTAGAGGACCATACTGCGTGAGCTTCGAGTGCTTTAGTGCATTTTAGGATTGAAGCAGCTGCGGAGGAGCGACAAGTGTTCCCGCAGCCCCGCTAGAAGGAAAACAATAGTATTCGGTGAAAAACGAAGCAGAACAAGCCAATGCAAGCAAACCAAAGGCCCAATTTCAACAAAGTAAGTGTCTCGAGGCACTTATCTTGGCTGCTGGAGCAGCAATGAAAGAGGCGGCATCAAGATGGACAAATGACTATTAATGAGTCCCTGAAGTGCTGAATGGTCATTTGTTGTTGTTTTCTTTTTTCCAGGGTTTATGGGAAATGAAGTCTTGTTATTTGTGGTTAAAATAGCTGCTGTAAAAATAAAGTGAAGAAAGTAAAGCATAATCCTCACCCGATCCTGACCTCGAATGTAAATGCACCATTAGAAAGGAGGAAAGTCTTTTGCTTACACTTTGAGTTGTGTGGTATTTCAGGCAGTGTAGGACTGGGCAGCGACAATGCAGGCTGCAGCGGATGGATAATAAAGTGCAGAGAAAAAGGAAAATATAGGGTAATTCAATTCTTCCAACAAAACGGCTAAAGGACGCTGAGACCGGAAGATCTCTGATGTCCCTACCATTAAGAATGGGGAATCTAATTGTGCCAAGGGCCCACAGCATGAGCAAAGTAAAGGCTCATGTGGTGATAAAACTCAAAGTTGAGAGGAAAGCACCAACATATATTTATTGATGATGAAGTGTCGAAGGATACAGAGCTAAATTTGACATGTTAATCCGAGTTGGAGTCAGAACCAGAGGAAGATGCCGCTTAGCAAAAACAAGATGCATGTAGAGGTAGATAAGGCCTTGAATAACACAATGGCCACCCACGTGGCAACAATATGTTTGACCCTCTGTTGTGTCACCAGAGTGGTCACCATCGCATCATGTGGAAGAGTATTTGGGCAATTAGCTGAGGAGGGAAATGCCAAAAGAGATATATAGCAGAGTTTAGTCTGAGTGCCTTAGGCCCTCTATTTCAAATAGAGCTTCTGTTACTCCAGCTTTTCATGATAGCGATGGCATTTTTAGGGAAGATGGATTGATATCTTTGTAAGGGCTTAGGCAATAGTTTAAGATCCTATTAGCAACTCCTATTGGATGTCAATGGATCATTGACAAAAATATGTGACCTTGCATAAGATAAGTACCTGAATTTTAAGACTGTCGATGCAGAAGAACAATACCAGTGGGTGCTGAGGGCTGTTTGCTTGTTGGGAAACTCGAGCACAGCTATATCTGTAGAGTGAAGGAAGAGCATTGTCCTTAACATTGACCACAAAATAGCAGAGTTAGCTAACCAGGAGGGAGGTTCCTCAGCTCAAAGCTTTCTGTTCAGTGATGGCTTTTTAAAAGAGACGGGTATATGTGTAAGATCATTCTGTTCCATTCAAAAGTCAAAAAAAAGACCAAATTCTTTTGCAGCAGATTTTTTACTAGAGCTGAAAATCCAGTGTCCTGTTTCCCAGCCAAGAACAAAAGTATCTCTATGGTTACGTTGGCCCCTGGAACAATTCCCTGGTCGGGTTCTTAACGGTTTGCTAAATAAATACTTGGGAATGTACCAACCAAAGGCAGAGGTTTCTAGAAATATGTGGGAAAGACAAAAACCCTGCGAAAGAGCATCGGGCAAGCATCTCAATAGCGCATTTATCTATCACCTTAAGGTTGGACGGCATACTAGCCCCTGTTTATAGAAAATGAAAAGAGGTAACTCTGGCTCTCTGGTTGTTGGAGACGGTCAGTGTGTTCAGGATAGTTCAAAGATCAGGCAATTGTCAAACCGATTCAAAGGAAAATAGATTCCATTCAGAAAGAGAAACAGTAGGCAAGAAGGTGAATGAGTTGTTTCTAGGGAGCAGTTCTGGAGATAGGGTATGGCTCCATTGATTTTGTAAGCAATGTCTTTTTAGTAAAAAAAAAAAAGGGGGCACGAGGACAGGTCTCCTCATAAATCTATGTGAATTAAACAATTGGGTGGTCTACCATCATTTCAAGATTCAACTTTACAGAAATGTTCTTTAAAACAATTTGTCCACAAGATTATACCTGACAACCGCCTATCTGAAGGTTCCGATTTCGGGACTCCTATCAGGATTTTCTGCAATTTTGCTTGAGTCAGATGTTATGGAGGTTCACATGTCTCTAGTTTGGCCTTTCTTCACTCCAAGGTGATGCATCTTGTTGCTACTTTGTTGCGTACAAGGTTTATTATTTACTTGGAAGATATTTTTATTGTTGCTCAGGACTGGGAGATTCTTAGGGATCAAAAGGGTTGGCTTTAAATCTCTTAGTCTGTGCTTAGTTGTCAATTGAAACAACGCCAGTTTTATCCCCTTCTGGGGGACAGATTCTTGGTTTCCCATTGCATACAGAGTTGGGGTTGCCTGTAGAGATATCCAGGATGTTTTCAGGGCTTTGTATTTATGATATGATAATGGAAAGCATAATTGGGTCGTTTTTTGTGACTATTCAAGCAATCGTTTCAGAGTCCTTAAATTACTGAGCATTACAAAATTTGAAAATAGCTAATCAAGGAAATGGAATAAGTACTCTGGAAAGATGAGTTTGTCACGGGTGAGAAAGGAGTTATGTATGTTGCTGGTTAAGAATTGTTCGGTGACAATATGGAGCAATAGAGGGAATTGGAAAGCAGGTCGCCCTCCACTCAAAACACAATATAACAACAAGGACCCGCTCTAATACTTGACCACTATTTTCAAAAACTCACAACCGAAGTACTCAGCTGCTGTACTAATGAAATAGCTTCAAAAATGCTATTCAAAATCGGGTTTTGCTGTCCAATTTTAAGAAAAGTGTGTCTAACACCCCCACTTGAATCCCCTTCTGCAAGTGCCCATTGGAAAAAATGTTTGAAGGTCTGAAAGAACCTCATGTAAGCACCACCAAAGGAGCTGCTGATAGGTACTAACCAGTATGCTCACGTCTTTATCATCATCGGTATCTTTCAAGACCAAAATGAAATGTGTGAACAGAAGTGTGAAACAAGGAAAACCTAGTGATGTGTGGAAGAATTCATCGCACACGTTTAATCATCCGGCTCCCTGGTGCGCCGTGTAAACTAGCCAGGGGCGCCACGAACAGATGAGCACACAGTTTGGGAATCAATAATAAATAGTATGTTGCACTTATGTGCACCTGAATTCAACCCTGCTCCGTGTGATCAGGCCTGCAGTGGTTGCCCTGGGCCATAAGAGGGCAGTGCAACCTCACTTTCAAGTCGTCTTGTTTAATTACAACTTTTTGTATATTTACCAGCTTAGCTAATGTATTCATCGCCCCTCCACTCCTTCAACGTGTCCAGGGGTATCCGAAAACAACCAGTGAGGTAAGGTGACTCGTGTGCAAAGCATGCCGAATGCAAGGAAAGAGAGGCCTTAGAAGAGGGCCGCAGTCGCATATTCTTATGAAACATTCGTCTGAATACAAGATAATAATATCCTATTCATGTGTGCTGCTGATATGCAGATCACTGAACGCAGTGCGGTTAATTCAGGTTCATGGCATCCAACCCCCCCCCCCCCCCCCCCCCACCCCCCCCTCTCTGAAATCGAGCACCGGACCTGCCACTTTCTGCCAAGAAAGAAACACACAATTGCATATTAATTAACTCCCTGCTCTGATAGCCAGAGAATAACACTCATTTTCTATCGTCTGGATCCAGTAATCACCTCAACAATAAAATAAACTAAACTAAAATGCTGGTGGAGCTTAGCTGATAGGGAAGTACATCACATGTGTACTGTATATTCTATTTAACTTGCGCACGAAAACCGTTATAATTCAAGATATTTGGGTAACATTTCCTAGCCCTTACAGCTGCTTCTCTGTTGCACTTGAAATCTAAGAGCGCTTCAAGAAGCCTTGAGCTGGCATGGCTGAGAAATTAGAGATATTTTCCTAATCATAACTTTTGGGGTATTATCACGCTCAGCTGTGAGTGTTTGTGAAGGTATGGCGGTGTTTGAGATGACTATGTTGGGTGCGCTGTTCTATTTCCTCCCAATAAAAACAAAATACCATGTGGTCAGTTTGCTTATCTTCAAAAATGAAGACAACAACCTTCTTACGCTCCCTCCCCACTCTTTCAAATATTCACCACTATGGAAAACTTTTGGAACTTGGTAGCACACGTGTGCTCATAAACACCTACTCATCTATACTAAAATACGCTTACACGTGTGACTCACGAATCAGCACGAGTCCATCAACACAGCTCGAGAATACATTTAACCCCTTGCCTGCTCATGACGGAACCACTCCGTCATGAGCCACGGGCGCCGTGTGCTCATGACGGAGTGGTTCCGTCATGCGGCCGTTGGCGGCCGCTCTGCCCACGCGGCACTGATTCCCCGCCTGTTCGGGCGAACAATGCAAGTGGGCGGAGTCGTGACAGAACCACTCCGTCATGAGCACAGCGCGCCCGTGGCTCATGACGGAGTGGTTCCGTCACGAGCATGGTGGCGCCGCAAACACCCCAATCCCCCCCAGCACCGCGGCAAAAATCGTGCCGCGGCGAAGGGGTTAAAAGTGATCTCAAATGATATTTGCTGTTTTGAAGCATGAACAGATCATAAAGGTTATAAAAATACCAATTTTGGTGGTGGTGTTTTTTTTTGGGACCAGCTGGGACTTAAAAATACCGGTGGTGCTGGTAGAAAACTGGTCAGGTGGCAACCGTAACTGGCTCGTTTATTTACTGTTGGGGTTTTTGTGTACATGCCACTTTAGCACAGTCTGTCTGTGATGCAGAACCACCTGTGTTTTTTGAACAACCATTGGATGTCTAGTAAGCAAATGACCAATCACCGGACAAAAGTTGAGAAAAATGGAAGTACTCCAGAGGCCAGGCTTACTACCCCGCAACCCAAAAAATAAAATGACATAATGGGGTGCCGTGGACAACTGACAATAGATAAAGGGAGCCATGGGTGGAAAAAGTTTGGGAACCACTGCCATAGTGTAAAGGTAAAAAGAAGAAATCTTTCTGCTTCTCCAAGCTAAAAATGAGGTATGATCTACTGGCGACACTGCCAACTTTATTCGATGCCGTGGACCCACTCCAATTAAAAACACACAATGTTGCAAAAAACTGCAGTTTAGGGAAGGCCAACATGTTTCATTGCCAAAGTACCTTACGGCAATTTAGTCAGGGCTCGGGTTCAGTCTTCACCACCCTAGTATTCCGTAGTGAGCCTGGGGGGATAGACAAACCTGCAAGACACAACACATGCCACACAGTTAGGACATCTCAACATAATTAAAACATTGCCACGGGTTTCAGCGTATCATTAGAAAATTGTTCAGAGGTCATGAAATATTTACCAGGTGGTTGCCCTCAATGATCCTACTGGCAACCCACCTGTGGGGATGTGTGTGTTTTGTGCAACAAATATATCACACCACCCTGGCCTATATCCCCGGTTGCTGCTTGTCAACCTGCAATTATATTCAGAATATCAGTTATGGAACATGCCGTATATCATACTGGAAATTTCCAAAATATATCTTTCCCTCGTTTCTTTTAACAAGTTTATTTAAAGTTCCAACACCCCATCAAATCATTCAAAACACTGTGAATATTCTTGGGTTATTCGTATCTATGGGAATCCTCCCCTCCCCCCCTGTGGGCCAATTCTTCTTCTCTGATCACTCGTATTGACTCCCACGTGCCACTACAGCAGCACAATCACACATACTTTCCTCAGTGCTGCTCCTGCAACTGCCTAGAGCTCCGCATACCATCTCTGTGCCGTGGCGCTCCATTTAAACACGCCACCCTCTTTATTACAACCCAAGCAGGGGTCAGACCCACATATCAATACTCCCCCAGAATCTACTCACTCTTACCGGTACGCCTCCTGCGTCTGGTTCAGAACTCTGCGCACGATCTCAGTGCCGCTGTGTTCTACTTAAAGAGTCATCACCTTGCGCCATTGGCAAGGCCCCACCCACTAGCTTCCTATAAATGCCGGATGTTTCAATGTGAAGGAAAACGGGTGCCATCTTTAAATGGAGTCACATTGACTAAATAGCCAATGTTGAGGGGGACAACCGGCTATTTCTCACAATTAAAACAATTACACACAATAAAAACCACCAATTGTTACAAATGACCTCCAACAAACTTCTGTAGTCGATATATAAAACCGTAGATGTTCATGTAAATACTGAGCACCACCTGTATGATTACTAGTTGGTTTATAGCATGTTATCTCATACCACTGCTGCGATGGATCCACTCATCCCATCGCCTGCCACCTTCTTTAGAAAATAGGATGAAGCATCCTACATACTACAAGGATGCCCATCTTCTAAACCTGTATCATGCTGTATTGCATGTATCGACGGAGGCTTCACTGCCACAAACTTCAAGACAGTGTTTCCTAGGTATTTCCATGGGTCTCTGCATGACACAACTCATGACTGGCACCAAGGACACAACTGCACACTGTCGTAAGGTGTTTCAGGGTTCGATCTCAAGGGGACTAGTTGTAATGCATATCGATCATGGATGTGTACCCGCTTTATTCCATTCAGTCAAATCGTTCAGACCAACTTGGCCCGCCCGCTCTTAGAAAATCCACCGGCCAGTCTACTCTCCATATTGTGTCTATCACCCACCAGTCTTTCTAACATTGTACAGCTGATAACCTTGAAGTTATGTTGTTCTTGGAAATGGCGCACCAAACAGGTGGTTAACTTCCCTGCCTTCAGTGTGCTTACATGCTCTTGAATCCTGATTTTCACTTTACGGGATGTTAATCCGATATAGTGCAGGTCACAGGCACAGGTCATTCTATACATGACGTCAGTAGTGTTGTAATTACTGAATTTGTTCAGATACCAGGTTTTACATTTCTCTCCAATAGGGCCGCCCGGGTGGCTTTGAGAGCTCTCTTCCTTGCTCTTTTCACCACTTTAGTGGGATAGGCTCTGTTCTCAAGGTTGACCATCATGGACCCGAGAGTGACTGTTTTTGAATTGGCTGAATGGGCTGGACAGATGTCTGAAATTCACCTGGACTAAGAGTAGGCGTACTACCACTTCTCTGGACTTTGATATTAATGCAGTGGACACTACGGGACAATCTGCCCGTGGAGCAGTTCCTGCTCTACTGCAGGAACTGCACGTCTACACAGAAGTATGTGGAACAATCTGCAGAACTGATGGTCAAACTTGAACAGAGCCTATCCCACTAAAGTGGTGAAAAGAGCAAGGAAGAGAGCTCTCAATACCCCCCTGGGCGGCCTTATTGGAGAGAAATGTAAGGGAGAAGGGGAATTGCTTGCCAGTGGTCACCACTTTTGACCCTCTGTCAATGAGAATCCATCAAACCGTTAAAAAACATTGGTCACTGTTGAGCACGAGCGGGTTTAAAATGCCACCACCTAGGTTTGCTTTTAAAAGAGCAACAAACCTACGTGATCGGCTGGTCCATACCCGCCCCATTCAAAGAACAAAGGTCTCTGGGATTCCATCGGGACTCTATCGATGTGAGGGGTGCTCAGTGTGTGAACTAACGAAAACCACAACAAATGTACAGTTGACCAATGGTAAAACATGGTATCTGAACAAAAACAGTAATTGCAACACTTCTAACGTCATACATAGACTGACCTGTGCCTGTGGCCTGCACTATATCGGATTAACATCCTGTAAAGTGAAAATCAGGATTCAAGAGCATGTAAGCACACTGAAGGCAGGGAAGTTAATCACCCGTTTGGTGCGCCATTCCCAAGTACAACAACATAACTTCAGGGATATCAGGTGGACAGTGTTAGAAAGAGCGGTGGGTGATGCACACAATATGGAGAGTAGACTGGCCAGTAAGGAGGCACGGTTGATTTTCCAAGAGCGGGCGGACCAAGTTGGTTTGAACAATTTGACTGAATGGAATAAAGTGGGTACACATGCATGATAGATATGCAGTACAATTAGTCCCCTTGAGATGAGTACTTCGGTTGTGGGTTTTTTAAAATAGTGGTCCAGTATTAGAGCAAGTCCTTATTGTTATATTAAAAGTTGTTTAGACCTGGAACAGCAGCTCTATTTTTGGTGAGGGACCCAAAATAGTGATAGAATCAGATACAACCACTGAATGCTGGCAGATAATTGATGAAGGTCGATGGAGCACCCAGGAGAGAGAATCAACTGTGTGGAGTTATTAGAAACTTCTTTTGCAGTGCGTTGTTTTATGGAGCACAGAGGAAACTGTTGTTTAATGATGGCAACATGTCTGCAGTTATGTGAGCAACGTAGGAGGGCCACAGTTAAAAGGTTTAGGCAAGGTGACATGTTGTCTGGCAGTATTGTTTAAGCAGAAGAATTATGGTTGTGGCTGAACATATCCCTGTTTTGTCAAACAGGAATTTTCGTTATTTAAGTGACTGGAAGTTGGAGAGAGGATTTTTCCGTGTATTCAGAGTGAGGGTTTTCAAAGTACATCTTTTTGCAAACTTGTTAAGCACACAACTTTCAAGGAGTTTTAGTTTGAACCAGGTCTGGAGGAATTCAGAGTGGATGTTTTTCTGCAAGATTGGAGCGATCCAAATCTGCGTGGTTTTGCCTTTGGGTGCAATGCTGGTGAGGCTGCTGGTTTATGCTCGTCCGTGTTAGGAAACAGTGGTTCTGGTAACCCTGCTGTGGATTGTGCAAGAATGGTACCCAGTCATGATGAAATGTTGCTGTATTTTCAATTGCTAAGTCCAGCGTTCCCTGCCCCTTCAGAGGGGTCCTGAAGGGGAGTTGCTCAAGTTGGTGGTAGGAGGGTATTAAGTGCTGGTGTCACAGAGGTTTTCAGGAATCAATGAGAAATGCCAGATCTTTCAGCACGAGCTTCCAGACTAATTTCAGAGTTGGGGGAACCCCAGGATCCAGGAAAGCTTATAGATTGGAATGGAATAAATTGGTTAGTTGGTGCGTCCAGTGGGATCTTGATCCCATTTCAACTGATGTAGTACATGTGGTCAACGTTTTTGACTGAGCGTTTTGAAAAAAGTCTACCTTTATAAGACGGTTGGTCTGCATAGATCAGCAGTGGCTGCTGGGCATACTGAAAAGAATATGAAATGGTTTTCTGTGCGACTTTACCAAGAACTTTCTGCCACTCATGAGTGCTGAAGCATTATCGGATAGCTTTTATCCAGGAACTGCTGGCCATCTAACTTCTTGATTTCCTGATAGCTGTGGATTATAACCAGGACTTATTCAGTAGACAAAAGCTAACTGGAGCTGCCCTTTGCAAATACACTTTTACCACGAGGAGTACATTTTCCTGGATCACTTTCATCAATGCACATTCAACATAAAGATCCTTCCGGAGTGTCACATGAAGAAATATATATATATATATATCCTCTTGTTTCTCTCGAGCATTTCTTTGCCACTCCTTAACGAGAGCTGCGTCGTCACAAGGGACCTCTCGAGAGCGGGTCCTAATACATCCATCCAAGAAAGATGACGCCATGTGCGGTTCAAAATTTTATTTAAACTGCCGTTATCAAACGCGTTTCAACTGCAAAGCAGCCTTGTTCACTGATAGCGAAATTCAAAACGCGCGGCCATTTTAAAGTGCTTACGTGCTTGAAACTAATCACATGTTAAACTACAACCGTGACAAATGTGAAAACAGACTCGTAGTTTTTTTCAAATCCTCAAGTATTGCACACCAAATGTCCAATCAATTTCAGAATGCAACCTTCGCACAATGTACGGCGTTTTTCATAATTAAATCCATGTCAAAAAATTCAACTGTTTTACAAAATATAATTGAATAAAAACATCTTGAAAAAGCACGTTGAGCATTGGTGCTATTGTATTATGTTTGACATATAAGCATTTTTTGTCAATTCCGCTCATGTGAGCTTTACGAAAAACGCTGAAACAATTACGCCCAAGTGGGCTTCTAATTTCAATTTGTTGCAAGTACATTTCTTGGTTTACTGGTAGATGCTATAAATGGCAATCTTGCATAATTTTCTCGGTCTGATACAAAAATCTACACAATACTAATCATGATTAAAATTCCTTACTGCACTATTTACATTTCGGCGTTTCATCCCTTACATGATCAATCTACAGATGTGTGTGTATAGGTCTTCCTCAATATTTAATCCTCCTGGTTGTTTAGAGTCTAACTCAATTATATAGCGAGACTCTAATCGCCTTAATTTTCTTTCTCGGTTTCCACCTCTTACATTTTGTTCAACAGCATCTATCACATAAAAAGTCAGGCCTTTGGTCTCTTTCCCATGTACCTTTTCAAAATGTCTGGCTACTGGATATGTTCTATCCCCATTCTTAATCGCCCTCAGGTGCTGTAGGATTCTTTTATGTGCTTCCAGAATTGTGCTGCCCACGTACCGCAAGCCGCAAGGGCACTGTAGTACGTAGATAGCAAAACTTGTCTTGCACGTATATCTGCCTTTTATCCTTCGCATTCCATCAGATAGACCTAGTCTATATTGCTCAGTGTTTATGCCATGCGTACACGCTTTGCATTTGATGCATTTCACAAACCCTTCCTTTTTGTTTAACCATGTTGTTTTTGGTTTAGCTTTTTTTAGGTTGTTCCTGACTAAAGACTGTTTAAAAGACCTCGCTTTGCGGAACGTAATTTGTGGTCTCCGAGACACATTTTTTCCAAGAACTGGATCATTCTTGATTAAGTACCAATGTTTATTCAAAATACTCCTTACTTCTTGATGTTGCTGGCTATATGTTGTTATAAATCTACATTGTGGTTCATTCTTTTCTTGTTTCTTGTCTGTCTCAAAAAGCAGTTCTTCTCTCTATTTGTTTATTGCTTTCCTCACTCCAGTGTCAATCCAATTGTCTGGGTACCCTCTACTTTTGAATCTTTGTTTCAGAATGTTGAGTTCTTTATTTGTCTCCCCTGCCTCACTGCAGTTACGCCTTACTCTAAGGCTTTCCCCATAGGGGATACTGCGTTTAAGGTTTACTGGATGAAAACTTTTAGCGTGCAGAAGTGTGTTGCCTGAGGTTGGTTTCCTAAAAAGCTTTGTTTGTACTTTGCCATCATGGACATATACGGTTAAATCCAGGAAGTTGACATTGGAGGTACTGATTACACTGGTAAAGCTAAGGTTTAGTTCTTTTATCTGTATCTTATCAATAAAACTTCTTGCTTCACTTTCAGTACCTTTCCATACAATGAATAGGTCGTCTATAAAACGGCTCCAATGCATTATATGGTTTTCCCACTCATTCTGATACTGCACTTGGATCACCTGCTCCTCCCACCAGCCCATATGCAAATTAGCATAGCTGGGGGCGAAGCAGGTGCCCATCGCAGTACCACATACCTGATGGTATAGTTGCCCATTAAACAGAAAATAATTGCTTTTCAGACATTTCTCAATCATTCTTATCACCATCTGTGTGTGTGCCCATAATTGTATTGGTCTTATCCAGTTCTTGGAAAAAATGTGTCTCGGAGACCACAAATTACGTTCCGCAAAGCGAGGTCTTTTAAACAGTCTTTAGTCAGGAACAACCTAAAAAAAGCTAAACCAAAAACAACATGGTTAAACAAAAAGGAAGGGTTTGTGAAATGCATCAAATGCAAAGCGTGTACGCATGGCATAAACACTGAGCAATATAGACTAGGTCTATCTGATGGAATGCGAAGGATAAAAGGCAGATATACGTGCAAGACAAGTTTTGCTATCTACGTACTACAGTGCCCTTGCGGCTTGCGGTACGTGGGCAGCACAATTCTGGAAGCACATAAAAGAATCCTACAGCACCTGAGGGCGATTAAGAATGGGGATAGAACATATCCAGTAGCCAGACATTTTGAAAAGGTACATGGGAAAGAGACCAAAGGCCTGACTTTTTATGTGATAGATGCTGTTGAACAAAATGTAAGAGGTGGAAACCGAGAAAGAAAATTAAGGCGATTAGAGTCTCGCTATATAATTGAGTTAGACTCTAAACAACCAGGAGGATTAAATATTGAGGAAGACCTATACACACACATCTGTAGATTGATCATGTAAGGGATGAAACGCCGAAATGTAAATAGTGCAGTAAGGAATTTTAATCATGATTAGTATTGTGTAGATTTTTGTATCAGACCGAGAAAATTATGCAAGATTGCCATTTATAGCATCTACCAGTAAACCAAGAAATGTACTTGCAACAAATTGAAATTAGAAGCCCACTTGGGCGTAATTGTTTCAGCGTTTTTCGTAAAGCTCACATGAGCGGAATTGACAAAAAATGCTTATATGTCAAACATAATACAATAGCACCAATGCTCAACGTGCTTTTTCAAGATGTTTTTATTCAATTATATTTTGTAAAACAGTTGAATTTTTTGACATGGATTTAATTATGAAAAACGCCGTACATTGTGCGAAGGTTGCATTCTGAAATTGATTGGACATTTGGTGTGCAATACTTGAGGATTTGAAAAAAACTACGAGTCTGTTTTCACATTTGTCACGGTTGTAGTTTAACATGTGATTAGTTTCAAGCACGTAAGCACTTAAAAATGGCCGCGCGTTTTGAATTTCGCTATCGGTGAACAAGGCTGCTTTTTTTGCAGTTGAAACGCGTTTGATAACGGCAGTTTAAATAAAATTTTGAACCGCACACGGCGTCGTCTTTCTTGGATGGATATATATATATATATATATATAGATATATATATATTCATTCTACTGGCGGTCGCCAGTAGATAGTTATAGTTAGGACCGTGTTTCCATAGGAAATCTCAAAATTCTATTTTGAACTTTGGCGCCGGTTGACGAATCCTCGCGAAATTTTCAAAACTAATGGGGCGCTCCGTTCAGCTCCTACCCTGAAAGTCTCGGGGTGATTCGTCAAGTAGGGGCTGAGAAAAAAGGGGGGTCCCAAAACGCGTTTTCCCCATGCATTTTCCCATAGGACCTTTAGACACAGCTACAGCCCGAACGGCTGAACAGAATTACTTGAAATTTGGCAGAGAGGTAGCCATAAGGCCAAGGAAGTGCCTTTCTGGTGTAAATCTGTTCAGTATTTCCTGAGAAAATAGCATTTAAAAGCATATCAATATCTATAAGCGAGCAGGGTGCGCGCACTGTGCAAGCCCTGTACGCGCACCTTGCCGTGCGCGAGCGTAATTCTGATTGGTTGTTAGATGTCAGTAAACATTCGAAATGGTCGAAATCAGGAAGTGTCGGCCGCCAGTTTGTCTGTCGCACTGAAAAGGAAAGGTGGAGACCGTGAATAGGGGGCAGAGTAGGGAGTTCTTGACCCCCTAGCCATTGTCAGGGGGTCACAGTAGGACCACGAAGGGCAAAAAAAAAGATTTTAATTTTTTTTAAAAACATCGCGAGGTGCGCGCACTCTGCGCGCACCCGAAACCCCCCCCCCCCAAAAAAAATAGAAATAAAAATCACGTTTAAGTGTTTAGATATTAGGTGGCTCTAAAAAGAGCCCTTGTGTTTATTGAGTGTTTTTCGGTACCTACAAGTAAGTACCGATGCCGAGTCTAAAGTTCGAGAGGAAGACTCTGTTCCCTTCATCATTGAAATGTACACCGTCTCCTCTATAAATGTCTTGCATGTTGTAACGCAAGTTGTTGTGGTATATAGAACCCATACCATAGTCTCTGAGGAAAGCAGAAACAGACTTATTGACGTGCTTTCTTGCTTTGTCAATTTGCGGACAAAATTGGTTGGACCAGTTCCACTTTTGCCTTTGGCATACATTAGAACATACAAAGGCAGTTTGTGGAAAAAGTGACATCAATTGCAGAAAGGTGTCCTTAATAAGCATTTCCAGACCTACCCCAGTTAAAGTGCCTAGGTCATTACCACCACAGTGCACAATAATAAGGTTAGGCTGTGGGAGATGTAGAAAGGTTTTCACCAAAGGCATTAATTGGTGCCACTTTAATCCTCTCTGACCAATCCATTTAATGTCTACATTTGGCAAAGCAAGGTCTTTAAAAATACCTCTTTTTTCTGCATACTTTTCACTCCAGAAGACATAGCTGTGACCTACAATCCACACTGTGAACATCTTCCAAGGAGAACAGGATGCACTCAGGAGGTGTCTTTCAGTAGAATGGCAATATGAAAAGAAAGACAGTTGAAAAATGGAGGCATACATACTTTTTTTTAATAAAAAGAACTCATTGGCTGATTCAAACCGTTTTACAGTTAAAACTAGGCTGTATGTTTACATTTTTAAAAGCATCTTTTGGATTGGTACAGAAAAATGTGTTCCCGCTGAACATTACTTTGGATTTGCTGTTAGGTTTGAAAAGTCAAGCAGTCTTGCTCTAAGGATTAGAAACATTGTGTGCTGAACTTCTGACCTCTCTGCTCACACCAGTGTTCCATGACCTGTTGCTATGGTAGCAGGCAGAAGTCATGTTGGGGGAAGGGATGATTTGGAAAGGGGTTGAAAGTTGCAACCAATAGAAATGTGTGATTCCATTTGAAAAAATGTGGGAAGGACTGTGATTTTACATTAACCTGTATATGTGGGAAAAAAGAGAGGGAAAAATTGCCATTTACTGGTTGTGGAGAGAGGAGAGAGGTGTACAGCTCAGAGATTCTGGCTCTGATAATCTGCTGTTTGAGTGCCACATTTCTTTCTCAACTAATTAATATTAAAGGTGAGTTATGAGTTTGAGAGGGGAAGTATGTGGTGTATTTTGATATAAATAATAGAATTGTCATTCTTGTTTTAAAGTTGTGTTTTACATTTTGTGATTTAGGAGAAATGTAACTGTCTTGAACTTGTAACATATTATGGAGTATGTCTTCACTGTAAGTTAAGGTGTACTGGTATCACTGAGGAATACTGTTTTGTGCCTAGAATCACATCATGAGTCTGTGTGCACACAGGATTTGTTGTCGGAGATTTAATTTGTGTTGCTCTTGTTCTGTTAGCCTTGCACTCGCAGAAAAGGGGCAGTTTGTTTGCTTAAAGTGTGATGGTTAGCATTCAGCAGAAATTAGTTACTCACAAAAAAGAGGCAAATGCAAACACATTTGAAAATAGCATGGTACATTTTCCTACCACTTTAAAAGTTGTGTTTTACATTTTATGTTAAGGAAGATATTTAAGTGCCTTGAACATGTTAGATATTATGGAGTATGTCTTCGCTATAAGTTAAGGTGTACTGGTATCACCCAGGAATACTGTTTTCTGCCTAGAATCACACCATGACACAGTGTGCACACAGGAATTGTTGTCACAGATTTAATTCGTGTTGGTCTTGCTCTATTACCCTTGCACTCGCAGGAAAGGGGCAGCTTGTTTTTTGTAATACATGGTCATGGTGTCAAGGAGCTGTTAGGACATGTGCTCTTTTATGCTTGTCTAAAATATAAGAAAAAAGTTTCAGGCTGTCACAATAATTATCACTTACTCCACCACAGTACTAAATGTGCTTTCAAATTGCCAAAGAAAATATCGCTTTGTGCCTAGAATCACACCATAAGTCTGTGTGCACACAGGAATTGTTGTCAGATTTAATTTGTGTTGCTGTTGTTCTGTAAAACTTGCACTTTCAGGAAAGGGCCTGGTATCACCCAGGAATACTGTTTTGTGTCTAGAATCACACCATGAGACAGTGTGCACACAGGAATTGTTGTCAGAGATTTAATTTGTGTTGCTGTTGTTCTGTAAAACTTGCACCCGCAGGAAAAGGGCAGCTTGTTTTCTTCAACTGTGATGGTTAGCACTCAGCAGAAATCACTATCTCACAAATGAGAGGTAAATGCTAACACATTTGAAAACCACAGGGTAGATTTTCCTTTCAATCTTGTAATGGTTGAGGTAGTTCCTACATGCACAAAGCTCCAATTGACCTTTACCAAACATGTAGTCTTACACACATATCTGCAGTCTTCATGCAGTTGAAAAAGTCTCCATGCAGATCTCTCTTGCAACTGACAATACACAGTCTCCAGAAACACACTCTTTGCACACATGCAGCAGCTTCTCCTACACTCCCATGCATTATACTCAGCTGTGTGTTGTGTTTCAGATAGCAGTGTATAACGCAAACACATTCAACGTTACCAAGGCTCATTTCCTTTGCTCTACTGTAATCACTCACCCTGTAACACATGCTGATGGTCTTAAGTAGCTATTAGGACATGTGCTCTTTTTTGCCTCTCTAAAATATAAGGGAAATGTGTGAGGCTGTCTCAGTAATTATCACTTGCTCCATCCACAGTACTAAATGTGCTTTCAAATTGCCAAAGGAAATTTCGTTTTCTGCCTAGAATCACACCATGAGTCTGTGTGCACACAGGAATTGTTGTGAGAGATTTAATTCATGTTTCTCTTGTTTTGTAAGACTTGGATTCGTAGGAAAGGATCAGCTCATGTGATAGGATTTGAAAAGTTGAAAAAAAAAATTGTAATGAATTAAAATTACATAAAGGTATTTTTTTTTAGTTTTTTGCAGGTTTTGCTGAGCAACAGTGAAAAAATATAAAGATGCCTATAAAGTCAAGAAAGAGAAAAGAAAAGAAACAACAACTATATTTGAAGACAACTGGTAAAAAAATAGGAGGAGAAGCGTGTGTTGGAAAACAGAAAAAGTCTTCTGGTAAGCAAACTAAAGAATTTAAAAAAAATATCTTCCAAAAAAAAAAAAATTATCGAAAGATAAATTCAAACAGTGTTTCAAGTACAAAACAACAACAGAGTCGACAGCAAAAACAAAATGCTAATGTAGACTCGGAAGTAAGAAAGAGTGACTTAACACAGAAAATAGATTTTAAAAACATTCGTCGAAAAATGTTTCAGAGAAGAGTGATGTTAAATTTGCTAAAGGATGTGAAAAAATATAAGAAAAAAACCAAATTTTATAAGAAAAAGAAATTAATTGAAAGTATTGTTACGAAGGCTTTAGAAATAAAAAAAAAACTATTCTTTTTAATTTTGAACAGGATGCGTAGATTAGATAAATTAGTCAATGCAATGAAGTCACAAAGCAAAAAGAAAAGAGAAGTAAAAAAAAAAATAACTTTTGTAAAGTGTTCTTAGGAGAATGGAAGCATAGTTCAAGTACTGAACCATTTTTTAATGGAGAGTTATCTTCAAAGTAATAGTTTGCTGCATGCAGTTGACACCAATGGAAGAGCATATGAAGTTAAGGATGGTTGTGTAATGGAAAAGGAGAAAATGATTCCAAGAAATGAGGAAGAAGTGATGGCTGATGAGGTTATGGGGAGACGTCCTAAAGCCCCAGTGTACACTTGGAATTGTAGTAGTATTTGTACTGTGCGTCAGGAATCTATTGATAAATTACTTGACTTTCTAAGAGAATATAGTAAAAAGAGTGTAAAACAGAAAATTAAGGTGCTTCAAAGACTAGATTCATGCAGAGTGAGGGAGAATACTGGTTTGCAAGGACATTCTCTGGCTTGTCTATCTAGGAAAGTGTGTCAAAGTGTTTTTCACCATTTTAGGATGCTCGCTGTTCATCATACTGAAATGAGAAAGTTTGTGAGAACGTTGTATTTTGCTAAAAGTCCAGCACTAAAGTTGAATGAGTTGAATAATGCTGTGTTCCGTAGATCTGTATCAGATGTAGTGAAGGTTACTGATGAGATTCAGTTTTGTTACTTTGGTCCAGAACAAGAAAGTGCAGAAAATGACAGTTATTGATGAAAATGTGGAAGAGAATGTAGAACTTACTGTTAGTAATAATTTTGAAGATGAAATGACAAAATTTGCTATCATCTCTAATGAAAGACCAAATATTACTTGTATTTGTTGCCGGAGAAGCCATTACAAAATTCAAACAAGGAATGTTGATTTGTATAAAAAAAGTGAAAATGAAGATAATTATAAGTGGAAGGATTTTGCAACATATATATTTCTGGAAAATAGTTTTGATTTGGGTGAAGATCAGCGTATTTGTAAATACTGTTATAACAAGTTAGAAGAAAATAGAATGCCAGCAAGAGCTGTACATAATAAATTAGAATTGGTTGATATTCCTCCAGAACTTTCTGATTTAAATACGTATGAGTCTATACTCATTCAATGTGTCCATCCGTTTCAGACCATAGTGCGTACGGAGCCAAAAACAGGTAAATTACCTCCTTCGGATTTACAAAGAGGTTTAAAAGGAAGAGTTGTCTATTTGCCATTGGATTTGAAAAAAAATATGCAAACAATTGATGCAGATACTTTGGAAGCTGAACCATTAGTTATTCTGGTTAATGGAGTACCAACAAAGAATAAGAAAATTTGGCAGGAGCTGGTGGATGTACGAAAAGTACAACGAGCAAATTTGTATTTGAAAAAAAATAATAAATGGTATGAAGCCATTTATATGGATGAAGATGAAGAAGAAATACTAGAAGACACAGGAATACCAACTGGGCAAATTGAAAAAGTGGATAAGTCAAAAGAAGAAGAAATTTATGAACATTTCAGCATACATCCTCTTCATTCTAAAGAAGTTATGGGAAACACTATTGATCTGTTTCAGATGAAGAAAGCAAAAGGAACTCCTGTGAGTGTATGGGAGGAGAGCTTGGAAGCTCGTTGTTTTCCCCAACTGTTTCCTACAGGAGAAGGTGGACGATATGATGAACGTCCAGTACAGATTCCTGCATCGGAGTATCAGACTACAAGATTATATGCAGAAGATCCCAGATTTCGTCAAAGTATTCCTTATTTGTTCCATCTTTTATTTGAAAGTGACTTGTCTGCACTATCTTATGCAGTAAATCACATTTTAAAAACTGGAGTACATCTACATAATGTGTCAGCAAAGGACTTTCTCAACAAAGTGCAACAGCGAGATGATCATTTGGAATCTCAATTGATCAATTTGATGGCTTGTCAGCGTGGAACTAATGAATATTGGTACCAACGCCATGGAGAATTGAAGTGTATGTTACGGAATTTAGGAACTCCTACATGGTTCCTTAGCCTGAGCTGTGCTGAGTACGCTTGGGATGATTTACTGGATTTTCTGCGAGAGGCAAATTCAAACATTGAAAACATCCAATACAAGACAGCAGGAGAATTGTGCTCATTAGATCCGGTTAATGTTTGCAGATATTTCAATCGTAGATTTGAGGCTATGATGTCCTTCATCTGCAATAAAAAAAAATCCACCTCTTGGAGAAGTTGTGGATTTCTTTTGGAGAAAAGAGTACCAAGCAAGAGGTGCTCCTCATATTCATATGCTGTTGTGGATCAAGGATGCCCCAAAATTTGGAACAGATGCTGATGAAGCAGTTTTATCTTTCATTGAAGGATATGCAACATGTGCTATACCTAAAAGCACAGAAGAGAAAAACCTAAAAGAGCAAGTTTTACGTTTCCAAAGTCATCGGTGTGGAAAATACTGTCGACGAAAGTACAAGAGTAAAGATAAATTCTACACAAAATGTCGATTTGGATTTCCACGACCTGTTCTTTCAAAAGGAAGAGTAAACCGTTTTATGTCAGCTGTGCGACATACTATTACAAGAAAATCGCCTAAGAATACCTACAACCTAAGAAGAAAAGAAGAGTCAAAATATATAAATGACTACAACCCAGTCATTTTATCCATGTGGAATGCTAACATGGATATACAGTATGTGGCTGACAATTCTATTGCTGTTGCTCGGTATGTCACATCTTACAGAACGGAATTGAAGGAAATGTGGGAAGAAATTTCTCACGAGAAGACTGTCAGTAAGAAGCTATACAGTTTCAGTTTAAAGATGTTATCGCATCGAGAAATTGGATCCTACGAATGCTCAGATAGGTTATCATCTGCATGTCTGTACTCGAAATCCAGAAGAATAATTTGGGTAAGTTTAGGCCTTGCAGGAATGCGAAATCGGGTACTGAAATCTATTCGAGAAATTGAATATTTAGCAGAGTTCGAACCAGAAAGTACAGACATTTTAAGAACAAACATGTTGGACACACATTACCCACAAAGAAGTCATCACCTTGAGAACATGTGTCTCTATGAAGTGCTGCAGAACTTCATTTTTAAACGGCATGCCACAGAAGATATCAACAATGGAAAATATAAAGTCAGTGGTGAGGAGGGATGTTTGGTGAAGCAAACAAAAGGAAGTTTGATAAATCACCGGAAGCTGAGTTGCGACACTCCTGACAAAAAGGAATTTTACTACTTGGCACTTTTACAGCTGTTTAAACCATGGCGTTCAGAGGACGAACTACTTGGAGAAGTCCAGAGTTATGAATATTCCTTCAATGCTAGGAAAGACCGCATAGAATGCAGTACTTTCACAACTTATGTTCAAATGTTAAATGAAGAAATTGAACAAGAAGCAACAATTGCAGCTGAAGTAGCTAGAGACAGTTCTCAAGACAGTCAAAGTTCTGGGACATTCAGTCAAGATCCTCTAGGACAACCAGTCGTAGAAAATGAAGCAGCAATAGCCATGAATGAAGTGGAAACAGCTATGAATCAAGCTCAGGAAGATTTAGTAGACTTAACATATTTGGAGCAGCAACTGAATGAAGAACAAAAACAAATTAATGAAGAAGTCAGGAAAAAAATTGATCACGGATTACTACATGAAAAGAAAGAGTGCTCATGCACATCTTTCGAACCAATGAGAATGTATGTAAGTGGACAAGCAGGAACTGGAAAAAGTTTCTTAATGTAATTAGAAGCTACCTACAGAAGAAAATGGATTCCATTTTGTCTTGTGTTGTTACTGCTTCAACTGGGTTAGCAGCGTATAACATAAAAGAAGTTACCTTACATCGTTTGCTAATGTTACCAGTAGAGCATGAGAACAAAATACAGTACCACAAACTAGCAGGAGAAGCATGCTTGGAAGTTTCAAGAGTATTGAAGAAAATGAAAGTTCTCATTATTGATGAGGTAAGCATGGTATCAAACTTAATGCTTGCCTTTGTGCATTTAAGAATGCAGCAAATTCTGAAGACAGAGTATGGCGTGTTATTTGGAGGAAAACACTTCATAGTTTTTGGGGATGTTTTGCAACTTACTCCAGTTAAAGGACAACCGGTATTCCATACTCTTACACATGAAGACACGAAAAAGTCGTTAGGAAGTATAGGTAATGTAAATATTTGGACATATTTTGAGTATAAGGAACTCATTACCAATATGAGGCAAGCCAATGATGAGGACTATGCAAGTATTCTGAAAGATATAAGAATTGGACTACTCACAGAACATGGCAGAAAAGCATTACAGAGTCGATTGCTGAGTAATTTGTTTACAACAGAAGAAATAGTAATCTGCTTAATGCCAACACTACATGAATGCTCTGTATTCAATCAAGAACTTTTGAAATTGGAAAATGAAGAGATCATAAAACTGGAAGCTGTGGATAAAATTCAACATGAACGAATAACTATTATGTTGACAGGCAAATTGGCTACTAAATTGGATTCTCTGGAGAAAAACATTTCAAAAACAGCTGGTTTGGAAAAGAATCTTTGTTTGTATGAACTGTAGAGTAATTTTAAGACGCAATTTGGATGTAGAAAAAGGTTTAGTTATTGGAGCTATGGGTAAAGTTGTGGGTTTTGTAAAGTACCAGAAAAAAGATGGAATTGAATTCTTAAAAATAAAATTTGATCAGATTGAAGAGGTTAAAGTCATTAGTCGTTGTTCAGTTCGTTTGTTGCTGGTGAAAGACTTGTATGTACGTAGGAAGCAGTTTCCGATTTCTCTAGCATATGCTGTAACTATTCACAAGTCTCAAGGATTAACTGTTGATAGTGCTTTTGTAAACATTGGATCTACTGTGTTTAAAGAAGGTATGGCATATGTTGCTTTGTCACGCGTGAAAAAATTATCTGGTTTATTCATGATAGACTTTGATGACTCAAAAGTAAGTGCTGATGCAAACTGTGTAAAGGAGTATAATAGATTAAGAAAAAGCTATGCTCCTCATTTAGGTCAGTATCCTGTGTTTGAAAAACGTGTTGTTTGTCGGAAAAGGAGATTTGAGAATATCTGTAATGAGGATGTACAGAAGAGAAAACAAAAAGACAGTGATGTGACTGCAAGCAAAAAGAAAAAGGACAGTGTGGAAGAGGTTGTTGGTTGTCATTTTGAAAATAGCTCTGGTGTCAACTGCTACGCAAATGTAGTGCTGAATGTTGTATTTTATCTTGAAAGTTTGCAAGAGCAGATAATACTAAATCATGAAAAAAGATTCTGTTTTTTGCTGAGTCTCCTTTATGAGAAGCTGAGTAATGATAAAAAAAAAAATAGAAAGTGCTTCTGAT
Organism: Triturus cristatus; assembly: GCF_964204655.1. Classification (NCBI taxonomy): domain Eukaryota; kingdom Metazoa; phylum Chordata; class Amphibia; order Caudata; family Salamandridae; genus Triturus; species Triturus cristatus. Next base: position 430,448,696 of record NC_140580.1, read on the forward strand.
GTTAGAAATCTTTTAGATGTATGTTCTGGATGTACACAGTTTACACAAAATGTCCAGCAAGATGCACAGGAATTCTTGATGTATATCCTGATGGTACTGGAAGATGAAGGAGGAGAAGTAGAAAATGTATTTGTTGTCTCTTATAAATGGGAACATTGTTGTGATAACTGTATGAACACAAGCAGTAGTAATGTAGATTCTGAAAGGTTCATATATTTACCATTACCAGAAAGTAAAACAGTGACTTTTAGTAAATTAGTTAAAGATGCTAATCACAATATGGAATGTTCTAAATGTAAATCTGAAATGTTGTCAACGTTATTTTTAAAGAAATATGGACAGTATGTAATTTTAATGGTACAACGTTGTAGAGCTGATGGAACAAAATTGGAAACTTTACTAAAGAAGTTTGTTGGCAACCAATTATCTATATCTGGAAAAACTTTTGTAGCAGTTGCAATAATTTTTCATGATGGTCCTTCTATAACTTCTGGTCATTACACAGTTTATCTTAAATGTGAAAAAGGATGGACACTGTGTAATGATTCTCAATTGATTTTCAAGCAACGTTTGCCTTATGATTTACCCAATTGTTACTTAATTTTTCTGAAACCAAATTTTAAATACTAAAATCAGCATCGGAAGAAAGCATTATTAAAATTTAAAAGGATTAAAATTGGATATTTCACTCAAAAGGGATTTTAAACTTACCATTTGGCCTCAAGGAAAGGTAAAACAAACAATTGTGGACTTCTTTGACAGATATTATTTTGGAAAATGTTCTTTTGCAACAAGGTTTACAGACGTTATTTCTTGTAAATTGTTATTGTTCTTAAAAGGTATTTTTGACATTTCTATTAAGGTATGTTTTAGTGAGGATACATTTGGGGCTTTTTTAAACAATCTTTCAGATTGTTTTTTTTTTTTTTTTGCCCGCTGTTAAATGATGAATACAATTGATTTCACTATTTTCAGTGAAAATCAAAACATTCTGAAAACAGCAAAAAAAGGGCAAAAAATTGCTTTGCATAATATGAAAAAACATGTACTGTTTAATAAAGTGTATTGTTGAATATTAATACTTTTTTTTCTTTTTTTCAGAACTAGAAAGAAAATTTAAAAGATGTAATTCAGTTTCCTTGCAATTAAATAAAAACATTTATTTCTAAATAATTTTCTTTGATGGTCAGGTAAGTTTAACATATCTGTATGTGTCACTGCTTTCGTTTCATGCTTCCTTTTCTTCAGCTCTCCTTACTCTGCTTTTCTCATTTCTCTTCTCACTCTCTCTTCCTGCTTTACTACTCTTTTGTAACTCCCTCACTCCTTCTCTACTACTCCCCTACCTTTACTACCTCCATCACTAATTTTTCATCCATGTTTCTTTCTCTGTATTCATATGTCTTAGTCTTTTAACTGCCTTACTCCTTCTCAGTTGTTTGCTCTCTGTATCTGTCACTCTCGGTTGGTCTGTTTTACCCTTAATATCCTCAACATCTCTGGGGCACATTTACAAGCCACCTGCACCACCACTACGTCACTTTTCTTGACGTACTAGTTGCGCAGGGTGCTTTTCCATATTTACAAGGAGAGGATAAGCCACTCTGTGTGTCTTTTCCTCTCCTTGTAAATACAGCCAATTCAAATGCAGCACTAAAATGAGCTATTATCTTTTTTGATAGGTTTAGGGTACCTATAGGTAAGTACTGATGCAGAGTTTAAAGTTTAATAGGAAGACTCTCTTCCCTTCATCTGTGAAATGTACACCATCTCTTTTTTAATTACTTTGCCACTCCCCTGTCTTTGTCAGGGAGTCCCTGAAGGTTTACTAAAGGTGAAAAAAATGATTTTTTTTTTAAAAAAAAACCCCATTGGATGTGCGCGCAGGGTGCGCGCACCCCAAAAAAAAAAATGGCAAATAGATTCAAAAACAAGTTTTTGTGTTGTGATTTTAGGTGGCTCTAAAAAGAGCCCTTGAGTTAATGTAGGGACAGAGGAAGAGAAAAACGAAAAAAAAAAATAACAAAACTATGGCCCAGTGCAAGGGTGCTCCTCAAATTTCCTCTGAATGAGATCAATACTGCTCTCACCCATAGTAATAAGAGAAGCATAATCCATGCACCGTGTAGTCATCCTCCGAAAACAAGGACGAATATCCAGAGGTGTGTTAGAAGGTGAAGGCACCATTGCAGAAGATGTGCTCGGCTGAGCTGCCGAAGATGTGTGGGGCTGAGCTGCTGCAGATGTCATCGGCTGAGCAGGTGGAGGGTTTGCTCCAGAAGCTTGATGAAAAGTCACAGGATGCATTTTCTCAACGTGCCTCATCATAGTGTGAATACTAAAAGAGTACTGCTTATTAGCATTCCCACGTGACAAGATGCGTTGACAAAGTATGCAGGTGACCTTTGGTGCATTCACCTTCTTTTGTCCCTCAGGAAAAGTGAAAAACTGCCATATAAAGGAGTCTTTCTGCTTCCTCTGTCTCTCAAGAGTGTCCTGCTCACTCTGAGAAGGTGGCTGGTGCTCTGCCATTGTCTCACAAAAACAGAGTAGCTCCTTCTCCAAGGGAATCAGAACTAACAATGAGGGGAGTGGGTGTAGTTTTGGAAGAATCTGGAACTGAAAGTACTTTGAACCAATGAAAAGTGATGTTTCTTGATCACATGACTTGCCATGTGGGGATTGGGTGTGGTGTTGAAACAATCTGAAACTGAAAGTAATGAAAACCAATTAAAAGTGTTGTTTTATTATTAACATAACCCGAGGTGCGCGCACGGAGCAAGCACAGAGCGCGCACCGTGCAATTACGCATGCGCAAACGCGTACGCGCGCATGCGCATAAGTATTATGTGCGTACGTAACGTGCATGCGCGAACGTCAGCGCGCGTACTCTACGCGTATACGCGAGTGTAGCGCATGGAGCACGTACGACGCACGCACGCATGCGTACGTGGTGCGCGCTACGAGCGCGTACTAAAACGTACGTATGCGTACGTATATAACGTACGCATGCGTACACAAAAACATACGCATGCGTACTAGGTGCGCGCTGCGAGCGCGCACTAAAACGTATGTATGCGTACGTAGATAACGTACGCCTGCATACATGAAAAACGTACGCAAACGTACTAGGTTCGCGCTCAGTGCGCGCACCCTAAAAATGTATAGAAAAAAAAAAAAGAAATAAAGTGGACATAAGTTAATAGAAGATATTAACTATGCTGTTCACCGTTATCCAAATTCAAAGTAAAAAAAAATGACCCACACAAAATTAAAGGATACAGATAATTTATAAATGTATACATAGGGAAATTTTTGAAAAAGAAATCTATAAAAAACTATATTAAAAAAATTTAAAATTTGCATTTAAAAAACCTTTGAAATTCACTAAAAACCATAGGTTTCACACACGTTATAGTTAGGAATTAGCCTTTAAAAAACCCTGCAAATTCACTGAATAAACCATAGGTTTCACACACGTTATAGTTAGGAATTAGCATTTAAAAAACCTTGCAAATTCACTGAATAAACCATAGGTTTCACACATGTTCTAGTTAGCTGGACATTTCACTCGTAAAAAACCAATGAAATTCCCCCGTTATAGTTAGTTCAGCTAACTATAACTCGCGCGCCCGCAATCCACTGCTGATGACGTCACATATTACATCACTCATGACCTGGTCAGTGACATCACTCATGACATCGCTGATGACATCTCAAATGACATCACTGATGACATCACTGATGATGTCATCCATGTGATAAATTAGCACATCTTCTCACACCCTAATATAACCTTTGATACACCTAGTCAGTCATGCAAATAATCACACTCCCATTTACTCACCAATGCGGTTATACACACTGAAGTTCACTTAGTCATAAAAATAGTACCACATTCTTACGCTCTTATAGAATCATTGATACAAGCACACACTCATCCATACAGTCACTCTCACAATCACACACTCTCACATCTACCCACTTATATACTCTTACACGCATATATACTGCCTTTTACATATGTAGTTAGTCACAAATGTACCACTGAGATATACATTCAATCCCTAACACACCCATACATACACTCACTCAACCATACAGTCCATCACAGATGCACTCTTAAAACCATGCACCCATAGAATCACCCACTCACACATTTATGCATAGTCACACACACCCTACCCACACAAACACTCAGGAACCCATACAGATACTGAGACAAGAAATCAATAACTCATATAGACACTCATGTAGCTATTCACAAAACCATGCAGCCACTTATACACCAACATACAGACACATGCAGACATTTACACAGTTTAGTTACTAGTCTGCAGTAAGATACTTTTAATGACTCACTTATAGAATCATGTTACGCACCACAGAAAATCATCCATTTACACACTTGTACACCCACTCATTCTTCAACAGGCCTTTCCCTATATATATTAAACATATTAAAATTGTTCAGAAACACATACTCTATGGATGATGTCATCAGTGATGTCATTTGAGATGTCATCAGTGATAATAACCAAAAAGGGGAGGGTCCGAGGGAAAATTTAAAGACCAAGACAGACTCAATCCCCCATCCAATATACTAATACAACAAGGAATCTGTCAGTCTGAGAACCAAGGGCACAGTCGCTAGGAAGTTTAGAATAAGCGAAGAGTTTGAAAAGGGAGCCTCAGAGTGCTGTAGGATTCATTAGGATTTCCATCAAAAACCAGTGATTGGTGTATATCATCATCTGGATATCCACTCCTTCCCACCACTGTGATTCACTCCATCTTGGAGTTTCATTCGTGGTTAGTTAGTAACCGGAGCACATTTTTATGAGGCCCATGGAAAGGGTAGGAGAGAAGGGGAGAAGGACAGCCAAGCCACTAGTCAGGGCAAGATATGATATATATACCAAAAAATGATATATAAGTGGTGCAGTGCAGTAAGGTGAAATGTTAAAAAAGGATAAGGAGGAAAAAAAAAGAAAGTTTATTGAAAAATATTCCTGCCAGTCCTTAACTAAAAATGGTGCAGAAACAGCTTCTAACAAATAGGCTGTTTGACAATAGGGTCGACATGTTTCAGCCTGCTTGCCTGGAGGGTCAAATGGCTTTCGTCAGGACCTTCATTTTATTATCGCTACTGCAGCAAAAGTGAGTGAGAAAATTATAAATTGTGAGACAGTGTTAAAAAATACAACCTTATTATGGTGTACAACTTCTTCGTATTGTCAGTGTGTTTATGAACATCTGTGGAAATACGAAAAGAGAATCACAAAAACAACACAGTCAGTGAAACTATCTGACAAATTTTCGCTTGAAACGCTGTGCCTTAATCTCAAGTGCTTACCTGATCAGCACGAGAAGTGAGCCTCACCTCACCCGGTAAAGACTCAGGTTAGAAGGAGGCCCCGCCCTACAAAATTGAATAAGATGTGGGGAAAATTCAGTACAATGAACCATGAGATACGATGGTTCAAAATCTATAATTTGAGACATTCTTCTGAATGTCCGTTGTATGTATTTTTGCAAGATAAAAGATTTCTAAAAGATTGGTCCCTCATAGCGTGGCGCTGCACGCGTGATTGGCTCATTTTGATCATCAGTACATCTAAACGCATTGCAGACACCATCCTCCTAGAGATACAGACTTTGGAAGCCCAAATCAAAGTCACAGTCACTGCTACAATTTTCAAAAAGAACCAGGATGAAGCCAATAAAAGTAATAAAGATTTAAAAGACGCTATACTGGTCTCCAAAATAGAAAAATTCAAAAAAGACCTTGCCAAATTTAAACACGAGGTGATATATCCTTACACCAGCGATTCCTACGTAGCACCCGAGTTCAACAACAAAGGGCGCAGATATGGGTCCAATTACTCAGGGAGCAGTTCGGATGATGACAACTACGAGTATGAGAATGGAGGTCCACAACCCAACAGACCACAATACAGAGGTCGAGGGAATAGAAGAAACTGGAGAGGACAATATACTCCGAATTTCCAACAATGGTGGCCTCCGACACCGTGGGGATATCCCCCACCACCCCAGGCTTTCCAGCCTTTCCAACCAAACCAATTCTCAATACACCAGCAGGACCCTAATTTCCAGCCTTTTTTAGGGTCGGGCCGAGGGAGGCCCAGGGCAAAAAGAAGAGGTCAGCAACCACAGGTGCATTGGAACCTGCCCCCACAAGTGCCCCAACAAATGAACACCCGCAGCCAAACCAAGAGAGGACAACCACAACCAGGAACGAGTACCGAGACGATCTAGTACTGAACCTGAGCAACAAGATCTTGACAGCTGATGAGACATCGATACTCAACAAAGGCCTTGGCTTTGTGACCACCACTCATGGAGATGATTTTGAAGTACGATGTGACCTGGCAAAATTTTTTCGCAAAATAAGGCTACACTATTTCTTTAAGAACAAAGAGACGACCCTAGGTACTTCGAGTGAACTTAACACCGGCCTGAAAAACAAATCCACCTTTAATCCCCCTCTACATGAGGTACCACCGCAGGTGTTATCCTTTGAACAAGCGGTAACCGAGGAAATCACCACCTTATGTAAGAACAAAACAAGATCAGATCACTACTGCAATCTACCTAAGAAAGAACGCTTGGCCTTGAAAGCCCTTATGGAAGACCGAACCATCATAATAAAGCCAGCCGACAAAGGCGGAGCAGTGGTCATCCAAGATATTGAAATATATCGCCAAGAGTGCCTCAGACAACTGGCGGATGGAAGATTTTACAAACCTCTTCAACAAGATCCCACCAAGAGGATTCAGAAAATTATCACTGAAGCAGTAGAGGAAGCATCATCTAATGGATGGATCACTTCACAGGAAGCATCGTTTCTCAATACCCCCCATCCTGTGATGCCTTACTTTTACACCCTTCCCAAAGTCCATAAGGCCCAACGGCCCCCACCAGGGAGACCTATTATATCAGGACAAGGATCACTACTAGAACCTCTATCTACCTTTGTTGATCACTTCTTAAGACCTCTAGTAAAAGAGATGCCTACTTACCTGCAGGACACGAAAGATATTCTACGTCTTTTGCCCACAGTTGACTTTGATCCCGATAGAGACATTCTAGTATCATTTGATGTGGAATCATTATATACCTCTATTCCTCAGGATGAGACCCTTGAAACCATCTTTTCCATCCTGAACAATGCAGATCTGGATACCATCACTCCCGTTCATTTCATCATGACCCTTGCACATTTGGCTATGAAAGAAAATTTTTTCAAATTTGAAGACACCATTTACCTGCAGGTCTCCGGGACCAGCATGGGGAGCATTTTTGCTCCTAGCTTAGCCAATCTCTATGTGCATTCATTCGAACAAACACATGTGTTCAACGATGACAACCCTTTCAGTGACTCGATCCGACTATGGAAGCGCTATATTGACGACATCCTGGTAATCTGGCGCGGTGATTTGTCGTCAGTATCACCCTTCCTAGATTGGTTGAACACCAGAAACAACTTTTTGAGGTTCACAGTGGAAGCTCACAAAGAGAGATTAGCCTTTCTTGATCTCTCTATCTTCAGCACTATAACTGGCCTTGAAAGTGAACTGTATAAGAAACCAATGTCCCGTAACTCTCTCTTGAGATATGATAGTCAACATCCAAAATCATTGAGAGATAATCTTCCTTACGGACAGTTTTTGCGTGTAAGACGCAACTGTTCCACATCGGAAAAATACCAGGTGCATGCAAAGAATCTCACTGAACAACTTATTGTTAAACAATATCCGAGATCTCTGATCAAGAAAGCGTTTAAACGCGCCTCCAACAACAACAGAGAAGCACTAATAGAGCCACCTATTGCAAAACCACCACTGGAGCGGCTCACCTTCGTCCACACATTCAGCACGCTCACTAATGGAATTCAAAAGAGTGTGAAGAAGCATTGGCGCATTCTGAACTCATGCAAAGAGAAAATACCTCTGCCTTTGTTCTCTCTCAAACGAGGAAGCAACCTTAGAGACAAAGTGGTTCATACACGACCTCGTGAAGCAAGACCACGTCCCATTGGGACTCTATGGGACCTACCCGCAGTACAAGGACACCACCCATGTGGGACGTGTTCAATATGCCCGCAGACTAGCCATTCCACAACGTTGGACATAGGCACAAACAAACCATGGGAGCAAAGATCTTTTACCAACTGCAACAGTGAAGATTTAATCTATATGATTGAATGCCCCTGTAAACTCCGGTATATAGGGATGACCACTCGGAAAGTCAGACAGCGAATGCTAGAACACAAGAGCACCTTTCGCTGCAACAAGACCAATACGAGACTGACACGCCACTTCCATGAAGTGAAGCACCAAGCCAATGATTTTTGGTGGACAGTCTTAGAGAAACCCTTTATTCCATCACATGTAAGTGACACATCTCGCTTCTTGTTTTTAAAGGAACAACGCTGGGTGTTTAAAATTGGTACTTTTCAAACAGGATTGAACGATGATATTCCGTGGAGCTCATTATAACTCTCCACTGATCTAGGTTCATCCAGAGATAGTGATCAAAGATTGGGACTACCTCATCTAGATATGCACTTTTTGCTAAACCTATTCTATCCTTCATATGGAAGTATGTTTGCGTCCCACTGATTGATAAAGCTTTATCAGATACACGGAACTACACCTTCCTTACACGCTGATGTCATTCAGTAGTCATTCTCTAGTCTCGCGTGACCTCGAGTTTTCCTCGACCCCATTGGAACTACACCTTCCTGACACGCTGACATCACTTTGTAGTTTTTCTCGAAATCCCGCGTGACCTCGGGCTTTTCCAGGGCCCAATCAGAGACCATACCTAATCAAACACAGTAACCCATTGGCCCAGCGTTGACGAATCAGGTCGTCGCTTAACCAAAGGGCATTCTTTTTAACACCTCTCACCTGTGCTGCCGGTTACCTCCCAAACGGCTCAGATTCCACATCGAGGTACCGACGGAGAGGTGAGCGATCTAGAGTTCAAAACTTTGAAACTCTTATTCTTTGTAACAGATGCGGCGCAATTGAGCACTGTGTGTTCCACCGGTGCCCTAGTTTTTACGCGTCATTTTAGTTGTGGTTCTGTTTTCTTGAGTGAAGTCACCTCAGCGTTCAAAGCTGAGCATACAACGGACATTCAGAAGAATGTCTCAAATTATAGATTTTGAACCATCGTATCTCATGGTTCATTGTACTGAATTTTCCCCACATCTTATTCAATTTTGTAGGGCGGGGCCTCCTTCTAACCTGAGTCTTTACCGGGTGAGGTGAGGCTCACTTCTCGTGCTGATCAGGTAAGCACTTGAGATTAAGGCACAGCGTTTCAAGCGAAAATTTGTCAGATAGTTTCACTGACTGTGTTGTTTTTGTGATTCTCTTTTCGTATTTCCACAGATGTTCATAAACACACTGACAATACGAAGAAGTTGTACACCATAATAAGGTTGTATTTTTTAACACTGTCTCACAATTTATAATTTTCTCACTCACTTTTGCTGCAGTAGCGATAATAAAATGAAGGTCCTGACGAAAGCCATTTGACCCTCCAGGCAAGCAGGCTGAAACATGTCGACCCTATTGTCAAACAGCCTATTTGTTAGAAGCTGTTTCTGCACCATTTTTAGTTAAGGACTGGCAGGAATATTTTTCAATAAACTTTCTTTTTTTTCCTCCTTATCCTTTTTTAACATTTCACCTTACTGCACTGCACCACTTATATATCATTTTTTGGTATATATATCATATCTTGCCCTGACTAGTGGCTTGGCTGTCCTTCTCCCCTTCTCTCCTACCCTTTCCATGGGCCTCATAAAAATGTGCTCCGGTTACTAACTAACCACGAATGAAACTCCAAGATGGAGTGAATCACAGTGGTGGGAAGGAGTGGATATCCAGATGATGATATACACCAATCACTGGTTTTTGATGGAAATCCTAATGAATCCTACAGCACTCTGAGGCTCCCTTTTCAAACTCTTCGCTTATTCTAAACTTCCTAGCGACTGTGCCCTTGGTTCTCAGACTGACAGATTCCTTATGTCATCAGTGATGTCATGAGTGATGTCACTGATCATGTCATGAGTGATGTAATATGTGACGTCATCAGCAGTGGATTGCGGGCGCGCGAGTTATAGTTAGCTGAACTAACTATAACGGGGGAATTTCATTGTTTTTTTACGAGTGAAATGTCCAGCTAACTATAACATGTGTGAAACCTATGGTTTTTTCAGTGAATTTGTAAGGATTTTTTAAATGCTAATTCCTAACTATAACGTGTGTGAAACCTATGGTTTTTTCAGTGAATTTGCAAGGTTTTTTAAATGCTAATTCCTAACTATAACGTGTGTGAAACCTATGGTTTTTTCAGTGAATATATATATATATTCATTCATTCATTCATATTCTACTGGCGGTCGCCAGTAGATAGTTATAGTTAGGACAGTGTTTCCATAGGAAATCCTCAACTTTCTATTTGGAATAACTTTGGCGCCGGTTGACGAATCCTCGCGAAATTTTCAAAATACGTGGGGCGCTCCGCTCCTACCCTAAAAGTCTCGGGGGAATTCGTCAAGCGGGGGCTGAGAAAAAAGGGGGGTCCCAAAACGCGTTTTCCCCATGCAATTTTCAATAGGGACCTTTAGTCCAAGGTACAGCCCGAACGGCTGAACAGAATTACTTGAAATTTGGCAAAGAGGTAGTCCTCAGGTCAGGCATGTGCCTTTTGCATATATGGTGTCCATCTGTTCAGTAGTTCCTGAGAAAATCAAAAGTAAAATCACATACATATCTGGGCGGAGCCTAACCACACATCTCATCGTGAGATCTGATTGGCTGTCAGTACTTCATCGAAGAAGTGTTGGCAGCCATCTTGGGACCAATATACATGATAGCACCTCATTAAAAAGCATTGCAGTTAATAGAAGGTTTTAAGACTTTAGTTACATTATAAATCATTTGTTGATGGTACCATACTCATTTTAGGAATTGTGGTGTGTTCTAAGGTGATTTTACCATGTGAAAAAGCCTTCTGCTGGGATATCACGAACCATGTTTGAGAGAACTATTTTCTCATACTTTTCCCACAGAGGTTTGGAAGGTGATCTATAAGCTAAACTGAGAGCATATTTTCTGTAAATTCACATTATCTTTCTCAGTCATGTTAGAATGAAGTCTGACATTCTCAGTAAAACATGTACATCCAACAAGGGCAGAGACTGTCAGTTGATTCCTTTGTGTTCTACTGCAGCTTCCCAGAGTGTTCCAAAGAACAACTAAAGCGCTAACAGTCTTACTTATGACAAAAGTATGGCACGCCTGAAGCCATCTTGATTGGAATAAAGTGGTAACACTTAAAACAATTTACAAAGGAACAAAATGAGGGGGTTCATTTTGCCATATAAATTATGATTAGTGCTGCAGAAAGAAAAACTAGGGCACATTTTGACTTCTGAAATCCTCTTTTATTTCATAAAAACATTCTGACATGCAGACTGAAACATGCACTTTGAATACCAGCAGTAGCTTTACTACAGTGATCTAATGAGCAACTAGAGTGCTAACATTCAGAATTTATGGAAAATGTGTGCCACATCTGAATGCCTTCTTGATGGAATCAAAGTAAAAAACTGAAAGTATTTCCTACTGAGGAGACTGCAGTAAATGAGGAAATTAGGAAACTTCATAACAAATAAATCTCCCAAGATGGCCACCAGAGACAAAAGAGCCCAAATGTAGCCCAAATATCACCCAGATGTAGCCCAAATGTAGCCCAATGACAGAAGTGTGCAAAACACTTATTTTCTGTGTATTTGCAGTTTTATATAGTGCAGAGTTGTCAGGTATTGGAGTGCTTTACATGAACATTGGTTACATCACACAAGATCAAATTCATTTTGGTTGTAGACATGGGCAGATTAAGTGATTTGACCAGAATCACAGAATGTTGAGCTGAAGCAGAAACTCCAACCTGGTTCCCCAGTTGCAAAGTCTGCAGCTCTGGAAGTAACACCACACCCACTCCCCTTGGATGCAACATTTAATCAAGTGGTCAACTGGATAAAAAAACTAAGATTTCAAGTAATTTAAAAGTTCTTTGTCGCTATTTGAAAACTCAGAAAATATGTCCTCATTTTAGTTTTTTAGAGCACTAACCATAATTTTGATGCAAATAAGACCCTCTCATTCCTGGTCGTCTTCGCTTGTGCTGGGGCTTGCTGGCTTTGCCCGTGTCTCCGGTCTTGCTGTTCCCTGCACGCTGTGTGTCTCCCCTAGCTGCCGCTACCTTCCATCGCGCGGTCAGCGTAGGGGGGAGACTACAGCTCCCAGACTGCCCTCCGACTTCTGCCACACCTGAGGACCATCATCGCGCCCGGAGGCGCTGAAAACACAGAGGCTCCCTCCGGGACGCGCGCGGGCGGCGCCGGGCTAAGCCTGGGCAAAGGGCGGGCCGTCTGTGGCCGTCCGAGGGCGTAGGAGGACGGGACGGGCCACCCCCCCCCTTATATTTCTCTGGACGATCCGTTACCGACAAGGCCACGGTCATAAAGGTACTGTTGGAACTCGAGTACTATTTGCTTACTCTATATAGCGTCGTAATATCGCTACACATATGTGAACAATCTCATTTGCCCAAACTCCAATTGTTACTTACGGGGTGGCACAAACAGTGTAGAGTAATAGTATAGCTTTGGCTGGATAATTTTATGAGATATGTCCAAACAAAAGGTTTCCTCTGTGCCTAACACCATGGACAATTATCTGGTGCAGGTTGTAAGCAAAATTAATAATGATAGAAGGGCGTCATAAGGGTTGTGTTGTTCTTCTATTCTCCCTACGACGGGTTCTTTGCCAGAACCCCCGCTAGAATCCTCATTGCAGGTCAATAGTAGTGTCGTTGATGACGTAGAGGTTCTAGCTAGTTATAGTTTCGAACAAAGTGCGTCTTCTGTCACCAACCTGCAAATTAATCTCGAAGTAGATGTAGTTCCAGTCGTTGAAGTAGAGAAATCCCCGTCTCCTGTCCCCCCACCTGTGACTAGAGCAGTCAGAGCATGTAGAAAACCCCAGTACAAAAGTGGTGGGTCACATTCTGGTAGGAAAAAGACAATCTCTGCATCTAAAAGCCTGGACAAGAATGAGGTAAATGGGAAACACGATGATCAAGAGAACGAGGATGAGCAAATCATAAAAATAGCTAGCATGATCGACTCTAAGATTAAGTGTATCATTAAACCATTGGTGGCTAAAATCGACCAGCTTATGGCAGAGGTAACAAGACTGAGCGTTCTTCTAACTAAGACAGTGGAGGAGGTGGGTAGTTTATCAACCCTGGTGCCAAGTAGACCCGCACTAAATGTGGAGCACCCTAGGTGTGGGGTAGGGGCACGAGAAAAAGTGATAGTGAATCCTCCCCCTACTCAACCCATAGTAGATAAGGACGGTCAGAATGCAGCTAAAGAAGATTCCCCACCAAGACCTACCGCATCGCTCCAAGAGAGAGACCCATTCCAATGTATCGGTGAGGCTTCCCCTTTTGCATTAGTTCTAGCTAACGTACCCACCCTGTTGCCTGGCAAAGTGGAATCTACATCCTCTTTGATTAGTAAATCGTTACATTGGATGTCAAATAATATGAAGATGTCTCCTTGGGGTGAACAACAACTAGCAGGGGAAATTATCATGGCACGAAGGGTAGCATGGTTAGGGAATAACCCCCAAAAAATTGCGGGAGACTGTATAGTTCTCAATTTCTCAAACGCAGGTGTACTCCCCAACGTCCTGGCCAATATATATCCCCCACAAAGAAGGTGTACCGCTATAATCCCACTAACGCTAGAATATTTCTATCGGAAGGGAGGCAGTGAAAAGAATCCGATGAGATCAAGACCAAAGCGGATTCCTGCCTCTAATAAATGGGGAAGGAGCGACTTAAACAGCAATTGGGGTTTTAGCTTGGATAACAGGTTTGGGGTCTTGTCTGATCGGAACGAATGTGATTGACTTGAAAGGGATGGTAGATTGGAGAAAAAGAACCAAGACAAGTTTGATACTGTGTGCTCCTATAGCGCAGAGATTAATTTCATCGAACGTTGTTCTTATCCCCCGACCTGAAACTAGGGGAGTATCTAACCACCTAGAGAGACAGCCAGAGAAAACCGATCCAGCCCAATCGATATGCTCTAGCCCTTTAGATAAATGTGATAGTCTAGGACCTGAGGTATTAATAATAGAACCACCTGGTAGCTCATGTACTTATGCTGAGCTTGAGACCGAGACGGAGGGTGAGATTCAAAGTTTACTAACAATACAAGACCCTTCTTGTTTCTCAGCAGTTGAGGCAGGGTTGACTTTTCTTTCTTGGAACCTTGCTGGAATTGGTAATAAGTTAATGTCTCCTGAGTGGTGTAGCTTTTTCGACCAGTTTGACATCATCCTCTTCCAGGAATCCTGGTCATTGGTCCCTGTTCATCGTTTGGGGTTCCTCAATTTTCAAACACCCGCTATTAAAAAAAACTAAAGGTCGACCATCAGGGGGTTTGATAATTTGGATCCGCCAATCATTATGCTGCAAAATTAAGCAACAGAGCTCCCTATCAAATGACATCTTGTCAGTGAACATCACATGGGCATCTGGCCATGGATTGGCAATTTTTAACATCTATGCTAGAGGGATGGTCGGGGGACATACATCCGATGTAATCACTGCTCTCGACCTCCAGCTTGTAGCACTCCCAACCCAGCTGTCTATCATTGTGGGAGGTGATGTTAATACTACATTTGAGCAACTTGGACCGGAGGATCAATTTCTAGCTGCTGAGGAGGATAGTAAATGGGGCGTCCCTCAGCTGGAACTTCCTGTAGTTAAAAGATGGTCAGCAGTAGCTATCCAACTCAAAGCCTTCTGTTTAGAGAGAGGGCTCAGAGCAGCCAATGGGCGTATCACGTCTGATCGCCAGGGAGTAAAAACATTTGACCACGGTAGGTTCTCCAGTCGCATAGATTACTTCCTGGTGGACATTAGAGAATGGCATAGGCTGATTGATATGACCATAATACCTAGGATGGAAAGTGACCACATCCCCCTCTGCATGGAATTCCAAGCACTTAATGGGTCCAGAGAACCTAAATTAGGGGGGGGGGGGGAAATCACCTTGGACATTGTAGCATCGAATAACATGCGCCATGTTAAATGGGGCAGATTTATTGAGAACCCAGAGAAGCTGGAGGACCTTAAAAAAGTGGTGATTGATGAAGTGGCTAACTTAAACATTCAATCTGCCAATCAACATTTTCCCCAAGTTATGCTTGAGGCTCATACCCACTTCTTTAATAATCTTCAAGGGTTCTTTATGAAGTCCACAAAAGCAGACAAGACCAAGAAAATAAAAATATCTGAGGCGGGATGGTACAACAAAGCTTGCAAAGTAGCCCGCCAGAACCTCAGTGCTGAACTTAGATCTAGAAATATTCCAGGTGTGCGAAAAGCTAGAGAGATATACAGGCACACACAGAAAGTGGCCAAGAAACATTGGGATGAGGAACAGTGGCGTGATCTGAAATCTGCTTGTGTAGCTAAAGATCAAAAGCAATTTTGGGCCATAGTCAAGTGGGATAGAGGAGGGAGCGCCCAACCGCCCCAAAATAATGTTGCCAATCACCAGTGGGTTGATTTTTTTTAGACCACAATACGCCTGTAACCCATCTGAAGTAGAGTGTTCATTTCCCCCCACTATTTTTTATCAAAAGCAGCTATTTACGATCAAAGACGTCAACCTGTTATTAAGCTGCGTGACTGGGGGTAGAGCCCCAGGGATGGATGGCATACCAGCTGACGTTTTTTTAAGTGATAGATTATCTTGGTGTCAGTATTTTCAATGGCTGGCTAATTCTGTGGCTACGGGTGCGCCTATCCCCACCTCATGGAAAGGTGCGGAAATAATTCCAGTTTTTAAAAAGGGTGACAAATCACTACCTAGCAACTAGAGACCTATCAGTCTCATAGACTCAGCTCAAAAACTTATAGGTCGACTAGTGCAAAATAAACTGCAATCTTGGGTAGAAGAAAATGGCATCTTGTCCCCGTACCAAGCTGGTTTTCGACCCTGTACCAGCTCTGTTGATCAGGTCTTTTATTTTTTAGCACTTTATTGGAGGAACGTGACTTTGACCAATGGGACTCTTTATGCGGTCTTTATAGACCTGAAATCAGCCTTTGATCTAGTCCTCCGTTCCAAACTTTGGAGGGTTCTCGCTGAAGCAGGGATGGCGCCGGAACTGTTAACGTTACTTGTCCGCCTGCATGAGAACAACTACGCAAGAATTAGGTGGGGGGCTCAGGGTGAGGTGACCGACTCATTTCCTGTCGAGCGTGGTGTCCGTCAGGGGTGTGTTCTGGCACCCACGCTGTTTTCTTTATATATCAACGGCATAGTAGATCACCTTAGTTGTTCCCCCACGGATGCCCCTGTATTAGCAGGGGTTCGCGTGCCAGTCCTCATGTTTGCTGACGACACGCTGATAGTTTCCCGGACACCGAGTGGGCTTCAGAAGGCAAACGCGTTTGGAGTCTTCTGTCAAACGCGTGGACTTGAGATAAGCACCTCCAAAACCAAGTTCATGTCCCTGAATCAGCGGAAAACATTCAGAGGTGTAATCAATTTTAATGGTATCCCATTAGAACAGGTTGAGGCATTTACGTACCTAGGAATATCTCTCCAGAGCGATATGAGCTGGAAAAGTCATATTGATATGGCTGTCTTAAAATTTCACCAGCTGGCGGGTGCAATTGCTTTTAAGCATAAATCTTCCTTAACCAAGCCCATTACTCCTGCCTTAGAAATCTACAACATGAAAGTCATAAGTGCCTCTTTGTACGGTTCGGAACTGTGGGGTTTTACTAACTTGAAACAACTAAGATTGGCAGAGAACAAGTTTTTACACTGTCTAGCCGGGGTTCCCCAAAGTACCCCAACTGTTCCGCTTGCATATGACCTGGGCAGGAAAAAAATAGAGGATTTAGCACGGTTACGTCCCCTACTTTATTGGATACGGATTATGACAACTCCCGAATTAGCCCATTATGCCACTGCCCTGAAGGACATCATCAGGGCAGATCGTTTCCATTCCATTCTATGGCTTAAGGAAATTAGGAGTTTGTTCACAAAGTTGGAACTAGATTACCTATGGGACGATCCAAATGGCTCAAGCTTCCCATCAAAGTCAACTATTACAAAAATGTACTGGGATATGATTTTAATGTCTGCCGATAGCTCTGGTCCAAATGGTAAGCTAACTGATCGCTTTCTTGACATTAAACCCAAACCATCTTGTGAGGCTTACTGGGATATCATAGAAAGGGTCCCCGATAGAAAACTGTACTTCCAGTTCAGAATTGGGACTCTTACCGTAAAAGCGTTCACCCATAAATGGTTATCTACCCAGGACAATAAGTGTCACTGTTGTAAAGATCTGATTGAGGATATAGGCCATCTGTTGTTCGTATGTCCCCTGTACACTAGCCCTCGTCGTAAGTGGCTAAAACCTGTGTGTATAAATTTGGGGACACGCAGGTACAAAGAGGCCTTAAGAATACTTGAATCAGACTGCACACCCTGTATGGCAATTGCTGTCGCAAAATTTCTAGGGTGGGCTTGGATTATACGCTTTCGCACTTTAAAGCCTCCAGAAATTAGCCAATGAACTTTTGATATTGAATAATGTATGATTAACTTTTAAAATCATGTTTCTTCTCTGAATTGTTTTAATCCATTGTTGTTGAAATCTTTTTTAATCTCTGTAATCGACAGCACCATGGTTTAATGAGTTTTTTAAAAATGATTTTTTTTTGTAGTATTTATAGTATGTGTTAGGATGTGTACATGCTTTTGACATCCCGTCGAATAAAGCTTTGAAATTTGATTTGACCCTCTCATATATGTAATTTCTAAAGGAAATGCTCTAGGCATTACAGTTTTCATTACATCAAGATGACGTCAGGCATTCCACACTTCTGTAATAAATATAGAATGTTAGCAATCTAGTTGTTCATTGGGATACTGTTGAGAGGCAGAGGCCAGGGGCACGGACTCTGAAAATTGAAGGCAGGTAGGAGAGTGCAGAGGCAACAATTTGACCACACTAGGCAGGCAGGAAGGGCAGTGGCAGCACAACAGACTATGGAGGGCAGTAGAAAGGGGGGCAGGGGCAACAAACCAACAATACAGGACTGGCAAGAGAGGCTGTGGCAATATAATAGACCATTGTGGGCAGAAGGAAGAGGCAGTGGTCATACAACCATACATGCCAACAGACCCGTTTCAGCCAGGAAACGTCCAATGTTTTTAAGCTCAAATGGGCTTTACTTGATCTGTTTCCTGTCTACAATCTTCTCTTTTTCAATGTAACTCAAAGGGGAAAATCAATACCCCAGTTTTATTTCAAAATCTCCCTCTTACCAAGTTCAAAATGTTCGCAAGTATGGTACATTGGATCATGGTAGGCAGGAGGAATTTGGGTAGGGACATGGACTCGGATAACAGAGGACAGGAGGGACATTGAGAGGTGCACCAAACTGATCCTACAGGGCAGGCATCAGGGTTTGCAGCAGCACAATACACCACACAGGGCATGCGGGACGGGAGTGCAGCACAACAATCCATAGAAAGCAATAGGGAGGGGACAGGACCATGCACATGGACAACAGACAACAGAGGGGAAAGAGGCAATGGTAGCTAGTTGACCATAATGGACAGACAGGAGAGAAAGCTGCTGCATAACAGACCATAAAGGGCAGGAGGGACGGATCAGGGGCATTACAATGGAACCGACAAGCCAGGAGGGAGGGAATAGGGGTCTGCACATGGAAACAGAGGGCTGGGGGCAAGGGGGTAAGGGCAGGAGCAGCAAGATGACCATGGAGGTCAGGCAGGATGGGCACTAGAAACAAGACACACCATGGAGAGCAACAGTGAGACTATGATGGCATTCGTACAGACCATTGAGGGAAGGTGGGAGGGGGTCAGGAGCAGCTAGCTGACCACACAGGGAATGTGGGAGGGGCCATGGCAGCACAGAAGACCATGCATGGCAAGCGGGAGGGTTAGTGGTAGCACAATGGCTATAATTGGCAAGAAGGAGGGTGCAGGGGCATGCACAAAGGACCATGGAGGATAGAAGGGAGGGTCAGGACCTGGGCACAGACAGAGTTCAGGGGAAGGGGCCTCACAACAGACCGCGCGGGGCAGGCAGGTGGAGCAGTTGCAGCACAACAGACCAGGGAGGGCAGAAGGGTGTGGCAGTAAAATGGACCATGGAGGACAGGAGGAAGGGGATAGGGGCATGGCATGTGGACAGGCAGGGTGGAGGTGGCAGGGACAGGTTACAGTCATCTGACAATGCTAGGCAGGTGGTAGGGGAGTGGCAGCTCAACAGAACACTCAGAGTAGATAGGAGTGGCAGGTCCATGGAACATGGTAGTCAAAAAGGATGGAGCAGGGGCATGCACAAAGACATCGGAGGGCAGGGGGAAGGAGAATAGGGGCAGCAAGCAAAGCACAGAGGCTAAGCAGGAGGTCAATGATGGGCCATAGAATTGGGCAATGGAGGGCAGGATGAGTGGACTGGTACATCATGCTAAATGCAGGGCAGTGGCAGCACATCAGACCATGCATGGCAGGAGGGAGGAGGCTAGTCCATGGATTCAGACAACAGAGGATAGGGAGGAGGTGGATGGGGCAGCAAGCTAACTGTTCATAGAAGGTGGGTATTAGGAACTTTTATTATTTTTAAAATGTGTGTCTGTGCGAACTACTTAAAATATGAACAAGTATGCAGCATAATCTCACTTTTATTCAGGAAGAAGAGGACGTTTGGCACTGTGACTCCGGGCTCACTTGGCAGAAACATCCCCTGACCCTCCACCCCCCATCGCAAAATGTAATGCCCGTGAAAAGGGTAGGTGGACGCAGTGTTATATAGAACATAGTCCTGAGAGCACGATTGAAAATGAAAACTAGATATAGTATATGGTATAAACTATGCACCAAAAAGTGTGATATAAGATGAACCGGGGCGTGAAATATAATATGCAATACATTGTGCGCAATGACAGATTCATTGGAGAGCGCGAGATGGCACAGGCACTAGCGCTTGCTATGTGATATGCGCCTTGGAGTGTAATATGCACAGGGCAGTGTTGTGTAACCTAAGTAGTCTCTAAAGTTGTAATATAAAATATGTGCTGGGTAGTGGAACATTGCATATGCACTGTGACAAAGATATGGATCCCAGATTATAATATGTATGGCATAGCGCTGTGCTTTATAACATAGGCATCGAGGAAGGCACGTTAGATGGGGTAATATAACCCATGCGAAGGCAAGTGTGGCATGACATATTCACGGGGTGGTGTTACAGTGCACATGGGCTAGAGAGTGTCATAGCATACGCACTAGCTGGTGGAATACAACACAGAGGTGTGTGGCACTCGGCGAGCACTGGTGGGTGTAACACAGCATTGGGCTCAGCCAGGAGCACGCTGTGACTCTCAAGTGAGGTTTGTCTCCTTTCCAGAGAGTAAAATAAAAAGTATTACACATCCGGCGGTGGATGGTGGATGTGTGTTTTATTAACCGTGAGGGGGTTTCTTGCATAGTTTGGTCTAATTTTTGTCGAATCCCCTTTGAATGGCTTGGTGTGCATGTGTATTAAATGTGCCCGTCAATAGCTACCCATGTTTGTATAAATAAACGACAAGGGTGTCTACTTGGAGAGTACCCACCAGCGGGGGCGCCGGGATTAGGCACGGTAGGGTGTCAGACATGTCAGAGCTTCACTAGCGGTGTGAATACATTCTACGTGGATTCATTGTATGCATAGTCGCCTTTTAATGAATATCACGCAAATCGTCATGGTGATAGGTACATACGGTTTGTCCAGCATGTCCTAGGTGTTTCTATAAATATATATTTAAAAAAAAACAAAGGCCAGCCCCGGGGGATGGGGTCCCGGGGCCATAAGTGGCCTGAGGAGGGGGGCAACACCGCCCCCCTCCTAAAGAATAAAAAAATAAATAAAAGGTCATGACCTGGGGGTCAACAAAAAAAATTAGGGTGCAGGCCCTAGGGGATGGGGTCCCCAGGGCTAATAAATTAGAAAAAGAAAGGGTGCCACACAGCCCTCCTTCTTAAAAATAAATAAATAAAAGACCGGTATCGCGCCGGAGGCCATGCCCCCTCCTTGCAGCACTCTGCAAACGTGCCCCCTGGCCAGTTGTAAGTTGAGGAATTAATTCCCCTTCAATACTGAGGGTCCCTGAGGGCCAACTAGCCCAACAGGTATCTCGGGTATGCGCCAGGGAGCTGCGTTGCAGACAGGTGTTCTGAGGCCACGCCCCTTTTTACACCTCCATGCAACGCAGCTCTGTGGCGCTTACTGGAGGTACCTAGTGGGCTAGTTTGACCCTAGGGACCCTTAGGATTCAAGGGGACTTAATCTCTCAACTCAGAACGCCCACAGGCCCTGTGGCGCGTTTTTAAGTTGGGGAAATAATTCCCTTTCAATCCTGAGGGACCCTGGGGTCTAACTAGCCCACCAGGTGCTTCCAGTAAGCACCACTGCTCTGCGTTGCAGAGAGGTGGTGCAGGCCGTGCCACTTTTTACACCTCTCTGCAACGCAGCTCTGTGGCGCTTACTGGAGATACCTAGTGGTCTAGTTGGACCCTAGGGACCCTCAGGATTCAAGGGGACTTAATCTCCCAACTTAAAACGGCTACAGGGCATGTTTACACAGTGGGGAAGGGAGGGGACGGGGCATGAGGTGACGTGTTCAAACACGCCCTGTGGTGCGTTTTAAGAGGTAGTTTTAATCCCCTGCCCTATTATATACTAGGGGCTTAAAGAGGAGGTCATGCTAATCACAGGGAGACCCCAACACATAGTGTGCCCTAGTGTATGTAGGTGTTTTCATTGTATTCGGAGTGTCTTTTAACATAGCACTGGCTCTAGGACTGGTTAGTCAGATTCAATTACCACCAGTATCCGTCTGAAAAAGTTGAGGGTACAGGATGATTTAGCAACAAGGCTTTTTTCTGCTCTTCTGTTTGTTCTTTCTGCACGTTATACTTCTTCCTGCACTTTTCTTCGTCTTTGAGGACTTCTGTTGCTTCTTTCTGCATTTCTTTTTTTCTTTCTGTGCGTTTTTCCTTCTTTCTTCACATGTCCTATCTCTGTAGGCATAGCTAGAAATTAGCATTTAAAAAACCTTAGAAATTCACTGAAAAAACCATAGGTTTCAGGGGCGTTATAGTTAGCTGGACTTTTCACTCGTACAAAACCATAGAAATTCCCCCGTTATAGTTAGTTCAGCTAACTAGAACTCGCGCCCGCATTGCACTGCTGATGACGTCACATATTACATCACTCATGACATGGTCAGTGACATCACTCATGACATCACTCATGACATCACTGATGACATCATCCTTGTGATAGAGTGACAGACCTCCTCTCTCCCTAATATAACCTTTGATACACACATTCAAAAATAGAAATACATTTTTTCAAAACAATGGACATACCAATACCAGTTACAACAACCTATTCAGTAATTGTAAGATCCACATCCACTCATTCACCAACAGTCCTATACAGTCACTCATACATGTACTCACTCATCATATGTACTCATACACCTATACATCCTGTTACACAACGCCACTCATCCATAAAGTTACTCATACACATAGTCACTCATGCTAATAAAGAATCAAACATCCGTTTACCTGCATATACAGTTATACACACACCACCACACTTACTTCTACAGAAACTTACACATACTTAGTCTTTTTAACAATCACTTAAAGAAACACATACTTATTCATACAGGAACTCTTTCAATCTCTCACTCTCACATGTACTCACTTATATACACCAATAGTCACATATACTAGTTTAAAACATATGTAGTTACTCATAGAGACACTATTGAGACAGTCATTCACTCACTAACACACCCATGCACACACTCATCCACCCATACAGTCCTGCACACATGCTGTCTTCAACACATACAAACAGTGAGTCACTCATTCATGCACCTATGCACTACGTAATACCCCCCACCGAACCACGCAGACACTCAGACTGATACTCAAAAAAACAACTAATAACCTATATAGACACTCATGTAGCTACTCACCAACCCATGCAGCCACTTATACACAAAGTGAGAGACTGATACAGATATTTACATATTTAAACATTACTCACTAAGCCATGTATTCAATAAGATACACTTAATCAGTCAGTTATACAATCAATTTTTCAAAAACAAATCATCCATTTAGACACTTATATGCCCATTTATTCTTCCATCGACCTTGAGATATACATATATAAAACATATGTAATTTTCAGAAAAACACACATTCACTGGATGATGTCATCAGTGATGTAATCAGTGATGTCATTTGAGATGTCATCAGTGATGTCATTTGAGATGTCATCAGTGATGTCATGAGTGATGTCACTGAACATGTCATGAGTGATGTAATATGTGATGTCATCAGCAGTGCATTGCGGGCGCGCGAGTTATAGTTAGCTGAACTAACTATAACGGGGGAATTTCTATGGTTTTGTACGAGTGAAAAGTCCAGCTAACTATAACGCCCCTGAAACCTATGTTTTTTTCAGTGAATATATGTATATGTATATATATATATATATATATATATATCTATATTCACTGAAAAAAACATAGGTTTCAGGGACGTTATAGTTAGTTGGACATTTGACTCCTATAAAACCAGAGAAATGTGCCTGTTATTGTTAGTTGAGCTAACTAGAACTCGCGCCCCCGCAATGCACTGGTGATGACGTCGCATATTGCATTACTCATGACATGGTCAGTGACATCACTGATGACATCTCAAATGACATCATCTAGTGAGTGTGTGTTTCTGTAAAGTTTAAGTTATAGATATATATTTGCCAAGGTGTATTGAAGAATGAATGAGTGTATAAGACTCAGGATGGATGATTAAGTAGGTGTGTGACTATCTGTATAAGTGACTAATTGTGTCTTGCTTAATGCATGTGTTAGCGACTGATGTAGACATTCACACAGTTTAGGTTGTTAGTTGGTGTGTAAGCAGTTACATGGTTTGTTAGCAACTAACTGAGGATCTATATGAGCTATTCATCGCTTATCTGAGTACCTGTATGAGTACCTGAGTGTCTGCGTGGGTGGGTGGGGGGGTGTGACTCTCTGCATAGATGTGAGAGTGGCTAATTCACTAGGTATATGTGTTTAAGTCTATCTGTGATGGTCTGTATGGCTGAGTGTGTGTGTGTGTGTATGAGTGTCTCGGTGAATGAATGGATGCCTCAGTGGTACATGTGAGTAACTCCATATGTGAAAGGCAGTATATATGAGTGCTGGACTATATAAATGACTATATGTGAGAATGAGTGATTGTGAGATTACCTGTATGGATCAGTGTGTCCTTGTATTAGTTATTGTATTAGAGTGTAAGTATGTGTTAGTATATGTTTAAATATGTGACGTGGTATGTGTATAACTGTACAGGTGAGTAAATGAAAGTGTTATTGATTATTTCCATTACTGACTAGGTGTGTGAATAACTCTAAGAATGAGAGGCAGTGTGTGAGTGTCTGTATAGATAAGTGACTGGATATGATAATGCTGTATAGAGGGCTGTGTACTCCGGACCAGCATACGTGGAGTGGATATGCTCTCTCTATTGGTGTGTTCACGGTTTCGAAAATTATAGTCTGTATTTTAGACTGGGTGTATCAAGTGTTATATTAGGGTCTGATCAGGTGCATCTGATTTTATAGACTTAGTTTCTTTGCTAGTCAAGAGAACTGTACAGAATATAACAGTTGGATATGTCTAGGTGTTGATCAACAAATGGAAGATAATACTGTTGTGAAGTTTGAAAAAGAAAAATAACAAAGTTTAAAGTAGTTTCTGGTGAAAATCCCAACTATGTTTATATTTGTTGCCGACGTACTCATTATAAAATTCAAACTAGGAATGTAGATGTACTACCACTAACCCTGTTCAACACAAGTCGATCCCACATGTGTAACTGTGTCCTGAGTCCTGAATGGCAGTCACCTTAAGTCCGTGGCAGCGACCACAGCACCACACTCCCTTCGATCACTGAGGCATATTTCGATATGCAAGGCCAGCGACACGTAGTTCCACTAACCCTCTTTAACACAAGCCGATCCCACATGTGTAACTGTGTTCTGAATGGCAGTGACCCCAAGTACATGGCAGCAACCACAGCAGCATACTCTCTTTGATCAGTTAGACACATTTCCATATGCAACGGCGGCGACACGTGGTGCCAATAACTCTGTTCAACACAAGCCGATCCCACATGTGTAACTGTGTCCTGAGTCCTGAATGGCAGTGACCCCAACTCCGTACCACCACACTTTCTTTGATCAGTGAGCGGTATTTCCATATGCAACTACAGACTCCAGTAGGCAAGTAAGTATCACAGTCCTACACCCTACATATTATCCTTTTAGTATCCTTGCTTCAAGAACTTTTTTTTTATATCAGTTATAGCTTTACTACAATGACCAAATTAATCTTCAAATGAAAACTAAAATGGAATAGCAGTCAACACTGCAGACAGTACAACTTGCAATTCCATTTTTAAATGCTAATTTCTAACAACAAGATTGTACTCAGAAAATACAGCACTTCGACAGTGTATTCTATACTTATTTCATCTTTTCATCATACGCCTACACTGCACTCACTAGGGCTCCCAATGGAAATTATTTCTTCATTTATTAACTACAGAGTAACTAGGCAAGTAACTATTACAGGCCTCATATCTACATAATATCCTTTTAGTTTCCTTTCTTCTTGAACATTTTTTATATCATTTATACCTTTAGTACAATCACCAAATTCATTTTCAAGTACAAACAAACACTCAGCAGTCTACACTGCGGGCAGCAGACCTCGCAATTTGAATTTTGGACACGTGGTGCCAACTAACACTGTCCAACACAAGCCGATCCCACATGTGTAACTGTGTCCTGAATGGCAGTGACCTTAAGTCTATGGCAGCCACCACAGCAGCAAACTCTTTGATCAGTTAGACATATTTCCATATGCAGTGACCCAAAACTTCATGGCAGCGACCACACCACAACACTCCCTTCGATTAGTGAGGAGTATTTTCATATTGAAGGCTGGCGCCAAGTGGTGCCAGTGAACGTGCACTACGCCGGCCGGTGAGGCCACCAACGTATGCACGTGGCTGTGGGCCATTTCTCACCACTACCTCTGGCCTACACTACGACCAGCAGGCCTCACAATTCAGATAGTCGTGATTCCACATGACCCAGTCCTATAGCCAAGACACATTGCTCCCAGTGCGGCCCGTCCACACCAAGCATCATCACAGGCTCATACACTCTCAATACTTCTGGTGCCACTAACCCTTTTTAACAGAAGCTGATCCCACATGTGTGACTGTGTCCTGAGTCCTGAATGGCAGTGACCCCAAGTCCGAGGCAGCAACCACACAACATACTCCCTTCGATTTGTGAGGTATATTTCGATATGCAAGGCCGGCGACACGTAGTCCCACTAACCCTTTTTAACACAGACCGGTCCCACATGTGTTACTGTGTCCTGAATCCTGAATGGCAGTCACCCCAACTTCATGGCAGCGACCACAGCACCAGACTCCCTTCAGTCTTATTTGTTGTTCTTTTCTTTAAATATTTTTTTTTATATGTAAATCTATACATGTCTAAGACTCCTCTTTGTCCAACCGCACAGGGACACTTCCGGGCCCAAGAAGGTTGTTGGGGGTATGATGGTAATGTGGGAAGAGGATGCGTTACCTGCTGATGTGGGGAGAGGCCGGGTTAAAGGGGTATCTATCACAGAAAGAACTCCGATATGTTTTCACAAATGCATCGGACTGAATCACAAAATGATTTTTCAATACTTATGTAGTGTGAGTTATGAACAGTTTGCACCCAGGCTCGCAGAGGGGCAGCTGCGGCCCGTCCGCTCCACTCACAGACGCAGTACTACGAGCTGTCCGCGCCATTGTAGCTATCCCTGCCTGTTCCGTCATCCGCCACGCCACTCAGATTGCTTTCCCGACGACGGCCCCACATACCTACCTGGCAGGTCAGTGGTCTAGTTCTCCACATCTCCCACCCACTCCCTGAGGGCAGCTTTACCCACACACCACACCCGTCCGGCACATGCGTCACAGGCCATGTGCCAACGCAAATATAATAGATCGACAACGTCACATCCTTTATTGCCAGTGCTGACTAGATGCCGGACGCTCCACGTGTCTCAACCATAAAGAGTCTTTCAAAACTTGCGCAGAAGGTTACTCGCACCCTAATCTGTATAGCCCTCAGGGGCCTACCACCCCCTTGGCGCGGACTTCAGTTGCACAGGGTTAGTGCCACCCGAAGCTCTTATGGCCATCAGGGGCCTATCACCACGTGGCACGAACTTAACTTCCACAGGCTTAGCGGCCCCAAAAGCTGATGTGGTCTCCGCCATTGATGACTCAGGACTCAGCGACATCTCTGCGATCCGCCAAGCACCTGATGTGGTCTCTGCCATTCATTACTCAGGACTCCGAGACATATCTGGGATGAGTCTTGATGGGCACGTGGAGTGCCCACTGCTGCACACTCCGTTGGCACCAGGTAATTATTTGCTCATGGATGCGCAGGGGCGGCAGTGTCTCCATCACCATCTCCATCTCTCCCCCTCTCCCACTTCCCCCTTCTAACTCTCTCTCTTCCTTCTAACTCTCTCTCTTCCTTCTATCTCTCTAACTCTCTCTGGCTTTTTTTTCCTTCTCTTTTTCTCTGTCTCTCTCCTTTGATATGCGCATTACACACGTCCTTATTTTGTGCTTTATTTTCCAGGCTCTGTCGTCTACATCCATGGTCCCCACAGCAGTGTTACGCAGTGTTCCACCTCGTTATGTATTTATTTTTTTTATACTTTTTTTTAATTACTTTATCGTTGATATATATTAATAAAAAAATAAAATTTGGAAAAAAAATTAACGTTTCTGGTTGTTTTCTTAACTGCTGTGTAACTCTTTCTTGTTCTTATTACTGTTATTTGATGACATGGTCTTAAATTTTGGAGGACTTATCACGGGAATACTGGTGATGTCTGCAGTTTCCACCAACTTCTGAGTAGTGTGTTAGATTTATCTCAACTTTACTTCCATTAAAGTGCTGATAATGAAATGCAGACTAGCCGTTCCCGTGCAAAAAGACACGAGGTGCACCTTTGCGATTTATTGTAAATACTAAAATCCTTTATTTAATAGCACTGACGTAGTGGCTGCACTCAGTGTACACACAATCATTTACGAAACCTCATTATATTTCTATTGATTGGGAATTGGAAGTCAGGTGCTGGATCTTGACGAGATACACTGTCCAGTTTGTATATTGTCCTGCACACGCAAAAAATCACATCCCAACTTTCACACCAACTGCAATGCGAAACAAATTCCAACGATAAGCCACATTAGCACCAGGGATTTTACACCTGCTTTCTGATGGTGTTAAGCAGGACAACTACCTGCACCATGAAAGAGAACACAGCCAAGAGCCACACCAGAACACCCACGGGTGCCATAGAATAAATGAGCATGATACAGGGATACCCATGAGGGCCACAAGACTCTTCGGAACAACTCCAGGACAGCCAACGCCCCCCAAACCGGCATCTGTGCAAGTGTGTCCCTCTGGTCATTGTGTTAGCATGATAGGCACCAGCCCTGCAACATCACAGTGTGCTATCACCTCAGCGTTGGCAGTGAGCCTGGACATGTAGCTATGCACGCATCCTCCTGCATGCACAAGTGGCGTATGCTGGTCCGGAGTACACAGGTCAGCGCAGGGGTGTGCCTATCCGACAACGGGAACGGGGTGTCTCGGACATCTCCGTGTACAGGAAGTGCGGTACGTGTGTCTCTGTGTTCTGGTGTGGCCTGCCACAAGGGCCGCAGCAGTCGATGTTGTAAAGTGGAATGCACCACCTCCAAATGGCACTGTGATGGTGTAGTTGGAATGCAGCAGCACATGCGCAAATAGGCATTACAATGGTGTGCCGTACGAGTGCACCAGATACAACAGCGCACCATACAAAGTGTGGGAGCTCTGGGAGGGAGGAGCAACTGTTTGCAACGTAACAGACCATGAACTCGCCCATATGCCACGTGCTGGGTATCTCATCCATTATGACCACGGTCGCAGACATCCCACAACCCCAACGACCCGCCTTTGTACACATCCTCTATGAATGCAGCGTGGTTTTCACTTCTATGCTCGTTCACTGGTGTGATGTTGGCGAGTTGTGTGACTTGTGCTCCTTGTTGGTGTGTTTCATTTTGGCCATTGTTTGTCTATACTTGTGCTATACATAATTGTGCATGTCTGCCATTCTGCCCATCTCCCCCCGCCCTCCCCACTCCCTGCTTCTTCTTCCTCCTCCTGGTGCAGTTCTGTCTATAATTTTGTTGCTCCACACAAATACATGTAAAGAACAAATTAGAATAGTTTCTTGATTTTTTTATTTATTTTTATTTTTTTATTTTTTAGGTTTCAAAACTTCTCTCTTAGTTTATTTTTAATTTTCCATATAAACAGTTTTTTAAAATATTCAACAACACATAGAAGTCGGAAGTGCAACGTATTCTATCAACACACTTTCTAGAACATTCTACAACACGTGCATGTTAAAAGTTCATCAATCTTTTTAAACTTAACCATATTTTTTTGCAACATTTTCTCGAACATTTTACGGCACGTGCAGGTTAATAGTTCACGATTGTTTTAAGTTCGAACGGTGCCTTCCAAATGCAAGTAGCAGGTGTGGTTGAGTTGACAACTTTTATCCTATGATATGTACTCCACGCTGAAACTGCTTTTTCTTAACCAATCACAAAGATGCTTTTCCACAAAACGAATGTGCACCCTATTTTTTAAAAATAATACTTTTCGTCTCCCAATCACGTATCATTTTGTATGGCATGAAAAAGTAGTTCCCCATCTTTAAACATCTCTCTTATTCTATCAAGGAACTGCATGAGCTACAGACATCTTTCCATACCTTCCAGCCATACCTTCAAAACGCTAGTGTGGATCGTAGGACATGGCTATATTTTCTGATGCAAGAGGTATGCAGAACAGAGACGTATTGACTTAGACCTAGGTTTACAGAATGTGGACATTTAAAGGTATGCACAGAGAGGATTGGAGTGGCACCAATTGTTGCCTTTGGTTAAAACCTGTTTGCATCTCCAACACCCTGACCTCATGATTGTGCACTGTGGTGGAAACGACCTAGGCACATTAACTGGGGTAGGTTTGGAAATGCTAATGAAGGACACTTTTGGACAATTGATGTTACTTTCACTCAAACTGTCGTTGTGTATTCCAATATATGCCAAAGACAGAAGTGGAAATGGTCAAAACAATTTTGTCCTCAGATTGAAAAATCTAGGAAGAAACTCAACAAAGGTGTGTCTGCATACCTCAGAGACCACAAAATGGGGTCCATCTACAACAACAACATACGTTTTGATATGGCTGATATCTACAGAAGTGATGGAGTACACTTCACAGATCACGGAAATCGGGTTTTCCTGAATAACTTGAAGCTGTGCATCTGCACTTATATGTAGCTCCAACTAATCAACACAAGGGCTCTATTTAGAGCCACCCTATAACTGCCAACTTAGGCCCGCTATCTTAGGGCCAGGTAACGGCAACTCCCGGACCCTCGCCAAAATGTATTCTTCACACAGCTGTGACACAGTGGCCAGACCATCTGACTTTGCAGCACAGAGCTCTCGCTTTGATCACCACCTCTACTCCCCCATAAGGGTGAGTAGTTTGTGCTTTACAAATACCGTATTGATTTACCTTCACACTCCCTGTACACCACCTAAGCACCATATACAAGTTGGACAAGTGTGGCACCGCGCCCAGAGCACATGACTTCACAGCATAGCAAGCACAGGCTCATAGTTTCATACCCGATTCCAGCAGCAACTCAATTTAGCAGCATGACACTCTAGGCAATACCTCACTTAATTTCCGTACCCAGCACTTTCAGACCAGCAGGGGTCAGTAGGTCACAGGCTTTACCCCGAGTCCTTCAGCAGCTCAGCTTGTGCCCCCAGCGCCATCAGACCCATAGGAGTGAGTAGTTTGCACTTTACAAATACCGAATTGATTTGATACGCGCAAATTTACCTTCGAACTCCCTGTATAACACCCCCTAAGCACCATACACAAGTTACAATATTCGAAACAAAAGTTCCTCCGAGTAGGTATAACTGCATACTGACACTACTTGGACAGATGTGGCACAGCGGCCAGAGCACATGACTTCACAGCATATGACACACTGTTTGGACTCACGCTTTCATCCCCGAGTCCGGCAGCAGCTCAGCCTAGCACCATGAGACTGTACACAATACCTCACATATTTTCCGTACCCCAGGACTTTCAGACTAGTACGGGTCAGTAGTTCGTCCTAGTAGGTATAAACACATGCTGACACTACTTCCACAGGTGTAGTGCAGCGGCCACGGCACATGACTTCACAGCATAAGACACACAATTTGGGCTCACGCTTTAATCCCCGACTCCCGCACCAGCTCACTTTAGCAGCATCAGACTCTAGGCAATACCTCACTTAATTTCCGTAGCCCAGCACTTTCACACCGCTAGGGGTGAATACTTCGCTTCACACCCCGTCTATAGCACACCCTAAAAACCCCACAGAGGTTACAGTGCACCTACCCTTTCCCACTTTTTTCGGCCTTTTTCCCCTTACTCACTTCGGAATCACAAAATGGCGGCCAACACTTCCTAGTTGCAACCACTCGCAGCGCTCACAACCAATAAGCAGCAAGCTCGTGCTCTTAACGCCTCAGCCAATCTGATGGCAGAATTCCCAAATATCGATATCTGTAAATTTCGATATTCCTAAAAACTACTGAACGGATTTACACCAAATAAAGAAAAGCGTGTTTTCTAGACCAAGACCCTGCTCCCTGCCAAATTTGGGGTAATTCCGTTCACCCGTTCGACCTCTAGCCTTGTCTAAAGTTTCCTATGGAAATTAACATGGAGAAAACACGTTTTGGGACCCCCCATTTGTCTTGGCCCTCCCTTGACTAATCACCCCCAAACTTCCCACATAGGAGCTGATATGAACAAAGAATTAGTTTGGAAAATTTCATGAAGATTCATCAAACGACGCCAAAGTTATAAGCAAAAGAAAAAATCCTCTTCCTATGGAAACTTGGTTCTAAGTATAACTACCTACTGGCGACCGCTAGTAGGTAATATATATATCTATATATATCCATTCACTAACAGTGGTAATCTGATCTGCATAAAGAGGAAAGGCAATCTGCACGCTTGCATTAATACAATAAAACTATATAGACTTCATATTTGGTTCACGTCAAAACATTGTAATAAGTATTTTCTAGTGTTTGTACAGAAAAGAAGATATATGTAACTTAAAGGTGTGTAGGGATGAACGGCTGAGCAAGCTTCTCATTTGTGTGTTTCTTTGTGTGTCACAGACTTATGAAGAAGCAGCAGAAAAAGAACGGCAAGTGTACAAAGTAGAACTAAACGCATACAAAACACAGTTATCTGGGGTGCAGATCGGTGCCATGAAGGAGGCAATGCGGCAAAGAAGAGCAAAAAGGAAAAAGATGAGACTAAAAAGGGTAATCTAATAAGTCAATGGCTATTAATGAAGGCTTGTAAAAGGAATGTCCTTTTTTTATGAACAGATTTTTTTAATGTATTTATAAAACAGTGTCTATATTTATTTGCCACTGCAAGACACGCTTTGCATGATAATAGGAACAAAATGAAAATACACAATGCGAAGAATAAGAGCAAATATCAAAATAAAATAAAAAGCAATTAGTACACTCCCGGTCATTTGAGAAGCCATGTTGTGTCCAAAATAATAAACACAATGTACTTTTTAAAAAATAAGCATTTCACAATACACCAGCAGGCCACTAAATGAGGGGTACAAAGATGTGTAGTCCATCATTGCTGAGAAGACCAGCAACCATAGCCAGCGCAGGCTTCTGTCTTACAGTCACCCTCCATTTGAAGTCCGTAGCCAAATGTGACAACATTATTATATTCTTGGAGGTCAAAATTGCTAATCTAGCAAGAAGATTTTACAGCAGTACTCTTTTGGTTGATGGCCGGAAGTAAACACATGTACAGTATCTGCTTCACCCTGGTTGTCGCAAGGTTATATTTCTCCTATTAATCTAACCCAGTGAGCAGGACCGTGCGGCATGAAGCCGTTTAAAAAAACAAGAAGACCTTATGGAGTAGGTGGGATCGATGCCTAGCCTACACGATGGAGATGGGAACGAGGCAGAATTCTTCGACTGTGAATCCCACAGAGGGGTGAGGGATCGCAAACCAATGGTCCAGCAGGGCTACTTCATTGCTACCCCTACCACATTGCCTCCAATGAAGACAGCGAAGATGCAGAGTCGAACCTACAGGTCGGTGACCATGTACAGCAGACTCCGCTTCCAGGGACCGGGCCGCAAACTAAGACCACACAAATGGCCATGAGTACTGTTGCCCCACTCCAAAGTTAGAAAATCTTACACCAGCTTCCCCCTCCTCGACATGGTGCGCCACAGCCTTCAGGCGCTGGTCAACACAGAGAGCAAACCTTGGAGCCGAGAAGTGACGAGACCAGTCTCGACCCCAATCAAGTGAAGAAGCCAAGTTAGAATGAGGACTTAAATACAAGGCAAGCATCAGTGCCTAAATCAACACAGACGCACACGTCAATGCCGACAAGACAAAAGCATAAGGCAACGGCATCGGAAAAACATCCGGAGTCGAAACATAGATAGGAATCCACGCATTCCAAATTGAAGTCAACGCAAACAAAGACACTCTTCCGCACCAAACAAAACATTGCAATCACCCACTAAAACAAGAACACGTTCCTCTGGGACATTGTTAAAGATACAAGAAAAGCCAGAAAAAACAGTACAAAAACAAGCTCTCATTGAAGAGCAGGGAAATGTTTTTGAAGGACTAGAAAAAATCATGAAAAGAGGATATAAACAACAAAGTCTAGATGACACACAACCGCAACTAAAGCGGGTGGTGGTAAAGCATAGAGCCACATGCCCATTAGTCATCCAATGTCCCGTCACTTCAATTAACCAGGTCACCAACACACGGATATGAGGGATACAACAGAAACTCAGAGCACAAAGAAAAACAGTACTATTCAGACTCCCATAGAGATGCACAGAATAACCCAAACCCACTGGATGATTATTCTGTTGTGCTGCCAGCCATCCATACCAAGCAAGGCATCACGGTCTGATGATACATCCTCCTACCACAGTGTGGTACAGAGAATAGCAGAATACCTTAAACTGCAGGTGCTTACAACAGAAGAAGAGACAGCCATCTTAATGGATACTCTATCTAAAACAGAGAGGACTGTACAATTCTTGCCAATGGTTGGCTCTATGTTAAAAACCTCCAAAGAGATCTTAAAAGATCATGTGAAGCCAACGGTGCTTAACCCACAGATTGAGAACAAGTACAGTCCTTTCCTCTCAGATCCATTATACATTAGAGGACACCCTAGTGCGGATTCAATTGAGGTCACTACAGCTCAAAAAAGATAGTAATCACAAGGCACAGGCAATGCTCCACCTCCTGAAAAGGAAGGTAAGAGGATTGATACCGCGGGGATAAGGGTGGCAACTGGCCATACTAACCATTGGCGTATTGCTAATTCGGTAGGCCTTTATCAAGATACAATAAGGTCACATGGGGTAAAATGTAAGATCTGTTACAACATCTGCCAGATCAATTAAAAAAGAGGGGAGGATCTTGTGTCAGAAGGAAAGCAAATTTCAAATGCAAATATAATATGTGCACTGGATGGTGCAGACACTGTGGCCAAAGGAATGAACTCTTCAGTTATGCTACATAGGCATATATGGCTCTGCATATCCTGGGTTCAAACCAGAAGTTCAGCAACACATTCTTAATGTACCGTTTGACAACGAACATTTACTGTGTCCTAAGGTTGATAAACAGTTGGTAAAAATCAAAGAGGACACAGAAACCGATAAGTCCTTGGGGCCTTGCAAACCACTACACACAAGCAGCCTTTTCGTAGCTTCCACAGGGGGAACCTCCAAAAATAACATCCAGGAGCCCCAAAGCTATCCGAAACAATAGCAGTACTATCCAAACTCAGGAAGAGGTTATGATAAAGGTGGATACAGAGGAATAGATTGTGGCATGCCCACAAAGCCAGCCACAACTAGCAAGCAGTGACTTGGAACCCATTCCCCCCAATCACACAACACCTGTCGGTGGAAGACTACAGCAGTACCATCAGCTGGGGCACAATGTAACAGACCAATGGTTCCTCCAAATTGTCAGACAGGGATATTCTCTAGAACTCAAATAACAACCACATAATATCCCACCAAGAAAACGGCAACTCAATCCACAGCATTTTCATCTGCCAAAAAAAGAAGTAAAAGCATGAATACAAAAAGGGGCTATAGAACCAGAAGGAGTATATTCTCTATGCTTCCGTATTCCCCAAAAGGATGGAATGCTACCGCCTATCCTAGACATATGTCCTCTAAACCAATGCATCCTATCAGAACACTTTCATATGGTGACACTACAGTATTTAATACCACTGCTACAAAAAGACGACTTCATGATGGCATTGGGTTTGAAGGATACATACTTTTGCATCCCTATCCATCTGACACATCGTGATGCCTATGTTTTGTGGTAAGTGGACGTCACTGTCAGTTCAAAGTACTACCCTTTGGTGTAACAGCCTGTGAGGCATACAAAAGGACCACGCGAGACCAGTAGCTTACCTTTACAGCAAATCCACTATATTTTTGGTTTCTCGTCTTTAACTGACCTTTAATTCTCCTTGTGGGGTTTATAGGGGACCTCATTCTCCTGGTCGGTTTGTCTTTGTTCAGTGCAGGACTCTGGATAACAGCTCAATATCCCTCGAAGAAACAAGAGACCAAAGGTAAGCGTTTATTCCATGCTACCTGTCTTTTGAATGGGCGAAGGGAAGTGAGTGATCACCAAACTTGGCGCAATCCACCACCATGTGCTGTGCTACTGAGAGGGGAAGAGGGTTGTATGTGCGACCGTGTTAGAGACTACTGGTGCCTTCCCCATCCGTGCCTCCAACCTCCCTCCTCCCGAACAGCCTCCGGAGACACACGCATACCTAAGTAAGCCACGCTCCTCCGAAAGCGTGGCGGCTTGTTGGTTAGTCGGCCTCCTGGCTTTCCTGGGGACACTTCTCCTCAGGAATGCTGGGGATGATTCTATTCCGACCCGTTCTCCTGTGGTTCGTCTTCCGTCTCCACTATAGCATCCTTTCCTCCTGCTTCCTGTTCTGAAACTCCTATAAGGACTTAGCTTCTGCCCACGTGGTTGAGGACAGCATTTTCTAGGGCGGGTCTCGAGAGTTCTCGACTCCGCTTAAAGAAGCCACATTGAAGGCTGTCTGGAACGAAGTCTTCCTAGGTGTCCTGTTCTCCCATCCAAGGTTCCGCATTTATAGGCTGTGAAAACAGAAGGGTTTTACATGAGGTGGGACATACCACCATTTGTCTTCATCCTCCTTGGACCCCAGCTCAGAGATGTCCTCTTCATGACAGCCCCATGGGTATTCACCAAATATCTATCAGTAGTAACTTCCCACTACAACATACATGACTTTGCTTATGTGGACGATTGGCTGTTCAAGAGTTCCAGCAAACACAAATGTCTAAACAACAAACAAACTTCAATAAACCTGTTACACAAACTGGGATTTACAGTAAATGCCACAAAATACCATCTGCAACTGCTACAAATGCAACTGTATCTAGGAGCAAATGCTAAACTCCATAACAGCAAAGGCATACCTCAATCCCCAGAGGGTTCTCAATCTCCAGAACCAAAAGGCTCTTTTTCAGCCACATAGTCTCTTAACAGTCAAAATAATAATGCGTCTATAGGGGAAGCCGCTTCTTGCATTGCAATAGTACCACATGCCAGACTACATGTGAGACCCCTTCCAGGAGTATTTAGCATCACAGTAAACTGGGGTGGCAAACTGAGCTAAAGAACGATGATGGATTCAACCCAAATCTGTGACTGGGGACGAGTGTCTGAAAAGTTTTGGCGCTCTGTCCATCATCTCTTTGTGTTTGCTGTGTTCGCCCCAAGTTGGAAGGGTATGCCCAGACGTGGGTCCCATGCTCACTTTACCACTGAATTTAAGCTAGCCTGTCTGATGAGGGGTGTTACCACCAAACTGGTCCCAGGATGCTTGTTTCTGGTCCAGGATAGACCTAGCTTGGCAGTTTGGGCTGGACTGCTCCCATAAGAAACAGGGCCAAGACTGATTTGCATATGGCTGGGTCTGAACTGGGATGGCAAAGTGAGCTAAAGAACGATGATGGATTCCACCCAGCTCTATGTCTGGGGGTGAGTGTCTGAAAGGTTTCGGTGCTTCGTCCATCATCTCTTTGTGTTTAGCGTTACAGTGGTCACAAGCAGAGTGCAACATGTAAGATCTAGTGTTTGTTTCACCCAAGATCCATCAGGCACTACAATGGCGAAACACACAACAAGGGACAGTCTTTAAGAACCCAGTCACGCAAGCGACCACTACAAATGCCTCATTCATTGGGGCGGCTTACACAGAAGACCTCCCAGTGCAGAGCCACTGGTCAGCACATCAACAGACATTCCATATCTAGCCATACAACTTTCTCTCAAATCATTTCTAGCCAACATACTGGGGAAAAATGTACTATTACGCATAGACAATATGAATGCAATGTATTACATACAGAAGTAAAGAGGGGCCCATTTATTTCTGTTGCAAATAGCACAAGTAATATGGCAGTTGGTCATCTAACATAAAATTCACCTCATGGCACAATACCTACCAGGAGTAGACAATTGCCTAGCGGATCTACTAAGCAAAACACAGCAACAGGTACACAAGTGGGGAATTCACACAAGTCCTACAAACATACTTCCAACGGTGCGGAACTTGCATCTAGATACACACACCCACAATCCAAGGGCAGTGCACTATGATTGAATCTGTTGGGGACATTTGCGTATGCTTTTCCACCTCTCCCACTCTCATACCATATGTGGTCTGGAAACTCAGACAAACATCATTTTCAATTATGCTAATAGTTCCATCATGGGTACGACAAGCATGGTACACAACCCTTCTAGAGCTATCCCTAGTACATCACAAGAAGCTTCCCAACATCCCAGCCCTTCACACACACAGTGGGGGCTGGGACAGGCACGCCAATTTGCAACAATTCAGTGTTCCAATCTGGCTCCTGAGGTCATTGAATTCGGATACCTTCAGTTCGCCAGTATTGGATCTTTCAAAGATTCACATGCTCGAATCATTCCCCGTCGTCAAAGTCCCTCGGTACAATGGAAAAGCAGTATGTATCACTATCATAGACTATAATGGCAATGAAAAGTCAGTTTAATAGCCTATCTATGTCCTAAGCAAACCTAAACAATAACCAGTCAGGCGACGCTCGCTCTAAAAAACCTCCAACAAAGGCTGAGTCTTAGACTTTCTACTGCACGTCGTGTGAAGGGAGTCTCCCTAAGCTCTGCTCAGTTGTTTCTTCTTTGAAATGTAAGATTTATCTACAACTACTATGTCTGATACTTCTAAACAAGGCCTCTTCAGATCCCTCAAAACCTGCGGAAAGAAAAGGCTACATGTGGACGATCTACCTAAAAATTGTCCTTACTGCCTCTACTCTCAACATCGGGTAAAGGTGTGCAAAATATGTTGCACTTTTTCCACTAAGACCTTAAAGGACATGGAAGAGAGGCTACTTCCATGGCTACAGAATGCTAAAACTCAGATGTCTAGAAAATGACACGTCCATGAGGACACACAAAAAAACCAAGAGCATCTGACCAGGAGACATCTGAGGAGGGCAGGAAGCCCATTAAAGCTCGCAAAAAAATACCTTTGAGAAAGGGGAAAAGAAAACTGATCTCCACAGTCGGCCTCCTTTCAACCCAGTACTCCATCGCTTCCTCCTCTGAACAGTCTGTCGAGGCATAAAATACTCTCAAAGCCACATCGACACCAGTATCGACGGCGACGGTCACCACCGCCTCTTCCACAAACCCATTATCGTTGATGGCAACGATGGCGACAGCTGTTGACGCGCCCATCTCGTCGACAAGAATAATGTCCTCTACTAAGGCACCGTTGATGTTATCCTCTTCAATATATAACACAATAGAGGGTTATAACAAATGGAGTGAGTAGTAGCATCCACATCACCACTCCAGAATATGGTCCTCACACAAAGTAATGGGATGCTGGTTCAAACGCAACCAAAATATGTCCTTGAATCAGGGGGAAAGGGAGAGTCTTATCTCTTAAATACGAGAACCCTCACTCACCCAAGGTTGACATGCTTCATCATTGGGTCCCCTCTTGCACACTGCAACCGCAAGGTATACAGTGTGGGCTACGACTCTCCGAATGGAGAGGAGCGTGAGGTGTTTTGTAAGGTTACCAATTTAGGCAATGGGAGTGAGGGGAGAGTGCAAATAAAGAGCAAAAAGTATATTAAAACTGGCTCCTGGGTGAAAAAACAAGTTTAATACATGTCCCCATGGGCTAGGATTTAAAAGAAAGTGATATGCAGGACTGAAAAAATGTCCTACTCTTCAATGGTCTACATGTTTCTCCCAAATGACTGAAAGTTCGCGGCATTCATCAGGACCTCAAACGTTGTCACTCTGCTAAAGATTAGTGAAAAATAATAATATATTTAAAAACCATGCTTCATTGTTATGGTAGTTATGACAAAGGTACCAGCTGCAGTCCAGTCCAATGTCTGTAAGAAACAACAAACATGAATGTCAGTTTCATTATTTATTTCTACCATTTTAACTCCCTTAACACCACACACGTGATATTTAACCACACACGTGATTTTAAAACGTGAAAAGAGAACACGTCTAAATAAACACTAAATAACTCACCTAGGCGGTAATTTGAATTTACCTCCACCTTTATGGGAGTTTTTAACTTAGATCACAGATTTCTGAGGATGAAACAAAAAAGAAAGAAACA
This sequence comes from Triturus cristatus, assembly GCF_964204655.1. Classification (NCBI taxonomy): domain Eukaryota; kingdom Metazoa; phylum Chordata; class Amphibia; order Caudata; family Salamandridae; genus Triturus; species Triturus cristatus. Next base: position 430,489,016 of record NC_140580.1, read on the forward strand.
AAGAACTCTACCTCAATATCCAATATGCACAACACATTTAAATATAAAAGGAACGTCCTAATTCACGTTCCAAATGCTCGTATCATACAATATGTATTTATAGGTTGGTAGTATAGTCAATTCAGTGTCATCAGCTCAAGAACAAATGCCGTAGGCCTATAACTGTGTTTGCCCCTAAATTAGTTAGGTATTTCCATTATCCATAATACCAGTTCAATGTATCAATAACTAAGTCTCATGTGCATCTAAAGTATGTATACATAATGGCCTAAAGCACCGCGATCGTTGAGCGCTCAATCTCAACCATGTCAAAAGTAATCGTCAGGGCTCAAAAGTCAAAGTCAGACCTCCACTCATAAATAAAACTCCATCACAAAATGTCCAATTAGGACATACCACACCCCGTTACCTCAAGTTCCTTTGTGTCCTTCCTTCGACGGCAAAAACCAAAGGGGGAGAGACGGCATACTCCCGGTGTGTTTATATCAGCGGGAGCCTCTGTGAATGCATCTGACCCAGAAGTCAGGTTTACAACAACGGATTAAGTCACTGGTGGAAGAGGGGAGAGAGGCAGGATGGATATCTAAGAACACAAGGACACAGAGGAACTTGAGGTAACAGGGGTGTGGTATGTCCTAATTGGACGTTTTGTGACTGAGTTTTATTTACGAGTGGAGGCCTGACTTTGACTTTTGAGCCCTGACGATTACTTTTGACATGGTTGAGATTGAGCGCTCAACGATCGCAGCGCTTTGGGCCATTATGTATACATATTGTAGATGCGATTGAGCTTTTAGCGATTGCGGCGCTTTGGCCCATTATGTATACATACTTTAGATGCACATGAGACTTAGTTATTGATCCATTGAACTGGTATTATGGATAATGGAAATCCCTAACTAATTTAGTGGCAAACACAGTTATAGGCCTACGGCATTTGTGCTTGAGCTGATGACACTGAATTGACTATACTACCAACCTATAAATACATATCATTGTATGATACGAGCATTTGGAATGTGAATTATGACGTTCCTTTTATATTTAAATGTGTTGTGCATATTGGATATTGAGTTTGAGTTCTTTGTTTCTTTCTTTTTTGTTTCATCCTCAGAAATCTGTGATCTGAGGTAAAAACTCCCATAAAGGTGGAGGTTAATTCAAATTACCGCCTAGGTGAGTTATTTAGTGTTTATTTAGACATGTTCTCTTTTCACGTTTTTAAAATCACGTGTGTGGTTAAATATCACGTGTGTGGTGTTAAGGGAGTTAAAATGGTAGAAATAAATAATGAAACTGACATTCATGTTTGTTGTTTCTTACAGACATTGGACCGGACTGCAGCTGGCACCTTTGTCATAACTACCATAACAATGAAGTATGTTTTTTAAATATATTATTATTTTTCACTAATTTTTAGCAGAGTGACAACGTTTGAGGTCCTGATGAATGCCGCGAACTTTCAGTCATTTGACAGAAACATGTTGACCGTTGACGAGTAGGACTTTTTTTCAGTCCTGTACATCACTTTCTTTTTAATCCTAGCCCATGGGAACATGTATTAAACTTTTTGTCACCCAGGAGCTAGTTTTAATACACTTTTTGCTCTTTATTTGCACTCTGCCCCTCACTCCCATTGCCTAAATTGGTAACCTTACAAAACTCCTTGCGCTCCTTTCCATTCGGAGAGTCGTAGCCCACACTGTAAACCTTGTGGTTGCAATGTGCAAGAGGGGACTCAATGATGAAGCATGTCACCCTTGGGTGAGTGAGGGTTCTCTTCTTTAAGAGATAAGACTCCCCCTTTCCCCCTTCTTTTCCCTTGATTCAAGGACATATTTTGGTTGCGTTTGAACCAGCATCCCATTACTTTGTGTGAGGACGTTATCCACTTCAACACAGTTGACTGAATTCCTCCTGTCAACACCGAAATACACCTTGACGACGTCTGCGATGGCACCGTTGACGATAAAAATTGCAAAGGTCACTAAAATGGCTTTAAGACCTGAGTTGACATCTAGCAATGTCTCACCTCTTTCACCAAGTCACCTGTTAGACCTTGAGGAGTTGGACGACGGCTGGCCTTTTGGGGCAGCGCACCGCTCCAGTTCAAATACCAGTATGAAAAAGAAGAGGATTATTACCAGCAATATTATGAGCATTATCAATACCATCCTCATCCCAGCTATGGGGAAGTACAGAGGCCCATGTGGATTGTCCAAGATCTGCAGGGCATGCTGCACAATTACAGAAAGAGGTTTCTTGACCCTTGCAGGAACAGCCAGTGGTACCACCTCAACCTACCTCTCCGACTACTCCAAGGCATATACCTCCTCTTGTGACGCCCAGTATGACCCCTGCGTCTAACATAGCGGCGCCACAAAGAGATGACCCAACATCTTCAGAAGATGAAAAGGAAGAAGGCAAGATCCCGGAACCACAACCCCATGGGATGACTGGGACGACTGCCTTGTCCCCACTCCGTCGCCTCCATCACCATTCCCTTCAATTTCTCCCCCAGAGTGTGCATAGCATGCAAATCTGCAGCACTACACTCTACAAATAGGTTCGAGGCATGTGGGCTGCTGAATTCATATCTGTGCATAGATCGCCGCCTAGTGTTGGGTCCGGATGTTTGCACGTTGTTGTCCTGGAAGAGTCTTCGAAGTATCCTGAGATAGGTGACTCCTCCCCTGGACCACAGTGCGCATGGGCATCCTCTCCATCCTCAGATTGTTTTTTTCCGCCATTGGGTTCGGATGTGCTTATCTTGACTCAAGTTAGGAAAAACTTTTTTCAGGCCAAAAGGCCTGTAGTTCGCGTCGGTACTGTTCCCGATCGGTATCGACAGTTACTTGTTAGTTTACTAACTTGAAAACCAACTTTTTTCGCATCGACATCGACACCATCGACGATGGAATCGAGGACACCATTCAAGCGGTGTCCTGTTTGCAATGCAAAATATCCACATGTCGACGTCCACCCGGTGTGCAACAAATGCCTTTCACCGGATCACGACGAATCCACATGTATGGCCTGTGCCCGATTCCGATCCAAAAAGACTCTCCGGAATCGACGAGCAGCAAGACTTGAAGCGCAGCAAGCGGTACCGGCCCCGACCAACATCTTCAGCGCCGAGGACGAAGATGTCGAAGGCGTGGAGAACCTACCCTCCAGATCCGCTTCCGAACGCAATTCCGGATCGGAAGACGTCGAAGAGCAACTCTTTCACAGGGATGAAGACGACACCGAGGTAGGAGACTACGATGAGGCCTTAGGGGCCGAAGAAAGTAGCTCCGGTGACGAGCAAGGCCTACCCGTACTGACGGAGGATATCCCAGTGCGTCAATCTATGGCTCCGGTCGAGGGATCGCCTTCGGGCCTTACCCAAGACCTATCCCGCAGTTCTTCGGCCCCGCCCTCGGGCCCGGCCTCGGACATTCAGCGACAGCCATTAGTACCCAAAACGACTGGTTTCCCTTCACCAAAACCAAAAGTCGTGTCGGTTCCACAGAAACCGAAACTGAAAGTGACACTGGTCGGATCGAAGCCCACTACACCTTCGACAACAGCAAAACCCGTCGGCGCCGACCGCACCAAACGGGACTTCGGAGCCGAACTCGCAGCAGCCGACGTCGGCGCCGACACCCGGAAAAAGGCCATCGGTACCGCCAAACCGCCTCGGCACCCGGCACCGAAACAATCGGCTCCGGCCACGAAGGTCAAAATGGCCGCTGCGTCACACACCACTTCGAAAGCAGCACCTAAGGCCCAATCATCGACGCCGTCGACGGCTACTACCTCTCCTCGACTCGATGACCCCGTGGCCCCGAAGAAGCCCACGCCTGCCTCTACAGAACCGCTCGGCGCCAAAGAACCGTCGGCGCTCCAGGTGCGACAAGTTGCAGCGTCCTTCAACGCATCAAAGAAAAGGCAGCCCTCCAGGACACGTCGGGCCCCGAGCCGAAAACAGCTCAAAAAGCTTCTCCGGCACCACCCCATATCACCTTTGGCCTGCCGCCATCCACGGCGCCCAAGATGTTTGAAATAAGAACACGTGTCACCCACACTAGGATCACACCTACCGAACGCTCTCCTCCGGAGACGTCACCGTCCCACATCATCGATGCCGACACCGGCAGAATTATGCTCCACAAGCGGAGAATATCTTCCGAACACGCTTTGGACTCCTACCGGATCCTGCTAAAGAAAAAGCTGCCAGCGGATTCGGAACCAGTTCTTTACGAACGTCTCCATACCTCCTACCCAGATCCACAGTCCTTCTCTCCGACACACTCCGAAACCGACGTTTTGGAGGACTATATGGGTGACGACGTCCCCTACCCCAGAGAGATGGACCCTGAAGGCCAACAGGACCCTGACCAGGCTTGGGATGACCCTGTAGACACAGGTGTGCCTATGGATACACAGGACACGCAGCTATATGGCGCAAAAACGTCTCCCACAGAGGACACTGCCGCATTCAACGCCCTAATTGAACGCGCTGCGGCAAATCATGGTGTGCAACTCCACTCTGACACAATCGAGGACGATTTTCTAATGGATACTTTCGCATCCTCAGAGAGAAACATCAAAACTCTACCCATGTTGAAGGGTGTCCTCAAACCAGCAAAGGACATTTTCAAAGAACCTACCAGGGCAAGAGTAATAAACCCCAGGATCGACAAAAAATATAGGTCGGCTCCTGGGGACCCTACGTACATTAGAGGCCAGTTGCCTCTGGATTCCATCGTAGTCGCAAATGCTCGCAAACGGGCGCACTCGCAGACAACTGGGGATGCTCCTCCCCCGGACAAAGAGTCCAAGGTGCTCGAGACCTCCGGCAAACGGGTTGCAGCCCAGGCAGCTAACATATGGCGTATTGCCAATACCCAGGCGCTCCTAGCTCGCTACGATCGCGCACACTATGACACATTAGAAACCCTACTCCAACATCTCCCTGACCAATACAAAGAGGGAGCAGAGATCCTCATCAGGGAGGGACAACTCCTCACAAACGCATCCATTAAGTGTGCACTGGATGCCGCAGATACAGCTGCCAGAGCAATAAACACCAGCGTCATGCTACGACGACACGCCTGGTTACGAATCTCCGGATTCAAACCTGAGGTTCAAAATAACATCCTCAATCAGCCGGTTAACCCCGACTACTTATTCGGGCCAGACGTTGACACCACCCTAGAAAAAATAAAAAAGGACACAGACACTGCAAAGTCCATGGGGGCTCTCCAAACGCAGACCTTTCGGAGTGGCTCCTTTCGTCGCCCCGGAAATAGAGGAGCAGGTAGAGGACAGGGATCACAGCAAACCTACAACAAGGGCAACACACAAAGTACCTACGATAAAAACACCCGGGGTGGTTATCGTGGCTCCAGCACAAAGGGCAGAGGACGCGGATACGGCAATACCAGGTCCTCCCCCAAGAACAAACAGTGACGCCCTCTACCTTCCTCCCGACCACATAACACCTGTCGGGGGAAGGCTACAAAGGTTCCTGTCCACGTGGAACACCATCACCACGGACAGGTGGGTCAAAGATATTATCAAACACGGTTACTGCCTAGAATTAACCTCCACTCCACCCACAATACCACCAAAACACCGTCCTATGTCCTCAGAGCACTTAGCGCTCTTACAGCAGGAAGTGCTCAGTATGCTGGAAAAAGGCGCAATAGAGGTCGTACCCGTCCACGAGCAAGGCACGGGGGTGTACTCCCTGTACTTCTTAATACCAAAAAAGGACGGGTCACTCAGACCTATACTAGACCTGAGACCCCTCAACCGCTACATTCTCTCAGAGCATTTCCACATGCTCACCCTACAACAAGTCCTCCCGCTGCTCAAACAGGGAGACTTCCTGGCCACGCTAGACCTCAAAGATGCGTATTTCCACATACCCATTCACCCCTCACACAAAAAATATCTCAGGTTCACTGTTCAAGGGCAGCACTACCAATTCAAGGTTCTTCCCTTCGGCGTGACAACAGCACCCAGAGTCTTCACAAAGTGCCTAGCTACTGTGGCTGCACATCTACGGAGGCAACACATTCACATCTACCCTTACCTGGACGACTGGCTTGTTCAAGCAAAGTCAGCCCAGCAATGTGCCAGCCACATGTCCCGCACCATTCACCTTCTTCACAGTCTGGGGTTCTCACTAAATTACCCAAAATCACATCTCCAACCCGCACACGTACAACAGTACCTAGGTGCGACCATAGACACTCTGGCAGCCACAGCTCAGCCAAATTTAGTGAGGATCAACAGCATGCAAATGCTGATTTCCAAGTTCAAACCCCAACACTCCCTTCCTGCGCGAGTGTTCATGCAGTTGATAGGCATGATGGCCTCCTGCATCTTCATAGTCCCACACGCGAGACTACATATGCGCCCGCTTCAGGAGTGCTTAGCACGTCAATGGAATCAGGCTCACGGGCAACTAAAAGACCTAGTGTTGGTGAGCGGTCGGGCATACAACTCTCTGCATTGGTGGAATCCACAAAACCTTTGCAAGGGCCGACCGTTCCAAGAGCCTGTTCCACAAATAATACTGACAGCGGACGCGTCTCTCCAGGGATGGGGAGCTCATGTACTCAATTACACAGTGCAGGGACTATGGACAATACAACAAAAGAAGATGCACATCAACCTTCTGGAACGGATGGCAATCTTCCTGGCAATGAAAGCATTCAAAGTACACTTGTGCAACAAAGTCGTGTTGATCCGGACGGACAACATGACCGCCATGTACTACATACAAAAGCAGGGAGGAACACACTCTCCACAGTTGTCTCATCTGGCTCAGAGCATGTGGAAGTGGGCCATTCAGAGGAACATGTTCCTCATGGCGGAACACCTCCCCGGCAAGGACAACCAGATGGCGGATCTGCTCAGCAGACACAGCCACCACATGCACAAGT